>NW_027361770.1:67500-1457500 GCF_039654945.1 Dendrobates tinctorius
GACCATATCCAGTGACTACCTCTTGATTTTCATCAAGAGAATGCCAAGAGTGTGCAAAGCAGTAATCAAAGCAAAAGGTGGCTACTTTGAAGAACCTAGAATATGAGACATATTTTCAGTTGTTTCACATTTTTTTGTTAATTATATAATTCCACATGTGTTAATTCATAGTGTTGATGCCATCAGAGTGAATCTACAATTTACATAGTCATTAAAATAAAGAAAACTCTTGGAATGAGGTGTATCCAAACTTTTGGTCTG
Organism: Dendrobates tinctorius; assembly: GCF_039654945.1. Lineage (NCBI taxonomy): Eukaryota > Metazoa > Chordata > Amphibia > Anura > Dendrobatidae > Dendrobates > Dendrobates tinctorius. Next base: position 67,762 of record NW_027361770.1, read on the forward strand.
TACTGTGTGTATATATATATCTATCTATAGATATATCTATTAATAGATATATCGACAGATATATCGATAGATATAGTGCCTTGCGAAAGTATTCGGCCCCTGGAACTTTTCAACCTTTTCCCACATATCATGCTTCAACCATAAAGATACCAAATGTAAATTTTTGGTGAAGAATCAACAATAAGTGGGACACAATTGTGAAATTCAAAAACTGAAAAGTGGAGCGTGCAATATTATTCGGCCCCTTTACTTTCAGTGCAGCAAACTCACTCCAGAAGTTCATTGTGGATCTCTGAATGATCCAAAGTTGTCCTAAATGACTAATGATGATAAATATAATCCACTTGTGTGTAATAAAGTCTCCGTATAAATGCACCTGCTCTGTGATAGTCTGTCTGAAGCACAGAGAGCATCATGAAGACCAAGGAACACAACAGGCAGGTCTGTGATACTGTTGTGGATAAGTTTAACCCCTTTACCCCCAAGGGTGATTTGTACGTTAATGACCAGGCCAATTTTTACAATTCTGACCACTGTCCCTTTATGAGGTAATAACTCTGGAACGCTTTCATGGATCCTGGTGATTCTGACACTGTTTTCTCGTGACATATTGTACTTCATGTTAGTGGTAAAATTTCATTCATATAACTTGCATTTATTTGTGAAAAAAGCGGAAATTTGGCGAAAATGTTGAAAATTTCGCAATTTTCCAACTTTTCATTTTTATGCCCTTAAATCACAGATATATGGCACGCAAAAGACTTAATAAGTAACATTTCCCTCATGTTTACTTTACATCAGCACAATTTGGGAACCAAAATTATTTATTGTTAGGAAGTTATAAGGGTTAAAAGTTGACCAGCGATTTCTCATTTTTTGCAACACCATTTCACATTTGAAGTCACTTTGAGGGGTCTATATGATAGAAAATACCCAAAAGTGACACCATTCTAAAAACTGCACCACTCAAGGTGCTCAAAACCACATTCAAGAAGTTTATTAACCGTTCAGGTGCTTCACAGGAATTTTTTGAATGTTTAAAAAAAAAATGAACATTCCACTTTTTTTCACAAAAAAATTACTTCAGGTCCAATTTTTTTTATTTTACCAAGGGTAACAGGAGAAATTGGACTGCAAAAGTTATTGTGCAATTTGTCCTGAGTACGCTGATACCTGATATGTGGGGGGGAACCACTGTTTCGGCGCATGGCAGAGCTCAGAAGGGAAGGAGCGCCATTTGACTTTTTCAATGCAAAATTGGCTGGAATTCTGATCAGACGCCATGTCACGTTTGGAGAGTCCCTGATGTACCTAAACAGTGGAAACCCTCTACAAGTGACCCCATTTTGGAAACTAGACCCCCCAAGGAACTTATCTAGATATGTGGTGAGAACTTTGAACCCACAAGGGCTTTACAGAAGTTTATAACGTACAGCGGTACAATTAAAAAATCATATTTTTTCCACAAAAATGATCTTTTCACCCTCAATTCTTATTTTTCCAAGGGTAACAGTACCCTAAAAGTTATTGTGCAATTTGTCCTGAGTATGATGATACCCCACATGTGGGGGTAAACCACTATTTGGGCGCATGGCAGAGCTCGGAAGGGAAGCAGCGCCATTTGACGTTTTTGGCTGGAATTGAGATCGGACACCAAGTCGCGATTGGAAAACCCCTGATGTACCTAAACAGTGGAAACCCCCCACAAATGACACCATTTTGGAAACTAGACCCCCTAAGGAACTTATCTAGATGTGTGGTGAGAACTTTGAACCCCCCAGTGCTTCACAGAAGTTTATAACGCCCGGGCGTGAAAATAAAAAATTTGTATTTTTTCCACAAACATGATCTTTTAGTCACCATTTTTTTTATTTTCCCAAGGGTAACAGGAGAAATTGGACCCCAAAAGTTGTTGTCCAATTTGTCCTGAGTATGCTGACACCCCATATGTGGGAGAAAACTACTGTATGGACACACGTCAGGGCTCGGAAGGGAAGTAGTGACGTTTTGGAATGCAGACATTGATGGAATGGTCTGCGGGTGTCATGTTGCCTTTGGACAGCCCCTAATGTACCTAAACAGTGGAAACCCCCCACAAATGACCCCATTTTGAAAACTAGACCCCCTAAGGAACTTGTCTAGATGTGAGGTGAGCACTTTGAACCCCCAAGGGCTTCACAGAAGTTTATAATGCCAGGGCATGAAAATAAAAAAATCGTATTTTTTCCACAAACATGATCAATTAGTCCCCAATTTTTTCATTTTCCCAAGGGTAACAGGAGAAATTGGACCACAAAAGTTGTTGTACAATTTGTCCTGAGTACGCTGACACCCCATATGTGGGAGAAAACTACTGTATGGACACGCGTCGGGGCTCGGAAGGGAAGCAGTGACGTTTTGGAATGCAGACTTTGATGGAATGGTCTGCGGGTGTCATGTGCGTTTGGAGAGCCCCTGATGTACCTAAACTATTGAAACTCCCCACAAGTGACCCCATTTTGGACACTAGACCCCCCCACGGAACTTATCTAGATGTGTGGTGAGCACTTTGAACCCCCAAGTGCTTCACAGAAGTTTATAACGCTCGGACGTGAAAATAAAAAAAATCATTTTTTTCCACAAAAATGATATTTTTGCCCCAAATTTTTTATTTTCCTAAGGGTAACAGGAGAAATTGGACCCTAAAAATTGTTTTGCAATTTGTCCTGAGTAGGCTGATACCCTACATGTGGGGGTAAAACACTGTTTGGGCGCATGGCAGAGCTTGGAAGGGAAGGAGCACCATATGACTTTTTCAACTCAGAATTGGCTGGAATTGAGATCAGACGCAGTGTTGCATTTGGAGAGCCCCTGATGTGCCCAAACAGTGGAAACCCCCAATTCTAACTCCAACCCGAACCCCAACACACCCCTAACCCTAATCTCAGCCCTAACCCTAGCCCTAACCCTAGCCCTAACCCTAACCCTAATGGAAAAATGGAAATAAATACATTTTTTTTTTATTTTATTATTTTTCCCTTACTAAGGGGGTGATAACGGGGGGTTTGATTTACTATTTATGGCGGTTTTTATGTTTGGCAGCTGTCGCACGCTAAAAGACGCTTTTTATTGTAAAAATAGTTTTTGCATCACCATATATTGAGAGCTATAATTTTTCCGTATTTTGACCCACCGAGTCATGTGAGGTCTTATTCTTTGCGGGACGAGTTGACGTTTTTATCGGTACCATTTTCGGGCACGTGACTTTTTTTGATCGCTTTTTATTCCGATTTTTGGGACGCAGAATGAACAAAAAACAGCGTTTCATGAATTTCTTTTGGGGGGGTGCGTTTACACCGTTCCGCGTGCGGTAAAATTGATAAAACGGTTTTATTCTTCGGGTCAGTACGGTTACAGCGATACCTCATTTAGGTCGGTTTTTTATGTTTTGTCGGTTTTATGCAATGAAAACTATTTTATATAAAAAATAATTATTTTTGCATCGCTTTATTCTGCGAGCTATAACTTTTTTATTTTTTCGCTGATGATGCTGTGTGGCGGCTCGTTTTTTGCGGGACAAGATGACGTTTTCAGCGGTACCATGGATATTTATATGCGTCTTTTTGATTGCGCGTTATTACACTTTTTGTTTGGCGGTATGATAATAAATCATTATTTTTTGCTTCGTTTTTTATTTTTATTTTTTAAGGGGTTCGCTAAAGGGGTTAACTGATGGGACCGTTTTATAGGGCGGGTCGTTACGGACGCGGCGATACCTAATATGTGTACTTTTATTGTTTTTTTGTTTGTTTTTTTATTTTCAAAAAATGAATTTATTGGGGAATATATTTTTTTTTTTTTTTTTTTTTTTTACTAATTTATTTGGCGATTTTTTTAAAAATTATTTTTACACTTTTTTTTAATTTTTTTTTTTTACTTTATTACATAGTCCCAGGTGGGACATCACTGTCCTGTGACAGATCGCTGATCTGTCACATCACAGATCACTGTGACAGATCAGCGATCTGTCACAGGCAGTGCCGAAGGCTTCCTCATGCCTGCGCTTTGCAGGCACTGAGGAAGCCAGCTTCCTGCAGGCCCCCGAAGGCCCCCGTCGCCATCTTGGATCCGGGGGCCTGTAGGGAAAGAGCCCCCCGCAGCAGCGCTGCACATTGCGCTGCCGTGGGGGGCTCAGGGAAGCACGGAGGGAGCCCCCTCCCTGCCGATGCTTCCCTTTAACTCCCGGTACACCGCGATCATGTTTGATCGCGGTGTGCAAGGGGTTAACGTGTCGGGTGTCAGCTGTGATAATCAGCTGACACCCGGCCGCGATCAGCGGCGCTTACCACGTGGGCGCCGCTGATCGCGGTAGACGTACTATCCCGTCCACGGTCATACGGGCCCGGGTACCGTGGATGGGATAGTACGTCGGATGTCAGGAAGGGGTTAATTTCCAAAAAATGAATTTATTAGGGAATATATATATATTTTTTTAATTTTAGGGATTTTTTATAAACTATTTTTACACGTATTTTTTTATTTAATTTTTTTTTTTTTACTTTTTTTGTCCCAGGGGGGTACATCACTATCTAGTGTCAGATCGCTAATCTGACACTTTGCACAGCGCTGTGTCAGATCAGCGATCTGACATTTGCTGCTGCAGGCTTTCTCAGCGCCTACTCTCAGCAGGCACTGAGGAAGCCACCTCCCTGGAGGCCCCCACGGCCATCTTGGATCCGGGGGCCTCCAGAGAAGGAGAACCCCCGAGCAGCGCAACACATCGCGCTGCTCGGGGGGGGCTCAGGGAAGCACGGACGGAGCCCCCTCCCTGCCGATGCTTCCCTAATCCCCCGGTGCACTGCGATCATGTTTGATCGCAGTGTACCAGGGGTTAATGTGCTGGGGGCGGTCCGTGACCGCCCCTGACACACAGTGCCGGGAGCGCCGCTGATCACGCTGACGTACTATCCCGTCCCCGGTCATACGGGCCCGGGCACCGTGGACGGGATAGTACGTCTGATGTCAGAAAGGTGTTAAATTTCTGTGAATCACTTGGCGTTAATAAAGGTCTCAAATATGGTTTTGAGCACCTTAAGGGCAACAGTTTTTAAAATGGTGTCACTTTTGGGTATTTTCTACCACATAGGCCACAGGACTGAAGCAAATGTAAAGTAAAAAAAAAAAAAAAAATGCTTTTAAAAATATTTTAAAAAATATATAAAAGTTCAAATCACACCCCCAATTCACCCTATTCAAAAAAAAAAAATACACACGTGGTATCGCCGCATTCAGAATCCCTTGATCTGCCAAGATATAAAAGGAATCCATCTGATCGGTAAACGCCGCAGCGGGAAAAAAAAGTCAAACCGCCAAAATTACTTTTCTTTTGGCTGCTGCAACATTGCGTTTTAATGCAAGAACGGGTGATCAAAAGATCGTCTGTACACCAAAATGGTATTAATAAAAACGTCAGCTCGGCACACAAAAAATAAGCCCTCACCCAGCCGCAGATCCCAAAAAATGGAGACGCTAAGGGTCTCGAAAAATTACACAAATTTTATTATTTTTTTTTTTATAACTAACTTTGGATTTTTTTTCATCACTTTAATAAAAAAAAACAAAGTATAAATGTTAGGTATCCACGAACGCACAATGGCCTGGAGAATCATCATGGCAGGTCAATTTTAGCATTTGGTGAACATGGTAAAAAGAAAAAGTGATGTGCCTCAGCTGCACATCTTCCATAGGTGAGCAGTATTTTAATCACTTTCAGCTCTCCTACCTTGTTGATCCGCACAAGGTGCACTTTTCTTCTCCTTAAAAATTTCTGTTGCAGAGACTAAGGGTGTGTGCATACGCTGCGGATTCTGCTGCGGATCCGCAGCAGGTTTGGTCCAGTACCATTATAATCAATGGAAAACAGAAACCGCAGTGCACACGGTGCGGAATTTTCAGCGCAGATTTGCTGCAGTTTCAAAACTGCAGCATGTCACTTCTATGTGCGGAATCCGCAACGGTTTAACACCTGCTGCATTGTCCAGGTGTCAAACTGCAGGGGAAAACCGCAGGCTAATCTGCAGATAAACCTCAGGTCTTTTGACCTGCGGATTTTGCAAAATCCACACAGAAAATTCTGCAGCAGAATCCGCAGCACCAACTCTTACATCTCCTCCACTGAAATTGATATGCTTCGTCTCATTAAGCGCGAGTTTATGCAGCGTCAAATTTAAGCACAGTGGGCATGGGATTTCTATAAATCTCACCCACTGTGCTTGTATCGGAGAATGCAGCATTTTAGACGCAGCACAGGTGAGCTGCATCTAAAATGCTGCTATTCCGAATCATGGGCGCACACCCTAAAAAATACATAACGTGTGCACGTGGCCCCAATCACTTCATATGTGATGTCTGTAAAAAAAAAATTGTTTTTTTGCTGATAAACGTTTAACCCTTCAAACTTCCTAACAAAAAAACTATCATGGTAGACATGGTAAATATTATATCACACAATAATTAATAAATATCTACTTTAAGGGCATAAAAATTAAGTTTGGAAATTGTACATTTTTCAGAAACAAATATTGACCTACATTTACCTCTATCTTAAAGTACAATGTGTCATTTAAAAAAAAAAAACATCTGTTGAATGTTCCAGAGTTATGACCTCATAAGGTGACATCGGTCAGAATTGAAAAATGGTCCTGTTCAGGAAGGTGAATACAGGCCTTGTCATGAAAGGGTTAAAAAGCAGGCAGCAAAATGTTTTACTTCACAAAACAGTCATCTTTGATCCTGTAATGTCTGTGAGTCTATGATGCTGTAATATCTGTGTACTCTTTTGTTCCCGACCCTCTCCCCCCGTCCAGGAGCTGTGGTATAATCAGACCGTGTTCCTTCACAGTCAGACACAGCCATTACACAGTACACAGCAGGGGAACATTTATAAGATTATCTCAGCACAGGAATGTTTTTTTTGGAACTTGTTTATTCTAAATTGCTATAAATGTTCCATCTTTATGTATCATTTAGCTTTTATTGCAGTTTTGCAGGATTTCTTAGTGTTCATTTTTTGTGAAAGTTAGTGTTAAAGCAAAATAAGATCAGCTGTTACCTTCAATATGCAATCATGTGTTTTAGGAGCTGACTGAGGAGGGTCTGCCTTTCCTTATACTTTTCCATATGAAAGATGATCTGGAAAGTTTAGAAAAGTTCCAGCAAGAAGTTGCTCGTCAATTAATTACTGAAAAAGGTAGGTTTTGACTTCCTTATTTATTTACGATATTCCAGTCATGGCCAAAATTTTGGAGACTGACTCAAAATTTGGTTTTCACATAGTTGCTGTTTGTTTATATCTTTTTGTCACGTTTCCATGGTTACTGAAGTAGAATTAATTTGTTATTAACCCCTTAATGACCTCCAGTAAGTCTTTTTACTGACCTGAGATACAAGAGAATAGCATCCCCATACAGGTGACAATCCAGCAGCTGTCGGCTGTACACTGTAGATGACAACTTGCTGTATCACCAACGATCAGGGTTGGCACCGACCATATCTGTTCAACTCCTTAGTTGCTGCTGTCAAACGTGACTGCATCAAATGGTTGGTACAGTAGATTGTGGGGGCTTCCGCTTTAATCTAATCGACACCCTGAGATCATGATTGTGTAGTCCTAATGTTTGCCATGGCATTTCATGGCCAAATAGATGCCTTAGAGTCTCTCGGCTATAGGGCCGGTTCAGAAATTGACGACACTCGGGTGGTAAAAAAGTACTTTTCCAGGACGACACTCCTGACAGCACCACCAGGAGGTTGTCCTTCTTATCTTTGATAGGGACAGGAACACAGAACAGGTTAAATAGCCCCTCCCCACCACCACCCTTCAGTGTTTTTCCTGTCCCTATCAGGGACAGATGCAGAAGCGGAGCACAGAGGTGCAAAGAGTAAGGTACCAGGGTGCCGACGTGCCCTCCGTGCGTCGGAGCCCGGTCGAGCAGGAGGCTCCTGGCAACAGCCGCATCCCTCTCTAGAGTGCTCTGGGCAGTGGAGATTCGGTCCAGAGGGCAGACTCCACAGTTGCACTAATACCAGAGGAGGTCCCTCAGCGTCCGGTTGAGCTATGCGCTCCCAGCATCTGCCGCATCCCTCCCCAGAGGGCTCTGCACAGCGGCTGCTGTTTCTTGCTTCAGGTTCAGATGACGTCTCATGGTTTGGACTTCCGGCGCACTGTGTCATCAGTAGGCGTGCCGGTGACAACATCCGGGGGCGTTTCCACAGGATCCCGGGACCGGTCCGGTAGTGTGGTTTGGCCGGCATCTCGCCCCTAGACTACCGGCAGCATTAGATAGGATCCAGGAGGTGTGTCCGCAGGATCCCGGGCCTTGTCAGGCTTCCAATGCTCCGTAGCATCGGGGCAAGCAGGGCGAGGCTTGAGGGCGTGTCTCCAGGATCTCTGGGAGAGCAGGGCACTGGATTCGGGTGTGTCTGTGGCAGCCAGCGTGCGTTCCACATGGAGCATGCGCAGTACAGCCTGAGACCTGCAGCACCGGAATTGACAGCAGCTGGGCTCAGAAGGATGACCAATCAGTCCATACCGTTGATAAGGAAGGACTCAGTAATGAGCACACGAGATCTAAAAAGTACTTATTACCATGTACCTATCCATGTCTCGCATCAGAAGTACCTCAGGTACGCGATAGAAGACCAAGGGAGGATACATTTCTCTTCTGCTCCCCGAATCTTCACAAAACTCATGGCAGATTTTATGGCCTTCTTAAGAGAAAAGAACATTATCATCGTCCCTTACTTGGACAACCTACTACGAGTGGCAGACTCGCCACAACAGATGGAATTATGCTTAACAACAACTGTGTCACTTCTGGAGAGGCTGGGGTGGTTAATAAACTTAAATCAAATTTTAGGCCAGAAAGGAAGAAAGTATTTCTTGGGGTACTCCTAGATTCCAAACAGGAATCCGCCGCGCAAACAATCAAACAGGAGATTCAGACGGTACAATACATCTCCATCAGGAGAGCCACGAGAATCCTGGGTGTCATGACTTCATGTATTTCCAGCATCCAATGAAGTCAGTTCAATTCAAAGAGGTTACATCCTTTTGGCATAGGATGGAAAGGAGGCATCGTTGGACAACAGGATGTTAATATCCAGAGAGGTAAAGCGGTCATGGTGGACCAAGAATCATAGAATCGTAGAGTTGGAAGGGACCTCCTGGGCCATCTGGTCCAACCCACCAGTTCAGCAAACCTCGAGACCTGGAGAGTAAACATCACTACATATGCAAGCTTTAGAGGTTGGGGAGCCCACATGGAAGGACGTTACCTCCAAGGAACATGGCCCACATCAGTGCACAACAGTTCCTCTAACCACAGGGAACTCTGAGCAGTTTGGGAAGCACTGAGGAGATGCCAGGAAGAACTACAAAATCAACACGTCAGAATCTTCTCGGCAACTCGACTATAGTATCCTTTCTCCTACATCAGGAATGTCCGAGGCACCGTCACTTACAGCAATTGTCAGAGACAATATTTTTCTAGGCAGAACTCACAGTAAAGTCAATCACGGCAGTATACTTGAGAGCCTCAAAAAATCTGGTAGCAGACTTCCTAAGCAGAGAGAAGGTTCAACCCTCGGAATGATCTCTAAACAAAGAGGCCTTTGTTCAGCTGACCCAGCACTGGGGTACACCAGAAAGTCTTATTCACCTCAAGGAAAACCTCAAGGAAAAATACAAAAACAAAAGCATTTTTCTCATTAAATCCAGGAGACAATCCGACCAGGGTAGACTGCTTGGCACAGAGCTGGAATATGGGGCTCGTTTACGCCTTCCCACCACTCGCTCTAATACCGAGAGTCCTGAGGAAGATCTAGGAGAATCAGACATCAGTAATCCTAATAGTCCTATAATGGCCCAAAACGGCTGGTTCTTCCTATTAAAGTGGATGGCATTGGAAGACCCAATTCTTATACCATCAAGACAGGACCTTCTGATGCAGGGCCATCTGGTTCATCAAAATCTAGAGATGTTACAGCTGTCAGCTTGTATACTGAGAAAGAGATCCTGAGGTTAAATGGTTTGTCAGAACCAGTCATCTCTACCATACAAAAGAGCAGAAAGCTAAAGGTCTGGAAGAAATTCTGTTCACAAAGTACAGTTCCAGTATCTATCACTCAGGGTCCAAATATTCCTCAGATTCTAGATTTCCTTCAGGCTGGCTTTGATAAGGCTACTTTTACACTTGCCGTGTTTTTTGCGGCCTGTTTTTGTGGGCCGTATTGCCGTAATTTTCACGGTATTCCACAAAAAACCTTCTCGGATCTTCGTTTTTGCTCCGATGTATTTTTGCGGGCCGTTTTTGCGGTCCCATAGAAATCTGTTGGGGCCACAAAAATGACTTGCAAAAACACGACAAGTGTAAAAGCAGCCTAAAGGACTGAGGCCTAGTACGTTGAAGGTACAGATTTCAGCCCTGAGTTCCTTGACTATCCCTGGGTAGTAAGATTCATTAAAGCTACTCAGCGTATTAGTCCCACAATACATAGCTCAGTGCCCAACCGTGATCTCAACTTAGTGCTAAACGAGCTACGCAAAAATCCATACGAGCCACTAGACCAGGCAGACCTAAGGTCTGTAGCACTCAAAGCAGTCTTCCTAGCAGCAATAACTTCGGGGAGGCGTATAGGCGAGATTCAGGCCCTTTCCATAAGAGACCCAAATTTAAAGATTTAGGAGGACTATATTGTCTTAAAATTGGATCCTGCTTTTCTCCCCAAAGTTGATTTCCACAGGAATCAAGAAATCGTGTTACCCACTTTCTGCTAAAACTACAGTAATGAGAAGGAACTCTCCACTCCTTGGATGTAAAAAGGACAGTTCTACAATACCTAAAGCTCACTGAGAGCTGGAGAGTGGACTCTAACCTCTTTATCCAGATGGCCGGAAAGGGGAAGAAGGCTTCAAAAGCTACTTAGCCAGATGGATAAAGTCAACAATTAGTGCAGCATATGTCTCGGCAGGAAAGAGTCTGCCGGAAAACCTCAGGGCTCACTCGCTGAGAGCAATTTCTGCTTTGCAGGCAGAGAGCGCTGGGGCATCCATGGATCAGATCTGCAGGGCTGCAACTTGGTCTAATTTAAATACCTTTTACAGACATTATAAGTTGGACGTTCTGTCAAAACCAACAGATGACCTTTGGTAGGAAAATCCTCCAAGCAGTAATCCCGCCCTAGTAGGAGTTATTTGATATTTCTCCTGGTGGTGCTGTCAGGAGGGACATTCTGGAAAGTAGGAATTGGTCCTACTGGTAATGGTGTTTCCAGGAGTCCACCATGACAGCACCCCATGTATACCTTCCCTTGGTTTTCCTATCTGAGATGTGATATTAACATGTGTAGAGAGGAAGTTCAATAAAGTAGTTGTGCATCCATCTTGATGTGGTACTTGAGAGAAAATCACTGAAGGGTGGTGGTGGGGAGGGGCTGTTTAACCTCTTCTGTGTTCCTGTCCCTATCAAGGTTAAAGGGGGTTTTACACTAAGCAATATCGCTAGCAATATCGCTAAAACGTCACCGGTTTTGTGACATTATAGCGATATTGCTAGCGATATCGCTATGTGTGATACTTACCTCCGACCGGCTCCCCTGCTGTCCATCGCTGATCGCGCGAGAATGTCCGGCTCCATTTCTCGTCGGGCGCTTCCTGCTGAGACTTCCTGCTGTGACGTCCAGCGACGCGTGGAGGCGGGCGGGAGGACGCAGGATCGCTGTGTGTGAATGGTAAGTATCGTGCGCTGCGTCGCTGCTGCATCGCTGTGAGATCTTTCTGTATGAAAGCTCACTAGCGATCATTTAGCGATGCACCAGCGATCCTGACCGGGTCGGATCGCTGGTTGGATCGCTGGTGCATCGCTAAATGTAAAAGGGCCTTAAGAAGGGCAACCTGGTGGTGCTGTCATGATGGACTCCTGGAAACCCCATTACCGGTAGGACTAATTCCTACTTTTCATTCTTGCCCTGTCACTTTGCATTAATTCCTGAAAATCACCTGAAGGGTTAATAAACTACCTGATAGAAGTTTTCAATATCAGGATGCTGTTTTTAAAATGGTATCACTTTTGGGGTTTTCCAATATATAGGACACCCAAAGTCACTTCAAACTTGGATAGTGCCTTCAAAAAAAATAAATGTTGTAAATTTCCTTGGAAAAATGAAAAATTTCTGCTACATTTTTAAACCTACTAAAAGACTAACAAAATAAAATAACATTTTAAAAATGGCGCTGATGTAAGGCAGACATGTGAGAAATGTTATTTATTAATGTCTTCTGTAGTATGACTTTGTAGATAAAGGGGATAAACATTCAAAGTTTGAAAGTTGCAAATTCCAGCGTTATCACAACATAAATTGACATTGGTCAGAATTTTAAAAAATGGCCGTCACTAAGGGATTAAATCTTTATTGTCAAATATATCAAGCTTATGCAGAGACTCCATATTTACAATGTGAACCCTTATTTTTTTACAATAATGCAACTGGAAGTTTCTGAGCAAAATCCGGACTGATGGAAACCCATTCTTGCTTAGTCATACCTTGGATGGAGTTTCACAATTGTGTTTTTTTTTGTTTGTTTGTTTTTGTCAACAGTCTGAGGATTGATTACGTGTTCTCAATTGGATTGAGACCTTAAAAGTTTGCATGCCATGGACCCAAAATTTTATTGCTTTATTCACCGAGCCACTTATCATTTTTGCCTTGTCACATGGTCTCCATCATGCTGGAAAAAGCCTTGTTCATCACTAATGCTTCACAATGAAAGCGGCTGCACGGACACCTGCATGCTGTCACTCCTGAGCAAGCTGTGCACTGGTGTTGAACCAATTCCTTTCCTTAATCCTCTTTTGGAGATGGTCCTGGCACATGTTGGACTCATGAGTGACCTGAAGCCTTCTTCACATTATTTGAAGTTCTTAATGATTCAATCAATGCTTGATTTAGGAGCTATTTTACCAGAATCAATTGTTCATGCCTGTGAAGCACTTATGATGCAAAGCAATGATGGTTACACGTTTCTTGGAGGCAGCCATGGTTAAAAGGAATGATCAGCAGGGTTTTGCTATGTAATCTGGGAGCACCATGAAATGGGGAAAGAGAACCCAGTAAGTGACGCCTCACTGGAATCTGTCTTTTTTAAATAAAATCTGTCTTTTTATCAGCATGATATTATCACTACATGATAGTTCAATCACACCTCAAGACTAATTAGCAGCTTTCAGTCACTATGTAATGCACACAGAAAGCTGCTAATCTGTGGTGTTTTGGGGGAGGTTACAGAGGGTTCAACATTCTAAGCGCTACTAAATCTGCAATAGAGAAAATGGTGAACTGTGATTCTATCTTCACTATTGTATTTAGTAAACAAAGCAATACATTGCTTGGATCATGGTCTCTGTCCATATTTTGTGCAGTTGTCAGATTACATAGCAGAAACCTGCTGATGGATTCCCTATAGTAGATGAAGACAGATTTTGACCACCAACCCCCTTTCACGGCCTTTGACTTGCTTGTACATCAAGTATTGTCCCTGCCTTTGATGCAGGCTCACGTACAGATCTCCGCTCATGGTTTCCATGTCAGCTGGGGGTCTGAGGAAGACCCATGTGTGTGTCCTTGCGATCCTCTTGTGAAATCCAAATGGGTAACTGCGTACAGAGGAAAAAAAAATCAAAATGCCAGAATTACGTTTTTTGACCATCACAGCATTGCAATAAAACGCAACCAGAGGGGATCAAAAATCACATCTACCCTAAAATTGGATTTGTAAAAACATCTGCTCAGGGTGTAAAAAAATAAGCTATCACACAGCCCCATGTTCCGAAAAATGAAAATGTTACAGGTCTCGGAAAATGAAGAACCAAGGCAAATTGTTTTTCTTACAGATTTATGGACTTTTTCATAATTTAAGTAAAAAAAAAAATAAGTTTGGTATCTGTGTACTCGTGCAGGCCTGCAGTGTCATATTGCCAGATGAGTTTTACCATATAGTAAATAAAAAAAAAAAAGCAAAAAAAATTGTGGAAATGCGCTTTTATTTGCCATTTCATTGCTCTCAGAATTTTGTCCTGCTTTCCAGTGCATCCATGATAAAAAATGATTTATTTCACATCGTTCTACAAAAAAGCAAGCCCTCATGCAGCTATGTGGACTGAAAAAAAAAAGTTATGGCTCTTGGAAGATTTTGCATTTCATCTGATCACTTTTCTTAACAATCTATAGTAAATGAAAATTGCCACTGAATAAACTAAAGCAGCAGTCTTTGTGAAAACCAAAATTTGTGCCATTCTCAAAACTTTTTGGCATGTATATTTGCTTTTTTTGTTTACCGTAATTCTTATACTCCTATGTATAGTTGAAAATTTCAAGATTAAATGAAGAATACACATTTTACTACACAAATTTCTTTTTTGTTTTATTTAAATGCTTACAACTTTCTCCTTTTTTCCAGGATCGATAAACTTTCTTCATGCAGACTGTGATAAGTTTAGACATCCTCTTTTGCACATTCAGAAAACTCCTGCAGATTGCCCAGTAATAGCAATTGATAGTTTTAGGCACATGTATGTGTTTTCAGATTTTAAGGATATATCGTAAGTATCTTTCATACAATTTTTTTTTTATCTACAATATATGTGCACCCTATATTTAAGTTCAGGCATTGCTTGATAAGCGAATGTATACTTCTACAGCCATTTAATTTCATTGCTTCAGTCAATTCATATACTGATATTAATCACATTTCAAACTAATTAGCGTACTGTCATTGCATCTGTAAAAAAAAAAAATATATGTATATAAATTTGGTTCTAAATTTTCTGCTCATCAGGTTTCTTAAAAGGAACCTGTCGCCATCAAAAAATTCTATTTTTGATGGCAGCCCGGCACCGTGTTACACTTATCTAAATGCTTCTGGGGGGGGGGGGGGAATTAACTTTATTCCCCCCAGCAGCGTTCAGGTTTCAGTCAGCGGTGCCTGCGCGGGTTCAGCCACCGCTCTGAGATTAGAGTATCAGCTGTAACCGGTGCTGACTGCCAGCTGGTTCTAATGTAGATCCAGTGATAGTAAGGTCCAGGGCACGGTTACAGCTGCCACTTTATTCTCAGAGTTGTGACTGAACCAGCGTCTGTGCCACGTGCGTGACTGGAACTGAAAGCTGACGGAAATGAGAAAGTAAATTTTCTCCCTCGAGCGCTCAGCTACATGCAAGTGTCGGGCAGGTTCACCTTTAGATTAAGCACATATCTGCAGGTTAATATTGTTTTTGCCGGTGACAGGTTCCCTTTAACCCCTTCCCGACCTTGGACATACTCAGTTTGTCATGGTTGGGATGTGCTTCCCCCACCTTGGACATACTGAGTACATTCAGGTGATTTTGCATGCAAAGAAGCTGTGCACGCTCGATCTTCACCTGGTGATCAGCTGATATCACAGCGCACCCACCGCTCATGGCAGTTTAATCCCCTCAATGCTGTTATTGATAGCGATCGCAGCATTTAGAAGGCAGACAGTGAGGGGGTCCCCTTTGCCTTCCAATCTGCGCCCCCATGGGACATCCGTATCACCAGGCTACAACAAGCCCCTCAGATCCTGGGCACAACACGGTCTAAGGTGCTTGGGTCAGTGCAGCACTGAAAATTATTAACAATGGATTATAACAAGGATCAGGCTGCTGAAAGTTTGTGTCTGGTCTGCCTTTCTGTCAGGTCTGCCTTTCTGTCAGGTCTGCCTTTCTGTCAGGTCTGCCTTTCTGTCAGGTCTGCCTTTCTGTCAGGTCTGCCTTTCTGTCAGGTCTGCCTTTCTGTCAGGTCTGCCTTTCTGTCAGGTCTGCCTTTCTGTCAGGTCTGCCTTTCTGTCAGGTCTGCCTTTCTGTCAGGTCTGCCTTTCTGTCAGGTCTGCCTTTCTGTCAGGTCTGCCTTTCTGTCAGGTCTGCCTTTCTGTCAGGTCTGCCTTTCTGTCAGGTCTGCCTTTTTGTCAGGTCTGTCTGGTCTGGTCTGGTGTTGTGAATTCCCTTGCTCGGACTTCTGAGCCGGAGCTCCCTCTGGTGGTTACTGGGAGTAGTGGAGCTAGCCAGTTGGATGGAAGTTTGCCACCTGATGACGATAATTAGGAATCTGGGATTACTGGCTGGGAGCATATAAGTGAGCAGGTTTCCCTTGGTGGTTGCTGGTGACTTCCTCCTTGTGCACTTTGAGTTCTTCTGTCTCCTGCCTGATCTGCATGGTTCAGTTAAGTGATTATTTTGCTAATCCTTTGCATCTAATCTGGTTGTGCCTTTTTTTTGCTTTCTGCTTTGTTGTGAGGGTTTAGCGTACTCCCTGCTGGGGGCAGCGCTGGGCCCTGCTCCATATGTTACAGCTTGTGTCAGTTTGTTCAGTCCCCCGTTATATTATAATCTTTTGCTTTTCTTCCAGTTCACACCAGAGTGCTGATCTAGCGGGGTTGAGGTCGTTTGGCCTCAGGTTTTTTATATCAGATGTGTTGGATTTTTTAAAGTTTTTGCGTGATTGCAGACAGTATCTTTTCTGTCCTGTCCTATGTAGACTGCTTGGGCCCCATCATTTTCTCAGTCTATTTTCTGCCTGTGTGTGTCTCATCTGGTCTCACCGAAAATATGTTTGGGGGCTGTCTATTCATTTGGGGATCTGCTCCAGGGCAGTTTAGATTTCACTTTTCTGCTTTAGGCTTAGTTAGTTCTCCGGCTGTGCCGAGGCATCTAGGGCATCGTAGGAACACTCCACGGCTACTGCTAGTTGTGTTGTTAGGATCAGGGGTCTGCAATCTGCTGAGTTACCAACCTCTCTGGTTTCCTGGTGGCTTAGCCTGTTCCTGCTATCCTCCTCGGTGACCCGTTCATAACAGAATCACCAGCCTAAACTAGACTCTAGGGTACTCAAAAGAAGGAAAGAATTAAAAAAAAAAAAAGTGTCAAAATTTTTTTTTATATATTTTTTTCTCTGAGGCCGTAGGAGGATTTTTTCCTTAATGGAGACTAAGCAATTGTCCGATCATGTTGAGCAGCTCGCTGCTGAAGTGCGGGGAATTTCTGCCTATCTAGCTCAGTCATCTGCTGTAGAACCAAAGATCCCTACTCCTGATGTGTTTTCGGGGGATCGGTCAAAATTTTTGAATTTTAAGAATAATTCAACTATTTCTTGCTTTGAAACCTAATTCATCAGGGAACTCGGTGTAGCAGGTTAAAATTGTCATCTCCCTGCTGCACGGCGATCCCCAGGATTGGGCTTTTTCGCTGACACCTGGAGATCCTATTCTGGCTAATGTAGATGCCTTTTTCAGGCCCTGGAGTTGTTGTATGATGAACCTAATGCTATTGATCAAGCTGAGAAAAACTTTTTGGCATTGAACCAGGGTCAGGATGCTGCGGAGTTATATTGCCAGAATTTCCGAAAGTGAGCAGTCCTTACTAAATGGAATGATGATGCCCTAGCAGCTCTCTTTCAGAAAGGTCTGGCAGAAACCTTAAGAAAAGATGTTATGGTGGGATTTCCTGTCCCCTCTGGTCTTAACGACTCCATGTCATTAGCCATTCAAATTGATCGACGTTTACGTGAACGTAGAAGTATGCGAGAGGCGGTGCTGCCTTCTGAACAAACTTCTGAACCCATGCAATGTGATAGGGTTTTGTCTAGGGCGCGACGTCAAGAGTTTAGAAGGCGTAATAAATTATGCTTCTTTTGTGGGGACGCCTCTCATGTTATTTCTGCCTGCCCTAAACGAGAAAAACGTTTTGCGCACTCATTTGCCGTGGGCAGTGTACAGCCTAAGTTCCTGTTGGCGGTTACCTTGATCTGCTCCTTGTCTACATTTTCTGCTAAGACCTTTGTTGATTCAGGAGCAGCTTTGAATCTGATCGATCTTGACTTTGCCAAACGTTGTGCTTTCCCCATGGTGCCTTTGCGGACCCCTATTCCCTTGAGGGGGATTGGTGCTGCCCCTTTGGCGGAGAATAAACCCCAGTTTTGGACCCAGGTGATAATGCGTGTTGCCCTGGACCATCAAGAGAATTGTAAATTTTTGGTGTTGCACAATCTACATGATATTATTGTGCTGGGTTTTCATTGCAAACCCATAATCCTGTTTTGGATTGGAAATCTGTGTCTGTGGTGAGTTGGGGTTGTCAATGTGTTCTTAGTGACGCTCCTGTTTTCTCCACCTCTCCCCAGTCTCAAGATGTTCCTGACTATTTGGCTGATTTTTCTGATGTATTTAGTGAGAGTAAGTCCGCGTGTTTACCTCCTCATAGGAGTTATGACTGCGCAATTGAGTTAATGCCTGGTTGTAAATTTCCCAAGGGTCGGCTTTTCAACTTATCGGTACCTGAACATGATGCTATGCGATCTTATATCAAGGAATCATTGGAGAAAGGTCATATAAGACCATCCTCTTCGCCTTTGGGTGCTGTTTCTTTTTTTTTTTTTGTGGCCAAAAAAGATGGCTCATTAAGGCCTTGTATTGACTATCGTTCCCTTAACAAAATCACTGTTACATATCAATACCCCTTACCCCTGATTTCTGATTTATTTTCCAGAGTTAAAAGTGCTTGTTGGTTTACCAAATTTGACGTCAGGGGGGCGTATAATCTTATTCGCATCATCAAGCACGGGGATGAATGGAAGACTGGGTTTATTACTCTGGAGGGACATTTTGAGTACCTGGTGATGCCTCTTGGGCTCACTAATGCCCCTTCCGTCTTCCAATCTTTTATGAACGATATTTTACGGCACCTTATTGATACATTTTTGATCATTTATCTGGATGGTATGTTGATTTTTTTCCAGTGATTGGGATCCTCATGTGGAACATGACCAGACTGTGTTCCAGATTTTGAGGGAAAATACTCTGTATGTTAAGGGATCGAAATGTCTTTTTGGTGTACAGAGGATTTCGTTTTTGGGATTCATTTTGTCCCCATCTGCTATTGAAATGGACCCGGCCAAGGTACAGGCAATTTATGATTGGGTTCAGCCCACTTCTCTGAAGGCTCTTCAGAAGTTTTTGGGTTTTGCTAATTTCTACCGTAAATTTATAACTAATTTTTCTGGTATTGATAAACCTCTGACGGATTTGACCAAAAAGGGCGCTGATGTGGTGAATTGGTCTCCAGAGGCAGTCTTGGCATTTCAGGAGCTTAAGCAGAGATTCACTTCTGCTCCGGTTCTATGGCAACCTGATGTTTCACTCCCATTTCAGGTGGAAGTAGATGCTTCTGAGATTGGTGCAGGAGCCGTTTTGTCTCAAAGAGATCCGGTAACCTCTAAGACCAATCCCTTGCCTTCTTTTCTCGAAAATTTTCTCCATCTGAACGTAACTATGATGTGGGGAATCTGGAATTGTTGGCCATGAAGTGGGCATTTAAAGAGTGGAGACATTGGTTGGAGGGAGCTAGACATCAAGTTGTGGTCCTTACCGATCACAAGAATTTGATTTATCTTGAATCAGCCAAGCGCTTGAATCCTAGACAGGATAGGTGGGCCTTGTTTTTCACGCGTTTTAATTTTGTGGTCTCCTTTCTTCCGGGCACTAAGAATTTTAAGGCGGACGCCCTTTCTAGGAGTTTCTTTGCAGATTCTTTTGATGTGACCGAGCCTACTACCATTCTAAATGAGGGTGTAGTTTTTTTCCGCCATCTCTCCCGATTTGAGACGTGCCCTGGAGGAATTTCAGGAGGATAAACCTGAACGATGCCCTATGGGAAAATTGTATGTCCCTGACCAGTGGAGGAAAAGAGTAATGTCTGAAATTCATTGCTCCGCGTTGGCTGGTCATCCAGGTATCTTTGGTACCAGAGATTTGGTGAGTCAGTCTTTTTGGTGGCCTGCCTTATCTCATGATGTCAGGAAATTTGTGCAGTCCTGTGGTACTTGTTCTCGGTCCAAACCCTGTTCTCGTGCTAGTAGTTTGTTGATGCCCCTGCCTGTGCCCAGGAGGCCATGGACCCATATCTCAATGGATTTTATTTCTGATCTGCCTGTCTCTCAGAGAATGACTGTTATTTGGGTGATCTTTGATAGATTTTCTAAGATGGTCCATCTTGTACCACTCAAAACTGTTGCCATCTTCTTCTGAATTGATGCCCATCTTTTTACAACAGGTGGTTTGTTTGCACAGGATTCCTGAGAACATTGTATCGGACAGAGGAGTCCAGTTTGTTTCCAGATTTTGGAGAGCTTTTTGTTCCAAACTGGGAAATCGGTTGTCTTTCTCTTTTTCTTTTTAATCTTTATTTTTATATAGCGCTAACATATTCCGCAGCACTTTACACTTTACATTATCATCACTGTCCCTGATAGGGAATCTAGATTGTGAGCCCCATCAGTATGCTTTTGGAGTGTGAGAGGAAACCCACGCAAACACGGGGAGAACACACAAACTTCTTGCAGATGTTGTCCTTGGTGGGATTTGACCCCAGTGCTGCAAGGCTGCAGTGCTATCCACTGAGCCACCGTGCCGCTATATATATATATATATATTATATACCGTATATACTTGCTTATAAGCCAAGATTTTCAGGCCCATTTTTTGGGGCTGAAAGGTTCTGCTTATATGCGAGTCATATACCGGGGGTCGGCCGGGGAGGGGGAGCGGGGGGGTGTCGGAGATCATACTCACCTCTCCTGTCATGTCTTTGCAGCCCCCTGTGCGTATTCCATCTTCTCGGCGCTGTGCTTCCTGCTTCCAGCGGTCACGTGGTGCCGCTCATTACATATGCGCATATGTAATGAGCGGCACCACTTGACCGCAGAAAACAGGAAGAACAGCGCCGAGAAGACGGAACAAGCACGGGGGGCTGCAGAGACATGCCAGGAGAGGTGAGTATAACGGGGGAGCCACATTCACCTGTCCCCCGTTCCACCGCTGTGCGGCGCTCTGCTATCTTGCTTCCTCTGGCAGTGACGTTCAGGTCAGAGGGCGCCATGACGTAGTTAGCAGGCGCCCTCTGCCTGAACATTCACTGCAGAGCCGTCAGCGCTGAGGAGCAGCAGCTGCAGCAGCGACAAGGTGAGTATATACTTTTTTTTGTTTTTGTGTTTTTTTTCAATTGAGGCAGCGGCAGCAGCATTGAAAGGGGCCACTAATCACTGTGTATCATTGAAATGGGCCACTCATTACTGTGCAGCATTGAAAGGGGCCACTAATCACTGTGCAGCATTGAAAGGGGCCACTAATTACTGTGCAGCATTATAAGTGGCTACTAATCACTGTGCAGCATTGAAAAGGGCCACTCATCACTGTGCAGCATTGAAAGGGGCCACTCATTACTGTGCAGCATTGAAAGGGGCCACTAATCACTGTGCAGCATTGAAAGGGGCCACTCATTACTGTGCAGCATTGAAAGGGGCCACTCATTACTGTGCAGCATTGAAAGGGGCCACTAATCACTGTGCAGCATTGAAAGGGGCCACTCATTACTGTGCAGCATTGAAAGGGGCCACTCATTACTGTGCAGCATTGAAAGGGGCCACTAATCTCTGTGCAGCATTGAAAGGGGCCACTCATTACTCTGCAGCATTGAAAGGGGCCACTCATTAATGTGCAGCATTGAAAGGGGCCACTAATCACTTTGCAGCATTGAAAGGGGCCACTAATCACTGTGCAGCATTATAAAGGGCCACCAATCACTGTGCAGCATTATATGGGGCATATGTTATTATGGAGCATGTTATAGGGCCACCATTATTCACTGTGCAGCATTATTAGGCATATTTTGGTATGGAGCATCTTATGGATTTTATAGAGCATTATATGGGGCCATCATGAACTTTATGGAGCATCTTATGGGGCCCATTTTATTTTTGAAATTTACCAGTAGCTTCGGCATTTTCCACCCTAGGCTTATACGCGAGTCAATAAGTTTTCCTAGTTTTTTGTGACATTAGGGGGGTCGGCTTATACACGAGTATATACGATGTGTGTGTGTGTATATATATATATATATATATGTGTGTGTATATGTGTGTGTGTGTGTGTGTGTGTGTGTGTGTGTGTATATATATATATATATATATATATATATATATATATATATATATATACACATATATATATATATATATATATATATATACACATATATATACTGTATATGACAAAATAATGGGAACAACTGGAAGCATCAACAAAAGTCAGTTTAATATGGTGTAGGTCCACCTTTTGCAGCGATTACAGCCTCAATTTTTCCAAGGTATGGATTCATACAAGGTGTGTATTGTTTCCAAAGGAATTTTAGCCCATTCTTCAGTTAAAACACCCTCCAGTTCTTTGAGCGACGATGGCGGTGGAAATCGACGTCTAACTTGAATCTCTAAAATCGACCATAAATGCTTAATAATGTTGAGGTCTGGGGATTGTGGGGGCCAGATGAGATGCTCAACTTCATTAGAATGTTCCTCGTGCCATGTTTAACGATTCTAGCTGTATGAATTGGTGCATTATCATCCTGAAAGATGGCGTTCCCTTCCGGGAACAGTGCTTGAACCATAGGATGCACTTGGTCGCTCAAAATGCCTAAATAATCTCGGCTGTTAATTCTTCCATGAAGGGATATCATTGGCCCGGCGGATCTCCACGAAATAGCACCCCAGATCATCACAGAACCTCCGCCATGTTTTACGATTGGGAGAAGGCAAAAAGGATGGAATGCTTCTTTCGACTGTCTCCAAACGTACACTCGGCTGAAGGTCGGAAATAGGGTAAACGATGATTCGTCTGAGAATATCACATGTTTCCACTGCTCGAGGGACCAATTCTGGAGGTTTCTACACCACTCTAAATGCTTGGAAACAATTGTCATTGAGAGCAGCGGTTTTCTAATTGCAGCTCTTCCGTGGAATCCAGATTTGTGCAGCTCCGCACGAACAGTTTTCGTGGAAACTGGGTTCTGTAGGTGTTCATTGAGCTCACCAGTGATTTTCGGAGCTGTGGTCTTGCAATCCTCTCTCACAATTCGCTTTAGAGTCTGACGGTCTCTCTCAGTCAACTTCGACGTTCGGCCGGACCTGTGCTTTGCTGCGGATGTTTTTCCTTCTCTTTTAAACGCAGTCATTACTTTGGAGACAGTACCTCTTGACACGCCAAGCATTCGGGCACTTTCTGTTACACTAGCGCCTGCCATACGAGCACCAACAATTTTGCCTCTTTGAAACTCCGTGAGGTCTGCCATTGGTATCAGGTTCTCATCAATGTTCTTCCAATTCTGCAAAACAAACAGTTAATTTACATACACATATCACATAACACAAATATCAACTACAAAACATTACCATATGTCATGGTTTGCATGTTTATAACATGTTCGAAGATTATGATGCCAAAACGTTAGGTGTTTCCATTATTTTGTCCAACCCCTGGATATACTGTATATTTGATAAATTTTATGTAAAAGCATAAAAAAGTACACATTTAGTTATCACCACGTATGGGACAACCCGCCCCATAAAATTGTCCCACTAGTATTTAAACCCCTTCAGTGAATACCATTAAAAAAAAATTTAAAAAACTATTCTTTTCATCATATCGCCTAACAAAAAGTGGTATTAAAACGCGATGAAAAAAACGAATGTAAATAAAAATGGTATCACTGAAAATGTCATATTCTCCCACAAAAGCAGTCCGCAATACAGCTCCATCAGTGGAAATATAAATTATTTCTCTCAGAATAAAGCGATGCAAAAATATTTTTGTATTAAGTAGTTTTTACTGTGTATAAGTGTCAAAACATAAAAAATATATAAATGTGGTATTTCTGTAGTCGTACTATGTCAAAGAATAAATCTATCTTTTTCCTGTCACCCATGACAGCACCAATGAGAGAGAGGGGATCCGTCCTTCAAGGACAAGGAACCTTTAATATAAAAAGGGCGTCTCCTCTCTCCGCATCAGTAGTTTCGTGTCCTTGACGGGCGGAGCCTTTACCTGCATGGTGGCAGCATCGCAAGAAGAACAAGTTCCCAGGCCTGGGCCGGTTGGTGGCACCAGGTCCCCGTCTCTTCGGCCGGCGCCAGTGGTACTGGAAGCGCCGCTGGGGCGCCCGATGGGGTCTCTGCCATCCGTCGTGTGAGAGCTTGCAGCGCCATCATCGCATGGTTACCCGGCAGCCCTGTGTCCCAGCGCATTGTCAGCGCGGCAGAGAACAGGAAGTCGCACGCTGAGGACGCGGCTGGGACCTTTCGCCTGAGAAACACTTCCGGATGCGCGTACCAGGAGCTTCAGGAGACACCAGCCGACAGATCCCCTACAGGCATAGTTCTTAAGGGTGGATCACTGGCCATGCAGGGGCACCAGTGCAACGTTGGAGGCACAGCAGCCCTCTCCACAGCGCCAGCAGCAGCAGAGCCTGCAGCCACAGCAGCAGCGACCCCCGACGCCAGCCTCACCAGGATGGGAATTCCGGACGTTCCAGCGGGACACGCAGGTCCAAGGATTCCAGGACTAGTCGGCGCAGCTCTACCAGGATGGAAGATTCCACGGTCCCAAAGGGAGACCTTTCGAACGACATCCTGCCTCCTGTTTTGGTACCCCTTAATTTCTTTGAGTGGTGAGTGAGCTACGAGAATACCATTTTAATAATGCGAATCTCTCTCCCTCGTCTCTTTCTCTATCTGGCTTTCTGATAGGAGCCCCCTAGAAAGAGTACGAGGAAGTCAAAGCACAAAGCCTGTGCTCTGTGCGGGAAGGATCTGGATCGCGCATGTCCCAAAAAATTATGCCAGCCATGTATCAATAACACTGTAGCCAATGAGACCCCAGACTTCTCCACCTTGAGAACTCTCATCAGATTCAAGGTGGAAAACTCATTAAACTCCGGGTTCTTTTCAGGGGAAACATCAAGCAGGGATAGGGCCGAAGTATCTCCTTCACCGTCAATGTCATTTGATAAGGGAGTTCTGCGGGATACTTTGGGATCCTCCTCGTCAGAAAGCAACTTGGTTATTGCTTTCCCCTGGAGGAGGTGGACAATTTAGTTAAGGCAGTAAGGTCCCATGATGGGACTGGTTGACCAGAGACCTAAAAGATCTCTCCCAGATGTCATGTTTGGCACTTTGGACAAGAAAAAACATAGTTTTCCCTATAAATGAAAAGTTGCTGAATCTCATCAGTAAAGAGAGGGAGAAGCCAGATAGGAAAGGCCCCTTAACATCCTTCTTCAAAAGGAAGTACCCCTTTAAGGATGAGGCCACCTCATCCTGGAGTAAAGGTCCCAAATTAGATGTTGCCATATCTAAGGCCTCAAAAAGTTCATCCCTCCCCTTTGAAGACTCAGGATCGTTAAAGGACCCTCTTAATAGGAGGTTGATACTTTTCTTAAGGCAACACGAGAGTCGTCAGCAGAGGCATTGAGTCCAGCCATCGCGGCAACCTGCACAGCGAAGTCCCTCGTGGCCTGGCTGACCACGTTGGAGGACCAGCTAGGCAACGGTTCATCGAGTGACGCCATTAGGACCACGCTCCCGATGATCAGGGGAGCGGCAGCCTTCTTGGCAGATGCATCGACCGACTCAGCCAGGCTTGCCATAAGATCTGCCGCATTATCTAACGCAGACCGGAGAGCGGTCTGGTTGAAAAGATGCCCCCAGGGGATGTTCAGGCAAGAGGGAAGCTATGTTCTCTCCCTGTGAAGGACAATATTTATTCGGCTCTGCTTTAGATGACATCTTGGAAATGGCGGCCGATAAGAAAAAGGAGTTCCTGAAGCCTCCCTTCTCGTCCTTCAGGCAGTCTTAAAATATACAACCGAAGGAGAACATCCATGGAACAGAGGAGACTGGACGATGGACCGAAAAAGACCAAGGGGTTCCTGTTCGGTACCTCTTCCCGAAGTGGTCAGAGGTCCTTCAAATGACTCTCTTCACCAGCTGGGAGGAAGGCTCTCCCTCTTCATTCCAGCCTGGGAGAAAATATCATCCAGTCCTTGGATACTCAACCTGGTGGGGGCACGGTTGGTTTTAACTGGAGTTCGGGAGATATCTCCAAAACAGGTTCATCATTACAGCCCTACAAGCGTCCGTTTTGGAACAAATAGCACAGAGGTACTGTGCCTCTTGAGGAAAAGCGTTCTCCAGGATGTACCAGCGGGAGAAGAAGGTAAAGGGTTCTACTCTCCCCTGTTTCTAATAAAGAAGCCAAATGGCTCATACAGTACAATCTTCAACTTAAAGGGCCTGAACAAGTTTTTGAATATTCCAAAATTCAAAATTGAATCAATAAGGTCGGCAATTCAGATGCCCTTTCCAGTTTGCTATATGGCCGTCCTAGACCTGAAGGACGTGTATTACCACGTGCCAATAAGCGCAGTGTTCAGAAAATATCTCAGGGTGGCGGTACATGTGGGAGGCACAGTGAGACACTTCCAGTACAAGGACCTTTTCCCTTTGGCCTGGCAGTGGCTTGGCCTGGCAGCGGCCCCACGGGTTTTCACGAAGCTAATAGCAGAGGTTACTGCCACCTCTGAGATAAAAAACAGACTAGTCATTCTGTACCTGGACGATTTCCTAATAGGCCATTGCTTCACTCATTGCCACAATCAAGTGAAGGACATAGCCACCATCTTAAAAAGCTTAGGGTGGTGTTTGAACCTGGAAAAGACAAGGTTGCATTCACAAAAGGCACAAATCTTTTTAGGACTCTTGTTCGACTCTTGCCAGCAGGAATGTCATCTGCCAGAGCAAAAGAAGGAAAAATTGCTCAGTCTCCTCTGAAAAATCCGGTGATGACCCTTAGAAGTGCTATGTCTCTCCTGGGCTCCCTGACCTCATGTATCCCGGCAGTGATTTGTGCCCAGGTCCACTCGAGAGTTGCATGGTTTCTTCGTGGAAACCAACTTTCATTGCAGGGGTATCTGAAAGGTACGCTGACGCTACCTCGGGAGGTTATATATTCACTCCACTAGTGGTTGGACATAAGATCCCTCTGGAAGGGTGTCCCATGGTTTCCTCATCACCAGGGTAGTTACCACAGATGCCAGTCCCAGGGGATGGGGAGCACATCTGGATGACCATCTGGTTCAGGGAACATGGTCATCAATAGAAAGAGAAGCCTCCTTGAATATGTTGGCGCTTTGGGCGGTAGAAAATGTGTTGCAGAGTCTCCTACCGTTCCTGTGAAGCCAGCGTGTAAAAATATTGTTGGACAACCAGGTCACTGTGGCATACCTAAATCATCAGGGGGCACACTGTCCCGGGCCCTAATGTATGTAAATTAATTTTCAGCCTTGTGGAAATGAACGTCTTTTCACTGTCTGCACTTCACATCAGGGGAAAGGACAAAGTAACAGCAGATTTTTTGAGCCGCAGGCCACTTCTGCAGGGTGAATGGTCCCTCAAAACAACAGTATTCAGGTGTTTGGTGGACATGTGGAAATCAACCTTTTTGCCACTCAGCAGAACAGCAAAGTGAAGGAGTCCTGTTCCCTGAATCAGAAAGAAAATCCCCAGACGATGGACGCTTTCCGAGTCAAATGGGGTTTTTCCCTGGCCTACTCTTTTCCCCCGATCTGCCTAATACCAGCAGTCCTCAGGAAGATCCGGCAGGAAGGGGCAAGGGTAATACTCATAGCCCACTTTTGGCCCAAGAGGCCCTGGTTCTTTTGGCTGAAGTACATGTCAGTCACGGAGCCGTGGGTCTTTCCAGAGATCCCAGACCTTCTAGCTCAAGGGCCTGTGTTTCATCCATAGGTGACTTGACTGCACGTAACAGTCTGGAACTTGAGAGGTCAGTGCTAGAGCGTAGGGGGTTCACTACCAAACTGATATCTACATTACTTGCTAGTAGAAAGCCGGTCACTGCAAAAATTAACGGTAGGACCTGGAAAACATTTTTATCATCCACAGGGTGTTCTCCAAAAAGAAAAGTACCCCTAAAAGAAATCCTGGAGTTCCTTCAGAAGGGGCAAGAACAGGGCCTGGCACGTAGTACTTTGAAAGTTCTGGTGTCAGCCTTAGGGGTGCTATATAATTACAACCTAGCGGGTCATCGGTGGGTGGTCAGATTTATTAAGGCCTGCGCTAGGTCCAGACCAGTCCCGATGACCAGGGTCCCTCCATGGGACTTGAACTTGGTCTTAAATGTTTTAACCGAATCCCCCTTTGAACCTTTAGCTGAAGGGTCCATGAAACTAGTTTCATTTCAAGCCATACTCTTAGTAGCCCTTACATCAGTGCGGAGAATCAGCGACTTCCAGGCCCTGTCAGCTGATCCTCCCTTTACCGTGGTAATGGATGATAGGGTAGTCTTGAAACCTGATCCTGCCTATCTGCCTAAAGTAATAACTAGGTTCCATAGGTCATAGGAGATTTCTCTACCTTACATCTGTCCTAACCCAAAGAATGATAGGTAAAAGAACTTCCTACCCTAGAGGTCAGGAGGTGCCTCCTTCACTATTTACTGGCAACAAAATCTTGGAGGAAGGATAGGGCTCTGTTTATCTTCTTCCAGGGTTCTAGGGATGGGAGCCTCAAAAGATGCCCAGGTGGAAAAGGGAAGCTATCAGGTTGGCCTATGTAGGTGTGGGAAGACTGGTTCCAGACGACCTGAGGTCCCACTTTACAAGGGAGATGGCAACATTTTGGGCTGAAAGGGCAGACGTATCCATTGAACAAATCTGTAAGGCAGCTACATGGTCATCACCTTCCACTTTTTATAGCCATTATAGACTGGATCTTTCTGCCTTTTCTGATCTCACGTTTGGAAAAAGGGTTCTAGAAGCTGTGCTCCCTCCGTGATAGAGTACTTCTCTGTAATTCTCTCATTGATGCTATCATGGGTGACAGGAAAACACGTATAATACTTACCGGTAATGTGTTTTTACGGACCCCTTGACAGCACCCATGGATTCCCTCCCATTACTAAACCTTCACCTTTAGGTTGGTGGGTTATTGTATATAATTTTCCACTTAAAGTGCTGTTAAGGATTATTGATATAGTCAGTATTAGTTAGTGTACACACATGTATATACATTTATACAAACTCTGAGGCCCTCTCATGCTCAGTAATCCACTGATGCGGAGAGAGGAGCCACCCTTTTTATCTTAAAGGTTCCGTCATTGAAGGGCGGATCCCCTCTCTCGTTGGTGCTGTCATGGGTTCCGTAAAAACACATTATCGGTAAGTAATATACATGTATCAATTTTACCACACTCTGAACGGCATAAAAAATGCCCCCCAAAAAAACAATTCCTGAATTGCTGGTTTTTGTTCATTCTGCCTCCCAAAAATCTGAATAGAAAGCGATCAAAAAACGTACTGAAAACTGTACCAATATAAAAAACATCAACTCGTCTGTCAGCTGAAATATGGAAAAAATAAATCTCTCAAAATATGGCAATGCAAAAAATAATTTTATCAATAAATAGCGTTTTATTTAGTGTGCAACAGCAGCGAAAAAATTTTAAAAAAGCTGTAAATATGGTAAAGCTGTAATCGAACTGAGGAATTGTGTAAAAATAAATTAAATAAGTTCTTCACCTGCTGTTGATTTTTTTCGTTCTGCCTCACAAAGATTGCAGTAAGGCTCTGCTCACATTTATCCTTTTCTTACATCGGGATTTCTGAGTATCACTGAAGCACGTGATTCAGATGAAACCCCTGACCAAAGATTCACTGTAAATGAGGCAGATGGTGGCACTGTGGGCAGTGTCTGGCATGTGATCTTGCAGTGTCCTTCTTTAGTTGTGCATTAAAGTGCGGTCTGCCATAGTTTTAGGCACTTCTGAAAAGGTGGCTAGACGGAGTCCAGAGTAACTCTGCTGACTCATTATGGTAAATGGATCCCTTGGGGGTTTCATTTGAATTACGTCACTCGGTGATTTAGATGGAAACCCCAAAGTAAGTGCTCAGCAGGATAAATGTGATCCCAAACGTTATGTAAAATGTTTACAATTAAAACTTCAACACAATCCACAAAAATAGCAAGTCCTCACTTAGGTCCATCATATGTCAATGCAAATATTAGTATGTAAATCTAGAAATGGGAACCAGAGCGCACAATAGGGTGATGTACTGTGGAGGGGAGAGTAGGAGAGTGCTGGTAATGCTCACCTGGTGATGGTGGGACAGGCAAAACTCCTATGTAAGTCTGAAGAAAAAGAGTTGCTGCTGCCCCATGACTGGTGG
Source organism: Dendrobates tinctorius (assembly GCF_039654945.1). Lineage (NCBI taxonomy): Eukaryota > Metazoa > Chordata > Amphibia > Anura > Dendrobatidae > Dendrobates > Dendrobates tinctorius. The sequence continues at coordinate 97,935 of NW_027361770.1, forward strand.
ATAAATCCTCCAGTAGAAATGGGTTCCAGTTGGATAAACACTTGGGTGGGCTGTGCTGCTGAAGTGAATCAATTCTTCAGAAAAAGATGATGAGGAAAAAGACTTTTTATTCGCAACGTGTTTCAATGCTGTAGCGGTGTCTTATTCAAGTGAAAAAAAAATTACATTTGTGTTTTTTCTCTTGTTAGTTCACAAAGTAGAAAATGCTACAATTTATTTGCTGTTCCTTTGCTTTTTGTTTCTTTTGCATGTTTGCTCTCTTCTATTTTGTCTGTGATTCTATGTTACTGTGTATTAAATCACTGAGATGCCAAATGTACTTGTAAATCTTCGAGCTAAAAAAAAAATCAAACCATGTTTAACAAAAAAAAAAGTCTGGTTGTGCTGTTACCATAGTGACAAAGTGAATACTGTAAAAATGAAACCTTAATGTTGGGTTTGCTACTTGGGCGTTCCTGACTTAAACAGAATCTGCAGAAGTTTTATCAATAGCCCAAACTGGAGGTGCAACGCTCCAAACTGCGGGGGGGGGGTTTTATACAGTTTTGTCAAAGGGGGGTCTGCATTTTTGTCAAAGGTAAAAACTGGCTGCAGTAGGAAAGTGTTAAAAGGTTTATTATTTATGCCACTTTGACTGCAGAAATCCATTCTTAAATTCTATTCTATATCTATAAATGTTTTCTTTACACTTCCCAAAACATCTGTCATCAGTAACATTTGTCATGGCATAAATAAAGTTCACAGATGTTAAGTTCTGGGTTAATGTACAAAGATTATATCTGAGATCTCAAATGTTCGTTCTTTTTCCTGAGTGACCTGGAGATCTCAGGGACTTTAACTTAAATATTGCAACTTGATTGGCATAATTTATTTTAGCATTGTTCTGTTGCATTGTCTTTGAACATCTTACTCCAGATTTTTTAAAATCTGATAACCATTTAAACCACCCCTCCATTCTTTTTTTATAATTATTTCAATACTGGAATTGTGGCATTAATGTAAGTTCCCTGACGATAGTAATCTACTCACTAGCTGCTTTCTTGTTCTCCATCCATTGTGGCCGCAACATGTGTCTGACTGAAAGTCAGAGGTAACAGTCACAAGCTCTCAAAGTAAGTCAGAGAACTTCGTTCATTCTGGCTCCTAGACTTACATTGAGAAGTGACATCTGGTGCCGATAACTGATGAAGAAAGGGGCAGGTGAGTACATTACGAAGAACAAAGAATTTGTATCAGTGACTCTGCTCCGGCAGAGAAAAAAAATGGAGTGGAACGTTAAAAAAATAGGTTAATTCTAAGGAATGACAAGCCCTTTAATTAGAGTATAGTTACTATATTGTTGGACTATCAGACACACCTATGTTTTAAAACATAAACAAGAACACAAATATTTCATACTAATAAAACTTGATCTTTGGTATAGGAGGGGCTAGATAAGCCCCTGATGTCAATGCTGGCAGCTGATTATCATAAAAAGAGTGACAGATTCCCTTTAAAGGGGATCTGTCACTCTTTCTATCCCCTATTAGCTGCCGGCATAGACATCGGGGGCTTATCTACAGCATTCTGTAATGCTGTAGATAAGCCCCCGATGTAACCTGAAATAGAAGAAAAACACGTTATATTATACTCCCCGAGGTGGGCGGTCCGGTCCGATGGGTGTTGCGGTCCGGTCCGGCGCCTCCCTTCTTCATGCGATGACGTCCTCTTCTCTCGTCCTGAAATGGCTCCAGCGCAGGCGCATTGCTCTGCCCTGTTTAGGGCAGAGCAGAATTCTGCAGTGCGCAGGCGCCAGACCTCTCCCGACGCCTGCACACTGCAGGACTCTGCTTTGCCCTCAACAGGGCAGAGCAGTGCGCCTGCGCCGGGAGCCATTACAGGACGGGAGAAGATGACGTCATCGCATGAAGAAGGGAGGCCCCGGACGGGACGGCGACACACATCGGACCGGACCGCCCACCTCGGTGAGTATAATATAATGTGTTTTGCTTCTCTTTCAGGTTACATCGGAGGCTTATCTACAGCATGCCAGAATGCTGTAGATAAGCCCCTGATGTCTATGCCAGCAGCTGCAAAGCCAAAAAAAAGGGTGACAGATTCCCTTTAAGACCCAGATGGTTTTAAAACCAGAAGCCGCAGTCACTTTCCAGTATCCCCATAAATCCAGTGTAGGCAGCTCTTGAGGTATGTACCTGCTCCAGAAGCAATGTTTGCTACTTATAGAAGTCAACAGGACTACTCTGCGGTCAGGTGATTAGAAGAGCACGTCATCGAATGTTTCTCCGACATGCGTTCCTGTTGACTTATGAATGAAGCAGGCATTGTATCCGTACTCACCTCAGACGGCCACAGCAGCCTGCGCTGGATGCACAGTGGATGCTGGAAGGTGACTCTGCCTCTGCTTTTTTAAAAACCATCCATGCCTTTAAAAAAACTGTTTGATAATCCCTTTAACACAAGGCATTAGAACAGAAAAAAATGCAACATTTACCTAATACAATCATGTTCCTAACTTGTATAGATGCTACTTTTTTTGTAACTACATTTCGTGAAATTAGGCTCTATGGTTTCAAAATTAACTCCTTCACGATACAGGTTTTCTTGACTACAAATAGTGATACGTTAGATCTGAAAAAATGGCATTTGTCAGGCCAAAACTAGCTGCACCAGGAAAGGGTTAAATGGCTTATTGTTGCTGCCACTTGCTACTATTTATGTAATCGCTAAAGTTTGTTTTTTTGTTTTAATTTTTTTTTTAGGATTCCTGGTAAACTAAAACAATTTGTTTTAGATTTACATTCTGGAAAACTGCATAGAGAATTTCACCATGGACCTGATCCAACTGATGTTGCTCCAGGACAGGTATATAGAATATTTACATTAGGTTATCATCATTAAATATGCAGCATAAGTGGATTTTAAGGTAAATATGAAATGCCTTGGACACAAGAAAATATATTTAATGAATGGTCGAAAGGGCATAACATTTCAGGAATTGACTTTGTATTTTTCCTATTGTACCCAGTTATAGCCTCTGTAGCGCAATATTTAGGTCTAACTACTAGGTGCATGATTCACTAAAAGGATTTTGTTTTTCTAACGTGGACTAACGAGGATATCTATCACAATAATAAAAAATATGACATACCCACGAAGTACTGGCATGTATAGTTATGTGTAAAATAATAGGTTTACATCACTAATGTGCCTAACTACGTTTTTTGCCAGAAAAGATCATACAGCATGGAGAAACAATTAATGACTAAATGTAGGCATTTAATTGGCAGCCAATAGAATCAAGTCATGAAATGCAAGGTGCTAATTGGGTGTTAATTATGGCCCATAAAGGAGGGCAGCAAATGTACCTTCTGTTTTTAGCCCTTGCTCAGACATGGTACCAAAGGAGAAAGAACTTTGCTCAAGAAGTGGATTGGAGAGGAGAAAACTTGTAAAGAAGTGCAGAAAATAATTGGCTGCTCAGCCAAAAAGCTTTCCAATGCTTTAAGCCCTCTCTGACATCAGACTTACTATTCTGTCCATGTGTCCTGGGCTCGTATCACCATGGATGGAATAGTACGTCTCAGCGATCGGCTGTGCACTCTTGTGCAGCCCGGGTGTCAGCTGATTCTCACAGCTGACATCCGGCACTAAGTGCCAGGAGCGGTCACAGACCGCTCCCATCACTTTAACCCCCGGAATACTGCTATCGAACATGATCGCAGCATTCCGGGAGCAGGCAGAGAGGCTGACAGCCCCCCTGCCTTTGGATCTGAGTCCCCGCGGCGTCACACGGGGTCCCGATCGCTGCTATGGTAACCCAATGTCATCATGACGAAATCCGGGTTACCAGAGGTGAGAAACTTTCTGTTATGCGCAGTGCATGATCAGGAAGTCTCTCGGGTCAGTCTGCACTGAGTGCAGCGCTGACAGCCTCTATAGCATGCAGATGCTGCTTCATCTGCAAGCTATAAAAGTGATCAGCCTGCAAAAAATGATTGTCCAATAGTGGGACAAAGTGTAAAAGATAGAATGAAGTAAAAAAAAATGTTTAAATCATTGTAAAAATATTTAAAAAAAATCAATATTTATTCTATCACTAAATATTTGAATTAAAAAAATCTATACAATAAAAATACACATTTGGTATCCCTGCGTCAGTAATGACCCGACCTATCAAACAGTCCCCCTAGTTTAACCCCTTTAGAGAACACCATAAAAAACAAGTCAAAAAACAATGCTTTATCTTCATACCGCCGAACAAAAAGTGGAATAACACGCAATCAAAAAGACGTATATAAATAAACATGGTACCGCTGAAAACGTAATCTTGTCCCGCAAAAAACAAGCCCCCATACAGCTCCATCACCTTAAAAATAAAAAAGTTATAGCTCTCAGAATGCTAAAATAATTGTTATATAAAATAGTTTTTATTGTATAAAAGCGCCAAAACATAAAAAAAATAAATGAGGTATCGCTGTAATCATACTGACCCGAAGAATAAAACTGTCTTATCAATTTTACCACAAGCGGAACGGTATAAACATCCCCCACCCCAAAAAAAAAGACAAGAAATTCATGAATTGATGGTTTTTGTTCATTTTGCCTCCCAAAAAATCGGAATAAAAAGCGAACAAAAAATGTCATGTGCCCGAAAATGGTAACAATAAAAACGTCAACTCATCCCGCAATAAACAAGACCTCACATGATTCTGTGGGCCAAAATATGGAAAAATTATAGCTCTCAATGTGGTGATACAATTTTGCAATAAAAAGCATCGTGTGTGACAGCTGACAAATATAAAAACCCACTATAACGCCTCTTTCACATGTCCTGATATTTCCGGTACCGGAGCGGTCAGTGTCCATGTGTGTAATACTTGTGGCACACGTGTAGAATGCGTGTGCCGCATCAGTACCACAAGGACGGGCGCCAGGGAAGAAGCGTTACAGTAAAGCGCTGTTCCTCGGCACCGGGTGCTGAACACGGCTCTCATCATTCTCCCCTGCTCTTCCGGCAATCGGCACAGGTGGGGGAGAATGATGAGAGCAGTGTTTAAACATTCCAAAAATTGCTGTGAAGCACCTGAAGGGTTAATAAACTTCTTGAATGTGGTTTTGAGCACCTTGAGGGGTGCAGTTTTTAGAATGGTGTCACTTTTGGGTATTTTCTTTGATATAGACCCCTCAAAGTGACTTCAAATGTGATGTGGTCCCTAAAAGAAAATGGTGTTGTAAAAATCAGAAATCGTTGGTCAACTTTTAACCCTTATAACGTCCTAACAAAAAAAATGTTGGTTCCAAAATTGTGCTGATGTAAAGTAAACATGTGCGAAATGTTACTTATTAAGTATTTTGTGTGCCATATCTCTGTGATTTAAGGGCATGAAAATTCAAAGTTGGAAAATTGCAACATTTTCAAAATTTTCATTTTTTTTCACAAACGCAAGTAATATCAAAGAAATTTTACCGCTATCGTGAAGTACAATATGTCACGAGAAAACAATGTCAGAATCGCCAGAATCCATGGAAGCGTTCCAGAGTTATTACCTCAAAAGGGACAGTGATCAGAATTGTAAAAATTGGCTTGGTCATTAACATGCAAACCAAAACCACCCTTGAGGGTAAAGGGGTTAAAATGGCAAATAAGACCCAAAACACAAGAGAATTTGATCATCCGCATCTCTATATATAAAAATGAATGTGTGTGCGTGTGTATCACTAACCAATCACAAAGCATCTCTCATTTCACCAGAGCTGGTTAAAAGAAACTGAGTTGTGATTGGTTGCTATTACCTACAGTTTTCCCACTTGACAACACCTCAGCAGACACTGACATGGTGGAAGAAATCTAGCATCCCTGGGAGCATAAGCTCACACATCCTCCATCCCGTAGGAACATCTTCCCTCTTAAAGGGATCATTGGTATGGAAGTCAGAGCAAATCCATCCAGCGCTTTGGTTTTGACCTCAGGCCTCTCCAAGGGATCCCCGGATGGAAGTTAGGACAGTTCCACTCAGCTCTGTGGTTCTGAACCCAGGGTCTCTTAAAGGGATCAATGGTATGGAATTTAGGGCAAATCCACTCTGTGCTTTCGTACTGACCCCAGGCCCTTCTTAAAGGGATCTCCGGTATGGAAGTCAGGGCAAATCCATCCAGTGCTTTAATTCTGACCCCAGGCCTCTCTTGAAGAGATCCCCGGTATGGAAGTCAGGGCAATTGCCTTCAAATGCTCTGGTACTGACCCCAGGCTCTCTTAAAGGGATCTCCTGTATGGAAGTTAGGACAAATCCCTCGGCGCTCTGATTCTGACCCCAGGGTTTTATTAAAGGGATCATTGGTATGCAAGTCAGGGCAAATCCACTCAGCGCTCTGGTTCTGACACAAGTCCCCTCTTAAAGGGATCCTCGGTACGGAAGTGAGGGAAAATCCACTCCACTCTGCGCTGTTGGTACTGACCCCAGACCTCTCTTAAAGGGATCTCCGGTATGGAAGTTAGGGTAAATCCCTCAGCACTCTGGGTCTGACGCCAGGCCTTTCTTAACGGGATCCCCAGTAAGAAAGCTAGGACCGTTCCACTCAGCGCTCTGGTTCTGACTCCAGGCTGACGGGATGATGTGGGATATTAGTGGTAGTTGTCCGGTGGCTCTGGCTGATGGAATGATGTGGGATATTAGGGGTAGTAGTCCAGTGGCTTTGGCTGATAGGATGATGTGGGATATTATGAGTAGTAGTCCAGTAGCTCTGGCTGACTGGATGATGTGGGATATTATAGTGAATGTGGCTATGCGGAATGGGCGGGGCTGTACATATATATATATATATATATATATATATATATATATATATATATATATATATATATTCATTCATTATAATTTGTTATAACTAACCGTAGTTAGTTACTATGCCCGGGCAGCGCCGGGCTCTTCTGCTAGTACTTTATAAAATCACAAAATTGAAAAAGAGCCATCCAATGATCAGCTCCATGGAGATCAAAGAAGATCTTCAGTTACCCGTGAGTCCTGTAACTATCAGAAGTTGCCTACATGAAGTCAAACTATTTGTAGGAAACACTAGTAAAGTACCTTTGCTGAGATAAAAATGTGTTGAAAAGGTTAGTTTGCCAAAGAACACAGTGACTGGCCTAAAGAGAAGTGGCAATACATTCTATGGCCAGATGAGAGGACGATAAAACATCCGGACTCCTTATTTATGAACTGGTCCAATATTTATGTTTCTCCCTCTCCCATAATCATAATTCTGCTTCACGTCACTTGTCTCATCTATTGCATTTTTTCTGTGCTCTGTTGTGGGTCATTCCATGTCACATGGACCAGTGGTCCCCACTCGACCTTCTCCGATTTTGCTGAAAATTTATAAGGATGTACATGTATGTTTGAAAAGAGGTTCTGTAAATTTTTAGGGCCAGATCTCAAATACATTGGGCACTGTTGACCTTTCACTGGAGGTTCCACCAAGCCTGCGGCTTCAGCTAAGAGGATTTTGCAAACTTTGGCACATAGCCATTAGAGTTCTATACTGGCTATGATGCTGAAATTTGGCATACTAGCTCAACTTTTGCTGCTAAACACGATAAAATTATTACCGGCTATGACAAAACAATATTTCGGCCGCAATTTTGTGTCAAAGTAGCTTGTAAAACGCGTCGCATAAAATTTATGCCTAACTTTGCCCATATATAACTCAAGACCAAAAACCAATAGTAACTGGTGCTTTGCCCTGTACACTAAACATCTACATGACTTTGCATTGCTGCAATATCACGGTCAAAGCATATGTATTTGTGGAAATATTCACACCCACATATGATGAAAAATGTTAAAAATCCGAATTTTACCTATTTTTAGGTCAAATTTCTCAAAAAGGGTACCCCTAAAATATATTAATTCTGATATCATTATAAAGAGCACATTTTTCTCTACAAGGATCATTGGTTTTTTTTTTTTGGAGTCTCTCAGTTTAAGAAAAGAAAAATGCCACTGAACATGGTGTTATTTATGCGCGTAATGCACTGATTTTGTGTTTGATTTTCAGATTCTTATCACATGTTACAGAGTTGTATTGTTGCTAGCAATGTCTATAATAATCCAAAACCTATAAACCTTTTTATTTATGAAAAGTTATTGACTATTGTTACATTTTAATGCATATATTATTTATTTTTTAGCGATGGAGAATGAAATTGATGAAGAATCAGCCCAGTGCTCTATCGGCCTTGCGAACAATACGAAGTGCCACCTTAAGACATTCACCCATAGCAAGGATGAGTTGAAATTGTTTACAAGCTTTGGATTGGATGAACAGAAATTGCTGTGTCGACGAGTGGGACTAAATTTTGACGAACATTCACAAATCTGTTTACACCATGAAGCTTCATTCTTGACCAAATATGAGCATTTGCAAAAATCGTGTTGCAATCCTTTTGGGAAGAAAGGTCATAACACCAAAAAGAATTTGCGAGCTATCAATTTGTTAGCAGCTGACCAGTTGAACGAATTTACAAAGAATGATGTGAAGCCTGGCCAGAAGATGTGTGCATCATGTCGAAAAGAATTTGCTAACAGGAAAAAATCAGCTGATCCAGTTTCCTCTGAATCAGATCCAGATGGAATGGAATGTTCTGAAAGTCTAAATTCAAGCTTAACATCTATTGGCATCTCTCCTCTGAAATATCCACGGGTAAGCCAGCGGGATTCACTTGGATATGCAAGGAGAAAGATAAGCCAGTTACAAAATGCATTTTCTAGCAAGATTGCTTCAATTGGAGGGCTTGAGCCGAAAGACATTGAGCAAACAAAAACAGCACAGTGCAAAATGTGTCTGGATTACAATCACCTTTTGGCAGATTTGAAGCAAAAGCTGCAGGTGTCCAGTCGGGCAGAAAAGGTCAAAATCTTGACATTGGCACCTAAAAGTTGGTCCATTAAGGCTATATCAGACGAATTCGGTGTCTCTGAACGAATGGTCAAACAAGCTCGAAAGCTTAAATGTGAACATGGGATCTTAGCCTTACCTAGAATCAAGTGTGGCAAGAAAGTTTCTGAGGAAGTGAAGAAAAAGGTGCAGGCATTTTTTGAGGATGATGAATTCAGTCGAATGTGCCCTGGTAAAAAAGACTATGTATCAGTGCGAATAGCAGGAGAAAAAAAAGCAGATGCAAAAGCGACTATTACTGAGCAATATGAGGGAAATGTTTGTTGCCTATCGGGATCGAAATGGCCCTGAAATTGGATTTTCCAAGTTTTGTGAGCTTCGGCCAAAGTGGTGTGTAACCGTTGGATCTGCTGGAACACATTCCAGTTTGTGTGTGTACACTTCACCAAAATGTCAAACTAATGCTTGCAGCATACCCAATCAATGATAACTACAAAGAGCTCATATGCAAAATGGTCTGTGGAATTGAATCCAAGGACTGTATGCTTGGCCGTTGTGATAAATGCCCCGGGTCCTGAAGTTTTAAAAGAATTTCTAGTCAATGTGTTTGTCAACAGTGACCCTGAAGATATTGAGTTCAAACAATGGATTCACACTGATCAAGACACGCTTGATACCAAACAACTGACTATAAAAGACTTCATTGAAGAATTGGTTTTGAAAATTTCTAAACTTTGTAGCCATCACTACATTGCCAAGCATCAAAGTTGCTATCTGAAATCGTTGAAGGAAAATCTGAGACCTGGAGAGCTTGTGATCCTTATGGACTTTGCTGAAAATTACTCATTTATTGTTCAAGATGCCATTCAAGGTTTCCACTGGGAAAATAGTCAAGCTACAGTACACCCATTTGTAATTTACTTCAAGGAGTTAAATGGTGAAGCTGCGCAGAACATTAGCTTGTGCATAATCAGTGATTGCTCACGACATGACACAGTTGCAGTCCACACTTTCTTAACAGTAATTGTGGAGTATGTCAAGACTCTCATCTATGGAATTCGTCATATCCACTACTTTAGCGATGGATCTGCAGCCCAGTACAAAAATTTCAAAAATTTTCTCAACTTGTGCCACCACAATGCTGATTTCAATATCAGCGCTGAATGGAATTTTTTGGGTACCAGTCATGGAAAGTCGCCCTGTGATGGGATTGGAGGGACAGCAAAGAGGTTGGCAGCTCGTGCCAGTCTTCAACGCCCAACTGAAAACCAAATACTGACCCCGGTGGATTTATTCAACTTTTGCAACGAGCAACTGCATGGAATCAAGTTTTTTTTTGTTCCAAAAGAAAAAATTGACGAAATACGGGTAGTTCAAGAGGAAAGGTTCAAAGATGGACATACAATTGCTGGAACAAGAGAAAATCACCAGTTTGTGCCAATTGATGACAAAAAGATTCGCATTTCAAGGGTGTCAAATGACCCATCATCTTTCATTGCCCATGTAGATAGATCTGTCAGATCAGAAATGCCTTTTGTGCCAATTGCAAACCTCCAGCCAGGGCAATACATTGCCTGCATTTACGATAGGAACTGGTGGATTGGAAATATTTCTGAAATTTCAGTCGACGACCATGATGCATTAATAAATTTTATGCATCCTCATGGACCAGCTAGCTTCTTTCACTGGCCTGTGAGAAATGATACATGCTGGATTCCCGAGCAGTCAATCATTGCAATAATTCCAGCAACAGCATTGGGCCGACAATACAGCTTCTCTGAACCGATTATGTTGCAAATTCAGCAACAATTCCAGACCACTTAGACTGAACATTATGGCTTGGGAACCAACAAAAGATACCCAATATTAGGCTTGGGATCCTAGGCAAAGACACCCACCCTCATGCTTCGGAACCTGTGATAAAGAGACCGCCCGCGGCTGGCCTTGCATGGCTATCGGCCATGGCTCCTAGGCGATGGGGCTGCCAATTCTCGAAAGACAGCATTGTTACAATTCTTAATAGGATTATAGTACCAATTCTTAGGGAATTGGTTGTGGTATAACCACCATGGACCAACGCAAGGGTTTGAATAGTGCAGTTACCATTCACTGCGTATTAATAAATAACACCATGTTCAGTGGCATTTTTCTTTTCTTAAACTGAGAGACTCCAAAAAAAAAAAAAGATCCTTGTAGAGAAAAATGTGCTCTTTCTAATGATATCAGAATTAATATATTTTAGGGGTACCCTTTTTGAGAAATTTGACCTAAAAATAGGTAAAATTCGTTTTTTTTAAGTTTTTCATATGTGGGTGTGAATATTTCCACAAATACATATGCTTTGACCGTGATATTGCAGCAATGCAAAGTCATGTAGATGTTTGATGTACAGGGCAAAGCACCAGTTACTATTGGTTTTTGGTCTTGAGTTATATATGGGCAAAGTTAGGCATAAATTTTATGTGATGCGTTTTTCAAGCTACTTTGACACAAAATTGCGGCCGAAATATTGTTTTGTCATAGCCGGTAATAATTTTATCGTGTTTAGCAGCAAAAGGTGAGCTAGCATGCCAAATTTCAGCATCATAGCCAGTATAAAACTCTAATGGCTATGTGCCAAAGTTTGCAAAATCCTCTTAGCTGAAGCCGCAGGCTTGGTGGTACCTCCAGTGAAAGGTCAACAGTGCCCAATGTATTTGAGATCTGGCCCTAAAAATTTACAGAACCTCTTTTCAAACATGCATGTACATCCTTATAAATTTTCAACAAAATCGGAGAAGGTCGAGTGGGGACGATTTTTAAAACTGGTCCACTTGACATGGAATGACCCTTGTGCATAAATATGTGACTCTTCAGATTTTGTATAAGTCAATGCCTGATGAAGAGATCTGAGTAGTCTCAAAAGCTTGCAATGTGTTACCATCTTTTCAGTTAGTTATCTCATACCAGGCACCTAGGACAAGATTTAATATATCAAAATACTGGAAGGCTGAGGAAGAAATGCTCTTGAAATGGGTGTTTCAGCACAACATTGAGCCCAAACACACCTGCAAGTGGGCAACATCTTTGTTCCAGACCAACAATATTGGTGTCATGAAGTGGCCATATTAGTCCACAGACCTCAATTCGATTGACAATTTGTGGAATGGCATAAAAAATGCAGTTTTTGATTAAAACAAAAAAAAAACATAGGAACACAAAAAAACTGACATGTAGTCCAGTCAGCTTGGGCTGGAATATCGGTTTGTAGGTGTCAGATGTTAAATAAATCTCTGCGCAATACTGAGATGTAAAAAAGAATCGGTTTGCCGGTTACTCACTTTAGATTGAGAAGAATCGCACTGTCAGGGAGTTGAAACGGTATCCTTGGTGTTACACGTTGATAAAGGTGTGAATGAATCCGCTTCAATGCCTTAAAACTGCTGGATAAATGATATAGGGTTAAATCAAAAAAGAAGAAACCTGTTGGTAGCACTGGAGGCTGAGTGAGCTGAACTTGTGGTACTCACTTAGGTATACTAAACCGATCAGGGATCCTGCTGCAGATAAAACTGGTGGTGTAGTTTGCCAGTTGAAGTTCTGATTTAAGAAGGGGTATAGAAATTGAAGTATAATAACATAAAATTAAAATAGAGAATGCAGCACAAAATACAGAGATTGGTTTAGCCGCTTCAATGGCGGATATAAGCTGCACTTACTGTGGATTGAGATTGCATATGTAAAGGTTGCTCCTGGCTGCTCCACCCTAAGGCAGCTTTTTAGACCAATTGCTGTGTAATTAGAAAGTGTGAGTGACCGCGCTTGCCTGCTGATAAACATAGTGCTGGACCAGGTGCACTTACTTGCGATTGCTGGTGCTCAGTGAGGCAGGCTGGGTGCTGGTGTGCAGCAGAGGAGCCGCTGCTGCCCGATCGACACGTGTAGACCGCCGGTGTCCTGCTCGCTCCGGCCGGAAGCGACGCTAGGGAAGGCGGCGTGACTAGGGGGCAGAGCTAGTATGACGTCACACTGGGGTTAGGACTGGTGCGCGGGAGGCACAGTACCGACGCGTTTCAAGGGAATGCTTCCCTCTTCATCAGGGTTGTGCCAATTGACGCGCATACCGTCCATAAATAGCAACATTAATGAGATTAAGTGATCACCTGACCCAGATGCCTGATTGAGCTCATTTGTTAATTGTGCTAGACCGTGAATAAGTACCATACCTTAAATACAGGCTGAATCAAAATATGGTCCTGGGTTTAGTTAATGCTGAGAAATCATGGTTTCAAGATAAGGGCACAAATTTAACCCTAATTTATCCAGCAGTTCGTTTTGTGTACATAAAATCTGATAAAATATAATATATATAATATAACCTTTATTTTAAATTGCCAATAAAACATGCCTGCAACCGAAAAATATATAAAATCAAATGTGCACAAAGCTAGTTTTGCTTCATCATTAATCGTCCATAATAGATGATTTTAAGTCTCAATTGGAGGTCGACTGCATCTTGCTAGTGCATTAGTCAGGGTCTTGGTGAGTCTACCTTTCAGATGTGTTTTTTTGAAGGGAAGCATTCCCTTGAAACGCGTCGGTACTGTGCCTCCCGCGCACCAGTCCTAACCCCTGTGTGACGTCATACTAGCTCCACCCCCTGGTCACACCACCTTCCCTAGCGTCGCTTCCGGCTGGAGCGCGCAGGACACCGGCGGTCTACATGTGTCGATCGGGCAGCAGCGGCTCCTCCACTGCACACCAGCACCCAGCCTGCCTCACTGAGCACCAGCAATCGCAAGTAAGTGCACCTGGTCCAGCACTACGTTTATCAGCAGGCAAGCGCTGTCACTCACACTTTCTAATTACACAGCATTTGGTCTAAAAAGCTGCCTTAACGTGGAACAGCCAGGAGCAACCTTTACATTTGCAATCTCAATCCACAGTGAGTGCAGCTTATATCCGCCTTTGAAGCGGCTAAACCAATCTCTGTATTTTGTGCTGCATTCTGTATTTCAATTTTTTTTTATTATAATTCAATTTCTATACCCCTTCTTAAATCAGAACTTCAACTGGCAAACTACACCACCAGTTTTATCTGCAGCAGGATCCCTGATCGGTTTAGTTATACCTAAGTGAGTACCCCAAGTTCAGCTCACTCAGCCTCCAGTGCTACCAACAGGTTTCTTCTTTTTTGATTTAACCCTATATCATTTATCCAGCAGTTTTAAGGCATTTAAGCGGATTCATTCACACCTTTATCAAAGTGTAACACCAAGGATACCATTTCAACTCCCTGACAGTGCGATTCTTCTCATAATATAAAGTGAGTTACCGGCAAACCGATTCTTTTTTACATCTCAGTATAGCGCGGTGAATTTCTTTATTCCTTTACTAGTATATTTTCTAACAGGCATCGGCACAGAGCCTGTTCTTCACCTGCTGCATCTGGGATCACTTGACCTCTCGTGCTTCTCAAGTGGACTTGCGCCAGTGTGTTAAATACCTACTAATTTGTTAAATAAATCTCACTTGACCCAGAGTTATTTATTTAGTAAGGACCACATACAGCACCGGGGTAAATATACAACCAATGAGAAAATCAATGTGCCAAGAACAAAATAGCATAAACATTACAATTTCAGCCAAAAAAATGGAGAGCAGGCACAAACAACAAAGAAAATTGGTAGTTGAGCTAATCAATAAAGGTGCATTGACACAGTGTATCTGTGCATCTAACGGTGTTCCAAATCAATATCAGAAAAGGGGTGTAAACACAAGTCACATGGCTAAACTATTGCTGTCTTTTCATAGAGCCTGAATATAACAGGTTATTCCAGTATAACAGAGTAATCGGCTAAAACTCCAAATAGAGCACATAATAATAGTAATAATAATTTCTTCACTTATATAGCGCCAACATATTCGGCAACGCTTTACAGACATTATTACATCAGTAATAATGAAGTAATGATGCAGTAAATGCAGATAGGAGATCCAATATTTGGATAACAGTTAGTGGTACATGGATATGATCAGCTCACCCACCAAGACCCAACACGTGTTTCACCACAGCTTTGTCACTCTTGACACCACCAGAGTGTTTTTGGAGTGACAGAGAATTACCACAAAAGTAAAAAGAAGGCTTAGAAAAACTATAGGAAACTCGTATCATTACTCAATCATACTGTCCTGAAGAATTAAATTGTGCTGTCACTTTTACTGCACGGTGAGCATGCGTCTAAAAAAAATAAAAAAAATTAAAAAGTTATGTACCCCAAATAGTAGCAATAACAACTTCAAATTATCCCACACCAAAAATATGCAGGAACTTTTGTCTATTCAAACAAAAAGAAATTTATGGATCACAAAATATGGGAACACACCAAAAACATAATTTTTTAAGGCATATACCCAAAAATGGTACAAAGATATGTCTCTAAAGACAAGCTACTAAATGTGAGTCTGTCAACATTAAAATTGTCTCAATCTAAGTTTTTGTGTAAAAGTTGTAAAACAAAATATCAGTTTGACATTGGCATAGGAAAATAGTCAGCATGTTTACGGCAATTGCATAATCAATGATCAGAAAACAAAACTTAGAAAAATTGTTAGGCTTGCTATATTTTTTTTTTTTTTTTTGCAATTCCTTACCTAAAATTAATTCTTAAAAATGTTGCCAAAAGGCTAAAACAGTAGGGTACAATGCTCATACAAATCCCAATTTATCAAAGTTTTTGGCAAATTTCCCATTTTTATAAATGCAGAACCTAATACAGTTTACAAAAGGTACAATGCATCACAAAAAAGTGTCAGAATTATTTGGATGAAGTGACAAGTTAGCTCTGAAAATATGTCTCTGTCAAGAAGGCCAAAATTTAATTGGAAATGTGAAATGCTTTATTTTTGCTGCCACATCTTTATTTTAAACTCCCCATACTTTGAAAAAACCACTATATTGCTAAAAATGAATGTTTACCATTCTGGAGACTTAGCTCATCAATTTACAATTTAATTACATATATAATACTCACAAATGGAAAATTCTGGGTTCATGTACAAAGCTAAGAATGTTGGTTCTGTTTGTACATCCAATTTGTGGCAATTTGATTGGCATAGCTTCTAGCATTTTGTCAGGTGGTCTTAAACACCTTTACTCCCAAGGGTGGTTTGCACGTTAATGACCGGGCCAATTTATAAAATTCTGACAACTGTCCCTTTATGTCATGAGGTAATAACTCTGGAATGCTTCCATGGATCCTGGTGATTCTGACATTATTTTTCTTGTATTAAGAACACATGAGACATGCACAAAAAATGAACAGGTCAGTTTGAAACTGTTCACACCACCCAAAGACTAAGGCACAGAAAAAACACACAGTATGACAAGCGTGCATGAATACTCTGTTGTAAAATATATGTAACAGTGAGCAGCAAGTGTCTCATGTGTTCTTAATCCATTAATTTCTTGCTTATGCAAGCTTTTGGAGATCCCCACCTCTCTCCTGTGGGACATGCACATAAGTAGCCATTTTGCCCAGTGTACCCATACCGTGCAGCGCCTTTCTGAATCCTGCTCATGTAGGTATTGTTCACATAATCAGGTTTTAAATACATTAGTTGGGACTGCTCCGTGAAGGGTTACCGTAACGTGGTGGAGTGGCTTGGTATAAATGTTTTGTAAAAAACGTCTGAGTATTCATGCACGTTTGTCATACTGTGTGTTTTTTCTGTGTCTTATTATTTTTCTTGTGACATATTGTACTTCATGTTAGTGGTAAAATCTCATTCATATACAGTGCCTTGCGAAAGTATTCGGCCCCCTGGAACTTTTCAACCTTTTCCCACATATCATGCTTCAAACATAAAGATGCCAAATGTAAATTTTTGGTAAAGAATCAACAAGTGGGACATAATTGTGAAGTTGACCGAAATTTATTGGTTATTTTAAATTTTTGTGGAAAGTCAAAAACTGAAAAGTGGGGCATGCAATATTATTTTGCCCCTTTACTTTCAGTGCAGCAAACTCATTCCAGAAGTTCATTGTGGATCTCTGAATGATCCAATGTTGTCCTAAATGACTAATGAAGATAAATATAATCCACCTGTGTGTAATCAAAGTCTCCGTATAAATGCATCTGCTCTGTGATAGTCTCAGGGTTCTGTTTGAAACACAGAGAGCATCATGAAGACCAAGGAACACAACAGGCAGGTCCGTGATACTGTTGTGGAGAATTTGAAAGCTGGATTTGGATACAAAATGATTTCCAAAACTTTAAACATCCCAAGGAGCACTGTGCAAGCAATCATATTGAAATGGAAGGAATGTCATACCACTGAAAATCTACCAAGACCCGGCCGTCCCTCCCTCTAAACTTTCATCTTAAACAAGGAGAAGACTGATCAGAGATGCAGCCAAGAGGCCCATGATCACTCTGAATGAACTGCAGAGATCTACAGCTGAGGTGGGACAGTCTGTCCATAGAGCAACAATCAGTCGTACACTGCACAAATCTGGCCTTTATGGAAGAGTGGCAAGAAGAAAGCATTTTCTCAAAGATATCCATAAAAAGTGTTGTTTAAAGTTTGCAACCAAACATGTGGAAGAAGGTGCTCTGGTCAGATGAAACCAAAATCGAACTTTTTGGCAACAATGTCAAAGATATGTTTGGCGTAAAGGCAACACAGCTCATCACCCTGAACACACCATCCCCACTGTCAAACATGGTGGTGGCAGCATCATGGTTTGGGCCTGCTTTTCTTCAGTAGGGACAGGGAAGGAGATGGTTAAAATTGATGGGAAGATGGATAGAGCCAAATACAGGACCATTCTTGAAGAAAACCTGTTGGAGTATGCAAAAGACCTGAGACGGGTACGGAGATTTGTCTTCCAACAAACCAATGATCCCAAACATAAAGCAAAATCTACAATGGAATGGTTCACAAATAAACCTATCCAGGTGTTAGAATAGCCAAGTCAAAGTCCAGACCTGAATTCAATCGAGAATCTGTGGAAAGAGCTGAAAACTGCTGTTCACAAACGATCTCCATCAAACCTCATTGATCTCGAGCTGTTTGCCAAGGAAGAATGGGCAAGAATTTCAGTCTCTCGATGTACAAAACTGATAAAGACATACCCCAAGTGACTTACAGCTGTAATCACAGCAAAAGGTGGCGCAACAAAGTAATAAGTTAAAGGGAATGAATAATATTGAACGCCCCACTTCAGTTTTTGAATTTCCGCAAAAATTTAAAACAACCAATAAATTTCGTTCAACTTCACAATTGTGTCCCACTTGTTGTTGAATATTCACCAAAAATTTAGATTTGGTATCTTAATGTTTGAAGCATGATATGTGGGAAAAGGTTGAAAAGTTCCAGGGGGCCAAATACTTTCGCAAGGCACTGTAACTTGCGTTTATTTGTGAAAAAAACAAATTTGGCGAAAATTTTGAAAATTTCGCAATTTTCCAACTTTGAATTTTTATGCCCTTAAATCAGAGATATGGCACACACAAAACTTAAGTAACATTTCCCACATGTTTACTTTACATCAGCACAATCTTGGAACAAAATTTTTTTTTTTATTAAGTTATAAGGGTTAAAAGTTGACCAACGATTTCTCAATCTTACAACACAATTTTTTTTTTTTTTTTTAGGGACCATATCATATTTAAAGTCACTTTGAGGGGTCTATATGATAGAAAATACCCAAAAGTGACACCATTCTAAAAACTGCACCCCTGCCTGTACTCAAAAGCACATTCAATACGTTTTTTAACCCTTCAGGTGCTTCACTGGAATTTTTTGAATGTTTAAAAAAAATGAATATGTAACTTTTTTTCACAAAAAAATTTACTTCAGGTCCAATTTTTTTTTTTATTTTACCAAGGGTAACAGGAAAAATTGAAATGCAAAAACTTATTATGCAATTTGTCCTGAGTACACTGATACTTGATATGTGGGGAGGGAACCACTGTTTCGGCGCATGGCAGAGCTCGGATGGAAATGAGCGCCGATTTACTTTTTCAACCCAATTTGGCTGGAATTCAGATCGGATGCCGTGTCACGTTTGGAGAGTCCCTGATGTGCCTAAACAGTGGAAACCCCCCACAAGTGGCTTCACAGAAGCTTATAACGTACAGCCGTACAATTAAAAAATCATATTTTTTTCCGCAAAGATGATCTTTTCATCCCCAATTTTTATTTTCCCAAGGGAAACAGGACCCCAAAAGTTATTGTGCAATTTGTTCTGAGTAAGCTGATACCCCATATGTGGGGGTTAACCAGTATTTGGGCGCATGGCAGAGCTTGGAAGGGAAGCAGCGCCATTTGACTTTTTTGGCTGGAATTGAGATTGGACGCCATGTCGCATTTGGAGAGCCCCTGATGTGCTTAACCCCTTACCTACAATTGACGTAATATTCCGTCCATGTGACCATGGACCTAATTACCATGGACGGAATATTACGTCATCGCGATCAGCGGCGCCCACGTGGTGAGCGCCGCTGATCGCGGCCGAGTGTCAGCTAATTATCATAGCTGACACCCGACACGTTAACCCCTTGCACACCGCGATCAAACGCGATCGCGGTGTACCGGGGGTTAAAGGGAAGCATCGGCAGGGAGGGGGCTCCCTCCGTGCTTCCCTGAGCCCCCCACGGCAGCGCAATGTGCAGCGCTGCTGCGGGGGGCTCTTTCCCTACAGGCCCCCGGATCCAAGATGGCGACGGGGGCCTGCAGGGAGCTGACTTCCTCACTGCCTGCAAAGCGCAGGCATGAGGAAGTCTGCAGCAGTGCCTGTGACAGATCGCTGATCTGTCACAGTGATCTGTGATGTGACAGATCAGCGATCTGTCACAGGACAGTGATGTCCCACCTGGGACAAGGTAATAAAGTAAAAAAAAAAAAAAAAAAAAAAGTGTTAAAAATAATTAAAAAAAAATCGCTAAATAAATCAGTAAAAAAAAAAAAATATTCCCCAATAAATCCATTTTCTCAAAATAAAAAAACCCAAAAACAATAAAAGTACACATATTTGGTATCGCCGCGTCCGTAATGACCTGCCCTATAAAACTGTCCCATTAGTTAACCCCTTTAGCGAACCCCTTAAAAAATAAAAATAAAAAACGAAGCAAAAAATAATGATTTATTATCATACCACCGAACAAAAAGTGCAATAACGCGCGATCAAAAAGACGCATATAAATATGCATGGTACCGCTGAAAACGTCATCTTGTCCCGCAAAAAACGATCCACCATACAGCATCATCCGCAAAAAATAAAAAAAAGTTATAGCTCGCAGAATAAAGCGATACAAAAATAATTATTTTTTATATAAAATAGTTTTCATTGCAAAAAAACGACAAAACATAAAAAAACGACCTAAATGAGGTATCGCTGTAACCGTACTGACCCGAAGAATAAAACCGCTTTATCAATTTTACCGCACGCGGAACGGTGTAAACGCACCCCCCCAAAAGAAATTCATGAAACGCTGGTTTTTGTTCATTCTGCGTCCCAAAAAATCGGAATAAAAAGCGATCAAAAAATGTCACGTGCCCGAAAATGGTACCAATAAAAACGTCAACTCGTCCCGCAAAAAATAAGACCTCACATGACTCGGTGGGTCAAAATACGGAAAAATTATAGCTCACAATATGTGGTGATGCAAAAACTATTTTTACAATAAAAAGCGTCTTTTAGCGTGCGACAGCCGCCAAACATAAAAACCGCCATAAATCGTAAATCAAACCCCCCGTTATCACCCCCTTAGTTAGGGAAAAATAATAAAACTAAAAGAAAATGTATTTATTTCCATTTTCCCGCTAGGGTTAGGGTTAGGGCTAGGGTTAGGGCTAGGGTTAGGGCTAGGGCTCAGATTAGGGTTAGGGGTGTGTTGAGGTTCGGGTTGGAGTTATAATTGGGGGTTTCCACTGTTTGGGCACATCAGGTGCTCTCCAAAGGCAACATGGCGTCTGATCTCAATTCCAGCCAATTCTGCGTTGAAAAAGTCAAATGGTGCTCCTTCCCTTCCAAGCTCTGCCATGTGCCCAAACAGTGTTTTACCCCCACATGTAGGGTATCAGCCTACTCAGGACAAATTACAAAACAACTTTTGGGGTCCAATTTCTCCTGTTACCCTTAGGAAAATAAAAAATTGGGGGCAAAAATATAATTTTGCGGAAAAAAATGTTTTTTTTTATTTTCACGCCCAGGCGTTATAAACTTCTGTGAAGCACTTGGGGGTTCAAAGTGCTCTCCACACATCTAGATAAGCTCCGTGGGGGGTCTAGTTTCCAAAATGGGGTCACTTGTGGGGAGTTTCAATAGTTTAGGTACATTAGGGGCTCTCCAAACGCATATGACACCCGCATACCAATCCATCAAAGTCTGCATTCCAAAACGTCACTACTTCCCTTCCGAGCCCCGACGTGTGCCCATACAGTAGTTTTCTCCCACATATGAGGTATCAGCGTACTCAGGACAAATTGGACAACAACTTTTGGGGTCCAATTTCTTCTGTTACCCTTGGGAAAATAAAAAATGGGGACTAAAAGATGATGTTTGTTGAAAAAATACGATATTTTTATTTTCACGCCCGGTCGTTATAAACTTCTGTGAAGCACTGGGGGGTTCAAAGTGCTCACCACACATCTAGATAAGTTCATTAGGGGGTCTAGTTTCCAAAATGGGGTCACTTGTGGGGGGTTTCCACGGTTTAGGTACATCAGGGGCTCTCCAAACGCAACATGACACCCGCAGACCATTCCATCAAAGTCTGCATTCCAAAACGTCACTACTTCCCTTCCGAGCCCCGACGTGTGCCCATACAGTAGTTTTCTCCCACATATGAGGTATCAGCGTACTCAGGACAAATTGGACAACAACTTTTGGGGTCCAATTTCTCCTGTTACCCTTGGGAAAATAAAAAAATGGGGACTAAAAGATCATGTTTGTGGAAAAAATACGATTTTTTTATTTTCACGCCCGGACGTTATAAACTTCAGTGAAGCACTGGGGGGTTCAAAGTGCTCACCACACATCTAGATAAGTTCCTTGGGGGGTCTAGTTTCCAAAATGGTGTCATTTGTGGGGGTTTCTACTGTTTTGGTACATCAGGGGCTTTCCTAACGCGACATGGTGTCCGATCTCAATTCCAGCCAAAAACGTCAAATGGCGCTGCTTCCCTTCCGAGCTCTGCCATACGCCCAAATAGTGGTTTACCCCCACATGTGGGGTATCAGCGTACTCAGGATAAATTGCACAATATCTTTTAGGGTCCTGTTACTTTTGGAAAAATAAGAATTGAGGGTGAAAAGATCATTTTTGTGGAAAAAATATGATTTTTTAATTGTACTGCTGTACGTTATAAACTTCTGTGAAGCCCTTGGGGGTTCAAAGTTCTCACCACACATCTAGATAAGTTCCTTGGGGGGTCTAGATTCCAAAATGGTGTCATTTGTGGGGGGTTTCCACTGTTTTGGTACATCAGGGGTTTTCCAATCGAGACATGGTGTCCGATCTCAATTCTAGCCAAAAACGTCAAATGGCGCTGCTTCCCTTCCGAGCTCTGCTATGCGCCCAAATAGTCATTTACACCCACATTTGGGGTATCAGCGTACTCAGGACAAATTGCACAATAACTTTTAGGGTCCTGTTACCCTTGGAAAAATAAAAATTGGGGGTGAAAAGATCATTTTTGTGGAAAAAATATGATTTTTTAATTGTACCGCTGTACGTTATAAACTTCTGTGAAGCCCTTGTGGGTTCAAAGTTCTCACCACATATCTAGATAAGTTCCTTGGGGGGTCTAGTTTCCAAAATGGGGTCACTTGGGGGGGTTTCCACTGTTTAGGTACATCAGGGGCTCGCCAAACGTGACATGGCGTCCGATCTGAATTCCAGCCAATTTTGCATTGAAAAAGTCAAACGGCGCTCCTTCCATTCTGAGCTCTGCCATGCGCCGAAACAGTGGTTCCCCCCCACATATCAGGTATCAGCATACTCAGGACAAATTGCACAATAAGTCTTGCAGTCCAATTTCTCCTGTTACTCTTGGTAAAATAAAGAAAATTGAACCTGAAGTATTTTTTTGTGAAAAAAAGTTAAATGTTCATTTTTTTTTAATATTCAAAAAATTCCTGTGACGCACCTAAAGGGTTAATAAACTTCTTGAATGTGGTTTTAAGCACCTTAAGGGGTGCAGTTTTTTAGAATGGTGTCACTTTTGG
This sequence comes from Dendrobates tinctorius, assembly GCF_039654945.1. NCBI lineage: Eukaryota > Metazoa > Chordata > Amphibia > Anura > Dendrobatidae > Dendrobates > Dendrobates tinctorius. The sequence goes on from NW_027361770.1 coordinate 121,044, forward strand.
GTATTTTCTATCATATAGACCCCTCAAAGTGGCTTCAAATGTGAAGTGGTCCCTAAAAATAAAATGGTGTTGCAAAAATGAGAAATCGCTGGTCAATTTTTAACCCTTATAACTTCCTAACAAAAAAAAATTTTGGTTCCAAAACTGTGCTGATGTAAAGTAAACATGTGGGAAATGTTATGTATTAAGTTTTTTGTGTGCCGTATCGCTGTGATTTAAGGGCATAAAAATTCAAAGTTGGAAAATTGCGAAATTTTCGCCAAATTTCCGTTTTTTTCACAAATAAACGCAAGTTATTTGAATGCAATTTTACCACTAACATGAAGTACAATATGTCACGAGAAAACAATGTCAGAATCACCAGGATCCATGAAAGCGTTCCAGAGTTATGACCTCATAAAGGGACAGTGGTCAGAATTGTAAAAATTGGCCCGGTAGTTAACGTGCAAACCACCCTTGGTAGTGAAGGGGTTAAACAGTGGAAACCCCAACAAATGACACCATTTTGGAAACTAGACCCCCCAAGGAACTTAGTTAGGTCCATATATATTTGGACAGAGACAACATTTTTCTTATTTTGGTTCTAGACATTACCACAATGACTTTTAAACAAAACAATTCAGATGCAGTTGAAGTTCAGACTTTCAGCTTTCATTTGAGGCTATCCACATTAAAATTGGATGAAGGGTTTAAGAGTTTCAGCTCCTTAACATATGCCACCCTATTTTTAAAGGAACCAAAAGTAATTGGACAATTGACTCCAAGGCTATTTCATGGACAGGTGTGGGCAATCCCTTCATTATGACATTCTCAATTAAGCAGATAAAAGGCCTGGAGTTGATTTGAGGTGTGGTGCTTGCATTTGGAAGGTTTTGCTGTGAAGGAAACATGGCGGTCAAAGGAGCTCTCCGTGCAGGTGAAACAAGCCATCCTTAAGCTGCAAAAACAGAAAACCCATCCGAGAAATTGCTACAACATTAGGAATGGCAAAATCAACAGTTTGGTACATCCTGAGAAAGAAAGAAAGCACTGTTATACTCATCAATGCAAAAAGACCTGGGTGCCCACGGAAGACAACAGTGGTGGATGATCGCAGAATAATCTCCATGGTGAAGAGAAACCCCTTCACAACAGCCAACCAAGTGAACAGCACTCCAGGAGGTAGGCATATCAATATCCAAATCTACCATAAAGAGAAGACTGCATGAAAGTAAATACACAGAGGGTTCACTGCACGGTGCAAGCCACTCATAAGCATCAATAATCAAAAGGCTAGACTGGACTTTGCTAAAAAAAAATCTAAAAAAGCCAGCACAGTTCTGGAAGAACATTCTTTGGACAGATGAAACAAAGATCAACCTCTACCAGAATGATGGAAAGAGGAAAGTATGACAAAGGCGTGGTACAGCTCATGATCCAAAGCATACCACATCATCTGTAAAACACGGCGGAGGCAGTGTGATGGCTTGGGCATGCATGGCTGCCAGTGGCACTGGGTCACTAGTGTTTATTGATGATGTGACACAGGACAGAAGCAGCTGAATGAATTCTGAGGTATTCAGAGCCATACTGTATGCTCAGATCCAGCCAAATGCAGCCAAACTGATTGGTCGTCGTTTCATACTACAGATGGATAATGACCCAAAACATAAAGCCAAAGCAACCCAGGAGTTTAGTAAAGCAAAGAAGTGGAATATTCTTGAATGGCCAAGTCAGTCACCTGATCTCAACTCAATTGAGCATGCATTTCACTTGTTAAAGACTAAACTTCAGACAGAGAGGCCCACAAGCAAACAGCAACTGAAAACCACCACAGTGAAGGCCTGGCAGAGGATCAAAAAGGAGGAAACAGCGTCTGGTGATGTCCATGAGTTCAAGCCTTCAGGCAGTCATTGCCAACAAAGGGTTTTCAACCAAGTACTAGAAATTAACATTTTATTTACAATTATTTTATCTGTCCAATTACTTTTGGTCCCTTTAAAAACAGGGTGGCACATGTTAAGGAGCTGAAACTCCTAAACCCTTCATCCAATTTTAATGTGTATACCCTCCAATGAAAGCTGAAAGTCTGAACTTCAACTGCATCTGAATTGTTTTGTTTAAAATTGATTGTGGTAATGTCTAGAACCAAAATTAGAAAAATGTCTGTCCAAATATATATGGACCTAACTGTATCTAGATGTGTGGTGATCACTTTAAACCCCCAAGTGCTTCACAGAAGTTTATAACGCCCAGGCGTGAAAATAAAAAAAATCATATTTTTTCCACAAACATGATCTTTTAGTCCCCAATTTTTTTATTTTCCCAAGGGTATCAGGAAAAATTGGACCTCAAAAGTTGTGCAATATGTCCAGAGTATTCTGATACCCCATATGTGGGGGTAAACCACTGTTTGGGCGCATGGCAGAGCTTGGAAGGGAAGGAGTACCGTTTGACTTTTTCAACGCAGAATTGGCTGGAATTGAGATCAGACACCATGTTGCGTTTGGAGAGCCCCTGATGTGCCCAAACAGTGGAAACCCCCCCAATTCAAACTCTAACCCTAACCCCAACACACCCCTGACCCTAATCTCAGCCCTAACCGTAGCGCTAATTCTAATATATCCATTTTTTTTTTATTTTATTTTTCCCTAACTAAAGGGGGTGATAAAGGGGGGTTTGATTTACTATTTATAGCGGGTTTTTATGTTTGGCAGCTGTCACGCTAAAAGATGCTTTTTATTGTAAAAATAGTTTTTGCATCACCACATTTTGAGAGCTATAATTTTTCTGATTTTGACCCACAGAGTCATGTCAGGTCTTACTTTTTGTGGGACGAGTTGACGTTTTCATTGTTACCTTTTCCGGCACGTGACATTTTTTGATCGCTTTTTATTCCGATTTTTGGGACGCAGAATGAACAAAAAACGAAATTTCATGAATTTCTTTTGGTGGGGGGGGCGTTTACACCGTTCCAAGTGTGGTAAAATTGATAAAGCGGTTTTATTCTTCCGGTCAGTACGATTACAGCGATACCTCATTTATGTCATTTTTTTGTGTTTTGGCGTTTATACAATAAAAACAATTTTACTTAAAAAAAAAAATAATAATTTTTGCATTGCTTTATTCTGTGAGCTAAATTTTTTTTATATTTTCGCTGATGATGCTGTATGGCAGCTCGTTTTTTGTGGGACAAGATGATGTTTTCAGCGGTACCATGGTTATTTATATCGGTCTTTTTGTTTGGCGGTATGATGATAAAGCATTGTTTTTTGCTTTGTTTTTTATTTATTTTTTAAGGGGTTCGCTAAAGGGGTTAACTAGTGGGACAGGCTTATAGGGCGGGTCGTTACTGGCGCGGCGATGCTAAATATGTGTATTTTTGTTAGTTTTTTCTCATTTATTTAGGCATTTTTTCATTAATTATTTTTACACATGTTTTTTTATCATCTTATATTGTCACCCCCCCCGGGGACAATATAATAGAGTGTCAGATCGCTGATCTGACACTTTGCACAGCAATGTGTCAGATCAGCAATCTGGCAGGCGCTGGCCAAGGTTCCTCAGTGCCTCAGGTCTCAGCAGGCACTGAGGAAGCCGCTTCCCTGCAGGCCCCGCGGCCATATTGGATCTGGGGACCTGCGAGGAGGAGACCCTCGGAGCAGCGCATACATCGCGCTGCTCTGGGGGTCTTAGGGAGGCATGCGTGATTCTTTCCTGTGCCCCCAGTACACTGCGATCATGTTCGATCGCAGTGTGCCAGAGGTTAATAGTGCCGATGACGTAAAAGCTAACCAGTCAAAAAGGCCTGGTTATCTCTTCCCAACTAAGTTTTAAAGATTGACACACCCAGTTTTTGGACAAGTATGTTTCTAATAATGCTTGATCCAATGAAGAAGTGGTGATGTCACTAATCTAAGGTAGAGCCTTGTTTGGCAGAAGAGGTTAATATGGTGTTACATTTTACCTGGTTCTCTTGAACCCTAAGAGCACATTGTGAGACGGTGCATGATTAGCCTCCTACTCCCAACAGCAGCGTGTACGACAGGATGCTAGGCTGACCACAACTACTGGGGCTACATCCTTTATTCATGCAGTATTGCAATCGATGCTCTTTAGCAGGCAGATAAGAAGTGCCCATGCTTATGTGATCTTGCAATATTGAACTCCCTCACTGCCTCAGAAGCTTTGATGTTTCATGGGCCATGTAATGTCATACACCGTACTTGTCTCTTGCTGTAGTCCATTCAGCACACTGAATTACACTGACTTTTGTAATCAGTGGCAAGAGAATAAAAATCTGAGTGTGGTCGTGGAATAGGCAGTGGGGTACAATGACATCACAGCAATGTATCTCCGAAGCATAAGTTGTGTGTCAGTGTGAGGGAGATGCAGATAATTGTATGGTTGGCACTTCTGCCTCCTACACTACCAGGCCCAAAGCTACAAATGATCAGACTGAGATATGATAGGTGTAGGTTTATTTCTGTGGAGCCTGTGTATGTACAAAAACTCAAAGACATCCATTTTTGGTTAAGCGAGTTTTTTTTTCCTTTTTTTTTAAACTGTATCACAGATGAAAAGTACCAGTCCAAGTCTATGGGTCCATGAAAGTCACGGACAGCAAACTAATGGGATCATTGTTCTGTCTGTGATTTAACATTGCAAAGGATAGGACAAGCTTTGTAATTTATTTATCCATACATTAAAAAAACACTGATGGTAAAAACTGATACACAGGCCAAAATATTGACTCGCTTGTCATTTTCATTTTGTATGTGAATAAACACTGACCTCTGAGCAAGGGCTTTATACAGGCGAGCTTAAAAAGACGTGCACTATTGGATTTTGGAGCAGACAGCACACTGACCCATGTTATTTAATGTCACTATGCTAATTTAGCTGTTAATTCGTTTATCAATGTATTTCTCTTGTTTTTTTTGTTTTAGCAAACTCAAGACTTTGCAAGTAATCCTCCTGAGAGTTCTTTCCAAAAATTAGCACCAAGTGAGTATAGGTACACTATACTGAAAAGGGATCGTGATGAGCTGTAGTACATTAAAAAAAGCCGTGGAAGCCTTAATGTTTGATCAAGCCTATATTTTCATAATTGTATTTTTTATTTGGGATAAACAAACAATATTGGATTATTTTTATTTGCTCCCACTTTTTGTAAATATGTCTGTGTTTGCTGGTTTCTTTCTGTACAGACTTTTAAATTGAAAATATGAAAATTAAAATCTATGAAACCAATGATCCTTTTTAGAACTACAAAGTTGTCATTACATTTGCATAAGTTGTTAAATTGCACTTCCCCATTAAATTGAAGTTTTGGATGTTTCTTGTGAAGTCTGTGTCTTTATTTTAAGAACACCAGATTCAGCAATTTGAGAATGTACGATGTAACCGAACAGGGAAGGTTATCTTTTTCTTTTAAATAGAACATAACTTGTTTTCATACACTATTTTTATAGGTAGAGTGGGATGGGGCTCCTTCTCTCACCCCTTTTGACAGCAATTAAATTAAATTGCAGGGAACCCATGGCTGTCATTGTACCTGGCAGTCAAACTAGAACACCTTGGCCTGCCAAGTACGATTTTATATACAAATGAACATTTTATCCTGGATCTGCATGAACAAGCCAAACAGATCTATTAGTACATTCATACAGCCATTTTATTTAATTCTTGGTTATGAGAACTCGTGAACGCATCTGCTACACTTTCTACGTGTATTTCTCAGAAAGGCACTTCTATATAAGAAAACTGAAACCTGTCACCATTGCCCAATGAGTATGAGAGACACTGAAAATGAGTGGAGATGTGATGGTTTCATCCTGAAACTTATTTTATTAGTTTTAAGAATGCATTTTACATTAAATGATACAACAATGTATACATAAATAACTAATGGTAACAACTGACATGTAAAAATGAACCATTCCTGACATTTAACATACATGTATGTCTTCATTAGGAAATAATTCCTGCAACATGAAGTATAACATGTCCTGGTGATTGGGCAGGCACTGGAGCAGTGCCTGCAGGATCACCACCAGGAGCTTGGCTTAGCCGACAACTGATCGCCTACACCCGTATCCAAGGTCTATACCAGAACAGTTCCTTGCTGTTCAATCCTCTAGGTCAGTCCTGGACATTGTGGCCCACGGGTCGCACTTTCGGCCCTCCGGCTGTCTCAGTCCGCCTCGCTGACCGAGACAACTATGGGGCTGGAAATCAGCCGCCTGCACTGTGCCCACCCACTCACTGTCTATAGACGCTGACTACATTGGTGGAGAAACAGCTGACGCAATGAAGTCATTTCATCGTGTCAGCTGTGTACTGCGGAGAGGCAGAAAGAGAAGCAGAGCGCCGGGGAACGGGACATAGGTGAGTGTGTTTTTTTGTTTTTTTTCATGAGTATGGAATGTTTGGGTTAGTATGGGGGGTGTCATGCTGCGCATTGGGTGGCTATGGGAGTGTCATGAAGAACATGGGTGTCGGGGTCCTGACAGCGCCGGCGTACAGCCTCCGCTAAGCAGGGACTCACCCGCACCGTAGGGACCCCTGGGGACAAGAGCGGCCAGAAAATAAAGATGCACAGGACCTGAATGTAGAAGTTTAGCAAGTCGGCACAGGACCTACGGTTATGTGATAGCAAGGGGGTGGGGCTTAGCGTCCTGCTTTCAGAGAAGGTAGAAAACTCAGAGTCAGGCAAAGCGGAGGTCAAGCACAATACAGGCAAGTGAGGTACAGGAGGGAAAAACAGACGGAAGGTTAGACAAAGCCAAAGGTCATACACAAGATATAACTACAGTACCAGGGATGAGACAGAACGGATAGTCAGGGCCAAGCAGAGATCAACAACCAAACAGACGTAGAAGGTATCAAGCAGAGTCCAAAGCAATATCCAGAGAACAGACAGAGTCATACACAGAATCATGCAACCAGAACACAGCACAAACACAATCAGGGGTCACCACACAATGCCAAGGGCAAAAGTATAACTGACGGGGAATGGAAGCTTCCTGAGGCTAGAAGAAGCCTCCCCAGAACCAATGAGAGGCCACCATAATAGGTCCCAGGTGTGCAGGTGAGAGTCTGCACTGAGATCAGAACATTAACCTCAGAAGTGCCGGTCACCCAGCACTTGTATCATGACAATGGGGAGGCTATGGGGGTGTCGTGCAGAATATGGGGAGACTATGGGGGTGACATGCAGTATATGGGGAGGTTGTATGGGGCTCATGCTGAAAATAAGGAATCTGGATGAGGCTCATGTTGTATATAAGGAGGCTGTGTGGGACCTCATGCAGTATATGGGGAGGCTGTGTGGGACCTCATGCAGTATATGGGGAGGCTGTGTGGGGCTCATGCAGTGTATATGGGGAGGCTGTGTGGGGCTCATGCAGTGTATATGGGGAGGGCTGTGTGGGCTCATGCAGTGTATATAGGGAGGCTGTGTGGGGCTCATGCAGCATATGGGGGAGGCTGTTGGGGCTCATGCCGCATATGGGGGGAGGCTGTGTGGGGCTCATGCTGCATATGGGGGGCTCATATGTTATACTGAAGGTGCTGTATTCAGGTTTAAACGATATATAGGGGGATGTCAGCATACTTCTGCTCAATTTTAAGTTATGCAATTAATATAAACCCCTTTCTGACAGCCGACATACTATTCCGTCCATGTGACCTGGGCCTGTCTGACCATAGATGGAATAGTACGTCTTAGTGATCGGGCGCGCACACAGGTGGAGTGCGGCCGGGTGTCAGTTGATTCTCACACCTGACACTTGGCACTAAATGCCAGGAGCTATCACGGACCGCTCCCGGCACTTTAACACCCGAAATGTTGTGATCAAACACGATCGCAGCATTTGGGGAGCAGGCAGAGTGCTGACAGCCCCTCTGCCTTTGGATCGGAGACCTGCGGCATGACGCGGGTTCCCATTTGCTTCCATAGTAACCCAATGATGACATCCGGGTTACCAGAGCTAAGAAACTTCCTGTCATGTGCAGTGCATGACCAGGAAGTCTCTCAGGTCAGTGTGCAGTAAGTCCAGCACTGACAGCTTCTATAGCATGCAGATGCTGCTTCATCCGCATGCAATAAAAGCGATCAGCCTGCAAAAAATGATTGTCCCATAAATTTTTTTAAATAATTGTAAAAATAGTTCAAAAAATAATAAAAAATCAATATTCCATCACTAAATATTTGAATGAAAAAAGAAATATAAACAATAAAAGTATACATATTTGGTATCGCCGCGTCCGTAATGACCCGACCTATAAAACTGTCACACTAGTTAACCCCTTTAGTGAACACCATAAAGGCAAAAAAACGCTTTATCGTACCGCTGAACAAAAAATGGAATAAAATGCGATCAAAAAGACGGCCCCATACAGCTCCATTGCCGGAAAAATAAAAAAGTTATAGCTCTCAAAATAAAGCGATGCAAAAATAATTATTTTTTGTGTAAAATAGTTTTTATTGTATAAAAGCGCCAAAACATAAAATAGATATAAGTGAGGTATCACTGTGATCGTACTAACCCGAAGAATAAAACTGCTTTACTAATTTTATCACATGTGGAACAGTATAAATGCCCCCCCCCAAAAAAAAAGAAATTAATTTATTTGCTGGTTTTTGTTTAAACTATCCCCCAAAAATCGGAATAAAAAGCAATCAAAAAATGTCATGTGCCCAAAAATGGTACCAATAAAAACGTCAACTCGTCCCGCAAAAAACAAGACCTCACATACAAAATATGGAAAAATTATAGCTCTCAAAATATGGTGATGCAAAAGCTATTTTTTGCAATAAGAAGCGTCTTTTAGTGTGTGACAGCAGCATAACAGAAAAACTCGCTCTTTCACACGTCTTGATATTTCCGGTACCGGAGATGTCTGTGTGAGTGCGTGTAATGCTTGAAGCTAGAGTTGAGCGACACTGGTCGGATCGGGTTTCGTGAAACCCGAATGAAACAAAATTTGAGTCGGATGAAACTGGTCCGACTAGGGCAAAAAAAAGTCAGAGTTTCATCCACTCAATGCTGACTTTTAATCCCCATTGACTTGCATTGGGGTCGGGTTTCGGACGAAACTCCGACTTTTTTTGCTCTAGTCGGACCAGTTTCATCCGACTCAAATTTTGTTTCCTTTGGTTTTCACGAAACCCGATCCGACCAAAGTCGCTCAACTCTACTTGCGGCACATGTGTGGCATGCGTGTGCCGCATCAGTACCACAAAGACGGGCACCAGGGAAGAAGTGTTACAGTAAGTGCTGTTCCCCAGTGTCGGTTGCTAAACACGGCTCTCATCATTCCCTGCTCTGCCAGCGATCGGTACAGGCAGGGGACAATGAGAGCCGTGTTCTGCACCCGGTGTCTGGGAACAGCATTTACTGTAACACTTCTTCCCCGGTGCTGATGCGTGTCACATGAATGACATCCATGTGTGTTATGCGTATGCACGTGTGCTGGATGTTATGTGGCCTGTGCTGACATTAAAAAACGGACATGTCGGCGTGTTTTGCCCACGGACATACGTTCTGTGGAAACACATTGACATGTGCACAGTCCCATTCTCTTGAATAGGCAAATAGCACTCCGTTCCTCCCGAGTCTCTCTGCATGGCTGCCCAATGTTATAACATTCTGTGACACACATGGTGTCAATATGATCACTACACCCATAGATGAATTCATTGAGAGGTGTAGTTCGTAAAATGGGGTCACTTATGGGGGGGTGTTCTGCTGTTTTGGCACCTCATGGGCTCTCCCAGTGGGTCATGGCACCTGCAAACCATAACAGTAAAATCTGGGGCTCCTTCCCTTCTGAGCTCTGCCATGTGCCCAAATGGTGGTTTACCCCCACATATCAGGTATCGGTGTACTCAGGACAAATTGCACAATAACTCTTGGGGTCCAATTTCTTCTGTTACCCTTGGGAAAATAAAAAATTGGGGGCAAAAAGATCATTTTTGAGGAAAAAATATGATTGTTTATTTTTACGGCTCTAGGTTATAAACTTCTGTGAAGCACTTGGGGGTTCAAAGTGCTCACTACACATCTAGATAAGTTCATCGGGGGTCTAGTTTCCAAAATGGTGTCACTTGTTGTAGGTTTCCACTGTTTAGGCACATCAGGGGCTCTCCAAATGCCACATGACTTCTGATCTTAATTCCATCCAATTTTGCTTTGAAAAGTCAAACGGCGCCCCTTCCCTTCCGAGCTCTGCCATGCGCCTAAACAGTGGTTTACCTGCATATATGGGGAATCAGCATACTCATTAGAAATTGCACAATATCTCTTGGGGTCAAATTTCTGTTACCCTTGGTAAAATAAAACAAATTGGATCTGAAATAAAATTTTTGTGACAGAAATTTAAATGTTCATTTTTTTTTTTTTTTTTAAACATTCAAAAAATTACTATGAAGCACCTGAAGGGTTAACAAACTTCTTGAATGTGGTTTTGAGCACCTTCAGGGGTTGCAGTTTTTAGAATGGTGTCACTTTTGGGTATTTTCTATCATATAGACCCCTCAAAGTGACTTCAAATGTGATGTGGTCCCTAAAAAAAAAAAAATGGTGTTGCAAAAATGAGAAATCGCTGGTCAACGTTAACCCCTTCATGATCGGAGCTTTTTTAGTTTTTTGCTCCCCTTCTTTCCAGAGCCATAACTTTTTTTTATTTTTCCGTTAATATGGCCATGTGAGGGCTTATTTTTTGCGGAAAGAGTTGTACTTTTGAACGACCTCATTGGTTTTAGCATGTCATGTACTCAAACGGAAAAAAATTCCAAATGCGGTGAAATTGCAAAAAAAAATGCATTCCCACACTTGTTTTTGCTTGTCTTGGCTTTTTTGCTAGGTTCACTAAATGCTAAAACTGACCTGCCATTATGATTATCCAGGTCATTACGAGTTCATAGACACCAAACATGTCTATGTTCTCTTTTAGTTAAGTGGTGAAAAAAATTCCAAAGTATGCTAAAAAAAATGCGCAATTTTCCGAGACCCGTAGCATCTCCATTTTTCGTGATCTGGGGTCGGGTGAGGGCTTAATTTTTGCGGGCCGAGGTGACGTTTGTAATGATACCACTGTTGTGCAAATACATTCTTTTGATCGCCCACTGTTGCATTTTAATGTAATGTAATGTTGGAGGCCGCTGCTGCCTCTATACCTAATACGTGCTCTCTCACACGAATCTTTAACAATCTAGTAGTCATGCCCACGTAAATCTTGCCACATGGGCACACTGCATAATAGATCACATACAGTATCTACTCGTACATGTAACATACGTAACAGTATAGAAGGTTACGAATAACATAATATAGATAGATGGTTGACCCAGCTTAGGGGAAGGAAATCTTTTCCCTATGAAGAAAATTGGCTTCTACTCTGGGTTTTTCCCAGGATCAACAATGCAGAACAGCTGCAATAAAAATAGGCTGAACTAGATGGACATAAGGTCTTCCTTCAGCCTTCAAAACTATGTTACTATGTGATCCATTTTTTGATCTTAAATTCACGAGAGCCATTTTGATTGACAAATACATCAGTAAGATCAATGTTGGTACAGGCAACGCAGCGGCCACACGGGGAACAACCATATCTCTCTCCTACCCTATCCAGAAAAGTATTTCCTGGTTCTCCAGTATAGTGACTGCGGACCAAATGGTCCCGCAAGTTTCTCGATCATCTTGCAGCAATCGCGGCCCTCTCCGGGAGCAATCTAGAGATTATCGGATCTGCCCTCAAACCATGATTTATCAAGAATTTTCCTCAAGTCCAAACTGTGAATGAAAGTTCCTCACAAACCTCGTAATATTTTGATTCCCCTTCTGTTTAGAATCATATAGGGAGACTATTTCTAGATGAATATTTAGCTCTATTAAAAGCCTTTTTAATCATACGGTTACTATAACCATGTTCTTTAAGTCTCTCACTAAGGTCAGCGCTTGTTTATAGAATTCCTCATCCGTTGAACACAATCTACGTAATCTAAGATACTGTCCCGTAGGGACAGACTGGATCATATGTCCAGGATGGGAGGAGCCAGCATGCAGTAGCATATTGGTAGAGGTTGGTTTATGGTAGATGTTGGTTTGCACTTCCCCATTATCATCCTTGTGAAGTAACACATCCAAAAATTCAATGGCATGTGGATCGTACTTATAGGTGATAAAAATATTTAATTCATTGTCATTGAGAGATGACATGAATGTTTCCATATCATCCTTGGACCCCTGCCAGATCAGTAAAATGTCATCGATGTAATGCGTCCACGAAAGGACACGGCACATCAGAGACGACTGATCCGGCAGGGTGAGGTCTCTCTCCCACAGCCCCAGGAACAGATTTGCATAAGCGGGGGCGAAGGATGCCCCCATAGCTGTTCCCTGGAGCTGCAGGAAGAAAGACCCCTTAAAAACAAAAAAATTATGGGTCAGTGTGAATCTTAGGAGTTCAATGATCAACTCCCTAACCTCCACCGACAAGTTGGACATACTCAGGAAAAATGCTGCCGCCTGAATGCCATCATCATGCCTGATGCTGGTGTAGAGGGACTCAATGTCCCCCGTCACCAGCATCATATCTTTCTCAAGTTGTAACCCATCCACCCGTCTCAATAATTCACCTGTATCTTTTAAGAATGATGGCAACCCTTTGACTAACGACTGCAATTTGGAATCGATCCACCGGTTTACATGCTCTAAATAATTGCCCCTCCCTGAAATAATCGGACGGCCAGGGGGGGTCTGCACGTCATTATGAATCTTAGTAAGTAAATAAAAGGTTGGAATAGTTGGTTCAGGCACAGACAGAGCTGTTGCCAGTTCCTTAGTTATCACTCCCGCCTCATTAGCCCTTTTAATAATATCATGTAATTGAGTGAAAAAAGCGGACAGGGGGTTAAATGTAAGTTTTTTGTAAGGCCTCTTTCACACATCAGGTTTTCGGCTTCAGGCGCGATCCTGCGCTTTTGACTAAAACCGGATCCGTCGAAATGCAATGCCGGATCCGGTTTCCCCCCCATTGACTTGCATTAGAGCCGGATCGAGCCGGATGGCCATGCGTTTCATCCGATTTTCGCCGGATCCGGCAATGTGACGCGATCCGGCGTCTGGAAAAAACGGAGACTGTAACGTTTTTTGTATCTGTCGAAAAAGCCGGACACGCCGGATCCGGCGTGTCCGGCTTTTTCATACAATGAAAGCCTATGAGCGCCGCAATGCGCCGGATCCGGTTTCTTTGGTCTGAGCATGCTCAGTAGCTCTGCCCACAGGACATATATAAAAGCAAGACCATGGGACCCTCAGCCACACCCAACATGCCACCCAAGCCAAGAACCAGGAGCAGGAGAAGGCAGCTGACATCTGCAGCAGCAGCACCATCAGCACCACCCCAAATGGAGCAGCATGCTGAACAACGGGAGGGGAGTCCAGCAGCAGATGAGAGACGGTAATTATCAAATCCCCCATTCCTCCAAACTAGGGCTATGGAATATCAAGATATTCATTGGCCCTTTGTTTCTCTTTATTCAACAGCCGCCCAATAGATGCAGCAGCAGCAATGGCAGCAGCAGAAACACCACCCACAGCCATGGAGTCTGGCCATGAGGAAGACAGCACATCTTCTGGGAGCCCTCCCTCGCATCGTCAGCGTTTGACGGTAAGTTTTTATTTCCAAAATCCATCATCTCTGTAATATATGTGTATTCATTGCCTTTTATTTCAAAACAGGAATCACAAGATGAAGAGGAGCTCCCAGAAGAAGAAGGAAGGGGTGGACAGACACTTGGAGTGGGCTCACAATTGGTAAGTTTTTTGCATCAAACGCAGAAACACAACATCACACTACACACAACACATAGAAAACAATGTTCTGCAGACCACACACAGCAAACAAATGCCTACATCCAAAGACATAACATTTTTTGTTTTCTTCTCTAGTCTTCCCAATCTGGTGCTCGGCCAAGAGGTCCTCGCAGTGCCTCCCAGGGTCGTCGGCGACAGCAACGCAGCGGTCACCAGCGTGTAAGTATAAATATTTTTGCTTTGTTTTTTTTGCACTTTTTATTTCATTTCTTTTGTGGAGGCTAATTATGTTATTTTTGTCTTTTTCTTTAACAGCCTTCACAGCGTGCTCCCGACTCTGACGGTGAGGATGGAGGGATTGATGTGGACCGCCTCATCGATCTCGTCAGAGAAAGGGAGCCGCTCTGGAATATGGCTGACCGACGCCACGCTGACTTGATCGTTACCCGACGACTCTGGGAGGAAATCTGTTCGCTCCTTGTGGACCGCTGGGAGGACCTCGAAGCTCGGGCCCAGATTAAAGAGCATAAGTATATACAGTACCGGTTGCTTGATTTAAAGCAGTGTTTCCCGAACTCCAGTCCTCGTGGTCCCCACGGATCATGTGTTCAGGATTTCTATTTACTTTGGAAATCCTGAAAACATGACCCCTGGGGACCATGAGGACTGGAGTTTGGGAAACACTGATGTTGTATACTAACCACTTTGTCCTTTCTCGTTTCAGGGGAGAGAATTGTGAAGCGGTGGCGGTCTGTGAGGGATCGTTTCAAGAAGGAGTTCAATAAAGAGATGCGGGCCCCGAGTGGATCTGGAGGACGCAGGAGCAAGTACAAGTACGCACGAGCCCTGTCGTTCCTCCGGGAGACAATGCTCACCAGAAGGTAAATATTACACACCACATGTGACAAAAAAATGTTTAGATGTGACTTTTTTTTTTTCAGCCAGGGCCATACCATGTCACTATTTTAATTTTTTTTTTTTCTCTTTATTCCACAGCACGGTGAGCAGCACTCGGGAGCCTGCACGATTGGACCCTTCTGAGGCGATCCCTGAGGAGACCGGCACCGAGGGACACTTCGACCGCCCCGGTACATCTGCACCTTCCCAGCCTTCCCACACATTCGACCCATCTATCCCATCCACCAGCACAGGAGCATCGTGGCCGCCTACATTACATGAAGCTGCTGGTGAGGAGATCGCTTTCCCTTTACCCCACCCTTCTGCCCCTGCCACCTCTAGTACACCTGCGGGTACTGGGTGGCAGCGGCAGAGGGGTCAGGAAAAGACTTATGCGCCAGAGTTCTTGCATCTGAATGCATCTTTCCAGAACTGTCTAAAAGTCTTGTCAGAGCAAATCTCCGCAGGCTATCAGCAGATCAACTCCAGCATTCTGGAGGTGAAGACACTTCTGCAAACCATGCATTCAGAAGCAAGATCTTCGCCAAACCACACCTTTTTCAGGTCTGTTGTGGAGCGCATGGAAACGCTCTCTCCTGCCCAGCAGATGCATGTAATGCATTCATGCCACGCTGCTCTCCAGCAAGTTACCTCCCAACCTCCTCCTCCCACCACAGTAGTTCCTCCACCTGCACCCCCTCCAGCCACTTTCCATCCTCCCCCTCCTATTACATCTACACCCCCTCCAGCCACTTTCCATCCTCCCCCTCCTATTACATCTACACCCCCTCCAGCCACTTTCCATCCTCCCCCTCCTATTACATACCATCCACCTCCCCAGCACCATCCACCTCCCCAGCACCAGCAACCTCCCCAGCACCATCCACCTCCCCAGTACCAGCAACCTCCCCAGCACCGTCCACCTCCCCAGTACCAGCAACCTCCCCAGTACCAGCAACCTCCCCAGTACCAGACATCTCCCCACTTCCAGCAACCTGCCCCGTACCAGACATCTCCCCACTTCCAGCAACCTGCCCCGTACCAGACATCTCCCCACTTCCAGCAACCTGCCCCGTACCAGACATCTCCCCACTTCCAGCAACCTGCCCCGTACCAAACTCCTTCCCCATACAACTTGCCATCAACATCATCTGCTCCTACAGTCCCTGCCCAACCCTCCACTCCACCACCCACCACCTCTTCTGCTTCCCACATGTCCACCCATTCTGTAGTTTTTTTCCACACCTTCACCTCTAACTGTTCCTTCCCCACCACGATCCCAGTCCTCTCTCCACACTCCCAGTGTCGAGGTGTCCCGCAGCCCCTCCAGCAGTATTTCCACCACACACTACACAGATTTATAATGTGTGTATTTAAATAAAAATGACCAGTTTTATGGTTTCAAAGCTTTATTAAACAAGTTTATTAAAATTTTAAAAAAGTTTACTAAAAAAAACATTTTTCAATAAAAGTTAAATTATTTTACACTGGTTGTCTGTCATTTCTTTCTGCGGCGAAAAAGGTTAAATACAGGGTATTTAAAAGGTGAAATGGTATTCAAAACTAGGTATATAACTGTGGGTAAATTTTAGCTTTTTGCCAAAGTTGTGTTCCTGGTTGTGTTTGAAGCAAAGTATTTCACCTAAAAAGTTGTGTTTATTGTTGGTGATTTCCTAACAATGTACACAACTTTTGTTAAAAGGTGAAATACTTTGCATAAAACACAACCAGGTACACACATGTGGCCTAAAGCTAAAAATAGAGACCATGACAAGATAGCCAACTTTGGTTGGCAAAGGTATATACTGTTGGTACAGAAGGTACACAAGTTTGGTTGGGCACAAATCTTTCACACTCTGTCATCCTGCCAGTGTACTCTGCCTTGAGGTGACATAAAGTATAGTGCAAAATTGTCCCTCATTACTGAAACCGTCACAGAACTTCTAGTGGTAATGTCATGGTAATCTTGCAAGGTGGTTTCTTCAGAGGTGTCCTCAATGGAAATGGGTTCCTTGCAGATAACAAAATTGTGGAGTACCACGCACGCTTTGATCACCTCGTCCACAGTTTCTGTCTTGAGGTTGATCGCAGTCAATAGGACCCGCCATTTGGCTGTCAGAATACCAAAGGTACATTTAACCATTCTTCTTGCTCTTGTGAGGCGGTAATTAAAAATGCGTTTTGGTCTTGTCAATCCTCTGCTAGAGTACGGTTTCAAAAGGTGTTCTGACAGCTGGAAGGCTTCATCCCCTACACAGACAAATGGCATAGGTGGACCAGATGTTTGCGGCAGCGGTCTAGGTGGTGGGAACTGGAAGGTGTTTCCATACAGTTTACGCCCCATGGCAGACAGTTTGAAAACTTGAGAGTCATTGGAGCGGCCATAGGCCCCAATATCAACCGCAATAAATTTGTATTCCGCGTCAGCGATGGCCATGAGGACAATTGAAAAATATTTCTTGTAATTGAAATATTCCGATCCCGATCCAGCTGGCTTTACAATGCGGATATGTTTCCCGTCCACAGCGCCCAAGCAGTTGGGAAACTGACATATCTGTTGAAACTTGTCAGCAATTTCAATCCACCTCTCTGTTGTGGGCTCTGGTAAAAACTCTTCAGCTAAGGAGTCCCACAGTGCACGGCATGTGTACTTCACTATTCCAGATATGGTGGAAAACCCGAGTCTGTACTGGAAATGCAGTGACGAAAGGGATTCTCCAGTTGCAAGAAATCTGTGGGGAATTAAAAAACAATTAGTTTTAAATCACAGTATTACATACCAAAACTGAGCTATAACACTTGAAGATACAAACTACCACCAACAAGATTGCAGTGAAAGTGTGCTCTGATGCGATCACATCCAAGAAATGTGGCTTACCTTAAAGTCACCATCAGACGCTCTGCGGGTGAAACAGAGAAGCGGCAATAGGTGTCCGCTTTTCTTATGAGGTGTGCAATGCGCTCCACCAAGTAATCAAAATTCTCCATTTTCATCCGAACATATCCAAAAAATTTATCCGGGTTTCGTCGAAGGTCCATGCAGAGTGTAGAATAGACCCCACGCGTCATTCTCTTGGCTGTGATGGGGTGGATCCACAATTGTCGTCTACGATGCCTGATGCGCTGCTGTCTCGCTCTCTCCTCCAGAACAATCACCCTCAAACGATTCGCCTCCGCTATAAAATCCGCCAAATTCTTCAAAATATTTCCAATGACAACATCCATCTTCGCCAGTAACTTGCTCTTCTCTCCAACCTGCACTTTCTCCTCTACAACCTGTCAAAGAAGGGCTGTAGGAACATGCTATATATAGTTTTCCAGTAGCCAATCCCGTTCGGAAGGCCACAAGGGTCAATTTTAAAAACCGGATCCGGCGTAATCCGTCGAAAAACGGATAGAAAAACGGATGAACCGGATTAGACGGATCCGGTTTTGTCTGTCAAGAAAAAGACGGATCCGGCAGGAAACCGGATCCGTCACATCCGGTTTTACTAAACATTTGCCGGATCCGGCATTCCGGCACGACGCCGGATCGCGCCTGACGCCGAAAACCTGAAGTGTGAAAGTAGCCTAACAGATTTTATTGTTTAACTGTCGAAAGGCCTCCCTCTCATAGAGTACCTTAGGCCAGACTACCACATTTCCCCCCTTGTCCTCTGGTTTGTATACCACATCAGTAAGATTCTTAAGGACGCACAGACGCCCCCGTTCCTCCCTAGGGAGATTGTCATTGTAGATATGACGGAATTTCCAAAAATTCCTTCGTGACAATCTGCACAAATAACACATTCGGGCAAGATGAGAGGGGGGGAAATCTCTTTGATTTTGGGCGTTTAGAAGATGTTACCTTACCTCCCTCTGGGGCATTGTGTTCGGTGGACAACTCCTCAAGGCCACGTAAAGCTACTTGTTCTTCTGTAGGAAAAAGGTCAAATAGGTTGCCATCAAAAAAATGTTTTTTAAAAATAAGAGAACGGGCGAACAGGTGCAGATCCTTAATAGCCAAAAAGGCATCAAATCGTGCCGCAGGAGAAAAAGACAAACCTTTCTCGAGAATGGCTAAATCAGTACATGTAAATACATGTTGACTAAGATTAATTACCTTATTGTTGTATCTCGTGGCAATTGGGGAATGATTTTGTCGTTTATAATTATGGAAGGAATATTCCCTCTGATTACATCTAATCGATCCCGCCCGAGTAGCCATAGATGACCCAGATGTTTCTGATCTGTCACTCATTGATGAAACTGATGTCTGAGATGGAGTATGTCTCATCCGACGGTCATGTGCCTGAGGCTTACGCCACAGATATACCACATGATTATCATAATCCCTGCGGTCACGATTCAATTTAATTAATTGAGTAGACTGAATTTTCTTAACGGTCTCCAGAGTTTTGTCCAACTGGTCATGGAACGTGTTCACCTTCTCTACCGTCCCCAAAGCTTTTAATTCATCCTCCATGTTTTTAATATTCACATCCAATTGTGATATGACTCCATTGTTATGTTCACTTAGGAGTTGCATAAAAGTCCATGAACAACTGTTGCAAGCCTCCTCCCACCTGGACATGAATCCACTATCCTCCACCGGAAATGTAGGGATCACCCGTACCCTCAGGCCTCTCGGAATCATTTTTATGGATAAATATTTATCGAGGAATGTGCAGTTCCACCACAGTTTGGTTCTTTTGATCACCATTTGTTGTAATGTCCCTGTATACTCATCCCATCTCCCATCATTGTTAGGCTGGTTTCACATTTGCGTTTTTTAGCGCTGGAAAAAAACGCATACCTGCGCATGCGTTTTTTCCCCTATATTTAACATGGGTGCGCATACCTGCGCGCTGGTAAGCGCATGTATGCGATTTTCATGCGCTGCGTTTTTTTGGGGTGTGCGTTTGTATTTTCCAGACGCAGCATGTTGCATTTTTTGGCCCTGCAAAAAAGCGCATGCGCACATATGCGCACGTTTTGCGCTAAAAATGGCCATTATAGCCTATGGATGCGCATACATGCGCACTGGCATGCTCATGTATGCGTTTTTTTGCACATGCGTTTTTTTTTGTTAACCATGGAATTTAGGGGTTTGGGTTAGAGTTAGGGTTAGTTAAGGGGGTTTAGGGTTAGGGTCAGGGTTAGGGTCAGGGTTAGGGTTAAGTATGGTTTGGTTAAGGGTCAGGGTTGGGGTTAGGGTCAGGGTTAGGGTTAAGTATGGTTTGGTTAAGGGTTAGGGTCAGGGTTAGGGTTAAGTATGGTTTGGTTAAGGGTTAGGGTTGGGGTCAGGGTTAGGGTTAAGTATGGTTTGGTTAAGGGTCAGGGTTGGGGTTAGGGTTAGTTAGGGTTTGGGTTAGGGTTAGTTAGGGTTTGGGTTAGGGTTAAGTATGGTTTGGTTAAGGGTCAGGGTTAGGGTTAGTTAGGGTTTGGGTTAGGGTTAAGTATGGTTTGGTTCAGGGTCAGGGTTAGGGTTAGTTAGGGTTTGGGTTAGGGTTAAGTATGGTTTGGTTAAGGGTTAGGGTCAGGGTTAGGGTTAGTTAGGGTTTAGGGTTTGGGTTAGGGTTAAGTATGGTTTGGTTAAGGGTTAGGGTCAGGGTTAGGGTTAGTAAAGTCATGGTTTGGGTTAGTGTGAGGGGCCACCTAATGTTGGAAAAAAACGCAAACGCGGTAAAAACGCACTAAAAACGCATACAAACGCTGCGTTTTTTTCATGCATGCTCATAAAAATGCTTGAAAAAAACGCAGCAGTTGTATGCTTTTGTATGCGTTTTTTCAATGCGTTTTTTTGCGGGAAAAACGCGCTGCAAAAAAAAAGCAAGTGTGAAACTAGCCTTAGATTGTACATTGGTCAAAAACTTGGTCAATATGCGAAAGCCAACTTTTTTCTTTGGCTTGAAAATCCATGTCTGATAGGAAACCTGTGCAAAACACAGTAAGAATTAGAAACAAACAAATCTGACCAATACACATGATATCTCACTAATTCAATAATATTGACGTGTATAATGGATTACCACCACCTATCATCAAATACCACATAGATGTACATCAAAGAAGATGATTGCAAGGCAAAGGAGTTTTTTTAGTCTCAAAAGGTATAATTTTTATTATCAGAAAAATACATTAAAAACATAATGCCAAGATATGGGGAAAAGAAAGGGGAGGACAAATGCTCACTTCCATAATCACTCATAGACATGCATAGCCAGCTGGCAGACAGCACTATAAGTGCAGGAGGGAATAATATCAGTTACCAAAACTACGTGACACTACAGCAATAAACTAGATGTAGATTATTGAAACATTGCCTTCTATCAACAAAGTTACCCCACCTAACGCTGGATGGGCATAAAAGTGCTATACTGTTAACTAATCAACATGTAAGAAAAACACCTCACAGCGATATTACCTGTGTACCCATCAGTACTGCATAATCAGAGTATATAACAAAGTGCCAAGTGCAGGTATAATTACCTCTAAAGGCGATGAGCAGATTGCCCATATGTAGCAGATTTACTGCACTGCTATGAACGCCAACCACCGGGCGGCGCTCATAGCAATGTGCCTGCAACAACCATAGACGTCTCTGAGACCTCTGGTTGTCAAGGCAACGCGTCGCCGACCCCGATCACGTGACGGGGGTTGGCAATGCGCTCACTTTTGGCCCGGTGGCCAGAAGCGGTAGTTTAATGCCCGCTTTTAGTGTTTGACAGCAGGATTTAACTAGTTAATAGGTGCGAGCGGATCGAGATTCCGCTCATGCCTATTGGAGGCATATGTCAGCTGGTTATAACAGCATGGGAGTCTGACTGCTGATGTACTATTCCGTCAGCGGTCAGAAAGGGGTTAAGTTGGAAAATTGCAAAATTTTTGAAAATTTTCACCAAATTTCCTTATTTTTCACAAATAAACGCAAGTCATATCAAATAAATTTTACCACTATCATGAAGTACAATATGTCACAAGAAAGCAATGTCAGAATCACCGGGATCCATGGAAGCGTTCCAGAGTTATTACCTCATAAAGGGACAGTGGTCAGAATTGTAAAAATTGGCCTGGTCATTAACATGCAAACCACCCTTGGGGTAAAGGGGTTAAAATATATTGTGAAAAAGATAAATTTCAGCTCACCTCTTGTAAGTTCGTAAGAACTATTGAAAAGCTCTGAGCGCGGACACGTCTCTGCCAGGACGTATAATGACTCCAAGAAAAGGAAGAAAGGTCCAGCTCCAGAAATTTAAAATCCAGGATT
This sequence comes from Dendrobates tinctorius, assembly GCF_039654945.1. Lineage (NCBI taxonomy): Eukaryota > Metazoa > Chordata > Amphibia > Anura > Dendrobatidae > Dendrobates > Dendrobates tinctorius. The sequence continues at coordinate 142,995 of NW_027361770.1, forward strand.
TTTATTGTATCATATTTAAAATACATTCATGGCTGCTTGTGATCAAGTAATGGCAACAAAGTTCACCGCATGGGGATATTCTCCAGGTCTCTGTACGCGTTTCGAGCACAAATGCTCTTAGACTCAGAGTAGCTGTGGAATATCAGCTGAACCACATATAAAACTCTGTCACAGGTGATCTAATCAGAAGTGAACAATTTATACAAAAATAATAAAATCAGAAAAATAAGAGAAAAAAGAAAAAATACATTAATACATAACATAATAGAAATATATATAAAAATTCAATAGTACAGCATAAATTCCTTTTTTTTTTTTTTTTTTTTTAAATTTAATCTCAGAGGAACACGTGTATCAAGCATATATATCCAATGTGCCTCTCGGTTCCTTAAAGGTTTTTCTATGTCTCCACCTCATAAATCTCTTCTAATCCTCTCCGCTGCATGAATCTTCAAACCAAATAAATCCCTGTTATAAACAGAAGTAAAATGCTTTGACAGATAAAAACATTCCTAGTAGTAGTTTACCCGACATCATATAGGTGTTCACATGTTCTCTCCTTTACTATACAGATAGTGGATCCTGCATACTTTAAACCGCATTTAGTACATTCAGCTATATAAACCACATAGTTTGAGTTACAATTTAAAAACTCTTTGATCTTATATACCTTACTATTAGTGGCATTAGAGAAAAATATATAAGATACACATGCAAACCTACTACAGGTCTATTGTGGATAATGCATTGGGGTATAACCCTCAAGCATGCTCAGATGACACTCAGTTAGCTGTTAGAGCACAATCAGATGAAGATACACATGCAAAACTTCTGCAGCTCTCTTGTAAATAATACATTGGGGTGTGACTCTCAAGCATGCCCAGATAACACATAATTAGCTGTTAAAACACAACCAAAATAAAGATACACATGCAAACCTGTAGGTCTATTGTAGATAATGCATTGGGGTGTGGCCCTCAAGCATGCTCAGATGACACTTAATTGACTATTAAAGCACAATCGAAATACAGAAACACATGCAAACCTTCTACAGGTCTATTGTGAATAATACGTTGGGGTATGACCCTCAAGCATGCTCAGATGACACTTAGTTAGTTGTTAGAGAACAATCAAGATAAAGATACCCATGCAAACTTTCTACAAGTCTATTATGGATAATGCATTGGGGTATAATCCTCAAGCATGCCCAGATGACACTTCGTTAACTGTTAGAGCACAGTCAAAATAAAGATATGCTCTTAGACTCAGAGTAGCTATGGAATATCAGCTAAACCACATACACAACTTAGTCACAGACGATCTAATCAGAAATGGACAATTTATACAAAAATAATAATGTCAGAAAAAGGAAGAAAAAAAAAATTTTTGTTTCTTTTTTTTCTCAATAGTACAGCATAAATTCCTTTTTTAAATTTAATCCCAAAGGAACACGTGTGTCAAGCATATATATCCAATATGCCTCTCGGTTCCTTAAAAGTTTTTCTCTGTCACCACCTCGTACATCTCTTCTAATCCTCTCTTTAGAGAACACTGAAAAAAAAAAAACCAGGCAAAAAATGATGCACTTCTTTTTCGGCAGTATGAGGATAGATTATTAAAAATCGATCGAAAAGATGAATCTAAATTAAAATGGTATAGCTCAAAACGTCATCTTGTCCCACAAAAAGCAAGCTGTAATACAGCTCCATCAGTGGAAAAATAAAAAAGTTATATCTCAGAATAAAGCGATACCAAAAATAATTTTCTTCTATGAAAGTTTTTATCGTCTAAAAGTGCCAAAACATAAAAAAAAATATAAATGGGGTATCGCTGTAATTGTATTGACCCAAAGAATAAAGATGCCTTATCAATTTTGAGTTTAAATTAGAATTTTATTGGAAATTTTTCAAGAAATAAACATCTCACACAGTGAAATTAAACATGTCTTGTGACTGACAGTAGATAAATCGACTACAATTAGAGAATAAGGAGAGGGTATAATGTGCCACTTTGTTAAGAAGTAAGTCACAGTTGACATATTAACTGCTTCCCGACCGCCCACAGTAGATAAACGTTGGCGCTTGCTGGGCTTTGTGCAGCGCCGACGTTTATCCACTGTTGGCGGTTTTTTGCCCCCCGGGACCCCCACATACCTTATAACGTGGGGATCCCGGTGCACAATGCATGCTGGGACCCCCGACGTCATCGAGACCTGATTGGTTCAGGTCCTGATGATGTCAGCGTCACAGCAGCCAATGAGGCGCTCGCTGGGAAAGCTGCTTGTTTCCCGGTGATCTCACTCATTGTAATGTGACTTCTCCTCTGATCTCACACTGACAGATGATCAGATGTGAAGCAGCGTTACTGTGTGACTAGATCGCTGCCTGGCACAGCTGATCGCTGCCTGGCACAGCTGTGCCAGGCAGCGATCTTGTCACACAGTAATGCTGCTTCTCCTCTGATCATCTGTCAGTGTGAGATCAGAGGAGAAGTCGCATTACTATGTGCCAGGCAGTGATCTTGTCACATAGTAACGCTGCTTCTCCTCTGATCATCTGTCAGTGTGAGATCAAAGGAGATGTGGCGTTGCTATGAGTCAGATCGCAGGGCAGCTATCTTGTCAAAAAAAGTAAAGAAAAAAAAAGCAGGCACACAGGTTAGGGCTAGGGTTGGGATTAGGGTTATGGGTGTGTTGGTGTTAGGTTTGTGGTTAGGGTTATGGTTTGGGTTGGGATTAGGGTTAGGGATGTGTTGGGGTTAGGTTTGTGGTTAGGGTTATGGTTAGGGTTGTGATTAGGGTTAGGGGTGTGTTGGGGATAGGGTTGGAATTAGAATTGGGGGTTTCCACTGTTTAGGTACATCAGGGGCTCTGTAAACGCAACATGACGCCCGCAGACCATTCCATCAAAGTCTGCATTTCAGAACGTCACTACTTCCCTTCCGAGCCCCAACGTGTGCCCAAACAGTAGTTTTCTCCCACATATGGGGTACCAGTGTACTCAGGACAAATTGGACAACAACTCTTAGGGTCCAATTTCTCCTGTTACCCTTGTGAAAATAAAAATTGGGGGCTAAAAGATCATTTTTGTGGAAAAAAAATGATTTTTTTATTTTCACGGCTCTACATTATAAACTTTAGTGAAACAGTTGGGGATCAAAGTGCTCACCACACATCTAGATAAGTTCCTTTGGGGGTCTAGTTTCCAAAATGGGGTCATTTGTGGGGGGTTTCCACTGTTTAGGTACATCAGGGGCTCTGCAAACGTGACATGACACCCGCAGACCATTCCATCAAAGTCTGCATTCCAGAACGTCACTACTTCCCTTCCGAGCCCCACCGTGTGCCCAAACAGTAGTTTTCTTCCACATATGGGGTATCAGCGTACTCAGGACAAAGTGGACAACAACTTTTCGGGTCCAATTTCTCCTGTTACCCTTGTGAAAATAAAAAATTGGGGGCTAAAAGATCATTTTGTGGAAAAAAAATGATTTTTTATTTTCATGGCTCTACATTATAAACTTCTGTGAAGTACTTGGGGGTTCAAAGTGTTCATGACACATCTAGATAAGTTCTTTAAGGGGTCTAGTTTCCAAAATGGGGTCACTTGTGGGGGGGTTTCCACTGTTTAGGTACATCAGGGGCTCTCCAAATTCGACATGGCATCCAGGGGAAGAGTCTTGAGGAGATCATTTGCATATTCCCAGTGCCTTCTGGGATAAGTGAAGAGTCTCCGCGAGCTCAACGATCACTGGGTTTTGGCCGTTGCAGCTGAAAAGAGGAAATCGGAGAAACCAGGGGAAGAGTCTTGAGGAGATCATTTGCATATTCCCAGTGCCTTCTGGGATAAGTGAAGAGTCTCCGCGAGCTCAACGATCACTGGGTTTTGGCCGTTGCAGCTGAAAAGAGGAAATCGGAGAAACCAGGGGAAGAGTCTTGAGGAGATCATTTGCATATTCCCAGTGCCTTCTGGGATAAGTGAAGAGTCTCCGCGAGCTCAACGATCACTGGGTTTTGGCCGTTGCAGCTGAAAAGAGGAAATCGGAGAAACCGCGCTCATCTTTCATCTTTTTAAGAAATCTCAAGATGGAAGAGGCTAGGAGCCATTTGGTGAGCTGCATTTCTTGCTACATGTTCACAGATTTACCAGTGGAAAAGCCAAACTTCACATGCCACAAATGCAAGCTTGTGACCCTGTTGGAGGAAAAGTTGCAAAATCTCGAAGAGAGGTTAGCTACGTTGAAGATCATTAAGGAAGGTGAAGAGTTCTTGGACAGAGCAGAATTATCTCTTCATGTTACAGAAAGAGAAGAAATTCGAAGTGCACCTGAAGAAACAGAGGAATGGAGACATGTGACCCAGAGAAGCAGGAGGATCAGGAGGCAGTCAGCACCCATACTGCTCAGAAACCAGTACCAGGCTCTCACGCAGGAAAACGATGAAGAAATACATCAGGATAAGACTTTGCCAACAAACAGCAACCTTGTACGCCTTCAGAGTCCTCCTGGATGGAGAAAGAAAAATGTTGTGAAGAAGAAACGGAGAGTGGTGGTCATGGGGGATTCCCTGTTGAGAGGAACAGAGGCCGCTATCTGCAGACCAGATATAACTTCAAGAGAAATGTGCTGTCTTCCAGGTGCAAAAATTAAAGATGTGTCTGACAGGATATCAGGACTCTTCAGACCTACAGATGACTACCCATTCCTGCTACTACATGTGGGGACAAATGACACCGCAAGAAACGACCTGGAAACCATCTGCAGAGACTTTGAAGACTTAGGCAAGAAAGTGAAAGAACTGGGAGCGCAGGTGGTCTTCTCTTCCATCCTCCCAGTGGATGGCCATGGAACAAGGAGGTGGAATAAGATTCTGCAGGTGAACAACTGGCTAAGTCGATGGTGCCGTCAGCAACGATTTGGATTTCTGGATCACGGAGTGAACTACTTATACGATGGACTACTTGCTAGAGATGGGGTGCACCTTACGAAGACTGGAAAGCAGGTATTTGGAAGTCGCCTTGCTACACTTGTAAGGAGAGCTTTAAACTAGAACAACATGGGAAGGGAAGCAAAAGACCAGAAAAAGCCATACACCTGACAAATGCTACTGAAAACTCTGCTATTAGAAGTGGAAAGGAAGAACAAAGACGAAAGAATCTAATTAAAAAAAATATTGGAGAAAGAGAAACCAATCACAAACTAAAATGTTTCTATACTAATGCACAAAGCATGGGCAACAAACAAGGAGAATTGGAACTACTAACACAGGAAAAGAAATATGATGTCATTGGAATCACTGAAACTTGGTGGGACAATACACATGATTGGAATACAAAACTAGAAGGATACAACTTATTTGCAAGAAACAGACTTGATAAACGAGGAGGGGGTGTCGCATTGTATGTTAGAAATGCGTATATCTGCACAGAGATTGAAGCTTCAGAGACTGGGAGTTCTGTAGAAACTATTTGGGTAAGAATACAAGGACAGAACAATGGAAAGGACACCATTGTAGGCATTTACTACAGGCCGCCTGTGCAAGCTGAAGATATGGATGAACTCTTTATGCATCAAATGGCCAAGTTCTCCAAAAAATATGACATAGTTGTCATGGGAGATTTCAACTATCCAGACATTTGTTGGGAATCTCTCTCAGGCAAAACTAACAGGTCAAGGAAATTCTTATCCTCTCTTGCTGACAACTTTATCTTCCAAAAGGTAAGGGAGAAAACAAGGGGAACTGCTACCTTGGATCTAATCCTTATAAACAGGGAGGAAATGGTTGAGGAGGTAAAAGTGGCTGGGACCCTAGGAGGTAGCGACCATGCTATTTTAGAATTTTGGATAACTAGAGGCGGAAGACCTGTGAAGACTCAGACGTCAAGGTTAGATTTCAGAAAGGCAGATTTTAAGGGATTCAGAAAGAGAATTGGAGGGATCCAATGGCTGGATATCCTTAAAGACAAAAATGTCCAGGAAGGATGGGAAATCTTGAAAAATGAAATTCTCAAAGCACAGTTGTTAACAATTCCGAAAAGAGGGAAGAATAGGAAGCATTTAAGGAAACCAGGATGGATGAACACAGAACTTAAGCACATGCTAAAAAGGAAGAAAAAAATGTTTATAAAATGGAAAGAAGGAGGCATATCTAAAGAAGAATATAATGCTGTCTGCAGAACCTGCAAGGCACAAATCAGATTAGCTAAAGCTGAAAATGAATTGAGGCTTGCAAGAGATGTCAAAAGCAATAATAAAGGATTTTGGGGATATGTCAAAAGTAAAAGAAAAGTCAAAGATGCTATAGGATTTTTACAGGATGAAAATGATGAAATGGTAAGACAGGATGTTGAGAAGGCTGAACTTTTAAATTCCTATTTTGCATCTGTTTTCTCTCAGAAAGGAAATGTAACATCAACTGTTATTCACTGTCCTATTAAGGGAATAGAAGAATCCAGGATATCTATAAACAGAAAGATAGTGAGGAAACACTTAGCTAACCTAAATGTATTCAAGTCTCCAGGTCCAGATGAATTACACCCCAGAGTACTGAAGGAGATAGCAGAAGAAATTTTTGAACCCCTCTCCATAATCTTTGAAAATTCTTGGAGAACAGGAGAAGTGCCAGAAGACTGGAGAAGAGCAAATGTTGTTCCTATCTTCAAAAAGGGGAAGAAGGTGGACCCAGGCAACTATAGGCCGGTGAGTCTGACTTCTATACCAGGAAAGATCTTTGAACAAATTATTAAACAACATGTATGTCAATACCTGGATAAGAATGAAGTGATTAAACAGAGTCAGCATGGGTTTGTAACTAATAAGTCATGTCAGACTAATTTAATTTCCTTCTATGATGGTATTACTGATTGAGTGGATCAAGGAAATGCTGTAGATATAGTATATCTTGACTTCAGCAAAGCATTTGACAAAGTCTCTCATACAATCCTTATTGAAAAAATGACTAAGTATGGAATGGACAAGGCAACTGTTAGGTGGATTCATAACTGGCTTAGTGATCGGACCCAAAGAGTGGTCGTAAATGGCTGCACATCCAGTTGGAAGAATGTCTCAAGTGGGGTACCACAGGGCTCTGTCCTGGGCCCTGTATTGTTCAACATCTTTATCAACGATTTAGATGAAGGAATTGAGGGTAAACTGATTAAATTTGCTGATGACACAAAGCTAGGAGGGATAGCTAATACTAGAGAAGAGAGAGAGAGGATTCAAAAAGATTTAAATAAACTGGAGAAGTGGGCAGCAACTAACAGAATGGTTTTTAACAGGGAGAAATGCAAAGTACTACATCTGGGCAATAAAAATGAAAAAAGCATATATAGAATGGGAGGAATAGGGCTAAGTGACAGCACATGTGAAAAAGACTTGGGTATACTAATAGATCACAGACTGAATATGAGTCAACAGTGTGATGCAGCAGCAAAAAAGGCAAATGCAATTCTAGGATGTATTAACAGAAGCATACAGTCTAGATCACGTGAAGTAATTATTTCCCTCTACTCCTCTTTGGTCAGACCTCATCTGGAATATTGTGTCCAATTTTGGGCACCACATTTTAAAAAAGACATCAACAAACTGGAACAAGTTCAGAAAAGAGCGACCAGAATGGTGACCGGTCTGCAAACCCTGTCTTATGAGGAAAGGTTGCAGGATTTGGGAATGTTTAGTTTGCAAAAGAGAAGACTGAGAGGAGACTTAATAGCTGTCTACAAATATCTAAAGGGCTGTCACATTGTAGAAGGATCAACTTTATTCTCATTTGCACAAGGAAAGACTAGAAGCAATGGGATGAAGCTGAATGGGAGGAAACACAGATTAGATATTAGAAAAAACTTTTTGACAGAGTGATCAATGAGTGGAACAGGCTGCCACGAGAAGTGGTGAGTTCTCCTTCAATGGAAGTCTTCAAACAGAGGCTGGACAGACATCTAACTGGGATGATTTAGCGAATCCTGCTTTGAGCAGGGGGTTGGACCAGATGGCCCAGGAGGTCCCTTCCAACTCTACGATTCTATGATTCTATGATTCTATCTCAATTCCAGTCAATTCTGCATTGAAAAAGTCAAACGGCACTCCTTCCATTCTGAGCTCTGCCATGTGCTCAAACAGTGGTTTAGCCCCACATACGGGGTATCGGCATATTTGGGAGAAATTGCACAAAAAAAATTGTGGTTCATTTTCTCTTTTTACACTTGTGAAAATAAAAAAAATGATTCTGAAGTAAAATGTTTGTGAAAAAAAGTTAAATGTTTATTTTTTCCTTCCACATTCCATTCATTCATGTGAAGCACCTGAAGGGTTAATAAACTTCTTGAATGTGGTTTTGAGTACATTGAGAGGTTCAGTTTTTAGAATGGTGTCACTTTTGGGTATTTTCTGTCATATTGACCCCCCAAACTCACTTCAAATGTGAGGTGGTCCCCAAATAAATTTTGCTGTAAATTTTGTTGTAAAAATGAGAAATCCGCTGGTCAACTTTTAACCCTTATAACTTCCTAAAGAAAAAAAAATTATGTTTCCAAAATTGTGCAGATGTAAAGTAGACATGTGGAAAATGTTATTTATTAACTATTTTGTGCGATATCGCTCTCTGATTTAAGGGCATAAAAATTAAAAGTTTGAAAATTGCAAAATTTTCTAAATTTTCACCAAATTTCGATTATTTTTTTTTTAACAAATAAGTGCAGTTCATATCTAAGAAATTTTACCACCATCATGAAGTACAATATGTCACGAGAAAACAATGTCAGAATCAGCAGGATCCGTTGAAGCGTTCTAGAGTTATGACCTCATAAAGTGACACTGGTCAGAATTGAAAAAATTGGCCCGGTCATGAAGGCAAAAACAGGCTCGGGTGCGAAGGGGTTAAAGGGAAATAAACATGGAGAGGAGACACTGAATATCAGGGGAGAAAAGAAAGAAAGGAGGGAGGGAGGTCAGAAGGGAAAGGATTTGCTTGAAAAGTTAAAGTTTGGATGGGGCATATAAGAGGATAGATAGGAATAAAATGAGCAAGGAGAAGAAGGGTGGGTGGACCCAGGGAATATGTAGTGTGTAATGTGTGTCCTATTGCATAATATTTCTGTACAGGTAAGAATCCCAGTGAAACCATTTCATAACCGTATTGTTCTTTTCAAATTGAGTCTGAGCGATAAAGATTTCCATATGGTGAATAAAGGCTATTTCAGCAAACCATTCTTTCATAGAATTGGGGGTGGTCAATTTCCAATGACAGGGAAGCACTCTTTTAGTGGCTTGTAAGAGATGACGTAATAAAGATTTTTTTTTTTTAATAGGAGTAGTTGGACATGGGAAATATGGTTTTAGGAGGTTTCGCCCCCAGCAGTTCGCCCCCAGCAGTTCGCCCCCAGGTACACTTCGCCCCCGAATATTTCGCCCCCAGCATTTCGCCCCCAGGTTGTTTCGCCCCCGCACATTTCGCCCCCAGCAGTTCGCCCCCGGATGTTTCGCCCCCGGATGTTTCGCCCCCAGATGTTTCGCACCCAGCAGTTCGCCCCTGGATGTTTCGCCCCCAGCAGTTCGCCCCCGGATGTTTCGCCCCCAGCAGTTCGCCCCCGGATGTTTCGCCCCCGGATGTTTCGCCCCCAGCAGTTCGCCCCCGGATGTTTCGCCCCCAGCAGTTCGCCCCCGGATGTTTCGCCCCCAGCAGTTCGCCCCCGGATGTTTCGCCCCCAGCAGTTCGCCCCCGGATGTTTCGCCCCCAGCAGTTCGCCCCCGGATGTTTCGCCCCCAGCAGTTCGCCTCCAGCAGTTCACCCCAGGATGTTTCACCCCAGCAGTTCGCCCCCGGATGTTTCGCCCCCGGATGATTCACCCCCAGCAGTTCGCCCCCGGATGTTTCGCCCCCAGCAGTTCGCCCCGGATGTTTCGCCCCCAGCAGTTCGCCTCCAGCAGTTCACCCCAGGATGTTTCACCCCAGCAGTTCGCCCCCGGATGTTTCGCCCCCAGCAGTTCGCCCCCGGATGTTTCGCCCCCAGCAGTTCGCCCCGGATGTTTCGCCCCCAGCAGTTCGCCCCCAGCAGTTCGCCCCCGGATGTTTCACCCCAGCAGTTCGCCCCCGGATGATTCACCCCCAGCAGTTCGCCCCCGGATGTTTCGCCCCCAGCAGTTCGCCCCCGGATGTTTCGCCCCCAGCAGTTCGCCCCCGGATGTTTCGCCCCCAGCAGTTCGCCCCCGGATGTTTCGCCCCCAGCAGTTCGCCCCCGGATGTTTCGCCCCCAGCAGTTCGCCCCCGGATGTTTCGCCCCCAGCAGTTCGCCTCCAGCAGTTCACCCCAGGATGTTTCACCCCAGCAGTTCGCCCCCGGATGTTTCGCCCCCAGCAGTTCGCCCCCGGATGTTTCGCCCCCAGCAGTTCGCCCCGGATGTTTCGCCCCCAGCAGTTCGCCCCCGGATGTTTCACCCCAGCAGTTCGCCCCTGGATGATTCACCCCCAGCAGTTCGCCCCCGGATGTTTCGCCCCCAGCAGTTCGCCCCCGGATGTTTCGCCCCCAGCAGTTCGCCTCCAGCAGTTCACCCCAGGATGTTTCACCCCAGCAGTTCGCCCCCGGATGTTTCGCCCCCGGATGATTCACCCCCAGCAGTTCGCCCCCGGATGTTTCGCCCCCAGCAGTTCGCCCCGGATGTTTCGCCCCCAGCAGTTCGCCTCCAGCAGTTCACCCCAGGATGTTTCACCCCAGCAGTTCGCCCCGGATGTTTCGCCCCCGGATGTTTCGCCCCCAACAGTTCGCCCCCGGATGTTTCGCCCCCCGGATGTTTCGCCCACGGATGATTCGCCCCCGGATGATTCACCCCCAGCAGTTCGCCCCCGGATGTTTCGCCCCCAGCAGTTCGCCCCCGGATGTTTCGCCCCCAGCAGTTCGCCCCCGGATGTTTCGCCCCCAGCAGTTCGCCCCCGGATGTTTCGCCCCCAGCAGTTCGCCCCCGGATGTTTCGCCCCCAGCAGTTCGCCCCCGGATGTTTTGCCCCCAGCAGTTCGCCCCCAGATGTTTCGCCCTCAGCAGTTCGCCCCCGGATGTTTTGTCCCCAGCAGTTCGCCCACAGCAGTTCGCCCCCGGATGTTTTGCCCCCTGCTTTTTGCCCCCAGATGTTTTGGCCCCAAATTAGGCAGGGAATTTTGGCCTTGTGTTTTAGCCCTAAGACCACTTTCACAGTAGCCACTTTCCCAAGTGCTAAGCACTGGAAAATCGCTAAGAAGATTGCCAATTTTGAATATACTACATGGTGGCCCGATTCTAATGTATCGGGTATTCTAGAAGGCACAGCCACGTGGTATGTTGCACAGGTTATGTAGTATATTGGACAGTCCACGTAGTACATTGTACAGGCCACGTAGTATATAGGACAGCCGCCGTAGTATTTTGGACAGCGCACGTAGTAAATTGCACAGTCCACATAGTAAATTGCACAGCGCACATAGTAATTTACACAGCGCACATAGTATATTGGCCAGCCAACGTAGTATATTGCACTGGTCACGTAGTATATTGCACTGTCCACGTAGTCTAGGAATGTGGGCACTATATTCGTGTTTAAAAAAAAATAATAAAGATATACTCACCTCAGCCACGGGCCCTGAAGTCCTCGCGCCTCTCTGCAGTGCTGGCGGTGGCTTCCGGTCTGAGCGTAGGACCTGCGATGATGTCGCGGTCACATGACCGTGACATCATCGCAGGTCCTGGACGGTGTGCATTGGAGAGAGGCGCGGAGGACAGCGCGACGTTGGAGGGGGTGAGAATAACTTTTTTTTTTTATCATTATTATTTTTAGTATTACATCTTTTCACTATTGATGCTGCATAGGCACCATCAATAGCGAAAAGTTGGTCACACAGGGTTAATAGCAGCGTTAACGGAGTGCGGTACACCGCGATCCGTTAACGCTGGCATTAACCCTGTGTGAGCGGTCAGCGGTGAGTGCAGGGCAGTGAAGCAGCGGCCATTTTTATGGCAGACTGTGACCATCGCTGATTGGTCGTGGGCGTTTTGCCAAGACCAATCAGCGACTTGGATTTACATGACAGACAGACGCCGCGACCAATGAATATATGAATAAAACGTTACAGACAGAAAGACGAAAGTGACCCTTAGACAATTATATAGTAGATAAGTCAATGGCTAGAAAAGCGAGGTGTTGTTTCGGCCAGCTCTTTTTATTTTATTACAGGAGCTATTTTTGAGCACTTAGCGTTCATCAATAGCCTGTATCTTATGGGTCATTACCGAGAGCGCTCACAAAAGCGCTCTGAAAAATGCCAGTAAAGCACGTGCTTTGGAGTTCTAAAACAGTGGCAGCATAAGGGTGCTTTCACACTTCCGCTACATATGCACTACAGGCCGCCCGTTCGCTTCTGTAATGCCGCATTCCGCTAACCTGCAGCGGAACGAAAAGAAGAAAATGCTCTTCTTTTTGTTCTGACACTGATAGCGGAATGCGGCATTACGAAAGCGAACGGGCGACTGCAGATCGCGGAACCCAGCCGTTCATTTCTATGGGCAATGCAAGCGGAATGCCAGCATTCAGCCAGCATTGCCCTGGGGTCAGCTGGATGTCAGATCCAGAGCGGATCGACCTCTGGCGGCCACAAACACAAGTGTGAAACCACTCTAAAATTACAGTGTGCAAGAGGCCTAAAATCTAAACAATTTTGAACTTTTACCTGACCCAGCACTGACCTGCTTTGTTGCAAGTTTTGTTGCAGATGTAACAAGTAGCATGGTCACATGTCCTGCAAGTTACATTAGACTAGCTTTTATTCCATCTGTATATCAGAATATAGCAGTGTCTGAAATCTCCACAAAGAGAGAAGTGTACTGCCACAAAAAATCAGTCCGCTTCCACAGCAATTCACTTTCTACAACTATGAATTCAGTTCTGTCCAAACGTGGAAGGAGCAAGTTGGTCCATGAGAATCACATTTACTTATTTTCCAAACGAACCGCTGACGATGTTCATTCCATCTGGGTATGTGAAAAACGGTCGACTTGCAAGGGACGTGTTTGGACCAATGAAGAATCTGGCGAAGTTGTGAAAGTAGTCAATCTTCACAATCATGCAGCACAAGCTGCAAGACCTGAAGCAATCCGACTTGTTAATGAGGCTGTGACCAGGGCAAGGACAACACAGGAGACACCACAACAGATTCTCACAGACGTCGTTTCAGGAGCCCATTCTAATGTTGCAGCACTTCTCCCAAGGAAAGCATCACTGAAGAGGACAATACGATTAGCAAGGCAACTTGGCAATATCCCAAGGTTACCTCAAACCCTTGATCAACTTGTTATCCCCCTCGAGTTCCAGGAGATCAGTATTGATGGTGTCCAGCAGCAGTTCCTTCTGCATGACTCTGGTAAGCTACTTAACCATTTAACATTGTATTAAAACAATTCCATTATGCATAATTATTGCAAAGTTTATTTTGCACAAATGTGAAAAATGCTACATTATAAGGTGCTGATATAAAATACTATGTGATTTTTGCCTTCAAGGGAAACTTTGAGGGTAATATAATGTAGTGAGGCCTACTGATTCCAACTAGTGTTGGCCGATCACTGGAAAGATAGGATCAGATCGGGCTGATCATACCGAAAGATTGGAATTAATTCAGATCCAATCTCCAGAGCTAGATGTAGATATATATATATATAATATGCACACTGTACGCCCGAACAGTGTGTGTGTGTATATATATATGCATATATGTGGGTGGGTGATGGTGGTCTGGCACTTTTGGAACTTTGAAATGCAATAAAGGATTTGTATAGGACTTCAGGAGCACGGAGGTCTTTCTTCATGGATGCATGTTAAGTACGGGCGGAAGCCAACCCCTGCTCTAGCAGCACACTGAGTCCTCAGCAACAATCTCAGTTGAGCCACTCTTCTTCCAGCTTTCTTGCATATATATAATGGCCCCAAGCTGCGCTGTTAAAAAATAAACAAACCCAGTTATTCAACTCTCTCTCCGGTGTCCAGCGCTGTCTCCGGCGGTGCAGGGAATTCCGAAATCCCAATGCTATGCATTCTGGGTTGTGCATCACCACCTCTGCACATGTGCCGGGTTGTTCTGTGACGTGATGTGGTGCTTTCCCAGGACCGTCTAGTGAGTGGTCCTGGGATCACTCTCCACTGTAGTTATAGTACGGCAGGCACAGAGGCGGCGATGCGCCGCCTGGATTTCGGGATTCCCTGCACTGCTGGGCTAGGAGCCGGAGCCAGTACTGGACACTGGAGAAAGAGGTGAGTAACTGGGTTTGTTTATTTTTTAACAGCGCAGCCTGGAGCCATTTACTAAAGCTAAATATGCACACACGCTGTACACCTGTATAGTGTGTGTGTGTGTGTGTGTGTGTATGTATATATATATATATATATATGCGCACACTGTTCGGGAGTGTATGCCCAGACAGTGTTTTCAGATTACGGAGGATTCCGATTTCTAATTCAGATCATCATCATGATCTGGCTACAAATCGGATCGTAATTTAAAATAACGATCAGCCTGAAAATCGTAATAAATTACGATCTTCAGTGATCGGACCGGCCAACACTAATTCCAAATATGCAGCATTGTACTGGCCATACCTGTCCTGGATGCTGCCCCGGAGTTCAGCCTCGCCTGTCTGCGGCATGCACGGACTGAACTGCCATCGCCGGCTGATTCCTCGGCTCTCGTAGTTCAGTCCTGCAGATCCGTGGACAGGTCGGGCTGAACTCCGGAGCTCAGGTGAGATACGCCATGATTTGCAGATGCGTTTTGCCTGCTGCTTCCAAGCACTTTTTAAGCACTTTGCAAGCGCTTTGGCAAAACGCTTCTGCAAATAGGGGACGTGGCCAAGCTCTGCTATGGGCGTGGCCATGCCCTGCTATGGCCTAAACCGAGCGTATTTGGCGTGGTTTGCAGGCATTTTTCGGGAGGTTTCCCTCTTGCCCATTCCCATTCCTTCCGGGATCCGCCGGAAAATAGCTTTGAAGCTATTTTCCGGTGGGGCGTTTTCCGGCCCCGGCCGGAATCCGCCCGTAACCCGCACCATAGACATGAAAAGGCGGGTTTCAGGCAGGAAACACAGCACGGAATACGCCTGTAAATCCAGCTTGTCTGGATAAAGCCTGAGGCCTCGTGCCCACTGACGGAAGGGGATTGTGGAGCGGCATCTCCGCAGCGGCTGTAATTGCGGTAGCAATTGGAGATCCCACAGGAATCTATTTGTGCCTGCAATTGTGGCCACTATTGTGGTACCCTAATTCTGTATCAAAATCTTCACTTAACTCTATGGATTTAGGTGCAGGTTTTAGTGCAGGATTTCAGCCCCTTGTCTGAATGGCTGGAATTTTGTTTGTATAATGGCAACATACATTGACATGCTGCACTGCATGTTTTTTTTGTAAACAAAATTTTTTCATCAGCATGTGGATGGGATTTACACATTAATGCTGCATATGACCCCAGCCTAATGGACCATTCAGTTATGCCTTAGGCCAAAAGCACACTGGTGATTTTACTGGCGTTTTTTGCGTCCTGCACAATCCTCTCAATGAGACAGCATAGGCAGCGCGGACGTCACGAACGTCCGCGCTGCCCACCCGACGACTAGCGTGCCCATCCGCTTGAATGGAATGCCCCATTCAGGCGGGCGGACCGCCCAGTCGTTCATTCAGACGTCCAGCCGCACGCCGCGTCTGGATGCGGCTGTCAACTAGACGGCCCGTTCAGCATAGTGGCGATCGGCCGAGCTGAACGGCCGTCTAGTTGAAGGGTCTAAAGGTACCCTAAAAATGTGACCTATTTCAAGTTTGGAAGTAATTTTAATTTTAAACAAAAATATATAATTTTCCACTGGGACAATATATGTTGTAAAAAACTATTGGTTGGCTCCTTCACACTAGATTTTGCTTCAGTTTTTTATTATGAAATCAGAAAATCTGGAGCAAAATGTGAGTATTTAATGTGAGATATCAACAGAGTCTTCTGATTAGGATATTTTTTTGTGAATTTATCCCAAAACTCTGTCTGCTGCTTGTTACACTTTTTCTGTTATTTCCTCTACTAATACTTTCATTTTAAATTAGGAAATGGACACAGCCGTATGTTGATATTTGGAACAAGAGACAATCTCCATCTACTGGCACAAAGTAAAGAGTGGTTTGCTGATGGCATGTTTTTCACTACACCAGCCTTGTTTAAGCAACTTTACACAATCCATGTAGTCCACAGCGGCCTTGTTGTTCCTGTAGTGTACACCTTGCTGACAGACAAGAGCCGTTCTACATACCAGAGGTTGCTGCAAGAGCTGATGAACTTGCAGCCTGGACTGCAGCCAGACAACCTGATGTTGGATTTTGAACTAGCTGCAATACAGGCATTTGAAAGTGAATTCCCCAACCTTGTGAAGACTGGTTGCTTTTTCCACCTATCACAGTCGGTTTGGCGTAAAGTTCAAAATGAAGGACTCAAGATGCAATACCAAGGTGACCATGAATTTGCCCGTTGGATACGCATGATACCTGCCCTGGCCTTTCTACCACCACAGAATGTTGTGCAATCATTTGAAGAATTGGTGGAAGATCCTGACTTTCCGCAAGAAGCAATACCTATTGCCAACTATTTTGAAGACAGCTATATCGGTCGAATGAATCGCAGAGGACGTCAAGCACCTTTGTTTCCAGTTCAATTCTGGAATGTGTATGAACGAACATTGAATGATCAACAGCGAACAAATAATGATGTCGAAGGATGGGACCGTAGCTTTCGAGAAACATGTGGTACTCTTTTCCAAAATATATACCGGTTCATTAACTGTCTGAAACATCAGCAAGAGCTCCATAGTTTTGAAATTATTCAGATAATAGCAGGAAATCCCATCGCTGCAAGAAACAAAAAGTATGCTGCAATTTCAGCAAGGGTTAAACGTATCGTGCAAGATTTCGATAATAGAAGCTTGATGGATTATCTGAGAGGCATTGCCTACAGCTTTGATTTTTAGTTCATGGTCACATATTGTATGGTTTGAGAGCAGTATTTTTAGCTGTAAAATAATTCAAGCATTATAACCTGCAATTTGTATTTTCTCTTTTTCTCTAATCCTTCCCCTCTATACCTTTTTATGTTTCTTGTTAAAACAGTTTTGATATATACAGTTAAAGCATAACTCTGCAAAAAACATGTTATGTTATAGTACCTGTGCCCATGATATTCATTTCCAAAGGAGACCTTCCAGCAGCTTCACTTCTGTGTGAAAAGTCTCATCCAAGTTAAAGCTCCATGTGCTGCAGGATTTCAGTGGTTGCTAAGGAGGTTGTTTCTCCTTAGTAGCAGTACTTGTGGATGGATTCTAGAGGGCGTGGCTGCACAGGAGCATGCAGCTAACAATATATTCCCTATGATGTATAAAGGGCTGCTGGTTTACAGCCCTCTGCAAAGCCCCCCCTATGTGTTCCGTCCTGTAACGGCTTTACACAGGCAGGGGGGAGCCCTCCTCTTGTCCAGGACAGAGCACATGAGCGGAGGGTGAAGGGGAGATTTGCAGAGGGCTGTGAACAAGCAGCCCTGAATGTATCATAGGGAGCCAGGAACCATTCTGCTCCCAAGGGGGCACGACCTCCTTAGTAACCAATGAAATCCTACTATTTTCCTGTCTGTTTGTAAAATTACTCATCTAGAAAACAAAGTTTGAGAATAAAAAAAACTAATTTGATCAGAATTGTATATCTTAGACTCATATGGTGTATTATTAGTGATAAGCAAACCTGCCAATGTTCAGTTCAGGCAGGTTTTTCCCGGATGCGAAAGATCCAGGAGCAAATTGCTAGAGGCAAAACATTCAGGGATGAACTGCTGGGGGCGAACTGACAGGGGGTGAAACATCCGGGGGTGAAACATCCGAGGCGAACTGCTGGGGGCGAAACATCCGGGGGCGAACTGCTGGGGCCGAAACATCCGGGGGCGAACTGCTGGGGCCGAAACATTTGGGTACGAACTGCTGGGGGCGAACTGCTGGGGGCGAAACATCCGGGGGTGAACTGCTGGAGGCGAACTGCTGGGGGCGAAACATCCGGGGGTGAACTGCTGGGGGCGAAACATCCGGGGGTGAACTGCTGGGGGCGAACTGCTGGGGGCGAAACATCTGGGGACGAACTGCTGGGGGCGAAACATCTGGGGACGAACTGCTGGGGGCGAAACATCCGGGGGCGAACTGCTGGGGGCAAAACATCCGGGGGCGAACTGCTGGGGCGAAACATCCGGGGGCGAACTGCTGGGGGCGAAACATCCGGGGGCGAAACTGCTGGGGGCGAAACATCCGGGGGCGAACTGCTGGGGGCGAAACATCCGGGGGCGAACTGCTGGGTGCGAACATCCAGGGGCGAACTGCTGGGGGCGAAACATCCGGGGGCGAACTGCTGGGGGCGAAATGTGCGGGGGCGAAATGTGCGGGGGCGAAATACTGGGGGCGAAATGTTCAGGGGCGAAGTGTACCTGGGGGTGAACTGCTGGGGGCGAAAAGCTGGGGGCGAACTGCTGGGGGCGAAACTTCCAACTCCCGGGAAATATATACAATAGTACTGTCTCCGGGGTAGAGGAAATTGACACCCTAGTCATTTCTTTAATAACCGCCTTCCAGAATGCCCCCAGAGCCCGACAAGTCCACCAAATGTGTCATATTTCTCCCAATCTGTAACGCCAGCATAAATTCGATACATTTCAGTTCCACTTATACAAGGCAAAGGGGACATGGTACCATCTGGAGACAATATTAAAACTAATTTTTTGCAATTTGATGCAGTTACGGGAATTTGGGGAAAGGCAAAAACATTTAATCCACTTACCATATGTAAAAGTTTTGAGTAGTTCTCTTTCCCAAGCCCCACAAAAGAGGGAAAGTTAAGCTGTGTCTGGTTCTATAGGCCGGTGAGTCTGACTTCTATACCAGGAAAGATCTTTGAACAAATTAAACAACATGTAAGTCAGTACCTGGATAAGAATGAAGTGATTAAACAGAGTCAGCATGGGTTTGTAACTAATAAGTCATGTCAGACTAACTTAATTTCCTTCTATGACAGAATCACTGATTGGGTGGATCAGGGAAATGCTGTAGATATAGTCTATCTTGACTTCAGCAAAGCATTTGACAAAGTATCTCACACAATCCTTATTGAAAAAATGACTAAGTATGGAATGGACAAGGAAACGGTTAGGTGGATTCATAACTGGCTTAATGATTGGACCCAAGAGTGGTCGTAAATAGCTGCACATCCAGTTGGAAGAATGTCTCAAGTGGGGTACCACAGGGCTCTGTCCTGGGCCCTGTATTGTTCAACATCTTTATCAATGATTTAGATGAAGGAATTGAAGGTAAACTGTTGTGAGTTCATTTTCCCCTTCACCATTGAGGTCTGATGAACTCCCTCTTCTGGTGAAGGAAGGTAGTGAGGCTGATCACCATGCACCAGAGCTGGATGATGATGACTGGGTGACGGGAATTTCTGACTGGATATAAGGCAGCCGACGCCCTTCTGCCTTGCTGGTGATCTCTCTGAGAGATTCTAGGTGACCAGTCTGATTCCTGCTCCTCAAAAGCTAAGTTCTCTGCTCTGTTTTTTGCATTTGTGTTTTGGTTTTGTTTTTCCTTCTTTTTCTGGATTTCTGCCATTCCCTGCTGGGGTGTGCTGAATTCCTTTTTGCTCTGTCTCCAGAAAATACCGAGTACTGATAGTCTTTTTGAAGCCTAGCGTCTTCAGGGCTTTTTTCCCTATCAGCTGTTGGCTCTTTTGATAGGGTTTTGGCGGATTACAGACAGCAGCTTTTCTATCCTGTCCTTTGTAGTTAGCTTGGGCCCCATCGTTTGCTCAGCCTATCTTTCTATCTGTGTGAGTGTTTTTTCATCTTGCTTCACCGTCATTATATGTTGGGGGCTGCCTATTGCTTTGGGGTCTGCTCTGGGGCAGTTTAGATTTCCCTTTCTGTCTTTAGGCTATCTAGTCCTCCGGCTGTGATCGAGGGGTCTAGGGCACCGTAGGAACCCCCCACAGCTACTGCTAGTTGTTGTTGATAGGTTCAGGGGTCTGTAATCCGATAGCTGCCAACTTCTCTGGTTTTCTGGACTTAGCTAGTATTTCTGTTTTTGCCTCCTACGGTGACTCATTCATAACAGAATCACCAGCCATACCGCAGATCCTAGGGTGCTCAAAAAGTGTGTATATTTTTTCCTCTATATCTCTGAGGCCGTAGGGGGAATTTTTTTTTCTCTCAATGGAGATAAAGCAATTATCTCATCGTGTGGAGCAGCTCGCTGCGGATGTGTGGGGAATTTCCGCCTATCTTGCTCGTTCGCATGCTGTTGAACCAAAGATCCCTATACCTGATGTATTTTTTGGGGATCGATCTAAATTTTTGAGTTTCAAAAATAATTGTAAATTATTTTTTGCCTTGAAGCCTAACTCGTCAGGGAGCTCCGCGCAGCAGGTTAAAATTGTCATCTCTTTCCTGCATGGCGATCCCCAGGATTGGGCGTTTTCTTTGAAACCAGATGATCCTATTTTGACTAATGTGAACGCATTCTTTCAAGCCTTGGGGTTGTTGTATGACGAACCTAATGCTATTGATCAGGCTGAAAAGACCCTGTTGGCATTGAACCAGGGTCGAGATTCTGCAGAGTTGTACTGTCAAAAGTTCCGAAAGTGGGCGGTCCTTACTACCTGGAATGATAATGCCTTGGCTGCTCTCTTTCGGAAGGGTTTGTCAGAAGCTGTAAAAGATACTATGGTGGGATTTCCTGTTCCCTCTGGTCTTGACGATTCTATGTCATTAGCCATTCAGGTTGATCGGCGTTTACGTGAACGCAGGACTGCACGAGAGTTGTTGCCACCTGTTGAACAAGTGTCTGAACCTATGCAATGTGATAGAGTTTTGTCCAGGGAGCAACGTCAGAAGTTCAGAAGGCGTAATAAGCTGTGTTTTTTCTGTGGAGATGCCTCGCATATTATTTCTGTTTGTCCTAAACGAGAGAAACGCTTTGCACACACGTTTTCTGTTGGTGGTGTTCAACCTAAGTTTCTTCTGGCAATTACTCTGATCTGCTCCCTGTCCACATTTTCCGCCAAGGCTTTTGTGGATTCGGGAGCAGCGCTAAACCTAATGGATTTGGATTTTGCTAAACGTTGTGGATTTCCGATGACACCTATGCAGACGCCTATCCCTTTGAGGGGGATTGATGCTACTCCTTTGGCGAAAAATAAACCTCAGTTTTGGACTCAGGTGGTCATGCGGGTCGCCCCAGACCATCAAGAAAATTGCAGATTTTTGGTGTTGCATGGTCTGCATGATGCCGTTGTTCTGGGGTTTCCCTGGTTGCAAATTCATAATCCAGTTTTGGATTGGAAATCTGTGTCTGTGGTGAGTTGGGGTTGTCGGTCTGCCTTTAGTGAGGCTCCGGTTTTTTCCACCTCTCCTCAGTCGCATGATGTTCCTGACTATTTGGCGGACTTTTATGATGTATTTAGTGAGAATGAGTCTGCGTCCTTGCCTCCTCATAGGAGTTATGACTGTGCAATTGAACTGAGCCCGGGGTGTAAATTTCCCAAGGGTCGGCTCTTCAATTTATCTGTACCCGAGCACGAGGCTATGTGGTCCTATATTAAGGAGGCGTTGGAGAAGGGTCATATTAGACCATCCTCTTCACCCTTAGGTGCCGGGTTTTTTTTTGTGGCCAAAAAGGATGGTTCTTTAAGGCCTTGTATTGATTATTGTGCCCTCAACAAAATTACTATTAAAAATCAGTATCCGTTACCCCTGATTTCGGATCTATTCTCTAGAGTTAGAGGTGCTTGCTGGTTTACCAAGCTTGACCTCAGGGGGCGTATAATCTTATCCGCATTAAGCAGGGGGATGAATGGAAGACGGCGTTTAATACTCCGGAGGGACATTTTGAGTACCTGGTGATGCCTTTTGGGCTCACTAATGCCCCTTCTGTCTTCCAGTGCTTCATGAACGATATTTTCCGAGACTTTGTCGATAAATTTTTGATTATCTATCTGGATGATATTTTGATCTTCTCCAAGGATTGGGATTCTCATGTGGAACATATTCGGACTGTGTTCCGGATCTTGAGGGAGAATTCCCTGTATGTCAAAGGATCGAAATGCCTTTTTGGAGTACAGAGGATTTAATTTTTGGGATTTATTTTGTCTCCGTCAACTATTGAAATGGACCCGGCCAAGGTACAGGCCATTTATGATTGGGTTCAGCACACTTCTTTGAAGGCCCTCCAGAAGTTTTTGGGTTTTGCTAATTTTTATCGGAAATTTAAAGCAAAATTTTCTAGTATTGCCAAGCCATTGACTGATCTGACTAAGAAGGATGCTGATGTGTTGAATTGGTCTCCGGAGGCTGTTGCTTCCTTTCAGGAGCTGAAGCGGAGATTTACCTCCGCTCCGGTTTTGCGGCAACCTGATGTCTCACTCCCGTTCCAGGTAGAGGTGGATGCTTCTGAGATTGGTGCAGGAGCTGTTTTGTCCCAAAAGGATCCTGTAACATCTAAAATGAATCCCTGTGCTTTCTTTTCCCGAAAGTTCTCTCCATCTGAACGTAACTATGATGTGGGGAATCGGGAACTGTTGGCCATGAAATGGGCATTTGAGGAGTGGAGACATTGGTTGGAGGGAGCTAAACATCAAGTTGTGGTCCTCACTGACCACAAGAATTTGATTTACCTAGAGTCGGCTAAACGCTTGAACCCTAGACAGGCTAGGTGGGCCTTGTTTTTTACACGTTTTGATTTTGTGGTCTCTTTTCTTCCTGGAACTAAGAATGTCAAGGCAGATGCCCTCTCTAGGAGCTTCTTTGCTGATTCTCCTGTGGTGACCAAGCCTTCTACCATCTTAGGCGAAGGGGTAGTTCTTTCTGCCATCTCGCCCGATTTGAGACTTGTTCTGCAAGAGTTCCAGGAGGACAAACCTGAGCATTGTCCCAGTGGAAAGTTGTATGTTCCTGACCAGTGGAAGAAGAGAGTGATGTCTGAAGTTCATTGCTCTGCATTGGCTGGTCATCCAGGTATTTTTGGTACTAGAGATCTGGTGAGTCGCACTTTTTGGTGGCCCACCTTGTCTCATGATGTCAGGAATTTTGTGCAGTCCTGTGGGACTTGCTCCCGGTCTAAATCTTGTTCTTGCTCTAGTGGGTTGTTGATGCCTTTGCCGGTCCCCAGGAGGCCATGGACCCATATTTCAATGGATTTCATCTCTGATATGCCGGTCTCTCAAAGAATGACTGTTATTTGGGTGATTTGTGATAGGTTCTCTAAGATGGTTCATCTTGTACCACTCCCTAAGTTGCCGTCTTCCTCTGAGTTGGTGCCCCTGTTTTTGCAACAGGTGGTTCGCTTGCATGGGATTCCTGAGAACATTGTATCTGACAGAGGAGTTCAGTTTGTGTCTAGATTTTGGAGGACTTTCTGTTCCAAGCTGGGAATTCAGTTGTCCTTCTCCTCTGCTTTTCACCCTCAGACCAATGGGCAGACAGAGAGAACAAACCAGACCTTGGAATCGTATTTGAGATGTTTTATTTCCGCTGATCAGGATGATTGGGTTTCATTTTTGCCCTTGGCCGAATTTGCTTTAAATAATAGAGCTAGTTCTGCCACTTTGATGTCACCTTTTTTTTGTAACTTTGGGTTTCATCCTCGATTTTCTTCAGGGCAGGTGGAGCCTTCTGCCTGCCCAGGTGTTGACACTGTGGTGGAGAGAATGCACCAGATCTGGGACCAAGTGGTGGATAAGTTATCTCTCTCCCAGGAAAAGGCCCAGCGGTTTTCCAATCGACATAGGACCATTGGTCCCCAGTTTAAGATTGGTGATATGGTGTGGTTATCATCAAAAAATATTGCTATGAAGGTGGCTTCTCCTAAGTTTAAGCCTAGATTTATTGGACCGTACAAGATTTTGGAGATTATTAATCCGGTCTCTTTTCGTTTGGCTCTTCCTGTCACATTTAAAATCCATAATGTGCTCCATAAGTCCTTGTTGAAGAGGTTTGTTGAACCAGTTGTTCCTGGGGTGGCACCTCCGGACCCTGTATTGGTTGAAGGTAACATGGAATATGAGGTAGAGAAAATACTGCATTCCCGTCTGGCTAGACGGAGACTCCAGTATTTGGTTAAGTGGAAGGGTTATGGTCAGGAGGATAATTCCTGGGTCTCTGCCTCTGATATTCATGCCAAAAGATTGGTGCGTGCCTTTCATCGGGCTCACCCTGATCGCCCTGGTGGCGTGGTTGAGGGTTCGGTGACCCCTCCTCAAGGGGGAGGTACTGTTGTGAGTTCATTTTCCCCTTCGTCACTGAGGTCTGGTGAACTCCCTATTCTGGTGAGGGAAGGTAGTGAGCCTGATTATCAGGCACCTGAGCCTAATGATGATGACTGGCTGAGTGGAGTCACTGACTGGATATAAGGCTGCCGACACCCTTCTGCCCTGCGGGTGATTTCTCTGTGGACTTCTAGGACACCAGTCTGATTCCTGCTCCTCTAAAGCTAAGTTTTCTGCTTTGCCTTTTTGCATTTGTGTTTTGTTTTTTGCCTTGCTTTTCTGGATTCTGCCATTCCCTGCTGGGGTGAGCTGAATCTCCTTTTGCCTGTTGCTCTGTCTTCAGAATATTCCTGAGTACTGGCATAGTCTTTTTGAAGCCTAGCGTCTTCAGGGCCTTTTTCACTGTCAGTCTGTTGGCTCTTATTTTCATAGGGTTTTTCACGTATTGCAGACAGCAGCCTTCCTGTCCTTTCCTATCTAGTTAGCTTGGGCCCCGTCTTTGCTCAGTCTATCTTTCTGTCTGTGTTGTGTTCTTTCTTCTTGCTTCACCATCATTATATGTGGGGGGCTGCCTTTTGCTTTAGGGTCTGCTCTGGGGCAGTTTAGATTTCCCTTTCTGTCTTTAGGCTATCTAGTCCTCCGGCTGTGATCGAGGGGTCTAGGGCATCGTAGGAACCCCCCCACGGCTACTGCTAGTTGTGTTGATAGGTTCAGGGGTCTGCAATCCGATAGCTGCCAACCTCTCTGGTTTTCTGGACTTAGCTTGCATTTCTGTTTTTGCCTCCTGCGGTGACTCAATCATATCACCGCACAGCGTCAAAAGGTCTATAGTAGACCGGAAGCCGCACTCCATGTCACAGTCTGCTTCGGACTCAGGCAGTGTAGGGAGAGTTGCTGCTGAGATAGGGAGACATTTTCAATTTTATTAGTGTGGATATACCATCTGTAATACTCAAATGCATCTCAACCAACAATCCTTCTGAGCACTGATAGTGATATCAGTGCTAGGCAGGCTGGCAGTGTATGTGAGTATATAGATATCAGTGCTAGGCAGGCAGTGTATGTGGGTATATACAGTGCTGTGCAAATTAATTAGGACAAAGCATTTTTTTAAGTAAAATCGTAAGTTGGTTTCCAGTCAGTGATTCAAACCAGTTTTAACTGCTTTGAACAGGCACTCACACCGGTTCAAAGCAGTTAAAACTGGTTTGAATCATTGACTGGTAACCAACTTACGATTTTACTTAAAAAAATGCTTTGTCCCAATTAATTTGCACAGCACTGTAGATATCAGTGCTAGGCAGGCAAGTAGTGTACAGTTGTGGCCAGAAGTATTGACACCCCTGCAATTCTGTCAGATAATACTCAGTTTCTTCCTGAAAATGATTGCAAACACAAATTCTTTGGTATTATTATCTTCATTTAATTTGTCTTAAGTGAAAAAACACAAAAAGAATTGTCCTAAAGCCAAATTGGATATAATTCCACATCAAACATAAAAGAGGGTGGACAAAAGTATTGGCACTGTTCGAAAAATCATATGATGCTTCTCTAATTTGTGTAATTAACAGCACCTGTAACTTACCTGTGGCACCTAACAGGTGTTGGCAATAACTAATTCACACTTGCAGCCAGTTGACATGGATTAAAGTTGACTCAACCTCTGTCCTGTGTCCTTGTGTGTACCACATTGAGCATGGAGAAAAGAAAGAAGACCAAAGAACTGTCTGAGGATTTGAGAAACCAAATTGTGAGGAAGCATGAGCAATCTCAAGGCAACGGTCTATCTCGAAAGACCTGAATGTTCCTGTGTCTATCGTGCACAGTGTCATCAAGAAGTTTAAAGCCCATGGCACTGTGGCTAACCTCCCTAGATGTGGACGGAAAAGAAAAATTGACAAGAGATTTCAACGCAAGATTGTGCGGATGTTGGATAAAGAACCTCGACTAACATCCAAACAAGTTCAAGCTGCCCTGCAGTCCGAGGGTACAACAGTGTCAACCCGTACTATCCGCCGGCGTCTGAATGAAAAGGGACAGTATGGTAGGAGACCCAGGAAGACCCCACTTCTTACCCTGAGACTTAAAAAAGCCAGGCTGGAGTTTGCCAAAACTTACCTGAAAAAGCCTAAAACGTTTTGGAAGAATGTTCTCTGGTCAGATGAGACAAAAGTAGAGCTTTTTGGGCAAAGGCATTAACATAAAGTTTACAGGAGAAAAAAGAGGCATTCAAAGAAAAGAACACAGTCCCTACAGTCAAACATGGCTGAGGTTCACTGATGTTTTGGGGTTGCTTTGCTGCCTCTGGCACTGGACTGCTTGACCGTGTGCATGGCATTATGAAGTCAGAAGACTACCAACAAATTTTGCAGCATAATGTAGGGCCCAGTGTGAGAAAGCTGGGTCTCCCTCAGAGGTCATGGGTCTTCCAGCAGGACAATGACCCAAAACACACTTCAAAAAACACTAGAAAATGGTTTGAGAGAAAGCACTGGAGACTTCTAAGGTGGCCAGCAATGAGTCCAGACCTGAATCCCATAGAACACCTGTGGAGAGATCTAAAAATGGCAATTTGGAGCAGGCACCCTTCAAATATCAGGGACCTGGAGCAGTTTGCCAAAGAAGAATGGTCTAAAATTCCAGCAGAGCATTGTAAGAAACTCATTGATGGTTACCAGAAGTGGTTGGTCGCAGTTATTTTGGCTAAAGGTTGCGCAACCAAGTATTAGACTGAGGGTGCCAATACTTTTGTCTGGCCCATTTTTGGAGTTTTGTGTGAAATGATCAATGTTTTGCTTTTTGCTTCATTCTCTTTTGTGTTTTTTCATTTAAGACAAATTAAGTGAAGATAATAATACCAAAGAATTTGTGTTTGCAATCATTTTCAGGAAGAAACTGAGTATTATCTGACAGAATTGCAGGGGTTGTGATGTACAATGTCTGTGAGGTATGGGGTTTTGTCCACAAAATATGATGTTTTCTGTTGGAATGTGGTAGAAATCTCCCCTTCCCTTCTGAGTTACATGGCACACTGAAGCTATAGCAGTGCCTACCCTCCCCCAAGTGTTATCACCTCTCCAGCTAGCAATAGGATACTTCCTGCTATCACCATTTGGCTCCTCTTCAGAGCGGGAAAAACTTCTTTGTTTGAAACGAATAAAACTATGAGAGACTATACCATAAGAACCAAATACCCTAGAGATATGAAAATCACATTTTTGTAATCCGGGCGGTCACAGCATCGCTGCCGTGGTTCTTGCGAAGCCTAATCCTTTCAGAACCTGAGATATGTGTTCCAGCTAAACGGTGTATCAGAACTACTGCATATTTGGTCTTGAATTATTGTACTCAACAAATCACAACCAATGATGCCCTATATATGTCTGTGCGGGCTGCCCCCATGGAGTTATGATTAGTATAAGTTTTCTAGTGTAATTCTAAATCCAAAAGGGAGAGGTGGGATTAACCCAGCATGCATCTCTCCGTGATGTCACATAGCAAGTCTATAAAGCATTTCCTGGACAAAACCAGGGCAGAACAGCTCAAGTCGTCGTGCTAGAAAGACCCAGATGAGCGGAGAAGTGCAGCTCCGCCTCCACCCACCTTAGCCGCATGGTCTGCCTAAGGAACAATATGGAACTGTGAGTGTAATCTCTTTGTTTTCTCCACTTTTATTTTATACCTGTACTGTACATATTTTATGTCTCAATTTTATAGCAACTTTTATCTGTAATCACTGTCCTCTTTCGGAAAATAAATGAAATAATTATTTAGATCTGTCTCCATGCTCTAAGAATCGAACTATACGCCTTTGATAGATAATCGCTACTAATTCAAGGGGTTTGCCACGGACCCTCTTAATTTAACACTGTGAATTAAGTAACCGTGACTGGTGGCAGTACGTTGTGCACGGCTATTGCGGCTTGCTGGCAGTCTAGAAGGGTCTTATATAGCTGAATGAGGGGCTGCGGCCACAGCTGATAATTCCCTTACTGCAGAAGCCTAATTGCCGGTTCAGAACAGGCAGCCCGTCCGGCGACCAATTATCCTAGGTGCAGTTCCCTGACTGACCTGAGGGTAAGGGGGGCGCTGGAGAGCTGCAAGTTCCAAAGTGGAACTGAGAAAGTGGGATATACATAAATCCCCGCAGTACTTGGAAGATTGATAGCAGTGGTGGGGCATCCAAATTAAACTCCCCCTGCGGCAAATTGTAGAGCGAGATTAGCTTGCTGGACATTTTTGGTCACATGGTGCCAGTGTTGGGATAACTAAGATAAGCCCCACTGCGCCTGTGATAGCCGTGTGCCGGCATTGTGTCTCGTCCCTCCGTCGGCTGATACACCCGTGTCAGTGGTGGGACTGTGACATAGTGGTGACACAGGGTCCGCTGTCCGTCACGTTTTTGTGGCAGCGGGACCCCCGTTAGTCGCCCCCGTATTTGGACGAACGGCCGTGGGCTGTTCATCACCTATTGGTGGCAGAGCGGTGGGATAATCCTAGAGCATTAGTGATTTGGTTTGAGCAATCATTCCTCTCACTAAAAACCTGCACGGTTCCTGCGGGAATCCTGCATCATAGGTTTTGGAGAACAGACTCAGTGGTTACTAGTCCTGAGACATTAGTGTGTACTTGCATGTATCCCCCTCCCGTTTCTTCGTTTTTCTTTTTCTATCTTTTATTTGGCAACCATGGCGGCAAAAGGAGAACCTTGGTACAACCGGCAGACAAAGGAAGTTCTTGCTGCGTTATGCACGTACCAAGGCCTTGACGCCACGAACAAAAACAGAGCTCAAATGATCGCGGCTCTAGTGCAGCTGGACAACGACCAGAATCCAGCGAGCGCAGAAGTTGGCCCAAGTTGCAATGGGGCTGCAGCAGAGGCTCCACTCCTGAGCGCTGGCCCCACATTCAACCAGAACGGGGTGGACCCCTATCTGCAAATGGCCTTGGACGAACTCCCCGCCGAAGACAGGGATGGGCGGGTGAGGCTGATCCAGCAATATCGGCAGGAGGCCCAAGCCGAACGTGAGCGCCAAGCTGAGGCTGAGAGGGTCGAGCGTCAAGCCCAGGCTGAGAGAGCTGAGCGCCATGCAGAAGCTCAGAGGGCCCATGAGCTGGAGATGCTCCAGCGGGGGTGGAATGCCCCCACAGCCCGAACCAGTGAGCCCAGCAGCATCCAGACTCCTAAACCCCGGCCAGAGCATTTTCCCGTGATGGAAAAGGACGGGGACTTGGACACGTTCCTGCGAGCCTTTGAGAAAGCCTGCAGACAGTACCAGCTGCCTAGAGACCAATGGGCAAGGTACTTGACCCCAGGGCTAAAAGGCAAAGCCCTGGAGGCATTTGCTTCTCTTCCGCCAGAAGCCGATGACGACTATGACGCCATAAAGCAGGCGCTGATCGCCAAATACCGGCTGACACCTGAGATATACCGAAAGAAGTTCCGGCACCTCCAACGTGGCCCACATGATCGCTACAGTGATGTGGTGCAAGGACTCAGGACCCACTTTGACCAGTGGATCCATGGACTGTCCGTTGAAACCTTTGAGCAGCTACGGGACCTGATGATCAAAGACCAGTTCCTGCATCTCTGCCCAGCTGAGGTCCGACAGTTCATCCTGGACCGCGAACCAACGAACGCGGACAAAGCGGCGCAGATCACCGACAACTACGAGGCCAACCGGAAGCCCGAGACGCGGAGGCCAGTCGCCACCAGCTGGAAAGGGGGTAAGCCAGCAACCAACCCCAGTGCCCCAGCTAGCCGTCCCTCCGGAGGCCCTGTCCCCGTTGCCAACAACAGGCCGGCTACTGACAGTCGCCTGTGTCACCACTGCAAGCGGCCTGGTCACTTCTCTTACACCTGTCCGGATAGGCCGAAGAACCCCCCAGCCAAGGCCCCCGGGCCCAACCCCTCTGTTCTTTTGGTGGGAGGTGTGGTTGGGAGCGCTGACGACAACGTTCAACCTGTTCAGGTGGGGGCCCGTCTTGCTACAGGCCTCAAGGACACCGGGGCTGAACGAACCCTCATCCGTCCTGGACTGGCGGCCCCTGAAGAGTTTGTTGAGGGGAAAACCCTGACTGTCACCGGGATTGGAGGCACCCATTGTCCCTTGCCAGTGGCCCGGGTTTTTCTTGATTGGGGTGCCGGGAGCGGGTTGAGGGAGGTGGGAGTGTCTGAAAACCTGCCCACTGATGTTTTATTGGGGACTGACTTGGGGAGGATGGTTGCATACTATGTCCCTGACACCCTTCCCCAAACTGATAATAAGGGTAACGTTAACCCTGATGATGTTGATGATGGGAAACTGAATGTGTTACCTGCTAATGCCTTGATGAGTAATGATGTAACTAACAACCATTCTTTCCCCAGGTATGATGCTGATGCTGATGTGAATGTACCAAAGCAAACTGATAACCATTCTTCTCCTAGGAAGGATGATGATGATGTTGATGTATCTGTGCCGACTGAACCCGTTAACCCTTTCTTTGAAGCGGTAGATGTGTCCACAGGTACCGAAGTGCTCAGTCCCATCACTCTGCGGAGTGAGACGGCTGAGGAACCCCTGGCAGGAGTAAGCAACGGTGCTCAAGGAAATGGGGAGGTGCATGGGGACCATGAGGAAGGTAATGCCATGCAGCTGACCAGTGCCACCGAGGAAGGTAACTGGCCCATAAGTAG
Organism: Dendrobates tinctorius; assembly: GCF_039654945.1. Taxonomy (NCBI): domain Eukaryota; kingdom Metazoa; phylum Chordata; class Amphibia; order Anura; family Dendrobatidae; genus Dendrobates; species Dendrobates tinctorius. The sequence continues at coordinate 173,993 of NW_027361770.1, forward strand.
CCCTGCCCCTGAAGTGTTGGGGGTGGATGGGGAGGTAGAGCCCAGGGCAGCACCGGCTGGTGGGTCTGTAGAAATCCCCAGGGAGGCAGCATACATAGCAGCTGTCACACGCAGTCAGAGTGCCCAGATCGCAGGTAACGCACTGTCTTCTGGACCCTCTGCTGCTACAGGAGAGACTGAACCAGAGGTGAACCCAGAGCCGGTTCCAGAGGGTCCCAGTAAAGGAGGTACCCTGACGTCACTTCTGGCAGCCTCCAGCATGGAGTTCCAGGCTGCTCTGCACTCAGATGCCAGCCTGGAGAAATTGAGAGGTCTCGCCGAGACGCCCACCTCCAAGTCTGATAAGGAGAGGGTGTTCTGGGAACGAGGAAGGTTGTACCGGGAGACAGTACCCGGAGATACTAAAAAGGAGTGGTTGAGGGAAAGACAGCTGGTCATCCCCTATCAGTTCAGAACTGAGTTGTTGCGGATTGCCCATGAGATTCCACTCGCTGGACACTTGGGGATCAGCAAAACAAAGGCACGGCTGTCTCAACACTTCTATTGGCCCAAGATGGGGACAGATGTAACACACTACTGCCGCTCCTGCGCCACCTGTCAAAAAGTGGGTAAGGCGGGGCCTGCTCTTAAGGCTCCCCTTATTCCTTTGCCGGTGATAGAGGAGCCTTTCCAGAGAATCGCGGTGGACATTGTAGGACCGCTGTCCGTCCCCAGCAGCTCCGGAAAGCGAGACATTCTCACCGTGGTAGACTACGCTACCCGGTACCCAGAGGCAGTAGCTCTGTCTTCAACCAGGGCAGATAAGGTGGCTGACGCACTGGTGACCATCTTTTCAAGGGTAGGATTTCCCAGGGAGATGCTTACCGATCAAGGGCCCCAATTCATGTCTCGCCTAATGGAGGCTCTCTGTGAGAAAATGCAGGTGACGCACCTGGTATCGAGTCCGTATCACCCACAGACTAATGGTTTGTGTGAACGCTTCAACGGTACCCTCAAACAGATGCTCCGCATACTGGTTGAGACCCAAGGGCGCGACTGGGAGCGGTACCTCCCACACCTGCTGTTCGCTTACAGAGAAGTTCCGCAGGCCTCGACCGGGTTCTCCCCCTTCGAGCTCCTGTATGGCAGGCGAGTCCGGGGACCCCTTGGGTTGATAAGAGAATCCTGGGAAGATGAGCCAAATCCCACAGAAGTGTCCATCGTGGATTATGTCATGCGTTTCTGTGACAAGATGCAGACCTTGACGCAGTGGGTGCATGACAACATGACGCAGGCTCAGGCTGACCAGAAGCGCTGGTACGACCAGAACGCCCAGGAGCGGACCTACCAGGTGGGTCAAAAGGTGTGGGTGCTGGTCCCTGTACCAACGGATAAGCTTCAGGCAGCCTGGGAAGGCCCGTACGTCATCCACCAACAGCTCAACCCGGTCACCTACGTGGTCACGCTTGACCATGCTCGGGGTAGGCGCAAGGCCTTTCACGTCAACATGCTGAAGGCGCACTACGAACGTGAAGCTTGCGTCCTACCGGTCTGCAATCTGCCAGAGGATGGGGAGGAAGATCCTCTCCTGGACATGCTGGCCCAGGCCAAGGCCGATGGGTCCATTGAGGACAGGGAGATAAGTGGTTCGCTAACCATATCCCAGCGGTTGCAGTTGATGGCCACCCTGGAACTCTTCCGGCCCGTGTTCACCAACCGTCCTGGGAGGACGGAGTTAGCGGTTCACGAGGTGGACACCGGGAATCACGCCCCATTACGGCGAACACCTTATCGGATCTCTGAAACGGTGCAACAAGTCATGCGCCAAGAGATCAATGAGATGTTAAGGCTGGGGGTGATTCGACGGTCAAAAAGCGCGTGGGCTTCACCTGTAGTCCTCGTGCCTAAAAAGGATCGAACCACCCGGTTCTGCGTGGACTACAGGGGGCTCAACGCCATCACAACCTCTGATGCCCACCCAATGCCGCGCATCGAGGATCTGCTCGAGCGGTTGACAAACGCCAACTACATATCCATCATGGATTTGAGTCGGGGATACTGGCAGATTCCCCTGAGCCCTGAGGCGCAGGAGAAATCCGCCTTTATCACCCCCTTTGGACTGTACGAGTCCACGGTCATGCCCTTCGGCATGAAGAACGCCCCTGCCACTTTCCAGCGGATGGTCAACCACCTGCTTCGGGGACTGGAGGAGTACACGGTGGCGTACTTAGACGATATTGCCGTCTTCAGTTCCACCTGGGAGGAACACCTTCAGCACCTCCAGGAGGTGCTCAAGCGTCTTCACCAGGCAGGCCTGACCATCAAGCCGGGGAAGTGCCAGATAGGCATGCGCGAGGTCCACTACCTGGGGCACCGGGTAGGCGGGGGTTCCATGAGTCCGGAGCCAGAAAAAGTGGACGCAATCGTGTCCTGGCCCACCCCAAGGACCAAGAAACAGGTGAAGTCCTTCTTGGGCACTGCAGGGTACTATAGGCGGTTCGTACAGGACTATAGCACCCTTGCCAAAACCCTTGACTGACCTCACCAAGCAGAGGCTACCCCAAACAGTCAACTGGACAGATGACTGTGAGGCGGCTTTCCAAGCTTTGAAAGCAGCCCTGTGCAACTCTCCAGTGTTGAGAGCAGTCGACTGCAGTCGCCCGTTTCTGGTACAGACCGACGCCAGCGAGTTCGGCCTCGGTGCTGTGCTTAGCCAGGTTGACTCGGGGGACCAAGAACACCCCGTGTTGTACCTGAGCCGGAAACTTTTGCCGAGGGAAGTGGCATACTCGACCATCGAGAAGGAGTGTCTGGCCATGGTGTGGGCACTGCAACGTTTGCAGCCCTACCTGTACGGGCGCGCCTTCACTGTGGTAACTGACCACAACCCTCTGAGCTGGTTGCACACAGTGTCCGGAACCAATGGAAGGTTGCTCCGCTGGAGCCTTGCCCTTCAACAGTACGACTTCATTGTAAAACACAGGAAGGGCAGTGAAAATGGCAATGCCGATGGGTTGTCCCGCCGGGGCGAACCCGCTGAGGTGCGCATGGCCGATTACCGAGAGGTAATGCCTCCTTAGCGCCCTCTTAAGGGGGGAGGTGTGATGTACAATGTCTGTGAGGTATGGGGTTTTGTCCACAAAATATGATGTTTTCTGTTGGAATGTGGTAGAAATCTCCCCTTCCCTTCTGAGTTACATGGCACACTGAAGCTATAGCAGTGCCTACCCTCCCCCAAGTGTTATCACCTCTCCAGCTAGCAATAGGATACTTCCTGCTATCACCATTTGGCTCCTCTTCAGAGCGGGAAAAACTTCTTTGTTTGAAACGAATAAAACTATGAGAGACTATACCATAAGAACCAAATACCCTAGAGATATGAAAATCACATTTTTGTAATCCAGGCGGTCACAGCGTCGCTGCCGTGGTTCTTGCGAAGCCTAATCCTTTCAGAACCTGAGATATGTGTTCCAGCTAAACGGTGTATCAGAACTACTGCATATTTGGTCTTGAATTATTGTACTCAACAAATCACAACCAATGATGCCCTATATATGTCTGTGCGGGCTGCCCCCACGGAATTATGATTAGTATAAGTTTTCTAGTGTAATTCTAAATCCAAAAGGGAGAGGTGGGATTAACCCAGCATGCATCTCTCCGTGATGTCACATAGCAAGTCTATAAAGCATTTCCTGGACAAAACCAGGGCAGAACAGCTCAAGTCGTCGTGCTAGAAAGACCCAGATGAGCGGAGAAGTGCAGCTCCGCCTCCACCCACCTTAGCCGCATGGTCTGCCTAAGGAACAATATGGAACTGTGAGTGTAATCTCTTTGTTTTCTCCACTTTTATTTTATACCTGTACTGTACATATTTTATGTCTCAATTTTATAGCAACTTTTATCTGTAATCACTGTCCTCTTTCGGAAAATAAATGAAATAATTATTTAGATCTGTCTCCATGCTCTAAGAATCGAACTATACGCCTTTGATAGATAATCGCTACTAATTCAAGGGGTTTGCCACGGACCCTCTTAATTTAACACTGTGAATTAAGTAACCGTGACTGGTGGCAGCACATTGTGCACGGCTATTGCGGCTTGCTGGCAGTCTAGAAGGGTCTTATATAGCTGAATGAGGGGCTGCGGCCACAGCTGATAATTCCCTTACTGCAGAAGCCTAATTGCCGGTTCACAACAGGCAGCCCGTCCGGCGACCAATTATCCTAGGTGCAGTTCCCTGACTGACCTGAGGGTAAGGGGGGCGCCGGAGAGCTGCAAGTTCCAAAGTGGAACTGAGAAAGTGGGATATACATAAATCCCCGCAGTACTTGGAACATTGATAGCAGTGGTGGGGCATCCAAATTAAACCCCCCCTGCGGCAAATTGTAGAGCGAGATTAGCTTGCTGGATATTTTTGGTCACATGGTGCCAGTTTTGGGATAACTAAGATAAGCCCCACTGCGCCTGTGATAGCCGTGTGCCGGCATTGTGTCTCATCCCTCCGTCCGCTGATACACCCGTGTCAGTGGTGGGACTGTGACATAGTGGTGACACAGGGTCCGCTGTCCGTCACGTTTTTGTGGCAGCGGGACCCCCGTTAGTCGCCCCCGTATTTGGACGAACGGCCGTGGGCTGTTCGTCACAGGGGTGTCAATACTTTTGGCCACAACTGTATGTGGCAGACTTCATTGCATATAGCAAGAGGGTCCATTCCAGTGCTGTATGTTGCTGCTTATTACAGATATTTATATACATAGTCCCAGGTATCAGGGGCCAGGAATATATATTTTTTTTTCTTGTTGGCACTGTAGAATACAGTTAGATTCTTTCTATATTACAGCGTAAAAATCCTGCTATTTTAAACAGGGGGTTTGCCATCACACGGATCACATCTCAGTGCGTTAAAAATTCTGCCATTTCTGGCCTACTGTTAAATTTTGTAGTAGGGTCTTAAATAAGACACTAGTTTGCAAAAAAAAAAAAAAAGCTACCTACAGGGAAGATATTTTACACTGTGGTTTGTCCGCCACACGGATCGCATATCAGTGTGCTCATAATTGTGCCATTTCAAATCTCCATTGCATTTTTTTTGCTGTGTCTTAGCCTAGTTATTGACACCAGTTTGCTGCAAAAAAAATTAAAAAATACAGGGCAGATATTTTAAAGTGGGGTATCTCCTTCACACGTATCACATAGTGTGTTCAAAATTGTGCCATTTCAGGCCTCCATTGCATTTTTTTGCTGTGTCTTAGCCTAGTTATTGACACCAGTTTGCTGCCAAAAAAAAGGACAGGCCAGATATTTTAAAGTGGGGTATCTCCTTATCAGTGTGCTGCAAAAAAAATAAATACAGGGCAGATATTTTAAAGTGGGGTATCTATGTCACGCGCATCACATATCTGTGCTCAAAATTGTGCCATTTCAGGCCTCTATTGCATTTTTTTTGCTGTGTCTTAGCCTAGTTATTGACACCAGTTTTCTGCAAAAAAAAAAAAAAATACAGGCCAGATATTTTAAAGTGGGGTATCTCTGTCACACGCATCACATATAAGTCTGCTCAAAATTGTGCCATTTGAGGCCTCCATTGCATTACTTTGCTAGGTCTTAGCCTAGTTATTGTAGAACGGTGACCTTCAGCACAAAGAATTTCTATTTCAAGATAATTTTCAGTTTTAATTTGCAGCCGACATAATAGGATACAGACAAAGATCCATCCAACGTTTTGGCATTATTACTTTTATCAAGGACTAGCTGAAGAGCCTGGCATTGCCCGGGCATAGTAACTAACTGTGGTTAGTTATAACAAATTATAATGATTATCCTCCATCCCATAGTCCCGTGCCCATATACCCATCACATCCTCCATCCCATAGTCCCGTGCCCATTTACCCATCATATATATCTGCCATCCCATAGTCCAGTGCCTATATACCCATCACACATCATCCCATAGTCCCGTGCCCATATACCAATTATTAGAGTCAGTAATGAGCAGTCATAGAGGAGCGCTTAGGAAGCAACCTAGGGGCAGATTAGAATGTCAGGTCTCCACCGCAGCTCCAGCTGAAAACCTCCGATGGAGGATAGGAGCAATGAGAAAGTGAATTTTCACCTGATGAAGACGGATTCTCCGTCGAAACACGTTGTGGTTTAACCCCATTTCTCGTCTGAGTCTCTTTCCTGCGCTCCTAAGACCGTTTTCCATTTTCTCATACCAATTATGACTGTCACCATGGCAACCATTATGACATAACTGTCACCATTGCAACCTATTATGACATCATCTTTGCCATTGCAACCTATTATGACATTAGCATCGCCATGGCAACCATTATGACATCATAATGAGGGGCGGGGCTTGATACACATACACACATACACTCAGCTTTATATATATAGATATATACATGTGTTTAAACAAAAATAATGGAGAAATGATTAACATCATATGAAAACAGCAAGAATACAATCATATAAAAAAAACTATGTCTTTGCATACAAAAGGAATCAATCATATATTGCGAATGAACGGCTGTATGCTCACATTAAAGTAATCGAAAAAACAGAGAACAACCTAAACGTGTCCTTCACAAAACATTTATCCAAAATTGAATATAAACCAGCATGTAATGAAGAAAAAAAGAAAAGGAAAAAGTAAAGTAATCCTAATATAATAAAACAAGGAGTACCAGCAATTACCACAGTGTGGAGACACAACACCAGGAAAAAGGAAAAGACCAAAAGTAATATAATAAAGGAATAACGTTATCAAGTCTATATTTTACTTATATTTTTATTATTACTTTTTATTTTTAGTCTTATTTATATTTTCATCTAAGCCTAGTTATTGACACCAGTTTTCTGCCCCAAAAAAAAAAGACAGGCTAGATATTTTAAAGTGGGATATCTCCAACGCACGGATCAGTTTGCTCAAAATTGTGCCATTTCAGGTCTCCATTGAATTTTTTTTGCTTTGTCTTAGCCTAGTTATTGACACCAGTTTGCTGAAAAAAGAAATTGTTACCTGCAGGCTAAATATTTTAAACTGTAGTTTTCCTGCACACGGATCACACATAAGTTTGCTCCAAATTTGTAGTGAACATGGAAAATATTGTACTCCATTTAAAATGGGCAAGGGACAGGAAGTGGACGTGATGGTGCATGCAGAGGCCAATGCCGAGGTCATGGGCAAACTGAAATTGTGCCACAACAAACACCCACATCTTCTCGCCCAACCTTCCTGTCCCAATTACTAGGGGACCACAGCAGCACACCACTATTGAACCTAGAGCAGTGTCAAAAGGTTGTTGGTTGGATATCGGATAATGCTTGCAGTGACTTTCCCATGGGATTTGTACGTTTCGCCCCCAGCAATTCGCCCCTGGGTACATTTCGTTCCCAGCATTTGGCCCCCAGGATGTTTCGCCCCCGCACATTTCACCCCGCACATATCGCCCCCAGCAGTTCGCCCCCGGATGTTTCGCCCTCAGCAGTTTGCCCCCGGATGTTTCGCCCTGGATTTTTTGCCCCTGGATGTTTCGTCCCCGGCAGTTCACCCCCGGATGTTTGTACCCTGTTTTGCCCCCAGAATTTTGTGTGTAGATGTTTCGCCAGTTTGTCCTTGTGGTTAACGAATTTCTGTCATCAATTCACATGTCACAAAAGTACTGTACAGAGTGCTGCACTTTTATGACATGTTAAATCAACTGTTTCCATCTGTAAACCTCACAAATGATTGCATTATAGCATCAGAGCATTTTGCCCGCAATTTTAACAAGACATTTTCCAAAACGTTTCTAAAATGTTTTTGTGTTACAAAAACATAACACGAAAAAAATAAACAGATTCAAAAAATGTAGTGTGAATGAGGCCTGATTTAGGTGGGGAATGTAAACCACTCTAAAATCAAAACATTTTGTGAACTTTTACCTGACTCAGCACTGACCTGCTTTTTTGCAAGTTTTGTTGCAGATGTAACAATTTTCATGTCAGGTGTCCTGCAAGTTACATTAGACTAGCTTTTTTTCCATCTTTACATCAGAATATGGCAGTGTCTGAAATCTCTACAAAGAGAGAGGTGTACAAGCACAAAAAAATTAGTCAGCTTCCACAGCAATTCACTTTCTACAAGTATGAATTCAGTTTCATCCAAACGTGGGAAGAAGTTGGTCTACGAGAATCACATTTACGTATTTTCCAAATGAACGGCTGACGATGTCCATTCCATCTGGGTGTGTGAAAAACGGTCGACTTGCAAGGGACGTGTTTGGACCAATGAAGCATCTGGTAAAGTGGTGGAAGTAACCAATCCCCACAACCACGCAACACAAGCAGCATGACCTGAAGCAATCCGACTTGTCAATGAGGCGGTCACCAGGGCAAGGACAACACAGGAGACACCACAACAGATTCTCACAGAAGTCATTTCAGGAGCCCATTTTAATGTAGAACTTCTGCCAAGGAAAGCATCACTGAAGAGAACAATACGATTATCAAGGCAACTTGGCAATATTCCAAGGTTGCCCCAAACCCTTGATCAACTTGTTATTCCCCAGGAGTTCCAGGGGAAAAATGTGAAAAATTATATATTACGAAGTGCTGATATAGAATACTATGTGATTTTTTTGCCTTAAAGGGAAACTTTGCGGATAGTATAATGTTGGGTGAGGCCTACTGATTCCAACTATGCCTCACTTGTTTAGTTGCAGTCTGATTCTCTGCTCATCTTCAAAGTAGAAGTCCTGCCTTTAAGATTCAGTGGTCTGCCATGTTCATTAGCAGAGTGGTAACCTTGTCCACCAACCATGATTTGCAGGTATCCAGCCATTGTCAATCACAGCCAGAGGACAAGGTTGTCGCATCAAACCCGCATCACTAGATGTCAATTTTAGTGTAGAATTTTCTGCTATAAATTAGCTGCAGATTGTCTGCTGCAACTACTTAGTGCATGTGAATAGACCTTAAGGATTCATTAACATGTCTCCTAACTAGTGTTGAGCGACTTTTGGTTTTTTAGGGTCGAGTTTCGTTTCATGAAGCCCGACTTTTCCAAAAGTCGGGTCGAGCAAAATCAGCCGACTATAGGGAAAAGTCGTGGTCGTCCCGAAACACGAAACCCAATGTAAGTCAATGGAGAATTAAAGTCGGCAGTGAGAGGAGGACAGGAAACACACCAACAGTGCCCATTTGAATGCCAAAAGCATAAATTCTTGTTACTGAAGCTTGTCAACCTTAATTAACTTCATAATACTAGTTACGCACTGAAAAATGGGGGTTATTTGGCTACAGTTGTGGGGGGGAGGGCTGGCTCCAGGTTTTCGTGGGCCCAGGGCCAAAGAGCGCCCCTTTAACACATACCACAACTCATGATGCTCCGATATGGCAGAGAAATAGCAGTATAGTACAATGAAAAATACTTCACTTCTTACATCTCATGACTGATATCCATTTTAAATTCTCCAATACCTCCAAAAACAGACAGTATATAACTCCATACAGTATTATGGCCAGCGCTTAGTGCACTATACAGAGTAATGAGGCCCATATATTTCTCTATACGGAATCATTATTCCCATATAATGTTTCAAACCGTATATGATGAGCTCCACATAATGCTACAGTATATGTTGGTCCCAATGGATGAAGCTCCACTGTCTTATGGGCCCAAATAATGCTCCATATATAATGGGCCCCATTTCTACTGCTCTAGTGTATAATGGGCCCTGTAAATGCTGCTCCAGTGTCTGATGTCCACCTTTGGAATGCTCCAGTGTATGGTGGGCCCCATATATCATTCACCAGAGTATAGTGCTCCCCAAAAATTGCTGTCCCAACATTGAAAACAATTACATAAGTCTCCTTGCTAGGGAATCCCTGCACTACTCTGAACTCCTTGTCGTCCCCCATCTTCCATCTCACTGCACTTGGCTGTTTAGGCCCTCCCACCGGCAGAGACACTTTTGTGTACTATGCGGTGCCCTGTGCCAGTGCCATCGCCCATGAGTATGCCCCCCCACCTGCTCAAGGAACCTGCACTTTCATCGGCACCTTCCTCTTTGTCACCGTGTAAGGTGGTATAGTATGCGGGAAGGGGAACCTGAGTTTCCTCTGGGTCAGATTCTGGCTGTGTAGAGTGCGAGGGGAATGTAGTGGTCTGGGTCAATGTACCAGCAGCATCATCCAGCAGTGGCTGGGCCTCAGTGCACTTGTGGCGTCCCCAAGAGTACGGTCGCCACTGTGGCATTGCCTTCCTCCTAGGGAGTGTGTTGTCAAGCTTGGGAGCAACGAAGGATCTCTCTAGCAGTGAAACCAACACACAACACATTTCCCACTCCAGGCCAGCAGGGAGACCTCTGAACCTGAATACTGAGGAGCTGCTCTCTGTGGTCGGGAGGAGGTAAGTTAGGGCACTCTGTGCAGGGAAGGAGAAGTGTGTGGACGTGAGAAGGGGAGCTGGAGGATGAGTAGAGTTAAGGCTCACTCCTAGCTGGAGCACATGGTCCGGATTCCGGTCTCCGAGTTTGTAGGGACACTGATGTTCCTGCAGCAGAAACCGGGGGAAGTAGCAGCTATAAAAGCTCTGTACCCAACTAAGGCTCGGAGGCCCCAGCATTGACGTGTGCGAGGCAGAAGGAAAAGGCTACAGCTGTCTGCCATACAAGTAAAGTTTGAGGAACATCTGTTAGACAGGAGGCGTTTCAGTGAACCACGGTCCTGTGAGTGCTTCCCCCACAAGCGCTAGAAAGGAGACATTCAGGAAGGTACATGTTGGCGGAGAGTTGGAAGGGAGCTTTCCATTCTGGTCCCGGAGGTTGGCAGAGGTCCTGACCCGGAGGACACAGCACGGAGGCAGGCATCTGTGTAACCTGCAGACTGTGAGTAAAGCTTTGGAACTGCACGCTCTGGTGTCCTACAGTTATTCCAGCACCGCTACATCTGGGAACCAGCACCTACACCGCCTGTGCCTTTCCCCCATCACTACATCTACACTTCCCTGGGACTCCAGCTCCACCTGTGGGGAGCTTCACCATCTTTGCTGCACAACACCGTCAGTCCCAGAGGATCTGCATGCAGCGTCGGCCTAACATCTATGTTGCTGAACACCACAGGTGGCGTCAAACTATCTATATAAACTCTTTACCATTATACCACGCCATTTACATGGGCGCCCAGGGCCACCGTCCGGGTCACCGCTGCTGTAACACATCCGACTGACACCGGCCCGGTACCGAGTACCCCACAGCCCTGGGAGGGCGACCCATATGCCGACTGCTGATCGGGCGGTGTTATTCCCACGAGCCTCCAAACAGCGTGCCTGAAGGCAAAGTTTTTGGTTTCCGGGGGCAGTATGATTGCAAAGCTGAACCTTAAAGGAATGTCCAAAAGGGCACCACCAGGAGTGGAGCCTGTGGCTTAATTGGACTGCACCCGGGAAACCACTACCATACAAGCTACAGAAAAGATGGACAGATTGCAAGCTTTGTTGATTCTCTGTGTGGTGTGGTATGTCCGTTTGTAGTTGTGCTAGCGATTTCTCAGCTTTATTCCGTTAACGACCGAGACTCCGGCATGGCCCCGCGGTACGCGTCAAGCTTACTAGAGGGATACGCGAGGCTGTGGCACGTGAGATCGAGCAATAACAGGTCAAGCATTCCAGTACATGTCCGGGGCTGCATGCACGCTACACTGAAAGGACCAGCTTTTGTCGCTTACAGGTGCAGATAACCTGCTGAACTCCATTAGTGATGGGGATCTGGGATTCAGATTATTCCCCACGAACGATGATTTCCCAGTAAGTTCAGGTCAACCGCAATTCCGGAGTTAGGCCTAACCGTCATTCCTGAAAAAATTACGTGTCCAAACCACAGGTGCTGTAGCTTGCTTAACAGCTCGGCAGCCGTTCTCAGGCCCAGTATGGATTCAACAACATTGTAGAAAGTTGATAAAGGGTACAGTTTCACCGGATAACACGTATATAGGTAGCCTAGTTTACACATTAAAAATATATGTCTATAGATCAGGAGGCAGACTCAGATGTTCTCAGGCCCATTATGGATTTGACCAGATTGTACAAAGTTGAGAAAGGGTACTTTATCACTGGATAGCAGGTATATACAGCATAGTTTAAACATGTAAAATCTCCGTTTTCTCAGTATGGATTACACAGCAATCTAAAAAGTGGAAAAAAGGAAATGCATTTGAGGCGTACACAACTATATACTTTTGGTGTTATTTTTAATCTTCATATATATTTCTGTCTCAGTAATACAGTCCAGCCTCTCCGCAATAGGAAATGAGATGCATACAATTACTGACATAAAGGCTATTGATTGCAGAAATCTAGGAATTATTATTCACGGGAAAAACTTCCATCACAATTCTCATAGGCGATGCTGACCCTCAATTAATTTGTGTGTTGAGACAGTGAAAACATTTTTTTGTGAAAAAAGTCTTGCTGTATCGCACTTCCGTGGATTCCATCACTGTTACTCATCTCAATCCAATTTTTATCACAGGGAGCGATGTAAACATGGTGCTCACTGGCTATCATGATCTGTCACGTAACTTTGGAGTGCAAAAGACAGAAGCCACAGGCCGTAGGCGATTCTATTTGATTGGCATGAGAGGGCACATTTTGAAATGTGCGCCGGAATGTCACACGTTTGTGAGTAGGAAAACTGTGAAAGCTGATGATAAACCACCACTGCATGTCATTGTGAGTCGACATCCATAAGAAATGGAAGCCACTGATCATCTGGAGCTAGAGCCCGGCCAGCAGGACAGGGCATAGCTACATCTTAACCATCATCTTTCAGTTCAATTAATTTGTAGTGGCAGTCCCAGTGAAAGATTTGACAGCCCAGACTACACAGCGAAGGAGCAGGGAGAGGTAAACATTGCAAATGCTGGGGCCCTGCCCAAGCAAGGGGGGCACACTCGTGGGCGTCGGTACTGGCATTGGGCCCCTCATAGTATGGCGGTGTCTGACGGCGGGTGTGCACCACCACTGTCAGAGACACTTGATTGCGCTATGAGGGACCCTATGCCAGTGCCCGCGCCCAAGAGTCAGCCTACCCACCTGTCCAGGGCAACAGCACTCGCACGGTTTTGTGCGCTAGGTGGTGACCCCGGCCATGGGGGGGCCGCCCACTTAGGGAGGTTTACAAAGTGGCATATGTAGATGTGGGTCATTCAGCTGCTGCAAAAGGCGAAATAGGTCAAGTTCGCGGAATAGGAGGAGGACCAAAGCAAGCCATTTTTCTGGCAACCTATGTGTCATCAAGGGAAGGTGGGACAAAATCCTTGGAAACCCATGCATGGTTCATTTTAATGAAGGTTAGATCATCCACATTTTGGGTTGACAGACGGGTCCTTTTTTCTGTCAGGATTGATCCAGCTGCACTGAAGACTCTTTCCGATAGCACACTTGCAGCTGGGCAAGCGAGCTCCTGCAAGGCATATTGTGCCAATTCAGGCCAGGTGTCCAGTTTAGCAGCCCAATAGTCAAAGGGGAATGACCTGTGCGGGAGAACATCAATATGGGAGGAAAAGTAGTTGTTAACCATAGTTGACAACTGCTGTCTCCTGTCACTTTCCATCGATGCAGTATTACCAGTTGTGTGAGTGGTCCGTGAAAAATCAGTCCACAACATTGTCATGAAACCCCTGTCTCCAACGCCACTTCTGCTGTGTGCACCACGAACACCTCTGCCAAGCTGCCCCCCGGCCCGTACGGCTCGTGTGAGAACCATCACTGCTGCTGCGTGCTGGGAATGCCTCAACCAACTGGTTAACCAGAGTTGCTTGTTTAGTAGCCAATATTATGTCAAGGTTCTCCTGTGGCATGATGTTTTGTAATTTGCCTTTATAGCGTGGATCCAGGATGCTGGCCAACCAGTAGTCTTCATCGTTCATCATTTTGGCAATGCGTAGGTCCCTTTTTAGGATCTGCAAGGCATAATCTGACATGTGGGCCAATGTTCCCGGTGTCAATGATGCACTGCGAGTGCTGGGTGGAGGAGCACTTTCTGGCAAATCCACATCCCTCCAGTCACGCACAAACCCTGTACCAGACCTTGCCATGCCAACATTTTCACTTGCCCCACGAGATGCATCCTCCTCCCCTAAGTAATCATCCCCATCATCATCCTCCTCCTCCTCTTCCTCATCCACCTCGTTCAGGAGAGGTCCCTGAGCAGACAATGGCTGAATGTCATCAAGGATTCCCTCCACCTCTTCCTCCTCATCAACATTGGCTGCAGACACCTGCTCCTTAAGGTGCGTCAAAGTTTGCATGAGCAGACGCATAAGTGGGATGCTCATGCTTAGGATGGCGTCGTCTGTGCTTACCAGCCGTGTGCATTCCTCAAAACACTGAAGGACTTTACAGAGGTCTTTCAGCTTCGACCACTGCACACCTGTCAACTCCATGTCTGCTCTCAAAGTGCCTGGCCATGTATCCTCCCACAAATGCATTACGGCCTGCCTCTGTTCGCACAGCCGCTCAACCATGTGCAGGGAGGAGTTCCACCTTGTTGCAATGTCGATAATGAGGTGGTGGTTGGGAAGGTGGAGCAATCGCTGCAGCTTCTGCATACGAATGGAGTGTACAGGCGACCGGCGGATGTGCGCACACAGTCTTCGCACCTTCTGGAGCAGGGCTGTTAACTCTGGATAATTATTGAGGAAGCACTGCACCATCAGGTTCAAGGTGTGAGCCAAGCAAGGTATGTGGCTGAGTTTTGAAAGGGCTATGGTTGCCACAAAATTACGGCCGTTATCACTAACTACCTTGCCTGCCTCAAGATGTACACTGCCCAGCCATGACTCAGTTTGTCGCTGAAAGTACTCGGCCAGCACCTCGGCAGTGTGTCTGTCGCCCAAACACATCATCTGCAACACAGCCTGCTGACGCTTTCCACTAGCTGCTCGATAGGGGGACACCTCGTGTGCAACAGTGGCAGCTGCAGATGGAGTGCTCGTACGACTGCGCTCTGTGGACGAGCTTTCGCTTCTGGAGGAGGAGGAGGGTCGAACGCCTACAGCCAACTGTTTCCTATACCGTGGGCTAGGCAGCACTGTCCCACCACCGCTGTCCCCTGTGGACCCTGCATCCACCACATTAACCCAGTGCGCAGAGATGGACACGTAAAGGCCCTGGCCATGCTGACTGGACCATGCATCAGTTGTGAGGTGCACCTTTCCACTCACTTATTGCTTGAGTGCATGGACAATGCGGTCTTTCACATGATGGTGGAGGGCTGAGATGGCTTTGCGAGAGAAGAAGTGGCGACTGGGTAGGTCATAGCGTGATACTGCATAGGCCATGAGTTCGCGGAAAGCTGCGCTTTCCACCAACCGATAGGGCATCATCTCTAACGAGATTAGTTTGGCAATGTGGGCGTTCAAACCCAGTGTATGCGGATGAGAGACTGAGTACTTTCTTGACCTACTCATAGTGTCTGGGAGGGTGAGCTGGACTTGAGAGCTGCATATGGTGGAAGTAGCGGTGGACAGGGCGGACTGAGAGAGGGTTGATGATGGTGATGGAGTTGGTGTTCTTTCTGATGGCCTAGATTCAGTCTTTCGTTGATATAACAGTGGGATTCCCTGACTGCTGTGGCCTTGCAAGCGACACCTCAACATTTGCTGCTGTGCTAACCGGTGGGCTTACAGTGGGGGAAACAATGTAGCGTTGCTGACTACCTTCTTTGTGATCAGTTGCACATGTGGTACTTGAGGTTTGGTGTTGTGTCCACGCTTGCAAGTGCATGCTGGTTAAATGTCAAAGCATGCAACTGGTATTCAAATTTTTCAGATTTTTCCCTCGGCTAAAGGTCTTTGCGCACTTCTTACAGATAACCTTGGCCTGATCATGAGGATTTTGTTAAAAAAAGTGCCACACTGCACTCTTCCTACTTTGGCAGACATTTTGCAGCCTAGCACGCTGTGATATTTTGACTCTCTGGACAAGCTGTCCAGCAACTCTTTTGATTTTTGGAACCTGTCTTTGGAGTGCTCCGGGCCTGCCAGATAACAGCTGTTGCGATGTTGATGTCTGCTGTGGATGCTCCTCCTCCTCATCTGAGCAATTGGAAGCAGCACCCTCTTCCCCCAATGGATGACAATCTGGGTCAACAACTGGGTCATCCATCACCTCCTCTTCAATGTCATGTGCACCTTCCTCTGTGTCACTGTGTATGGTGGTATAGTGTGCGGGAAGGGGCACCTGAGTCTCATCAGGGTCAGAATCTGGCTCTGTACACTGCGAGGACAATGTAGTGCTCTGAGTGAATGTACCAGCAGAATCATCTATCAGTGGCTGTGCATCAGTGCACTCCATGTCAGATTCATCTTGGCCTGGGTAATTTACCATTTCACTTGATAATCCAGGCATGGTATGTGAAAACAGCTCCATGGAGTAATCATTAATATGGCCTGCGTCATCCTTCAATCTTGGTTGGGGTGAAGGACACAAGGAAAGGTGTGGTTCATGAACATGAGCCTCCAATGACGACTCAGTGCTTTTATTTTTTGCAACTTCAGAAGAGGAGGCGATAGAGCTGGAGGCTGAGTCAGCAATGTAAGACAAAACTTTTTCCTGAAGCTCTGGCTTTAAAAGCAGTTTGCCAACTCCTAGAAAACTAAGCCTTCGAGGCCTTGTGGAGCCAGACGATGACGCAGGCTCAACACCTCCTATTTTGCTTTTGCCACTACCATCAGATCCACCACCAACACCATCATTACCAGCTGCCAACCCCCGCCCAATTCCACGGCCTCTTCCACCAGCCTTCCTCATTTTTGGTAGAAATTTAGACAAAATCCAACAAACTATATAGTAATGTAAAACAAGGTACAAGGTGTCTATAGGACAGGGGAGATTATGAATTTCTGCACACACTTGTGGACACTGGACACTTTTGGATTGTGTGAGGCCCACTGAATATCACAGCGCTATGTCACAGGCTCGATGTCGCAGGTGTGAAAAATGTCACTAGAGGATAACGGAGATTTTGATTTTCTGCATACACTTGTGGACACTGGACACTTTTGGATTGTGTGAGGCCCACTGAATATCACAGCGCTATGTCACAGGCTCGATGTCGCAGGTGTGAAAAATGTCACTAGAGGATAACGGAGATTTTGATTTTCTGCATACACTTGTGGACACTGGACACTTTTGGATTGTGTGTGGCCCACTGAATATCACAGCGCTATGTCACAGGCTCGATGTCGCAGGTGTGAAAAATGTCACTAGAGGATAATGGAGATTTTGAATTTCTGCACACACTTGTGGACACTGGACACTTTTGGATTGTGTGAGGCCCACTGAATATCACAGCGCTATGTCACAGGCTCGATGTCGCAGGTGTGAAAAATGTCACTAGAGGATAACGGAGATTTTGAATTTCTGCACACACTTGTGGACACTGGACACTTTTGGATTGTGTGAGGCCCACTGAATATCACAGCGCTATGTCACAGGCTCGATGTCGCAGGTGTGAAAAATGTCACTAGAGGATAACGGAGATTTTGAATTTCTGCACACACTTGTGGACACTGGACACTTTTGGATTGTGTGAGGCCCACTGAATATCACAGCGCTATGTCACAGGCTTGATGTCGCAGGTGTGAAAAATGTGACTAGAGGATAACGGAGATTTTGAATTTCAGCACACACTTGTGGACACTGGACACTTTTGGATTGTGTGAGGCCCAGTGAATATCACAGCGCTATGTCACAGGCAGAAATTTGCTAGTGTATGACAAACTACAAGGTGTATATAGAATTGGGCAGAATAGGAATCTCCCTAGAGTGTAGGTCTGTAAGAACGGAACAAGTCCTCGACTTATCCTTACAGAGCGACACACAGATAGCTTCACTGTGGCCGTGATAACAGCCGTTACACGGTACTGAGAGAGGAGCGTGCACGTACACGGCTGTCCGGTGTACGTAAAATTGTCAAGCTCCGTGTTTTTTAAGTATACGGACTGACACACGCTGTCTCTCTATAGTTTTGAATGTGATCAAACAGCAAATATATTTAACTGTTTGAAAACTAGACAAAACTAGAAGGTGCAGGTCTGTAAGAACGGAACATGTCCTCGACTTATCCTTACAGAGCGACACACAGATAGCTTCACTGTGGCCGTGATAACAGCCGTTACACGGTACTGAGAGAGGAGCGTGCATGTACACGGCTGTCCGGTGTACGTAAAATTGTCAAGCTCCGTGTTTTTTAAGTATACGGACTGACACACGTTGTTTCTCTATAGTTTTGAATGTGATCAAACAGCAAATATATTTAACTGTTTGAAAGCTATACAAAACTAGAAGGTGCAGGTCTGTAAGAACGGAACATGTCCTCGACTTATCCTTACAGAGTGACACACAGATAGCTTCACTGTGGCTGTGATAACAGCCGTTACACGGTACTGTGTGAGGAGTGTGCACCGCTGTATGGTGTGAAAAATGCACGCTCAGTACCTCACCAGGACAAAAAAAAAAATTGGGATTGCTTTTAAAAAAGCAGTTTGCAGAGCAGTGGGTAAACAGCAATGCAGCCGTCAGGAAGCCTTAGAAGGCAGCCTAACAACCAACATCGCTGATCCAGCAAAATATAGCCTCCACTTGCACTGCACACACAGTGACTGGTGTGTTGTACAGGCAAAATCGCTAGCAGCAGAAGCAGTTTTTGGTGTCTTCTTCCCTGCCTAACGCTCTCCCTACAAAATCAGCAGCAGCAGCAGGTCTCCCTATTCTGAGATCAGCATGAGTAACCTGGCGGTTGGCGTGCACGCCCTTTTATACCCCCTGTGACGCCCACCAAAGCAAGCCAATCACTTGCATGCTCTTCTGAAAGATGGTGGTGACCCCTGCCTATGTCATCACGCTGCCCACAGTGTCCGTGGATCCTGATTGGCTGAAAAAGAGCGCAAAACAAACTTTTGAAACGCGACTTTGGCGCTTAAGTCGCCGACCTCGTGGCCGACCTCATCCTAGGGTCGGGTTTCGTTTCATGAAACCCGACTTTGCCAAAAGTCGGCGACTTTTGAAATTTTTTGACCCGTTTTGCTCAACTCTACTCCTAACCTCTGTGGATTGTTCACAACTGTAGATCTACAGCTATTCTGGTGTAGATAATTCTACACCAAAATCTCTATTTAGCTTCATGGATTTAGGTGCAAGTTTTAGTACAGGATTTTAGCCCATTGTCTGAATGGCTGGAATCTTCTTTGCATAATGGCAGCATACATTCACATGCAGGGACATAAGTAGCTTGGCCCTGGCCCCATAGAAAAGTTTTGAAGGGGCCTGGGCCCCCCTTCTTCTGCCATGCCCTGCCCCTTTAGCCACGCCCCCTGCCAACAGCCTGAAATGAAGTTCCAATGCTGAATTAGTGCTGGGAAGAGGGTACAGCATGCTCTGGTTCCTGTCACCTACTGGAGCATGGCAGGGGGTTAATTAATATTCACCACCTGCTGCCACATGCTGCGTTCCTCTGCTTTGATACAGGACCTGGAATGATGTATGCAATCATGTGATCGCTCACATCTCAGGATCTACATCAAAGCAGAGTGAGGAAAGCAGTGCAGCAGCAGGCGGTGAGTATTAATTTATCCTTGCCATGCTCCAATAGGTGACAGGCACCTACCAGAGCATGGTAGATCAAGGGGGCTTGCTGTTCATGGGCGCATTACACCCCTTGACGGCAGGCCCACTGACGGCCCGAGGGCAGTGGCGTCCCCTGCCTACATGGTAGGCACGCCACTGCTGCACTGCATGTCATTTTTTTTAACTGCATTTTTTCATCAGCATGTGGATGGGATTTAGACATTTACACTGCATATGACCCCGACCTAATGAACCATTGAGTTAGTATGCTTTTTTTCACAAATACTTCTTACATGTTTGCTCGTTTTTCCTGATGTAAACCTTTTATTATGGAATTCTACATTTTGCTAGTTTCTGCTGTCGTTAATCCTTTCACGACTTTGAAAATGTGACATTTTTGAAGCTTGAAAGCATTTTTAAACAGAAATATATCATTTTCCACTGGGACAATACATGTCGTAGAAAAAACTATTGTTTAGCCCCTTCACACTAGATTTTGCTTCAGTTTTACGTTTCTGTTATAAAATCAGAAAATCTGAAGCAAAATGTGAGTTTTTAATGTGAGATATGAACAACGGATGCTTCTGATTAGGAAAATTTATTGTGAATTCATCCTGAAATTCTCTGTCTGCTACTTGTTACTTTTTATTTTGTCTCTAATTATTTCCTGTACTAATACTTTCACTTTTAATTAGGAAGTGGACTCAGCCATATTTTGATATTTGGAACAAGAGACAATCTCCATCTACTGGCCCAAAGTAAAGTGTGGTTTGCTGATGGCATGTTTTCCACTACACCATCCCTGTTCAAGCAACTTTATACAATCCATAGTGTACGCCTTGCTGATGGACAAGAGCCGTTCGACATACCAGAGATTGCTACATGAGCTAAAGAACATGCAATCTGGGCTGCAGCCACATAACCTGATGTTGGATTTTGAACTAGCTGTAATCCAGGCGTTTGAGTGAATTCCCCAACCTCGAGAAGACAGGTTGCTTCTTCCACCTATCACAGTCAGTTTGGCGTAAAGTTCAAAATGAAGGACTCAAGGTGCAATATCAAGGTGACCAGGAATTTGCTCATTGGATAGGCATGATACCTGCCCTTGCCTTTCTACCAACACAGAATAATGTGCCTTCATTTGAAAAGTTAGTGGAAAATCCTGACTTTCCATAAGAAACCATACCCATTGCCAACGATTTTGAAGATACCTATATTGGTTGAATGACTTGCAGAGGAAGTCAGTCACCTTTGTTTCCAGTTCAACTTTGGAATATGTATGAACGAACATTAAATGATCAACAGCGAACAAATAATGATGTTGAAGGATGGCACAGTAGCTTTCCAGAAACATGTGGTAGTCCTTTCCCAAATATATACCGGTTCATTAACTGTCTGAAACATCAGCAAGAGCTCCACAGTTTAGAAATTATTCAGATAATAGCAGGAAATCACACCACTGCAAGAAACAAAAAATATGCTGCAATTTCAGCAAGGGTTAAACGTATTGTGCTAGATTTCAACAATAGAAGCTTAATATATTATCTGAGAGGCATCGCCTACAGCTTTGAATTTTATTTGATGGTCACATATTTAGCTGTAAAATAATTCAAACATTCACACCTGCAATCTTTCTTTTCTTTCCTCTTTTTCTCTAAACCCTCTATACCCTTTGTTTCTTGTTTAATAGTTTTAATTTATACAGTTAAAGCGTAACTAAAAAAAAAAGCAAGTTTTGCTATGTTATAGTACCTGTGGCACTGATCTTCATTTCCAATGGAGAAACCCCTTCCAGCAACTTCACTTCTGTGTGAAAAGTCCCATCCAAGTTCCAGCAGCAGGCTCCATGTGATGCAGGATTTCAGTGGCTACTAAGGAGGTCGTTTCGCCTTAGTAGCAGAACTTGTGGACGGACTCTAGGGGGCGTGGCTACAAAGGACATGCAACTGTCAGTCCTCTTTCAGACTAGCGGTTTTTCCGGTGATCGCAGCAGTTTAAAACAGTGGCGGTAATCGCCGGCAAAACCACTAGGTAGCACTCGATTTGCCCAATGCAAGTCAATGGGCTCAAATTGCGGGAAAACTGAGCAGCAGAAAGCCGTCCAGTTTTCCATTTTAAAACATTTTCTATCTTACTGGCGATTACCACCACAGTTTTAAACTGCAGCGGTAAACACCAAGAAAACAGCAAGTCTGAAAGAGGCATCAACGTGCTCCCTATGATGTATACAGCGCTGCTGGTTCACAGCCCCCTGCAAAGCTCCCCAACTTCCCATGTGCTCAGTCCTTTACTGGCTTTACACAGAGGGGAAGCCCTCCTCTTGTCCAGGATGATGCACATGAGGGGAGGGGGAAGGGGAACTTTCCAGAGAGCTATGAATGAGCAGCCCTAAATGTATCGCAGGAAGCCTGAATCCATCCACAATTTCTGCTATCAAGGGGGCCCGACTTCCTTAGTAACCACTGAAATCCTGCAGCACATAGAGCCTGCTGCTGTAACTTGGATGGGACTTTTCACACAAAACTAAAAAAAATTTAGAAAAAAATCATATTTAAAAAAATAAAGCTGCTGGAAGGGGGTCTCCATTGGAAAAGATCAGTGCCACAAGTACTATAACATATCAAAAGTTTTTTTTTTTTTTAGAGTTACGCTTTAAATATATTGTTCTGCAATGTTGGTTGCTTTGACCAATTGTTAATATTTTTCTGTCTGTTTGTAAAGTCACTTATCTAGAAAACTCTTTTGGAATTAAAAAAAAGTAGCTTGATCACATTTATACATCTTAGACCCAAAATATGATTAGTGAGAAGTGAACCTGCCAAAGTTCAGTTCGGGCAGTTCCGTCCCAAACACACAAGAAAATCCGGGTTCGGGTTCAGCACCCCCAAACTATCATCTCCATTGAACTCAATGGGTATGGAGACTCAGAGGAGTGGAGGATCTGTCCACCAAATCCTCATCACTGACCAGATAGTAAAAAGAAAATATACTGTATATATTGCTACTTACCCCTTTGCTGAGGTACCGGCAGACGCGGAGGGTCCTCTTCAGTCCTCTTCCATGCACTTTCACATTGTGTGAATATATCATCATACCCGAGGGAATCCCTTTCAGGATTCCTAGCTAGGGATTTCCTTGGTCAAGAAGACTCTCCACACAGGTTGGGACCTCAGCAAATGGGAGAGAAGTGATATTTATTTTCTGATGAGCAAACTCCGAACATTGCCTGTTTGGGGTCGGTGTGGTTGAACCCGAGCAGGCAATGTTCAATACGAACACTGAACTTTCCAGATCGGGTTTGCTCATCGTTAGATACAGTATGATATGTTATAGATGACAAAAAGAAGCCATTAAGTGTAACACCACTAGTACATGACAGTAAAATGATGGAAAAATACTTTTTGGACACCATCATTAAGCTAAAAAACAATGTAATAGAGACATCCCTGTATCAGAAGCCATCTACTGGCTAACACGATACAAAGATATACATCTTTCCTGTATCAAAATGGAGGATACCAGAATGTACCGCATCTTTATGGAACTAAAACCACTTTTGAAGAAACGTGCACAAATGGACAGTGACATCTTTTTCTTATCTAAATGCAAAAAGGAAAATCTAATTCCAAAAGGACTCTGGATTACAAACCCAATTCTTCATACCTACAATACACAAAACCTTTGTTACAGGACTTCTGAGAGACTAAGGAACCACCTTTTACATGTCTGCTACAGCATAAGGAGTAAAGTCCATGGGCAATTTGAAACTCTGAGGAAAACACTTACAGAAAGCACAGAGCAAAAATTACAATACTACAACAAACTACGGACCTTTCTGGTTCATAACAAGGAAAAGAAACTACACAGATTGCGTCTCAATTCAGGACTCTATACAAACAGATACAAAACAAATCCAAAACCTGACAACTTGGACAACCACTCCATTTTAGACACAAAAGCATCTGTGTCATCAATCTCTCAGATTATAAACCCAACACAGTGGAGCTGGCCATGCTTTATAGAGGACTTTCATTTTGTCCCACTAAGGCCCTAGATAAAACTGAACTCTGTAGTGATATGGAACATTATTCCGGGAGACTGCGCCTGAGGGAATATTTCAATGATACAGAAGATTCAGAAAACACTCAGACCAAAGGAAAAGGGATCCTAACAACCAAGAAGAGGTCAGACTGGACACCTCCACCTGGACGCAACCCTCATTTGGATAAATATATAGACTCCTTCAGACATTTGATAAAATCCAAAATCATAGACACTAACAGGAGACAAGCATCCAACATCAGTGCCCAGGAGAGAAAAGCCATACAGTCTTTAAAAAAACAACAAAGAAATCATCATTAAACCTGCTGACAAGGGAGGTGCAATAGTCATGATGAATACATCAGACTACAAGAAGGAAGCAAACAGACAACTTATGTACACACGCTACCACAAAAAATTGGAGTTGGATCCTACACAGGACTATTACAAGGAACTAAACAAGTTGGTATCTTGTCTGCCTGACCAGTCCATAAGAGCCGGCGATGACCTGATACCAGAGAGTCTAAGAATAGGGACATTCTACATGCTTCCCAAAATCCACAAATCTGGAAATCCAGGAAGACCAATTATTTCATGTGTGGGCACCCTTACTGAGCAGGTATCTGGATGGGTAGAGGGTATTTTTAAACCACTGAAGGACACACCCAGCTACATTCAGGACACAACTGACCTATTGAATAAACTAGCAGCAATAGGTCCTCTACCAGAAGGAACCATCCTGGCCACCATGGATGTGGAATCTTTGTACTCTAATATCCCACACCAGAATGGATTAAATGCCTGAAAATTTTTCATGGAAAACACAGGGACTGATGCTGATGTTGTGGTGAAACTTATAAAATTCATCCTCACCCACAATTACTTTGAATTTGACAACAAGATCTATCTACAGGAGACTGGCACAGCTATGAGAAGTAAAATGGCTCCACAATATGCAAATCTTTCTATGGCCAAGCTTGAAAACGACTTTTCATCCTCATGTCTCATCAGGCCTCTGGCCTTTTACTGCTTCATTGATGATATTTTAATCATCTGGACGGAGTCTGAGCAACAGCTAAACACGTTCCACGAACAGTTTAATCAATTTCATCCCACCATCAACTTAAAACTCAACTACTCCAGCACTGAGATTAACTTTTTGGACACCATCATTAAGCTAAAAAACAATGTAATAGAAACATCCCTGTATCAGAAGTCAATTGACCATCCAACATACCTTAAAGTTTCCATCCAAAACACATAAAGAACTCTGTTATCTATAGCCAAGCCATCAAATACAATCGTATATGTTCCAACCCCATGGATAGAGATGAACACCTTGGTCGCCTCAAAAAGACCTTTTTGAATCAGGGCTCCAAGAACAATTGAAAACCAAATTACAAGAGCCACCAGAATGTCAAGGAATCACCTGCTACATTGCAAAGCTAAAGAAGAAAATAACCGGGTGCCTCTAGTAGTCACCTACAACCCAAATCTGGAAGTGCTAAGGGGAGCTGCACAGAAATTACAACCTTTACTACAAACAGATGCCCGATTACAATCCATTTTTCCAGACCCCCCACTACTGTGCTTTAGGCAGCCCCCAAATCTAAGAAGCATCATTGTCAGAAGCTCCCTGTCCTCTCCAACAGCTGCAGGAACCTTTCCTTGCAACCAGAAAAAATGTAAAACCTGTCCATTTATAATGACCACGGACAAGATAAAGACCCCCAATTCACATCAGGACTACAAGATCCCATGTACTTTCAGCTGCATCACATCTAATGTGGTGTACTTAATTATTTGTTCTAAATGTCCAGCTGGGGATCTGTATGTGGGGAAGACAGGGCAAAAGCTTAGAGCAAGGATGAATTCTCATCGTCACACAATAAGAGAAAAAAGAATGGATCTACCTGTGGCAAAACATTTTTGTATGCTTGATCACAGCACCATAGATATGAAATTACTGGTATTGAAAAGTAACTTCACATCTCAGAGAGAGAGAAGAGTCTGGGAGTACAAGCTCATGATGACCTTTGACACTCTCAATGCTGGAATGAATGCGTCGCATGGATTTATGTCTTTTTACATCAATTATGGAATTTGCTCCTAAGACCTTGTGGGGGGCATTACAACACATTAGGAGACCCCAATCAGAGGACAATAAAACATCCAGACTCCTTACCTATGAACTGGTCCAATATTTATATTTTTCCCTCTTCCTTAATGATAATTCTGCTTCATGTCACTTGTCTTATCTATTGCATTTTTTCTGTGCTGTGTTGTGCATAAATATGTGACTCTTCAGATTTTGTATTAGTCAATGCCTCATGAAGAGACCTGAGTAGTCTCGAAAGCTTGCAATGTGTTACCATCTTTTCAGTTAGCCATTAAAAGGTATCAACCACTGAGGACTCTCAATTCTGAATATTTTTCTATCTACTGGCTAACACGGTACAAAGATATACATCTTTCCTGTAGTAAAATGATGGTCACTTGTCTTAGATCAGGGGTGTCAAACTCGTATTCACCAAGGGCTACATCAATTTAATGGTGGTCCCCAAAGGGCCGTTTGTTACTGAAAGACTGGATGCACACAACAGAGTCCCATCCAGAACATGCATTTCTCTGCACAGAGTAGTGCATGCCTCTGTATAAGGCATGTCACGGTGGATCAGCTCTTTACCAGATGCTGTTACATCTTCCCTGGATCTCACTGAAATCATGGAGAGCTATGGCTGCAGCTTCCAGTCACTTGTCCTTGTCGTTGGTGCTGAAAGCTGCTGATAAACAGCTGGTTCAATGCAGAATACAACTGGACCCTATTCTTGGCCTAATCTGAGGAATGGACATCAATAGAAAAAGGGATCCTGAAGTGAGAATACCACTTTTATCTGCTGCTCCATTCTTTGGTATACTGGCAGAGTGTTCTGTGAGGACTAATCCCAAAACCCCCCTTCTGAAGACCTGATAAAGAGGTTCTGTAGAAGCTGGTTAACCACCACTTTAGTTGAGCAAAGCCAATATCTCATTTCTGCATAGATGGTTGGTGGGATTAACCCTGTAGTCAGTCAACCTACCTAGAGGTCTTCTGCTCATCTTTGCCTGATCTTCTCCTGGCTGTGTGGGCTGGCGATCGCCATGCCGGATCCGGAGGCCATCACGAGTCCTCTCCTTCTTCCCAGCGTCCTCTTCTTCTGCCTGATCTCATTGTGACACTGCACATGCTTCATGGATCAGTGATACAGGCAAGATGAAAAGACAGCCGGAAGCAGGAGAAGACATCATGGGGAACTGCTAGACTGCTCTCCGGGACCCAAGGAGCTGCAGCTGCGACGGATAAGTATGTCAGCTTTTTTGTGTTCTAGAGTGATAATACTCCTTTAAGGCCAGCCAGAAGAGACACTGGGTGAGCTGCTGAAAAAGCAGCCACAGGAATCCCCAGCAATTGGGGTCCTGTATATTTCACCCCCAGGTATGTTGATCCCTAGATGTTTTGTTCCCTGCATGTTGACCCCAGAAGCTGAGGGTGAAACATCTGGGGTCAAAATGCTAGGGGCAAAACATCAGATGGCGACACATCCAGGGACAAAATGCTGTACAGTAGGTGAAACATCCAGGGGCGATAAGTGCGGGTGCAAAATGTTTGGGGGCAAAACATGCGGGGGTGAACTGCTGGGGGAAAATTCTGGGGGCGAAACATCTGGAGGCGAAACATCCAGGGGCGAAATGTGCGGGGGCGAAATGTACCTGGAGCCGAACTGCTGGGGGCAAATTGATGGGGACGAACTGCTGGGGGCAAAACTTCCTATAACCCTTTGCCACCACCACCACCCTGTCTTCCACACTGTCAAGTCTGAGTAGCCGTGACTCTGGATCACATATTGCTCACCCTGATCCTCCTTCCTCCCAACATGCAGAGTGCTCAGAGATAACTGATCCCACACTTGGACATACCGAAGAGCTGTTCACCTTTCCATTTATAGATTCTGGCCTTTTGCCCGGTCCACTTGAAGCGGGGCAAGAAGAGATTGCATGTAGCGATGTCCAAATATTTGAGCAGCCACGTTCGCACGAAGGCGACAGTGGATAAGTGTCTCAAGAGGTGGATGATGATGAGACACAATTGCCAGAAAGTCAGGAGGAAGAGCAGCCTGCTAAAGTGGAGGACGAGGTGGTGGATGATATAGTAACTGACCCAAGCTGGCAGGAGAACAAGCACAGCGAGGACAGTACCACACGGGGAGGGAGGTGTAGCACCCAAACAGGCAGGAAGAAGTAGTGTGGTGGCCACAGACAGAAGGCGGGCAACCAGTCCACGTAACACCAACACAACAGAAGTTGACAGTCCAACTGTTAGGTCTTCCCGAGTTTGGTTGTTTTTTAAAGACTGCCGATAACACCAAAAAGGCCATTTGCACCACATGCCATGCCAGCATTAGCAGAGGTAGCAAAATTACCAGCCTCACCACCACCAGCATGATCAGGCACATGGCAGCAAAGCACCTGACTTTGTGGGCCGAACCCCAGGGTCCACGAACAGTGTCTGCGTGTGACCCCACTGCTTCTTCTACTGTTGTGCGTGAAAACCAATCCCCTATCCATGGTCCATGCGAAGATGCCTCCTGCCTTGCACCGGTCGTTGCACATACTCAGCTAGCACCACCATCAAGCACATCCACATTCTTGTCCCAGCACAGCATTCAGTTGTCCGTACCCCATTCCTTGGAAAACAAGTGCAAATACGCAGCCAACGCCCCACAGGCCACAATATTAAGTAACCATATTTCGTGACTGCTTGCGCTCAAAATGTTGCCTTTTAGGCTTGTGGAGACAGAAGATTTCTGCAACCTGATGGCGGCAACCGTCCCTCAGTAGTTGGTGCCCAGCCATCACTATTTCTCCCAGTGTGCCGTCCCCGCATTACACAGGCACGTGTCCCACAACATTAGCCATGCCCTCAACGATGCAGTTACTGGGAAAGTCCACCTATCCACCGACACATGGACAATTGCTTCTGGGCAGGGATGGTGCATCTCGCTGACGGCACACTGGGTTAACATAGTGAGAACTAGGACCCAGTCGGACCTTGGGATGGAACATGACCTCCCAACGCTGAGGATTGCGGGCCCTTGGTCAATCAGGATTGCCCCCCCACAGTCTACGGTTCCTGCACCTCCTGCTCCTCATTCTCTTTAGCCTCCATCTCCGAAATGACCACATCAGTCACAAGCTGGAAGCTCTGCAGCACTGCCTCAGCCAAGGGGCAACAGGCTGTGGTGAACCTAATATGCTTAGGTGACAAACTGCCCAATGTTGAAGAGTTGTGTACAGCTCTGAAAGAGCAGGCAGATCAGTAGCTGATGCCGCTGAACCTACAGGCAGGCATGGTCATATGTAACAATGATCGGAACCTGCTGATGGCTCTGAAGCGAGACGAGCTCACACGTACCATGCCTGGCCCATGTGCTTAACCTCGTTGTTCAACGGTTTCTCAAAACCTAACGGAGCTGCTGGATCTGCATGTCAAAGTACGCCGCCTGTGTGCCCATTTTAGGAAGTCAACTACAGCTTCAGCTACCCTTGCCGTGCTTCAGCAGCGTTTGCAGCTTCCGGCTCTCCGACTGTTACGTGATGCCCCCACACATTGGAACTCTATACTGCAGATGTTGGAAAGGACTTGTGAGCAGAAGAGGGCGGTTGTTGACTACCAGCATCAACAAGGCAATCGGTATTCGGTTCAGACTCCACACATAAGACCTCAGGAGTGGACATGATTGTCAGACATATGTACCATCCTCCAAAACTTTGAGAACTCCACCAAGATGGTGAGCGGCGATGACGCCATAATTAGAGTCATCATCCCGCTTCTCTGTGTTCTGAAATGGTCTCTGCTCACAATCAAAGAGGATGCATTGCAGGCGGAGCATGATGAGACGACGGAGCAAGGAACCATACAGGGTGATTACACACAGCTCTGCACTCCTGCGGTTCTGCTATGTGCTCCACACTCCTGCGGTTCTG
Source organism: Dendrobates tinctorius (assembly GCF_039654945.1). Classification (NCBI taxonomy): domain Eukaryota; kingdom Metazoa; phylum Chordata; class Amphibia; order Anura; family Dendrobatidae; genus Dendrobates; species Dendrobates tinctorius. The sequence continues at coordinate 203,652 of NW_027361770.1, forward strand.
CTATGTGCTCCACACTCCTGCAGTTCTGCTATGCACTCCACACTCCTGCGGTTCTGCCATGCTCTCCGCACTCCTGCAGTTCTGCCTGCGCTCCGCACTCTTGCGGCTCTGCCTGTGCTCCACACCCTTGTGGCTCTGCCTGCGCTTCGCACCCTTGTGGATCTGCTTTTTTCTGCTTCTGCTGGTGCAGAGCCTCTTGCTGCTATCTGCAGCTCCTCTCCGCAGTCTTGCGGTACTCCCCCAGTGTGAACAGGTCCAAACCTATTCCTTCATACTCAACTCCTTCCTGCCAGTACCCGTACCTGCACCTCTTGTGTGAACAGGTCTCTACCTAGTCCATACCCCACTCCTTCCTGCCCAGGAGAGAATGGTCAGTAGTTCTCTTGGTGAGGACACAGAAGTCTTGCCTGTTGGCAGTATAACACGCATGGCTGAGTTTGTTACACTGTCTTTCCCGTGACCCTTGCGTTCTCAAACTTTTTTGGTGACAGTCAATACTGGTTAGTAACACTTCTAGACCCACGCTTCAAGGAGAACTTTCTATCTCTTTTTCCAGAGGCAGACAGGTGTAGTAAAATGGTGCAGTACCAAAGGCCCTTGCTGTTGAATTATGAAAAAAATTCCCATCTGAAAATGCTGGCAGCGGAGGTCACAGTTCATTGGACAAACAAGGAGTACAGGCAAGAGAAACAACTCCAATCCAGCAGAGGCAGGCAAACACTGGCAAAGTTCTGGGAGAGTTTTCTCAGACCCTCCTATCGCTCTGGCGAGAGGTGCGGGGTACTGTCACAAGGAATGCAAAGTTTGGGAAGATGCTGAGGAAGTACCTTGCTGACCATACCAACGTCCTAAGTGATTCCTCTGTGCCTTTTAATTATTGGGTATCCAAGCTGGACACGTGGAATGAACTGGCTATCTATGCCTTGGAGGTCCTGGCCTGCTCTGCTGCTAGTGTTTTGCCAGCGCGGGTTTTTACTGCCGCTGGTGGAATTATAACTCATAAGCGCATCCGCCTGTCAACAGAAAATACTGACAGGCTGACTCTTATAAAAATGAACAAGGGCTGGATTGGGACAGACTTCTCAACACCTCCAAATGATAGCAACGTAACAAACTCAAATCCAGCGTCTTTTTTAGAGAGGTCTATTCCCATGCACCTCTTCACACTTACAGAGGTACATGCTTCCTGATTTGGCCTATTTCCTATTGTCCTCCTCCTTCTCCTCATCCTCATCATCTACCACCACTAGATCACCAGGGTGACCATTGTCTGTGATGCAACACCCACATTAATGTTGTAATATATAGATATATATAATTGATATATACACACACACACAGTGCCTTGCGAAAGTATTCGGCCCCCTGGAACTATTCAACCTTTTCACACATATCATGCTTCAAACACAAAGATACCAAATGTAAATTTTTGGTGAAGAATCAACAAGTGGGACACAATTGTGAAGTTGAACGAAATTTATTGGTTATTTTAAATGTTTGCGGAAATTCAAAAACTGAAAAGTGGGGCGTGCAATATTATTAGGCCCCTTTAACTTAATACTTTGTTGCGCCACCTTTTGCTAGGATTACAGCTGCAAGTCGCTTGGGGTATGTCTCTATCAGTTTTGTACATCAAGAGACTGAAATTCTTGCCCATTCTTCCTTGGCAAACAGCTTTAGCTCCGTCAGCTTCAACTTAATTCACTAAAGTCCCTACTCATGTTCGTCATCTGTCAATGGAAATAAAGGGGGCTTCCACGTTATAAAGACTCTGGAAAAGGGCTCCTCACCCCCCAAAAGAAATACAGAAAATTTTGCACTCCCAAATCCAAATGCACCCTCCATTCTGAGCCTTACAGTGTGGCCAAACCACATTTAGCATAAACATGTTTGGCATTTCTGTAGCGAAGAGAGCACACCTAATTTGAGGGTGCGTTTCTCCAGAAGTATGAGCTGGTCACTCCATTGTTTTGGGCAGTACCACAGCAGTTTGCATTTTTAACTCAGCAACATCTACTGCTGGAAAACTCCCATGAAGTCAGAATTGTCACTACACCTGTAGATAAATTCTGAAAGGGGTATGATTTCCAAAATGGGGTCTTTTTAGGAGGGGGGGGGATTCTGCTCTTCCAGCACTTAAGGGTTGTGTATATGGAGTCTGCAAACTATTCTAGGAAAATCTGCACTCCTGAGTCTTGGTGTATGGCTAAGCACTACTGTACAGCCACATTGGAGTATGGAGTATTTCTACATTCAGCAGAAATTGTCGAACAAAATTTGATGTCATTTTTACCCATTTCTCAGTGTGAAAATGAAAAATCTAAAACAAAATTTTGCGGGTAAAAATGTAATTATTTTTTCTTTACTGCCCAATGGTATAAAATTCTGTGACTTCAATATGATCACTTCCCCCTTTAGATGAATTCATTGGGAGGTGTAGTTTGTAAAATGGTGTCTGTTATGAGGGGTTCTGCTGTTCTTGCACCTCAGGGGCTCTGCCAACGAGACATGGCACCCTCAAACCAGCTCAATGGTATAAAATAGTTTGAGGCACAAGTGGTGTCAATATGATCACTGCACCCCTAGATTAATTAATTGGCGAGTGCAGTTTGTAAAATTAGTTCACATATGGGGGGCTTCTGTTGTTCTAGTGGCACCTCAGGGGCTCTACCAATGTGCCATGGCACCCTCAAACCATTCCAGCAAAATTTGAACTGCAATATGGTGCTTCTTCCCTTCTGAGCTTTGCACTGTACCTCAAAAGAATTTTTCAACCACATATGGGATATCGGCGTACTCAGGAGAAATTGTAAAACAAATATTGGGTGCCATGTTCTCCTGTTACTGTTGTGTAAATAAGAAAATTGGAGCTAAAATAATCTTTTTGTTCGAAAAATTTGTTTTTTTTATTGTCATGGCTCTACGTTATAATTTTTTCTGTGAACCACTTGGGGGGTTCATGGTCGTCATCATCACCACTGATCTAGATACATTCCTTAAGGGGTCTAGTTTCCAAAATGGGGTCACTTGTTGAGTGTTTCCACTGTTTAGGCACATCAGGGCTTCTCCAAATGCAACATGACACCTGGAGTCCACTGCATCAAAATCTGAGTTACAAAACATCACTCCTTCCTTTCTGAGCAATGCAGTGCGCGCAAACAATAGTTTTTCATCACATATGGGGTATGGGCGTACTCAGAAGAAATTGCACATCAAAATTTGAGGTCCATTTTCTCATGTTACCTTGTGAAAATAAAAAAAATTGGAACTAAAAGGAAATTTTTTGTGGGAAAATGTGTTTTTTTTATTTTTGTGACTCTGCGTTATAAACTTTTGGGAAGCAGGGGGTTTCAAGGTGCTCACCACACATCTAGATATATTGCTTAAAGGGTTTAGTTTCCAAAATGGGGTCACTTGTGGGGATTATCTACTGTTTAGTCACATCAGGGACTTTCCAAACCAGATGTGGCATCTGTGAATTAATGCAGCAAATTTTGCATTCAAAACTCAAATGGTGCTCCCTCCCTTCTAAGCCATGCTGTGTGCTTAAATAGTTGTTTTCGATTACATATTTGGTATCAGCAAACTCGGGAGAGATTGCAAATCAAATTACATTGGACAATTTCCCCTGATACCCTTATGAAAATGCAAAATTTGGGGCTAAAACATTTTTGTGGGAAAAATGTGATTTTTTTTTTTATATTAATGGCTCAATGTTATAAACGTCTGTAAAGCATCTGGAGTTTCAACATGCTCACCACACATCTAGATAAGTTTCCTGAGGGGTCTAGTTTTCAAAATGGTGTCACTTGTGAGATGTTTCCACTATATAGGCATGCCAGGGTCATTCCACATGCGATATGGTGTCCGTTAATTATGCCAGCAAATTTGGCATTCAAAAAGTCAAATAGTGCTCTTTTCCTTTCCTAGCCCTGCCATGTGCCAAAACAGTGGCTTTCCCCCACATATGGGGTATCAGCATGCTCAGTAGAAATTACACAACAAATTTTGGTGTCCAATGTTTTACTGTTACCCATGTGAAAATAAAAAATGGGTCTAAAGTAATTTATTTTGTGAAAAAAAAAAAGTAAAATTTTCATCTTTTCCTTCCGCATTAAAAAAATTCCTGTGAAGCACCTGCGTACCTCGAGGGGTGGAGGTTTTAGAATGCTTTTACTTTTCAGTATTTTTTGTCAAATAGATCCCGCACAGTCACTTCAAATGTTAATTGGACCCTAAAAAAATGGTTTTGTAAATTATGTTGAAGAAATGAGAACTTGCTGGTCAACTTTTAAACCTAACTTGCTAACAATAAAGGATTGTTGGAAAAATTCTACTGATATAAAATAGACATGTGGGAAATGTTATTTATTAATTATTTTATGTGACACAACTCTCTGATTTAAGGACATAAAAATTAAAAGTTTGAAAATTGCAAAATGTTTAAACCCTTTCCGACATCAGGCGCACATTTACGCAATGTCAGCCTCTCTCCCTTTGATGTGGGCTCTGACAGTGAGCCCACATCTTTCCCAGGACATGTCAGCTGTTTCAATATGCTCACGGCACATGCTTAACAGCTGACAGATGGAATCGCGATCCACCCGCGGCTATTAACTAATTAAATGCCGCTGGCAAATGCTGACAGCGGCATTTAAAATGCACATCCGGCAATCGCGCCAGAATTACGCACACCGGTGACCTGCGTCACATGATCACAGGTCACCGGTGTGTCTGCATAACAACCCGAGGTCTCCTGGACACCTCTATGGTTATCAGTGCTGACTTACCGAGGTGATATAGAGAAAACGAAACGTACGAAATGGTTTCGTGATGCTGATGATTACAGATCTGGTCGTATTTTCTCATGGCAAATGGGTCTGCAAAATACTCCATATCCTAGGAGAGATCGGCCTTTACCAATGCATAGAAGGAGGAGACCACCAGTTAAAGATCAAAGATTTGGGTTCACTACTGCTGAGTCTGATTCAACGGATGACTCTAATATGGGTGCAGCATCTTCATCTTCTATTTTTTTAGGAAAAGACAAGATGGACAATATAACAAGAAAAGGAGGACCCGTCGAGGAGGTAGAAAGCACAGGAGAAAGAGGAATGTCATGCAAAGCACCGAAGCGAACGAGGAATATGGAGGTGAAAAAGAGAGTCCAGTAACACAGAGAGACTTGGTGGTAAATATCTCGTCGTGTGTGTTATCTAAAGTGGACTATGGGGTATTGTCTAAGGGACTGTCATTTTGTCCCACAAATTCCCCTGATTGGTTTGAAATCGAGTGTGATTTGTTCTCTTTTTTTAGGAGGCTACGTTGACATCTTTTTTCTCTGTTAAGGAAGAAAAATCATATGCTAATAGTGATGACGATAAATCTACTGGTTTTACGCTTCAGGGTGTTGGATTATACAGTAAGAGTAATTTTCAACCACCTGTTAGGAATAACTTTGTTGAATCGTATATTCAGTTGGTAGAGAGAGATATTGCACAATTAAAGGGAGAGTTTCGGGGTCAACATAGGGGGAATCTTACATACTCTGAAAAACAGGCATTGGATAAGCTTTCAAAAAATACTGTTATTACGATAAAAGCTGCAGATAAAGGTGGTGCGGTAGTTGTTATGGATACAAAGATGGAGATTCTTGGCCAACTTTCTGATACTGCAGTGTATGTTAGATTGACTGGTGACCCCACCCCCCGTTTCTTGAGTGAATTGCAGCTCTTGGTGGATGAGTCCTTGCTCAATGGACTCATTGATCAGAAGCTATCTGAATATTTGGTGGTGGATGCTCCCCAGACACCAATACTATATACGTTACCGAAAATACATAAATGTTTGGAGAATCCACCTGGGCATCCCATAGTATCTGGGAGGGGGTCATTATGTAGTAAGGTTTCGATTTTTCTTGACAAAGTATTGCGACGTTTTGCTACCTCAGCACGGTCTTATATCATAGACACGAATGATTTTTTGCAGAAAATTAGTGACGTTAAAGTTACTTCTCATATGGTGCTTGCATCTTTTGATGTGGTTTCTCTATATACGTCCATTGAGCATGACAGGGGCTTGGAGGCCGTCGATGTGGTGCTGACAGGCTCGGACATGGCGCCAGAGTGTGCACAACTGGTCCTAGCACTGTTAGGTTTCATCCTCAGGAGAAATTTTTTTCTCTTTGGGGATGATTATTACCTACAGTTGCGGGGTACCGCCATGGGGTCCAATGTGGCTCCAACTTACGCTAACATCTACATGGCGGTATTCGAGGACCGGTATGTGTACAATTCCATCTACTGGTGCCATGTCCGGGCCTGGTGGCACTACATCGACGATATCTTCTGTATCTGGGATGGTAGTCTTGAGGATCTTCTTGATTTTCAAAATGAATTGAACAATGTATTCTCTGAGTTGAAGTTTACAATGACCCACTCTTTTGATCAGGTCCAATTTTTGGACACGCTGGTCTATAAGAAAGATGAGTCTCTGTATACTGATCTTTTTGTAAAAGAGACAGATAGGAATAGTCTTTTGGTGTATGATAGTAATCACCCAAGACAGATGGTGGAGTCACTTCCATGGAGTCAGATGTTACGTGTACGGAGGATTGTCAAAGAGGATGACAAGTTGGATTTAAGATTGGACCAGATGTGTACAAAATTTGTTAATAGGGGCTACCCGATGGATCGAGTTAATTCTTATAGAGTTAAGGCTCAAAATACACCGGTGGAGGATTCTAGCCATAAGCGAACTAAAGGGCCTATGAGACGTGTTCCCTTTGTCTCAACGTATTGCCCAGTTAGTGGCAGGATTGGAGGTATCCTGAACAAACATTGGAGCCTCTTACAGAAGGGTCTGCCTCAGATATCAGAATTTGTGGACAGGCCATTGCTTTCATATAGACATGGATACAACCTTAAAGATAGATTGGTAAGGTCAGATATTGGTTCATCAAAAGTCAACATACAAAGGACAATATGTACTCCTAAGATGGGCAATTTCCCATGTTTGGGATGTGCCTGTTGTGGCAACATGTTTAAGGGTGATAGTTTCAATCACCCTCGAACTAGAAAAAAATTTTCAATTAAAGAAAGGTATACGTGTTCGTCGAGTTTTGTGATTTACTTGATTTTGTGCCCATGTGGGCTTATGTATATAGGAGAGACCACCATGGAGATTAGGGCTCGCATTAGTAAGCATAAGAGTACAATTAGGACTAAACTTGTGGAGTTGCCGATTCCGAAGCATTTTTTAGAGTGCAGACATTCAGTGAACCAGTTACGATTTAGAGTAATAGATGGGGTTCCTGTATTGAGACGTGGGGGTGATAGGGTTAAGATGTTGAAGAAAAAAGAGTTGAGATGGATATCGATTCTCGATACATTACAACCAAGGGGTTTGAACTTGGATTACAATCTACATACTTGTGTCACCTAATTTTTTACTTTGTGTCATTATCCTTTGATGTGGGTGTATATTTGTTTATGTGGCCTTTTATGGTCTTTTAATTATAAGTTTTTTTTATTTATTTATTCTTTGGTGTTTATAGGTGATACATTTGGATGGAGTGGAGGACACGGGGACTGAACAGTCCTGAATTACGAAGAGGATGTTGTCCTTTGAGATTTTTTGTCGTTATTTCTTGCCTGCCATTCCCCGTGCCCTCTCTTCCTTTTTTCTTTTTTCCTCTTCTTGTAATTATCCCAGTTTTGCTCCTTATACAATGTGCAACGTATGTGAATCAAGGATTTCATAAAGATATGGAATATTATTAAAGTTACTATGGATGTGGTTACTTGATTCCTGATGTCTTTTATATGTTGCTTTGTATGGGAGCATTTTGGCCTATCTGTGTGGACTCATTTATTCAAGTGTGGTATTACACTTGTTTCCGTTAATCAGCGCATGCGCGAGCTTGTGAGGGGGTGCTTTGTGTGATTGCGCGCTCTGGGTCTCTGCGTGTGCGCGGTCCCCCCTGTGGGCTGTTCGTGTGGCTGATCCCCTGCACAGCACCGCGCATGCGTGGTGCTTTGTGACGGAGACATCACGTGACCGGGTCTGCAGGGATGGGCGGCACGCGCGCCGTGACCTTGTGGTGCGCGTCACTGGACTGCGCCTCTGATACAGCATGGCTCCTGCTGATGTTGTCATTTGGGTGAGAGGGAACTCTGCCAATACATGGATGTGTGAGTCCACATATGATTGGTCCTTTGGGGTTGGCGCCATTATTATGTGAATAGGGATTGGCGGTTTACACATGGATATGTATTATTGCAAGTGATTGGTGCGCTATTTCTATGGATACCTTTGATGCATCACGATTATTGGTGGGCTGATCTGGGGATGGTTGTTTATATATGAAATGCTTTTGCAATATTTCTAATATGATTATGACCGTTATTGTTAACGACTAGATAAACTGTGTTATTGAATATATATGTATTTGATGGATGTATTTATATGTATTTTATGTATGAATTTTTTGTGATGGGTGTTACCTAAATGGTGATTAGCTGTGCCACACTATAAAAGGCCACCATATGTGCTGTTATGTTATACTTGAAAAAGGCCACAATATGGCCGAAACGTTGTATTTTGTACTGGCAGAATAAATTTTTGATACAATTTTTCACCTAGACCGGATGCTGTTCCTTTTCCTTATTTGGACTATTGTTCATTTGGGTCCATGAACCTTTGAACCTGCATCTACTCCTCCGTTGTGCTGTCGGCTGCTCTCTGTAGTACATTCCCAATAATCAGACCTCTTTTTGAAACAAATCTTTCCCCATTTTGCAATATGTTTTTTACTATAGGGTCAGTATTTAAAATCGGTAAGTACTTTTTTTATGATGGAAATAATTTGACCGTATTGATTGTTATAAGCGGTAGAGAAAACAATCTGGGAACTAGAGGACTCTACACTATATTCATTGCTTTGTAAGAGGTATTCTTATTTACTAATTTGATCAGCTTTTTTCTTTGCTGAAATCAGGGTGGAATTTTTATAACCCCTGTTAAAAAAACCTTTTTTGAATTTTCTTACATTCCATGCCATAGAGTTCCTCTGACGAACAACAACGCTTTGCCCTAATATATTCCCCAGTTGGGATGTTGTCAATAATATGCCTGGGATGATTACTAGTGGCATACAGCAGAGCGTTACCAGAGAGGTTTTCTGAATAAACTGCAGATTACACTTTTTTATGTGGATCACCTGTTAAACTGAGATCCAGGAACAAAATGGTTAATGGATTGCTGACAAAAGTGAATGACATGTTGCAGGGGTTATTGTTGAGATATTCAACAAAGGAAACTTGTCACGCCTGCGCCTTGGCTGAATGGCGCGAGCCGGGGGTTGTGGCCCCACTGTGGCACAGACCAGACTACCCTGGAAGGGGCGTGACTGCGACAGCTACCTTGGTCTTCACTGGAGCCTCTGATGGTGAGGTCAAGCTTGTGCGGCAGATAGCTGTCGGGTGCCACTCCAGGGTGGTGTCAGGCTGTGGCTGCTGATCCCACTTGGAGACAAGTCACTTGGACAGATGTGACTGACAGGCAGACTGAGACACAGGGCAAGAAGGTACAACAGATACAGGGCAAGCAGGCGTGGCTTGGAGACACTGGGCCAACAGGCGTAGCTTGGAGACACTGGTTTAGGCGGGCACGGCTTGAGACACAGGACGGGCGGGCACGGCTTGGAGACACTGGTTTAGGCGGGCACGGCTTGAGACACAGGACAGGCGGGCACGGCTTGAGACACAGGATGGGCGGGCACGGCTTGAGACACAGGAGGGGCGGGCACAGCTTGAGACACAGGACGGGCGGGCACGGCTTGAGACACAGGACGGGCGGGCATGGCTTGAGACACAGGACGGGCGGGCACGGCTTGAGACACAGGACGGGCGGGCACGGCTTGAGACACAGGACGGGCGGGCACAGCTTGAGACACAGGACGGGCGGGCACGGCTTGAGACACAGGACAGGCGGGCACGGCTTGAGAAGGAACAGGTAGGGACCTGTTCACACAGCAGGTGCAGGTATGGATGCAGGCATGCAGGAGTGGAATATGAAGGAACGGGTTTGGACCTGTTCACACAGGAGGTGCAGGTATGGATGCAGGCAGGCGTGGAATATGAAGGAACAGGTCTGGACCTGTTCACACAGGAGGTGCAGGTATGGATGCAGGCAGGCAAGAGTGAAATAAGAAGGAACAGGTTTGGACCTGTTCACACAGGAGGTGCAGGTGAAGGCAGGAGTGGAGAGAGAAGCTGCAGAAAGAGGTTCTGCAGCGGCAGCAGGAGTGGAGCAAAGCTGAACCACAAGGTCTGTGGAGAGAAGCTGCATCAAGAGGTTCCGCAGTGGCAGCAGGAATGGAGCAAAGCAGAACCACAAGGTCTGTGGAGAGAAGCTGCAGCAAGGGGTTCTGCAGCAGCAGCAGCAGGAATGGAGCAAAGCTGAACCACAAGGTCTGTGGAGAGAAGCTGCAGCAAGGGGTTCTGCAGCAGCAGCAGCAGCAGGAATGGAGCAAAGCTGAACCACAAGGTCTGTGGAGAGAAGCTGCAGCAAGAGGTTCTGCAGTGGCAGCAGGAATGGAGCAAAGCTGAACCACAAGGTCTGTGGAGAGAAGCTGCATCAAGAGGTTCCGCAGTGGCAGCAGGAATGGAGCAAAGCAGAACCACAAGGTCTGTGGAGAGAAGCTGCAGCAAGGGGTTCTGCAGCAGCAGCAGCAGGAATGGAGCAAAGCTGAACCACAAGGTCTGTGGAGAGAAGCTGCAGCAAGAGGTTCTGCAGTGGCAGCAGGAATGGAGCAAAGCTGAACCACAAGGTCTGTGGAGAGAAGCTGCATCAAGAGGTTCCGCAGTGGCAGCAGGAATGGAGCAAAGCAGAACCACAAGGTCTGTGGAGAGAAGCTGCAGCAAGGGGTTCTGCAGCAGCAGCAGCAGGAATGGAGCAAAGCTGAACCACAAGGTCTGTGGAGAGAAGCTGCAGCAAGAGGTTCTGCAGTGGCAGCAGGAATGGAGCAAAGCTGAACCACAAGGTCTGTGGAGAGAAGCTGCAGCAAGAGGTTCTGCAGCGGCAGCAGGAGCCGTGCAGACAGAGCGGCTAGAGTGCAGATGCACAGATAAAGCTGCGAGAGTGCAGATGCACAGACAGGGAGGACACAAGGAAAGACACAGCAAGGAAGGGAGCCACGGACAAGGAAAAAGGGAGACTGATAGAGAAAGGTAAGACTGAGTTCAGACAGAGAGACCGGGACAAAGACACAAGGACCAGGATATTCAGCCTCCTGGCAGGCGGACAGAGAAATGCTAGGCAAGGTACCGAGACACAGGAATACAGACTAAGAGCTTTCAGAGAAGGCAAGACATAGCTCAGCAGCAAGGAGCTAACTGAGTTTAGACATTGCACAGGCAATGTTTCAGTGGGAGTGGCAAAACTAAATAGTCAAGGGCTCCAGGTGATTGGTAAGGGGCAGATTACACAGGTGCACCCTGACTGCATAAGAACCAGAGAGTTCAGGCGCCGCCCCCATATACACACAGTCTGGAAACATGGAGAGCAGAGGCACAGAGCTGGCAACAGACAGAATTCACAGCATGGCTTGAAGCAGAAAGTAAGTTGGTGTGCGGGGGATGGGATGCCATGCAGTGATGCCAGCAGGGTTGTTACAGTACCCCCCTTTACGGCCCCTCTTCGTCAAGCCTGCCAGAATGACCAGAAGAAGGAGTACGGGACCACACACAGTCCAGGTTGACACGACATCCTTCAGGTAGGGTGGAGTATGTGTGCCATCAGGAATCCCAGATTGCCCGGTTTCTTGGTGCCTAAGGGAGTGAGTTTCCAACACAGAGGGTACAAAGACTTCTTCCTCCTGATTGGCAGAGAGCAGGGACCTGGAAGCTTCAGACTTGACCTCTACATCAGCCGGCCTGCTAGAAACAGAAGACACCATCACCGAGTCCGACTTCCGACCGATGTGCCAGAAAAATTGGACCTCCTCCTCCCGGTTGGTGAGAAATGGAGATAGGTAGGTCACTGCTCCAACATCTTCACCCACCTGCCAAATGGAAGCTGGAGGCATACATACAGGGAGCCACTTCAGCCTGTTACCCTGAAAAAACTGGACCACATCTTCCTGGTTAGAGGATGGGTGAAGCTCTGTCTTGGGAACTTCACCCCTGGGCCACAGGGGAGCTGAAGGCATACACTCAGGATCCATCTTCAGCCCTTTATCCTGGGGAAGACAATCAAGAGGCAGGGGTGCTCTTGGGAGCAGGACACTGGTATAGTCGCTGGGGACATGTGAGGAGACTGAGACCGCCTCCCCCTCTTCAGAGGCATCCTCACACCTTGACTCAGCGACTAGCAAACCAGACGAAGAAGACGACCTTGCTGACTGAATGCAACACAAGGGAACCAGACACCTCTTGTCACTTGGTTGTTTCAAGTGTGGTGCCTTGCTGGGTCTCCAAACATAAATGGGCACCAGGATCTCTGGTTCAGAATGACCCATGGGCATACCAGTCAACACGTGGAAGATGAACTTCTTCATGTATAAAGCTCCAACCTGGAGCTGTAGTTGTCCTTGTAGGACTAGACTGTTTTCCAACAGGGCTCGGCCACCTCGAGACAACGCCCACGTCGGCTCCGGGAGCTGTATGACAGAGACGACACATTGACTCCGTATGGCTGGCGGTTTATACACACCAAAGCTCCCAGAAGGCAGAGAAACAGTCATTGGCTTCACAGGACAGAGACAGTCGGGATGTTCCTTCACGAGACCAGATTGCGGCTGTAAGCTTGCCAGCCGCTTTTTCTTAGACCTCTTGGACCTTACACGGGAGGCCGCCTTAGTAGGCTGAGGAACAGGAGTGTCAGGGACGGTCACAGACGGATGAGAGGATTCACCCATAGGTTCCTCTTGTCTGGTCTGTATCTGGAAGCTTGAGGGGGAAGACATCTCAAGAGCAGCTGGACGAGGCATGTCGAAAACTTTACGGAAGGCCACCAGGAAGGCCCCCAGGCTCATGACGACAGGGTCCCCTGCTTCCCAAAGGGGACAGATCCAATTCAAGGCATCACCAGCTAGGTTGGACATGATATATGCCACCTTGACCCGGTCAGAGGGGAAACAAACTGCATTCTGCAGGATGTAGTGCAGGCACTTTTTCAGGAACCCTTGGCACTCTTGGGGGCCCCATAGAACCTAGGCGGAGCTGCTGGGTCGTGCTCTTCGTAGGCCAGGAGCTGCTCATAGATGGCCTTGGAGACTATGAGTGGTTCAGAAGTCTCCACAATTGGAACCACACAAGGTGGAACAAACTCTTCCGGTGGCTCACACTGGCAGGGAGAGAGTTCATGACACTCTGCGAGCGGAAGGACATGGGACTCAGCGGGGACCATGGCCTGTGCAAACTGTCACGCCCGTGCATTTGCTGAATGGTGCGAGCCGGGGGTTGTGGCCCCACTGTGGCACAGACCAGACTACCCTGGAAGAGGCGTGACTGCGACAGCTACCTTGGTCTTTACTGGAGCCTCTGATGGTGAGGTCAGGCTTGTGCGGCAGATAGCTGTCGGGTGCCACTCCAGGGTGGTGTCTGGCTGTGGCTGCTGATCCCACTTGGAGACAAGTCACTTGGACAGATGTGACTGACAGGTAGACTGAGACACAGGGCAAGAAGGTACGACAGATACAGGGCAAGCAGGCGTGGCTTGGAGACACTGGGCAAACAGGCGTGGCTTGGAGACACTGGTTTAGCCGGGCACGGCTTGAGACACAGGACGGGCGGGCACGGCTTGAGACACAGGACGGGTGAGCACGGCTTGAGACACAGGACGGGCGGGCACGGCTTGAGACACAGGACGGGCGGGCACGGCTTGAGACACAGGACGGGCGGGCAAGGCTTGAGACACAGGACGGGCGGGCACGGCTTGAGACACAGGACGGGCGGGCACGGCTTGAGACACAGGACAGGCGGGCACGGTGTTGTGAGTTCATTTTCCCCTTCATTACTGAGGCCCAAGTTAGAACCAAGGTGGGAGGAGAACCCATACCGAGTGTTGCGCCGGATAAGCCCCGACGGGCCTGTGTATAAAATACAATCCGAAGGAAATGACGCACCTATCACTTGTGCTGTGCACCGAAATATGTTGTGCCCCTGTGCGTCCACTGATCCCATGCGACCTGAGCCAATCCCTCAGGTCCCCGACCCCCCGTCAACAGTCTGGGACCTGGATGATGAACAGGACTTCCCAGCCACATCCGCGGGCCCTCCAAGTAGTGACATTGCAGCAGACCCAGTGAGCCCGCCAGAATCGACCAACCTACCACCATCCACCACCACAGAAGGCTCCATCACAGTCGAACTTAGGCCTGTTTCACACTTGCTTTTCTTTGCAGCGCGTTTTTCCCGCAAAAAAACACATTGAAAAACGCATACAAAAGCATACAACTGCTGCGTTTTTTTCAAGCATTTTTATGAGCATGCATGAAAAAAACGCAGCATTTTTATGCGTTTGTATGCATTTTTAGTGCATTTTTATCGCGTTTGCGTTTTTTTCCAACATTAGGTGGCCCCTCACACTAACCGAAACCATGACTTTACTAACCCTAACCCTAACCCTAACCCTTAACCAAACCATACTTAACCCTAACCCTGACCCTAACCCTTAACCAAACCATACTTAACCCTAACCCAAACCCTAACTAACCTTAACCCTAACCCTAACCCTAACCCTGACCCTAACCCTAACCCTGACCCTAACCCTAACCCTGACCCTAACCCTTAACCAAACCATACTTAACCCTAACCCTAACTAACCCTAACCCTGACCCTAACCCTGACCCTAACCCTAACCCTAACCCTTAACCAAACCATACTTAACCCTAACCCAAACCCTAACTAACCTTAACCCTAACCCTAACCCTGACCCTAACCCTAACCCTAACCCTGACCCTAACCCTAACCCTTAACCAAACCATAGTTAACCCTAACCCTGACCCTAACCCTTAACCAAACCATACTTAACCCTAACCCAAACCCTAACTAACCTTAACCCTAACCCTGACCCTAACCCTAACCCTAACCCTGACCCTAACCCTATCCCTGACCCTAACCCTTAACCAAACCATACTTAACCCTAACCCAAACCCTAACTAACCTTAACCCTAACCCTAACCCTGACCCTAACCCTAACCCTGACCCTAACCCTGACCCTAACCCTTAACCAAACCATACTTGACCCTAACCCTAACCCTAACCCTAACCCTGACCCTAACCCTGACCCTAACCCTTAACCAAACCATACTTAACCCTAACCCTAACCCTGACCCTAACCCTAACCCTAACCCTGACCCTAACCCTTAACCAAACCATACTTAACCCTAACCCTGACCCTAACCCTAACCCTAACCCTAACCCTAAACCCCCTTAACTAACCCTTACTCTAACCCAAACCCCTAAATTCCATGGTTAACAAAAAAAACGCATGTGCAAAAAAACGCATACATAAGCATGCCAATGCGCACATATGCGCACCCATAGACTTATATTGGGTGTCTTGCTGTAAAAAAACGCATTGCGCGCGCATGCGTTTTTTTGAGGCAAATCGGACGCACAAAAAATGTTGCATTTTGTGCGCCCGAGCGCATACCGCAAAAAAACGCATGCGCGGTAAAACGCGTACAAACGCATGTGTATGCGCACATAAGCACATCCCATGCAAAGTATAGGAAAAAAAAATGCATGCGCTATTTAGCGCTAAATTACCACGAAAAAAAACGCAAATGTGAAACCAGCCTAAGACGCTCTGAGCGGTCAACAGCTGGCAAACCCCCTAAACGCTACGAACAGGACCAGTTCGTATGGCGACAAGAACTGTCGTCTCAAAATACTATCTCGAGTCTACTAAAGCCCTCGCCCGAGGACTGGTGAGCATACAGGTGGGGGAGTGTGGGAGAGAGGGTCCACGCCGAGTGTCGGGGTCGGAACCAAGGGGACCGTCACCTAGGTTCCGGGGGAAACTGTTCCCGGGGGACAGAGTTCAGGGACAGACCGGTAAGACTGACAGATGGGCTGGGGGAGGAGCCGGTATAAAAGGGGCGGGGAATGAGAGTCACAGTGAGTCAGCAGAATGGGACAGAAGGAGCAGGAGACTGTGGGAGCGACTGAGAGCCAGAGCGACTCACCGGAGACAGGAAGGAGGCCAGAGACAGGAGAGATACTCCCCCTGGACATCAGTGGGATGGCACCAAGACTATCGTCCAAGAATCACTGCCGCCTCACTTCAGCCAGAGGCTGCGGCCTGTCTCCCGCCGCCCGCGGCTTCCCCGCTTCTACCCATGGCCGCGGCTAGTTATGTGCCGTCGGCAGCCACTACTGTCCCGCTCCAGTCCGCGGCATGGGCCGAGCCGTTGCTCGCCGCGGGTCCTCCGTTGCATTCGCTGGCTGCGCAGGTGGCCTGCTAGCCGCCACTCCACATCGCCGCTGCTTGCCCCTATCCAGGGGCTGCGGCCCATCTGTCCAAGGACTCCTCCAGGGCATGTTGTGCCCCTGCTTCACCGGAGCATTGGAACGCTCGAAGACTACGAAAGATCTTCAGCGGCTGGCCCCAGCGGCTGCTACGCCAAAGAACCATCGTCCGGGACGCCGAGGGACGTCGAGCTGGTTAAGTGACACTATATAGTTAAGGACCCATAGTCGGCCATACCGCGGCCCTATAGTAACCGGCTTTGCCGGACTTAGTCGTGTTCTTAGTTTTCTGTGTTGGCTTGTATGGAGTCCCTGCGAGGACAATTCCTGTTATTTTGGTCGGTTGCTTACACTATCCCTGCGGATAGTTACCTATAAACCTATAAAAGTTGTTACCAAAAACATAAAACTGTCTCGCGTCTCGACACTGCATCCTGCGTACCTGCTAGTACCACACGAGTGCCTGTGGCAGTGCCGGATATTGACGTGCGAGTTTCTCGCAAGTCTGACCCCGACCATAGGGACAAAATCCAGGCCCTTCTTTTCAAGAAGTTTCAAGTCTGAGTCTTGTAATATAGTCACCGAAAGAATTATCACAGTATGTTCCTGAGAAAATTCATTTACTTGTTGTTACTGGTCAGATACCAATGAGTGCATTTTGCCATGTGTGCGGCCCACCCGTCTGGTTCTCTTGGGCCTCTCTGCGGTAATCTGTTTTTTTACACGGCATTAGATTCATTTTCTGAAGTGTCTGTAACCCCTTCTGAAGTGCCTCGTTCAGAGCTAAAATTAACCTGACGTGAAATAGGTGATGCGGGAACATTTGGTTTCCGAATTGGGTTTGGGGGATTTTTTAGGGAATTTTTGCTCCTCTTATTCTCATGCCAATTATAAACACGTTTGCACTCATAATCTTGAATATCTCTTTGAAACCTTTTTTCATTTAGTTAGAGTGATAGAATCTTCCAGCTTCAAGTTCTCATTAATATTAATTTCAGCATGTAATAGTTTTCTGATTCTTTATGATCCTGTATAGAAACCTCCAATTCCTATATAATTTTCTCCACAGACTTCAGTTTTTCATGCTCATGTTTGATGATTAAAGGGAAGCTGTCACCCCATTTTTTGAGTATCGGCTGCCGGCACCGCCATAAGGGGCTTATCTACAGCATTCTGTAATGCTGTAGATAAGCCCCCGATGTAACCTGAAAAATAAGAAAAATGAGTTGGATTATACTCACCCAGGGGCGGTCCGGGTCCGGTCCGGGTACGATGGGTGTCACAGTGCAGTCCGGCGCCTCCCATCTTCTAACGGTGACGTCCTCTTCTTTGCTGCCTGTCGTGGCTCCTGCGCAGGAGCACTGTTCTGCCCTGTGGAGGGCAGAGCAGAGTCCTGCAGTGCGCAGGCGCCGGAACAGGCAGCAAAGGAGAGGATGTCAGCGTTAGAAGATGGGAGGACGTCACCATTAGAAGATGGGAGGCACAGGACTGCAACACCCATCGGACCAAGACATGACCACCCCCAGGTGAGTATAATATAACTCATTTTTCTTATCTTTGAGGTTACATTGGAGGCTTATCTACAACATTACAGAATGCTGTAGATAAGTCCCTGATGGTGGTGCCGGCACCAAAAATGGGGTGACAGATTCCCTTTAAATCAATAAGTTTCTCAGAGCATTCAGTGAGAATATTGTCCCATTTAGTCAGAAAGGAATCATCCAGGGTATGTGTAGGTCTTTTTCTGATACACAGTCCCCTAGGAATCATGCTCCTCTCTAAGTACTGCTGAAGAGTATGGCTGTCCCAACACAGCTTTAGACGAGTTGTCATGCTTTTCTCCTTCATATTACTCATCAGATTAGCACTATCATCTGGGATTATAATCTCACTGCGAAATAAAGCAGTCATCTATGAAGTCTTGTGGCATTGTTCACTTTGAAAAAAATCATCAGCTTCCTCACTGATAGTAATAGATGCAAACTCTGCATTCATGCTGGTATCCATGTTCTATATATCTTTTTATAAAAAAGCATAAGGGGAGCAAGATAGTGGCTTGTAGTCAATAAAATATAAAGAGCTGATAAACTTCTCTCTATATTTTTTTTATATATATATATATATATATATATATATATATACACACACAGTTGTGGCCAAAAGTATTGACACCCCAGCAATTCTGTCAGATAATACTCAGTTTCTTCCTGAAAATGATTGCAAACACAAATTCTTTGGTATTATTATCTTCATTTAATTTGTCTTAAATGAAAAAACACAAAAGAGAATGAAGCAAAATATTGATCATTTCACACAAAACTCCAAAAATGGGCCAGACAAAAGTATTGGCACCCTCAGCCTAATACTTGGTTGCACAACTTTTAGCCAAAATAACTGCGACCAACCGCTTCCGGTAACCATAAATGAGTTTCTTACAATGCTCTGCTGGAATTTTAGACCATTCTTCTTTGGCAAATTGCTCAAGGTCACTGATATTTGAAGGGTGCCTTCTCCAACCTGCCATTTTTAGATCTCTCCACAGGTGTTCTATGGGATTCAGGTCTGGACTCATTGCTGGCCACCTTAGAAGTCTCCAGTGCTTTCTCTCAAACCATTTTCTAGTGCTTTTTGAAGTGTGTTTTGGGTCATTGTCCTGCTGGAAGACCCATGACCTCTGAGGGAGACCCAGCTTTCTCACACTGGGCCCTACATTATGCTGCAAATTTGTTGGTAGTCTTCTGACTTCATAATGCCATGCACATGGTCAAGCAGTCCAGTGCCAGAGGCAGCAAAGCAGCCCCAAAACATCAGGGAACCTCCGCCATGTTTGACTGTAGGGACCGTGTTTTTTTCTTTGAATGCCTCTTTTTTTCTCCTGTAAACTCTATGTTGATGCCTTTGCCCAAAAAGCTCTACTTTTGTCTCATCTGACCAGAGGACATTCTTCCAAAACGTTTTAGGCTTTTCCAGGTAAGTTTTGGCAAACTCCAGCCTGGCTTTTTTATGTCTCGGGGTAAGAAGTGGGGTCTTCCTGGGTCTCCTACCATACAGTCCCTTTTCATTCAGACGCCGATGGATAGTACGGGTTGACACTGTTGTACCCTCGGACTGCAGGGCAGCTTGAACTTGTTTGGATGTTAGTCGAGGTTCTTTATCCAACATCCGCACAATCTTGCGTTGAAATCTCTTGTCAATTTTTCTTTTCTGTCCACATCTAGGGAGATGAGCCACAGTGCCATGGGCTTTAAACTTCTTGATGACACTGCGCACGGTAGACACAGGAACATTCAGGTCTTTGGAGATGGACTTGTAGCCTTGACATTGCTCATGCCTCCTCACAATTTGGTTTCTCAAGTCCTCAGACAGTTCTTTGGTCTTCTTTCTTTTCTGCATGCTCAATGTGGTACACACAAGGACACAGGACAGATGTTGAGTCATCTTTAATCCATGTCAACTGGCTGCAAGTGTGATTTAGTTATTGCCAACACCTGTTAGGTGCCACAGGTAAGTTACAGGTGCTGTTAATTACACAAATTAGAGAAGCATCACATGATTTTTCAAACAGTGCCAATACTTTTGTCCACCCTCTTTTTTATGTTTGGTGTGGAATTATATCCAATTTGACTTTAGGACAATTCTTTTTGTGTTTTTTCATTTAAGACAAGTTAAATGAAGATAATAATACCAAAGAATTTGTGTTTGCAATCACTTTCAGGAAGAAACTGAGTATTATCTGACAGAATTGCAGGGGTGTCAATACTTCTGGCCACAATTGTGTGTATATATATATATATATATATAGAGAGAGAGAGAGAGAGAGAGTAGTGGGGACTAGAGATGAGCGACTTTGCCTTTCTTAGGGTCAAGTCGGGTTTCATGAAACCCGACTTTCTCAAAAGTCAAGTCGAACGAAATTGGCCGACTATAGGGAAAAGTCGGAGGTCCGACTGAAAGACGAAACCCAATGCAAGTTAATGGTGAAGCAAAGTTGTCAGGGAGAGGAGGACAGTAAACACACCTAGAGTGCCCATTTCAATGCCAACAACATCAATTCTTATTACTTAAGATTGTCAACCTTAATTTACTTTATAATAATAGTTACGCATTGAAAACAGGGGGTTATTTGACTAAAGTTGTGGGGTGGGGGGTAGGGCTGGCTCCAGGTTTTCATGTGCCCCGGGCACAGAAATATTTGTATAGTACAATGAAAAATACTTCACTTCTTACATGACATGACTGATATCTATTTTAAATTCTACAATAGCTCAAAGAACGGACAGTATATTACTCCATACAGTATTATGGCCACCACATAGTGCGCCATACAGAATAATGAGCCCCATATATTTCTCCATACAGAATAATTTGTCCCATATAATGTTCCATACAGTATATGATGAGCTCCACATAATGCTACAGTATATGAGGGTCTCCATGGATGATGCTCCAGTGTTTTATGGGCCCAAATAATGCACCATATATAATGGGACCCATTTCTAATGCTCAAGTGTATAATGGGTCCCATAGATGCTGCTCCAGTGTCTGATCTGCCCAATTTAGAATGCTCCAGTATATGATGGGCCCCATGGATGATGCTCCCGTGTCTTATGGGCCCAAATAGTGCTCCATATATAATCTGCCCCATTTAGAATTCTCCAGTATATGATGGGCCCCATGGATGATGCTCCAATGTCTTATGGGTCAAAATAATGCTCCATATATAATGTGCCCCATTTAGAATGAACACTTTTGGTGTGGGTGAAGGACCCAAGGAAAGGGGTTGCTCCTGACCAGAAGCCTGCACTGATGACTCAGTGCTTGCATTTTTTGAAACTTCAGAAGAGGAGGCAATAGAGCTGGAGGCTGTTTCAGCAATGTAAGCCAAAACCAGTTCCTGATGCTCCTGCTTTAAAAGCAGTTTACCTACTCCCAGAAAAGGGAGCCTTACAGGTCTTCCAGAGCCAGACCATGATGCAGGCTCAACACCTCCTGCCTTAGCTGCTATTTTGCTTTTGGCACTACCAGCAGATGCACCACCACCACCATCAGTACCAACTGGCCCCCCAGGCCCACGTCCGCGACCTCTTCCACCATACTTACTAATTTTTGTGAAAATGGACCCAAAATACCAGCAGATATATGGTACTGTATCAGAAGCGTACAGCTCTATACAGTCTAGGGATAATTGTAAATCTCCGTATATATTTCATGAGTCATACACAGACGCTCACAGGCTCAGTATGGATTACACAATAATATAAAAAGTTGAAAAAGGGTACAGTATCACCAGATACATGGTATATATAGTATAGTTTAAACATATTTCAGGAGGCAGACACAAATGCTCTCAGGCCCAGTATGGATTAGACAAGAATATAAAAAGCTGTAAATGGGTAATGTATCAAAAGCGTACAGCTGTATACAGTGTTGGTGTAATTTTCAAATATACATATATATTTAATGAGTAACACACAGACTCTCACAGGCTAAGTATGGATCACATCATAATATAAAAAAAATCCGCAAGAAATAATCACACATGTGGGCCAATGTTCCAGGTGTCAATGATGCACTTAGAGTGGTGGGTGGAGGAGGACTTTCTGGCTCAAAGGGTACTGTATCACATATAAGGTATATATAGTTTAGTGAAAGTAGAAAAAATATCTGTATGTATTTCAGGAGGCAGACACAGACGCTCTCAGGCCCAGTATGGATTCGACAAGAATATAGAAATTTGAGAAAGGGTACAGTATCAGCAGCTAATAGGTGTATATATAGTATAGTTTAAACATTCTAAATCTCAGTATATATTTGAGGAGGCAGACACAGATGCTCTCAGGCCCAGTATGGATTACACCACAATATAAAAAGCAGTAAAAGGTAATGGATCAGAAGCGTACAGCTGTAAACAGTATAAGGGGCATTGTAAATCTCCGTATATATTTCCATAGTCAGAAACAGACTCTCACTGGCTCAGTATGGATTATACCAGAATATAAAAAGCAGTAAATGGGTAATGTATCACAAGTGTACAGCTGTATACAGTGTTGGTGTAATCATAAATCTCCAAATATATTTCCAGAGTAACAGACAGACGTTCACAGGCTCATTTTGGATTACACCAGAATCTAAGTAGCAAAAAAGGGTACTGTATCAGAAGCGTACAGCTGTATACAGTGTTGGGCAAATTTGAAATCTTGGTATATATTTCCGGAGTCACCCTCAGACGCTCACTCAGTCTGGATTTGACCATAATGCAAAATGTTGAAAAAAAGGTACTGGATAACAAGATAGCAAGTATATATATTATAGGGTACAATTTAAATCTCCGTATAGATATTCCTGTAGATACCCTCAGACGCTCACTCAGTATGGATTTGACCATAATACTAAATGTCGAACAAAGGTACTGTATAACAAGATAGAAGCTGAATATAGTATAGGGTAAAATTTTTATCTCCGTATATATAGAAGGAGTAAACCACACACGCTCACTCAGTATGGATTATACCATAATAAAAAATTTAGAACAAAGGTACTGTATGGGTAGGTCATAGCGCGGGACAGCATAGGCCATGAGCTCTCGGAAAGCTTCGCTTTCAACCAAACGGAAGGGCATCATATCTAATGAGATCAGTTTGGCAATGTAGGCGTTCAAAGCCAGTGTACATCGATGAGAGGATGAGTACTTTCTTGTCCTACTCAGAGTGTCTGCTAGGGCGAGCTGGACTTGAGAGCTGCATATGGGGGAATGAGCGGTGGACCGGACGGACTGAGAGGGGGTTGGTGATGGTGATGGTGTTGGTGGTGATGGCCTAGATTCAGTGTTTCGTTGCAAAACCATTGTGATTCCCTGACTGCTTTGACCTTGCGACGACACCTCAACATTTATTGCTGGTGGTGTGCTTACCATGGCGGTGGGCTTACAGTGGGGGAAGCAATGAAGTGTTGCTGGCTACCTTCAGTCAGAGAAGGTGCACATGTGGTATCTGAGGTTTTGTAGTCCGTCCATGCTTCTAAGTGCATGGTGGTTAAATGTCTAAGCATGCAACTGGTATTCAAATTTCTGAGATTTTTCCTTCGGCTAAAGGTCCTTCTGCACTCCTTACAGATAACCTTTGCCTCATCAATAGGATTTTGGACAAAGAAGTGTCACACTGCACTCTTCCTACTATGGTATAAATTTTCAGGGCTGGCATGCTGTGCTAATTTGACCGTGTGGCCAATCTGTCATGCAACTCTTTTGCTTTTTGTTCCACGTTTTTGGATAGCTACGTATGGAAAAATGGAAATGTCCATATATGTATTTACGGAGTCTCACACACACATGCTGTCTCTGTATAGATTTGACCGCTATCCAAACAGCAGATATACGATACTGTTTGAGAATCGGACAGCTGTATACGGTGTATGTATGGAAAATTTTAAATCTCCGTCTATTTTTTCACGGAGTCACACACACACACTGTCTCTCTATAGATTTGACCATAATCAGACAGCAGATATACAATACTGGTTGACAACCGGACAGCTCTATACGGTGTATGTATGGAAAATGTTAAATCTCCATCTGTTTTTTTACAGAGTCACACACACACGCTGTCTCTGTATAGATTTGACCGTAATCAAACAACAGATATACGATACTGTTTGACAAGCGGACAGCTCTATACGGTGTATGTATGGAAAATTTAAAATCTCCGTCTATTTTTTTACGGAGTCACACACATATAGCATGTATTTGTCTGTGATACCAGCCAGTACACGGTAGTGTTTGAGGAGCGTACACCTCTTTACAGTGTGTGAAAAAATGAACGCTCTGTAACTGTGCAGAAAATCAGAATAAAAGTTTTTTTGCTTTGAAAAAAGCAGTCTGCACAGCAGTGTGCACACAGCAATGCAGCTATTAGGTAGCCGAATAAGGCAGCATAATAACCACCAGCGCTGCTGCACAAACAAAAATCCTCCCCTGTCACTGCACACTAACTGTACAGTTGAAATCGCTATCAGAAGAAGCACAGATTTTTTTATTCTTTGTTGCCTAACACTCTCCCTATTGAGAATCAGCGGCAGCAACCTCTCCCTATGCTAAGATCGGCAGAAGTAAAATGGCGGTTGGCGGTCAGGGCTTTTATAGCCACTGTGACGCCACACAAAGCAAGCCAATCGCACGAATGCCCTTCTCTAAGATGGTGGTGGCCGCTGCCCATGTCATCGCGTTGCCCACTGTGTGCGTCCTTGATGATTGGCTGAGAAAAGGCGCTGGAAGCATTATGGGAAACACGACTTTGGCACGTGGGTCGGCGACCTCATGGCCGACCTCACACTATGGTTGGGTTTCGATTGGTGAAACCCAACTTTAGCGAACGTCGGCGACTTATGAATTTGACCGACCCGTTTCGTTCAACTCTAGTGGGGACCTTCATACTATATATGTGGGGCAGTGGGGCCATCATACTACATATGTGAGGCAGTGGGAACCATCATACTATATATATACACTCACTGGCCACTTTATTAGGTACACCATGCTAGTAAGGGGTTGGACCCCCTTTTGCCTTCAGAACTGCCTCAATTCTTCGTGGCAGAGATTCAACAAGGTGCTGGAAGCATTCCTCAGAGATTTTGGACCATATTGACATGATGGCATCACACAGTTGGCGCAGATTTGTCGGCTGCACATCCCTGATGCGAATCTCCCGTTCCACCTCATCCCAAAGATGCTCTATTGGATTGAGATCTGGTGACTGAGGAGGCCATTTGAGTACAGTGAACTCATTGTCATGTTCAAGAAACCAATCTGAGATGATTCGAGCTTTATGACATGGCGCATTATCCTGCTGAAAGTAGCCATCAGATGTTGGGTACATTGTGGTCATAAAGGGATGGACATGGTCAGCAACAATACTCAGGTAGGCTGTGGCGTTGCAACGATGCTCAATTGGTACCAAGGGGCCCAAAGAGTGCCAAGAAAAAATTCCCCACACCATGACACCACCACCACCAGCCTGAACCGTTGATACAAGGCAGGATGGATCCATGCTTTCATGTTGTTTACGCCAAATTCTGACCCTACCATCCGAATGTCGCAGCAGAAATCGAGACTCATCAGACCAGGCAACGTTTTTCCAATCTTCTACTGTCCAATTTCGATGAGCTTGTGCAAATTGTAGCCTCAGTTTCCTGTTCTTAGCTGAGAGAAGTGGTACCCAGTGTGGTCTTCTGCTGCTGTAGCCCATCTGCCTCAAAGTTCGACGCACTGTGCGTTCAGAGATGCTCTTCTGCCTACCTTGGTTGTAACGGGTGGCAATTTGAGTCACTGTTGCCTTTCTATCAGCTCGAACCAGTCTGCCCATTCTCCTCTGACCTCTGGCATCAACAAGGCATTTCCGGCCACAGAACTGCCGCTCACTGTTTTTTTTTTCTTTTTCGGACCATTCTCTGTAAACCCTAGAGATGGTTGTGTGTGAAAATCCCAGTAGATCAGCAGTTTCTGAAATTCTCAGACCAGCCCTTCTGGCACCAACAATCATGCCACGTTCAAAGGCACTCAAATCACCTTTCTTCCCCATACTGATGCTCGGTTTGAACTGCAGGAGATTGTCTTGACCATGTCTACATGCCTAAATGCACTGAGTTGCCGCCATGTGATTGGCTGATTAGAAATTAAGTCTTAACACACAGTTGGACAGGTGTACCTAATAAAGTGGCCAGTGAGTGTGTATATATATATATATATATATATATATATATATATACACTCACTGGCCACTTTATTAGGTACACCATGCTAGTAACGGGTTGGACCCCCTTTTGCCTTCAGAACTGCCTCAATTCTTCGTGGCAGAGATTCAACAAGGTGCTGGAAGCATTCCTCAGAGATTTTGGACCATATTGACATGATGGCATCACACAGTTGGCGCAGATTTGTCGGCTGCACATCCCTGATGCGAATCTCCCGTTCCACCACATCCCAAAGATGCTCTATTGGATTGAGATCTGGTGACTGAGGAGGCCATTTGAGTACAGTGAACTCATTGTCATGTTCAAGAAACCAATCTGAGATGATTCAAGCTTTATGACATGGCGCATTATCCTGCTGAAAGTAGCCATCAGATGTTGGGTACATTGTGGTCATAAAGGGATGGACATGGTCAGCAACAATACTCAGGTAGGCTGTGGCGTTGCAACGATGCTCAATTGGTACCAAGGGGCCCAAAGAGTGCCAAGAAAAAATTCCCCACACCATGACACCACCACCACCAGCCTGAACCGTTGATACAAGGCAGGATGGATCCATGCTTTCATGTTGTTTACGCCAAATTCTGACCCTACCATCCGAATGTCGCAGCAGAAATCGAGACTCATCAGACCAGGCAACGTTTTTCCAATCTTCTACTGTCCAATTTCGATGAGCTTGTGCAAATTGTAGCCTCAGTTTCCTGTTCTTAGCTGAGAGGAGTGGTACCCGGTGTGGTCTTCTGCTGCTGTAGCCCATCTGCCTCAAAGTTCGACGCACTGTGCGTTCAGAGATGCTCTTCTGCCTACCTTGGTTGTAACGGGTGGCAATTTGAGTCACTGTTGCCTTTCTATCAGCTCGAACCAGTCTGCCCATTCTCCTCTGACCTCTGGCATCAACAAGGCATTTCCGGCCACAGAACTGCCGCTCACTGGATTTTTTTTCTTTTTCGGACCATTCTCTGTAAACCCTAGTGATGGTTGTGCGTGAAAATCCCAGTAGATCAGCAGTTTCTGAAATACTCAGACCAGCCCTTCTGGCACCAACAATCATGCCACGTTCAAAGGCACTCAAATCACCTTTCTTCCCCATACTGATGCTCGGTTTGAACTGCAGGAGATTGTCTTGACCATGTCTACATGCCTAAATGCACTGAGTTGCCGTCATGTGATTGGCAGATTAGAAATTAAGTCTTAACACACAGTTGGACAGGTGTACCTAATAAAGTGGCCAGTGAGTGTATATACATATATATAGCAATTAAGAAACTACTTTCAAATGTTCAGTGTGTCTGATCTTTTTCTTTATAGATATTTTTTTGAGTAAAATGTAAATTGTACTTTTAGTCTATAAACTTCTGACAGCATGTCTCCAAACAAACAAAAAAAACAGTGCTTTCAGACCTCAAATAATGCAAAGAAAACAAGTTCATAATCATTTAGAAACAACAATACTAATGTTTTAACACAGGAAGACTTCTGAAATCAATATTTTGTAGAATAACCATGATTTGTAAAAACCGCTTTCATGCGTCTTGGCATGCTTTCTACCAGTCTTTCACACTGCTTCTGGCTCAAAAATGTAAGCAGTTCTTCTTTGTTTGATGGGTTGTGACTAGTGTTGAGCATTCCGATACCGCAAGTATCGGGTATCGGCCGATACTTGCTGTATCGGAATTCCGATACCGACTTCCGATATTTTTTCAATATCGGAATTCGGCATCGGAATCGGAAGTTCAGTTGATTGACGGCCTGACGTCATCATGATGCGCGGTGTGTGCGCATCATGATGCGCCGTCATTTCGGGCCTTCCGGGGGTCTCTGCCGGCCTGCCGGGGGGCTGTGCCGGCCTGCCGGGGGGCTGTGTGGACTGCCCGGGGTCTGTACCGGACTGCCGGGGGGCTGTGCCGGCCTGCCGGTGGTCTGTGCACCCTGTGGGGGTCTGTACCGGCCTGCCGGGGGGCTGTGCCGGCCTGCCGGGGGGCTGTGCTGATGTCCGGGGGTCTGTGCAAGCATCGTCCGATGGGACTACAAGTCCCATCGGGCGATGCCTGCTACCATGACAGTGATTGACACATTAGCCAATGATGGGACAGTAGTAGTAATTTAGTAGTAGTAATAGGAATTTCCCACACAGCAATGGCATAAAGTGAGACTAGGGACTTTTTTTTTTTTAAGTGGCGGAGGAATACAGTGCGGAAGGATACCTACCTTCCGTCATTGGATTCCTGCAGCCCGTAGAGAACGGCAGCATCATCTGATGCTGCAGTTCTCTACCCAAGATCGTCGTGGGACACACTCGTGGACTGCTTCGGATCGTGGGTGAGTATTTTTGTGGTTTGTTATGTTAATATTTATCCCGGAAAAGACAATGGCTTCGGGGAACAATGTGACAAGTATTGGTAAGTATGTTACTCTATGTTATATGTACTGTATGTCTATGTATGTATTGTATGAATGTATTGTATGTATGTAGTATATATGTGGTATGCATGTAGTATGTATGTAGTATGTATGTAGCATGCATGTAGTATGTATGTAGTATGTATGTAGTATGTATGTAGTATGTATGTAGTATATATGTAGTATGTAGTATGAATGTAGTATATATGTAGTATGTATGTAGCATGTAGTATGTAGCATGCATGTAGTATATATGTAGTATGTATGTAGCATGTAGTATGTAGCATGCATGTAGTATATATGTAGTATGTATGTAGCATGTAGTATGTATGTAGCATGCATGTAGTATATATGTAGTATGTATGTAGCATGTAGTAT
Organism: Dendrobates tinctorius; assembly: GCF_039654945.1. Classification (NCBI taxonomy): domain Eukaryota; kingdom Metazoa; phylum Chordata; class Amphibia; order Anura; family Dendrobatidae; genus Dendrobates; species Dendrobates tinctorius. The sequence goes on from NW_027361770.1 coordinate 232,649, forward strand.
GTATGTAGCATGCATGTAGTATATATGTAGTATGTAGCATGTAGTATGTATGTAGCATGCATGTAGTATGTAGCATGTAGTATGTATGTAGCATGCATGTAGTATATATGTAGTATGTATGTAGTATGTATGTAGCATGCATGTAGTATGTATGTGGTATGTATGTAGCATGTAGTATGTATGTAGCATGCATGTAGTATATATGTAGTATGTATGTAGTATGTATGTAGCATGCATGTAGTATATATGTAGTATGTAGCATGTAGTATGTATGTAGCATGCATGTAGTATGTAGCATGTAGTATGTATGTAGCATGCATGTAGTATATATGTAGTATGTATGTAGCATGTATGTAGTATGTAGTATGAATGTAGCATGTATGTAGTATGCATGTTGTATGTATGTAGCATGTAATTTTTTTTTTTTTTTTTTTTTTTTTACATTTAACACATTAGCCGGATGATGGGACTACTACTGTCCCATCATTGGCTAATGTGTCAATCACTGTCATGGTAGCAGGCATCGCCCGATGGGACTTGTAGTCCCATCGGACGATGCCTGCACAGACCCCCGGAGCCTGCACAGCCCCCCGGCAGGCCGGCACAGCCCCCCGGCAGGCCGGCACAGCCCCCCGGAGCCTGCACAGCCCCCCGGCAGGCCGGCACAGCCCCCCGGCAGGCCGGCACAGCCCCCCGGAGCCTGCACAGACCACCGGCAGGCCGGCACAGACCACCGGAGCCTGCACAGACCCCCTGGCAGGCCGGCACAGCCCCCCGAAAGGCCCGTACAGACCCCAGAGAGGCTGTACAAGGGCAGGAAAGGGTTTTTCTTATTCCGATACCGGAAGTCCCATAGACTTGAATGGGACTTCCGGTATCGGAATCGGCGATACCGATACTTTTTTTAAAGATCGGCCGATACCATCCGATACGATACTTTGAAGTATCGGACGGTATCGCTCAACTCTAGTTGTGACTACCCATCATCCTCTTCATTATATTCCAGAGGTTTTCAATGGGATTCAGGTCTGGAGAATGCGCTGCCCATGACAGGGTTTTGATGTGGTGGTCTCTTAATTTTTGCCAGAGCTGTGTGTATATATATATATATATATATAAACACTGTATAAACATACATACTGTATTCATGTGTCAGCAAGATACCCTCATTAATAAAAAGGTACATAAAGAGTTAAATAAAAGACACACACACACACAAAATCTGCATCAAACGCAATACCTGTCTACTTTACAAAAAAATTTTTTAAAAGATTGTGTGGTCTCTTGCATAGTTTTCATAACTAGCAGAGGAAAAGCTGACAGCTGAGGGCCGATGTTAATATTCCGGGAAGGAGCCAATAGCCATAATAGCCTATAAAATCAAGCCAGCAAAGGCTTGGCAGACAGCTGTGGGCGGATATCAAGAGCCTGGGAAGGGGCCATGGATGTTGGCACCCCCCCAGGCTAAAAACATTATCTCTCAGCCACCTCAGAAATGGCACATCTTATAGATGCACCAATTCTGGTACTTAGCCTCACTCTTCCCACTTGCCCTGTAGCGGTGGCAAGTGGGGTAATATTTGTGGGGTTGATGTCACCTTTGTTATGTCCGGATTAGTAATGGAGAGGCATCAATAAGACACCTATCCATTACTAATGCTATAGTTATATGGTCAATAAAGACACAACCAGAATAAAGTAATTTAATAATCTTAATTAACCATACTAAATGCATCGCCTAATTCACATCGGGAGATGTGACTGTTCTACAGGGCCTCCGGTGATTCACTGAGAGGTGTATCACTCCGCCACCGTGAGAGAGTTCGCCAAAGTTCATCACTCCGGTGCTCTCACTTTACGGCAGTACCGCTGTGTGAGAATTTTCTCACGCAGCTGTGCCGCAAGTGACAGCACGAACTCCAGTGACCTCTGACGGCGGCGCAGTGATACCCTAAGAGAGGATACCTCCTGTCACTGTATCACCAGAGCAGTGTAGAGCAGTCACATCTCACGATGTGACTGTTCTATATGTGAGATCATCGTGGGACACTCGTTATTTTGACTACGGCTGACCAGGAAGGTTTATTATTTTATTTTTGTTGCAGGAGATCGAGAGTGTCAGGGAATTAGGTGTTTGGTGAGTATGAATGTTTTTTTTGTTTTACAGCTGAACACAGTCACCGCATGATGGCACTAGTATCCCATCATCGGCTCATGCTGTCACTATTATATGTGAATCCAGACATAGCCGGATGGGAGTAGTAGTCCCATCAGACGAAGCCCGGCTACACACAGACATCCACAGACAGACACGGTCATGCACATAATCTCAGCTCACACATAGTCTCCACCCACACACATTCTCCACCCACACATTCTTTCTCTTCCCTCTCTGCAGCGTTTTTGGCACGCAAATCCGCAGCTAATCCGCAGACCTTTTTATACCTGAAGTTTAGCTGCGGAGTTGACTGACTCATTGTAAGTCAATGGGTGCAGAAACGCTGCAGATCTGCAAAAAGAATTGACATGCTGTGGAAAATAAAACGCTGAGAATTGGTGCAGAATTTTCCACAGCATGTGCACATCAATTCTGACTTCAAATTGGTTAACATTGCTTGAGCACTTCTTTGCGGATTTGGTGCAAATCCGAGCTGAAAAAACACTGCAGATCCGTAGCACAATCTGCAACGTTTGCACATAACCTAAGAGTTCTGGCTCCAACAGACCAGTTAGACCAGGGTTCCTCAACTCCAGTCTTCAAGGCCCACCAACAGATCATGTTTTCAGGATTTCCTTATTATTGCTCAGGTGATAATTGCTTCACCTGTGAAATACAAAGGAAATCCTGAAAACATGATCTGTTGGTGGGCCTTGAGGACTGGAGTTGGGGAACCCTGAGTTTAGACACTCCTAATCAACTCATTACCTGCATTAACACCTTCATGACCCAGCCTATTTTGACCTTAATGACCTGGCCATTTTTTGCAATTCTGACCAGTGTCCATTTAGGAGGTAATAACTCTGGAACGCTTCAACGGATCGTAGCGATTCTGAGATAGTTTTTTCATGACATATTGGGCTTCATGATAGTAACATAGTTAGTAAGGCCGAAAAAAGACATTAGTCCATCCAGTTCAGCCTATAAAATTCTGTCAGAATAAATCCCCAGATCTACGTCCTTCTAAAGAACCTAACAATAACTGCAAGATACAATATTGTTACGCTCCAGGAAGACATCCAGGCCTCAATTGAACCCTTCAACTGAGTTCGCCATCACCACCTCCTCAGGCAGGGAATTCCAAATTCTCACTGCCCTAACAGTAAAGAATCCTCTTCTATGTTGGTGGAAAAACCTTTTCTCCTCCAGTCGTAGAGAATGCCCCCTTGTGACCGTCACCTTCCTTGGTATAAACAGATCCTCGGAGAGATATTTGTATTGTCCCCTTATATACTTATACATGGTTATTAGATCGCCCCTCAGTCGTCTTTTTTCTAGACTAAATAATCCTAATTTTGCTAATCTCTCTGGGTATTGTAGTTCCCCCATCCCCTTTATTAATTTTGTTGCCCTCCTTTGTACCCGCTCTAGTTCCATTGTATCCTTCCTGAGCACCGGTGCCCAAAACTGTACACAGTACTCCATGTGCGGTCTAACCAGAGATTTGTACAGAGGCAGTATAATGCTCTCATCATGTGTATCCAGACCTCTTTTAATGCACCCCATGATCATGATTGCCTTGGCAGTCGCTGCCTGGCACTGGCTGCTCCAGGTAAGTTTATCATTAACTTGGATCCCCAAGTCCTTCTCCATGTCAGATTTACCCAGTGGTTTATCGTTCAGTGTGTAATGATGATATTAATTCCTTCCTCCCATGTATATAACCTTACATTTATCATTGTTAAACTGCATCTGCCACCTTTCAGCCCAAGTTCCCAACTTATCCAGATCCATCTGTAGCAGAATACTATCTTCTCTTGTATTGACTGCTTTACATAGTTTTGTATCATCTGCAAATATCGATATTTTACTGTGCAAACCTTCTACCAAATCGTTAATAAATATGTTGAAGAGAATAGGTCCAAACACCGACCCCTGTGGTACCCCACTGGTCACAGCAACCCAGTTAGAGAATATACCATTTATAACCACCCTCTGCTTTCTATCACTAAGCCAGTTACTTACCTATTTACACACATTTTCCCCCAGACCCAGCATTCTCATTTTGTGTACCAACCTCTTGTGTGGCACGGTATCAAACGCTTTGGAAAAATCAAGATATTCCACATCCAATGACTCACCTTGGTCCAGTCTATAGCTTACCTCTTCATAAAAACTGATTAAATTGGTTTGACAGGAGCGATTCCTCATAAACCCATGCTGATATGGCGTTAAACGCTTATTCTCATTGAGATAATCCAGAATATCATCCCTCAGAAACCCTTCAAATATTTTACCAACAATAGAGGTTAGACTTACTGGCCTATAATTTCCAGGTTCACTTTTAGAGCACTTTTTGAATATTGGTACCACATTTGCTATGTGCCAGTCCTGTGGAACAGACCCCGTCGCTATAGAGTCTCTAAATATAAGAAATAATGGTTTGTCTATTACATTACTTAGTTCTCTTAGTACTCGTGGGTGTATGCCATCCGGACCCGGAGATTTATCTATTTTAATCTTATTTAGCCAGTTTTGCACCTCTTCTTGGGTTAGATTGGTGACCCTTAATATAGGGTTTTCTTTGTCTCTCGGCATTTCACCTAGCATTTCATTTTACACCGTGAATACTGTGGAGAAGAAGGTGTTTAATATATTAGCTTTTTCCTCATCATCTACAACCATACTTTCCTCACAATTTTTTAATGGGCCTACACCTTCACTTTTGATTCTTTTACTATTGATATAGTTGAAGAACAGCTTGGGATTAGTTTTACTCTCCTTAGCAATGTGCTTCTCTGTTTCCTTTTTGGCAGCTTTAATTATTTTTTTAGATAAATAATTTTTCTCTTTATAGTTTTTTAGAGCTTCAACGGTGCCATCCTGCTTTAGTAGTTTAAATGCTTTCTTTTTACTGTTAATTGCCCCTCTTACTTTTTGTTTAGCCACATAGGGTTTTTCCTATTTCTTGTCCTTTTATTCCCACAAGGTATAAACCGCTTACAGTGCCTATTAAGGATGTTCTTAAACATTTCCCATTTATTTTCTATATTCTTATTTCTGAGGACATTGTCCCAGTCAACCAGATTAAGGGCATCTCTAAGCTGCTCAAACTTTGCCTTCCTAAAGTTCAGTGTTTTTGTGACTCCCTGACATGTCCCCCTAGCGAAAGACAAGTGAAACTGTAAAATATTTTGGTCGCTATTTCCTAGATGCCCAAAAACCTGCAGATTTGTTATTCTGTCAGGTCTGTTAGATAGTATTCGGTCTAAAAGTGCTGCTCCTCTGGTTGGATTCTGCACCAATTGTGAAGATACAATATTGTGAAGATACAAAATTGTGAGGATACAATATTGTACAGTATTTTATTGTAATATAGTGGTAAATTTAGGTTGATAATTTTTGCGTTTATTTGTGAAAAAAATCAGAAATTTGGCAAAAATGTTGAAAATTTTGCAATTTTCAAATTTTGAATTTTTATACTGTTAAACCAGAGTTATGTGACACAAAATAGTTGCTAAATAACATTTCCCACATGTCTACTTTACATCAGCAGAAGTACTTTTTTTTTTCACACAAATTTTCTTTTAGCCTCTTTTTTTTCATTTTCACATGGGTGACAGGGTAAAATGGATCCTAAAATTTGTTGGGCAATTTCTCCAGAGTACACCGATACCTCATTTCTGGTCATAAACCACTGTTTGTGTGCACGCAGGGCCCGGAAGGGAAGGAGCGCCATTTGACTTTTTGAATGGAAAATTAGCTCTAATCGTTATCGGACACCATATCGCGTTTGGAGAGCCCCTGTGTGGCTAAACAGCGAAAAACCCTACAAGTGACACCATTTTGGAAACTAGACCCCTTAAGGAACTTATCTAGATGTGTAGTGAGCACTTTGAACCCCCAAGTGCTTCCCAAAAGTTTATAACGCAGAGCAGTGAAAATAAAAAAATCATTTTCTTCCTCAAAAATGATTTTTTAGCACGCTATTTTTTATTTTTACATGGCTAGCAGGAGAAATTGGACCACAAAAGTTGTTGTCCAGTTTGTCCTAAGTATGCTGGCACCCCATATTTACTTTTTGAAATTAAAATTAGCTCCAATCGTTAGCGGACACCATGTCGTGTTTGGAGAGCCCGTGTGCCTAAACTTTGGAGTTCCTCCACAAATGACCCCATTTTGGAAACTAGACCCCCGAAGGAACTTATTGAGATGCATAGTGAGCACTTTGAACCCCCAGGTGCTTCATAGAAGATTATAATGCAGAGACGTGAAAATAAAAAATAATTTTTTTTTTCCCTCAAAAAATTATTTTTCATCCGCAATCTTTTATTTTCACAAGGGTAACAGAAGAAATTGAACCCCAAAAGTTGTTGTACAGATTGTCCTGAGCATGTTGGTACCCCATATGTGGGGGGAACCACTGTATGGGCACACGTCGGGGCTCGGAAGAAAAGTAGTGACATTTTGAAATACTGACTTTGATGGAATGGTCTGCTGGTGTCATGTTACATTTGCAAAGCCCCTGATGTGCCTAAACACTAGAAACCCCCACAAGTGACCCCATTTTGGAAACTAGCCCCCCAAGGAACTTATCTAGATGTGTGCTGAGCACCTTGAACCCCCAAGTGTTTCACAGAAGATTATAACGCAGAGTCGTGAAAATTAAAAATAATTTTTTTCCTCAAAAAAATGATTTTAGCCTGCAATCTTTTTTCACAAGGGTAACAGGATAAATTGGACCCCAAAAGTTGTTGTCCAGTTTGTCCTGAGTACGCTGGTACCCCATATGTGAGGAGGGACCACTGTTTGGGCACACATCAGGGCTTGGAAGTGAAATAGTGATGTTTTGAAATGTCGACTTGATGGAATGGTCTGCGGGCGTCATGTTACGTTTGCAGAGCTCCTGATGTGACTACACTGTGGAAATCCCCAACAAGTGACCCCATTTTAGAAACTAGACCCCCCAATGAACTTATCTAGATTTGTGGTGAGCACTTTGAAACCCCAAGTGCTTCACAGAAGTTTATAACGCAAAGCTGTGAAAATAAAAAATCATTTTTTGCCTCAAAAAATGATTTTTTAGCTCCTAATTTTTTATTTTCACAAGGGTAACAGGATAAATTGGACCCCAAAAGTTGTTGTTCAGTTTGTCCTTAGTACGCTGGTACCCCATATGTGGGGGGGAACCATTGTTTGGGCAAACGTCAAGGCTCGGAATGGAAGTAGTGACGTTTTGAAATGCAGACTTTGATGGAATGGTCTGTGGTCGTAGTTACGTTTGCAGAGCCCCTGATGTGCCTAAGCAGTGGAAACCCCACACAGTTGACCCCATTTTGGAAAATAGACCTTCCAAGGAATTTATCTAGATGTCTACTGAGCACTTTGAACCCCCAAGTGCATCACAGAAGTTTATAACGCAGAGACGTGAAAATAAAAATATCATTTTTTTCTACAAAAATAAATTTTTAGCCCCAATTTTTTTCCCAAGGGTAACAGGAGAAATTAGACCCCAAAGTTGTTGTGCAATTTTTCCTGAGTATGCGGATACCCCATATGTTGTGGTAAACCACTGTTTGGGCACGCAAAATTGGCTGTAATCAATGTGGCACTGTTGTGAGTTCATTTTCCCCTTCACCATTGAGGTCTGATGAACTCCCTCTTCTGGTGAAGGAAGGTAGTGAGGCTGATTACCAAGCACCTGAGCTGGATTGATGATGACTGGGTGACAGGAATTTCTGACTGGATATAAGGCAGCCGACGCCCTTCTGCCTTGCTGGTGATCTCTGAGAGGGATTCTAGGAGACCAGTCTGATTCCTGCTCTTCAAAAGCTAAGTTCTCTGCTCTGTTTTTTGCATTTGTGTTTTGGTTTTGTTTTTCCTTGTTTTTCTGGATTTCTGCCATTCCCTGCTGGGGTGTGCTGAATTCTTTTTTGCTCTGTCTTCAGAAAATACCTGAGTACTGATATAGTCTTTTTGAAGCCTAGCGTCTTCAGGGCTTTTTTCCCTATCAGCTGTTGGCACTTTTGATAGGGTTTTGGCGGATTACAGACAGCAGCTTTTCTATCCTGTCCTTTGTAGTTAGCTTGGGCCCCATCGTTTGCTCAGCCTATATTTCTATCTGTGTGAGTGTTTTTTCATCTTGCTTCACCGTCATTATATGTTGGGGGCTGCCTATTGCTTTGGGGTCTGCTCTGGGGCAGTTTAGATTTCCCTTTCTGTCTTTAGGCTATGTAGTTCTCCAGTTGTGATCGAGGGGTCTAGGGCACCGTAGGAACCCCCCACGGCTACTGCTAGTTGTTGTTGATAGGTTCAGGGGTCTGTAATCCGATAGCTGCCAACTTCTCTGGTTTTCTGGACTTAGCTAGTATTTCTGTTTTTGCCTCCTACGGTGACTCATTCATAACAGAATCACCAGCCATACCGCAGATCCTAGGGTACTCAATAGCAGGAAAGAATTGTAAAAAAAAAAAAAGTGTGTTTTTTTTTCCTCTATATCTCTGAGGCTGTAGGGGGAATTTTTTTTTCTCTCAATGGAGATAAAGCAATTGTCTGATCGTGTGGAGCAGCTCGCTGCAGAAGTGCGGGGAATTTCCGCCTACCTTGCTCATTCACATGCTGCTGAACCAAAGATCCCTACTCCTGATGTGTTTTTTGGGGATCGGTCTAAATTTTTGAATTTCAAAAATAATTGTAAATTATTTTTTGCCTTGAAGCCTAACTCATCAGGGAGCTCCGCGCAGCAGGTTAAAATTGTCATCTCTTTGCTGCGTGGCGATCCCCAGGATTGGGTGTTTTCTTTGAAACCAGATGATCCTATTCTGACTAATGTGAATGCATTTTTTCAAGCCTTGGGGTTGTTGTATGATGAACCTAATGCTATTGATCAGGCTGAAAAGACCCTGTTCGCATTCAGCCAGGGTCAAGATTCTGCAGAATTGTACTGTCAAAAATTCCAAAAGTGGGCGGTCCTTACTACCTGGAATGATAATGCCTTGGCAGCTCTCTTTCGGAAGGGTTTGTCAGAAGCCGTAAAGGATACTGTGGTGGGATTTCCTGTTCCCTCTGGTCTTGACGATTCTATGTCATTAGCCATTCAGGTTGATCGGCGTTTACGTGAACGCAGGACTGCACGAGAGGTGTTGCCACCTGTTGAACAAGTGTCTGAACCTATGCAATGTGATAGAGTTTTGTCCAGGGAGTATCATCAGGAGTTCAGAAGGCGTAATAAGCTGTGTTTTTTTGTGGAGATGCCTTGCTTATTATTTCTGTCTGTCCTAAACGAGAGAAACGTTTTGCACACACGTTTTCTGTGGGTGGTGTTCAACCTAAGTTTCTTCTGGCAATTACTCTGATCTGCTCCCTGTCCACATTTTCCGCCAAGGCTTTTGTGGATTCGGGAGCAGCCCTGAACCTAATGGACTTAGATTTTGCTAAACGTTGTAGATTTCCGATGACACCTCTGCGGATGCCTATCCCTTTGAGGGGGATTGATGCTACTCCTCAGAAAAATAAACCTCAGTTTTGGACCCAGGTGGTAATGCGGGTCGCCCCAGACCATCAAGAAAATTGCAGATTTTTGGTGTTGCATAATTTGCATGATACCATTGTTCTGGGGTTTCCCTGGTTGCAAATTCATAATCCAGTTTTGGATTGGAAATCTGTGTCTGTGGTGAGTTGGGTTTGTCGGTGTGCCCTTAGTGAGGCTCTGGTTTTTTCCACCTCTCCTCAGTCGCATGATGTTCCTGACTATTTGGCGGACTTTTATGATGTATTTAGTGAGAATGAGTCTGCGTCTTTGCCTCCTCATAGGAGTTATGACTGTGCAATTGAACGGAGCCCGGGGTGTAAATTTCCCAAGGGTTGGCTCTTCAATTTATCTGTACCCGAGCATGAGGCTATGCGATCCTATATTAAGGAAGCGTTGGAGAAGGGTCATATTAGACCATCCTCTTCACCTTTAGGTGCTGTTTTTTTTTCGTGGCCAAAAAGGATGGTTCATTAAGGCCTTGTATTGATTATCGTGCCCTCAACAAAATTACTATTAAATATCAGTATCCGTTACCCCTGATTTCCGATCTATTCTCCAGAGTTAAAGGTGCTTGCTGGTTTACCAAGCTTGACCTCAGGGGGCGTATAATCTTATCCGCAATAAGCATGGGGATGAATGGAAGATGGCGTTTAATACTCCGGAGGGACATTTTGAGTACCTGGTGATGCCTTTTTGGCTCACTAATGCCCCTTCTGACTTCCAGTGCTTCATGAACGACATTTTCCGAGACTTTGTGGAAAAATTTTTGATTATCTATCTGGATGATATTTTGATCTTCTCCAAGGATTGGGATTCTCATGTGGAACATGTTCGGACTGTGTTCCGGATCTTGAGGGAGAATTCCCTGTATGTCAAAGGTTCGAAATGCCTTTTTGGGGTACAGAGGATTTCATTTTTGGGATTTATTTTGTCTCCGTCAACTATTGAAATGGACCCGGCCAAGGTACAGGCCATTTATGATTGGGTTCAGCCCATTTCTTTGAAGGCCCTCCAGAAGTTTTTGGGTTTTGCTAATTTTTATCGGAAATTTATAGCAAAATTTTCTAGTATTGCCAAGCCATTGACTGATCTGACTAAGAAGGGTGCTGATGTGTTGAATTGGTCTCCGGAGGCTGTTTCTTCCTTTCAGGAGCTGAAGCGAAGATTCACTTCTGCCCCGGTTTTGCGGCAACCTGATGTCTCTCTCCCGTTCCAGGTAGAGGTGGACGCTTCTGAGATTGGTGCAGGAGCTGTTTTGTCCCAAAAGGATCCTGTAACATCTAAAATAAATCCCTGTGCTTTCTTTTCCCGAAAGTTCTCTCCATCTGAACGTAACTATGATGTGGGGAATCGGGAACTGTTAGCCATGAAATGGGCATTTGAGGAGTGGAGACATTGGTTGGAGGGAGCTAAACATCAAGTCGTGGTCCTCACTGACCACAAGAATTTGATTTACCTGGAGTTGGCCAAACGCTTGAACCCTAGACAGGCTAGGTGGGCTTTGTTTTTTACACGTTTTGATTTTGTGGTCTCGTTTCTTCCTGGCACTAAGAATGTCAAGGCTGACGCTCTCTCTAGGAGCTTCTTTGCTGATTCTCCTGTGGTGACCAAGCCTGCTACCATCTTAGGTGAAGGGGTAGTTCTTTCTGCCATCTCGCCCGATTTGAGACGTGCTCTGGAAGAGTTACAGGAGGACAAACCTGAGCGTTGTCCCAGTGGAAAGTTGTATGTTCCTGACCAGTGGAAGAAGAGAGTGATGTCTGAAGTTCATTGCTCTGCATTGGCTGGTCATCCAGGTATTTTTGGTACTAGAGATCTGGTGAGTCGGTCTTTTTGGTGGCCCGCCTTATCTCGTGATGTCAGGAATTTTGTGCAGTCCTGTGGGACTTGCTCCCGGTCTAAACCTTGTTCTCGCTCTAGTGGGTTGTTGATGCCTTTGCCAGTCCCCAGGAGGCCATGGACCCATATTTCAATGGATTTCATCTCTGATATGCCTGTCTCTCAGAGAATGACTGTTATTTGGGTGATTTGTGATAGGTTCTCTAAGATGGTTCATCTTGTACCACTCCCTAAGTTGCCATCTTCCTCTGAGTTGGTGCCCCTGTTTTTGCAACAGGTGGTTCGCTTGCACGGGATTCCTGAGAACATTGTATCTGACAGAGGAGTTCAGTTTGTGTCTAGATTTTGGAGGACTTTCTGTTCCAAGCTGGGAATTCAGTTGTATTCTCCTCTGCTTTTCACCCTCAGACCAATGGGCAGATGGAGAGAACAAACCAGACCTTGGAGTCGTATTTGAGATGTTTTATTTCCGCTGATCAGGATGATTGGGTTTCATTTTTGCCCTTGGCCGAATTTGCTTTAAATAATAGAGCTAGTTCTGCCACTTTGATGTCACCTTTTTTTGTAACTTTGGGTTTCATCCTCGATTTTCTTCAGGGCAGGTGGAGCCTTCTGCCTGCCCAGGTGTTGACACTGTGGTGGAGAGAATGCACCAGATCTGGGACCAAGTGGTGGTTAAGTTATCTCTCTCCCAGGAAAAGGCCCAGCGGTTTTCCAACCGACATAGGACCATTGGTCCCCAGTTTAAGGTTGGTGATATGGTTTGGTTATCATCAAAAAATATCGCTATGAAGGTGGCTTCTCCTAAGTTTAATCCTAGATTTATTGGACCTTACAAGATTTTGGAGATTATTAATCCGGTCTCTTTTCGTTTGGCTCTTCCTGTCACATTTAAAATCCATAATGTGTTTCATAAGTCCTTGTTGAAGAGGTTTGTTGAACCAGTAGTTCCTGGGGTGGCACCTCCGGACCCTGTATTGGTTGAAGGTAACATGGAATATGAGGTAGAGAAGATACTGGATTCCCGTCTGGCTAGACGGAGACTCCAGTATTTGGTTAAGTGGAAGGGTTATGGTCAGGAGGATAATTCCTGGGTCTCTGCCTCTGATATTCATGCCAAAAGATTGGTGCGTGCCTTTCATCGGGCTCACCCTGATCGCCCTGGTGGCGTGGATGAGGGTTCGGTGACCCCTCCTCAAGGGGGAGGTACTGTTGTGAGTTCATTTTCCCCTTCACCATTGAGGTCTGATGAACTCCCTCTTCTGGTGAAGGAAGGTAGTGAGGCTGATTACCAAGCACCTGAGCTGGATGATGATGACTGGGTGACGGGAATTTCTGACTGAATATAAGGCAGCCGACGCCCTTCTGCCTTGCTGGTGATCTCTGAGAGGGATTCTAGGAGACCAGTCTGATTCCTGCTCCTCAAAAGCTAAGTTCTCTGCTCTGTTTTTTGCATTTGTGTTTTGGTTTTGTTTTTCCTTGTTTTTCTGGATTTCTGCCATTCCCTGCTGGGGTGTGCTGAATTCCTTTTTACTCTGTCTTCAGAAAATACCTGAGTACTGATATAGTCTTTTTGAAGCCTAGCGTCTTCAGGGCTTTTTTCCCTATCAGCTGTTGGCACTTTTGATAGGGTTTTGGCGGATTACAGACAGCAGCTTTTCTATCCTGTCCTTTGTAGTTAGCTTGGGCCCCATCGTTTGCTCAGCCTATCTTTCTATCTGTGTGAGTGTTTTTTCATCTTGCTTCACCGTCATTATATGTTGGGGGCTGCCTATTGCTTTGGGGTCTGCTCTGGGGCAGTTTAGATTTCCCTTTCTGTCTTTAGGCTATGTAGTTCTCCGGCTGTGATCGAGGGGTCTAGGGCACCGTAGGAACCCCCCACGGCTACTGCTAGTTGTTGTTGATAGGTTCAGGGGTCTGTAATCCGATAGCTGCCAACTTCTCTGGTTTTCTGGACTTAGCTAGTATTTCTGTTTTGCCTCCTACGGTGACTCATTCATAACATGGCACTATGTCACGTTTGGAGACCCCCTGATGTGCCTAAACAGTGGAAACCCCTCAATTTTAACTCCATCCCTAACCACAACCCTAACCCCAACACATCCCTAACCCTAATCCCAACACACCCCTAACCCTAATCCCAACCCTAACCACAAGCCTAACCCTAATCCCAACCCTAACCCCAACACACCCCTAACCCTAATCTTAACCCTAATTCCAACCCTAACCCTAATTCCACCCTAACCCTAACCTTAATTGCAACCCTAACCCTAATTCCACCCTAACCCTAACCCTAATTCCAACCCTAACCCTAATTTCAACCCTAACCCTAATGGAAAAATAAAAATATTTTCTTTATTTTAGTATTTATGCCTACCTATGGGGGTGATAAAGGGGGGGTTTGTTTACTTTTTATTTTATTTTGATCACTGTGAGAGTTTATCACAGTGATTAAAATGAACGAATGGAATCTGCAGCCGGCAGATTCGAGCGGGCGCACTGCGCATGCGCCCGCCATTTTCCAAGATGGCGGCACCCATGATCCAGGACCGCGGGACACCAGGAGTGAGAGCGGCACTCGGAAGGTACCGAGGGGTGAGGGGGGGATCGGAAGCAGGGGGGGAGCAGAGGGAAGGCAGGGGGAGCAGATGATGACATCGGCGGCAGATCGCCGCTGTCATTCAGTGGCGGGGTCCAATCTCCCCCGTCAGCCAGTGTGGGGGGGTCGGATCAGTGTCTCCAGTCATGTCCGATGCTACTGCAGCATCAGCCATTCCGGGTTTGTAATATTTCATCATATTTCATTGATGAAATATTACTATCGCTCTGATTGGCTGTTTCACTTTTAACAGCCAATCAGAGAGATCATAGCCATGTGGGGCAAAGCCACGCCCCCTGTGGTGAAGTACAAAGCCCCCTGTATCTGCGGGTCGGGTGACCTTTCATTGACCCTGGTCATCCTACCCGCAGGGGGGCTTTAAATTCATGACACCAAATATGAACCTAGCACTCAACTTAAAGGTATTCGTAAGGCGGTTTATTGTAGTACACGTCTTTTTTTCGTGTACTACAATAAACCGCCTTACGAATACCTTTAAGTTGAGTGCTAGGTTCATATTTGTTGCTTTAACGGTTTGGGAACCTAACCTTAGCACCATCTTGAATTGTGATCACGGTGTTCTTTCTATTAAATTCATGACACAGCATATGCGTCATGGGTCGGATTGGCACCGACTTTCATGACGCATATGCTGTGTCACAGGTTGGGAAGGGGTTAAAGACAGCCAGTGTCAGACTTGGTTGCCAAGGGCCCACCAGTAACATTGACTTTGGGGGCCCACTTTTTACCTACATACAAATATTCCACTTCCCTCATTCACAAATTTACCTCTATCTCTATATAATAATACACTGGGTAGTTTGGTACATGAATGATGAGATGCTGCTTTTTTCTATTCAGAGTAAATCAAGTGAATTATGCCAAGTACTGCCAATACAGTGGGGTTGGGGGCCCAGATCTGCACAGGGGCCCACCGGGGGATTCCCCTGCTACCCTATGGGCCAGTCCGAGCCTGAAGACAGCTGTCTTACATTGTCACCTTTATGAAAGGCTCCTGTCCACAGACTCAATTAATCAGTCAGACTTTAACCTCTACAGTATGGGCAAAACCAAAGAACTTTATAAGGATGTCAGGCATAAGATCATAGACCTGCACAAAGTCCAAGCCTGAAGACAGCTGTCTCACATTGTCACCTTTATGAAAGGTTCCTGTCCACAGACTCTATGAATCAGTCAAACTTTAACCTCTACAATATGGGCAAAACCAAAGAACTTTATAAGGATGTCAGGCATAAGATCATAGACCTGCACAAAGTTGGAATAGGCTACAAAACCATAAGTAAGATGCTGGGTGAGAAGGAGAAAACTGTCGGTCCAATAGTAAGAAAAGGGAAGTGTCAGAAACACCGCACTGAACTTGCTCACTGAGCCAGTGCGCGTGTCCTGAGTAAAGCGAACTGTGCTCAAAGATACCTGTGGAGTGGGCAGCAGCTGAGTAGATGCGTACTTCAGAGCCGCAGGACCTGAAGCACGTGACCGCTAGGGGCGTGGCCTAAACTCCAGAGAGCTAGGAGCTGCAAGAGAACTCCTAGAAGGGTAACTGCGAGACAAAGTTACCAAGGAGCATAGACAAGGAGGATAATCAGGACGTAGCCAATGAGTCATACACAGAGATAGCTGCAAGGTACAAGAGGGACGAGCAGAGAGTAGTCAGATCACAGGCAACGAGTCATACACAGAGAGGATAGCACAGTACAGAATCAACAGGCAAACTCACAACGGGAAACAGAACCGGGTCAGAACCATATAAACAAGCAATAACAACGAACAGGCACAGGCACACAGAGGTCGGCACACTCGGCCAAAGGCAAAAGTATAACTGGCAGGGATTGGAGCTTTGCAGGGGTTTAAGAAGCTCTCCCAGAACCAGAAAGAAGCCACAATCATTAACCCCAGGTGTGCAGGTCAAAACCTGCACTGAGCTCCAGACATTAACCCCTGACGTGCAGCTCAAAAACCTGCACTGGGATCATGACAGTACCCCCCTCTCAATGGGGGGCCTCTGGACCCCCAGGCTTCCCCGGGTACTTGGCATGGAAAGCCCGAATGAGGCGATCTGCATGTACAGAGCGAGCAGGGACCCATGAGCGCTCCTCTGGTCCATATCCCTTCCAGTGGACCAGGTACTGCAAAGAGCGGCGCACCCGCCAAGAGTCCACAATATGTCCGACCTCATTCTCCAATTGACCCTCCACCAGCACTGGAGGAACAACAGGCTTGGAGTCCTCTTTAACAGACCCTACGGATTTCAACAGAGATTTATGGAAGACATTGGATATTTTTAAGGAGGCGGGGAGACGCAACCTATATGCCACTGGGTTGACTATCTCCATAATCTCGTACGGACCAATGAACTTTGGTCCCAACTTAGCTGATGGTACCTTTAAGTTGATGTTATGTGTGGAAAGCCAAACCTTCTCTCCCACCTGAAACATGTCTCCCGAGGCTCTCTTTTTGTCAGCAAAATATTTTTACCTCCCCTGGACCCGAGAGATATTACGCTGGACTTCAGCCCAGAGGTTTTTTAACCATTGAACGGACCCCTCAACCCCTGGACAACCGGAATCCACCCGTGAAAACTCCCCAAAATGCAGATTAAACCCATAGTTAATCAGGAATGGGGACATGTTGGTGGACTGACTCACCCGGTTGTTAAAAGCGAATTCCACCAATGGTAACGCATCACACCAATCCTCCTGTCTGGCGGAGGTCAGACACCTGAGAATTTGTTCTAGGGATTGATTGGTGCGTTCTGTCTGACCATTACTCTCCGGGTGATATGCTGACGAGAAGGAGAGTGAGATGCCCAATTTCATACAGAACGCCCTCCAAAATTTGGCCACAAACTGCACACCTCTGTCAGACACAACATTCAGGGGTACCCCATGCAATCAGACCACATGCTGCACAAACAACCTTGATAATGTTTCCGATGAGGGTAATGCTGCCAAGGGAATGAAATGGGCCTGTTTAGAAAACCTATCCACGACCATCCAGATCACGGTATTGCCCCTGGAACGTGGAAGGCCGGTAATAAAATCCATGGAAAGATGAGTCCATGGCCTATCAGGAACCGGTAAAGGTATGAGTTCCCCAGCCGGCCGGTTATGCAAGCTTTTGGAACAGGCACACATGCCACAAGCAGAAACAAATTCCTTGACATCGGACCTTAATGAAGGCCACCAAAAACCCCTGGCTACTGCCTCTCTAGTGGCCGTGATACCTGGATGAGCACTCAGCCTAGACTCATGAAACTCCTGCAGAAGTCTAGGCCGCAATGAATCTGGAACAAACAGTTTATCCCCTGGCCTGGTTGCCGGAGCTAGGGCCTGAGCCCTTAGAATTTCTTGTTCCAACTCAGTTGAGACCCCCGCCACTACAACCCCTGGGGGAAGAATGGAGGACGGCGGCTCAGGGGGAGACACTGGGTCAAAACGTCTGGACAGGGCATCTGCTTTAACATTTTGGGACCCCGGTCGAAAAGTAATGGAGAACTGAAATCGCGAAAAAAAAGTGAAAGTGACCAACGGGCTGGTCTAGGAGTAAGCCTCTTAGCAGATTCAAGGTATGCTAAATTTTTGTGATCCATGACAACCGTGATAGGGTGAGCCACCCCTTCCAAAAAGTGCCTCCATTCCTCAAACGCCACCTTGACCGCAAGAAGTTCTCTATTGCCTACATCATAGTTTTTCTCGGCTGAAGAGAACTTCTTGGAGAAGAAGGCACAGGGTTTGAGATTGGTAAGGGTGGCTGGACCCTGGGACAGCACAGCCCCCACCCCCACTTCAGAAGCATCCACCTCCATAATGAATGGTTTGGACGGGTCTGGTTGTACCAACACTGGGGCAGACATGAAACATTTCTTAATCGCTGAGGACTCCTTAGCGAGTACAGACCAATTATTTACATCAGCCCCCTTCTGGGTAAGATCCGTGAGTGGTTTAACCACTTGTGAGAAACCTTCAATGAATCTTCGATAATAGTTCGCAAATCCTAAGAAGCGCTGGAGCCCCTTGAGATCTCGAGGCTGAACCCAGTCAGCGATCGCCAGCACCTTCTTAGGATCCATACGAAACGCCTCACAGGACACAATCAATCCCAAAAAAGACAGTTCCTGTACAAAAAACAAACATTTTTCCAATTTAGCGAACAATCGGTTCTCCCTGAGTCTCTGGAGAACTGTCTGTAGATGCTGCAAGTGAGATTGGCTGTCCGGGGAATACACCAAAATGTCAGCCAAATAAATAATAACAAAACGGCCTATCAGGTCAGAAAACACAACATTGATGAAATTCTGGAAAATAGCGGGTGCATTAGTTAACCCAAACGGCATTACCAGGTTCTCAAAGAGTCCTTCTGATGTGAGGAACGCAGTTTTGGACTCGTCCCCTTCCCGAACCCTTATCAGATTGTAGGCCCCCTGCAGATCTAACTTGGAGAACCATTGGGCCCCAGCTAACTGGTTACATAAGTCTGGGATGAGGGGAAGTGGGTAAGTGTTCCTAACCGTTATCTTGTTCAGTTCCCGACAGTCGAGGCATGGCAGCAAACCACCATCTTTCTTCTTCACAAAGAAGAATCCTGCTGCCAGAGGTGACACAGAAGGCCTGATATGCCCTTTGCGGAGACTCTCAGCTATGTACTCCTTCATGGCTTGGCGCTCAGGCCCAGACAAATTGAACAATCGAGCCTTAGGTAACTTGGCTCCGGGTACTAAATCAATGGCACAATCGTAGGGTCTATGTGGTGGCAGCGCCTCAGCCTCACTTTCGGAAAAAACGTCTTCGAAATCCTTCAGGTACTCCGGAATACCTTCCAGACCGACAGACGACACAGATACGGATTTAACAGAGTTAACAAGATGTCCCAGGTTACCACATTTATCCTTACATCTCCATTGAGTGATCTCCCCTGTAACCCAAACAATGGTAGGATTATGGCATTGAAGCCAAGGCATCCCCAGTACCAGTCCTGCAGGCAAGTTATCTAGCACAAGACAACTTAGTTTTTCCACATGAGTGGAACCCACTTTTAGAGAAAAAAGTTCAGACCTGCAACAGATACCGTCCTGGGTAAGAGGAGACGAGTCAATTGCCACAAGTTTAACAGGATCCTGAAGCCTGACTGTACCTATCTTATTAAGAGTCATAACTTTGGTATCAATCAGGTTCTATATAAATAAAGCGATAGACAAATTCCATAAGGAACTGACATAAATCTCACCCAAAATAAACTAGAATATAAAGCAATAGGTGGAAAATAAAATATAACCTTTAATCCGTCAATTAAAAGTACTAATCATGTGTCACCCCTGTGAAAATAAAAAACAGCATACAGCTGCTTATCAAGCATATGGGCCTTCACTTAGAAAAAGAAAAAAGGCCTAACCTGAATAAGAGAATATAGATGGTCACCTAGAAGTTTATTACATAGGTGAACAAAAAAACATCTAAAGGATACAGCAATCGAGATCAGTTTACTCATAAGTGCCATAACCCATTTGCACATATATGAAAATTCATGCAGTTGCCAAGAAGGTCTCTAAAGACCAAAAATTGACAGTCAGGTGAGAATAATAATAAAAAGGAACAATCTCACCTGATAAATAGATGAGTCAGGAGTCCGGGAAGATCCTCTGTTCAATCCAACTGGAGGATACAATAGGGGAAGACAATACCCTGTCACATCCCTAAAAACTGATATCAGCTAATCCCCAGACTCCTGCCCTAACAAGGGCAGTCCACAACTGACCCTAATTGCACATGCCCTGCACTTTCCCTGAGGCGATGTCCCACTTCTAGGTGACCATCTATATTCTCTTATTCAGGTTAGGCCTTTTTTCTTTTTCTAAGTGAAGGCCCATATGCTTGATAAGCAGTTATATGCTGTTTTTTATTTTCACAGGATTAGTACTTTTAATTGACGGATTAAAGGTTATATTTTATTTTCCACCTATTGCTTTATATTCTATCAGTCAGGTTCACAGCAGAACCACAGTCAACAAAAGCAGTAGTCTGAACCGGACCACTACCACGTTCCAGTTCCACCTGCAGCACCATTTTTGCACGTGGGAAAAAGTGTACCTGAAGGTCTGGGTAGCCTCCTCGACTACTACCCAGACCTAGTCGTTTCCCGCCATCTTGGAGGATGACGGACAGGAGGGGCAGTCCTTCCAGTGTCCAGATTCCCCACAATAGATGCACAACTGCTTCTCCCGGCGGCGTCTTCTTTCCTTTTCCTCACAGGTGATAGCGCTCACCTCCATAGCCCCAGGAAGAGTCCGGGTCTCATCTCCACTGAAGAATAATGGTGTTTCCTGTTGCATAACGCCTCTAGCCCGCAGTCTGTGATCCATGCGAATCGCTTGGGTCATGGCATCCTCCAGGGAGTCAGGCGGAGGATGGAGTGCCAAAGCATCCTTCATACGTTCACACAGGCCTCTACGGAACAGCCCCTGAAGGGTGGCATCTCTCCAGGAAATCTCGGCTGCCCAATGTCTGAATTCAGTACAGAACCATTCGACCGAATGCTCCCCCTGACAGACACTCATCACCTTGTCCTCAGCCAAACGCACTCTATCAGGCTCATCATAAATAAGCCCTAAGGCTTCAAAAAACGCATCCACAGACATTCTCTCAGGGGCAGAAGAGGAAAGCAAATATGCCCAGGCTTGTGGGGACCCCCTAAACAGGGACATAACCACCCCCACCCTCTGTTTCTCATCCCCAGAGAAGCGGGGTCTCAAAGAGAAAAAGAGCTTACAGCCCTCCTTAAATGCTCTGAAATCATCTTTGTTACCAGAAAATGTATCTGGCAATTTAACCGGGGATTCGGGTGGGACTAAAATGACACCTCTATTCCCCACCTGCTGGAAGCCTGCGGAAAGTATCCCCTGAAGTGAGTCCTCAACCTGCCATTGGGACTGGGCCAGAGCTTGGTGTTCCAAACTAAGCTTCTGCAGTGACTGAGTCAAGCATTTCACCTGCTCAGATAAAGCACACATTGGGTCCATGCTGCAGAAGTGAGGAAAGAAAAAAAAATAGCCGGCCAGTTATAATGTCAGAAACACCGCACTGAACTTGCTCACTGAGCCAGTGCGCGTGTCATGATTAAAGCGAACTGTGCTCAAAGATACCAATGGAGCGGGCAGCAGCCGAGTAGATGCGTACTTCAGAGCCGCAGGACCTGAAGCATGTGACCGCTAGGGGCGTGGCCTAAACTCCAGAGAGCTAGGAGCTGCAAGAGAACTCCAAGCAGGGTAACTGTGAGACAAAGTTACCAAGTGGCATAGACAGGGAGGATAGGACGTAGTCAATGAGTCATACACAGAGATAGCTGCAAGGTACAAGAGGGGCGAGCAGAGAGTAGTCAGATCACAGGCAATAAGTCATACACAGAGAGGAGAGCACAGTACAGAATCAACAGGCAAACTCACAACGGGAAACAGAACCGGGTCAGAACCATATAAACAAGCTATAACAATGAACAGGCACACAGAGGTCAGCACACTAGGCCAAAGGCAAAAGTATAACTGGCAGGGATTGGAGCTTCCGAGGGGATTAAGAAGCTCTCCCAGAACCAGATTGAGGCCACAATCATTAACCCCAGGTGTGCAGGTCAAAACCTGCATTGAGCTCCAGACATTAGCCCCTGACGTGCAGCTCAAAAACCTGCACTGGGATCATGACAGGAAGAAATACAAAATGACTGTCAATTGACATCGATCTGGGGCACCATGCAAAATCTCACCTCCTCGGGTATCCTTGATCACTAGGAAGGTGAGAAATAAGTAAAACTACACGGGGGGAACTTGTTAATGATCTCAAAGCAGCTGGGACCACAGTCACCAAGAAAACCATTGGTAACACATTATGTCGTAAAGGTTTAAAATCCTGCAGTGAAAGGTTTAAAATCCTGCAGTGCCCGCAAGGTCCCCCTGCTCAAGAAGGCACATGTGCAGGTGCATTTGAAGTTTGCCAATGAACACATGGATAATTCTGTGAGTGATTGGGAGAAGGTGCTGTTGTCAGACAAGACAAAAATTGAGGTCTTTGGCATTAACTCAGCTTGTCGTGTTTGGAGGAAGAGAAATGCTGCCTATGACCAAAAAAAACACAGTCCCCACTGTCAAGCATGGATGTGGAAAAATTATATTTTTGGGGTGTTTCTATGCTAAGGGCACAGGACTACTTCACCGCATCAATGGTAGAATGGATGGAGCCATGTACTGTAAAATCCTGAGTAGCAACCTCCTTCCCTCCTCCAGGTCATTAAAAATGGGTTGTGGTTGAGTCTTCCAGCAAGGCAATGACTCAAAACATACGGCCAAGGCAACAAAGGAGTCGCTCAAAAAGAAGCACATTAAGGTCATGGAGTGGCCTAGCCACTCCCCAGACCTTAATCCCATAGAAAACTTATGGAGGGAGTTGAAGCTCCGAATTGCCAAGCGACAGCCTCAAAATCTTAATGATTTAGAGATGATCTGCAAAGAGGAGTGGACAAAAATTCCTCCTGACATGTGTGCAAACCTCATCAACAATTACAAAAAACGTCTGACTGCTGTGCTTTGTAACTAGGGTTTTACCACCAAATATTAGGCCTTGTTTGCCAGAGGGATCAAATATTTATTTCTCACTGCAAAATGCCAATTAATTTATATAATTTTTACAATGTGATTTTCTGGATTTTATTTTTGGTATTCTATCTCTCAATGTGAAAATTAACCTACCCTTAAAATTATAGACTGCTCATATCTTTGTCAGTGGGCAAACTTACTAAAACAGCAAGGGATCAAATACTTATTTCCCCCACTGTGTATATATATAAAGAGGGGAGGTGTGATCATCATACTATATACAGGATGCTATGGGGGACATAATATCGCAAATAGAGAGCTGTGGGGGACCATCATACTATATATAGGGAGTTGTGGAGGCATCAAACTATTTATGGTGAGCTGTTGGCACCATCATAGTATATAAAGGAAACTGTAGACCCTCATACTATAGATAGAGGGGCAGTGGGGACAACGTATTCTATATAGGGGGATATGTAGCCATTTTACTACATATAGGCAGAGGTGTATCTAGCCTTTCCTGCACCCGGGGCAAAGGGTCAGTTTGGCACTCCCCCGCCCCCCAATTTGAACCTTAACTCTATTTGACCAAGTCTAGGAACATTCCTGTTTTTTCCACAATGCTTTATTTAACTTAATAAACAATAAAATGTTATGTATGAATATATTACACACTATACATGTATATATGGCATTTTCCCCCATAATGTCCTCAGGTTTCCCCCATAATATCCTCAGGTTTTCCCCATAATATCATCAGGTTTCCCCCATAATATCCTCAGGTTTCCCCCATAATGTCCTCAGGTTTTCCCCATAATATCCTCAGGTTTCCCCCATAATGTCCTCAGGTTTCCCCCATATTGTCCTCAGGTTTCCCCCATAATGTCCTCAGGTTTCCCCCATAATATCCTCAGGTTTCCCCCATAATATCCTCAGGTTTCCCCCATCATATTCTCAGGTTTCCCCCATCATATCCTCAGGTTTCTCCCATAATGTCCTCAGGTTTCCCCCATAATGTCCTCAGGTTTCCCCCATAATGTCCTCAGGTTTCCCCCACAATGTCCTCAGGTTTCCCCCATCATGTCCTCAGGTTTCCCCATCATGTCCTCAGGTTTCCCCCATCATGTCCTCAGGTTTCCCCCATAATGTCCTCATGTTTCCCCCATAATATCCTCAGGTTTCCCCCATAATATCCTCAGGTTTCCCCCATCATATTCTCAGGTTTCCCCCATAATATCCTCAGGTTTCCCCCATAATGTCCTCAGGTTTCCCCCATAATGTCCTCAGGTTTCCCCCATCATGTCCTCAGGTTTCCCCCATCATGTCCTCAGGTTTCCCCCATCATGTCCTCAGGTTTCCCCCATCATGTCCTCAGGTTTCCCCCATAATGTCCTCAGGTTTCCCCCATAATATCCTCAGGTTTCCCCCATAATGTCCTCAGGTTTCCCCCAAAATAGCCTCAGGTTTCCCCCAAAATATCCTCAGGTTTCCCCCCATAATATTCTCAGGTTTCCCCCATAATATCCTCAGGTTTCCCTCATAATATCCTCCGGTTTCCCCCATAATGTCCTCAGGTTTCCCCATATATCCTCAGGTTTCCCTCATAATGTCCTCAGGTTTCCTCCATAATGTCCTCAGGTTTCTCCCTCCCCCTCCCCATATGTTCCTCATCTTTCTCCACCACACCTCATGAATATGTCTGCACCCTGGCCTCGCTCCTTACACACTGTTCTCAGTAAATTTACTCCCCCTGCTCCCTCCCTATCCATTCCATGGGACTCTGCAGCCATCCCCCAATCTTCCCTTGCATTGACTCCATATAGCGTCCGTCCCTGACCCCAACCATCCCTTCATAGCCCCCAGACAGAGCATGTCCTAATAATTTCTACCATTAATCATTCTTCGGTGGTGTCTTCAGCTCCATTACCCATCTGGAGCACTTACCGCACCAACCGCAACGCTGCCTCACTGCCTGAGTCTTTGCCTCTGAAGAGCCGGTGTGTGACGTCAGCAGCATGATCATGTGATCTGATCACGCTGCTGGCGCATGCGGAAGTGTGGGTGAGGCGCCGCTGGCAGTGGCGGCGCTTACACAGAACAAGTGAGTCAGAGCAGACAGTGTATATGTACTAGCGCCTGAAGACGCTAGTACACAGACGCGCAGCACTTTCTCTATGCCAGCTGTCAGTTTCACAGCCGGCTCATAGAACAGGAGAATCTGAGTGTGGGGGCAGCAGAATGCCGCTGTCGGGGAGTCTCCTCCTTGTACCGCTGCAAATGCCCCAGCTGCCCCCCCCGGATACGCCCCTGCACATAGGGAGCTCTGGGGTCCTCAATGTGCAATAAAGGGCTTTGGGGACCATCATATTGTGTATTGGGGACTCTAGGACCATCATTCTGTATTTACAGAGTTGTGTGGGCACTCACTGGACCTTATTTGTTATAAATGGAGACATTATTAATTTTGATAGGGGTACTCCGGTTCCATTTTTTTTTATTGAGGGGGCATTGTTAACTCTAAGTGGACACTCAAGGGTATTTTTTGCTGCAAAGGGGTACTAGGGAAATTATATCCTTCAAAAGAGCATATAGAGCCTTTCTATGTAGCACAGTAGGGGCACTAATACTTTCTATGGGGCACTAATACTTTCTATGGGACACTTTAATTTTTTGAGGGAGTAATCATAATAATGACACATTTTTTTAAATATTGGGGTCAGTGTTTCATGCTGCAGGTGCAAGCAGAGTGTGAGTTTTTGTAGGTTGGGAATAGATGGGAACAGTGCTGGATTTGTGATAAATCAAATGTGTTTTAGTTGTAATTTCAGCAGATGAGTCATGGCTGGAGAAGATGTCATGCCGGTCTGAGCCAGATGGAAGCACGAACGGCTCGAATCAGAAAGAACGTCTGCTGTAAGTCAACATCTATAGCTGTACTGTAATCACGTATATGTTGTGCGGGACTGGTATCTACCAATATACGGTTACTGTAAGGTGGTAATATTGCTCTTTTTAGTAGTTTTTGTTTTGTTTTTTTATTTAGTAACAAATTAAGCCGAGTTTAAGCCGACACGAGTATAAGCCAAGACTCCTAATTTTGCCACAAAATACTGGGTAAGCTTATTGACTTCAGTATAAGCCAGGTATGTATTGTCCTTTCATCCCTATCCAGGTAAGCATGGCTCCCCCGTCGCTGTCATTGTATGCATGGCTGTCCCGTCCCTGTCATAGTATGCATTGCTCCCCCGTCCCTGTCATTGTATGTATGTATGGCTCCCCTGTCCCTGTCCTGGTATACATGGCTCCTTATCCCCTATCCTTGTATTTGTGGTTTCTGTTGTTAAAAAAAACAAAGCATCCTACTCACCTACCTGCGTGCCCTTGCCGGCACTGCATCTCGTTTGTTCCGGTGCCAGCAACTCTTCCAGCTAGCAATCACTTGGCCCCGCTCATTAAAGTAATGAATATGCACTCCACGCCTATGGGAGTGGAGAGGCGTGCATATTCATCACCTTAATGAGCGGGACCACGTGATTGCTCGGCCGGAAGAGCTGCTGGCGCCGGAACGAACGAGATGCAGTGCCAGCGAGGTGAGTAGGATGTGTGGTAGAAGCTGGCGGCTGCGGTGGCACTGTGCACTATTACAGCAGGGGCATAGGCTTTATCCACAGCAGCCAGCTCCTGCCTCTGTGGCCCGCTGCTCCGCCGCTCCCTCTCCCCTGCTGTCTTTCTGGGACAATTGCCCCCCCGAGGAAGAGGCATCAAAACGCGCGTCGGGGAATTTGCACATTGGCCAGGCACATCTATTATGGGTAAGTGGTGGTTTCTCTACTTGTTTACACGCACATGTGGCACTTTATAAAATTATTTGAGTCATTATTTGGCCTATTGCTCTGGGCTATTTGAGATGGACTCACATGGGCCTTTTTTTGGCCAATCTCCATAAATGATTTGATACTCTTTTGGTGCTTTTGCCTTTATGAGATTGCCAAATATTGTATACCATCCTTAATCCCATTACCAGGTAACTAGTGGGAGTATTTTGACACACAACTAATACACATTTAATATCTGTTAGGATAATTAATATTAGATTTGATGATATGTTGATTGGTGTGTCTTGATTCTCTTCTCTTGGATATTATAGGGTTGCCTTCCTTTGCTCTGTGGTTACATTGCTGTTCACCTGTCCATTTTTTATCTAAATATAATTTTTGTATGGATATTACAATCAATATTGTCTTGTTTTTGTGTTATAATTGTGGTTAAATAAATATATTTTCTATATATTCTTAGATTAACAAGTTTTTTATTGAGGATGCACTATTGGATATATTCATACTACTCTTTAGGATGTTTAAACTCTCTTAAGTTCTTATGCATTACAGACAATTGACTCATGTATAAGCCGAGCGGGGCGTTTTCAGCACAAAAAAATGTGCTGAAAAACTCGGCTTATACACGAGTATATACGGTATTTTGATAAAATTCGTCTTTGTATAGTGTATTTTGGGTTAGCAACAGTGGTATACTGTAATTATGCATGTATAGATGCTATTTTAAATGGCTGTATGGGGTTGTATGGCGAGACATGCACTTTGGGGCTTGGGCCCTTCATCCTTTATGACCCTAGCAACGTCATTACCATACTGTGTGTTTACATGTCCATGTTTCTGGAGTTGTATGTATGTTTGTAAGATTCGTGTATGCAATAGTGCATTGTGGTGTATGTGTAAAACATTTGTATATTTAGGGAATAACACTAAATCTATAAGTGCTGGTTCACATATGTGTTAGAGAATTCCATTTGTCTTTCCATGTTGTGGTGTAGTGACCACTGTGTCCACTAGGGGGCACTGTGTGGATGTCCCAAAAGAGAGGATGAGTGGCAGAATACTGAATGACCGTTATGTATCTCAAGGTGGGTGGTGTTAGGAATGGGTCGCCAAGGAGGAAATAAAAATCAACACAAGCTAAGTCTCAGAAAACCAAAGAGGTTGGTAACTATGCAGACTGCAGACCCCTGATTCTAAACACGCAACTAGCAGCAGTCTTGGAGCGTTCCTACGGTGGTCCTAGATGCCTCATCACAACCGGAGAGCTAAATAAGCCTAAAGCAGGAAAAGAGGAAAACTAACTGCCCCAGAGCAGACCCCAAAGGAAAGACAGCCCCCCACATGATTGACGGTGAAACAAGATGAAAACACAAACAAAGGCAGGAAAATAGGCTTAGCAAACGATGGAGCCAAACTAACTAGAAAGGAAAGGAAAGGAAAGACACTGTCTGCAATCTGCCAAAAACCCTACCAAAATGTCCAACACAACTGATAGCAAAATTAACCCTGAAGTCACTAGACTTCTCCCACTATATCAGCACTCTGAAATATTCTGAGACAGAGCAAAAAGAGGCCAATCTAATAAGGGACAAAAAAAAAGGCAAATTGGCAAATACAGATAAATAAGAGTGGAAATTCAGCACAGGCCAGCCGGGCTGGCTGACCACACAAAAAGCTGAATTGACCAACAAGAGCCAGTGTGAACATTAGCAAAAACAAACTTAACTTGAGAAGACTGGAACAGAGCTGAGTTCAAGACCTGAGAGGCAGACTGAAGCACCAGCACCAGGATAGGGCGTCGGCTGTCTTATATCCAGTCTGATACTCCAGAGATCCAATCGTTATCTTCCTCACCAGGTGGCAGATCACTACCAATTAAACCAACCTCACTACCTCCTGTCACCACAAGATGGAGAACGGAAGGAGAACTCTCGACTGGTGGAGCATAAAATGAGCTCATAACAGAGTGGCCTTGGGATGGAGACTTGTGTGTGTGTTGATCAGCAGTGATACTGCTGAGGTGCTGTTTCAATGTGTTTGGGAAGTCTCCAGGTAATTGGTGAGATGGGCGGAACCAGTTACCTACAAACCCACCCAGGGGGGTGTGCTTAAGAGCGCTATTGTAAAGTGTGTATGAGTGGTTGAAGAACCTGTGATGAGGTCATAGCCATGTGACCCGGTGGGCGTGGCTATGGACCATATAAGGTGGCCAGGGTAGGTCACATGGAGTGAATGCTTAGACCCGGTTGGTCCATTGTGGAAGGTCCCGCTGGGAGATGGGGCTTTCTGCCTGACAGCACGTGAATGCTGTGAGTAATGGCTGCAAGCGTCTGAGAGTTCCCTAGAGGGAATGAACGTCTGCAGTGTGCTGAGAAGCAGCCATGAGGTAAACCCTGACTGGATGGGATATAACTCAGAGGCTGAAGAGCCTGTGTGCTGGACATTGCACAACCTGTATGACTACAGGGTAACAGAGTGAAGCTCTGTCATGGACGCTATGCTGTTTATATGAACTTTATGTTGCTGCTGTGGGTTTATGATGCCTGAATAAACCGCATGGATTGTTCTTGGTTTATGGAAAACCTGTGCCGGACGTGATTATTTGGCTGCCAAGCGAGTATCCCCTACCCGAATGGCAGCGCTACCTTACAATGTTTAGGAAAAGAAAGGTGAAATTACCCCTTTTGACAACATGACGTCACTGCGTCATCATAAAACCTCCTTCCCATGTCCGTGTGTCCGGTATGTGCTGTATCCGTTTTTTTTTCAAGCAGCACAGTTATAAAGGGCCAATACAAGTCTATAGGTCCGTGAAAAACATTTACAGCCGCGGGATGGCATTGGTACAGTCCGTGTTCTGTTTGTGTTTAGGAGTATAGGAGCAGCTTTGTAATTTTATTTCCCATATATACAGGAAAAACATTGATGACACACGTTTTTAAAAACGTACACACAAATGGGTGCTAAAAAATAAAAACGGATGGTCAAAATGGACTCTGAGACACGTACAGTGCCTTACGAAAGTATTCAGCCCCCTGGAACTTTTTAACCTTTTCCCACATATCATGCTTCAAACATAAAGATACCAAATGTAAATTTTTGGTGAAGAATTAACAAGTAGGACACATTTGTGAAGTTGAACGAAATTTATTAGTTATTTTAAATTTTTGTGGAAATTCAAAAACTTTTAACTTAATACTATGTTGCGCCACCTTTTGCTGTGATTACAGCTGCAAGTCGATTGGGGTATGTCTCTATCGGTTTTGTACATTGAGAGACTGAAATTCTTCAGCTCTTTCCACAGATTCTCGATTGGATTCAGGTCTGGACTTTGACTTGACCATTCTAACACCTGGATATGTTTATTTGTGAACCATTCCATTGTAGATTTTACTTTATATTTGGGATCATTGTCTTGTTGGAAGACAAATCTCCGTCCCAGTCTCAGGTCTTTTGCAGACTCCAACAGGTTTTCTTCAAGAATAGTCCTGTATTTGGCTTCATCCATCTTCCCATCAATTATACCCATCTTCACTGTCCCTGCTGAAGAAAAGCAGGCCCAAACCATGTTGCTGCCACCACCATGTTTGACAGTGGGGATGGTGTGTTCAGGGTGATGAGCTGTGTTGCCTTTACAACAAACATATCGTTTGGCATTGTTGCCAAACAGTTCGATTTTTGTTTCATCTGACCAGAGCACCTTCTTCCACATGTTTGGTGTGTCTCCCAGGTGGCTTATTCAAACTTTAAATGACACTTTTTATGGATATCTTTGAGAAATGGCTTTCTTCTTGCCACTCTTCCATAAAGGCCAGATTTGTGCAGTGTATGACTGATTGTTGTCCTATGGACAGACTATCCCACCTCAGCTGTAGATCTCTGCAGTTCATTCAGAGTGATCATGGGCCTCTTGGCTGCATCTCTGATCAGTCTTCTCCTTGTTTGAGATGAAAGTTTAGAGGGACGGCCAGGTCTTGGTAGATTTGTAGTGGTATGATACTCCTTCCATTTCAATATGATCGCTTGCACAGTGCTCCTTGGGATATTTAAAGTTTTGGAAATCATTTTGTATGCAAATCCAGCTTTAAACTTCTCCACAACAGTATCATGGACCTGCCTGTTGTGTTCCTTGGTCTTCTTGCTGCTCTCTGAGCTTCAAACAGAACCCTGAGACTATCACAGAGCAGGTGGATTTATATGGAGACTTGATTACACACAGGTGGGTTATATTTATCATTTATTAGTCATTTAGGACAACATTGGATCATTCAGGGATCCACAATGAACTTCTGGAGTGAATTTGCTGCACTGAAAGAAAAGGGGTCGAATAATATTGCACACCCCACTTTTCAGTTTTTGAATTTCCACAAAAATTTAAAATAACCAATAAATTTCGTTCAACTTCACAATTGTGTCCCACTTGTTGATTCTTCACCAAAAATTTACATTTGGTATCTTTGTGTTTGAAGCATGATATGTGGGAAAAGGTTGAAAAGTTCCAGGGGGCCGAATACATTCGCAAGGCACTGTATGTGTTTTTATACGCACGTGTGAAGGGGGCTTAATTGCATATAGGGGTTCATGAGCTGATTCCGCCCTGCACTAATCAGATGCTGGCTGTCATAGCAGAACTCACCTCAGTTGCAGCTGTTTTAAAGTGGATATCTGGGACTTTGTTAAAAAAAGAAAAAAGTTTGAATAAACACTATCAGGCAAGTAGGCGCTACCTACTCGCCTGCTTTGCGGCACAGAGCGGTCACAGACGGCTCCTGCCTGCAATTCACAGGCTTCCATCACATCAACAGAGTGGTGACTTCTTTTTCTCTCTGCTCTGTAGAAAGGGTGGCACTGCCGTTGTCATTCTTATTGGCAGCAGGCTCTCCACTGCCTAACTGGAGGAGGCGGTTGGCAATCACCATGATGTCAGCAGTTCCTCACTGTCAACAGAGCAGAGATTAAAAGAAGCCACCGCTCTGTTGATGTGATGGAAACCGCTGAATCTCAGGCAGGAGCGGTGTGCGACCTCTCTGTGCCGAACACAACAGGCAAGTAGGTAGCAACTACCTGCTTGCTAGTGCTGTAGGCATATTTTTTTCTTTTTTTTTTTTAACAGTCTCGGTTATCACCTTTAAGTTTTTAAAAGCCCTTGACAGTCTGACAGTGACAATTAGTGTGATGGCTGGTGAATACGTTCATCACCTCCCATCAGCCCCCCTGTGACACAGTTGCGGGTTGCCATGTGTTGCTGCCATGTTGACCGTCTTATTAAACTCAGAAGAAGGCTGGAGCTCCTGGAAGATGTCACAATCAAAGTACTGGGAAGTTATTTCAGCACGCTCACTTTGTAGTCAGCGCTGACTGCAACAGCTCCTAAACTACTATGATTGGAAGTGAGTGGTGGCATGGAGAATAAAACTTAATTTTCTCCCTGTATCCAACATTTTTCCGCTAAGCTGACTAACCAGGCTTTAAACACTATTTACTTGTAGATTGACCCTACATCTGCAGAGAAATTGTCATGATTCTATAGTAAGGATCTGAGCAGGAACCTTGGGGGTTAATGCATGTGGCCTCTCTTTGAACTGGACAGGGCTTTTTATGGCCCCTCTAGGTTTGCATCCCTGTCAGTTATACTTTTGCCCTCGGCTGAGTTAAGTGACCCCTGTGCGTTTGTGGGCCTTGTGCCTGCGTTTCTGAGTGTGTATCCCATTTTTGATCCGGCCTGTCCCTCATGTTGCTCTTGTCCTGTGTTTTGGTACTGTTTGTGGCTCTCTTGGTAATGACTCTGGCTTGTTCCCTGGTTAGCCTTCTGTTTATCCCTTTGGCATTGGTATTGGCTCGCCCGGTTCTCTGACCCACGCTTTCACCTGATTACTCTTCTGTCTTTGTGTTTGTCGGCATTCCTCATTTTGGTTCCCTTCTAACCTGTCCTCCGGTGCTCCTTACCCCAACTAGCAAGGTCTCCATGTTTGGCCCTGCCCCCTGTGGTCACATGCCGCAGATCCTGTTAGTCAGCGGTCGGGCTGCTCTTGCTTCCCCGTGCACAGCTACGCTCAGTCCCATCAGCAGCTGGATGAGACAGTTAAGGGGGCTCTTTCCTTGGGATTGCAGGGGGGCGGGGGCTGAATAAGTCACTTTTTCCCCCCGAACCCCTTCTAACATTACAGGATACGTTTTCCGATAATAAAAAAGAATTTAGAGTCTTTAAAGAAGGCTGCAACCTTTTTTTCTCTTTAAGACCCCGCTCCTCTGGGGATGAATGTCAGAGGGTGGGCATTGTTATGTCTCTTTTTAGGGGGCTCCGCAAGCCTGGGCTTTTCCCTCCCCTCCCTGGCCCCTGAGAGTATGTCAGTGGCACATTTATGATGAGCCTGATTGAGTGCGCCTGGCGGAGCACATGGTGATGAGTGTTTGTCAGAGAAAGCACTCGGCATAGTGGTTCTGCTCAGAATCCAGACGTTGGGCTGTGGAGTGGGATGACGCCACTCTTCGGGGACTGTTCTGTAGAGGCCTGTCAGAACATCTGAAGGATGCTCTAGCACTGCACCCTCCACCTGACTCTCTGGAGGATGCCATGACCCAGGTGGTGCGTATAGATCGCAGGCTACGGGCATGAGGTGTAATACAACTGGAAAAACCATTGTTCCACTGTGGAGACGAAGTCAGGGCTACTTCTGAGGCTATGGAGCTGGGCACCATCACCTTGAAAGAGAGGAAGCTTTGTCGTGAGAAGCAGTTGTGTTTCTATTGTGGAGAGTCGGGACATTGGAAGGATTGTCCTTCTTGTCCTTTATCATCCAAGACGACGGGAAATGACTAGGTCTGGTGTTGTGAGTTCATTTTCCCCTTCACCATTGAGGTCTGATGAACTCCCTCTTCTGGTGAAGGAAGGTAGTGAGGCTGATTACCAAGCATCTGGGCAGGATGATGATGACTGGGTGACGGGAATTGCTGACTGGATATAAGGCAGCCGACGCCCTTCTGCCTTGCTGGTGATCTCTCTGAGGGATTCTAGGAGACCAGTCTGATTCCTGCTCCTCAAAAGCTAAGTTTTCTGCTCCGTTTTTGCATTTGTGTTTTGTTTTTCCTTGTTTTTCTGGATTTCTGCCATTCCCTGCTGTGGTGTGCTGAATTCCTTTTTGCTCTGTCTTCAGAAAATACCTGAGTACTGATATAGTCTTTTTGAAGCCTAGCGTCTTCAGGGCTTTTTTCCCTATCAGCTGTTGGCTCTTGTTTTGATAGGGTTTTGGCAGATTACAGACAGCAGCTTTTCTATCCTGTCCTTTGTAGTTAGCTTGGGCCCCATCGTTTGCTCAGCCTATCTTTCTATCTGTGTGAGTGTTTTTTCATCTTGCTTCACCGTCATTATATGTTGGGGGCTGCCTATTGCTTTGGGGTCTGCTCTGGGGCAGTTTAGATTTCCCTTTCTGTCTTTAGGCTATGTAGTTCTCTGGCTGTGATCGAGGGGTCTAGGGCACCGTAGGAACCCCCCACGGCTACTGCTAGTTGTTGTTGATAGGTTCAGGGGTCTGTAATCCGATAGCTGCCAACTTCTCTGGTTTTCTGGACTTAGCTAGTATTTCTGTTTTTGCCTCCTACGGTGACTCATTCATAACAGTCTGGGTGGTGGTCGAGGAGGCCATCCAGACCCTTAGGTACACTTTTCCTTGTTTGCTAAGCTTTTGTTACCAGTGGAATTGTTGGTGGACAGTTGTCCTTATTTTTCTACAGCTTTTGTGGACTGCGGTTCGTCCATCAACTTGGTCAGCCCTCATTTGATTTCCCAATGCAAGATAGGGACAGTTAGGCTCCAGACTCCTATGAAAGTAGTGGCCATTGACCCCCCCCTCCCCTTGCTAAAGATGGGATCCTTTACGTCTCAGAGGTCTTCTCCTTTAAAATAGGCTCTAATCATGTTGAAAAGTTAAGTTCTTTTGTTTTGGAGAATTTGCCAGCTAGGTAGGTTTTAGGTATGCCCTGGTTGTAATACCACAACCACATCATCAACTGGGTGACAAGGGAGATTGTTCAATGGGGCCCTAATTGTGTTAACCATGGTTGTGAATCTGTATTATTATCTGAACCTGTAAAATCTGTCTCTGTTTCATCTGTCAGTCTGGAGGGTATTCTGGAGTACCTGAAGGACTTTGAGGACGTGTTCTCCAAAAGCGAGGCTGAGGTGTTACTGCCTCATAGACCCTTTGATTGTGCCATCAATTTAGACCCATGAGCTAAGCTACCAAAAGCCCATCTGTTTGTCAGGTCCTGAGCATTTGGCCATGAAGGAGTACATTGCAGAGAGTCTCCGCAAAGGGCATATACGGCCTTCCGTCTCTCCTGTGGTTGCGGGTTTTTTAGCTAAAAAAAGATGGCGGGTTGTGTCCTTGCCTCAACTTTTGGGAACCCGAAAAAATAACAGTGAGAAACACCTACCCTCTACCTCTCATCCCAGATTTATGTAACCAATTGTCAGGGGCCAATTGGTCCTCAAAATTAGATCTCCAGGGAGCTTATAATCTTATAAGGGTTTGCGAGGGGGAAGAGTGGAAAATGGCGTTCCTCACATCAGAGGGTCTTTTTGAAAACCTGGTTGTCATCCTCGCCATATCTGTCATGTCTGCCATGTCTGTTTTGCCTCATGACCCCTGGAGCGGTGTGCACGCGCATCTCATGTCTGCTATCCTGCATGTTCCCTAGAGCAGTGTGCACACTCACCTCATGACTGTTGAGCTGCGGGATGCCTGCGTTTCTGCTCTGCCTTCTGTGATTGTCTCGTCATGTCTAGAACCCCTGATCATGTGTCCTTCCTATGTTCCAGCAGAGGCTGGTTCTGCATTCATCTCTGCATGTCTGGAACTCTGATCATGTGACCTGCCTAGGTTTCAGCACTGGTTCTGCTATCATCTATGCATGTCTGGAATTCTGAACATGTGACCTGCCTATGTTTCAGCACTGGTTCTGCAATCATCCCTGCATGTCTGGAATCCTGATCATGTGACTGCTCCCTGTGATCCTGGAGGACTGAACTGGAAGTTCTTCCCTGGTCCTGACCCGGAAGTGGAGGTGCTATGCCCTATATCAGACCGCCCCTTCCTATGCTCAGGGCCTGAGTATTGTGTTGCTTCCCTGCATGGCTGCTTGGTCTGCTGGATTGCTCCCTCTATTCTGTGCCCTTGCACTTTGCTCTGTCGTGCGTCTCTGCACACGCTCCGTGCTCGTATTCCGTTTCTTGTCTCGTGCTTTGTCTCGTGTTGTCCTTCGTGCTTTGTTTGTCCTCGCTATTCTTCCTTGTTATGCTATGCTCTGTACCCTGTTCCTGACGTGTCTCTCTACACGTGCAGGCCTCCGCTTTGTACCCTGTCCCTGACGTGTCTCTCTACACGTGCAGGACTCCGTTCTGTACCCTGTCCCTGGCGTGCCTCTCTACACATGCAGGCCTCCGCTCTGTACTCTGTCTAGTCCCAAGGCTCTCCCTTGGCACGGCTGTGGGCTTCGGCCTACACTCCGCTGCTAAACTCTGTATCTGTCCCTGGCGTGTCTCCCCACACACGCAGGTCTCGTCTTGTACTTTGCCCCTGGCATGCCCTCTGCATGCGCAGGACTCTGCCTCTTACCCTATGCCTGATGTTCGGAGCTGATTTCTGCAGTCTGATTCCTGGACCCTGATCGTCGATGCCAGCAGTCCGGATTCCGATGCCACCGTACCCTATCTTGGTCCCTGGTGTGTCCTCTGCATGCACAGGCCTCCATCCTGTGTCTCTCCCTGATGTGTCTCCTCGCACGCGCAGGCCACCGTCCTTGTACCTGTCCCTGGCATGCCCCTTGGCATGTGCAGGCTTCCGTCCTGTGAACCTGACCCGGGCGTGTTCGTTGACACGCATCCTGTTTCTAACTTTGTCTTGTCTCCTTGCATGGAACCCTGGTTTGCTTACTGGATGTCCGGAATCTGCCGATCACCTTCAGAGCTACAGAACCTGATGTTCCGGTTGATCGTTGCCTGCTGTCCGGAGTCCGATGTCCTCGTGCCTCTGACTACCATCTGCACGTACCATGCTTTGGACCTTGGCGTGCTCTTGCACGCACCTTGCTCTATGTACTCTGTGTTTTCGCGTTTTGCACCTGTTATACCCTGAAGTGTTCCTCATGCCTTGGTCCTCGGCGTGCCCTTGCACGCATCTTGCTTTATGTATTTTGTGTGTTCATGTTTTTCACCTGTTGTACCCAGAAGTGTTCCTTAATGAAGTTTCCTTGAACTAATGTCTTGTCTCGCCTTGTCTTGTTTCCCTGAGCCGGCCGTCTGGTCCAGCTGCTGCGGTGGTCACCCCCTTGGTCTTGCCCCTGACACTCCCTGTATAGGGGGTGGATTCTCACTAGGTCAGCTCGCCCTAGGTGGGTGGGTGCCATGGCCCAGAGGGTCCACTCATTCAAAAGGAAAACGACTCAGCGTAAGCTGGCGCTCGTCACACTGGTCATGCCATTTGGACTTACCAACACTCCCGCTATTTTTCAAAATTTCGTCAATGTGATATTTGCTGACCTTATAGAATGTTTTGTTATTGTTTACCTAGATTACACTTTGGTGTTCTCCCCGGACAGGCAGACCCATTTGCGACATCTATGAACTGTTCTCCAAAGACTCAAGGGAAAATCGTTTATTTGTTAAATTGGAGAAATGCTCATTTTTTGTGCAAGAACTATCCTTTTTGGGTCTGATTGGGTCCTATGAGAGATTTCATATGGATCCCAGGAAGGTGCAGGCAATCGCTGATTAGGTTCAACCCCGAGACCTTTAGGGGCTCCAGCTAGGGATGAGTGAGTATAATCGCGAGTATTCGGTACTCGGCGAGTAATGAAGTACTCACGGTTCTCGGAACATAGCGAGTATTTCACTACTCACCTCGCAATATTCGAATCTCCCGCCCAGCATTTGCCAATCACAGTAATGCCGCAGCCTTATTGGTTGTGGGTGGCAGTACTATGATTGGCTGGCCGCCCAGCGTCATACATGAGTCATAGCCTATGACTCATAGCCTATGAGTCATAGGCTCTATATAAGCCTTGCCGCCGCCATTTTCTGCACATTGCATGCAGAACACAGCTAGTGTAGGGAGAGTGTGAGCAGCTGCTAGGGAGAGTTTTGTTTGATTGTGCAAATCATCCAGAAATTCTCTTTAAAACCCAAAAGCTCTTTTCAGAGCTGAAAGTATAAGGTCAGGGACTGAGTAGTGACAATTTTCTTAGCTATTTTTGGGGTCACATTTACCACTGCAGGGCAATTTTTTTGTGCTGTTGCGGTGCTGTGTTCACAACGAATAGGACGCACGGTACTGCACAACACAGCCAGCACAGCTGTCTTGTGTGGTGACTGGGGTGCACAATCTCGCCTTAAACCTCAGGGCAATTTTTTAGTGGCAGCACCGCTGTCATGTGTTTTGACTGGGGTACATAATCTCACCTTAAACTTCAGAGCAATTTTTTAGTGACAGCACCGCTGTCTTGTGTGGTAACTGGGGTGCATAATCTCGCCTTAAATCTCAGGGCAATTTATTTGTGGCAGTACCGCTGTCTTATGTGGTGACTGGGGTGCATAAACTCACCTTAAACCTCAGAGCAATTTTTTAGTGGCCGCACCGCTGTTTTTTGTGGTGGTGACTGGGGTGCGTAATCTCGCCTTAAACCTCAGGGCAATTTTTTAGTGGTAGTACCGCTGTCTTGTGTGGTGACTAGGGTGCGTAATCTCACCTTAAACCTCAGGGCAATTTTTTAGTGGCAGCACCGCTGTCTTGTGTGGCGACTGGGGTGCGTTATCTTGCCTTAAACCTCAGGGCAATTTTTTAGTGGCAGCACCGCTGTCTTGTGTGGTGATTGGGGCGCGTAATCTCGCCTTAAACCTCAGGGCAATACTTTTGTGCCGTTATGGTGCTGTTTGTAAAACACAAAGCAGTACTAGGCTGTAGTGCCACCTTCCACAAAGCACTAACTGCTCCTTGTTCCCTAATATCTGCATCTGAACATCTGCAACTATGGGAGAAAAATCCAAAATTCCTTAAAAGGTTGTTGTGAAGGGACAGGGACATGAACGTGGATGTGGACAGGGTTGTCATTGGTGCCCAGCAAGTCACAGAGTCTGGGAGACCGAAGCAGGTTGATGCATCTAGGTTCCTGGTGAAATTTCCTGGTCTGGAACGTAAACGGGTCTGGAAGCCAGAAGAACAAGAGCAGGTACTGTCTTGGATGGCTGATAAGTCCTCAACAAAATTTACTAGCAGCATCCAATCGTCCATGACAAAACAGTCTCCTGTCCATACAGAGAACGCTGGGTCATCCTATTCTCAACCTGTTCCTAATTCATCACCCCATCAGGATTCACAGGAAACATTTCACCCCAAACTTGGCCACTCCGAGGCTCTGTTTCG
This sequence comes from Dendrobates tinctorius, assembly GCF_039654945.1. Lineage (NCBI taxonomy): Eukaryota > Metazoa > Chordata > Amphibia > Anura > Dendrobatidae > Dendrobates > Dendrobates tinctorius. Next base: position 271,624 of record NW_027361770.1, read on the forward strand.
TCCATTTCCTTTCGTTGCCTCTGGCCTCTTACCGCGGGACATTGAAGAGGAACGTGAGGAGGTATTGTCTGTTGATGATGGCCAAATATTTGAAACTATCAGGGTCCTGTCAGCACCGGCATGCAGCCTCCGCTGAGCAGGGACTCACCCACACTGTAGGGGGGCCCGGGGTCAGGTACAGCCGGAAAGTACAAACAGGACCTGGGGACGCTGAAGTTTAGCAAGCAGTGAAGGACCTACGGTCATGTGACTGCAATGGGCGGGGCTTAGCGTCCTGCTTCCAGAGATGGTAGGACACTAAACAGAAATACTCTGTCAGGCAAAACGGAGGTCATACACAGAGATAGCAGTAAAGTACCAGGTATGAGACAGAACGGATAGTCGGGGCCAAACAGGGGTCAAAACCAAACAGACATAGAAGGTACCAAGCAGAATCCAACAAGCAATATCCAGAGAACAGACCGAGTCGTACACAGAGTATCAAGCAACCAGAACACAGCACAAACACACTCAGGGGTCACCACACTATGCCAAGGGCAAAAGTATAACTGACAGGGATTGGAGCTTCCCAGGGGTTTAAGAAGCTCTCCCAGGACCAAAAAGAGGCCACAATCATTAACCCCAGGTGTGCATTTCAAAACCTGCACTGAGCTCCAGACATTAACCCCTGCTGTGCAGCTCAAAAACCTGCACTGGGATCATGACAGGAACCCCACGGCCAGAAGAAAGCCTCTTTCATCCACGTGATATACCGGGTGAAGTGGTGGAGGCTGATGGTGATGACACACAGTTGCCATCTGTCCAGTCACCAATATCAACACGGAAGGAGGATGACATGGACTACGAAGTGGTCGATGATGAGACCACCGATCCAACCTGGACCGTTGGCACGCATAGCCGGCACAGCAGCACAGAGGAAGAAGGTGGATACGTAGCACCAACAAATGCACCAAGGGCTACTGGTTTGAGCAGAGTGTGACATTGTGTCAACTGTTGCCAAGAACAATCCCTCTGTGCCCCAAGTCAAGGCAAGGTTGCGTTCAGCCGCTGTCTGGAAATTTTTTTCAGATAGTCCTTTTGAACCAAATGTTGTCATCTGTAGCATCTGCCATATGAAGCTAAGCAGAGGCCAGGGCAAAGGCAAGCAAAGCACCACCAGTATGCGGAAACACATGGCAGCCAAGCACCCTAGTCAGTGGGCAGAAAAACAGGGTACCAAATCGGTGTCTGAGGGTCAAACCACTGCCCTGTCGCCTATGATCTGTCCTTCCCAATCTGCTGGACGGGAAGCAGTTGATCTTCATACCCTTTGCTCACAAGCTGCGGTTGCTCAGACACAGGACACAACAAGCTCATCCACTTGTTTGTCCCAGCCAAGCATCCAATTGTCCGTGCCCCAGATGTATGAAAGGAGGCGTAAATACCAAGCCTTGATAACTTTGAGTACTGCACCAAGCTTGTGAGCGGTGATCAGGCTATTATCAGCGTAACTATCCCTATGCTATGTCTGCTGAAAAAAATCGCTGCATAATTTAAAAATAGAATATTTGCATGGAGCAATATTTCACAATGGGTGATCCTACCCAGCCTAGCCAATATCATCAGGCAAGATTGGGAGATAAAGATGATGTCGAAGATGAGGAGGGAGATGACTTCTTTTTCAGTGGTACTGAGTGGACACCTCATGCTGCAGAGGGGACTCCCAACCCCAGCTTCATGTCTGTCCAGAATGGGTGGGATGGAGAGGAGGAGGTGGAGGAGGAGAGTTAGTGTGAGGAGAGGATTGGTATTGTTCCTCATTCTGGGGTCACAGAAATTGGTCTCTTTGCAGCTTGGCACACATGGCACACTTCATATCTGAATGTCTGTGTCAAGATCTTCGCGTAATCCACATTTTCAATAGCAACCTATACTGGTTGGCCACCTTTCTAGACCCATGGTACAAGGACAAATTTCCTTCGCTACTGTTGCAGTCACCAAGGGGTTTCACAATTGAATCCTTCAAGAGTGCCGTTGTCGATCATTTGATGGCAACAGCACCTTCAGACACCGCTGCTAGCAGAAGTACAAGCTCTGTGCAACAGCATGCATTAATGGGGAGAGACATGCCAAGCAGGTCCAAAAGAGGTGGTGGTAAAATGTCCACAAATCGGGCCATCTCCAATAAATCGGCTCATCAGCAAGGACTAGCTGGACCAGTAACAATGTCAAAGAGGGAGAAGTTGAACAAGATGGTCAACGACTATCTAATTGACCATACTTGCGTCCTTCCTGATGCTTCTGTTCCTTTTAATTACTGGGTATCCAAGCTGCATAGTTGGCCAGACCTCTCCTTATATGCCTTGGAGATGCAGGCCTGCCCCCTGCCCTACTGCTAGTGTGATGTCAGAGTGTGTTTTCAGTGCCACTGGGGCAATCATCACAGATACACGCACACGGTTGACTACAGAGAATGCAGACAGGCTGACACTGATAAAATTTAACAAGGATTGGATTTCGCAACAGCATTTAAGCCCTCCAGATGACAGTATCCCAACCTAAAGACACCCAAAACGTTATTTGATGCAACTGGTGTTCACGTCCATCCCTTCCCATACAAACCCCTTTTCTTCTTCTTACCCATGTTTTCAACTCCTGCTTCTACCACATGTACCTCATGGTCAATAAGCTAAAAACAATGTTACGTTAATTAATATTTCCCATTGGAGGCATTTGTGATGAGACCCTTCTTCCTTCATCAACCATGGTATCATGCCCCTTGGGCTAATTTTTGGAGACACTATGGCTATGCCTGGACACTGGGCACAGTAGTCCTAGCTTCATAATTGTTTGGCCCTTCAGACCCGCCCTGCTTCCTGCGTCAACCATGATACAGCCCTTAGGGCTAATGTTTTGAAGACACTATGTCTATGCTTACACATTGGGCACTGCAACTAACGTGCTAGTAGTCTACTTTCATAATTGTCTGGCTCTTGAGGCCTCCTTCCTGCGTCAACCATGATACAGCCCCATAGGGCTAATGTTTTGAAGACACTATGTCTATGCCTACACATTGGGCAGAGGTAGTGGAACAATAAGGATAGTAGTCCAAACTTCATAGTTGTGTGAATCCCTTGTGATGATGTTGATGGGTTGCTTCTTCCTGCGTTAACCATCACACATCCCCTAGGGTAGATCGCTCTCCTTACTCCACTTACACACTTAGCTGTCAGAAGATCGCCTCCATCATCACTCACTCTTACGGCACTTCTGATATATCACTGGCACTGTATAAGTGGCATACGAGTCCCGCTCTGCTGCCAAAAAATGACAGGACTTCAAATAGTGTTAGTCCTTTCTAGTGAAGCAGTGGTGTAAAACCACTCGTGCAGCCCCTGACCAGGTGCCCCCATTTTATATACATTTGTTTACAGCAACATTTTTTTAACATTTACACATTTTTTAGCCTTTTCTTCAGCCCCCAGACTGCTTTGTAGGTGATTAACAAAGAAAAAAGAAATAGGCCACAAAGCAGGGGGGATCACCCTAGGCAGGAGATAGCATAAACAATTCAAATTTTATTCAACACAGAAAAACAGACAAATTTTTTTTTAAAACATTAACCCTTTACCTACAATGGACGTAATATTCCGTCCATGTGACCCTGGACCTAATTACCATGGACGGAATATTACGTCCCAGCGATCAGCGGCGCCCACGTGGTGAGCGCCGCTGATCGCGGCCGGGTGTCAGCTGATTATCACAGCTGACACCCGGCACAATGTGTCAGGGGCGGTCACGGACCGCCCCCGAAACGTTAACCCCTTGTACACCGCGATCAAACGCGATCGCGGTGTACCGGGGGTTAAAGGGAAGCATCGGCAGGGAGGGGGCTCCCTCCTTGCTTCCCTGAGCCCCCCACAGCAGCGCAATGTGCAGCGCTGCTGCGGGGGTCTCTTTCCCTACAGGCCCCTGGATCCAAGATGGCGACGGGGGCCTTCGGGGGCCTGTAGGGAGCTGACTTCCTCACTGCCTGCAAAGCGCAGGCATGAGGAAGTCTGCAGAACTGCCTGTGACAGATTGCTGATCTGTGATGTGACAGATCAGCGATCTGTCACAGGACAGTGATGTCCCACCTGGGACAAGGTAATAAAGTAAATAAAAAAGTGTTAAAAATAATTTTAAAAAAATCGCTAAATAAATTAGTAAAAAAAAAAAATATTCCCCAATAAATCCATTTTTTCAAAATAAAAAAAACAAAACAATAAAAGTACACATATTTGGTATCACCGCGTCCGTAGCGACCCGCCCTATAAAACTGTCCCATTAGTTAACCCCTTTAGCGAACCACTTAAAAAATAAAAATAAAAAACGAAGCAAAAAATAATGATTTATTATCATACCACCGAACAAAAAGTGCAATAACGCACGATCAAAAAGACGCATATAAATATCCATGGTACCGCTGAAAACGTCATCTTGTCCCGCAAAAAACGAGCTGCCATACAGCATTATCCGCATAAAAATAAAAAAGTTATAGCTCGCAGAATAAAGCGATACAAAAATAATTATTTTTTATATAAAATTGTTTTCATTGCAAAAAACTGACAAAACATAAAAAAATGACCTAAATGAGGTATCGCTGTAACCGTACTGACCCGAAGAATAAAACCGCTTTATCAATTTTACGCACGCAGAACGGTGTGAACGCACCCCCCCAAAAGAAATTCATGAAACGCTGGTTTTTGTTCATTCTGCGTCCCAAAAATCGGAATAAAAAGCAATCAAAAAATGTCACGTGCCCAAAAATGGTACCAATGAAAACATCAACTCGTCCCGCAAAAAATAAGACCTCACATGACTCGGTGGGTCAAAATACGGAAAAATTATAGCTCACAATATGTGGTAATGCAAAAACTATTTTTACAATAAAAAGCGTCTTTTAGCGTCTGACAGCTGCCAAACATAAAAACCGCCATAAATAGTAAATCAAACCCCCGTTATCACCCCCTTAGTTAGGGAAAAATAATAAAATTAAAAAAAATGTATTTATTTCCATTTTCCCATTAGGGTTAGGGCTAGGGTTAGGGTTAGGGCAAGGGTTAGGGTTAGGGCAAGGGTTAGGGTTAGGGCTAGGGTTAGGGCTAGGGCTAGGGTTAGGGCTCAGATTAGGGTTAGGGGTGTGTTGGGGTTAGGGTTGGAGTTATAATTGGGGGGTTTCCACTGTTTGGGCACATCAGGTGCTCTCCAAAGGCAACATGGCGTCTGATCTCAATTCCAGCCAATTCTCCGTTGAAAAAGTCAAGCTCTGCCATGCGCCAAACAGTGTTTTACCCCCACATATGGGGTATCAGCCTACTCAGGACAAATTACAAAACAACTTTTGGGGTCCAATTTCTCCTGTTACCCTTAGGAAAATAAAAAATTGGGGGCAAAAATATCATTTTTGCGGAAAAAAATGATTTTTTTATTTTCACGCCCAGGCGTTATAAACTTCCGTGAAGCACTTGGGGGTTCAAAGTGCTCACCACACATCTAGATAAGTTCCGTGGGGGGGTCTAGTTTCCAAAATGGGGTCACTTTTGGGGAGTTTCAATAGTTTAGGTACATCAGGGGCTCTCCAAACGCACATGACACCCGCAGACCAATCCATCAAAGTCTGCATTCCAAAACGTCACTACTTTCCTTCCGAGCCCCGACGTGTGCCCATACAGTAGTTTTCTCCAACATATGAGGTATCAGCATACTCAGGACAAATTGGACAACAACTTTTGGGGTCCAATTTCTCCTGTTACCCTTGGGAAAATAAAAAAACATGGGACTAAAAGGTGATGTTTGTTGAAAAAATACGATATTTTTTTATTTTCACACCCAGGCGTTATAAACTTCCGTGAAGCACTTGGGGGTTCAAAGTGCTCACCACACATCTAGATAAGTTCATTAGGGGGTCTAGTTTCCAAAATGGGGTCACTTGTGGGGGGTTTCCACTGTTTAGGTACACCAGGGGCTCTCCAAAAGCAACATGACACCTGCAGACCATGCCATCAAAGTCTGCATTCCAAAACGTCACTACTTCCCTTCCAAGCCCCGACGTGTGCACATACAGTAGTTTTCTCCCACATATGAGGTATCAGCGTACTCAGGACAAATTGGACAACAACTTTTGGCATCCAATTTCTCCTGTTACCCTTGGGAAAATAAAAAAATTGGAGACTAATTGATCATGTTTGTGGAAAAAATATGATTTTTTTATTTTCATGCCTGGGCATTATAAACTTCTGTGAAGCCCTTGGGGGTTCAAAGTGCTCACCACACATCTAGATAAGTTCCTCAGGGGGTCTAGTTTCCAAAATGGGGTCATTTGTGGGGGGTTTCCACTGTTTAGGTACATTAGGGGCTCTCCAAACGCAACATGACACCCGCAGACCATTCCATCAAAGTCTGCATTCCAAAACGTCACTACTTCCCTTCTGAGCCTCGACGTGTCCCCATACAGTAGTTTTCTCCCACATATGGGGTGTCAGCGTACTCAGGACAAATTGGACAACAACTTTTGGGGTCCAATTTCTCCTGTTACCCTTGGGAAAATAAAAAAAATGGGGACTAAAAGATGATGTTTGTGGAAAAAATACGATTTTTTTATTTTCACGCCCGGGCGTTATAAACTTCTGTGAAGCACTGGGGGGGTTCAAAGTGCTAACCACACATCTAGATAAGTTCCTTGTGGGGTCTAGTTTCCAAAATGGTTTCATTTGTGGTTTTTTTTTACTGTTTTGGTACATCAGGGGCTTTCCAAACGCGACATGGTGTCCGATGTCAATTCCAGCCAAAAACGTCAAATGGCGCTGCTTCCCTTCTGACCTCTGCTATGCGCCCAAATAGTCATTTACACCCACATATGGGGTATCAGCGTACTCAGGACAAATTGCACAATAACTTTTAGGGTCCTGTTACCCTTGGAAAAATAAGAATTGAGGGTGAAAATATCATTTTTGTGGAAAAAATATGATTTTTTAATTGTACGGCTGTATGTTATAAACTTCTGTGAAGCCCTTGGGGGTTCAAAGTTCTCACCACACATCTAGATAACTTCCTTGGGGGGTCTAGATTCCAAAATGGTGTCATTTGTGGGGGGTTTCCACTGTTTTGGTACATCAGGGGTTTTCCAATCGCGACATGGTGTCCGATCTCAATTCTAGTCAAAAACATCAAATGGCGCTGCTTCCCTTCCGAGCTCTGCTATGCGCCCAAATAGTCGTTTACACCCACATATGGGGTATCAGCGTACTCAGGACAAATTGCACAATAACTTTTAGGGTTCTGCTACCCTTGGAAAAATAAAAATTGGGGATGAAAAGATCATTTTTGTGGAAAAAATATGATTTTTTAATTGTACCGCTGTACGTTATAAACTTCTGTGAAGCCCTTGTGGGTTCAAAGTTCTCACCACATATCTAGATAAGTTCCTTGGGGGGGTCTAGTTTCCAAAATGGGGTCACTTGGGGGGGTTTCCACTGTTTAGGTACATCAGGGGCTCTCCAAACGCGACATGGCGTCCGATCTGAATTCCAGCCAATTTTGCATTGAAAAAGTCAAACGACGCTCCTTCCCTACTGAGGTCTGCCATGCGCCAAAACAGTGGTTCCCCCCACATATCTGGTATCAGCATACTCAGGACAAATTGCACAATAACTTTTGCAGTCCAATTTCTCCTGTTACCCTTGGTAAAATAAAGAAAATTGAACCTGAAGTATTTTTTTTTTGTGAAAAAAAGTTTTTTTTAAATATTCAAAAAATTCCTGTGACGCACCTAAAGGGTTAATAAACTTCTTGAATGTGGTTTTAAGCACCTTAAGGGGTGCAGTTTTTAGAATGGTGTCACTTTTGGGTATTTTCTATCATATAGACCCCTCAAAGTGGCTTCAAATGTGATGTGGTCCCTAAAAATAAAATGGTGCTACAAAAATGAGAAATCGCTGGTCAATTTTTAACCCTTATAACTTCCTAACAAAAAAAAATTTTGGTTCCAAAATTGTGCTGATGTAAAGTAAACATGTGGGAAATGTTATTTATTAAGTTTTTTGTGTGCTGTATTGCTGTGATTTAAGGGCATAAAAATTCAAAGTTGGAAAATTGCAAAATTTTCTAAATTTTCGCCAAATTTCCATTTTTTTCACAAATAAACGCAAGTTATATGATTGAAATTTTACCACTAACATGAAGTACAATATGTCATGAGAAAACAGTGTCAGAATCACCGGGATCCATGGAAGCGTTTCAGAGTTATGACCTCATAAAGTGACAGTGGTCAGAATTGTAAAAATTGGCCCGGGAGTTAACGTGCAAACCACCCTTGGTAGTGAAGGGGTTAAAAATGGTCAAAAATATGACACATATACACATTGCACAAAGCTCATAATAGAGCATACCACCTACCGCTAAACACTCCACAATGGGAAAATGACCCTAGGTCCATGTAAACAGCATACCAGAGTGTGAAACAATACACCCCCTCAAATAGAAATATTTAACCATACAGAAGGTAGAAAACACTCTGTGTAGTAAAGGTGGACAATGAATTCATTATCTGAAAAGAGGGTTAACACTAATACCATAAGTCACCACAGATAGAGATATATAACTCATGAAGTGTCTTGTCCGAATGCAATACAAAATAATATATTAGAGGCAAACGGTTTAAATCACCCCCTTTAGGAACATATATTGCACTGCTTCAAAAATACACATGAAGCATACAAATAACCCACATGGTCTAAGCCCCTGAAATAAGGAGAGAGAGGTATAGGCTAAAATAGCCTCTTACAATGATCAGCACATGTTCACATTAGCGATATACAAAACCCATGTAGAGAAAGGTATAGGCTAAAATAGCCTCCTACATTGATCAGCACATGTTCACATTAGCGATATACAAAACCCATGTAGCGTGGAGTAGGCAGAGTGGAAAAACCTGACGCGTGTCGCCACACTTGGTGGCTTCGTCACCCCTGTGTCACGCGGGGCTTAGGTCAACTAAGGCAGAAATACCCGGGGCCCCTGTGGTGTCCCTTTCACTAGGGGAAACCCTGTCTGACCCTCAACTCAGGGTTTTTGCTGATGGTGCAAATGCCTGAGCCTCCACCCTTTCTTTATCTCCTGCTCAGCCCTAAGCTTAACCCTCCTCCCTCCACCCAGTGAGGAGACAAACCACCAAAGCCCCAAACAATAAAGACAGACAGGGAGAACTTAAACTGCACCGCGCCGCATACACACAGGACTATACAGTAATGTTAACAGGGCACAACAAAACACAAATATGGGAAGGCGAGAAGGTAACAATGGATCATACGACACCAGATATGAATCTCTCTCTCTCTCTCTCTCCAACACCTCCACTCCAGACCGGAATCACTTGGTATGACACACAAGCTATAATCGGCGATGCCCATAGGCCAGCACGACTATTTAAAGACCGTGGGTGTGACCAAACATCCAACCTGATCTTCAGCTAGATTAACCCCCGATAGCCTGAGAAACTCAAGCCGGCGCCACTGAGGCTATAGTGGACGGTGGTGGAACTACCTCTGCCTGCCGGACGCTGTGGTGTGAATAGCGTCCGACATGACAGTACCCCGTCTTCTACGAGGGACCCCAGGGCCCTCAAGACTCATAGGACCCGGCTTGTCCGGATGACGACAGTGAAAAGAACTGACCAGCCGATCTGCATGTATGTCCGAGGCTGGTACCCAAGACCTCTCCTCCGGACCATACCCCCGCCAGTGTACCAAATACTGAAGAGTACGGCGCACTACTCGAGAGTCCACTACCTTGGAGACCTCAAACTCTAAATCGCCATCCACCATGACCGGAGGTGGCATCGGCGTCGTGTCCACAGAGCCTACCACCTTTTTCAATAAAGCCCTGTGAAACACGTTGTGTATCTTGTATACTGCAGGGAGTTCCAACCGATAAGCAACTGGGTTAATAATGGCAGCAATCTTAGAAGGCCCAATAAACCTTGGGCCCAATTTTAAAGATGGAATTTTGAGTTTTATATTTTTAGTCGCTAACCACACCCATTCACCCACACACAGGTCCGGACCTGGCACGCGTCTACTGTCAGCCACCCGTTTGTACCTCGCACTCATGCTCAACAATCGCTGTTTCACCCTCCTCCAGACCGATGATAATTGAGCTCCTAGCTGGTCCTCCTCCGGGACGCCCCCCGAGTCACCCTGACGTAAGGTACAAAATTGAGGATGTTGACCGTAAACACAAAAGAACGGAGACTCTCCCGATGACTCTTTACGGTGATTATTTAACGCGAACTCGGCCAGAGGAAGGAAAGTAGACCACTCCTCTTGGTTGTCAGACACAAAGCATCGTAAATACTGCTCCACATTTTGGTTCATGCGCTCAGTTTGACCATTTGACTGTGGATGAAACGCCGATGAATGTGACAACTTGATCCCCAAACGTGAGCAAAAAGCTTTCCAAAACCTCGCAACAAATTGAGTTCCCCTATCAGATACTATGTCCGACGGAACTCCGTGGAGTCTGACCACCTCCTGCACAAACACCTGAGCCAACGTCTTCGCATTGGGCAAGGAAGGCAATGAGACAAAATGCGCCATCTTTGAAAATCGGTCAACCACCACCAGGATGACCGTGTTCCCCGCCGAGACTGGCAAGTCAGTGATAAAATCCATGGAGATTTCTGTCCATGGCCTATCAGGTACCCCCAGAGGCTGTAGCGTGCCAGCAGGACGGGCTCGGGGCGACTTGGCCCTGGCGCACGTGATGCAAGCTGCCACGTACGAGACCACGTCCTGCCGGATTTTGGGCCACCAGAAACGACGCGATACCAGCTCCAAGGTGCCCTTAACCCCTGGATGACCAGCCAGTACTGAGTCGTGATGTTCCCTCAACACCTTAAGACGAAGATGAAGGGGTACAAATGATTTGTTGGCGGGAAGTCCTGGCGGTACCTCCTCTTGGGCCTCGGCAATCTCCGCCTCTACCTCAGTCGTGAGAGCCGAAACCACTACACCTTCCTGGAGGATGGGTACCGGCTCTTCCCGAGGTTCTCCCCCCGGAAAACACCTGGACAAGGCATCCGCCTAGGTGTTTTTAGCCCCGGGACGGTAAGTCACCAGAAAATTGAAACGTGTAAAGAACAATGCCCAGCGAGCCTGCCTAGGAGACAGACGCTTGGCCGACTCCAGATAGAGCAGGTTCTTATGGTCGGTGATGACTGTGACCTGGTGAGCCGCCCCCTCCAAGAAGTGTCGCCTTTCCTCAAAAGCCCATTTGATGGCCAACAACTCCCTGTTGCCGATATCATAATTCCGTTCGGCCGGCGACAGCTTCTTAGAGAAGTAGGCGCATGGATGCATATCGCTCAAAGATGAGCCCTGTGACAGTACTGCCCCCACTCCCACCTCAGACGCATCAACCTCCACCACAAAAGGTTTAGACACGTCCGGTTGCACCAGAATGGGGGCTGAAGCAAAACTGTTCTTCAGACGCTCAAATGCACGTATCGCCACCTCAGACCAGCTAGTCAGATCGGTACCTTTTTTTGTCATGTCCGTGAGCGGTTTGGCTATAGTAGAAAAGTATTTTATAAATTTCCTATAATAATTAGCAAACCCAAGGAACCGCTGGAGCGCTTTCAGATTATCAGGCCTTTCCCATTGTAGCACCGCTTGCACCTTAGCGGTGTCCATTTTAAACCCTGCGGCGGACACAATATATCCCAAAAAAGGCAACTCCTGAACAAAAAATAAGCATTTTTCCAGCTTAGCATAGAGCTTATTCTCACGGAGCAACTGTAACACCTGCCTGACATGCTCTAAATGAATGTCCCGGTCGCTCGAATAAATGAGGATATCATCTAGGTATACAATCACAAATTTCCCCAGGACATGAGCAAATACGTCATTAATAAAATGTTGGAAAACAGCAGGCGCGGTTGTCAACCCAAATGGCATAACCAGGCTCTCAAAATGACCCTCAGGAGTGTTAAAGACCGTCTTCCACTCATCCCCCTGACGGACCCTTATGAGGTTATACGCCCCCCTGAGGTCAAGCTTGGAAATCCACTTTGCCCCCGCCACCTGGTTGAACAAATCAGGGATCAAAGGCATCGGGTATGGATCACGGATCGTAATCTGGTTTAACTCCCGGAAATCCAGACACGGCCGTAACCCCCCATCTTTCTTCTTAATGAAGAAAAACCCCGCTGCTACAGGCGAGGACGAAGGCCGGATGTGTCCTTTGCTCAGACTCTCCGCGATGTAGTCTTTCAGAGCTTGTCTCTCTGGACCAGAAATATTAAACATCCTGGCCTTAGGTAATTTGGCCCCGGGTTTTAACCTAATCGCACAGTCATAGGCTCTATGTGGAGGCAGTTCTGAGCAACCCTTCTCAGAGAAAACATCCGCGAAATCCTGCAAAGCCTCCGGAAGGCTGGGCGTCACGGCGGACACACATGTGGCCAAGCAATTGTCCTGGCAAAACCCACTCCATTGGACTATGTCCTGAGTTTTCCAATCAATCACTGGGTTGTGCCTGGACAACCATGGAAAACCCAAGACCATTTGTGCTGGGAGATTACGGAGGACCCTACATGTAGCCCACTCCGAATGTAGGACCCCAATGTGGAGTTTCACCTCAGCCACAAACTGCGCAATCTCCCCCTGAGGGAGGGGAGCGGCATTAATGGTAACCACCTGAATAGGATGAGGGAGTTTTTCGATCTTAAACCCGGCAGTGCGTGCAAACTCCTCATCTATGAGATTGGTGGCGGAACCGCTATCCACGAACACTGATATTGGTAGCTCTCTGCCCGCGATAATAACCTTGGCAGGGAGCATACATTGAGATACCATCACGGAGGATATGCATACACTCAGTTGGGTCTCCTCCATACCCACTGAGCTTAGCAGTTTTCCGCCGGTGTGACCTTCTTCGGTAGCACAGGACAAGCGTTAGGCTACTTTCACACATCAGTTTTTTGCCGTCAGGCAGGATCCGGCTATTTTTAGAAAAAACGGATCCGGCATAAATTTTGGAGAACTGTAGAAACGGATCTGTTTTTTTGCTGGATCCGTCTAGCAGGTTATATCTGTTTCCTGGGGGCTGGCCAATTGGATCTGAGCATGCGCAGACTTAAAAAAACGGATCCGGTGGCTGGATCTGTCTTTTTCTGGATCCGGCGCATTCCGGCGCCCATAGACTTTCATTGTAGCAATAGGGCAGCACGGTGGCTCAGTGGTTAGCGCTGCAGCCTTGCAGCGCTGGAGTCCTGGGTTCGAATCCCACCAAGGACAACATCTGCAAGGAGTTTGTATGTTCTCCCCGTGTTTGCGTGGGTTTCCTCCGGGCACTCCGGTTTCCTCCCACACTCCAAAGACATACTGATAGGGAATATAGATTGTGAGCCCCACCCGGGACAGTGATGAAAATGTGTGCAAACTGTAAAGCGCTGCGGAATATGTTAGCGCTATATAAAAATAAAGATTTATTTTATTTATTTATTTAAAGCTGGAAGCGCCGGATCCGGCGCTTCCGGCTTTTTCGCCGGAGACAAAAAATGTTACAGTAGCCGTTTTTTCCAGACGCCGGAATGAGACAAGTAGCCGGATCCAGCAAAAAACGGATGAAACGCAATGCGATCCGGCGCTAATGCAAGTCAATGGGGAAAAACTGGATCCGGCATTGCATTTTGCCGTATCCGGTTTTACAAAAAAAAGCCGGATCGCGCCTGACGGCAAAAAACTGATGTGTGAAAGAGGCCTTAACATAATGATTCCTTTTACCACAGTAAAAACATGCTCCGGGCTTCGTGAACCCAGGGACGCGACGCTTAACCTGTGACACCCCCGCAATTTGCATAGGTTCAGTGGGCTCACCTGCAGCAACCACACTTGCACCCCTGCTTTCCCCCAGGGGTAGCGTCTCCTGTGCCCCCTGACGCAAACGGCGATCAATACGTATAACCAAACTCATGGCAGACTCCAACGATGCAGGAGTCTCATACATCAGGAGGGCCTGTTTAACTCTTCCTGAAACCCCATGAATAAACTGACTCCGCAGCGCTGGGTCGTTCCACTGTGTGTCTACTGCCCAACGGCGAAATTCTGAGCAATAGTCTTCCGCCATACGTTCCCCCTGACGGAGGGCGCGGATTTTAGATTCTGCTAGAGCTAATCTGTCGGGATTATCATACAGTAAATGAGCCCGAGTGCAGAAAAAACATTATCGACAGAATGAAATGTAGCAGAGTCAGCTGGTAAGGAAAATGCCCATGCTTGGGGGTCCCCACTCAGTAATGATAACACCAGGCCCACCCGCTGAGCCTCATTACCGGAGGAGACCGGGCGCATGCGGAAGTATAACTTGCAGGCCTCCCGAAAGATGACAAATTTGCTGCGTTCCCCTGAGAATCGTTCTGGCAGCGGGATCTTTGGCTCTGCACCGACACCTGCAGATGCCGTTTGCACCTTCGCTACTACCAGGCCCTGCTGCTGAACTGCCCCTTTCAGCTCAGAGACCTGTAAGGACAGCGCCGCCAACTGGCGGGTTATGGAATCCATGGGATCCATGGACTCCTGAAAAATGTGGGCCGATTATAATGTCACGCGGGGCTTAGGTCAACTAAGGCAGAAATACCCGGGGCCCCTGTGGTGTCCCTTTCACTAGGGGAAACCCTGTCTGACCCTCAACTCAGGGTTTTTGCTGATGGTGCAAATGCCTGAGCCTCCACCCTTTCTTTATCTCCTGCTCAGCCCTAAGCTTAACCCTCCTCCCTCCACCCAGTGAGGAGACAAACCACCAAAGCCCCAAACAATAAAGACAGACAGGGAGAACTTAAACTGCACCGCGCCGCATACACACAGGACTATACAGTAATGTGAACAGGGCACAACAAAACACAAATATGGGAAGGCAAGAAGGTAACAATGGATCATATGACACCAGATATGAATCTCTCTCTCTCTCTCTCCAACACCTCCACTCCAGACCGGAATCACTTGATATGACACACAAGCTATAATCGGCGACGCCCATAGGCCAGCACGACTATTTAAAGACCGTGGGCGTGACCAAACATCCAACCTGATCTTCAGCTAGATTAACCCCCGATAGCCTGAGAAACTCAAGCCGGCGCCACTGAGGCTATAGTGGACGGTGGTGGAACTACCTCTGCCTGCCGGACGCTGTGGTGTGAATAGCGTCCGACATGACACCCTGACGAAGAAGTCGGAGAAATGATTGACCCCTAGACAAGCTAAGTGGAAGCTTTTTTTTCCCGGTTTCAATTTTCTATTACTATTTGTTCTGGTTCAAAGAACGTTAAAGGTGATGCCTTGTCTTGTAGTTTTGAGCCTGTGTCTCCCCCGAGCTGCCGTTCTCCATTCTTTGCCCATGGGTGGTGATAGCGGGGATTTTGTCTGAGTTGGAACAAGAGATTGTTTGGTCTCAGTCTTTGGCCCATCCTTCCAAGCCAAGAGATAAATTGTTTGTCCTGGATCAATTTCGGGCTAAGCTCCTTCAGGAATTTCATGAGTCTAGATTGAGTGCCCATAGGGGGTCATGGCCACACGGGAGGCGGTGGCAAGGGTTTTTTGGTGGGCTTCTGATGTCAAAAAATTTATTTCTGCATGTGGGAATTGTGCACATTCCAAAAGCTCTCATAGTCGGCCGACTGGGGAACTGGTGCCTTTACCTGTTCCTGAGAGGCCTTGGACTCACCTGTCCATGGACTTCATTACCGGTCTCCCTCTGTCCAGGGGTAATACTGTGATATGGGTGGTGGTGGACAGGTTTTCTAAGCAAGCCCATTTTGTTCTTTGTGCCTCTTTACCCTCAGCGGAGACTTTGTCTAGATTGTTTGTTCAGCATGTGGTCCGTTTGCATGGGGTACCCCTGAATGTTGTGTCTGACAGAGGTGTGCGGTTTGTGGCTAAGTTTTGGGGGGCATTCTGTAAGAAATTGGGTATTTCTTTGTCTTTTTCCTCTGCATATCACCTGGAAAGTAATGGGCAGACGGGACGCACCAATCAATTCTTGGAACAGATTCTTAGGTGTTTGACCTCTGTTAGGCAAGGTGACTGGTGCGACGCTTTACCCTTGTCTGAATTTGCCTTCAACAACTGAGTATGTCAGTCCACTAATATGTCCCCATTTTTGGTCAATTATGGCTTTAGTCCTCATTTTGGGGAATTTTCACGATTGGATTCCAGCTGTCCGAGGGCAGATGGGTAGTTCAGTGGTTAAGGGATATGTGGGTTGAGGTACAGCGTAATATTTCTAGGGCTCAAGGGAGGTATAAGTTGTTTGCTGATAGAGAACGCCAGGTCACATATTTCAGGTTGGGGAGAAGGTTGGCTTTCCACTTGGAATATCAACCTGAAGGTTCCGTTAGCCAAATTAGGCCCTAAGTTTATCGGGCAGTACGAGATTGTGGAAATTGTCAATCCGGTAGCCTATAGGTTGCATCTTCCAGCCTCATTTAAATTGCATAATGTGTTTCATAAATCTTTGTTAAAACCATTAGGGTCAGTTAAGGAAGATTCTGGGTCGGCACCCACTCGGGTGTTGGTGGAGGGTCACAGGGAATATGAGGTGAGGCACATTGTGGATTCTCGGCTGGTGCGCCACTCTTTGCAATATCTGGTGCACTGGATAGGGTATGGGCCGGAGGATTGCTCGTGGGTTTCTGTTCACTTGATGCATGCTGACCGTCTTGTTCGAGCGTTTCAAATATCTGGGGAGGCCTGGGGGTCCAGTGGCCCGCCGTTGAGAAGTCAGTACTGTCATGATTCTATAGTAAGGATCTGAGCAGGAACCTTGGGGGTTAATGCATGTGGCCTCTCTTTGAACTGGGCAGGGATTTTTATGGCCGCTCTAGGCTTGCATCACTGTCAGTTATACTTTTGCTCTCGGCTGAGTTAAGTGACCACTGTGCATTTGTGTGCCTCTGCCGTGTGCCTGCGTTTCTGAGTGTGTATCCCGTTTTTGACCCAGCCTGTCCCTCACGTTGCTCTTATCCTGTGGTTTGGTACTGTCTGTGGCTCTCTCGGTATTGACTCTGGCTTGTTCTCTGGTTATCCTTCTGTCTATCCCTTTGGCATTGGTATTGGCCCACCCGGTTCTCTGACCCACGCTTTCACCTGATTACTCTTCTGTCTTTGTGCTTGTCGGTGTTCCTCGTTTTGTTTCCCTTCTAACCCATCCTCCAGCACTCCTTACCCCAACTAGCAGGGTCTCCATGTTTGGCCCCACCTCCTGTGGTCATGTGCCGCAGGTCCTGTTAGTCAGCGGTCGGGCTGCTCTTGCTTCCCCGTGCACTGCTACGCTGCCATCCCCTGCTTGACACAGATCGTGCACGGACCCAGGTGAGTTGGTTGCTGCGCCCGTGATACTGCCTACCCAACCCGCTCGCTCTGCTTTGCGCAGGACCCATGTCCGCACCTTGACAGGTGGGTCACGGGCTCCCGACACAAATAGTGTTTCTCAAGGTAACAGGTTAACTCTCAAGGTGACAGGTTAACTTTAAGGAGGTATCTAGAACATTTGTAGAACACTGACTCTTAACATTTTATAATGTACTATTAGGATTAGTCTAATAGACACTTTCTCTTTTGCTTGTCTCATAGTTTCAGTTGGGGTTATCAGAAAAGAAAGAGGTTGTCATGTGATCGTCATTATGCAAACTGCATATGAAGCAGTGATCTGGCGAGCCCAAAGAGTATTTAAATAGCCGTATCCTAACACAGAATCTGAAAATTGTTTTTGAGGGTGCAAATAAAGTTTCCAAAAGATATTTTTTATTTAAAGATGTTGCACAAAAGGGACTCACTAAGTAACTTTTGTATATGTAGTGAGCTGGGTCATGGTACTCTTTTTATGTAGTAAGCTTGGTTTTGCTCCCGTATCTACAGTTGTGGCCAAAAGTATTGACATCCCTGCAATTCTGTCAGATAATACTCAGTTTCTTCCTGAAAATGATTGCAAACACAAATTCTTTGGTATTATTATCTTCATTTAATTTGTCTTAAACGAAAAAACACAAAAGAGCGTGAAGCAAAAAGCAAAACATTGATCATTTCACACAAAACTCCAAAAATGGGCCAGACAAAAGTATTGGCACCCTCAGCCTAATACTTGGTTGCACAGCCTTTAGCCAAAATAACTGCGACCAACCACGTCCGGTAACCATCAATGAGTTTCTTACAATGCTCTGCTGTAATTTTAGACCATTCTTCTTTGGCAAACTGCTCCAGGTCCCTGATATTTGAAGGGTGCCTTCTCCAAACTGCCATTTTTAGATCTCTCCACAGGTGTTCTATGGGATTCAGGTCTGGACTCATTGCTGGCCACCTTAGAAGTCTCCAGTGCTTTCTCTCAAACCATTTTCTAGTGCTTTTTGAAGTGTGTTTTGGGTCATTGTCCTGCTGGAAGACCCATGACCTCCGAGGGAGACCCAGCTTTCTCACACTGGGCCCTACATTATGCTACAAAATTTGTTGGTAGTCTTCTGACTTCATAATGCCATGCACACACGGTCAAGCAGTCCAGTGCCAGAGGCAGCAAAGCAACCCCAAAACATCAGGGAACCTCCGCCATGTTTGACTGTAGGGACCGTGTTCTTTTCTTTGAATGCCTCTTTTTTTCTCCTGTAAACTCTATGTTGATGCCTTTTCCCAAAAAGCTCTACTTTTGTCTCATCTGACCAGAGAACATTCTTCCAAAACATTTTAGGCTTTTTCAGGTAAGTTTTGGCAAACTCCAGCCTGGCTTTATGTCTCGGGGTAAGAATTGGGGTCTTCCTGCGTCTCCTACCATACAGTCCCTTTTCATTCAGATGCCGACGGCTAGTACGGGTTGACACTGTTGTACCCTAGGACTGCAGGGCAGCTTGAACTTGTTTGGATGTTAGTCAAGGTTCTTTATCCAACATCCGCACAATCTTGCGTTGAAATCTCTTGTCAATTTTTCTTTTCCGTCCACATCTAGGGAGGTTAGCCACAGTGTCATGGGCTTTAAAAATCTTGATGACACTGCGCACGGTAGACACAGGAACATTCAGATCTTTGGAGATGGACTTGTAGCCTTGAGATTGCTCATGCTTCCTCACAATTTGGTTTCTCAAGGCATCAGACAGTTCTTTGGTCTTCTTTCTTTTCTCCATGCTCAATGTGGTACACACAAGGACACAGGACAGAGGTTGAGTCAACTTTAATCCATGTCAACTGGCTGCAAGTGTGATTTAGTTATTGCCAACACCTGTTAGGTGCCACAGGGAAGTTACAGGTGCTGTTAATTACACAAATTAGAGAAGCATCACATGATTTTTCGAACAGTGCCAATACTTTTGTCCACCCTCTTTTTTATGTTTGGTGTGGAATTATATCCAATTTGGCTTTAGGACAATTCTTTTTGCGTTTTTTCATTTAAGACAAATTAAATGAAGATAATAATACCAAAGAATTTGTGTTTGCAATCATTTTGAGGAAGAAACTGAGTATTATCTGACAGAATTGCAGGGTGTCAATACTTTTGGCCACAACTGTATGTAGTCAGCTTGGTTATGTTTCCATATGTATATAGTAAGCTCAGTTATGGTACAATATCTAAGCAGTAAGCTTGGTTCTGGTAATGTATCGATGTAGTATTCTGGATTTTGGTACTATATGTATGCAGTAAGCTTGTTATCTATGTAGGAGGCTTGGTTCTGTTGCTGTATCTATCTAGTAGACTTCATAAGTTTGGTTCTGCTACCTCATCCCTTTAGTAAGCTCGATTCTGCTCCCTTATCTCTCAAAGAAGACAAAAACTCTTAAAATGCATTTTCATTCATGCTTGTGCAAGTGCACAAAAATAGCCCCAAAAAATTATTGAGAGCGTAGGAACGACTCGCAAAAGACTGAGAAAATAAGGAGAAGAAAAGAGTCCAAAGCTACTAAAAAGTAACAAATTTTATTATGCAAGACAGAAGAACAAGACACAACGGCATAAATAATGTTGTATAAAAGAAGGTTATCATAGTCACTGGATACAAAAAAGACCCTGGGCACAGTGATTCATGATAAATGAGGGTAGGAGTAAGATATAAATAAAATATTCCCTCACAAAATACAGGCCAGTTATGAGTAATGGACTTGTCCCTTCAATCCCCTAATAGTAGTGGTAACCATAAGAAAAAGTGAAATATAACAAAGTAGGGTAGAAGAGACCAAAACATATTGCACTTAGCCTATATGAGGAAGGAAAGGGTTAAAGTACTAACATACCCATCATAATAACCAGAAGCACACTGGCCAGGAGAGGCCCGACGTACGTTTCGCGGTATAACCGCTTCCTCGGGGGGCGTACCGCGAAACGTATGTCGGGCCTCTCCGCTGGGCCTTTTCTTGAGAGAGGGACAACTTATCCACCACTTGTGTCTTATGGAACACATTATGGATTTTAAATGTGACAGGAAGAGCCAAACGAAAAGAGACCGGAATAATAATCTCCAAAATCTTGTAAGGTCCAATAAATCTAGGCTTAAACTTAGGAGAAGCCACCTTCATAGCAATATTTTTTGATGATAACCACACCATATCACCAATCTTAAACTGGGGACCAATGGTCCTATGTCGATTGGAAAACCGCTGGGCCTTTTCCTGGGAGAGAGATAACTTATCCACCACTTGGTCCCAGATCTGGTGCATTCTCTCCACCACAGTGTCAACACCTGGGCAGGCAGAAGGCTCCACCTGCCCTGAAGAAAATCGAGGATGAAACCCAAAGGTACAAAAAAAAGGTGACATCAAAGTGGCAGAACTAGCTCTATTATTTAAAGCAAATTCGGCCAAGGGCAAAAATGAAACCCAATCATCCTGATCAGCGGAAATAAAACATCTCAAATACGACTCCAAGGTCTGGTTTGTTCTCTCTGTCTGCCCATTGGTCTGAGGGTGAAAAGCAGAGGAGAAGGACAACTGAATTCCCAGCTTGGAACAGAAAGTCCTCCAAAATCTAAACACAAACTGAACTCCTCTGTCAGATACAATGTTCTCAGGAATCCCATGCAAGCGAACCACCTGTTGCAAAAACAGGGGCACCAACTCAGAGGAAGACGGCAACTTAGGGAGTGGTACAAGATGAACCATCTTAGAGAACCTATCACAAATCACCCAAATAACAGTCATTCTTTGAGAGACAGGCATATCAGAGATGAAATCCATTGAAATATGGGTCCATGGCCTCCTGGGGACCGGCAAAGGCATCAACAACCCACTAGAGCGAGAACAAGATTTAGACTGGGAGCAAGTCCCACAGGACTGCACAAAATTCCTGACATTAAGAGACAAGGTGGGCCACCAAAAAGAGCGACTCACCAGATCTCTAGTACCAAAAATACCTGGATGACCAGCCAATGCAGAGCAATGAACTTCAGACATCACTCTCTTCTTCCACTGGTCAGGAACATACAACTTTCCACTGGGACAACGCTCAGGTTTGTCCTCCTGGAACTCTTGCAGAGCAAGTCTCAAATCGGGCGAGATGGCAGAAAGAACTACCCCTTCGCCTAAGATGGTAGCAGGCTTGGTCACCACAGGAGAATCAGCAAAGAAGCTCCTAGAGAGGGCATCTACCTTGACATTCTTAGTTCCAGGAAGAAAAGAGACGACAAAATCAAAACGTGTAAAAAACAAGGCCCACCTAGCCTGTCTAGGGTTCAAGCGTTTAGCCGACTCTAGGTAAATCAAATTCTTGTGGTCAGTGAGGACCACAACTTGATGTTTAGCGCCCTCCAACCAATGTCTCCACTCCTCAAATGCCCATTTCATGGCCAACAGTTCCCGATTCCCCACATCATAGTTACGTTCAGATGGAGAGAACTTTCGGGAAAAGAAAGCACAGGGATTCATTTTAGATGTTACAGGATCCTTTTGGGACAAAACAGCCCCTGCACCAATCTCAGAAGCATCCACCTCTACCTGGAACGGGAGTGAGACATCAGGTTGCTGCAAAACCGGGGCAGAGGTAAATCTCCGCTTCAGCTCCTGAAAGGAAGCATCAGCCTCCGGAGACCAATTCAACACATCAGCACCCTTCTTAGTCAGATCAGTCAATGGCTTGGCAATACTAGAAAATTTTGCTATAAATTTCCGATAAAAATTAGCAAAACCCAAAAACTTCTGGAGGGCCTTCAAAGAAGTGGGCTGAACCCAATTATAAATGGCCTGTACATTGGCTGGATCCATTTCAATAGTTGACGGAGACAAAATAAATCCCAAAAATGAAATCCTCTGTACTCCAAAAAGGCATGTCGATCCTTTGACATACAGGGAATTCTCCCTCAAGATCCGGATCACAGTCCGAATATGTTCCACATGAGAATCCCAATACTTGGAGAAGATCAAAATATCATCCAGATAGATAATCAAAAATTTATCGACAAAGTCTCGGAAAATATCGTTCATGAAGCACTGGAAGACAGAAGGGGCATTAGTGAGCCCAAAAGGCATCACCAGGTACTCAAAATGTCCCTCCAGAGTATTAAACGCCGTCTTCCATTCATCCCCCTGCTTAATGCGGATAAGATTATACGCCCCCCTGAGGTCAAACTTGATAAACCAGCAAGCACCTCTAACTCTAGAGAATAGATCCGAAATCAGGGGTAACGGATACTGATATTTAACAGTAATTTTGTTGAGGGCACAATAATCAATACAAGGCCTTAAAGAACCATCCTTTTTGGCCACAAAAAAAAAAAACGGCACCTAAGGGTGAAGAGGATGGTTTAATATGACCCTTCTCCAACGCCTCCTTAATATAGGACCGCATAGCCTCGTGCTCGGGTACAGTCAGGGGAAGCCTTTAAATACAATTTCCAGCTCAGGAGAGGGAGGCCACACCCCAGCTTGCACAGAATGCAAGAATACAAAGAAAAAACACAAAAATTGAGCTTGGTTTAAGTTGGTACACATGCAACATATAAATGCATGTTCACATGGCCAGAAAGCATACAAAACCTATGAGCTGGAAATTGTATTTAAAGGCTTCCCCTGACTGGTGTCCAGTGGTTGGGACCCGTTCCTTGTCTGCCCTTATTCACACAGACGTCAACTTTGACACATGATAAGGTTATTAATACTAGACAGTGTAGGACCGCCCCAACCACAAAGTCACCTTGTCGATGGTGGGACGGCTTTTATGCTATGTTTGATCAAATACAGTATTACCAAGAACTCTGTATGATTTAAATGCACTTTTGCTTTTTACTTATTTAATTATAGCAGGGCTTCTTCCATATACTCGCTGTGTCTCCTACATGGCTTTTTGAAAACTGCAAACATGACTTCCTATGGCTTGCATTAAATACAGCTTTCTTTTTGCCACTCTTCTATAATGGCCAGATTTGTCGAGCATACAAGTAATGATTGTATTGTGGACAGATTCTCCCACCTGAGCTGTGGATCTCTGCAGCTCCACCTGATTGACTATTGGCTTCATAGTTGTTTCTCTAGCTAGTGCTCTCCTTGCTTGGAATGTCAGTTTAGGTGGATGGACATTTCAAGTCTTTTGCAGTCTCTAATAGGTTTTCCTCCAGGACTGCATTTAGTTCAATCCATTTTCCCTTCAACTCTGACCATTTCCCTGTCCCTCCTGAAGAAAAGCAATCCCAACAGCATGATGCTACCATCACCATGTGTGACGGTGGGGATTGTGCTCCCAGTGACGTGCAACCTTAGTTTCCCACCGCACATAGCATTTTGCATTTAGCTCAAACACTTCTTCTTTGGTCTCATCTGACCTGAGCACCTTCTTCCATATACTCGCTGTGTCTCCTACATGGCTTTTTGAAAACTGCAAACATGACTTCCTATGGCTTGCATTAAAAACAGCTTTCTTTTTGCCACTCTTCTATAATGGCCAGATTTGTCGAGCATACAAGTAATGATTGTATTGTAGACAGATTCTCCCACCTGAGCTGTGGATCTCTGCAGCTCCACCAGATTGACTATTGGCTTCTTAGTTGTTTCTCTAGCTGGTGCTCTCCTTGCTTGGAATGTCAGTTTAGGTGGACGGACATTTCAAACAAGCCTCTGAGGCCTTCACAGGACAGATGTGATTATACTGAGAATAAACTATACACAGGTTTACTCAATTTACTAATAATGTAACTTTTGGAGGCAATTTGTCACTCAGAATTTAATTTAAGAGTATCAGACTACAGGGGATCGAACACAAATGCCAGAATGTCATGTGTCATTTCTTTTACACCTTACAAATATTTGCTACTTTGTGTTCGTATATCACATAAAATCTCAATAACATACTTTTAAGGGTGTGGGTGTAATGTTAAAAATGTGGAAAATTGCATGGGGTATGAATACTTTTTCAGGGCACAGTAGCTGTCAACAAATTTATAAGCTTCTAACAGGAATAATGAAAGAACATTACAATTTAGAAATCTATTAAAAAATAAACAAAAAAAAGATTTTTATCATGAGAGTCAACAAGTCCCTTTTAAAATAACTGGAAAAAACAGCAAATTTTCAACTGTTAAGTGTAGACTTTGAAAAAGTAGACTAAATGAACTAAATTCAAAATGCAGAATGTCTATTTCTTAGTCCATGGTTGTGATAGCATATCACAGCAGAGATTGATTTCTTCTTCACTGCTCCCTCCTTCTTACCCATGTGTCATTTCGTTCTTATTTCCTTAATTGCTGTTTCCCTCAGCATTAAAGACGGCGGATCAATTGGGTTAATACAAAAGATTGCTGGTAGGCACAGTACCATTGATTCAACAGCAGGATTATATCCCTACCTTCCCCAGGTTCTTGGTTCCCTCTTCAACATTCACAGCAGCAGTGTTGACATGGTCTTCAATGCTGTCAATCTTCTCCTGCTGAGTCTGGATGCAAAGGAATTATGAGTGAGATGTCCTGCTGTGAAGCAGCAGAAAGCCAATACACACTATTTAATTTTTGTAATCATGGACCCTGCAGCAGCTTTCATCTGGAGCTGTGTAGCTGCACAGCTGTTAATGGTAGTTCACTAATAGCACCTGATAAACAGTGCTGGAAGGAGAAAGAAATTAAAGTTAAAGATTTAACTATTAGTCATCTGTCCTCCTTGAAGGTAGCCCTTCCTTCAGTAATACTGAACTAGATTTAAAGGCATAATTAGTCTTTGATAAATAGGTGATATTAAGAACTGAACACAAGATCAGCAATTATTAATGTGATAGATTTATCACTTTGCTTTTGTTGGTTTCATTAATGTCACAGAATTTATTTCTTCCTCGCATGAAGTATACAGACTAGTGATGAGCAAGTATACTCGTTCCTCGGGTTTTCCCGAGCATGCTCGGGTGATCTCCTAGTATTTTGGCATGCTCGGAGATTTAGTGTTTGTCGCCGTAGCTACATGATTTGCGGTTGCTAGACAGGCTAAATACATGTGGGGATTGCCTGTTTGTTAGGAATTCCACACATGTATTCAGCCTGTCTAGAAGCTGCAAATCATGCAGCTGTATCGACAAACACTAAATCTCCGAGCACGCCAAAATACTCAGAGATCACCCGAGCAACGAGTATACTCGCTCATCACTAAGGTTGCTTTCACATATCAAATTTTTGGCGTCAGTCACAATCCGTCGAATTGACAGATCGATGGATCCATTGCAGATTATGAAAAACTGAAGGAACGTCAAAAAAACGGATCCGTCGCATCTTTTTTTGATCTGTTTCTTCTGTTTTTTGATGGATCCGTTTTTAAAAAATGCCCACAGACAGATAGACAGATCTATAGATAGATAGATAGATAGATAGATATGGGATAGATAGAATACATAGATATATCTATAGATATATCCATAGATATATCTATGGATATATCTATGGATAGCTATGAATATATCCATAGATATATCTATTGATATATTTATGGATATATCTATAGATATATCCATGGATATACAGTATCTATAGATATATCTATAGATCTATCCATACATATATCCATATCCGTCTCCGTATTTTTGCTTTTTTTTATATTCAACACATTAGCTGGATGATGGGACTACTACTGTCCCATCATTGGCTAATGTGTCAATCAATCGCTGTCATTGTAGCAGGCATAGCCCGATGGGACTTGTAGTCCCATCAGACGATGCATGCATACACACATACAAACACACACACACACACGCAGGCCCCCGCACAGACCCCCGCACAGACCCCCACACAACCCCGCACGGACCACTGCAGGCCCCCGCACAGACCCCCGCACAGCCCCGCATACCCCCACACAACCCCGCACGGACTCCCGCATACCCCCACACAGAACCCAGCACAGCCCCACATACCCCGCACACCCCTGCACAGACCCCAGCACAGACCCACATACCCCTGCACAGACCCGCATACCCACACACAAACCCCCACACAGACCCCCGCATACCGCCGCACAGCCCCGCACAACCCTGCCACATACGCACACACATAGCCCGTACACAGCATACAGGCAAACAGTGTAGGCGCATGCACAGTTAAAAAAACGGAACGCAGTGCCCCGCACAGACCCCCACACAGACCCACATCATACAGGCACACAGTGTCGATGCATGCACAGTTAAAAAAAACTGAATCCGTCACCCATAGGTGTCATGCTCGCAATGTCTGTCATGTCCGCCATGTCTGTTTTGCCGCCTGACCCCTGGAGCGGTGTGCACGCGCATCTCATGTCTGCTATCCTGCATGTTCCCTAGAGCAGTGTGCACACTCACCTCATGCCTGTTGAGCTGCGGGATGCCTGCGTTTCTGCACTGCCTTCTGTAATCGTCTCGTCATGTCTGGAATTCTGATCATGTGACCTGCCTATGTTTCAGCACTGGTTCTGCAATCATCCCTGCATGTCTGGAATCCTGATCATGTGACTGTTTCCTGTGATCCTGGAGGACTGAACTGGAAGTTCTTCCCTGGTCCTGACCCGGAAGGTGCTATGCCCTATATCAGACCGCCCCTTCCTATGCTCAGGGCCTGAGTATTGTGTTGCTTCCCTGCATGGCTGCTTGGTCTGCTGGATTGCTCCCTCTATTCTGTGCCCTTGCACTTTGCTCTGTCGTGCGTCTCTGCACACGCTCCGTGCTCGTATTCCGTCTCTTGTCTTGTGCTTTGTCTCGTGTTGTCCTTCGTGCTTTGTTTGTCCTCGCTATTCTTCCTTGTTATGCTATGCTCTGTACCCTGTCCCTGACGTGTCTCTCTACACGTGCAGGCCTCCGCTTTGTACCCTGTCCCTGACGTGTCTGTCTACAAGTGCAGGACTCCGTTCTGTACCCTGTCCTTGGCGTGCCTCTCTACACGTGCAGGCCTCCGCTCTGTACTCTGTCTAGTCCCAAGGCTCTCCCTTGACCCGGCTGTGGGCTTCGGCCTACACTCCGCTGCTAAACTCTGTATCTGTCCCTGGCGTGTCTCTCCACACGCGCAGGTCTCGTCTTGTACTTTGCCCCTGGCATGCCCTCTGCATGCGCAGGACTCTGCCTCTTACCCTATGCCTGACGTCTGGAGCTGATTTCCGTAGTCTGATTCCTGGACCCTGATCGTCGATGCCAGCACCCCGGATTCCGATGCCACCGTACCCTATCTTGGTCCCTGGCATGTCCTCTGTATGCACAGGCCTCCTTCCTGTGTCTCTCCCTGACGTGTCTCTTTGCACGCACAGGCCACCGTCCTTGTACCTGTCCCTGGCATGCCCCTTGGCATGCGCAGGCCTCCGTCCTGTGAACCTGACCAGGGCGTGTTCGTTGACACGCATCCTGTCTCTAACTTTATGTTGTCTCCTTGCATGGAACCCTGGTTTGCTTAACGGATGTCCGGAACCTGCCGATCACCTTCAGAGCTACAGAACCTGGTGTTCCGGTTGATCGTTGCCTGCTGTCCGGAGTCCGATGTCCTCGTGCCTCTGTCTACCATCTGCACTTACCATGCTTTGGACCTTGGCGTGCTCTTGCACGCACCTTGCTCTATGTACTCTGTGTGTTCACGTTTTGCACCTGTTATACCCTGAAGTGTTCCTCATGCCTTGGACCTCGGCGTGCCCTTGCACGCATCTTGTTTTATGTATTTTGTGTGTTCACGTTTTGCACCTGCTGTACCCAGAAGTGTTCCTTAATGAAGTTTCCTTGAACTAATGTCTTGTCTCACCTTGTCTTGTTTCCCTGAGCCGACCGTCTGGTCCAGCTGCTGTGGTGGCTCACCCCCTTGGTCTTGCCCCTGACACTCCCTGTATAGGGGGTGGATTCTCACTAGGTCAGCTCGCCCTAGGTGGGTGGGTGCCACGGCCCAGAGGGTCCACTCATTCAAAAGGAAAACGACTCAGCGTAAGCTGACGCTCGTCACAATAGGCGTCAGACAGTGACGGATCCGTCGCCCATAGGCTTCTACTCTAGCAAAAATCGGACAGCAACAGATATGTCACTGTCCGATTTTTCAACGAAGACAAAAACTTTCCTATGTTCATAGTCTCCGGCCGACGGACAAAGAGTTTCCGACGGATCCGTCACAATCTGTCGCTAAGACCTCTTTCACACATCAGTTTTTTTAGCGTCAGTCACAATCCGTCGGTGCGAAGGATTGACGGATCCGTCAAAGATTGTGAAAAACTGATGTGACAGATACATTTTTTCAACGGATCCGACTAGCGGATCCGTCGAAAAACGGATTTGTCACATCCGTTTTTTTCACCTGTTTCTTCCGTTTTTTGACAGATCCGTTTTTTAAAAACGCCAAATGGGAGGCTTCCAAACATGATTGGCTACTGGAAACTACTGGAAACCTTTATATAGAGTGTTTTAACTCCCCATCTTTGACAGGTTGTAGAGCAAAGGGGAAAAATGGAAGGAGATATAGCGAACATTGTGAACATCTATGTTGATTTTACATTTGAGGCAAATCGTTTGGCAGTGATTCTTCATGAAAAGGAGTGAGAAAGACAGTGTATCATGCGTCTGTGCCGGCGATGTAGAATGACACATGGGGTCTATTCAACGCTGTATATGGAATTGAGAGTAAACCCGAGAAGTTTTTCAACTATATACGGATGAAAGCGGAAAATTTCAATATTTTGGTGGAACGTGTTGTAGAAGTCATCCGAAGAAATGACAGGTATTGCCGTTTCTCAATATCAACGGCGGAGCGTTTGATGGTTAATCTTCGGTAAGCCATTTTTATTGTTTCTCCTCCTGCAGACTTCTATCTGTAAAGTTGTTGCTGGTATTTTTTATTAATTATTGTCTTTGCCTTTTTGAACAGATTGCTTTCAATAAGCGAATCCCTTTCCTCAGTACATTTTCAATTCAGGCTTGGGATTTCCACCATATCGGAGATTGTAAAGCAGACCTGCTGCTCACTGTGGGACTGTTTACATGAGGAGTATATCTCACATCCCACAACGGAGAGGTGGCTGGACACTGCAGAAAACTTTCAAAAGATTTGCCAGTTTCCCAGTTGCTCGGGTGAAGTGGACGGTAAACATATAAGGATCGTCAAACCTGCTGCATCTGGCTCTGAATATTTTAATTATAAAAAATATTTCTCCATTGTGCTTATGGCCATTGCAGATGCACAATGCAAGTTTATAGCGGTCGATATTGAGGCCTATGGCCACTCCAATCATTCTCAGGTTTTTAAAATGTCTGCAATGACGCGTCATTTATATGGAGACACATTCCAGTTTCCACCACCAAGACTGCTTCCTGAAACCTCTGGGCCACCAATGCCTTTTGTATGTGTTGGAGATAAAGCGTTCCAACTTTCGCAACACCTGCTGAAGCCATACGGAAGTAGTCACTTGACGCCAACTAAAAGAGTATTCAATTATCAGTTAACAC
Organism: Dendrobates tinctorius; assembly: GCF_039654945.1. Classification (NCBI taxonomy): domain Eukaryota; kingdom Metazoa; phylum Chordata; class Amphibia; order Anura; family Dendrobatidae; genus Dendrobates; species Dendrobates tinctorius. The sequence continues at coordinate 301,504 of NW_027361770.1, forward strand.
GAGCGCGAAGAGTGGTGGAGTGTGCTTTCTGTTGACGGATGCAACAGATCAGGACTTATTATAAGTGAAGGGAGGACTTTACACTAGCCTGACAGCAGATGGCAATGGTGTGAAGTTACAGTCATGGCCAAAAGTATTGACACCCCTGCAATTCTGTCAGATAATACTCAGTTTCTTCCTGAAAATGATTGCAAACACAAATTTTTTGGTATTATTATCTTCATTTAATTTGTCTTAAATGAAAAAACACAAAAGAGAATGAAGCAAAAAGCAAAACATTGATCATTTCACACAAAACTCCAAAAATGGGCCTGACAAAAGTATTGGCACCCTCAGCCTAATACTTGGTTGCACAACCTTTAGCCAAAATAACTGCGACCAACTGCTTCCGGTAACCATCAATGAGTTTCTTACAATGCTCTGCTGGAATTTTAGACCATTCTTCTTTGGCAAACTACTCCAGGTCCCTGATATTTGAAGGGTGCCTTCTCCAAACTGCCATTTTTAGATCTCTCCACAGGTGTTCTATGGGATTCAGGTCTGGACTCATTGCTGGCCACCTTAGAAGTCTCCAGTGCTTTTTCTCAAACCATTTTCTAGTGCTTTTTGAAGTGTGTTTTGGGTTATTGTCCTGCTGGAAGACCCATGACCTCTGAGGTAGACCCAGCTTTCTCGCACTGGGCCCTAAATTATGCTACAAAATTTGTTGGTAGTCTTCTGACTTCATAATGCCATGCACACGGTCAAGCAGTCCAGTGCCAGAGGCAGCAAAGCAACTCCAAAACATCAGGGAACCTCCGGCATGTTTGACTGTAGGGACCGTGTACTTTTCTTTGAATGCCTCTTTTTTCTCCTGTAAACTCTATGTTGATGCTTTTGCCCTAAAAGCTCTACTTTTGTCTCATCTGACCAGAGAACATTCTTCCAAAATGTTTTAGGCTTTTTCAGGTAAGTTTTGGCAAACTCCAGCCTGGCTTTTTTATGTCTCGGGGTAAGAAGTGGAGTCTTCCTGGGTCTCCTACCATACAGTCCCTTTTCATTCAGATGCCGACGGCTAGTACGGGTTGACACCATTGTACCCTCGGACTGCAGGGCAGCTTGAACTTGTTTGGATGTTAGTGGAGGTTCTTTATCCAACATCCGCACAATCTTGCATTGAAATCTCTTGTCAATTTTTCTTTTCTGGCCACATCTAGAGAGGTTAGCCACAGTGCCATGGGTTTTAAACTTCTTGATGACACTGCGCACGGTAGACACAGGAACATTCAGGTCTTTGGAGATGGACTTGTAGCCTTGATATTGCTCATGCTTCCTCACAATTTGGTTTCTCAAGTCCTCAGACAGTTCTTTGGTCTTCTTTCTTTTCTCCATGCTCAATGTGGTACACACAAATACACAGGACAGAGGTTGAGTCAACTTTAATCCATGTCAACTGGCTGCAAGTGTGATTTAGTTATTGCCAACACCTGTTAGGTGCCACAGGTAAGTTATAGGTGCTGTTAATTACACAAATTAAAGAAGCATCACATGATTTTTCGAACAGTGCCAATACTTTTGTCCACCCTCTTTGTTATGTTTGGTGTGGAATTATATCCAATTTGGCTTTAGGACAATTCTTTTTGTGTTTTTTCATTTAAGACAAATTAAATGAAGATAATAATACCAAAGAATTTGTGTTTGCAATCATTTTCAGGAAGAAACTGAGTATTATCTGACAGAATTGCAGGGGTGTCAATACTTTTGGCCATGACTGTATATGTTTGCTCTATTGTGGGGAGGGAAGTTCTCTATTGTTGTCTTTTACTTTCGCTTTTGAGTGTATTATGGCAGCAGCATGGACTGTGTGCTACTGAATTCTTATCTCATGTTTACCCATATGAAGTAAATACTGTTTACTCAAGATAACTTGCTCAGTGAAGTTCTCTTATGTATCGGTGGTCATTCTCAGAAGATGCACTCTGCTACACTTTCGGCATTCTAACATCCAAATGGCAAGTTCTGTTGACTACTATTAAACTGAAGGCTAAGACTGTGAATGAGGTGGTGAAAGCTTGTGTGGTCCTGCATAATTTTGTCATATGCAAGGAACAGGTTGCCATGGATGACGATGTGTTTGAAACCACCTTGCGTGATTATCAAAATATTACTTTTCGGAGTCCTGTGGCTGTTTCAAGAATGAGGGACAAATTTGCTGAGTACTTGTCACCTCAAGGAAGAGTAGAATGGCAGGATGAGATCATTTGATATCTTTGTCTTTTGATATAATGTATGTTGGAGTAACAAACTTAGCGCTGCTGTTCTAGTTGTGATTACACCATGATTTTTGTCTATTAACCAAAGTTTTGTACCTTGTTACTCAAAGTTTTGTATGTTTTGTAACTTTACCCCAAGTTTTGTATGTTTTGTACCTTTTACCCAAAGTATTCTACGTTTTGTACCTTTTTCCCAAAGTATTGTATGTTTTGTAACTTTACCCCAATTTTTGTACGTTTTGTACTTTTGTTCCATAAATTTTGTACGTTTTGTACATTTTACCAAAAGTATTGAACATTTTGTACCTTTTACCCAAAATGTTATAACTTATCATTAAAAAAATGAAAGATAATAAATGTTTTTTTTTTTAAAAAAAACTATTTTTATTTATAACATATTTACAAATTCATATAGTTTGGGATGGAGATAGTACCGGAGGGGCTGACAGGGCAGAACACGTCGATAGTGGGGGAATGGAGACTGGGTTGTGGTGTATCTGAAGTGGTAGGGGTGGATAAGGTTGGGCAGGGAGTACAGGTTGGGCAGGGAGTGGAGGTACAGATGGTGTAGGTGGGAGCTGGTACAGGGGAGCAAGCTGGCACGATGAAGGAAGCTGGTTGTACTGTTAAGTAAGGTACGGGGAAGGAAACTGGTATAGCGAAGGAGTGGGAGGAGGGACAGTAGCTGGAGGGGGGGAAGGTGTGGGAGGAACTACTGGGGCCAGTGGAGGGGCTTGGAAGGTGACCTGCACTAGAGCAACCTGGCAGGCTTGCATGACATGCATCTGATGGTCAGGAGATAGCTTTTCTATGCGCTCGAGTACTGCCTGAAAAAAGCAATGATTCGGTGACTTTCTTGCATCTAAATGCATCCTATCCAGATAACTGCTCAATTCAACCATGCTGTTGTGCATTAGGCTGAATCCAGCAGTCATTTGCTAGGCCAAAAGTTTGATCGAGTTCTGGAAGGCTGCATTTAAGGGCCTGTCACACTAAGAGATATCGCTATAACTAGTGACGTTATAGCGATATTGCTAGCGATATCGCTGAGTCTGATACTTACCTACGACCGGCTCCCCCGCTGGTTATCGCTGATCGCGCGAGAACGTCCTGGACCGTTTCTCGTCGTCAGCTTCCTGCGGCGCTTCCTGTGGAGAGACGAGCGACGAGCGTGGAGCCGGGCGGGAGGACGCAGGATCGCCTAGTGTGACAGGTAAGTAGCGATCCCCGTCCCCAGCGATGTCGCTAGTGAGATCTGCCTGTGTGGCAGCTCACTAGCGACCACTTAGCGATGTACCAGCAATCCTGACCGCGTCATATCGCTGGTCAGGATCGCTGGTACATCGCTAAAGGGCATGTCACACTAAGAGATATCGCTAGCAATATCGCTATAACTAGTGACGTTATAGCGATATTGCTAGCGATATCTCTGTGTCTGATACTTACCAGCGACCGGCTCCCCCGCTGCTTATCGCTGATCGCGCGAGAACGTCCAGGACTGTTTCTCGTCGTCAGCTTCCTGTGGCGCTTCCTGCTGTGAGGACGAGCGACGCGTGGAGCCGGGCGGGAGGACGCAGGATCGCCTGGTGTGACAGGTAAGTAGCGATCCCCGTCCCCAGCGATGTCGCTAGTGAGATCTGCCTATGTGGCAGCTCACTAGCGACCACTTAGCGATGTACCAGCGATCCTGACCGCGTCATATCGCTGGTCGGGATCGCTGGTACATCGCTAAGTGTGACAGTACCTTAAGTGTGACAGTACCTTTAGATGCAAGAACTCTGGCACATAACTCCTTTCCTTATCTCTCTGATGCTGCCGCCCAGAACCCAAAGGTGTTTTAGAGGTGGCGGCAGTGTCAGAGGGGTGGGGTAAAGGGAAAGCTACCTCGTCACCAGCAGCTTCATGTGATGAAGTCTGCCATGATGCTCCAGCGCTGGTGGATGGGGTGGGGGAACCAGACGTGAGGGAAGGTGCAGAGCGTTCGGGTCTCTTGACGTGGTCCCCGGTTGCGGACTCCTGTGGGATCGCTCCAGAAGGGTCTAACTCAGCAGCAGGCTCCCGAGTGCTGCAGACGGTGCTGTGATACAAAAAAAAAAAAGAATTAATATATTAATATTGCCCTGGCTGAAACCAAAAAATAAGGTTAGACATGTAAACATTTTGACTTAATAAATGGGGTGGGGAATATTTACCTTCTGCTAACCATGGTTGACCGAAGGAACGACAGGGCTCTAGCATACTTGTACTGGCTCCTGCGTCCTCTCCATCCACTCAAGGCCTGCATCTCGTTGTTAAACTCCCTCTTGAAGCGATCCCTGAGTGACCACCACCGCTTAATAACCCTTTCACCTATAAAGTGAAAGCACAAATTGGTTAGTATGCCACACATTACATGCTGCAACATAACTTACTGAACTGTGAATACTTACTTACGCGCTTGATTCTGGGCCAGAGCATTGAGGTTCTCCCAGACTTCCACAACTTGAAGACATACTTCCTTCCAGAGCCGTCGAGTCATGACAAGGTCAGCATGGCAGCAGTCCCCCATGTTCCACAGTGGCTCCTGCTCTCGGTCTAGATCGATGAGGAGGTCAATGTCCACATCTGCATCCTCACCGTCCGAGTCTGGAGCACGCTGTGAAGCCTGTTAAAAAAGACAAAAATCAACAGCATTATAAACTCAAATCATCCACATGAAGTATAAAAATGGTAAAACACAAAAAAAAAATGTCACTTACTCTCTGATGACCGCCACGACGCTCATGCCGACGACCCTGGGAGGTGTTTTGAGAACCTCTACGCCGAACCTCAGAATGTGAAGACTATAAAAAGAATTATGTGCTTGGATGTAGTCATATGTATTGTGTGTACTGTGAAGTCTGTGATGATCTGTTTTTAATGTGTTGGGTGTAATGTGATGTCTGTGATGATCTATTTCTGCGATGCATTTGGGAACTTACACTCTGCACGCCCACTCCTAGTATCTCTCCACCCCGTCTGTCTCCTTCTGGAAGTACCTCTGATGCTTCAGCTTCCTGTGAAACCAGAATTAAGGGTTACAAAAAATGTTAACATGACCAAAAATAAAAATTTTAATTACCTCAGTTCGTTGACGCTGTGAGGGAGGGCTCCCAGAAGAAGACATAATGGCTGGTTTTCTCGAAGTCTCTGCAAGTATAAAGACACTTGTTAGCTACTATACAAATCATACATTAAGCTTTCTGGCCTTTAATACTTACATCACGACTTTCAGTGGTGCACTTGCTTGGTTGGCCTGGCCACACACTTTTTTCTCCAAGTATCTGCAAGTATAAAGACACTTTATAGCTATTATACTAAGATTATTTCTGTGTTGTCCGCTGACTTAGAAAAAAAGGTAGCTCCAGAGCTATTAGGATTTCAATCCCCCCCTAAAAAAATCCCCCTATGCCCCACAAACAAAAAATGCCTACTAAAGTACTTTAGTAGGTTTCTAAACCACCCCCTCTGTAATTTTAGATATGCACGATGCGCAAGCAGGCAAACCAACCACCGCCTGTATTTCCCCAAAAACCCAAACCTAACATAGCCACCCAAGTAGTACCTTGCAAACACCTAATACCCTCCTTCCAACTTGATGTGCGCGATGTGCAAGCAGGCAAACCCTCCACCTCATATATTTCCCAAAAAACCCAAACCTAACACTGCCACCCAAGTAGTACCTTGCAAACACCTAATACCCTCCTTCCAACTTTAAATCCCTAAACCCCTCACTTGAATATCTATTGACCACAGATTCAATGTTTTAAAAACCCTGGTAAAATTTTAAAGACCTAATTTCTGCATTCCACATTTGTATACATCTTTAAAAAAAAAAAAAAAAAGAACCTCAAACATGCACAATTTTAAAGTGAACTTGGTGAAATGATACTACGGACAGTTTTTGGACTAATTTTGTATCATTTTATTTTTTTTTACTTTTTTAAATTTTTGTTAAAGCAAGTAGGAGTTACACTGCTCTTTATTTGAAATTCATGTGTGGTAATAGCAGGTATGCAGGATGCAGTGACGAGACGCGAGACAGAAATGACTTTAAACGTTAACTTTTATAGAAAAATGCCGCTAGTGCTATTGTTATGCAACCAACAGAATAACAGTAGTTGTCCTCGCAGGGAGCCAATACACATAAACAAGGATTGGGAGAACACGACTAATCCGGCAAAGACCGGTCACTATATGGCCGCGGAATGGCCAACTACGGGTCCTTAGTCACTATGTATCACATATCCGTCCTGACGTCCCTCGGCGTTCTGTTCCACGGTGTGTCTGCGTTGCAGCCACTGGGCCCAGCCGCTGAAGATCTGGCATAGTCTTCGGGCGTTCCGACGCCCAGGAGGAGTAGGGGCACAACAGGCCCGCGGAGAGTTCTTTGGCGGGATGTCCCCCCAGCAGAGGCAGCGGCATACCGCCTGGGAGTGGGAGAGGGGAGGCCGCAACTCCCTGACGGACTGGCAGCGGCGGTGATAAGTGGTGGCTGATAGGCCACAGGCGCAGTCTGAGGCCGCACTGGAGGATCCGCAGCGGGAACAGGCCCAGTCTCTACCACGGACTGGAGCGGGGCGGTGGCAGCTGCGGGCAGCAAAGGAGGAGTCACCGCCGTGGTCAGGAGTGAAGTGGTGGTGGCTGCAGGCAGATCCGAGGCCGCAGCCGTGAGCTGGAGTGAGGCGGCATCAGCCGCGGACGGCTCCAAATAGGCCGCGGCCGAGAGGTGGAGTGAGGCAGCAGTCTTCTTTTGTCGGTAAGCTCGGCGCCGTCTTCCTGCGGTCCACCGAGAGTCTCCCTCCTGTTGTTGTCCTCCTCTCTGGAAGCTGCTCGTGGCTCTCGCTCTCTGGCCCTCCCCAAGTCTCCACCTCCTTCTCCCTCGTTCTGCTGACTCACACAGTCTGGCCCTCTCCGCCCCTCTTCTCTGGACTCCTCCCCCAACTGCCCTGTCAGTCTCAGCAGTCCATCCCCTAGCTCTGCTCCCTGGAAACAGATACCCCAGGAACCTGGAAGACGGTCCCCTCGGTTCCGGCCTGGGTACTCGGCGGAGGCCTCTCCTCCTACACTCCCCCATCCTGTATGCTCACCAGTCCTCGGGCGAGGGTCTTGGTAGGCTCGGGTTGGCCTTTTGAGACAAAAGTTCCTGTTGCCATATGAACTGATCATGTTCATAGCGGGGGGGTTTGCCAGCTGTTGATCGCTCAGAGCGTCTTAGTTCGACTGTGGTGGAGCTTTCTGGGGTGGTGGCCGGTGGTGGACTGGCCGATTCTGGTGGTCTGGCGTGATTTGCTGAGATATTGTTCCTTGGATGGCCCGCTTGTACCGCTGGGCTATCTTCCTCGTCATCTAGGTCCCAGACCGTGGGCACTGGTTCGGGGGCCCGAGGAGTGGGATCGGGTTGCCCGGGAACGTTGGATGTACACGGCCGCAACATATTACGGGGCACAGTACGAGTGGGAAGTGCCCTGTCCCTTTCAGATCGTATCTCATATACAGGCCCATCGGGGCTTATTCGACGCAATACTCGGTAAGGACTCTCTTCCCACCGGGGTTCTAGCTTGTTCTGGGGGCACTGGTCTAGTACGAGTACTCGATCCCCAGTCTGAAAGTCTGTGGATGAAAGTAGAGAGCCTCCTGGGTGCTCTAGGTCCTGGAGTTTTGTCTGAACGATGCGGTGAAGGGTCTGTAGCTAGTGTCGGTGGTTTCGGACCAATGATGACACTCCAAACCAGGGTGGGGGTTCCTCCAGGTTTAGTTCTACCTCCTTGATCCCTTTGCCTTTTTCCCCCGAATAGCAGTGAGTAGGGGGTATAGCCGGTAACTCGGTGCACCCGGTTGTTATAGACCCACACTAGTTCAGGGACATACTCAGGCCAGCGGGCCTTCCGGTCACTCTCCAGGGTACACAACATTTGACTTAGTGTCCGATTAAAGCGCTTGCAGACCCCGTTTCCCTGTGGGTGGTATGGTGTGTTCCGAGATTTATTGATACAATAGAGATGATGTAGCTCCTCCATGACCTTCCCCAGGAAGCATGCTCCCTAATCTGAATGTATCCATTGAGGGCAGCCGTACACTTGGATAAAGTTCTTGCATATTGCATAGACGGCTGACTCAGCAGTTTGATCTCGGGTGGGGGTAACCACGGCAAATTTGGTGAAGTGATCCACCATAGTCCACCTTCAAGAGCTCGAGGAGTGCTGTTGTCACTATCGTTTGCACCGGTATTATGAATGAGTCACCGAGGAGGAAAAACAAAAACAAGCTAAGCCCAAGAAAACCAGAGAGGTTGGTAACTAAGAAGATTGCAGATCCCTGATCCTATCCACACAACTAGCAGTAGCCGTGGAGCGTACCTACGATGATCCTAGGCACCTCGTCACAGCCAGAGAACTAAATAAGCCTAAAGCAAGAAAAGGGGAAATCTAAACTGCCCCAGAGCAGACCCCAAAGCAATAGACAGCCCCCAAACATGTATTGACGGTGAGACAAGATGAAAACACAAACACAGATAGAAAAATAGGCTGAGCAAACGATGGGGCCCACACTAACTAGAAAGGACAGGAAAGGAAAGATGCTGTCTGCAATCACGCAAAAAACCCTGCAAAAAAATGTCCAACACTTTCTGATAACAAAAACCCTGAAGTCGCAAGACTTCAATTCCCTATATCAGCACTCTGGTATATTCTGAAGACAGAGCAAAAAGAGACCAATCTGATCAGGGACAAAAAGCAAACTGGCATAAACAGAGACATAAGAATGGAAATTCAGCACAGCCCCAGCAGGGGCTGGCTGACCACAAAAACTGAGTAAACCAGACCAAATCTCATGTGAATAATAGCAGAGCACACTTAGCTTGAGAAGGCAGGAACAGAACTAGAAACCAGAACCTCAGGACAGGAGAATATCACCAGCACAAAATTAGGGAGTCGGCTGTCATAAATCCAGTCAGAGACTCCTGATGTCCAATCACAGTCCTCTTCCTCAGGTGGAAGGTCTCTGCAATTTAGATCAGCTTCATTACCTGCTGTCACCACCAGAGGGAGCCCGGATGAAGAACTCACGGCTCCTCTGTCAACACAGCCATCTCCACCACCCTCACCAGAAGCCAGAGGTAAACCAGAAAATGAGTTCACAACAGTACCCCCCCTTTAGGAGGGGTCACCAAACCCGCATCCATGCCACCAGGCTGATCAGGATGGGCCTGGTGAAAAGCACGAACCAATCTATCGGCATGAATGTCAGAGGCAGAGACCCACGAATTGTCCTCCTGGCCATAACCTTCCACTTGACCAAATACTGGAGTCTCCGTCTAGCCAAATCTGCTGCATTCTCTCTACCACAGTGTCAACACCTGGGCAGGCTGAAGATTCCACTTGCCCTGAAGAAAATCGTGGATGAAACCCAAAGTTACAGAAAAAGGGCGACATCAATGTGGCAGAACTAGCTCTATTATTTAGGGCGAATTTGGCCAAGGGCAAAAATGAGACCCAATCATCCTGATCAGCAGAAATAAAACATCTCAAATAGGACTCCAAAGTCTGGTTTGTTCTCTCAGTCTGCCCATTGGTCTGTGGGTGAAACGTAGAGGAGAAGGATAACTGAATTCCCAGATTGGAACAAAAGGCTTTCCAAAATCTGGAGACAAACTGGACTCCTCTGTCTGACACAATGTTCTCAGGAATCCCATGCAACCGAACCACCTGTTGTAAAAACAAGGGCATCAACTCTGAGGAAGATGGCAGCTTTGGGAGTGGTACAAGATGGACCATCTTAGAAAATCTATCACAAATCACCCAGATAACAGTCATTCTCTGAGAGACAGGAAGATCAGAAATAAAATCCATTGAGATATGGGTCCATGGCCTCTTGGGCACTGGCAAGGGCATCAACAACCCACTAGGACGAGAACAGAGTTTAGACCGGGAACAAGTCCCACAAGACTGCACAAAATTCCTGACATCACGAGATAAGGCGGGCCACCAAAAAGACTGACTCACCAAATCTCTGTTACCAAAAATACCTGGATGACCAGCCAACGCGGAGCAATGAACTTCAGACATCACTCTCTTCCTCCACTGGTCAGGAACATACAAATTTCCCATAGGACAACGTTCAGGTTTGTCCTCCTGAAATTCTTCCAGGGCACGGCTCAAATCGGGCGAGATGGTAGAGAGAACTACCCCCTCACCTAGTATGGTAGTAGGTTTGGTCACAATAGGAGAATCAGCAAAGAAACTCCTAGAAAGGGCGTCTGCCTTAACATTCTTAGTGCCCAGAAGAAAGGAGACCACAAAATCAAAACGCGTGAAAAACAAGGCCCACCTAGCCTGTCTAGGATTCAGGCGTTTGGCCGACTCCAGGTAAATCAAATTCTTGTGGTCAGTGAGGACCACAACTTGATGCCTAGCTCCCTCCAACCAATGTCTCCACTCCTCGAATGCCCACTTCATGGCCAACAATTCCCGATTCCCCACATCATAGTTGCGTTCAGATGGGGAGAACTTTCAGGAAAAGAAGGCACAGGGATTCATTTTAGAAGTCACCGGATCTTTTTGGGACAAAACAGCTCCTGCACCAATCTCCGAAGCATCTACCTGAAATGGAAGTGAGACATCAGGTTGCCGTAAAACCGGGGCAGAAGTGAACCTCCCCTTCAGCTCCTGAAATGCCAAAACAGCCTCTGGAGACCAATTGAGCAAATCAGCGCCCTTCTTGGTCAGATCAGTCAGTGGCTTGGCAATACCAGAAAAATTAGCTATAAATTTACGATAAAAATTAGCATAACCCAAAAACTTCTGGAGAGCCTTCAAAGAAGTGGGCCGAACCCAATCATAAATGGCCCGCACCTTGGCCGGGTCCATTTCAATAGTTGATGGAGACAAAATAAATCCCAAAAATGAAATCCTCTGTACACCGAAAAGGCATTTCGATCCCTTAACATACAGGAAATTCTCCCTCAAAATCCGGAACACAGTCCGAACATGTTCCACATGAGAATCCCAATCACTGGAAAAGATCAGAATATCATCCAAATAGATGATCAAAAACTTATCCACAAAGTCCCAGAAAATATCATTCATGAAGGATTGGAAGACAGAAGGGGAATTAGTGAGCCCAAAAGGCATCACCAGGTACTCAAAATGTCCCTCCGGAGTATTAAATGCCGTCTTCCATTCATCTCCATGCTTGATGCGAATAAGATTATACGCCCCCTGAGGTCAAGCTTAATAAACCAGCAGGCACCATTAACTCTGGAGAATAAATCAGAAATCAGGGGTAACGGATACTGATATTTAACCGTAATCTTGTTAAGGGAACGATAATCAATACAAGGCCTTAATGAACCATCTTTCTTAGCCACAAAAAAACCCCAGCACCTAAGGGTGAAGAAGATGGTCTAATATGACACTTCTCCAACGACTCCTTAATATAAGCTCGCATAGGCTCATGTTCAGGTACAGATAAGTTGAAAAGCCGACCCTTGGGAAATTTACACCCAGGCATCAACTCAATTGCACAGTCATAACTTCTATGAGGAGGCAGGGACGCAGACTTACTCTCACTAAATACATCATAAAAATCAGCCAAATAGTCAGGAACATCATGAGCCTGGGGAGAAGTGGAGAAAACAGGAGTGTCACCAAGAGCACACCGACAGCCCCAACTCACCACAGACACAGATTTCCAATCCAAAACTGGATTATGGATTTGCAACCAGGGGAAACCCAGAACAATAGTATCATGCAAATTATGCAGTACCAAAAGTCTACAATTTTCTTGGTGGTCTGGGGTGACCCGCATTATCACCTGGGTCCAAAACTGAGGTTTATTCTCCGCCAAAGGGGTAGGATTAATACCCCTCAAAGGAATAGGCGTCCGCAGAGGTATCATGGGAAAACCACAAAGTTTAGCAAAATCCAAATCCATCAGATTCAAAGCCGCTCCTGAATCCACAAAAGCCTTGGCAGAAAATGTGGATAAGGAGCAGATCAGAGTAATTGCCAAAAGAAACTTAGATTGTACGCCACCCACAGCAAATGTGTGTGCAAAACTTTTCTCTTGTTTAGGGCAGACAGAAATAATATGAGAGGCATCTCCACAGAAAAAACACAGATTATTGCGCCTTCTATACTCCTGACGTTGCACCCTAGACAAAACTCTATCACATTGCATAGGTTCAGACATTTGTTGAAAAGGTGGCAACTAGAGATGAGCGACTTTGCCTTTTTTCGGGTCGAGTCGGGTTTCATGAACCCTGACTTTCTCAAAAGTCGGGTCGAACAAAATCGGCCGATTATCGTGAAAAGTCGAAGGCCGACTGAAACACGAAACCCAATGCAAGTCAATGGGGAAGCAAAGTCGACAGGGAGTGGAGGACATTAAACACACCTACAGTGCCCATTTCAATGCCAAAAACATCAATTCTTATTACTGAAGCTTGTCAACCTTAATTTACTTCATAATAATAGTTACGCACTGAAAACTGGGGGTTATTTGGCTAAAGTTGTGGGGGGGTAGGGCTGGCTTCAGGTTTCCATGTGCCCTGGGCCAAAGAGCGCCCCTTTAACACATACCACAACTCATGATGCTCCGATACGGCAGAGAAATAGCGGTATAGTACAATGAAAAATACTTCACTTTTTACATCTTATAACTGATATCCATTTTAAATTCTCCAATAGCTCCAAAAACGGCCAGTATATAACTCCATACCATGTTATGGGCACCGCATAGTGCGCTATACAGAGTAATGAGGCCCATATATTTCTCCATACAGAATCATTGGTCCCATATAATGTTTGAAACAGTATATGATGAGCTCCACATAATGCTACAGAATATGTTGGTCCCCATGGATGAAGCTCCACTGTCTTATGGGCCCAAATAATGCTCCATATATAATGGGCCCCATTTCTAATGCTCTTGTGTATAATGGGCCCTGTAAATGCTGCTCCAGTGTCTGATGTCCACCTTTGGAATGCTCCAGTGTATGGTGGGCCCCATATATCATTCTCCAGAGTATAGTGCTCCCAAAAAATTGCTGTCCCAACATTGATAACAAATAAGTCTCCTCGCTAGGGAATCCCTGTACTAGTCTGGACTCCTCGTCGTCCCCATATTTCATCTCACTGCACTTGGCTGTTTAGGCAGAGGGCGTACAAAAGTGATGTCATTGCGCTCTCTGGTCAGAATATCACTGTCAGGACACGCGGAAGATGTCATGGCGGTGGAGCAGGGAGAGGTAAGTATTTCAACTTTGCAAGTGCTGTGATCCGGAGCAAGCAGCGGGGGCCCACTCATTGGCGACGGCACTGGCACAGGGCCCCTCATAGTACGGCAGTGTGTGGCGGTGTGTCTGACGGCGGGTGGGCAGAGACACTTTTGCGTACTATGAGGGGCCCTGTGCCAGTGCCGTCGCCCATTAGTATGCCGCCCCCACCTGCTCAAGGAACCTGCACTTTCATCTGCACCTTCCTCTTTGTCACCGTGTAAGGTGGTATAGTATGCGGGAAGGGGAACCTGAGTTTCCTCAGGGTCAGATTCTGGCTGTGTAGCATGTGAGGGGAATGTAGTGGTCTGGGCTAATGTACCAGCAGAATCATCTAGCAGTGGCTGGGCATCAGTGCACTTGTGGCGCCCCCAGGAGTACGGTCGCCACAGTGGCATTACCTTACTCCTAGGGAGTGTGATGTCATGCTTGGGAGCAATGAAGGATCTCTCTAGCAGTTAAACCAACACACAACACATTTCCCACTCCAGGCCAGCAGGGAGACCTCTGAACCTGACTGCTGAGGAGCTGCTCTCTGTGGTCAGGAGGGGGTAAGTTAGGGCACTCTGTGCAGGGAAGGGGAAGTGTGTGGATGTGAGAAGGGGAGTTGGTGGATGAGCAGAGTTAAGGCTCACTCCTAGCTGGAGCGCATGGTCCGGATTCTGGTCTCCAAGTTTGTAGGGACACTGACGTTCCTGCAGCAGAAACCGGAGGAAGTAGCAGCTGTAAATGCTCTGTACCGAACTAAGGCTTGGAGGCCCCAGCATCGACGTGTGGGAGCCAGAAGGAAAAGGCTACGGCTGCCTGCCATACAAGAAAGTTCCAAAAGAGAGTCAACAGGGGGAACTTCATTGAACTCAGCACTGCGAGTACCTCAGATAAGGGCTAGAACGGAGGCCACACTACCTATCTGCAGAGAGAGAATTCGAAATTGGCTTCGAGGCTGACCAACTCCTTCTCCATCTGTACTCTGGGTCCTGGACGGCACTTACCAAGTACAGGTAAAGGAACTGCACAACTATGTCTGTCATCTTTCTCCTGCGCCTGGCGCACGGCTCTGCTACATCTGCACTGCACACCATCTACCAACTCTTTCATCTGCACTGCGACTACGGCCCTACCTGGGCAGGGCTTCTACATCTTAGCTGCACCACAACATCTGTCCCAGAGAAGCGACACTGCAGCGCTGGTCAATCTAATCAGAAACCACTTGTGGCGTCACGTATCATTCACCTATAAACGTAATTCACCCCTTTGCATGGACGCCCAGGGCCACGGAACGGGTCACCACCACCGTTACACATCCCTGTGAGACACCGGCCCGGTACCGATTAACCCCACTGCCCTGGCTGGTCACCCACACTCCATGTCAGATTCATCTTGGACTTGCGAATTCATGATTTGACTTGATAACCTAGGCATGGTATGATAGAAAGAGCTACATGGACTAATGTGAAGTGTGGCCTGCTGCATCATTCACTTTTGGTGGGGGTGAAGGACACAAGGAAAGGGGTTCTTCCTGACCAGGAGCCAGCACTTGACGACTCAGTGCTTGCATTTTTTTAAACTTCAGAAGAGGAGGGCATATTTGCTGGAGTCTGTTTCGGCAATGTAAGCCAAAACCAGTTCCTCATGCTCCGGCTTTAAAAGCGGTTAACCTACTCCCAGAAAAGGTAGCCTTCCAGGCGTTCCGGAGCCAGACCATGACGCAGGCTCAACACCTCCTGCCTTAGCTGCTATTGTGCTTTTGCCACTACCAGCAGATGCACCACCACCATCAGCACCAGCTGGCCCCCCCACGCCCTCGTCCACGGCCTCTTACACCAAACTTCAAAATTTTGCAGAAAATAACCCCCAAAATAACATCAGATATATGGCACTGTATCAGCAGCGTACAGCTCTATTCAGTCAAAGGATAATTGTCAATCTCCCTATATATTCCATCAGTCACACAGACGCTCACAGGCTCAGTATGGATTAGACAAGAATATAAAAATTAGACAAAGTGTACAGTATCATCAGATAGCCGGTATATATATTATAGTTTAAACATTCTAAATCTCCGTAGATATTTGAGGAGGCACACACAGACACTCTCAGGCTCAGTATTGGATTACAACACAATCTAAAAAGCCGTAAAACGGTAATGGATCTCAAGAGTACAGCTGTACACAGTGTAGGTGTCATTGTTGTCAATCTCAGTATTTATTTCCACAGTCAGAAAATAACTCTCACTTGGTCAGTTTGGATTAGACCAGAATATAACAAGCAGTAAATGGGTAATGTATCACAAGCGTAGAGCTGTATACAGTGTTGGGGTAATTTTTAAATGTACATCTAAATTGCAGGAGTAAACCCATAGACACTCACACTCTCAGGATGGATCACTCCACAATATAACAAGAAGATCCACAAGAAATAATCACACATGTGAGACAATGTTACACGTGTCAATGATACACTTAGAGTGTTGGTTGGAGGAGGGTTTCCTGGCAGAAAGGGTACAGTATCACCAGATACCAGGTATATATAGGATACGTTAAACATTAACAATGTACGTCTATATATCAGGAGTAGTGTTGAGCCACCCCACTAGTGTTTTGGTTTGAGGCAAGTTCGTCGAATGTTCTTCGAACGTTCTAAGAACACCGTCAAACCCCATTGGAAACAATGGCAGGCAAACATAAACACATAGAAAACAATTACAAAACACCTTTAAAGGTGTCCCAAAGCAGACAAAATGCTCAGAAGACAAAAATAACATATGGAAAAGGGCAACTACATTTAGAAAAGAGGTGGAGGAGTAAAAGGAGGAGGTGGAGGAGACACAGATATATGCTTGTCATACCCTTATGAAGTCCAGAAAGGCTGGAATAAAAATGTAAAATACAAAAAAAAAAAAAAATATTCTGAAATCGAACACGATCATATACTATTGGACTTCCCACCAATTAATTATGCCAACTGCCGATGGGGCGGCGTTATTCCCACGAACCTCCAAACAGCGTCCATGTAGGCAAAGTGTTATGTTTCCGGGGGCTGTATGATTGCAAAGCTGAACCTTAAACGAATGTCCAAAAGGGCACCACCAGGAGTGGCGCCTGTGGCTTAATTGGATTCCACCCGGGAAACCACAACCATACAAGCTACAGAAAAGATGAACAGATTGCAAGCTTTGCCGATTCTGTGTGTGGTGTGGTATATCCATTTGTAGCTATGCTAGCGATTTCTCAGCTTTATTCCGTTAACGACCGAGACTCCGGCAAGCCCCCACAGTACGCCTCAAGCTTACTAGAGGGATACGCGAGGCTCTGGTACGCGAGCTCGAGCAATAACAGGTCTATCATGCCCTTACATGTCCGGGGCTGAATGCACGCTACACTGAAAGGACCAGCTTTTGTCGCTTACAGGTGCTGATAACCCGCTGAACACCGTTAGTGATGGGGATCTGGGATTCCAATTATTCCCAGCGAACGATGATTTCCCAGTAAGTGCAGGTCAACCGCAATTACGGAATTAGGCCTAACCGGCATTCCTTAAAAAATGAAAAAATTACGTGTCCAAACCACAGGTGCTGTAGCTTACTTAACAGCTCGGCAGCCGTTCTCAGGCCCAGTATGGATTCGACAACATTGTAGAAAGTTGATAAAGGGTAACGTATCACCGGATTACAGGTATGTATAGCATAGTTTACACATTAAAAACCTATGTCTATAGATCAGGAGGCAGGCTCAGACGGTCTCAGGCCCAGTATGGATTTGACCAGATAGTACAAAGTTGAGAAAGGGTACATTATCACAGGATAGCAGGTATACTGTATATAGCATAGTTTAAACTTTTAAAATCTCCGTGTTCTCAGTATGGATTAGACAACAATCTAAAAAGTAGAAAAAAGTAAATGTATCTGAAGTGTACACCAGTATACACTTTTGGTGGTATTTTTAAATATTCATATATATTTCTGTGTTTAACAGAGTTGCTTGTTTGTTAGCCAATATTAGGTCAAGGTTCTCCTGTGGCATTATGTTTTGGAATTTGCCTTTATAGCGTGGATCCAGGATGCTGGCCAACCAGTAGTCATCATCGTTCATCATTTTGGCAATGCGGGGTTCCCTTTTTAGGATCTGCAAGGCATAATCTGACATGTGGGCCAATGTTCCCGGTGTCAATGATGCACTGCGAGTGCTGGGTGGAGGAGCACTTTCTGGCAAATCCACATCCCTCCAGTCACGCACAAACCCTGTACCAGACCTTGCCACACCAATATTTTCTCTAGCCCCACGAGAAGCATCCTCCTCTCCTAAATAATCATCCCCATCATCATCATCCTCCTCCTCCTCTTCTTCCTCCACCTCGTCCATGAGACTTCCCTGACCAGACAATGGCTGACTGTCATCAAGGCTTCCCTCCTCCTCTTCCTGCTCGGTTGCAGACGCCTGCTCCTTGATGTGCATCAAAGTTTGCATGAGCAGACGCATAAGTCGGATGCTCATGCTTATGATGGCATCGTCTGCGCTTACCAGCCGTGTGCATTCCTCAAAACACTGAAGGACTTTACAGAGGTCTTTCAGCTTCGACCATTGCACACCTGTCAATTTCATGTCTGCCCTCAAAGTGCCTGCCCATGTATCCTCCCACAAATGCATTACGGCCTGCCTCTGTTCGCACAGCCGCTCAACCATGTGCAGGGTGGAGTTCCACCTTGTTGCAACGTCGATAATTAGTTGGTGCTTGGGAAGGTGGAGCAATCGCTGCAGCTTCTGCATACGACTGGAGCGTACCGGCGACCAGCGGATGTGGGAGCACAGTCTTCGAACCTTATGGAGCAGGCCTGTTAACTCCGGATAATTATTGAGGAAGCACTGCACCACCAGGTTCAAGGTGTGAGGCAGGCAAGGTATGTGTGTGAGTTTTGAAAGGGCTATGGCTGCCACAAAATTCCGGCCGTTATCACTAACTACCTTGTCTGCCTCAAGATGTAGACTGCCCAGCCATGACTCAGTTTGTCGCTGAGAGTAGTCGGCCAGTACCTCCGCGGTGTGTCTGTCGCCCAATCACATCATCTTCAACACAGCCTCCTGACACTTTCCACTAGCTGATCGTGTGCAACACTGGCAGCTGCGGATGGAGTGCTCGTGCGACTGCGCTCTGTGGATGAGCTTTCGCTTCTGGAGGAGGAGGAGGGTCGAACGCCTACAGCCAACTGTTTCCTATACCGTGGGCTAGGCAGCACTGTCCTACTACCGCTGTCTCCTGTGGACCATGCATCCACCACATTAACCCAGTGCGCAGTGATGGACACATAATGGCCTTGGCCATGCCTACTGGACCATGCATCAGTTGTGAGGTGCACCTTTCCACTCACTGATTGCTTGAGTGCACGGACAATGCGGTCTTTCACATGAAGGAGGAGGGCTGGGATGGCTTTGCGAGAAAAGAAGTGGTGACTGGGTAGGTCATAGCGTGGTACTGCGTAGGCCATGAGTTCGCGGAAAGCTGCGCTTTCAACCAAGCGATAGGGCATCATCTCTAACGAGATTAGTTTGGCAATGTGGGCATTCAAACCCAGTGTACGCAGATGAGAGGATGAGTACTTTCTTGTCCTACTCATAGTCTCTGGTAGGGTGAGCTGGACTTGAGAGCTGCATATGGTGGAACTAGTGGTGGACATGGCGGACTGAGAGAGGGTTGATGATGGTGATGGAGTTGGTGTTCTTTCTGATGGCCTAGATTCAGTCTCTTGTTGATATAACATTGTGATTCCCTGACTGCTTTGGCCTTGCGACGACACCTCAACATTTGCTGCTAGTGGTGTGCTAACTGGTGGGCTTACAGTGGGGGAAACAATGTAGCGTTGCTGACTACCTTCTTTGGGAGCAGGTGCACATGTGGTACGTGAGGTTTGGTAGTCCGTCCATGCTTGCAAGTGCATGGTGGTTAAATGTCTAAGCATGCAACTGGTATTCAAATTTCTCAGATTTTTCCCTCGGCTAAAGGTCTTTGCGCACTTCTCTTCCTCTTTTGCGCTATTGGCAGCGGCACCCATTTCCCCCAATGGATGCCAATCTGGGTCAACAACTGTGTCATCCATCACCTCTGTTATGAATGGGTCACCGAGGAGGAAAAAACAAAACAAGCTAAGTTCCAGAAAAACCAGAGAGGTTGGTAACTATGCAGATTGCAGATCCCTGATCCTAACCACACAACTAGCAGCAGCTGTGGAGCGTTCCTACGATGATCCTAGACGCCTTGTCCCCGCCAGAGGACTAAATAAGCCTCAAGCAAGAAAGGGGAAAACTAACTGCCCCAGAGCAGACCCCAACGGAAGGACAGCCCCCACACATGTATTGATGGTGAAACAAGAAGAAAACACAAACACAGACAGGAAAATAGGCTGAGCAAACGATGGGGCCCAAACTAACTAGAAAGGACAGGAAAAGAAAGACACTGTGTACAATCTGCCAAAAACCCTACAAAAATAATGTCCAACACTTCTGATAACAAAATTAACCCTGAAGTCACTAGACTTCTCCCACTATATCAGCACTCTGAAATATTCTGAGACAGAGCAAAAAGAGGCCAATCTAATAGAGGACAAAAAGCAAATTGGCAAATACAGATAAATAAGAGTGGAAATTCAGCACATCCCCAGCCGGGGCTGGCTGACCACACAAAAAACTGAATAGACCAACAAAATCAAGTGTGAACATTAGAAGAAAAACTTAGCTTGAAATGACTGGAACAGAGCTGAACACCAAGAGCTGAAAAGCCAGAAGGAATCACCAGCACCAGAATAGGGCATTGGCTGACTTAAATCCAGTCTGAAATTTCTGAGGTCCAATCGTCATCCTCATTATCAGGTGGCAGATCTCTACTGATTAAATCAGCCTCACTACCTCCTGTTACCACCAGAGGGAGCCTGGAAGGAGATCTCACAACTGGTAGACCAGAAAATGAACTCACAACACACCTCCTCTTCAATGGTCATGTGCACCTTCCTCTGTGTCACCGTGTATGGTGGTATAGTATGCGGGAGGGGGCACCTGAGTTTCATCAGGGTCAGATTCTGGCTCAGTACACTGCGAGGACAATGTAGTGCTCTGAGTGAATGTACCAGCAGATCAATCTAGCAGTTGCTGTGCATCAGTGCACTCCATGTCAGATTCATCTTGGCCTGGGTAATTCATGATTTGACTTGATAACTCAGGCATGGTATGTGAAAACAGCTCCATGGAGTAATCTGTAGTGTGGCCTGCCGCATCCTTCAATTTTGGTTGGGGTGAAGGACACAAGGAAAGGTGAGGTTCATGACCATGAGCCTCCAATGACGACTCAGTGCTTTTATTTTTTTAAAACTTCAGAAGAGGAGGCGATAGAGTTGGAGGCTGAGTCAGCAATGTAAGCCAAAACTTGTTCCTGAAGCTCCGGCTTTAAAAGCGGTTTACCTACTCCAAGAAAAGGGAGCCTTCGAGGGCTTGTGGAGCCAGACGATGACGCAGGCTCAACACCTCCTGCATTTAGTGCTATTTTGCTTTTGCCACTACCAGCAGATCCACCACCAACACCATCATTACTAGCTGCCAACCCCCGCCCACTTCCACGGACTCTTCCACCACACTTCCTCATTTTTGGGGAAAATGTACCCAAAATACCACCAACTATATGGTACTGTAAAACAAGGTGCAAGGTGTATATAGTAGTGGGGAGTATTTGAATCTCTATACAGATTTCAGGACACAGTTGTATTCTGTCAGGCCCTGTGTATTTTACACCTCAAAGTAACAGGCTGATTCTGGATGGTGTAAAAGAGGTGTATAGAGGACTAGGGTGAAATGGAATCTCTCTACAGACTTCAGGACACAGTTGTATTCTGTCAGGCCCTGTAGGTCTGTAAGAACAGACAAACTCCTCAGCTTTTCCTTACAGAGTCACAAACAGATTGTCAAGCTCCGTGTTTTTGTATATGGACTGACACACGCTGTCACTTTCTAGTTTTGAATGTAATCAAACAGCAGATATACGAAACTGTTTGAAAAATGGACAAAACTCTAAGGTGTAGGTCTGTAAGAACGAACAAACTCATCGGCTTTTCCTTACAGAGTCACACACAGATAGCTTCAATTTGGCCGTGATAACAGCCGGTACACGGTACTGTGTGAGGAGCGTACACCGGTGTACGGTGTGAAAAAATCAACGCTCAGTACCTCACCAGGACAAAACAATAAAATTTGGATTGCTTTTAAAAAATCAGTTTGAACATCAGTGTGCACACAGCAATGCAGGTAGCCTTAAAAGGCAGCCTAATCACCACCAGCACTGCTGCACAAAAGCAAAAATCTTCACCTTTCACTGCACACTAACTACAGTGAAAAGCGCTATCAGCAGAAGCGTTTTATTTTTTTTCTTTTGGCCTTCCTAACGCTCTCCCTACAGAATCAGCAGCAGCAGCTCTCCCTATTCTGAGATCAGCATAAGTAACATGGCGGTCGGCGTGCACGCCCTTTTATACCCCCTGTGACGCCACACAAAGCAAGCCAATCACTTGAATGCCCTTCTCAGATTGTGGTGACCGCTGCCTATATCATTACGTTGCCCAAAGTGTCAGTTCTTCCTGATTGGCTGAAAAAGGGCGCTAAAGCATCTTTTGAAACGCGACTTTGGCGCGATGATCGCCGACCTCGTGGCCGACCTCACGCTAAGGTCGGGTTTCGCTTTATAAAACCTGACTTAGTCGAATGTCAGCGACTTTTGAATTTTTTCGACCCATTTCGCTCAACTCTACTCCCCAGTCCTCTATACACCTCTTTTACTGAAAAAGATAAATTTCAGCTCACCTCTTGTAGGTTTGTAAGAACTATTGAAAAGCTCTGAGCGCGGACACGTCTCTGCCAAGACGTATAATGACTCCAAGAACAGGAAGAAAGGTCCAGCTCCAGAAATTTAAAATCCAGGATTTTTATTGTATCATGTTTAAAATACATTCATGGCTGCTTGTGATCAAGTAACGGCAACAAAGTTCACCGCATGGGGATATTCTCCAGGTCTCTGTACGCATTTCGAGCACAAGTGCTCTTAGACTCAGCTCTTTTACACCATCCAGAATCAGCCTGTTACTTTGAGGTGTAAAATACACAGGGCCTGACAGAATCCAACTGTGTCCTGAAGTCTGTAGAGAGATTCCATTTCTCCCCAGTCCTCTATACACCTTTTTTACAGCTTCCAGAATCAGCCTGTTACTTTGAGGTGTAAAATACACAGGGCCTGACAGAATACAACTGTGTCCTGAAGTTTGTAGAGAGATTCCATTTCTCCACAGTCCTCTATAAACCTTTTTTAGGCTGGTTTCACATTAGCACTTTTTAAGCGCAAGCACAGCCGGGGGTAGCTCCGCCCCCGAGCCGGCTCTCTGCCCGGCGTGCCCGCCCCTTGCTTGTTGCGCCGCCTCCTAGCGCACAGCGGCGCCTGCGATCGGCGCACCCTATCTTTAGCATAGGGTGCGCAGATCGTGCGCAGGCCGTGCGCTAGTTGCGCTTTGACCTGCGCTGCGCACTTTTGACGGTGCGCCGTGCGCGCCAAAATCAAACTTTTCGGATTTTGTCGCGCACGGCGCACCGTCAAAAGTGCGCAGCGCAGGTTAAAGCGCAACTAGCGAACGGCCTGCGCACGATCTGCGCACCCTATGCTAAAGATAGGGTGCGCCGATCGCAGGCGCCGCTGTGCGCTAGGAGGCGGCGCAACAAGCAAGGGGCTGGCACGCCGGGCAGAGAGGCGGCTCGGGGGCGGAGCTACCCCCGGCCGTGCGTGCGCTTAAAAAGCGCTAATGTGAAACCAGCCTTACACCATCCAGAATCAGCCTGTTACTTTGAGGTGTAAAATACACAGGGCCTGACAGAATACAACTGTGTCCTGAAGTCTGTAGAGAGATTCAAATACTCCCCACTATTATATACACCTTGTACCTTGTTTTACAGTACCATATAGTTGGTGGTATTTTGGGTACATTTTCCCCAAAAATGAGGAAGTGTGGTGGAAGAGTCCGTGGAAGTGGGCGGGGGTTGGCAGCTGGTAATGATGGTGTTGGTGGTGGATCTGCTGGTAGTGGCAAAAGAAAAATAGCACCAAATGCAGGAGGTGTTGAGCCTGCATCATTGTCTGGTTCCACAAGCCCTCGAAGGCTCCCTTTTCTTGGAGTAGGTAAACCGCTTTTAAAGCCGGAGCTTCAGGAACAAGTTTTGGCTTACATTGCTGACTCAGCCTCCAGCTCTATCGCCTCCTCTTCTGAAGTTTTAAAAAATAAAAGCACTGAGTCGTCATTGGAGGCTCATGGTCGTGAACCACACCTTTCCTTGTGTCCTTCACCCCAACCAAAATTGAAGGATGCGGCAAGCCACACTACAGATTACTCCATGGAGCTGTTTTCACATACCATGCCTGGGTTATCAAGTCTAATCATGAATTACCCATGCCAAGATGAATCTGACATGGAGTGCACTGATGCACAGCCACTGCTAGATTGATCTGCTGGTACATTCACTCAGAGCACTACATTGTCCTCGCAGTGTACTGAGCCAAAATCTGACCCTGATGAAACTCAGGTGCCCCCTCCCGCATACTATACCACCATACACGGTGACACAGAGGAAGGTGCACATGACATTGAAGAGGAGGTGATGGATGACCCAGTTGTTGACCCAGATTGGCATCCATTGGGGGAAGAGGGTGCCACTGCCAATAGCTCAGAAGAGGAGGAGGAGCATCCGCAGCAGGCATCGACATCGCAACAGCTGTTATCTGGCAGGCCCGGAGCAGTCCAAAGACGGGTTACAAAAACCAAAAGAGTTGCAGGACAGCTTGGCCAGACGGTCAAAATAGCACCACGTGCAAGGCCTCAAAATGTCTTCCATAGTAGGAAGAGTGCAGTGTGGCACTTTTTTGAACAAAATCCTAATGGTCAGGCAAAGGTTATCTGTAAGAAGTGCGCAAAGACCTTTAGCCGAGGGAAAAATCTGAGAAATTTGAATACCAGTTGCATGCTTAGACATTTAACCACCATGCACTTGCAAGCGTGGACGGACTACCAAACCTCGCGTACCACATGTGCACCTGCTCCCAAAGAAGGTAGTCAGCAATGCTACATTGTTTCCCCCACTGTAAGCCCACCAGTTAGCACACCACCAGCAGCAAATGTTGAGGTGTCGTTGCAAGGCCAAAGCAGTCAGGGAATCACAATGTTATATCAACGAAAGACTGAATCTTGGCCATCAGAAAGAACACCAACTCCATCACCATCATCAACCCTCTCTCAGTCTGCCATGTCCACCGCTAGTTCCACCATATGCAGCTCTCAAGTCCAGCTCACCCTACCAGAGACTATGAGTAGGACAAGAAAGTACTCATCCTCTCATCCACGTACACTGGGTTTGAACACCCACATTGCCAAACTAATCTCGTTAGAGATGATGCCCTATCGCTTGGTTGAAAGTGCAGCTTTCCGCGAACTCATGGCCTACACAGTACCACGCTATGACCTACCCAGTCGCCACTTCTTTTCTCGCAAAGCCATCCCAGCCCTCCACCTTCATGTGAAAGACCGTATTGTCCATGCACTCAAGCAATCAGTGAGTGGAAAGGTGCACCTCACAACTGATGCATGGTCCAGTAGGCATGGCCAGGGCCGTTACGTGTCCATCACTGCGCACTTGATTAATGTGGTGGATGCATGGTCCACAGGGGACAGCGGTGGTGAGACATTGCTGCCTAGCCCACGGTATAGGAAACAGTTGGCAGTAGGCGTTCGACCCTCCTCCTCCTCCTCCAGAAGCGGAAGCTCATCCACAGAGCGCAGTCGCACAAGCACTCCACCACAGCTGCCAGTGTTGCACACGAGGTGTCCCCCTATCGATCAGCTAGTGGAAAGTGTCAGCAGGCTGTGTTGAACATGATGTGTTTGGGCGACAGACACACTGCGGAGGTACTGACCGACTACTTTCAGCGACAAACTGAGTCATGGCTGGGCAGTCTACGTCTTGAGGCAGGCAAGGTAGTTAGTGATAACGGCCGGAATTTTGTGGCAGCCATAGCCCTTTCAAAACTTACACACATACCTTGCCTGGTTCACACCTTGAACCTGGTGGTGCAGTGCTTCCTCAATAATTATCTGGAGTTAACAGGCCTGCTCCTTAAGGTTCGAAGACTGTCACATCCGCCGGTCACCAGTACACTCCAGTCGTATGCAGAAGCTGCAGCGATTGCTCCACCTTCCCAAGCACGCCTAATTATCGACGTTGCAACAAGGTGGAACTCCACCCTGCACATGGTTGAGCGGCTGTGCGAACAGAGGCAGGCCGTAATGCATTTGTGGGAGGATACACGGGCAGGCACTTTGAGGGCAGACATGGATTTGACAGGTGTGCATTGGTCGAAGCTGAAAGACCTCTGTAAAGTCCTTCAGTGTTTTGAGGAATGCACACGGCTGATAAGCACAGACGATGCCATCATAAGCATAAGCATCCGACTTATGCGTCTGCTCATGCAAACTTTGATGCACATTAAGGAGCAGGTGTCTGCAGCCGAGGAGGAAGAGGAGGAGGGAAGCCTTGATGACAGTCAGCCATTGTCTGGTCAGGGAAGTCTTGTGGACGAGGTGGAGGAAGAAGAGGAGGAGGATGATGATGGGGATGATTATTTAGGGGAGGAGGATTCTTCTCGTGGGGCTAGAGAAAATGTTGGCGTGGCAAGGTCTGGTACAGGGTTTGTGCGTGACTGGAGGGATGAGAATTTGCCTGAAAGTGCTCCTCCACCCAGCACTCGCAGTGCATCATTGACACCGGGAACATTGGCCCACATGTCAGATTATGCCTTGCAGATCCTAAAAAGGACCCCCGCATTGCCAAAATGATGAACGATGACGACTACTGGTTGGCCAGCATCCTGGATCCACGCTATAAAGGCAAATTCCAAAACATAATGCCACAGGAGAACCTTGACCTAATATTGGCTAACAAACAAGCAACTCTGGTAAACCGGTTGGGTGAAGCATTTCCAGCACACAGCAGCGGTGATGGTTCTCACACGAGCCGTAGGGGCCAGGGGCAGCTTGGACGAGGTGTTCGTGGTGCACACAGCAGAAGTGGCGTTGGAGACAGGGGTTTCATGACCATGTTGTGGACTGATTTTTCAAGTCCCGCTCACACGGCTGGTAATATTGCATTGATTGAAAGTGACAGGAGACAGCAGTTGTCAACTATGGTTACAAACTACTCATCCCATATCGATGTTCTCCCTCACAGGTCATTCCCATTTGACTATTGGGCCGCTAAACTGGACACCTGGCCAGAATTGGCACAATATGCCTTACAGGAGCTCGCTTGCCCAGCTGCAAGTGTGCTATCAGAAAGAGTCTTCAATGCAGCTTGATCAATCCTTACAGAGTCACACACAGATAGCTTCAATTTGGCCGTGATAACAGCCGGTACATGGGACTGTGTGAGGAGTGTACACCGGTGTACGGTGTGTGAAAAAATGAACGCTCAGTACCTCACCAGGACAAAACAATAACATTTGGATTGCTTTTAAAAAAGCAGTTTGAACACCAGTGTGCACACAGCAATGCAGGTAGCCTTAAAGGGCAGCCTAATCACCACCAGCGCTGCTGCACAAAAGAAAAAATCTTCACCTTTCACTGCACACTAACTACAGTGAAAAGCGCTATCAGCAGAAGCGTTTTTTTTTTTTTCTTTTGGCCTTCCTAACGCTCTCCCTACAGAATCAGCAGCAGCAGCAGCGCTCCCTATTCTGAGATCAGCATAAGTAACATGGTGGTCGGCGTGCACACCCTTTTATACCCCTGTGACGCCACACAAAGCAAGCCAATCACTTGCATGCCCTTGTCAAAGATGGTGGTGACTGCTGCCTATGTCATCACATTGCCCACAGTGTGCGTTCTTCCTGATTGGCTGAAAAAGGGCGCTAAAGCATCTTTTGAAATGCGACTTTGGCGCTATGGTCACCGACCTCGTGGCCGACCTCACGCTAAGGTCGGGTTTCGTTTCATGAAACCCGACTTTGGCGAAAGTTGGCGACTTTTGAATTATTTCGACCCGTTTCGCTCAACTCTAGTGGCAACACCTCTCGTGTAGTTTTACGTTCACGTAAACACCGATCAACTTGAATGGCTAATGACATAGAATCGTCAAGACCAGAGGGAACAGGAAATCCCACCATAATATCTTTTACGGTTTCTGATAAACCCTTGTGAAAGAGAGCTGCCAAGGCACCATCATTCCATGTAGTAAGGGCCGCCCACTTTCGGAATTTTTGACAGTATAACTGCAGAATCCTGACCCTGGTTCAATGCCAATAGGGCTTTCTCAGCTTGATCAATAGCATTAGGTTCATCATACAACAACCCCAAGGCTTGAAAAAATGCATCCACATTAGTCAGAATAGGATTTGCAGGTGTCAAAGAAAACGCCCAAACCTGGGGATCGCCGCGCAGCAAGGAGATGACAATTTTAACCTGCTGCGCAGAGCTCCCCGATTGAGTTAGGCTTCAAGGCAAGAAATAATTTACAATTATTCTTAAAATTCAAAAATTTAGACCGATCCCCAGAAAACACATCAGGAGTAGGGATTTTTGGTTCAACAGCATGTAATAGAGCGAGCTGCTCCACACGATTTGACAATTGCTTAATCTCCATTAAGGAAAAAATCCTCCTACGGCCCCAGAGAATAAGAGGAAAAAATACATATAAAAAAAAATTCTGACACTTTTATTTACAATTTTTTTTCCTGCTTTTGAGTACCCAAGAATCTGCGGTATGGCTGGTGATTCTGTTATGAATGAGTCACCGAGGAGGAAAAACAAAAACAAGCTAAGCCCCAGAAAACCAGAGAGGATGGTAACTAAGCGTATTGCAGACCCCTAATCCTATCCACACAACTAGCAGTAGCCGTGGAGCGTACCTACGATGATCCTAGATGCCTCGTCACAGCCGGAGAACTAAATAAGTCTAAAGCAAGAAAAGGGGAAATCTAAACTGCCCCAGAGCAGACCCCAAAGCAATAGACAGCCCGTAAACATGTATTGATGGTGAGACAAGATGAAAACACAAACACAGATAGAAAAATAGGCTGAGCAAACGATGGGGCCCACACTAACTAGAAAGGACAGGAAAGGAACGATGCTGTCTGCAATCATGCAAAAAACCCTGCCAAAAAATGTCCAACACTTTCTGATAACAAAAACCCTGACGTCGCTAGACTTCAATTCCCTATATCAGCACTCTGGTATATTCTGAAGACAGAGCAAAAAGAGACCAATCTGATCAGGGACAAAAAGCAAACTGGCATAAACAGAGACATAAGAATGGAAATTCAGCACAGCCCCAGCAAGGGCTGGCTGACCACAAAAACTGAGTAAACCAGACCAAATCTCATGTGAAAAATAGCAGAGCACACTTACTGTAGCTTGAGAAGGCAGGAACAGAACTGGAAACCAGAACCTCAGGGCAGGAGAAAATCACCAGCACAAAATTAGGGAGTCGGCTGTCTTAAATCCAGTCAGAGACTCCTGATGTCCACTCACAGTCCTCCTCCTCTGGTGGCAGGTCTCTGCAATTTAGATCAGCTTCATTACCTGCTGTCACCACCAGAGGGAGCTTGGATGAAGAACTCACGGCTCCTCTGTCAACACAGCCATCTCCACCACCCTCACCAGAAGCCAGAGGTAAACCAGAAAATGAGTTCACAACACACCGGGGCCAGTTGTGCGGGTGGTTTAGCTAGCTAGTTCGCATAGGCGGCAGGCCCGGCAAGTTTCTTCCACAGCAGCGTGCACGTGCAGATGGTAAACTATCTGCTGCAACCATTGCAAGGTTTTCTGGACTCCGAAATGAGCCCCCTTTTCGTGAGCTTCCTGTGCCAGTTCACTGAGTTGGGCTCTGGGCACGACTACCTGCCAAGTTGTTGCAGACGTCGCCCGTGATACTGTCTTACGATACAACAGTCCTTTCTTGATGACTAGTTTCTCCCATTGGCGTAGCATCAGCAACATATCCTGAGACTAAGTCTGTCTCTGGGCGTCAGAGGGTAGTCTGCTGGTGGTCACCCATTGGCTTGGATCCCAATTTCTTCATCTTCTTGCTGGTGTTGGATCCATCTGTCACGTGATTGCTCTAGCACACCCCTTGGGGGTCCTTCTTGCGTGGCAGCCGTGAGCACGGCGGCGGTGAGGGCATACGGTGTCTCTTCTCCTTCCAATTCATTGTCTCGACTTTTCCCTGGCGTTGTGTGCCAGATCCTGGAGAGGGCATCCGCGTACACATCTTCTTCTCCTCTTTTGTAGATGATATTGTGTTAGGCGTCGGATTACACAACAGGAGCCCAGAGCCTCACATACTGCTTTGCAGCAAGTCATTCCTGAGGCTAAGTCCCGCTGCCCCTCCACTGAGCATGCTCATGAGACGATCTCCCATTGGAGCTCGGGAGTCACGTGCTCAGGTCCTTCCCCGGATCTGATTGGTCCTTCTCAGAGATCTGGAAGGTCACGGCAGCGCACGGCTATAAAAGGGCCGCATGGCCGTTTGGCCATGCGCTAGTATAGACTATACTTGCTATGTGTGAATGGTGATGGATGTATGATTTTGGTGACTGACTCATTGAGATTCCCCTCCCTCTGATATTACATATGTGGATAGGGAACTAGAGAGACAGTCAGCGCCAGTCAGTGGCAAGCTATAGGCCACAGTGCATACCGCACCTCTACACTAGCTCCAGGTGGGGTCACGCCTCACGGCACTATCATTTAGCGGCAGTAGTTACTGCCACACTGCAGTTAGCAGCACTTACCGGCGTCCGCAGCAGCGACGCCACACGCATGGTAGGTCTAGATTGACACCGACCTCAGTCTTGGGCCATGTCCTGTGACCGTATACAGTGCATGCAATTCAGCTGAGACCTGTAAAGCTAACAGGCTTGGCGTTTATGTTTCATTTTCCCTACAGCGTCTCTGTGTGTTAACAGAGTCCGCTCAGCGCACATCGGGTGGCAATTAACCCGTGCACGTTGTACCGCCATATAGCGCGTCTGCCATTGTCTAGCAGCGGTTTTTACACCTACTGCACGGTGGACCCCGAGCAGCGAGCGCACTTTATTATTTATTTTATTTAGTGCGTTCCGCCGTTCCTAACATCTTGTAGTTGAACTTGGCCATCCGGGCCACCCATCACTGCTCCAGAGCCCCCAATTTGGCATTTTCCATGTGGGCTAGCGGGTTGTTGTCGGTCCGCACCACCACTTCGGAGCCCACCAGGTACTCTGCGAACCGCTCTGTCATGGCCCACACTACCGCAAGGAGCTCGAGCTTAAAGGAGCTGTAATTGTCAGGGTTTCGCTCGGAGTCATAAAGTGATCGACTACCATACGCGATCACTCTGTCTCGGCCGTCCTGAACTTGTGACAATACAGCCCCTAGCCCGTGAAGGCTCCCGTCGGTGTGTAGTATGAACGGTTGTGAGAAATCCGCATAAGCTAACACTGGGGCACCCGAGAGCGCAGCCTTAAGGTCTTGGAAGGCCTCTTCTTGCGGTTGTTGCCACTGGATTTTCCATCCATTCGCCCCGGCAGGAGCCCCCTTTAGCAGGTCCTGCAGGGCTTGGGCCCGGCGTGCAAAATTCTTTATGAAACGACGATAGAATCCAGCCAGCCCCAGGAAGGCCCGCACGTCTTTTATCGTCTCGGGGGTAGACCATCCCTGAATGGCAGCAACCTTTTCCAGGGATGGTCTAACACCCTCGGCAGAGACAACATGCCCCAGATATTCAATCTGGGTGCGAAACAGGTGGCATTTCTGGGGCTTCACCTTCAACCGGTACTTCTTCAGCTGGCCGGGCACCTGCCCCAACTGCCGCAGGTGGTCCTCAAATGTGGCGGCATAGATGATTATGTCGTCCAGGTATATCAGCGTGGCCTCGAAGTTGAGATCCCCCAGTAACCACTCCATCAGCCGCTGAAAGGTCCCCTGTGGCATTGGCCAGCCCGAACGGCATTCGATTGAACTCGAACAGTCCCATAGGAAGAATGAACGCCGTCTTAGCCCTGTCTTCTTCCGATATCGGCACCTGCCAATACCCGCCGGCCAGATCTAACGTTGAAAAGTAATTCGCCTTCCTCAAGGCGGACAGGGATTCTTCTATATGAGGCAACGGGTACGAGTCTTTGATGGTGCAGGAATTAAGCTTTCTATAGTCCACGCAGAACCGCAGGGTGCCATTCTTTCTGCGGACCAACACGATGGAGCCACCCACGGGCTCTGGCTCGCTCGTATGACCCCCTTCCGCAGCATTTGGGCGAGTAAAGTTTTTACCTCCTGGTATAGTTGTGAGGGAATTTATCTGCATCGTTCCCATATGGGGGCCGTTCCTGCTGTGGGAATTCCGTGCGTGATGTCTGTTGGGCATCCAAAATCATCCTCATGGCTAGCAAATACCCCATGATACTGTCCTAGTAGTGTTTCTACCTGGAGAAGTTGGGCGGGAGCCAGGCCAGAGAGTTCAGTCCGCATTCTTTCTAGGATGTTTCGGCCCTTTTCCTGAGTCGAGGACTCGGCAGCCTGCAGAGGTCGAATAGTCACTGCCCAAGGGTCCTCGGGGTTGCACCGTCAATTGGACCTTAGGGGCTGGCAGCACCTCTTCCAACGGCCTCACCAGCTTGGCCATCTTGACCCGGGGCCTTAAGACGATGTCTTGGCCTTCTAGGTTGACACAGTGCACCAGGAGGGTCCCTCTCCACACAGTGGCCAGGGAGTGGACCACCAGTATGCCAGGAGGCAGGCTGTTACACCCAGTTCCCGTCCTGGTGCTGTATCCAGGTCTGCCGCTGTTACACCTGGCCCCTGTCCTGGCGCTGTGTTCAGGCCTGCCACTGCTCTCTGTTCTGGGCACTCACCTCGAGCCTCACATAGGCAGCAGCCGGCCCCCTCTGGATCTCATGCTGCTGCTCAGCATTCTGTCCTCCCTCCTGCCTCCTCCTCCTGGCGCCCTGTGAGGAGATCTGTAGCTAAGACTTTAGGGCACACCTGCCTGCTCGCTTGCCTTCTTAAAGGGGCGGTGCGCATTATTAAAAAATACAATTAACCAATGGCAGCTCACTGGCTGCTATTTCTGGCCTCTCCTCCATAGGGAGAGCGACGGAGCAACGAGTATCTATCATTGCTACATCCGGTTCTCATGCTAACCTGTCTGCGCTGCATCTGCAGTCTCTGTGCATTGTCTAATGCTCTCTGTTTGCACAGCATATCAGTATCCTGTGTTACCTGGTTATATCAGCAACCATCTGGGCCTAAGTCATCCCGTTCCGCCTACAGCCATCCGAGTCCAAGGACTGTGTGAAGGTCACTGGAACCGACTCCTTACCAACTAACCGGATCCAGGACCCAGCACATTACGGACTCTGCTGTAACTTTTGTTATCCCTTTTGGTCCCGCTGAGACAGCTGCCACGTGTTCGGGGTTTAACTGGAGGTAGCACCTGTGTCCTCCAGGTATTCCATTCTGGCCCTGCCTGAGGGGCTTTACTACGGGTGCCCGGGGCTCACTAGTCACGCCCCCTTCGGAGCCCCCCGGACCATGGTCCCGAGGTTCCACTTAAAAAATAAAAACGAATGTGAACTTCACCATCTCTGCCTCCGCTTCCATTCATTACAGATTACTCTGGCCATGGAATCCGCTGGACCCCAGAGGCCTCCGACGTTGGAGTTGTGCCAAGAGGTGACCCGTTTAAGAGATCAACAGGATAAGATCACGACGTATCTACGTAACCTGTCCACCCGCATGGATTCCCTGCAGAACCCGGCTGCTCCTGATTCATCTAGCAACACCCAGGTACCTGCTGTCATGACAAGCAAGGGCCCCCGTCTGGCGGCTCCTACCCGCTTCCATGGTGATCCCACTCAGTATCGGGGTTTTCTCAATCAGTGTACCCCGCACTTAGAAGTCTTGGGGCATATGTTTACTTCTGACAGTCCCAAAGTGGGCTTCATTATGTCACATCTAGCAGGAGAGGCTCTCGCCTGGTTAAATCTGTTATGGGAAAGAGAAGACCCGCTGGTTAATGATCTTCAATCTTTCCTAGAGACTTTTCGCAGGACCTTTGTTGAACCCGGCCGGGTCACGTCTACCGCTTCTGCCCTGCTTCGCTTACGCCAAGGAACCCTCACAGTGGCTCAGTATGCTGTTCAGTTCCGCACCCTCTCATCTGAGCTATCTTGGAACGATGAGGCCTTGCTGGCTACCTTCTGGATGGGCCTATCTGGAAAAATTAAGGATGAGCTGGTGGGATGGGACAGGCCTACCATCTTGGATGACCTGATTTCCTTGGTGACCCGGATTGACCTGCGTTTTCAGGAGCGTTCCATGGAGATTAAGCGTGACAGGAGGTCCTACCACCTGGACTCTAATTCTTCCAAAACGTCTACCTCATCCTCTTCTCCTGAAGCTATGGAGGTAGATCTAGTAAGTCTGGCCAGCCCCTGCCAGGAGGCACGTCGCAAAGACGGAAGCTGTCTGTACTGTGGTAGTTCCGAACACCTGATCCGCTCCTGTTCAAAGAAGTCGGAAAACTTCTGTGCCTAGGCTCGGTAGGAGAGGCCATCCTAGGTAGAGAACGTTCCTCTCCTTTGTTGCAGATCTCAGTCTCCGTGACCTGCGGAGCAATAAAATTTTCTGGACTCTGTCTGTTGGACTCCGGAGCCGCCAGAAGCTTTATCCAGCAGACGCTTGTGGATCGCTACCACTTACCAGTTCAGGCTCTTTCCAACCCGTTGCGAGTAACCGCTGTCGATGGCCAGCCTCTGACCGAACCCGTCCAGTTCCAGACTGAGCCAGTGGAACTCCGGGTAGGTCTTATGCATTCTGAAAGAATCCGTTTTTATGTGTACCCTGGTTTATTCCACCCCTTGCTTCTAGGTTTGCCTTGGTTTCAGAAACAAGAACCAGTCCTTAATTGGAGAACAGGCTAAATTCTACGTTGGGGAGATTCCTGCTCGGACCGTTGTTTAACCCGGATTGAACCAGCTTCACCCCCAGTCCAACCTGCTACCCTGCCTGGATTACCATCCACTTACTGGTCCTTCTCGGATGTCTTCGGGAAAAAGGAGGCTGAAAAACTTCTCCCCCCACAGGTCGTTTGACTGTCAAATAGACCTTCTTCCTGGAACAGGACCATCTCCTCCCCGTGGGAGAGTTTACCCTCTTTACCAGGCAGAGACTCAGGCTATGTCGGACTACATCCAGGAAAACTTGGCCAGAGGGTTAATCCGAAAATCACCGGCAGGAGCAGGCTTCTTCTTCGTGAAGAAAAAGGACGGATCCCTGTGGCCCTGTATCGACTACCAAGGACTGAACCAGATCACGGTAAAAAACAGGTACCCTTTGCCTCTAATTTCAGAACTGTTTGACCGTCTCCGAGGGGCCAGGATCTTCACCAAGCTGGATCTCAGAGGTGCTTACAATTTGATCCGAATCAGAGATGGAGACGTATGGAAAACAGCCTTCAACATCCGTGATGGCCACTATGAGTACCTGGTAATGCCGTTTGGTCTAAGCAATGCACCCGCTGTTTTCCAAGAGTTCATCAATGACATTTTCAGGGACCTGCTTTACACCTGTGTTGTTGTCTACCTAGATGACATTCTGATTTTTTCTACTGACTTGGTCTCGCATCGCAGACAAGTGCGCCTGGTCTTACAGAGGCTCAGGGAGAACAGACTATACGCCAAGTTTGAAAAGTGCCTCTTTGAACAATCTTCTTTGCCTTTCCTCAGTTACATTGTTTCCTCCACAGGATTAAAAATGGATCCGAAGAAGTTATCGGCTGTACTCAAGTGGCCTTGTCCGTCTGGATTGAAGGCCATACAGCGATTCCTGGGCTTCGCCAACTGCTACAGGTAATTCATTCCTAACTTCTCCACCCGAGTGGCGCCCATCTCAGCTCTAACCCAGAAAGGTACAAATCCGATGGATTGGCCTCCTGAGGCTGAGGAGGCCTTTGTTTCTCTCAAAAAGGCCTTTGCAGTCGCACCTGTTCTTCATCGTCCTAACTAATGAACAAATTTTTTCTTGAGGTCGATGACTCTTCAGTAGGTGCGGGAGCCGTACTAACCCAGAAATCGTCCTCTGGGCGAATGCATTCCTGTGGTTTTCTCCCAAGGTTTTTTCTTCCGCAGAGAGGAATTATTTTGTTGGGGGATCGGGAATTGTTGGCTATCAAATTGGCTCTGCAGGAGTGGAGGCATCTTCTAGAAAGAGCTCTTCATCAGGTGGTCGTATACACCGATCACAAGAACCTTGCTTACCTCCAAACTGCACAAAGGCTGAATCCTCATCAAGCCCGCTGGGCTTTGTTTTTTGCTCGTTTTAACTTAGTTCTTCATTTTCGCCCAGCTGACCAAAATGTCAAAGCAAACTGGGTAGTTAGCGTGCACTCTAGTCAAATATAGAAGAGGTGCAGGTGCAACGGACCAGTAGGTCCTAATTACAAGTTAATTAAATTCACCGCACAATCAAACAGACTTTATGCAAATAGGTGTACATTTTATTACATGTGGGAGCCAAACAGGAATACAGCACACAGTGGAAGCGATATAAATAAAAGACGTTTCGGCTCAGCCCGAGCCTTTATCATATTATCGCTGAAATATAAAGAGAGATATATCAGAGATTGACAAAAACAGATAAACAAATCACAAAAATCAATAAAATATAAACATTATCCCAGTAGAACACAAGGTAAGAACATATACATATATACAATATATACAGTATGATAATCCATAGTTAAGGATACATCAATCAAATGCCTAGTAAACTAGCACCAACTAGAACTAAGATATCAAGGAGGGTATTACCTTATTCCAATATTGGAGGTTTGTATAGGGTGCAAAAGGAGAGCAGAATCTCTCAAGAAGAAATACCAAGATAAATGGCTGAAAGGAATTATCAGATATGCAGTTAGTCATTTCACATATGTAACGGCCACATATTATGTCAGTGTAAAGATGTTTCTTTAAAGGGTAAGAATGTTATAAATATATGTGTATATACACATGATAAGAACTGAATGAGTTAAATGAATTCTGCTGAACTTTATCTTTTCTCTTTCGGAGATGTCTCAGACATCTCCCTTGTGAACCAAGGTCAAATATTTCCTGCTTACATGGCAAAGCTGTTGTAGAAGTAACTATTTTTCTTTTCTTTATTGCGCATGTCTGTAAATGTCTAAATTCTTTGCTATAAAGGATGGAAGCCTAACTGATAAGCCAGAGGCGCGCAGCAGGTATCCCGAGTTGTATTATACAGCTTATGTCTGTGTTATTCTTCTCGACGGAGCAATCAATTAGAGACATATGGTGCCTTACACCCAAGAACATCGGTCCTTCAGATGAAAGAGATATCTGAGGGATCCCGACAGTTTCCTGGCGCCCGAAACAGGGACCTGATATAGGCACCTCTCCAAGACTACCCGATCTACAGACCACTCCAGTTACTGATGAAATTGTGAACAGCAGACCTAAACACCTGGCCAGGTAAGAGATCAATTTTTCTCTTCTCTGCTCTTCATAATGTATCATTATAACTAATGTCCGTATAAAGGGGAATCTAGTAGAGGAGGGGGCCGTAAGATCAGGTCCATATAAGAACTCTGAGGAAATCGGGTGTGACACGCATATGTAATTTCTGCTCGAATGAGAGGTTACTGTAGGTTCTGTCTGTGCACAGCTATTTTTAGAAAAAGAGCTGATGCAAATCGAAATGGGAGAGGTCTGACATTACGGAATATAAGGCTGGGTGAACAGTTCATGCTGCAAAGCCCCGACGGACAAGTTCTCCACAATAGAAGATTCCGTGTTAGGAATCAGGGAGGTTGTTGAATGGCTACTTTGATTTGAAAGGTTGTGGAAAGTAGAAAAATAAGCTGCACAGTAGGTATTCGTTCAAAGAGTGGTGATATTGCCTAACTGGGTTATGTGACAGCGTCCTTTCGGGGAGGTCACCGCCTAAGCTTAAATCAACACCCTTTACGAATAAACCTTGTGACAGATAAGAGTGTGACCGAATGAGCACAGGACCACGAAATGAGCCTGTGACAGGATATGACTGAAGAACCCCGATAAATGGATACTTTGTTTACAATCCTGTGTGTTGTGGGAGTGTTACTGTTCGGATGCTACCTAGCATATAAGTACACGAGACACGTAGTACAAGGAGGAACAGACACCCCGTTTAACCTGTTGGCACCTTAGAAGAAGGTAACGAGGTATAGTAGAGCCTAGTCTTGAGCTTACCCAATACACCACCTAAGGAAGAGAGGATTAACAGGAAAGAAACAAGAAAAACAGGATAAGAATAAAAGATAAAATGGGGAACAATCAGGGAAAGACACCCGAAGAAGGAGACCGGTTATGTGATATAATTGAGGATAGATATGGAAGTAGTGCAGCAAAGAACCTGGAAAAAGTATTAATCAAATCCAAAGTGCAAGATAGGCAGGCTGTGTGAATCCTTGTATATAAGTCTATGAGAACCTCTGAATAAGATGAGAGATGAGTAATTGAGTATAAAAAAAAAAAAATCAGTGAATGAGCACCTATGAATGAATCATCACACATCATTTTTGTGTCAAGAGATTTGTGACCTTTCTAGTTGTGGTGGAATCCCGGACAGATGCGTTATAGATATTTCAAATCTACATCTGAGACTGAATGAATTGAGTAATGATATAGTTCGTGTTATATGTGGCATTACCATTGTAAAGTTTCCTGAATGCATTTGGCCAGAAAAAGGGCAAGGCATGGTTAATCTCATTATACAGTTATCTGCCCTTACAGTGAAATCCCGTGATTTTGAGTTTCTTTGTAGAAATTGATTTTGATAAGTCTAAAGAACTACAGAATTCTGTGAAGGACGACGCTGCATTCTGATGGGAGGGGGGAAGGATGGCGCTGCGCAGTTTTTCTTCTCCCTTCGCTCTTCTCTGCTGAGTGTGAGCTGTGCTCAAAATTCTCTGTAATTCTATCCGTAAGGTACGCGCTGAAAGATTTGTGCATTTTAAAGCAACAGTACTTAATTGAAGATTGGAAGTTAAAAGTAAGATATGGTGCCTAATTTAGAAGGGAATTGTAAGTGATTGTTTGGTCATTGTAAGTGATTGCTTGGTCATTAATGTGTTTGAACCTGCTTCTAGTTGTGTGATTGATTTGTATAGCAAATTGTGTCAAATTACAAAAGACAGAGAAGGAAGGAAGCAGTAAAACAAGTGGGACAAATATTGAAAAAGGCAAAAATACCAGAGTGTGAATGTTTGGATGTACAAAAAGGCACAGACAAGGGAAGAAAATAGCAAGTGAATAAATGATGCTTGAGAATGTGCAGCAGTATGGAAGGTGTATTATGAATGTTTGATTGACAAAGTGTAACCAGAGACCCAGACAAAACAGATGGACTTGTAAACACTGTGGTCAGACTCAGACAAACCCAGACTGAATAGCTACTTGTGTGACCTGTGCTACTGACCTAAGTGAATTGCACTAAATCCTATCCAGACAAGATCATAAGAAGCTGACATAATAGTGCGGATAGTGGGTAGTGGGGACATTGGCCCTTGAGGAGTAAGCTGACAGTAGACATCAGACGACCAACCCCATCAGGACCTAGAAGTGTGACTAGAATAAGAAAGATACAGGTGTATTATCCCTGGAGCCCCTCTGACCAGCTAGCTTTGCTGAAGCAGCTGCCTGACCCTGAAGACCAACCATTCCCATTTTACAGACACATAAAGGAAGTACAGCAGACATATAAGTGTACCTGGGCAGACCTAGAGAGGTTGGTGAGTTTAAAGGCAGGTGACGCACTAGGACATATAATTAAGACACACAGATGTGACAAAGGATCAGGCTTGGGGCATGGATGATAAATCTGCACGATCTGGGGAGACGTACTGTGAGTCACTAAGACAATGGGCTGCAGTGGAACAATCAGAGCAGTCTGTACTCCTGACTAATGTGACACAGCAAAGAGGAGAGAGAGTAGAGATGTACTTTGGACGGTTACAGCTGAAATGGGCAGACATAGGGTACATTTGCATAAACCCACTTGATGTTAGAATACTGGTGAATGCATTCATTGACGGTATGAACAAAGACTTACGAGACGCAGTACAGACAGCCAGACCTGAATGGAGACATGTAGATCCGAAAGACCTCCTTAAGGTAGCTAAAGAAATTGAGCAAACAAGGACAATAAGACAACCTGTCATGTATGCTGGAGCACAAGGAAAAAAGTGGAGACGTAATAGGGAAGGCATGTGAGATCACACTGACGTTTCTTTTGACAATCTATTCCCCACATGACATCCATGCCATACTCCTACAAGTTCAACCAAAACATCTGTCTATGGCCAGACAGCTCCGACTTGAGTGTGCTCTACTAATTCCTGAGTATGTCACTCCTCAAAAGATGTAACGTTCTGAATCCAGCCACCCTCCTGCCTGTGGATTCAGAAAAGGGGGAATTGGTGACCGTATTAGCGAGTGAGGAAGGATACTTTGACATGACGCATGAACATGTCTGCATAGAACTGAAGAGTCAGGAGACAGTTGGGTTTGCACACATTCATGAAAAACCTGTTCCTAATGCAGACTTTGAGTTTCTTTTTTGTAGATGGCCCCAGATACCACCAGGATGGACGATTCTACACTGGATATGCAGTAGTATCCTCACATGAGGTAATCCGAGCGGAACCACTCTCTCCTCACATGTCGGCGCAGGAGGCAGAGTTGAAGGCACTCACTGAGGCGTGTAGAGCCGCTGCAGGTAAAGTCGCTAATATTTTCACAGATTCGAAGCCCATTAAAAATGCAGAGCTGGTGAAACAATTGATGGAGGCATTGATGTTACCAGTCCAGGTTGGCATTGTCAAGGTAAAAGCACACACAAAGGTGACTCCGTGGAGGTAGAGGGCAATAGAAGGGCGAACGAGGCTGCTAAAATAGCACAAGGCGGCCTAGAGAGAGCAGTGGACGGTGGCGGGGAGTCAGCGTATTCCAGCCACATTGGGTCTAGATGTCCTGAAATCCCTCCAGCATAAAGCTGCCCAAACAGAGAAGGTACACCGGGGGAGACTGGGAGCTGAGCTGAACTCAAATGGAGTATGGGAGAATAAGGATAAAATGTGCCCACCAAAGTCCCTGTTCCCAATCATGGCGCAAGCAGCACATGGCCCCAATCACACCTCAAAAAGTCACATGTG
Source organism: Dendrobates tinctorius (assembly GCF_039654945.1). Classification (NCBI taxonomy): domain Eukaryota; kingdom Metazoa; phylum Chordata; class Amphibia; order Anura; family Dendrobatidae; genus Dendrobates; species Dendrobates tinctorius. Next base: position 342,351 of record NW_027361770.1, read on the forward strand.
TGCCATGGTAGATGCCTTCTGGATCGCTCCTGGCTTCAGTTACGCAGCCGCGAAACTTGTACAATCATGCCTCATCTGTGCACAGCACAACCCAGGTAAAACAGTAAAAGTCCCTAAGAAAGCGACACCTAGGCCTCTCTACCCGTTTCAGAGACGGCAGATTGGCGACATACAGCTACCAAGGTAGGAGTGTATGCAAATATCCTAGTATGTGTAGATCTCTTCTCTGGTTGGCCGGAAGCCTATCCGGTAAAACGTGCAAATGCTAAAATGACTACAGACAAACTAATGAAAGAACTGATCTGCAGGTATGGTGTCCCAGAAACCACAGAAACAGATAGGGGTGCACACTTCACGGGAGAAATAAAGAGGGAAGTCATGCAGGCCCCGGGTGTACAGCAAACATTTCATACACCATATAGGCCACAAGGTAGAGGGAAAGTGGAAAGACTAAATGGGACACAAACTGAAAATTCAAAAGGCCATGGCAGACACAGGAAAGAGCTGGGTGGAGTGCTTGCCTCTTGCACTCTTTTCAGTCAGACACACTCCAAATAGAAACACAGGCTTGTCTCCTTCTGAAGTCCTGAGACTTAGAGATCAGTATGATAAAGACAATAATCCTACTAAGGACAGTTGGTGGTCAGACACCTTCTCTTTTCTTAATCCAGCTGATTGGTTTAAGGGTATTGGAGGCTGGATAGCTGGGATTATACTAAGTTTATTACGTATTGCTGTTTGTCTCCTTGTAATATATGTGCTACTGAAACTTGTTTTTTGGTGTATCTCTGTATGCAAGAAAAGATGTAGAAATAGATAAGGAAGTTTGACTGTAAACAACAAGAATTTAACTATTATTCCTTTGAGTCCTAGATTGACATCTCATTTCTGGCATGAAGGAGCGTACTCTTGCAATGATGGACGTGGCTTCAGTATCTGGGGGATGGAGAAGGTAGAAGACCTGTCTCCCTTGGGCAACCCGTCGGCCTGGGATAGTACCTGGTGAACGAGCCACTATCCGCTGTTGTTGCAGGATCCAGTGTTCCAGATTGTGGAAAATGAAGATGTCAAAGGGGGGAATGATAAGAACTGAATGAGTTAAATGGATTCTGCTGAACTTTATCTTTTCTCTTTCGGAGATGTCTCAGACATCTCCCTTGTGAACCAAGGTCAAATATTTCCTGCTTACATGGCAAAGCTGTTGTAGAAGTAACTATTTTTCTTTTCTTTATTGCGCATGTCTGTAAATGTCTAAATTCTTTGCTATAAAAGATGGAAGCCTAACTGATAAGCCAGAGGCGCGCAGCAGGCATCCCGAGTTGTATTATACAGCTTATGTCTGTGTTATTCTTCTCGACGGAGCAATCAATTAGAGACATATGGTGCCTTACACCCAAGAACATTGGTCCTTCAGATGAAAGAGATATCTGAGGGATCCCGACATACATATAGAACTATTTTTGAGTAATGATGGTGTCATCATATGATAGAGTAAAAGATACACATACGGGGTTAAGTGCTTGTATGCACTGTGTGTGCCTCCAGTGTCTGGTCTGGTGAGTGAGTCATTACAGAGCAGAGTGTGCACATAGAGGTCAGCACTATGCCTTGCATGTTAGTCCCTGTCCTATCTCATATTGTTACCTGATGTGTGCTCAGAGAAGGAAGCGCTCCTGCGCCTGTCAGGTGGTGGCGTCCTGTGGCTAACAGCCTGCAGTGCTTTATATGTGAGCCCTGTGATGACCTCAAACAGGAAATGAGATTCCAGGGCCTGAAGTGACTTGGTATTACCCTGTGTGTACTGCGCAGACTCAGGGACTTTGTTTAGAGAATGGATAAGCCAGACGGTTACCAGGGTAACAGGGGGCCTTGTCTTGCAGCTCTAGGAGCAGAGTTGTATTGGAGTTAACCCCGTGTGTATGGTGTCAAGAAAAATAGGGCATGTATCAAGTTTAGGTAGATGTGGCAGATAGCCTGTTGGTACAGTACTGTAAATACAGACCTGTGAGATATACGAGGGGTGATCCAAAAGTAATGATAATCAATAATAAACACAATGAGTATAGTCAAAAATTTTTTTATTTTTCTACATAGTCTCCTAACAAGTCTATACATTTAGTCCATCTCTTTTCTAAACTTAGAATTCCCTTCGAAAAAACCTCAAAAAACTCCCCAACAGCGGTTATCACGTCGCTATTGTCGTCAAATTTCTTGCCCCGGAGGAGTTCCTTGAGCCGAGGAAAGAGAAAGAAGTCACTGGGGGCTAGATCTGGTGAATAGGGGGGGTGTTCCACCAGTTCAAAGCCCGCTTCTTGAATGGTAGCCATGGCAACTGCAGCTTTGTGAGCCGGTGCGTTATCTTGGTGAAACAGCACTCCAGCCCGCAGTTTGCCGCGTCTTTTCTCCTTGATAGCCTCCCGCAATCTTCTTATTTGTTCTGCGTAGTACAAGCCCGTAATAGTGGCTCCCTTCTCCAAATAGGCCACCATAATAATTCCTTCAGCGTCCCAAAAACGGACGCCATAACCTTCCCTGCTGAGCTTGACACTTTAAATTTCTTCGGCGTCAGTTCGTCGGCTCGTTTCCATGTCATCGATTGTTGTTTAGTTTCGGGGTCAAAGTGGTGGATCCAGGTCTCATCCATGGTCAAAAAACGTGACAAAAAATTCTCCTTGTCTGCTTGGAACTTTTCAAGATTTGCTATTGAAATGTCAACTCGTTTCTTCTTTTGCTCGTCGGTTAACATTTTTGGCACCCAACGCACGGAGACCTTTCTCATATGCAATTCTTTTGCAAGGATTCTTTGAATACTGGCATATGAGATCCCTGTGACCTCAGCTACATGCCTGACAGTCACTCTTCGATCTGCCAACACAACTTCTTCAACTTTTTTCACGTTTTCTTCATTGAGGGACGTGGATGGGCGTCCTTCGCGATGTTCATCTTCCGTTGATGTTCTTCCCAGCTTAAATTCCTTGGCCCAGCGTGCAACTGTGGAATATGGAGGAGAAGAGTCCCCCAATGTTTCCACCAAGTCGCTGTGTATGTCTTTGGTAGACATTCTTTCCAAGCAGAGGTATTTGATGACAGCTCTGAGCTCGTTTTTTTCCATTTTGATGTTCACTCCTTGGCAGTTCATATTCAAATGAATGTAGCTCCCAGGAATCGTGGCCTATTTAAGTGATTTTTTTTTCCTGGACTAGTGGGTACCTAAGAGAGAAGAAAACATTTTATTTTAATTTCTGTGTGCAATAGAAATAACCGATTATCATTACTTTTGGATCGCCCCTCGTATATACACATATATATATACACAAATATATACATATATGTGTATAGAAGGTGAATAGAAATAAAATAAAAAATAAATAAAAATAAATACAAAAGAATGCAAAACTGAAAAAACTGAAAAATATGAAAAAAATTTGAAAAACATGAAAAAAGAAACGAATAATTAAATAATAAAAAATATAAAAATATATAAAAAAATGATAAATATAAGAAGAAAAACTGTGAAACTAGAACAAAATTAGGAATGAATTGGCTGGTAGTGGCCCATGCACAAAGTAGTAGAGAATAAAATAAAACATAAAAATAAAAATAAAAATAGAAAAATAACAAAGCCAAGGGGGAGGAGCAAACTCACCTAGGATAATGGTATACTAGCGAGTCTGTAAAAAAACAGAAAACAGGTTAATGGTGTTCATATGAGCCAATCTATCTCTCTGTTGAGTCCTCTAGGGGCTAAAGTATCCAGTTTGTGAATCCAAAAAGTTTCCCCTTTCTCTCAGGAGTATTATATGATCCCCACCCCTTCTTGGGCGAGGTACCTGTTCAATGACCTGATATTTTAACTGTGCAACCGAGTGTCAGAGCCTAGAGAAGTGTTCAGGTAGTGGTAGCCAATTCTTCTGACACCTAATCGTAGACTTATGGCTAGCGATGCGGTCTTTTACATATTGAGTTGTTTCCCCTACATAGAGGAGACCGCACGGGCACTTCACTAGGTACACCACAAAATTAGAGTCACATGTGTAATAGCCGCGTATTGGGAATGATTTACCTGTCCTTGGGTGGGTAATATTATCCGATCTGATTACATTTGAGCAGGCTGCACAATTTAAACAAGGAAATGTCCCATGACGTCGCAAAGCCAATAATCACTGGGTCATATTTGGTAGTTTGCTACCTATATCCGCCCTTACTATTTTATCACGGATATTAGTGGGTCGTTTCGTGCAAATCAATATTGGGGCTTCAAAGGAATTAATATCCGGGTAGGCTTTGGAAAGAAGAGGCCAATGTTTTTTGATGATGGAATATACTTTGGGCATCAGTGGATGAAATGTGTGGACAAACGGAACCCTTTCCTTGGGGTATGTTTTGGGTGGTGGAGATGGAGGAGCTAATATTCGTTCCTTTTCGACCTCTAGTAATCTTAATGGATAATGTCTCTCCCTAAATTTTTTGGCCATTGTGTCCAGTCTCTCGTTACGGGTGTCCTGATCTGATACAATGTGTGCTACCCTATTGAATTGTGAGCGTGGTAAACTATTTTTGGTTGTCTTCGGGTGGCAACTTGAATAGTGCAATAGACTATTGCTGTCCGTAGGTTTGCAGTATAGATCCGTGGAGAGATTACCCTCATTATCCTGTAGTATTTGTGTGTCCAGAAAGGGAACCGATTCAGTACTTGAATGTAATGTAAACTGCAGTTCCGGAAAAGCCGAGTTAAGGTATACATGAATATTATGTAATGATGCTGGCGATCCTGTCCAAATAAAGAAAATATCATCAATATATCGGTAGTACTCTATGGCGTATTGTGTAAATAGATCATTGGTGAATATATAGGTAATTTCAAAATGATTCATATAGGCATTTGCGTAAGCTGGCGCTATATTTGCGCCCATCGCAGTACCACACCTCTGTATATAGTATGTGTCTTCATATAGGAAATAGTTCTCATGTAGCACCAGATTGAGAAGATCCAGACAGAGTTGGATAGAGTCAGGGGATAGGTCAGAAGAATCTAGTAGGAATCTCGCGGCTTCAATCCCTTTGTCATGGGTGATTGAAGTGTATAGACTGTTAACATCCATGGTGGTGAGGATGCTACCTGGAGGAACTTTGCCTAATTGATGGATGATACTCAAAAATTGTCCTGTATCTAGGAGGAAAGATCTTGTCTTTTTAACCAATGGTGTAAAGATTTTCTCAAGATAAACAGAAAGTGGAGATAAAACTGAATCAGTGGAAGCGACAATTGGGGAAAAAACCAGGGGAAAAAACCAGGGGAAGAGTCTTGAGGAGATCATTTGCATATTCCCAGTGCCTTCTGGGATAAGTGAAGAGTCTCCGCGAGCTCAACGATCACTGGGTTTTGGCTGTTGCAGCTGAAAAGAGGAAATCGGAAAAACCAGGGGAAGAGTCTTGAGGAGATCATTTGCATATTCCCAGTGCCTTCTGGGATAAGTGAAGAGTCTCCGCGAGCTCAACGATCACTGGGTTTTGGCCGTTGCAGCTGAAAAGAGGAAATCGGAAAAACCAGGGGAAGAGTCTTGAGGAGATCATTTGCATATTCCCAGTGCCTTCTGGGATAAGTGAAGAGTCTCCGCGAGCTCAACGATCACTGGGTTTTGGCCGTTGCAGCTGAAAAGAGGAAATCGGAAAAACCGTGCGCCTATCGGCGCGCGAATTTTGCCTCATCTTTCATCGTTTTTAAGAAATCTCAAGATGGAAGAGGCCAGGAGCCATTTGGTGAGCTGCATTTCTTGCTACATGTTCACAGATTTACCAGTGGAAAAGCCAAACTTCACATGCCACAAATGCAAGCTTGTGTCCCTGTTGGAGGAAAAGTTGCAAAATCTCGAAGAGAGGTTAGCTACGTTGAAGATCATTAAGGAAGGTGAAGAGTTCTTGGACATAGCAGAATTATCTCTTCATGTTACAGAAAGAGAAGAAATTCGAAGTGCACCTGAAGAAACAGAGGAATGGAGACATGTGACCCAGAGAAGCAGGAGGATCAGGAGGCAGTCAGCACCCATACGGCTCAGAAACCAGTACCAGGCTCTCACGCAGGAAAACGATGAAGAAATACATCAGGATAAGACTTTGCCAACAAACAGCAACCTTGTACGCCTTCAGAGTCCTCCTGGATGGAGAAAGAAAAATGTTGTGAAGAAACGGAGAGTTGTGGTCATGGGGGATTCCCTGTTGAGAGGAACAGAGGCCGCTATCTGCAGACCGGATATAACTTCAAGAGAAATGTGCTGTCTTCCAGGTGCAAAAATTAAAGATATGTCTGACAGGATATCAGGACTCTTCAGACCTACAGATGACTACCCATTCCTGCTACTACATGTGGGTACAAATGACACCGCAAGAAACGACCAGGAAACCATCTGCAGAGACTTTGAAGACTTAGGCAAGAAAGTGAAAGAACTGGGAGCGCAGGTGGTCTTCTCTTCCATCCTCCCAGTGGATGGCCATGGAACAAGGAGGTGGAATAAGATTCTGCAGGTGAACAACTGGCTACGTCGATGGTGCCGTCAGCAACGATTTGGATTTCTGGATCACGGAGTGAACTACTTATACGATGGACTACTTGCTAGAGATGGGGTGCACCTTACGAAGACTGTAAAGCATGTATTTGGAAGTCGCCTTGCTACACTTGTAAGGAGAGCTTTAAACTAGAACAACATGGGAAGGGAAGCAAAAGACCAGAAAAAGCCATACACCTGACAAATGCTATTGAGAACTCTGCTATTAGAAGTGGAAAGGAAGAACAAAGACGAAAGAATCTAATTAATAAAAATATTGGAGAAAGAGAAACCAATCACAAACTAAAATGTTTCTATACTAATGCACAAAGCATGGGCAACAAACAAGGAGAATTGGAGCTACTAACACAGGAAAAGAAATATGATGTCATTGGAATCACTGAAACTTGGTGGGACAATACACATGATTGGAATACAAGACTAGAAGGATACAACTTATTTGCAAGAAACAGACTTGATAAACGAGGAGGGGGTGTCGCATTGTATGTTAGAAACGCGTATATCTGCACAGAGATTGAAGCTTCAGAGACTGGGAGTTCTGTGGAAACTGTTTGGGTAAGAATACAAGGACAGAACAATGGAAAGGACACCATTGTAGGCATTTACTACAGGCCGCCTGTGCAAGCTGAAGATATGGATGAACTCTTTATGCATCAAATGGCCAAGTTCTCCAAAAAATATGACATAGTTGTCATGGGAGATTTCAACTATCCAGACATTTGTTGGGAATCTCTCTCAGGCAAAACTAACAGGTCAAGGAAATTCTTATCCTCTCTTGCTGACAGCTTTATCTTCCAAAAGGTAAGGGAGAAAACAAGAGGAACTGCTACCTTGGATCTAATCCTTATAAACAGGGAGGAAATGGTTGAGGAGGTAAAAGTGGCTGGGACCCTAGGAGGTAGCGACCATGCTATTTTAGAATTTTGGATAACTAGAGGCGGAAGACCTGTGAAGACTCAGACGTCAAGGTTAGATTTCAGAAAGGCAGATTTTAAGGGATTCAGAAAGAGAATTGGAGGGATCCAATGGCTGGATATCCTTAAAGACAAAAATGTCCAGGAAGGATGGGAAATCTTGAAAAATGAAATTCTCAAAGCACAGTTGTTAACAATTCCGAAAAGAGGGAAGAATAGGAAGCATTTAAGGAAACCAGGATGGATGAACACAGAACTTAAGCACATGCTAAAAAGGAAGAAAAAAATGTTTATAAAATGGAAAGAGGGAGGCATATCTAAAGAAGAATATAATGCTGTCTGCAGAACCTGCAGGGCACAAATCAGATTAACTAAAGCTGAAAATGAATTGAGGCTTGCAAGAGATGTCAAAAGCAATATTAAAGGATTTTGGGGATATGTCAAAAGTAAAAGAAAAGTCAAAGATGCTATAGGATTTTTACAGGATGAAAATGATGAAATGGTAAGACAGGATGTTGAGAAGGCTGAACTTTTAAATTCCTACTTTGCATCTGTTTTCTCTCAGAAAGGAAATGTAACATCAACTGTTATTCACTGTCCTATTAAGGGAATAGAAGAATCCAGAATATCTATAAACAGAAAGATAGTGAGGAAACACTTAGCTAACCTAAATGAATTCAAGTCTCCAGGTCCAGATGAATTACACCCCAGAGTACTGAAGGAGATAGCAGAAGAAATTTTTGAACCCCTCTCCATAATCTTTGAAAATTCTTGGAGAACAGGAGAAGTGCCATAAGACTGGAGAAGAGCAAATGTTGTTCCTATCTTCAAAAAGGGGAAGAAGGTGGACCCAGGCAACTATAGGCCGGTGAGTCTGACTTCTATACCAGGAAAGATCTTTGAACAAATTATTAAACAACATGTATGTCAATACCTGGATAAGAATGAAGTGATTAAACGGAGTCAGCATGGGTTTGTAACTAATAAGTCATGTCAGACTAACTTAATTTCCTTCTATGATGGTATCACTGATTGGGTGGATCAAGGAAATGCTGTAGATATAGTATATCTTGACTTCAGCAAAGCATTTGACAAAGTCTCTCATACAATCCTTATTGAAAAAATGACTAAGTATGGAATGGACAAGGCAACTGTTAGGTGGATTCATAACTGGCTTAGTGATCGGACGCTAAGAGTGGTCGTAAATGGCTGCACATCCAGTTGGAAGAATGTCTCAAGTGGGGTACCACAGGGCTCTGTCCTGGGCCCTGTATTGTTCAACATCTTTATCAACGATTTAGATGAAGGAATTCAGGGTAAACTGATTAAATTTGCTGATGACACAAAGCTAGGAGGGATAGCTAATACTAGAGAAGAGAGAGAGAGGATTCAAAAAGATTTAAATAAACTGGAGAAGTGGGCAGCAACTAACAGAATGGTTTTTAACAGGGAGAAATGCAAAGTACTACATCTGGGCAATAAAAATGAAAAAAGCAGATATAGAATGGGAGGAATAGGGCTAAGTGACAGCACATGTGAAAAAGACTTGGGTATACTAATAGATCACAGACTGAATATGAGTCAACAGTATGATGCAGCAACAAAAAAGGCAAATGCAATTCTAGGATGTATTAACAGAAGCATACAGTCTAGATCACGTGAAGTCATTATTTCCCTCTACTCCTCTTTGGTCAGACCTCATCTGAAATACTGTGTCCAGTTTTGGGTGCCACATTTTAAAAAAGACATCAACAAACTGGAGCAAGTTCAGAAAAGAGCGCCCAGAATGGTGACCGGTCTGCAAACCCTGTCTTATGAGGAAAGGTTGCAGGATTTGGGAATGTTTAGTTTGCAAAAGAGAAGACTGAGAGGAGACTTAATAGCTGTCTACAAATATCTAAAGGGCTGTCACATTGTAGAAGGATCAACTTTATTCTCATTTGCACAAGAAAAGACTAGAAGCAATGGGATGAAACTGAATGGGAGGAGACACAGATTAGATATTAGAAAAAACTTTTTGACAGTTAGAGTGATCAATGAGTGGAACAGGCTGCCACGAGAAGTGGTGAGTTCTCCTTCAATGGAAGTCTTCAAACAGAGGCTGGACAGACATCTGACTGGGATGATTTAGCGAATCCTGCTTTGAGCAGGGGGTTGGACCAGATGGCCCAGGAGGTCCCTTCCAACTCTATGATTCTATGATTCTATGACAATTGGTCTGCCTGGTGGATTTTGTAGTGACTTATGTACAGTGGGGAAAAAAGTATTTAGTCAGTCAGCAATAGTGCAAGTTCCACCACTTAAAAAGATGAGAGGCGTCTGTAATTTACATCATAGGTAGACCTCAACTATGGGAGACAAACTGAGAAAAAAAAATCCAGAAAATCACATTGTCTGTTTTTTTTTTCATTTTATTTGCATATTATGGTGGAAAATAAGTATTTGGTCAGAAACAAAATTTCATCTCAATACTTTGTGATATATCCTTTGTTGGCAATGACAGAGGTCAAACGTTTTCTGTAAGTCTTCACAAGGTTGCCACACACTGTTGTTGGTATGTTGGCCCATTCCTCCATGCAGATCTCCTCTAGAGCAGTGATGTTTTTGGCTTTTCGCTTGGCAACACGGACTTTCAACTCCCTCCAAAGGTTTTCTATAGGGATGAGATCTGGAGACTGGCTAGGCCACTCCAGGACCTTGAAATGCTTCTTACGAAGCCACTCCTTCGTTGCCCTGGCGGTGTGCTTTGGATCATTGTCATGTTGAAAGACCCAGCCACGTTTCATCTTCAATGCCCTTGCTGATGGAAGGAGGTTTGCACTCAAAATCTCACGATACATGGCCCCATTCATTCTTTCATGTACCTGGATCAGTCGTCCTGGCCCCTTTGCAGAGAAACAGCCCCAAAGCATGATGTTTCCACCACCATGCTTTACAGTAGGTATGGTGTTTGATGGATGCAACTCAGTATTATTTTTCCTCCAAACACGACAAGTTGTGTTTCTACCAAACAGTTCCAGTTTGGTTTCATCAGACCATAGGACATTCTCCCAAAACTCCTCTGGATCATCCAAATGCTCTCTAGCAAACTTCAGACGGGCCCGGACATGTACAGGCTTAAGCAGTGGGACACGTCTGGCACTGCAGGATCTGAGTCCATGGTGGCATAGTGTGTTACTTATGGTAGGCCTTGTTACATTGGTCCCAGCTCTCTGCAGTTCATTCACTAGGTCCCCCCGCGTGGTTCTGGGATTTTTGCTCACCGTTCTTGTGATCATTCTGACCCCACGGGGTGGGATTTTGCGTGGAGCACCAGATCGAGGGAGATTATCAGTGGTCTTGTATGTCTTCCATTTTCTAATTATTGCTCCCACAGTTGATTTCTTCACTCCAAGCTGGTTGGCTATTGCAGATTCAGTCTTCCCAGCCTGGTGCAGGGCTACAATTTTGTTTCTGGTGTCCTTTGACAGCTCTTTGGTCTTCACCATAGTGGAGTTTGGAGTCAGACTGTTTGAGGGTGTGCACAGGTGTCTTTTTATACTGATAACAAGTTTAAACAGGTGCCATTACTACAGGTAATGAGTGGAGGAAAGAGGAGACTCTTAAAGAAGAAGTTACAGGTCTGTGAGAGCCAGAAATCTTGATTGCTTGTTTCTGACCAAATACTTATTTTCCACCATAATATGCAAATAAAATGAAAAAAAAACAGACAATGTGATTTTCTGGATTTTTTTTTCTCAGTTTGTCTCCCATAGTTGAGGTCTACCTATGATGTAAATTACAGACGCCTCTCATCTTTTTAAGTGGTGGAACTTGCACTATTGCTGACTGACTAAATACTTTTTTTCCCCACTGTATTTTAGGTAAAATATAGAAAACAGGTGTAATTGGATGGGAATTGACAAGAAAGTTGGCTGTTTTTTGATCAATCACATGGCGGTCCAGATATTTTTTAATTATGTCATTGATCTTACAGGTGATTGTAGAAACTGGATCCCTGGGGATAATCCCATAGGTATTGCTATCAGATAACTGTCTATAGACTTCCCTATTGTAATCAGTGTGGTTCATGACTACTAAAGCACCGCCTTTATCAGCCGGCTTAATTACAATATTCTTGTTGTTTTGGATAGAAATAAGGGCCTGTTTTTCAGCTACTGATAAGTTGGAATGAGTAGGAAAAAGACCAAGTTGCGCTTGGTGGGAGAGCATTTTTACCTCACGGTCCACTAGTGAGATGAATGTTTCCGTAGCATGATAGGTGTTAGGGGGACAAAACTTACTCGGATTACGGAGACCAAGAAGAGAGACAGATAATTCAGGCATAGAAATATCATCAGGTACAGAAGTCCCCTCACCAGCTGGATTAGGGGACAGGCCAAAATGCGTTTTCAACCTAATAGTCCGATAGAACCGTTTAAGGTCCTTTTCGAGTTGGAAGGCATCCCACTTCGGAGTGGGGCAAAAAGATAGTCCCTTTTGTAGGACAGAGAGTTCGGATGGAGAAAGGAGGTAGTCCGAAATGTTAATAACCAAGTCCGACATTGTATCTATTGTCTCACCTGAGAGCGGGTTGCCATTCTTTCCCCTGCCTCGCCTGGTGGGTCGGTGTTTCGTTGTTCTCTCCTGCGGCCTTTCCCCAAAAAACGGTATCTGCCGGAGTTTGTAGAGGAGTCGCTTCCTGAACTGAAGGACCCATTTCTTCGTTGATATTGTGATCGACGCCAAGGGCCCATAGTAGTGGATGAGTCATTCCATTTGTATACTCTATTCATAGAGTAGTCATCTGAATCGCGTTGAAATTTCTGTCTTTTCCGTTCCTGTAAGGACTTCTGGTGTTCAGAAAGGATCTTTTCGGTCTTAGCCTTCAGAGAAGCCCACTCCGTAGAGGAGATGGAAGTAGAGAGTTGTGCTCAATAGCTTGTATATTCTGTTTAGTTTCCACTATAGCTTTCTGGAGATATTCTACAGTTAGTATGATAATGTCTAGAGAACATTTATTAAGTATCTTTTTGTATTTCTCACAATACTCTGAATTATCAGAGAAGAGAGTACGGCGGAGATTACTCCTAAGACCCCTCGGAATCTTATTTTGTCTATGGTATTCTGCCAATGTGGTACAATGCAGATCATATGAAATTAATCTGCGTTTTGCTTTTTCGTAATCCCTAGTCCTTAATTCTTGGACCGGAGTTCTGAGAAATTCATTGGAGCTAGTCACTTGGGCCAGAATATTAGAACTAGTTGCCAAATCGTAGGCAAACGTGTCAGTAGACATGTAGATACAGTATAAGGGAAATGACTGGTGCAAACGCTAATATAATATAGTAAACTGTGTAGTTAGCGTGCACTCTAGTCAAATATAGACGAGGTGCAGGTGCAACGGACCAGTAGGTCCTAATTACAAGTTAATTAAATTCACCGCACACTCAAACAGACTTTATGCAAATAGGTGTACATTTTATTACATGTGGGAGCCAAACAGGAATATAGCACACAGTGGAAGCGATATAAATAAAAGACGTTTCGGCTCAGCCCGAGCCTTTATCATATTATCGCTGAAATGTAAAGAGAGATATATCAGAGATTGACAAAAACAGATAAACAAATCACAAAAATCAATAAAATATAAACATTATCCCAGTAGAACACAAGGTAAGAACATATACATACAGTGGGGAAAAAAAGTATTTAGTCAGTCAGCAATAGTGCAAGTTCCACCACTTAAAAAGATGAGAGGCGTCTGTAATTTACATCATAGGTAGACCTCAACTATGGGAGACAAACTGAGAAAAAAAAATCCAGAAAATCACATTGTCTGTTTTTTTTTTCATTTTATTTGCATATTATGGTGGAAAATAAGTATTTGGTCAGAAACAAGCAATCAAGATTTCTGGCTCTCACAGACCTGTAACTTCTTCTTTAAGAGTCTCCTCTTTCCTCCACTCATTACCTGTAGTAATGGCACCTGTTTAAACTTGTTATCAGTATAAAAAGACACCTGTGCACACCCTCAAACAGTCTGACTCCAAACTCCACTATGGTGAAGACCAAAGAGCTGTCAAAGGACACCAGAAACAAAATTGTAGCCCTGCACCAGGCTGGGAAGACTGAATCTGCAATAGCCAACCAGCTTGGAGTGAAGAAATCAACTGTGGGAGCAATAATTAGAAAATGGAAGACATACAAGACCACTGATAATCTCCCTCGATCTGGTGCTCCACGCAAAATCCCACCCCGTGGGGTCAGAATGATCACAAGAACGGTGAGCAAAAATCCCAGAACCACGCGGGGGGACCTAGTGAATGAACTGCAGAGAGCTGGGACCAATGTAACAAGGCCTACCATAAGTAACACACTACGCCACCATGGACTCAGATCCTGCAGTGCCAGACGTGTCCCACTGCTTAAGCCTGTACATGTCCGGGCCCGTCTGAAGTTTGCTAGAGAGCATTTGGATGATCCAGAGGAGTTTTGGGAGAATGTCCTATGGTCTGATGAAACCAAACTGGAACTGTTTGGTAGAAACACAACTTGTCGTGTTTGGAGGAAAAAGAATACTGAGTTGCATCCATCAAACACCATACCTACTGTAAAGCATGGTGGTGGAAACATCATGCTTTGGGGCTGTTTCTCTGCAAAGGGGCCAGGACGACTGATCCGGGTACATGAAAGAATGAATGGGGCCATGTATCGTGAGATTTTGAGTGCAAACCTCCTTCCATCAGCAAGGGCATTGAAGATGAAACGTGGCTGGGTCTTTCAACATGACAATGATCCAAAGCACACCGCCAGGGCAACGAAAGAGTGGCTTCGTAAGAAGCATTTCAAGGTCCTGGAGTGGCCTAGCCAGTCTCCAGATCTCAACCCTATAGAAAACCTTTGGAGGGAGTTGAAAGTCCGTGTTGCCAAGCGAAAAGCCAAAAACATCACTGCTCTAGAGGAGATCTGCATGGAGGAATGGGCCAACATACCAACAACAGTGTGTGGCAACCTTGTGAAGACTTACAGAAAACGTTTGACCTCTGTCATTGCCAACAAAGGATATATCACAAAGTATTGAGATGAAATTTTGTTTCTGACCAAATACTTATTTTCCACCATAATATGCAAATAAAATGAAAAAAAAAACAGACAATGTGATTTTCTGGATTTTTTTTTCTCAGTTTGTCTCCCATAGTTGAGGTCTACCTATGATGTAAATTACAGACGCCTCTCATCTTTTTAAGTGGTGGAACTTGCACTATTGCTGACTGACTAAATACTTTTTTTCCCCACTGTATATACAATATATACAGTATGATAATCCATAGTTAACCAGACCAGACACTGGAGGCACACACAGTGCATACAAGCACTTAACCCCGTATGTGTATCTTTTACTCTATCATATGATGACACCATCATTACTCAAAAATAGTTCTATATGTATATATACACATATATTTATAACATTCTTATTTTTTAAAGAAACATCTTTACACTGACATAATATGTGGCCGTTACATATGTGAAATGACTTACTGCATATCTGATAATTCCTTTCAGCCATTTATCTTGGTATTTCTTCTTGAGAGATTCTCCTCTCCTTCTGCACCCTATACAAACCTCCAATATTGGAATAAGGTAATACCCTCCTTGATATCTTAGTTCTAGTTGGTGCTAGTTTACTAGGCATTTGATTGATGTATCCTTAACTATGGATTATCATTTATTGATTTTTGTGATTTGTTTATCTGTTTTTGTCAATCTCTGATATATCTCTCTTTATATTTCAGCGATAATATGATAAAGGCTCGGGCTGAGCCGAAACGTCTTTTATTTATATCGCTTCCACTGTGTGCTATATTCCTGTTGACTCCCACATGTAATAAAATGTACACCTATTTGGGTAAAGTCTGTTTGAGTGTGCGGTGAATTTAATTAACTCAAAATGTCAAAGCAGACGCACTTTCCAGAGCCTTTCTACCTCCCGATCAAGAAGAAGAACCACAGCACATCATTGAACCCTCAAGGTTAATCACGGTCGCTTCTACTGATCTTGCCTGGCTGCCTCCCGGGAAGACTTTCGTGTCAGCTTCTGAGCGTACTCGTGTTCTTCGGTGGGGTCACTCGTCCAAGTTGACTGGGCACGCCGGCCAGAGAAAGACTCTGCAACTCATCTCCTGGTACTACTGGTGGCCTGCCATGGCTAAGGACATTCTGGAGTACGTCACAGCCTGTCCTTTCTGTGCTCATAACAAGACGGCCAAGCATCTACCCGCATGTAGGCTTCAGCCTCTTCCAATTCCGTCTGCTCCCTGGCAACATATCGCGATGGACTTCATCACAGATCTCCCGGTCTCATCTGGCTGTTCTGTGGTGTGGGTAGTGGTGGATCACTTCTCTAAAATGGCTCACTTCGTTCCACTACCCGGTCTTCCAACTGCTCCTGAGTTGGCGGACCTGTTCATTTGGCACATCTTCCGTCTCCATGGTTTCCCTCTCCACATCGTGTCCGACAGAGGAGTCCAGTTCATCTCAAGATTCTAGAGAGCAGTTTGTAAACTGGTAAGAATTGAACTGGATTTTTCCTCAGAGTACCATCCCCAGTCCAATGGACAAGTGGAGAGGACAATCAAATCCTGGCTGGATTCCTGCGTCTTGTTAACGCCCATCATGACGACTGGGTAGACTTACTGTCCTGTGCCGAATTTTCTTACAACAATCAAGTAAGTGAATCTTCTGGAAAGTCTCCTTTTCAGATTGTCTTTGGATTGCAACCCGGAGTACCTCTTCCCATCTCCGGATCATCTGGCGTTCCAGCTGCCGATACCTTCTCCGAAGATTTCTCTAAGGTCTGGAGGGATACCAAAACTGCTCTGGAGAAAGCCTCCCAGCGTATGAAAAGGCATGCGAACAAGATGCACCTATCTTTCGCCCCGGAGACAAGGTATGGCTCTCTTCTAAGTACATCTGGTTAAAGATGCCATCCTACAAATTGGGTCCCCATCTCATTGGACTGTTTGAGATCTTGAGACAGATCAATCCAGTCTCGTACAAACTGAAGTTGCCCACTTCTCTACGTGTGCCTAACTCCTTTCATGTTTCTCTCCTCAAACCAGTAGTTTTGAGTCCCTTCTTTAAGGATCCAGGTACCACTCCTGACCCTGTCTCAGAGGATGATGTTTTTGATGTAAAACATATCCTGGCCGTAAAAAAAGTAAGAGGTAAGTCCTACTACCTGGTGGACTGGAAGGGTTTTGACCCTGAGGAGAGATCTTGAGAGCCTAGGGCGAACATCCTGGCTCCTCTCCTCCTTAAACGGTTCTACGCAGGCTTGAAGAAGAAGGGGTGTAAAGAGGGTGATACTGTTACACCCGGTCCCCGTCCTGGCGCTGCGTCCAGGTCTGCCGCTGTTATACCTGGGCCCCATCCTGGCGCTGCGCTCAGGCCTGCCGCTGCTCTCCATTCTGGGCACTTACCTTGAGCCTCACATAGGCAGCAGCTGGCCCCCTCTGGATCTCATGCTGCTGCTCAGCGTTCTGTCCTCCCTCCTGCCTCCTCCTACTGGCACCCTGTGAGGAGATCTGTAGCCAAGACTATTAGGGCACACCCGCCGGCTCTCTTGCCTTCTTAAAGGGGCGGCGCGCATTATTCAAAAAATACAATTAACCAATGGCAGCTCACTGGCTGCTATTTCTGGCCTCTCCTCCATAGGGAGAGCGACGGAGCAACGAGTATCTATCATTGCTGCAACCGGTTCTCATGCTAACCTGTCTGCGCTGCATCTGCAGTCTCTGTGCATTGTCTAATGCTCTCTGTTTCCACAGCATATCAGTATCCTGTGTTACCTGGTTATAACAGCAACCATCTGGGCCTAAGCCATCCTGTTCCGCCTACAGCCATCTGAGTCCAAGGACTGTGTGAAGGTCACTGGAACCAACTCCTTACCAACTAACCAGATCCAGGACCCAGCGCATTAAGGACTCTGCTGTAACTTTTGTTATCCCTTTTGGTCCCGCTGGGACAGCTGCCACGTGTTCGGGGTCTAACTGGAGGTAGCACCTGTGTCCTCCGGGTATTCCATTCTGGCCCTGCCTGAGGGGCTTTACTACGGGTGCCCGTGGCTCATTAGTCATGCCCCCTTCGGAGCCCCCTGGACTGTGGTCCCGAGGTTCCACTTAAAAATAAAAACGAATGTGAACTTCACCATCTCTGCCTCCGCTTCCATTTGTTACATAGGTGTTCTGAGTAGCATGGCTCCACCTGCATCTCCACGCCCTCCAAAGGCACCAGGGCCCGGATAGGCAGGGCCACCACTGTCTGCCCAGGGGGCAGTATGAGCGGGGGAGCCGCTGGCGCAATGACTTTGCCCAGTGCCTCGCCCTCCTGGCAGTCCTGGAGAACTCACACCTCCCGCTCCAGCTGCTGGAAGACCTGCCCTTGGGCCGTGCGGGAACCCCACTGGTTCAGAGTCTCTTGTGTGGGGTCATTGAGGAGTAAATTGTAAATGTTTATGCCCAGGATAACTGGATGTTTGTCATTGGTTTCTCCATGAGTCAGGACCACTCCCCGGCGTCTGAGGGATTTGCCACACAGCGTCATCTGCACCCAAACCACCCCGGCGACTGGGACCGGTAATTGATTGGCAGCTACCAGTTTTATCATGGGTCCCCCCTGGGGTCTCACTGTCTCAGGGAAATGCTGCCGAAAGTAAGTTGCAGGCATGGTCGTTACTTGCAACCCCATGTCCACTAGGCACCATACGGCACGGCCCTCAACTTCTGCCCATACCACTGGACACTTTGCGACCAGATCTTCGGGACTTCCACCACCCCATGTCATGGCTTCTGGCTTCAAGCGGCGTCCCCCCAGCCCGGAGTCCTCTAGTTTAACAGTGGCCGGGGTGGGCGCCTCTCACACCGCATACACTCTCGTGTGAAGTGGCCCAGCTCCCCGCACTCATAGCGCTGGGGCTGCGAGGGACGGCCACTTGAGTATTGCAAGGCCCTCAGGGCCCAGGATTGAATCTAGGCTGCTCAGACCTCGGTTCTCCTCTTCACTTCGGCCAACTCACCCCTGATGTTCTTCAGCTCTTGTTTCATCTCTTCTATCCATTGGGGCTCTCCGACAGCAGTCACAGCAGCCTCCACACTCTGGACCTTCCCCACGGGGACCGTCATTCCCTGATCCTGCTCTTGTGCACACGCATGACTCCCCACTTCAGAGAAAGCTAAATGTTGGTTCACTCGGACCTGCTCCCGCAGTGCCTGCATTATCAACGGGTCTCGTATTCCAGTCACTAACAAGTCGCATAGGGTAATGTTGATGGGTCCTACCCCTACGCCTTTCTTCTGCTCAATGGCCGTGTATAACTCTTGGAGGACATTCATATACTGGGTGATATTCTCCCCCTCTCCCTGCATTCGACTGAACAACCGGGTCCTCATCTCTCCCACATCTGTCGAAGCCCCATGGGTCTCTTCCAGTATCCACAAGACCCTAGCAAAGGTGTTGCGGTGTCCCAGGGGCCACAACATTACTGAACCCCGGGGCTCCCCTTCTAATGCCATGAGAGCTACCTTGGCTTCCAGGTCAGGGGTCATCGGATGCATTCGGAAGAGGCCTCAAATTCGCTCTGCCCAGCTCCAGAGCATGGTGTTGGAGCCTGAGAACCTGGGCAGGTTGTTTAGCATAGCCCCCAGAGAAATGCTGGACCGGGGTCACTGGTTGCTTGCTATGTCTATGGCCCCGCTCTGGCCTGGGGTGCCACAGTCCGCGCTCAGAGACTGCATCCTGCCGACTACGCCAAATGTGGTAATAGCAGGTACGCAGGATGCAGTGGCGAGACAGAAATGACTTTAAACGTTAATTTTTATAGATAAATGCCGTTAGGGCTATTGTTATGCAACCAACAGAATAACAGTAGTTGTCCTCGCAGGGAGCCAATACACATAAACAAGGATTGGGAGAACACGACTAATCCAGCAAAGGCCGGTCACTATATGGCCGCGGTATGGCTGACTATGGGTCCTTAGTCACTATGTATCACTTATCCATCCTGACGTCCCTCGGCGTTCTGTTCCACGGTGTGTCTGCGTCGCAGCCACTGGGCCCAGCCGCTGAAGATCTGGCGTAGTCTTCGGGCGTTTCGACGCCCAGGAGAAGTAGGGGCACAACAGGCCCACGGAGAATTCTTTGGAGGGATGGCCCCACAGCAGAGGCAGCGGGTTACCACCTGGGAGTGGGAGAGGGAGGACGCAACTCCCTGACAGGGACGGGCAGATGCGGTGATAAGTGGCGGTTGATAGACCACAGGTGCAGTCTGAGGCCGCACTGGAGGATCCGCAGCGGGCACAGGCCCAGTCTCTACCGCGGACTGGAGCGGGGTGGTGGCAGCTGGGGGCGGCAAAGGAGGAGTCACCGCCGTGGTCAGGAGTGAAGCGGTGATGGCTGCGGGCAGCAGCGAGGAGGCCACAGCCATAAGCTGGATTGAGGCGGCGTTGGCCGTGGACGGCTGCGAGTAGGCCGCAGCCGAGATCTGAAGTGAGGCAGCAGTCTTCATTTGTCGGTAAATTTGTACAGTAAATGAAAAATTAAAAAAAAAACCTTGGCTGGACTCACACACTCGCCGCACTCAGACACACTCGCCGCAGCACTTTGTTGGAAAAACAAGTACAGTAAATGAAAATTAAAAAAAAGCTTGGCTGACACACACAATCGCCGCACTCACACACATAGTCGCCACACTCAAACACACACACTCGCCACACTCATGCTGGCTGGACTCACGCTGGCAGGACTTACGCTGGCAGGACTCACGCTGGCAGGACTCACGCTGGCAGGACTCTGGCTCTCAGGATGCTTGCTGGCACATTGAGGAGTCAATCCCTACCTGGCAGGTTTATAAATTAGTAGTCGGACATAACTGAGAAGATGTATTAAGATGCACTATTGTTATATATATTAACTAAATACAAATATAAAAAACACTAATGGTGCACCAATTAAACTCTTAATCGTAACACAGATGTGTCTCCCTAATTGAAAGGCAGACCATTCGGTTGACACTATAAAAACCAAACCACTGTGTTGGATACTTGTTAAAAGAATAACAGGGATGGCTCGATATAAAAAAGCCTTTATTTCAATCAACTGACAAAAACAAACAATGTGCAAAACAAAGAAAAAAGTGCCTATATGGCATACCAATTCATTAAAACTCAATTGCAAATATGCATGGGGACTGCCGAATCATTAACATAAATATTTTAATAATTTCTAATGTAATATTATATATAAATGGAGATTCAGTGGCGCTTGTGTATGAGTGTAATTCCAGCAGCAAACACTAAGATACCTGTCACAAGGGTGTCAAAGAGATAAGGTAAAATAACTAATAATATTAGTGTGCGCTTGGAACACTCAAAGAAGAGGGAAATCTAAATTGGGTGGTTATAGAAAAAAAAAAAAAAGAAAAAAAAAAGAAAAAAACCTCTTATAAGTGCTCTTTATGTAGCTGGATAATAGCGAGAAAATAGCAATTAGTAATAGTCAATTGTAAGACCTCAGAAGAAGTGCTTAAGGGAAAAAGAATATATATAGATGCTGGTGGCAATCTTAGTTCCAACCTGAACAATCACAAACTAAAAAGGCATGAGTGAGGGTAAAAACCTGAAATCACTGAACAGGTTATATACTGCAGGGTAATTCTCCCTGATACTAGCTAAAAAAAAAAAAAGTCAAAGTCAAATTGCAGCCTGTGAATGGCTGTGCAGAGTAGCCGCAATAGTAATTGCACAAGTCAGAGAGCGGTACCTGTAAAGATAATGCGATGCGAAGTCCTCACTCCAGTAAGCGGTGCAGGTTAAAATAGCGCTTTTTGCTCCAGCGCTTGAAAAAAGGGGGGGGTTTGTACACTGGGGTATAGACGAGTTACAGGGCCTGCCCCGGCCGGTGGCAGCCTCCTGTCAGTGTACCTCCAGCTGTGGAGCAGACGTGAGCGGCCTCTCGTGCTCCCGGCGTCTGTGAGCTGCTCCAGGTATACAGGACCTTCGTGATGTGAGTCAACACATGACCACGTCAGTTTCACTTGCTGGTGGTTGCGACGGGGACCAATGGACTTTCCAACATGTTTCAAAGACTAACTGTCTTCTTCCTCAGGGATCACTCAAACACACACACTCGCCACACTCACGCTGGCTGGACTCACGCTGGCTGGACTCACTCTGGCAGGACTCACGCTGGCAGGACTCTGGCTCTCAGGATGCTTGCTGGCACATTGAGGAGTCAATCCCTACTTGGCAGGTTTATAAATTAGTAGTCGGACATAACTGAGAAGATGTATTAAGATGCACTATTGTTATATATATTAGCTAAATACAAATATAAAAAACACTAATGGTGCACCAATTAAACTCTTAATCGTAATACAGATGTGTCTCCCTAATTGAAAGGCAGACCATTCGGTTGACAATATAAAAACCAAACCACTGTGCTGGATACTTGTTAAAAGAATAACAGGGATGGCTCGATATAAAAAAGCCTTTATTTCAATCAACTGACAAAAACAAACAATGTGCAAAACAAAGAAAAAAGTGCCTATATGGCATACCAATTCATTAAAAATCAATTGCAAATATGTATGGGGACTGCTGAATCATTAACATAAATATTTTAATAATTTCTAATGTAATATTATATATATATGCAATGTATATAATACATACCAAAAGAAAATAAAAATATATGGTGAAATTTATAAAAATATAAATAAAATATTGTGAGCAGTGCAATGGTTTCAATGTCCCAATCTATCACAAAAATTTTTTTTAAAAAGAGAACCAATAATATAGAATCTTAATATTGTCTATATGAAAGACTGTTTAATATATATAAAAAAATAAGTTTAAATCTATGCAATAAGTTATGGAAAGTGCCAATATCTTATACATTAAAAAACAAAAGTGTGTAAATATGCAGCTCCACTGAGCATAATTATCTAACCTCACTTGTGAATGTGATAGAAAAACAACTGCGCCAATATTAATATAGAGATATATTACCTATCAGTGGTATAGTGACAGTCCCAATATGGTGGTGCCACGCACTCCCTGACACGCGTTTTGGAACCAGCGTCCTTCGTCAGGGGTGTGACGTACTTCCCAAATAGCCCAATTTAAATAGGGATACATCAGGTGGAAAATAATGATCGGACAATGAACGGCGCCTACGCAGCGGGGACAATCCGGAAGACCATGAAGCCGCGCGTCGTCATGTGATCAGACGCGTCAGGGAAAACACCCCGCCCGTCATACACATAGAGACGCCCACTGCCATGGCTCCCGGAGCACACACCGCACACGCGCACATGTCCGGTCATGATGTATATCGCTGCAGCTAATATGTGAACGCAGCCATAAATGGTGTTCACACACGATGCGGTTAATATGTGAACGTAGCCATAGAAATCCAGGACATTTCTATGTTGAAGACGTGGCCAAAACACATCGAATTATACCACAACTGCGATGCATCAGTTTTAAAAGTGAAAGGGATCAATAAGATCAAATCCACAATAAGAGGTGGCAATGTCAGTACATCCTTGGCTAGACTAGAGACCAAATGGATTTGGACACTAAATACTGTGTCCCCATTTGGTCTCAATGAGAATGTATCCTTTGTCCTATTTTTATAACCGGATTTATCTTTTTTATGTGCATTTTTTGGTACTTCTTTTATAAATAACATTTTTTACTCATTTTAATCATTTTTATAGCAATGAAAGTCTTTATGGTGGATGTACGAGACCAGGAAGCAAAGTGGTGTTTTTCATGAAGAATTCTACAATAAGAAATATTAATATGAAGAATCTGTTTTACAAAAGTGCTTTGAGTATTTACAGTCGGACTATTATATGAGTCATCTAAATATCAATTGTAACTTAATCTTTGGAGATATATGCCTGGGAATTGGATCCCTGTCAATTCACGAGTTATATATACAGTGGGGAAAAAAAAGTATTTAGTCAGTCAGCAATAGTACAAGTTCCACCACTTAAAAAGATGAGAGGCGTCTGTAATTTACATCATAGGTAGACCTCAACTATGGGAAACAAACTGAGAAAAAAAAATCCAGAAAATCACATTGTCTGTTTTTGTTTCATTTTATTTGCATATTATGGTGGAAAATAAGTATTTGGTCAGAAACAAGCAATCAAGATTTCTGGCTCTCACAGACCTGTAACTTCTTCTTTAAGAGTCTCCTCTTTCCTCCACTCATTACCTGTAGTAATGGCACCTGTTTAAACTTGTTATCAGTATAAAAAGACACCTGTGCACACCCTCAAACAGTCTGACTCCAAACTCCACTATGGTGAAGACCAAAGAGCTGTCAAAGGACACCAGAAACAAAATTGTAGCCCTGCACCAGGCTGGGAAGACTGAATCTGCAATAGCCAACCAGCTTGGAGTGAAGAAATCAACTGTGGGAGCAATAATTAGAAAATGGAAGACATACAAGACCACTGATAATCTCCCTCGATCTGGTGCTCCACGCAAAATCCCACCCCGTGGGGTCAGAATGATCACAAGAACGGTGAGCAAAAATCCCAGAACCACGCGGGGGGACCTAGTGAATGAACTGCAGAGAGCTGGGACCAATGTAACAAGGCCTACCATAAGTAACACACTACGCCACCATGGACTCAGATCCTGCAGTGCCAGACGTGTCCCACTGCTTAAGCCTGTACATGTCCGGGCCCGTCTGAAGTTTGCTAGAGAGCATTTGGATGATCCAGAGGAGTTTTGGGAGAGTGTCCTATGGTCTGATGAAACCAAACTGGAACTGTTTGGTAGAAACACAACTTGTCGTGTTTGGAGGAAAAAGAATACTGAGTTGCATCCATCAAACACCATACCTACTGTAAAGCATGGTGGTGGAAACATCATGCTTTGGGGCTGTTTCTCTGCAAAGCGGCCAGGACGACTGATCCGGGTACATGAAAGAATGAATGGGGCCATGTATCGTGAGATTTTGAGTGCAAACCTCCTTCCATCAGCAAGGGCATTGAAGATGAAACGTGGCTGGGTCTTTCAACATGACAATGATCCAAAGCACACCGCCAGGGCAACGAAGGAGTGGCTTCGTAAGAAGCATTTCAAGGTCCTGGAGTGGCCTAGCCAGTCTCCAGATCTCAACCCTATAGAAAACCTTTGGAGGGAGTTGAAAGTCCGTGTTGCCAAGCGAAAAGCCAAAAACATCACTGCTCTAGAGGAGATCTGCATGGAGGAATGGGCCAACATACCAACAACAGTGTGTGGCAACCTTGTGAAGACTTACAGAAAACGTTTGACCTCTGTCATTGCCAACAAAGGATATATCACAAAGTATTGAGATGAAATTTTGTTTCTGACCAAATACTTATTTTCCACCATAATATGCAAATAAAATGAAAAAAAAACAGACAATGTGATTTTCTGGATTTTTTTTTCTCAGTTTGTCTCCCATAGTTGAGGTGTACCTATGATGTAAATTACAGACGCCTCTCATCTTTTTAAGTGGTGGAACTTGCACTATTGCTGACTAACTAAATACTTTTTTTCCCCACTGTAATTTTCAATTATACTTATATTTAATTTATTTTTCTTTTTATAATTTTTATTTTTCATAAAAATTATATTTTTTTATCAATTTATTTCTATATATCTATATACTATAATTAATGCCTATATATATATACACACACAATGTTTTTTACATTATTTATGATGAAGTATTATTTATGATATGTTATATGATTTATGATGAATTATTAATTAACTAGCTGAAGAGCCCGGCGCTGCCTGGGCATAGTAACTAACTGTGGTTAGTTATAGCAAATTATAATTATCCTCCATCCCATAGTCCCATGCCCATATACCCATCATACATATCCTCCATCCCATAGTCGAGTGCCCATATACCCATCACACATCCATAGTCCCATGCTCATATACCCATCACTAGTGTTGAGCATTCCGATACCGCAAATATCGGTTATCGACCGATATTCGTGGTATCGGAATTCCGATACTGAGTTCCGATAATTTTAGCATACTGTATCGAATACCGGAATCGGAAGTTCCCATAATGCTATGAGTGAGTTTGATTTGATTCAGCCAATGAGGAATCCTCAGAAGTGTGGGCACATCCTGGTGCCTACCAGGATGTTAACTAATGGCATGGCTGTGATTGGCTGCTGAAATGATGTCATCATGCATTATAAAAGCCGCCACCGCTATTTAGGGTTCACTCTGCTGTGAATTCAGTTAGGGACAGGCTGCTGTTCAAGACTCTGAGGGACAGTTAGAGATAGCGATTTTCAAAATAATATTGTGCTTTACCCAGGCTACATTATCAATCACTGTAGCTTTCTTTTGCCTTGCAGCGCTGTTCACAGCTGTCTGCAAGGTCTGTGTGAGTGCAGCTCACGCTGTGTAGTGTGTCCTGCAGACCACCTCTGGTTGTAGGCCGCTCAGCATGCGTCACTGCCTCATACATATATTTCTTTTATTGCTGCTCATTTTTCATTAATTCTCCTATTAGTGTGCATCCATCCGTATCCATATACATTGGTTGCAAACACTATAGGAGTAGACAGTGGAGCCTTTCTGCAGCCTTTCAGTGCTAGTGCCCAGTTCTCTGCACTGTTCACGGCTGTCTGAGAGGTCTCTGTGTGTGAATGCAGCTCACGTTGTAGTGTGTTCTGCAGCCACCTCTGGTTGTAGTCCGCTCAGCGTGCGTCACTGCCTCATACATAGTCCTTTTTTGTTTTATTGCAGCTCATTTTTCCTGATTTTTTTTCTCCTATTAGTGTGCTTCCATCCGTATCCATCTACATTGATTGGTTGCAAACACTATATAGGAGTAGATAGAGGAGCCTTTTTGCTGGCTTGTGCCCTGCAGCCGCAGCCAGATTAGTATTAGCCTATTTTTTGGAGCCTCATCCATTGCATTGTAGGTTACCTTCCTGCATTGTAATAGCTCCAAAAAGTTTGTGATACTATCGCTTTCACATCTTTGGTCACATCCTTTTTGGGTTTTTTTAAAAAAAAACACGTAAATAAAGTTCACCAAACACTCCACTTGACAGTTATGTAGGCCACATTAGCTCATATTGAAGTGTAGTCCACACACTTTATAAAATTAGTGTTTCTTATACCTGTTAGCAGCTGTTCAGGAATAAGCACACTAAGCCCCCCTTTGTACTTTTCTGCCTATCTTTATCAGTCTACCAAGATGAAGAAGGCAGGGAGTAAGGCACGTGGTCGTGGGCATGGAGTTTCAGAAGGGAGAGGACGTGGGGATTCTGTGCCTGCTGCGGGCACCAGTGACTCAGCATCCCCCAGTTTTACCAAGCAACAGTCCTTTATGCGCAGCTTTGTAGGACCTCGCCGTACCCCACTGCTGCGGGACGAACAAATTGAAGCCGTTGTCGGATGGATGGCAGCTAACGAATCGACTTCAATGACTTCCACATTCTCTCAGGGCCAGAGCACTGAAGAGCAACCATATGTCTCTTCACTACCTGCCAAGTTGCCCAGGCAGTCAGAGAGCTCTGTACAGGAGCCATCTCATTCTCTACTTCTGTTCTCTGAATCTGTTGGCTTGGAAAGAGGGGGCCAGTCAAGCAGCATTCTAGAATGTGAAGAAGAGGGAATATGCAGTGATGTGCAACTGCTTTGTCCCTCTGAATCTGAAGAGGCAGGTGGGCCAGTGCCTATGGTCAGCACACCTCAGTACGCATCAGATGATGAGACTCAGGTGCCACTTTCTGGTGCATACGGTGCTGGCGAGACTACCCAGGAGAAGCAGGTGTTTGAAGAGGGGAGTGTAGATGATGAGGTCTTTGACCCATCATGGCGTGAGGAACAGGAAAGTGGTGGGAGCAGCTCTGAGGAAGAGATCCCCTGAACGGCCAAAACAGGAGGGAGCCTCCACTTCGGCACCCGTTAGGAGCATTCCTCTTCCAAAACCCAAAACGGGCGCTCCCAGGACTTGCAGTGCATGGTCCTTTTTTGACACAGTTGCAGATGACATTTGCTTTGTCAAATGCAAGCTGTGTAATCAGAAAGTCAAAAGAGGGAAAAGTGTCAGCATCTGAATACC
Organism: Dendrobates tinctorius; assembly: GCF_039654945.1. Lineage (NCBI taxonomy): Eukaryota > Metazoa > Chordata > Amphibia > Anura > Dendrobatidae > Dendrobates > Dendrobates tinctorius. The sequence goes on from NW_027361770.1 coordinate 369,958, forward strand.
ACAAATATGTGGAAACATGTGCGGACCAAGCACGTGGTGGAGTTACAAAGACACACTGAAGACGTAGGCCAACCTACAGCACCACCTACCACCTCATCAGCTCGTGTTGTAGCCTCTTCCTCCAGCTCACACACAGCTGGTTCGGCTTCCTCACAGGATTGCCATGGAAGAACCTCTGGCACTGTTGTCCAGAGACCCAGTGACATTCCACCCACAGCACCACTTTCCCTGTCATCCTCACACTCCCAGGCCACTCTACAGCGATCGGTAGCACAGGCATGGGAGAAAAGGTAGCCATACTCGGCAAACCATCCCCGAGCACAGGCTCTGAATGCTGGCATTGCCAAACTACTGGCCCTTGAAATGCCCTCATTCAGTCTGGTGGAGACTGACACCTTCCGTAACTTCATGGCATTGGCAGTCCCACAATACACCATGCCCAGCCGCTTTTATTTCAGCAGGCAAGCCTTCCCTGCAAAAGCATGTGGAGGGAAAAAATAAACATGTGCTACTAAACGCCTTCAGTAGCAAGGTCCACCTGACCACCGATGCGTGGACCAGTAACCATGGACAGGAACAATACCTTTCCCTCACTGCCCATTGGGTCAATGTTGTGGAGCCAGGTACAGATCTTGAGAATGGCGCTGTACGTGTTCTGCCAACTCCAAGGATTTCAGGAATCCAGTCTGTACACATTGACTCCTCCTCATACTCCAGTTCCTCAGAATCAGCACTGCAGGAGCCTGTTACGACCAATATGAGCACAGCCGTGGCCAAACATCAACAAGCGGTACTGAAATTAATTTCTTTGGGGAATCGATGCCACACAGCGCAGGAGCTCTGGAATGCCAACAAGCAGGAGAGCGACGTGTGGTTTGTGCCAGCGAATCTCCAGCCAGGCTTGGTAGTGTGTGACAATGGCCGAAATCTGGTGGCAGCTCTGGGCCTAGGCAACCTCACTCACATCCCATGTCTGGCACATGTGCTCAACTTGGTCCTGCAGAGCTTTCTGAGTGACTATCCGGATCTTGATGCACTGCTGCACAAGGTCTGCATAGAGTGCGCTCACTTGCGGTGTTCCAGCATGGCAAGATCGCGCATTCCAGCTCTGCAGCGCCGATTCCGCCTTCTGGAACATCGCATCATATGTGACCTACCCACCAGGTGGAATTCAACGTTACATATGTTGGAGCGGTTGTGTGAGCAGCAGGCAGCAGTAATGGAGTACCAGCAGCATCAGGCGCAAACAAGTCGCACTGTGTGCCGGTCACACCTCAGCACCACTGAGTGGGCCTCTATGAAGGACATCTGCCACGTTTTGCGTGCCTTCGATGATTCCACGCGGATGGCGAGTGCAGATGATGCACTAGTCAGCATGACTGTCCCCCTTATCTGCCTGCTTCAAAAAACACTGCAAGCACTAAGGGAAGAGGCTTTGGAAGAGGTGGAGGATGAGGAGTCACAAATGCCATCTGCTTCTGGACAGTCTGCGCAACGTGGTTCCTCACAAAGGCCTAGGCAGGGGACACTTTGTGAGGAGGATGAGGAGGAGTCAATGGAGGAGGAAGACATCTCTCCAGAGGAGTGAGGAATACATTGCTCTAGTAATCAGTATGTACAGCAAGGGTGGGGTGATGCAGAGCAGGCAGAGATGACGCCTCAAGCAGGGGACAGCGTTTCTTGGGCAGTTGGGAGTCTGCAGCACATGGTTGATTTCATGCTGCAGTGCCTGAGAAACGACCGCCGCATCGCCCACATTCTCAACACGGCTGATTATTGGGTGTACACCCTCCTAGATCCTCGCTACCGGGACAACTTACAAAGCCTCATAACACCGTTGAACCAGGAGCGTAAAATGCGGGAGTACCAAGACACACTGGTGCATTCCATCATGTTCTCCATTCCACCCGAGAGCAGTGCTGCTAGTGCTTTACAAAGCAGCTCTGTGCGTCAAGGCAGTGGAGGAAGCTCTGCACAAAGAGGGAGCAGAGGCAGCACCTCAGCACAAGGCAAGACCAGTATGGCCCAAATGTGGCAAAGTTTTGTGTGCCCGCCACAAATGTCTACACCATCACAGACGGCTCCAGTCAGCAGGAGGCAATGTTTCCGTCAGATGGTGACAGACTACATGTCTTGCCCTGTCAGTGTACTCCCAGACGGCTCTTCCCCCTTCAAGTTTTGGGTCTCTAAGCTGGATACATGGCCAGAGCTTAGCCAGTATGCATTGGAGGTGCTGGCTTGCCCTGCTGCTAGTGTATTATCGGAACGCGTCTTTAGTGCCACAGGTGGTGTACTAACAGACCGTTGCACGCGACTATCCTCCGATAACGTTGACCGGCTTACTTTTCTGAAAATGAACAAGGCCTGTATCTTGCCGGAATTTGTCAGTCCTCTTCCAGAATAAATAATTGGTTGGCAACAGTATCCAGGTCTCCTGTTGTGTTCATGTTTCTACCACCTGAACTGTAATCCCTGTGCTCCAACACCGCCAGTTGTTGCTCAGAAGTGCCATCTGCACAGAGAAAAACACTAGCTCCTGTGTTAGTGGGGTTCAGTAATGCCAGCTGCTCCCCTGCTGTGTGTACGGCAATATCTCCTGCTCCCTCCACATTCAAACTACATCACATTTTACACTTGCTCCAAGTAGACCTCAGCCTACACCATGATTGATCCTGGGCTCCAACATCACCAGTTGTTGCTCAGTAGTGCCGTCTGCACAGAGAAAAACACTTGCTCCTGTGTTAGTGGGGTTCAGTAACGTCAGCTGCTCCCCTGCTGTGTGTACGGCAATATCTCCTGCTCCCTCCAAAATCACACTACATCACATTTTACACTTGCTGCAAGTAGGTCTCAGCCTACTCCTTGATTGACCCTGGGCTCCAACACCGCCAGTTGTTGCTCAGAAGTGCCATCTGCACAGAAAAAAACACTAGCTCCAGTGTTAGTGGGGTTCAGTAACGCCAGCTGCTCCCCAGCTGTGTGTACGGCAATATCTCCTGCTCCCTCCAAAATCACACTACATCAGATTTTAAACTTGCTCCAAGTAGGCCTCAGCCTACACCATGATTGATCCTGGGCTCCAACATCTCCAGTTGTTGCTCAGAAGTGCCGTCTGCACAGAAAAAAACACTAGCTCCAGTGTAAGTGGGGTTCAGTAATGTCAGCTGCTCCCCTGCTGTGTGTCCGGCAATATCTCCTGCTCCCTCCAAAATCATACTACATCAGATTTTACACTTGCTCCAAGTAGGCCTCAGCCTACACCATGATTGATCCTGGGCTCCAACATCGCCAGTTGCTGCTCAGAAGTGCCGTCTGCACAGAGAAAAACACATGCTCCAGTGTTAGTGGGGTTCTGTAACGCCAGCTGCTCCCCTGCTGTGTGTCCGGCAATGTCTACTGCTGCCTTCACATTCACACTACTACTGATTTCAAACGTGCTCCAATTAGGCCTATGGCTCCTCTCTGTCTCTAGTATTTACCCTGGCCTCCAACACCGCCAGTTGCTGCTCAGAAGTGCCATCTGCACAATCAACACTTGTTCCTGTGTTACTGGGGTTCAGTAACGTCAGCTGATCCCCTGATGTGTGTCCGGCAATGTCTCCTGCTCTGTCCACATTCCCACAGTAGTGGGAATGTGGACAGAGCGGGATCAGCTGACGTTACTGAACCCCAGCAACACAGGAACAAGTGTTGATTGTGCAGACGGCACTTCTGAGCAGCAACTGGCGGTGTTGGAGGCCAGGGTAAATACTAGAGACAGAGAGAAGCCATAGGCCTAATTGGAGCACGTTTGAAATCAGTAGTAGTCTGCAACCGATATTAAACTTGATGAAATTAGGTCTCAGCCTACACCCTGATTGACCCTGGGCTCCAACATCGACAGTTGCTGCTCAGAAGTGCCGTCTGCACAGTCAACATATGCTCCAGTGTTATTGGGGTTCAGAAATGTCATCTGATCCCCAGCTGTGTGTCCGGAAATTTCTCCTGCTCTATCCACACTCACACAACTACAGATTTTAAACTTGCTCCAATTAGGCCTCTGTCTCCACTCTGTAGTATTTTCCCTTGGTTCCAGCACCGCCAGCTGTTTCCCGGCATTGTCTTTGGCACGGGTACTCCCTCCTGCCCAGCCTGGTTCCAGCACGCCTGCTGTTTCTGGGTAGTGTCAAAGTCACTTTGCCACCAATACGTTGTTCTGTCGTGTTGCGGTCGGGTTAGCCGAGTCTATGGTGCCTGCAGTTTAGGTGCTTCCTATGTGGGCTGCGTGATCTGGCAATAAAGGCTGGTTCCGTAGTGCCAATAGGACAAGTACCACCTGTAGGACTGTGGGTTTCGGTAACTGCAGCCGGCTCACGGCCTTGCAACTTTGTTTTTCATGGGTACCTTCTGCTACCCATCCAGGTTCCAGTACCGTCAGCTGGTTCTCGGCAGTGCCATTGGCTTAGGTGCCTCCTTCTCGGTACCCAAGTTCCAGCAACGTCTGCTGGTCCTTGGTAGTGCTTCCTAGCACAGGTACCTCCTGCTTAGTAACCAGGTTCCAGCACCATCAGCTTGTCCTCGGTAGTGCCATTGGCTCTTGTTCCTTCTGCTGCCCCTCCGGGTTCCAGCACCGTCAGCTGGTCCTCGCTAGTTCCATTGGCTCTTGCAGCTTCTGCTACCCATCAAGGTTCCAGTACCATCAGCTGATTCTCGGCAGTGCCTTTGGCTTAGGTGCCTCCTTCTCGGTATCTGAGTCCCAGCAATGTCTGCTGGTCCTTGGTAGTGCTTCCTAGCACAGGTAACTCCTGATTAGTAACCAGGTTCCAGCACCGTCAGCTGGTCCTCGGTAGTGCCATTGGCTCGTGTTCCTTCGGCTGCCCCTCCGGGTTCCAGCACCGTCAGCTGGTTCTCGGCAGTGTCTTTGGCACGGGTACTCCCTCCTGCCCAGCCTGGTTCCAGCATGCCTGCTGTTTCCGGGTAGTGTCAACATCACTTTGCCACCAATACTTTCTCCTGTCGTGTTGCGGTCGGGTTAGCTGAGACTATGGTGCCTGCAGTTTATGGGCTTCCTATGTGGGCTGCGGGATCTGGCAACAAAGGCTGGTTCCGTAGTGCCAATAGGACAAGCACCCCCTGTAGGACTGTGGGTTTCGGTAACTGCAGCCGGCTCACGGCCTTGCAACTTTGTTTTTCATGGGTACCTTCTGCTACCCATCCAGTTTCCAGCACCGTCAGCTGGTTCTCGGCAGTGCCATTGGCTTAGGTGCCTCCTTCTCGGTATCCGAGTTCCAGGCAACGTCTGCTGGTCCTTGGTAGTGCTTTCTAGCACAGGTACCTCCTGCTTAGTAACCAGGTTCCAGCACCATCAGCTGGTCCTCGGTAGTGCCATTGACTCTTGTTCCTTCTGCTACCCATCCGGGTTCCAGTACCGTCAGCTGGTTCTCAGCAGTTCCTCAGCCTTCTTGTACCTTCTGTTACATTTCCAAGTTCAAGCTTTTGGAAATGGTTTTTGGTTATCACTCTGGATCTCCCTGACGACCCTGAAGACGACGACACTGAAGACCACCCCGAAGAAGACGACGACCACGAAAACGATGACCCTGAAGATGACGACCCGGAAGACCACCCCGAAGAAGACCAAAAAGATGACCCTGAAGAAGATGACCAAGATGACTAAGAACATGAAGACAACCAAGATACAGAACAACAAGAGACAGAATACCAAGAAGCAGAAGACCAAGAAGCAGAAGAACTAAAAGCAGAAGAACATTAAGCATAAGACTAAAAATCAGAGCAAAAGATATTATCTAAATTATAAGCAGAAGAAGACTAATCAGTGTATGGGATTGAGTCCGTTCCTCCTCATGGTGCCCCTAGAAAATGCCTGCTGCTGCAGGCCAAACTGAACGCGGACTAATCCTGTTGTAAATCTTTTGTGACAGGCAGAATGGAAGGTGTAATCTTCAAACTTTTATAGATAACAACTACAGGAATGCCTGTAACAAATAAAAATATGATGAAAAAGAAGAATAGGAAGAAGATGAAGAAGTAGAATATGAAGAAGAATAATAGTTGAATAAGAAGAATATGAAGAATGTAAAAAAAAGAATAATAGGAACAAGGTGAAGAAGAAGAAGATGAATAAGGTGAAGAAGAAGTTGATGAAAAAGATGCTGCTGCTGAGGATCATGAAGGAGAAAGTGTGAGAGAAGTAAAAAAGAAGGTGAAGAGCATGGAAGTAGTGAAACATACATATCTGACAAAATATAAAAAAGGTTAACATAGTCAATATCTTAGTAACTCCGAACGTCTTAAAAAAAAATGTATTCCTGCTATTCCATTTGATTGGGTTAAACCTCTATGTCTTTAATGTCTCCTCCACCTCCCCCAATACATTCTACATTATTCGTAGTTGTTTTTCTTCATGTAGAATTAACCTACAAGGAAAGAAAGGGTTTTTTTAATTCCGATATTTCTGACCCATTGACTTGCATTGGTTTCCGGTATTGGAATCGGCGATACCCGATATTTTTTTGGTATCGGTCCGATCCAATCCGATATTTCACGATATCGGATGGTATCGCTCAACATTACCCATCACTCATCCTCCATCCCATAGTCCCATGCCCATATACCCATCATACATATTCGCCATCCCATAGTCGAGTGCCCATATACCCATCACACATCCTTCATCTTAGTCCCATGCCCATATACCCATCATACATATCCTCCATCCCTTAGTCCCGTGCCCATATACCCATCATACATATCCGCCATCCCATAGTCCCGTGCCCATATACCCGTCATACATATCCTCCATCCCATAGTCCAGTGCCCATATACCCATCACACATCCTCCATCCCATAGTCAACCATTATGACAACATAATGAGCAGCGGGGCTTGCAACCTATGATGACATCAGCGTCGCCATGGCAACCATTATGACATCATAATGAAGGGCGGGGCTTGACACACACACACTTTTTCCCCATTATGTAGGGGAAAAATTGTTAGGTGAATTGGAACGCGCGGGGTTAAAATTTCACCTCACAACATAGCCTAGGACACTCTTGGGGTCCAGACGTGTGATTGTGCCAAATTTTGTGGCTGTAGCTGCGACGGTGCGGATGCCAATCCTGGACATACACACATACATACATACACACACACACTTGAGCTTTATATATTAGACTAGCTGAAGAGCCCAGCGTTGCCTGGGCATAGTAACCAACTGTGGTTAGTTATAACAAATTATATTGATTATATTGCACATAAAAACATTTCACATCATATATTCAACACTACAGATTTGCAACACAAATTATCTAAATGATTACCCAAGTACTGATAGTATTTTATTTTCAACTCATTCAAGATTTTTGGTTTTTCCTTTCGGTGCAAAGATGAACAGATTTTTGGCAGTTCCAACTCTTGAACAGACCACGTAAAGTTGACCATGAGAAAAGCATGGAGATTGCAAATCGATCCCTACTACTTTCAAGGACTGTCCCTGAGCATTGTTAATGGACATTGCGAATAGCAGTTGAACTGGAAACTGGAGGCGTTTAAAATCAAAAAGCAAATCAGATGGAAAGAGTGGAATTCTTGAAATGAAAATGTCCTCTCCTTTGGCACATCCTGTTTCTGAGCTGTGTATTTAACCCTATCCTGTGTGATATCTGCTGAGCTGTGTACCTAATCCTCTCCTGTGTGATACTTTCTGCTGAGCTGTGTATCTAATCCTATTGTGTGTTACTGACTGTTCAGCCGTGTATCTAATCCTATCCTGTGTGATACTGACTGCTGAGCAGTGTATCTAATCCTATCCTGTGTGATACCGTCTGCTGAGCCGTGTATCTAACCCTATCCTGTGTGCTACTGACTGCTCAGCCGTGTATCTAATCTTATCCTGTGTGATACTGACTGCTGAGCCATGTATCTAATCTTATCCTGTGTGATACTGACTGCAGAGCCGTGTATCTAATCCTATCCTGTGTGATACTGACTGCTGAGCTGTGTATCTAATCCTATCCTTTGTGATAATGACTGCTGAGCCGTGTATCTAATCCTATCCTGTAATGGTAAATTGAAAAAATGAAAAAGCAGCACAAACAAAATAAGAAAAGAGGGGGTGCACGCTCCCAGGCATATACCAAACCTTTAAAGCATCCATCAAAAATTGAAAGCAGCACGCCTTTTGAAGAGTATGAAGATGATTTATTCAGCCCAGCGGGCTATATGTCCATTCAGTGCGACGTTTCGGTCCAGAAAGGGTGCGGACCTTTCTCAAGCAGTGCAATGTGACAAATGAGTGCTTTTTTATAGCACACAAATTATACAGGTATTTTATAACAATTATACAATACAAAAAACATGAAGATGAATCTCCAACATAGTGATATACAGTCAAAGAGTGCTCACTTAATATAAAGTGCCCAAGTGCATCATATAAAAAAAAATACTCACAAAGATATGAATATCATGCACAAAAGATAATTATATAACAGCGGCAGCTGATGAATACATGTTTAGTGAATATGACTCACCCTGATGCCATTAAGAACACCAAGCCCCAGCGTCCACAACAACAGAGTGCGCAGGGCAGGAAGTTACCTGCTGTGTATACCACACCACCGCTCATGCGCAATAGCGCATCATCATAGTCAGCGCCATCTTAAGAGATGGAAAGAAATAAACAGACATGCGTGGTCTCACTGTTCATGCGCAGTAGCACATCTCATCTATCAATGCCATTTTAAAAAAAGGGAAAATTTTGCCCAATTGCAAAGAATATATAATTGCATTCATAAAGAATGAAACGTTCAATCTCTTAGAAGGATTCCCATATAGGAAGTGAATGTTACGCCACATAAGAATTGCTTATAGCTAAGGAACAACATTGGTAAAGGGAAAAGTCCTTAGGAAACAGGAACACCTCCCATTAGCTGGGATTGGTAACCCATGACCAATTAGTAGGAAGAGTGGTGAACCCTGTAGAGGCACAACACTCAAACCATCTAAATCCGCACGATCCCATACAATACCATAAGTTCAAGTCCCCACAAATTCACTATACAGTTCACTAAATTCACTATACAAATTCACTATACAGATCCACAATAAGTAGAACGCATGAAACAACTATATTATGCATTTCAATTTTATTCTTTGCAAAAAATCAGTTATAATTTTTAATAAATCATGAAAAATACAAAAAGGCCATAGGGAAGTCATAATTTCATGATAAGCTGCCGCTGTAAAATCTGAAAAATATAAAAAGAAACAAAAAAGGCTATTAATATCTAAATTGTTCCAATACTCTAAAACATGAAACAGAGAACAATCGCAGTAACATACAAGGTATACAGCAATATCATTATAATGTGAAATGTAGCTTATAATCAACATTTAAGCCAAAAGGCTTTAAGGTATTCAACTTCTTTATCCACTGTAGTTCTCTAATCTTAAGAGTTCTAACTCTGTCACCTCCTCTCCTCAATGGGGGGATATGATCAATAATTCTGAATGACAAATCTTTTTCAGTATGTTTTAAATCCAAAAAATGCTTAGATACTGGTAAATCCTGTCTCTTTTTTCTAATTGTATATCTATGTTGATTTAACCTAATTTTCATCTCACATGTTGTTTCACCTACATAATATAGATTACAAGGGCACCTCAAAAGATAAATGACAAAATCAGAAGAGCACGTTAAAAAATAATTAATTTTATACAACTTTTCTACATTGTGTGGATCTTGGAAGGTTTTACCTTTCTCCATATAACAGCAATTAACACAATTTAGGCAAGGGAATGAGCCAACTCTGGTTTTACCAGTCAATGTAGTCTGTGAGTCTTTCTTTAGTGTGCCCACATCAGAATGAACAATCATGTCTTTAATATTTTTAGCACGTTTATATGAAATCAAAGGAGGGGACTTAAATTCTGCTGTTTCTGGATGACATTTACCTAACATAGGCCAGTGTTTTTTTATTATCCCGACAATGGAGGCACTTTCTTCGCAAAATCTAGTTATAAGTGGAATCCTACGTTCCACATTGCTACTATGTTTTTTCTGATAAAGAAGATCTCTACGTGATGTATTCATAACCTTTGTTTTACAAACATCCAATAATTTCACAGGGTAATTCCTTTGTCTAAATTTAGTAAGCATCTTATCCAATGAAATATTCATGGTTTCTTGTTCACTCACAATACGCTTAACGCGTAGTAATTGACTAAAAGGAAGAGACTCAACCATCTTTCTCGGATGGTGACTATCAAATAGAAGTAAATTGTTTTTATCAGTCGGTTTAACATACAATTCGGTTATTAATCTATCATCTTTCCTTTTAATTAAGACATCCAAAAATTGAATCTCTGTTTCCGAATGCACCAAGGTAAACTTTCAATAATTCCACATCTTTATTTACTGCTAAGACAAAGACTTCAATCGCCGGTATGTTATCAATTGGTACAAAATCACTTTTGTTGTATAATGAACAACTTTTTAAATCAAATGTATCCACATTTTTAGTCATACCCTCATCCAAAATGTACTGGAATGGTGGCGGTATATAGATGACGTTATCCTACTTTGGTCTGGTACCTTGTCTGAACTGGAGGACTTCCATGCGTTTTTAAATGCCATCAATGATGACATCATAGATGATAGATTAATAACCGAATTGTATGTTAAACCGACTGATGAAAACAATTTACTTCTATTTGATAGTCACCATCCGAGAAAGATGGTTGAGTCTCTTCCTTTTAGTCAATTACTACGCAAACATTAAAATACTGACGCCAGGAATCAAATAGTCCTTCTCATAGAAGTTTAGAAGCTCACAACATAATGTATGCCTAAATTCCTGTAAGGCAATTAACATGCCAAAGATAATGCCTGAAAGCAGGGCTGAGACAGCAGATGTATTACCTTTCATGCAAAAATTAGCATACTGGCGCTGAGATCCCAGGAGCGGTGCTTGACATCCAGGAAATCAGAAGGTCCTTCTCATAAAAGTTCCACAGGGAGATAACGTCCAAAAGTTAAAAGCCAGAAAGTGAGCAGGGTCTTAAGAAGAGACATAGTCCCGGCCGGTGACTCACGTCCTATGTATAGATCTGTATCTGTATTGGCTGTCTGTATGAAGTACAGGAGCCGCGCTGGGAAAGCCTGCAAGGTGCAGAGACGCTGCAGGACCTTGCGTGATGTCACAGTCACGTGGGTTATCACGTGACAGGCTAAGGAGTCCAACTAAGCGCTCAGGGGGCTTGAATGCTAATCCTACGCGTTTCAGAATCTCGGATTCCTTCCTCAGGGATAGCCCCATGTAGCATAGATCCTTCTTAGATAGCCTGCATCACTTTAAAAAAAAAAAGACTCTCATACATTAAAAGCAAATAGTTCGATCTCACTATTCAGACCGTTTGGAATCAAAGTATCCAGTTCAAATATCCATCGGGTTTCCTCTCTGGACATCTGGTGTATAAAATTGCCTTTCCTCCAACTTTTGTTGACTACTTTATGACCTGTGAATTTAATATTCCTTATAGAGCCTCCATGGTATAGCAAAAAATGGTTGGACAGGGGATGTCCTGTGTGTTTCTTGCAGATATTCCGCAAATGTTCTCCAGTCCTAACATGCAGCGGACGTTTAGTACGCCCTATATAGAGTTTTTCACAAGGGCACATAATGCAATATATCCCTCCCTTTGTGTCACACGTAATAAAATCTTTAATCGCGACTTCTTTGGATTTATTAGAAATGGAAAACTGTTTACTCACCCCTAATTTCTTACAAGGGGCGCATTTTCTGCAGGGAAAAAAAACATGTGGATGTTGTTGTGAATGGAGGTTTAAGGTCATTGTGGGATTTAAAATAGAGGGAGCTACTATATTGCCCAAGTTATTAGCTCTTCTAAAAATAAACCTAGGATGTGCCGGCAATAATTCCCCAATGACTTTATCGTTCTTCAATATCCTCCAATGTTTGGTCACAATTTTTCTGAAAATATGACTATTGGCATTATACTGAGTAATGATTGGAATTTCCTCCATAATTGTGTTATCAATCTCTTTCGTTTTGTGTCGAAGTAACTTGTCACGGGGTATTTTACTTACTAAATCCCTGACATTCTGCAGGAATTGAATATTATAACCCTTCTGAGTAAACGTTTTTGTTAAAATGGCAGCTTCATCATTGAAGTCGGCCAACCTGGAACAATTTCTATGGGCTCGTATGAATTGGCTCTTTGGAATGTTAATGAGCCAACTCGGAAGGTGACAGCTATCTAAAGATATGTAGTTGTTGGAGTCCGTAGGTTTGTGATACAATTTTGTCTGGATAGTGTTCCCATCTATAAAAATATTTAGGTCTAAAAAATTTACTTCTTTAAAACTGGTGGTAGCCGTAAAATTTAAAAAATTACAATTTTTATTTAATTCACTAATAAAATCCACTAAAAGACTAGACCCACCAGACCATATAAAAACCACATCGTCAATAAAGCGTTTCCATAGTACCAGATTCGCCCTAAGGTTGCCTTCAGGAAAAATAGTTTCCTGTTCCCACATCCCAACATATAGATTTGCATAACTTGGTGCGAACCTAGTACCCATAGCGGTCCCCCACTGCTGGGAGTAGTAGTCCACTCCAAATCTGAAGAAGTTATGGGTCAGTATAAATTGAATACATTCAATAATAAAAGAAATCTGGTCATTAGGTAAAATATTAGCCTGTTCCAAAAAAAATCTTGCAGATTCACAGCCCTTTTCATGCTGGATTACAGTGTACAACAAAGTGATATCCAAAGTGCCCAAAATAAAATGTTCTTCCCATTCAATGGTCTGTAAAACTTGTAGTACATGGGTACTGTCTTTCAAGTAGGCCGGGAGTGTAGGAACCAATTTCTGCAAGCAATAGTCGACAAATTTAGACAAATTGGCTGTTAAACCACCTAAAGCTGATGTTATTGGTCTACCCGGGGGGTTGGTCAGACTTTTATGGACTTTAGGGAGATAATAAAAATAAGGGACCCTGGGGTGAGTGGTATTGATGAAGTCAAACTCCTCTTTTTCATAAAACCTCTGTCTAGTCCATTTTTTATTAAGCATTGCATTTCTGCAAGATACCTAGCTGATGGATCACCGTCCAAGATTCTATAAGTGCAAGTATCAGACAGTATACGCAGGTCCTCTTTTTCATAGTCGGCGGAGTTCAAAATAACTATACTGCCTCCTTTGTCTGCTGGTCTGATTATAATCTCATGATTATCTTGAAGTTGTTTTATGGCTCTACGTTCACCGTTTGACAAATTATGTTTAAATTTTACACACCTCTTGTCAGAGATTCTTCTAATATCATGTACAACATTATTCTGAAAGGCTTCAAAAGCCTCAGAATAGCCTTGGATTGGATTGAAGTTAGATTTCTTTTTCAGAGAGGTGTGTTGATATGGCTCAACATTTTCTAACGTTCCATCAGGATTACTGGTGGTGACTCTTTTTTTAATGTAGTGCTTTTTAATGGCTAATCTTTTCATAAATGATTAGATACCTATAAAGGCCTGAAACCTATCGAACTTAGCACTGGGAGCATATTTAAGGCCTTTGTTTAATAGACTTCTATCATTGTCAATTAAGATATACTTGCTGAGATTAAAGATCTTTTGTTCTGGCTGGACTGATTTGCTTTAGTTGGTAATTGTTTATTCTTTTTTTTGGTAAGTTTCCCACCCCTACATCCCCTTTTCCACTTCTTTTTTGGCCTACCTGAAAAAACGGAAGGTGGCTCTGTTTAGTTTTCGGGCTAGATTTTCTCTCAGGGGTGGCTGTATTCTTTTGCCTTAAGGATTGATTGATCCGGTTAATATTAGAAATTGAAGGAATATTTTCCATATCATCCAATGGTGAAAATCTATTTTGGGTGGATGTAGGGGGGGCTGGTGTAGATATAGCTAGTGCTATATCTGCGGTTTAGACATCATCTTGATTGGAAACCATACTGCATGTATTATTGATCTCAGTGTTACCCATATCAGAAACAAGGTGAATAGAGAGTCTTTCGCTAGAAGTTAATAGAGAATTCTCATCCTCTTGTATTTCATCCAAAGTTACTAGTGGACTATGTGGTCTGGGGGAATAATAATTTCCACCACAGAAGGAACTTGTATTAAGAAAGATTGGCTAGTGCAGTCGACTATCAGGTCTAGCAGGCATCAAATCTCTTCCAAATTTTTTTGTTTTCCTTTCAATAATCTCTTTTTCTTTTATACGTATTCTCCTCCTTATGTTAACAGAGAGATGGATAATTTCTGGATGTGATTCATATGGTTTGATCACTTCAAATAATTTTGATATCTCATCCCTTATTTTGATGAGACCATTTCTCCTTTTGTCTATAATAAATGACACTGCCTTCTTGGAAAACTCTTTAAACATAGAATTCCACTCGGCTAATGTGTCGCCATCCCCAATATCACCTGAAAGGGTTTTGTAAACTATATATAATATAGTTGTTTCATGCGTTCTACTTATTGTGGATCTGTATAGTGAATGTGCCATTTGTGGGGACTTGAACTTATGGTATTGTATGGGATCGCCCGGATTTAGATGGTTTGAGTGTTGTGCCTCTACAGGGTTCACCACTCTTCCTACTAATCGGTCATGGGTTACCAATCCCAGCTAATGGGAGGTGTTCCTATTTCCTAAGGACTTTTCCCTTTACCAATGTTGTTCCTTAGCTATAAGCAATTCTTATGTGGCGTAACATTCACTTCCTATATGGGAATCCTTCTAAGAGATTGAACGCTTCATTCTTTATGAATGCAATTATACATTCTTTGCAACTGGGCAAAATTTTCCCTTTTTTAAAATGGCGCTGACAGATGAGATGTGCTACTGCGCATGAACAGTGAGACCACGCATGTCTGTTTATTTCTTTCCATCTCTTAAGATGGCGCTGACTATGATGATGCGCTATTGCGCATGAGCGGTGGTGTGGTATACACAGCAGGTAACTTCCTGCCCTGCGCACTCTTTTGTTGTGGACGCTGGGGCTTGGTGTTCTTAATGGCATCAGGGTGAGTCATATTCATTAAACATGTATTCATCAGCTGCCGCTGTTATATAATTATCTTTTGTGCATGATATTCATATCTTTGTGAGTATTATTTTTTTATACAATGCACTTGGGCACTTTATATTAAGTATAAGTATTAAGTATTAAGTATATTAAGTAAGTATTAAGTATATTAAGTATTAAGTATATTAAGTATTTGACTGTATATTAAGTATTAAGTATATTAAGTATTTGACTGTATATCACTATGCTGGAGATTCATCTTCATGTTTTTTATATTGTATAATTGTTATAAAATACCTGTATAATTTGTGTGCTATAAAAAAGCACTCATTTGTCACATTGCACTGCTTGAGAAAGGTCCGCACCCTTTCTGGACCGAAACGTCGCACTGAATGGGCATATAGCCCGATGAGCTGAATAAATCATCTTTAGGCTGAGTGCAGACAGACTTTTTGGCCCTGCGGATTTTTCCGCGCAGAATGGAAGAAATCCGCATGTCAAATGACCTGCATTTTTCCTGCGGATTTCTTCCATTTTTCATGCGGTTTTCATGCGGTTTTTGTGCGGTTTTCCATCGCGGTTTTCCCCCTGCGGATTTGGTGACAGGGGAGATGGAAAACCGCACAAAAGAAGTAACATGCTGCGGATTTTGTACCGCGGAAAAATCCGCAGCGTCTGCACAGCGTTTTTTTTTTTACATTGATTTTAAGGCTACTGTACATCACAATGCAGAAATGCAACGTTTCTGCACGGTAAAATCCGCTGCGGAACCGCTGCAAATCTGCATCGTGTGCACACAGCCTTATACTCTTCAAAAGGTGTGCTGCTTTCAATTTTTGATTGATAATCCTATCCTGTGTGATACTGACTGCTGAGCTGTGTATCAAATCCTATCCTGTGTGCAGGGCCGCACCTATAATGAGGCCATTTGAGTGAGCTGCTCAAGCGGCAGGCAGCAGGGGACAGCATTATGCGCTCTGCTACCAGCAGCACCTACAACTTAGCCTGCACACTGGTGCTGCTGGTAGCGTGCAAAGGCTTGTAAGTGATGAGCTCACAGGAGGGAAGGAGTCAGGGCCCCGATCATGTGACCCCTGACTCCTCCCCTCCTGTGACCTCATCACAGGTCCTGTGCGCATCAGCCCTCGGTCTATCAATCATCTCCATCCCTGCTCTCCTGTGCCGCTATGTTCTATTCTCGGCCAAGGACCTGTGATGAGGTCACAGGAGGGGAGGAGTTGAGGTCTGTTCTTTTTTTCTGCCCCTCTTTTTTCCTCTCTGTTTTTTCTTTCTTTCTCTCTATTTCTTTCTTTCTTTCTCTCTCTGTTCTTTCTTTCTTTCCCCTCTTTCTTTCTCTCTCTCTTCTTTCTTCCTCTCTCTGTTTTCTTTTTTCTCTCTCTCTGTTCTTTCTTTCTTTTCCTCAGTACCAGTCAGTGTGCCCACAGTACCGGTAGAATAAGAGGGGTAGGAAACTAGGTGGCAGTGGTCACATTGAGCCTTTCATACTTTTTACTGGTGTATAATCATATGCCCTGAGCACCCCTATAAAGTGGGCCAGCCCCAGACAATAGGGTACAAACAAATCACTATTACTATCAGTCCAAGTGGACAATTTATATGTAAAGTTAATGATGTCCCTGTGCCAAGCAGTGAGGAGGATCAGAATACACTGAGGAGACCAGAGCAGCGGGGTACGGTGAGAAGAATGATATGGGGCCCATTATGCTGTATAAAGTAATATATGGGGCCCAATATACTGTATAGAGAATTATATGGGGCCCATAATACTGTATGGAGCATTGTGTGGGGATAGGGGATGACTTTCTGTTTGTTGTGGATCTGACCGCTGGGACGCCATGATCCTAGGAAACGTAGCTTTGAAGAGCACCATGTAAATGGAGTTGTGGTCAATCATGCGCACTGTGGTGCCATTCACATGTGGCTCTTCAAATAGCTCCTTTAAGAGAGTGATGAGGGGATGACAAGTATAGAAAAAATTCACTGATCGGGGCTGATGAGTGCTATAGTTTGTGGGCTGGTGGGATTTGTGAGGCAGGGCTGCATTTTTGTCCCAGTCCGGCTCTGTGCCAGGCCTATTAATGCCATTAATGACCCCTGTTCTGGATACTTCTGTGTTGTTCTTGTATGTGCGTGTGATGGCGCCGACATCCTTGTGTTTGGACACTTTTTTTTACTATTTATCTAAATCAAAATGTCCACTATTGTACTCAGTTTTACAATACAGATATAAAAATTTTCTTTGTGTGCGGGGGGGGGGTGTCATTTTGCTGTTCGCCGCAGGCAGCATAGAGGCTAGGTTCACCTCTGCCTGTGTGATACTGACTGCTGAACAATGTATCTAATCCTATTCTGTGTGATAGTGTCTGCTGAGCTGTGTATCAAATACTATTCTGTGTGATACTGTGTGCTGAGCTGTGTATCGAATCCTATCCTGTGTGATACTGACTGCTGAGCTGTGTATCTAATCCTATCGTGTGTTACTGACTGCTCAGCCGTGTATCTAATCCTATCCTGTGTGTTACTGACTGCTGAGCAGTGTATCTAATCCTATCCTGTGTGATACCATCTGCTGAGCCATGTATCTAACCCTATCCTGTGTTATACTGACTGCTGAGCCATGTATCTAATACTATTCTGTGTGATACTGTGTGCTGAGCTGTGTATCTAATCCTATCCTGTGTGATACTGTCTGCTGAGCCATGTATCTTTTCCTATCCTGTGTGATACTGACTGCTGAGCTGTGTATCTAATCCTATCTTGTGTGATACTGACTGCTGAGCTGTGTACGAGTCTAATCCTATCCTGTGTGATACTGACTGCTGAGCCGTGTATCTAATCCTCTCCTGTGTGATACTGACTGCTGAGCTGTGTATCTAATCCTATCTTGTGTGATACTGACTGCTGAGCTGTGTACGAGTCTAATCCTATCCTGTGTGATACCGTCTGCTGAGCCGTGTATCTAATCCTATCCTGTGTGATACTGACTGCTGAGCTGTGTATCTAATCCTTTCCTGTGTGATACTGACTGCTGAGCCGTGTATCTAATCCTATTCTGTGTGATACTGTCTGATGAGCTGTGTATCGAACCCTATCCTGTGTGATACTGTCTGATGAGCTGTGTATCTATTCCTATCCTGTGTGATACTGACTGCTGAGCCGTGTATCTAATCCTATCCTGTGTGATACTGGGCTCCCCCTGCAGTCTGTGTCAGAGGGTGGTCTGTGTTGGCACGGTAATTAATTGTGTTATTTCCAGATTTACAGAAGGACGATAACACCATAGAAATTATAAGAATAATAGGCCAAATTGTTTGGTGAATTGGAACGTGCGGGAAGTAAGCAGAACAATTGCGGATGGTACCCACGGTCCGGAGGAGATGAGACTGTCCTCCGGGCTTTGGGTACCATATCCCTGTAAAAAATAGAATTTAAAATAAAAAATATTGTTATTCTTACCTTCCGGCGTCCCGCGCAGCATTCCCGCTTCTCATCACGCTCCCGTTCCCAGTAGTCCTTTGCGAAAATGCCCGCGATGGCGTCCGTTCTCGCGGGATCGCGAAGTCTCGCGGTCATTCGCGCGACGTCATCGCGAATTACCGCGAGACATCGCGATCCCGCGAGAACGGACGTCATCGTGGGCATTTTCACAAAGGATTACTGGGAACGGATGCGTGGGACGCCGGAAGGTAAGAATAACACCATTTTTTATTTTCTTTTACATTCTATCTTTTACTACTGATGCCGCATAAGTAGTAAGGGGGCTGTATTACTCGTCAAAAAGAAATCTGACAGGTACCACGCCCCTATCAAAGTGTATCAAACACGCCCCTTTTATACAATTTGATATCAAATTGTTATAAAAGGGATGTGTTTGATACACTTTTATACAATTTGATATCAAATTGTATATAAAAAGGTATTATAGGACAAAATATTTATATGTCCAATTATTTTCTCTTTTATAGGACTTTTAATAAAGTAGAATAAAAGTAGAATAAAAGGATCGTGATTGAATCACTTTTATATCAATCGCTATTGTTTGATATAAAAGGATGTGTTTGATACGCTTTTATATGACCAATAAAGGACCCTTTTATATCCTTTTTATACTTTAATTAGTATCGGTTCATTGGGCATATTATGTATATGGCCAATATTTTAATAAAGGAATCAAATGTTTGCCTTTTATAGACATTTTATACTTTAATTAGTATCGATTCAATGGGTGTATTATTTATATGGTGAATATTTTAATAAAGGAAAACATTTTATTCGAATTGTAAATAAAAATGAGAGACGCCATTTTTATGAAAAATATAATAGTGTTTATTGAACAACAATCAAATACATTTTATAAAGCATTACATTTGACATTTACACTGTTGAGTTTGTATCCGTAGGTCTTTGGGCCAGCAGATACAAACTCAGTGATGTAAGTGTCATCAGGTATCTCACTGGTCAATTCCCCCAGGTAATCACCTAAAGGAGGACTCCACTCACCTTCTCTCTGCACAAAGATAACAGAATCAGTATCGTGATAAAGGCACCTTTCCTGCAGCCTGTCCAGCAGAGAGTAAAGCTCTAGTCTAGCATACGCTGTTGTAAAACAGGCTATAAAAATGTTTGTGTTCTTGTTGATGGTGTGGTGCCCTTCTGTATATTTCCAATCTATTGTTGCGGTTTCATCATCAATAAAATGCAACATCGAAACATCGTAATACGGTAAAAAAACATGTTGAAACAGTTCATCAGGATCGCTAATAATGCTGGTACATGGTAAATTAGATTTCTGGGCAAACTTTCCCCATAAAGAATTTAAGAAAAGTTTGGAGATCTGTCTCTTAGCAGGGTTCTCTCCTATAATTTCAGAGCGTAATTGAACCCCTTCTTTTTCAAGAAAGGAATCAATGTACTGTTGTTTCTTACTGTCATCAGTGCACCAGCTAGGATAGCCTGAGGCCTCCTGCTTATCCCTAAGATGTAATTTAATGTACCGAGAAAACAGGCGGTCACTGGTTTTAGGAAAATCCCAAATTTCATAGATGTGGGCTATCCTATAGCCTTTCCCTATGGCCATCTCAAGCTCTATAGTGCACCATGTACCTGTCAGAGCCCGCTCTTCATCACTATGTGTACATTCCTCTGTCTGCGAATTTACAGAGCATGTGTAGCATAGAGGAAACAATAATTTTTTGTTGAGTTTTACCGGTAGAACAGGAAAAAATAAATCCCTCGGAGGGTAGACCTTGACTTTGGCAATTCCAAAGTATTTTTTAATGAACCCAAATCCTCATAGATAATGTGTGGATGACCAACGGGATATGTTTTAGTTTTGTTTACAAAAGGATACAGGCTGGTGAAATCATAGTAATGTAGCGTCTCCCCAGGCTTCAGTTGGTGATAAAGTTTAATGGCATTAGTACGGCCCCCATAAAGAGCATCGCGGGGGTCTAAAGGGACTGGGAATTCCATTTGGAGAAGAAATGATTGAAGATTAGAATCTTTTTGAATCATTTCATTCCATTCATGTTCCCACAGGACTCTCACTGTGTAGCCACACCACTGCAGAAAACGTTTTTTAGCTAAAAAGGCATAATATAATTGACCATAGGAGGTGTTTGTGACCTTATTTGAATCGTATTCATTATAGCAGATTGGACACCCATGATAAAAACACCCCTGAAATTCGAATGCGATATGTCTCTCATTAACATAGGCATAACCGTCTAAAAAATATTTCCCAACTCGTTTTTCACCACCTCTTAAAGCATGTTGGATTGCTATGTTCTCTGTGTCGGATACATACATGAGCCACTGTATAGCGGGTGATGAAAACCGTTTTTGTGTCTTGTGATAATTATCACCCGGTAAAATGGCAATGGTCTTTTTTGGAAGAAATTTAAACCTGTACATTGACATACATACAGATGCAAGGGTTACGAGTTGAAAAGGATCAACACATCTGGACACTTCAATTTTTTTCTTTTCTTGCTTACAGTATATTTTAACATTTTTCTGCGTCATTTCCATGACACGCTCCCTGTAAAGTTCACATGAGTGTCTCAGAATCTCAACATCTTGTTTACAGTAAGACTTTAGTTCAGAATTAAAGTCAAAAGTTGTATTTTCCTGCGTCTCATACCACTCCATGAATTCCCCTTTCTCACTAGGTGACATGTACTCTACCCCATAATATTTTACAGCTGGTAGGGGGCCCACATAGTTTTGATTTTCTTCGGTGTTAAAAAAGTGGGGGAAATGTCCTTTTGAGCCTGAGAACCCCATAGCCTGTGGCATCTTACTAAGTTTCATCGGTATGAAATTTAGGGAGTCAATAAACCTCAGTTCCAAATCAGGCAGTGTTACACACAAGAGACGGCCACCTCGGGATATTAATTTCACACAGAGTTTTTCAGAAATCAGTTCCTTAACAATAAAGTATGCATCGTATCTTCCAGCATTGTGGGCTATAAACGTATTTCCAGAAAATTTACCGGATGTAAAGAATTGCACAAAATCATGAGTTGCTGATTTACCTTCAAACTCCCAGGAGGGGCTACCATACAGCGTCGTAGCATAAATATAATTTGGGATGTGAGTACCTGTCTCCTGCATACATTCAAAGTCATAAAATATATATTGATCTGTCGCCTCCTTTGGTACATACCGGCGCATGTAACAAAGGTGTTCATCAAATTTATTTAAATGTCTGTGACAGACAGGACAGCGCAACCCTTTACATTTATGTTCGGAATCACTTTCTCTGGGGACAAAATGATGACATTTATCACAAAATATTTTAAGTCTGCAGAATGTTGGATTATCTGCAGATAAATGAGTGTGGTGGTCTAAGCACTCACTGGACCGACAAAACACACGACAAATTGGACAGCGAGGCGGCTGATCCATGTCGGTTCTCTCCACACAACTCTCTCTTTGACAAGCCTTGCAAAAATATTGACACGAATGATTAAATTTGTGATGAAACAACGAATTGCATCTTTCACAAAAGTAATCCGCGCCGATAAAACCCTTCATATTTTTGATACCGTAGTAGTGATTATCATGATGCAATATGAAAATAGTTCTAGCACTAGGGGTATTACCTGTTTGAAAATATCGCCAGTCGCCCTGACTGTAGTATAATACTTTAATGTTGATACCCAGATGTTTCTCAAAAGCTTCAATATCACTAAAACTTATAAGCTGGTCCTCAGGGATGGCCAGGGCCACGTGTATGGATTTAGCACAATTCAGTAAAACTGTATCACCAACATCAGTGTCGGTGATCAGGGCGCACACGCTAGCGGCAAAGCACAGATTCATGATGTAATTATTATAGTCGTAAAGCCATCGTTTCTTTTGCTTAATGATTTGACTACTCGCTATAGATTTCAGACGTCTTTTTATGCCGCCGCATCTGTTTTTAATAATTGTTATGACTAATTTCAGGGAGCTGTTTGCTAAGCATTCAGCATTGCTTTGCAATGTGCGAGCTACGGCATTTAAGAATGCTTCAGAACTAAAATCCTCCCTTGTCTGTTTTGTAGTGAAAATGGGATCTAACGTGTCACCGCCTTCAAGCCTTAACTGAACAAAGTCTCCAGGGTCAATGTCTCTGATAACTCTGTCCAGTAAAGACTGAATGGCTCCATGCACAATGTTTAGGGCCTCTACGAATGATTGAATGCGGTCTAAATTTACAAATCTGAAATGATCAATATACATGCGAGCATTGAAATTGCGGACATCTCTTTGATGGTGATAAAAATGTTGTAAAAATACTGAATGATCTACGTCCTGTACATTATCATCAACATAACCATCAGATGCATCATCATGTCCATTTTCATCTATGTCCCGTACATTTTCATCAACATGACCGTCAGCTGCAACATCATGTACATTTTCAGCCTGTGTTTCAAGAGGCTCAAAGCTTTGAGCGATTGGAGACACATCGGGGCTAACACCCCTAGGGGGATCATGGCTGTGAAACGAGGGACTCTGTGCATGTATCAACAGCTGAGGGTTTTGTGTAGTTATCGGTCTGTGAGTTGGCTCTCGCAGGCTTCTAGCTGCTAGTGAACGTCTTGCGCTAATCAACAACCTTTGAGCGCGTTTAATTGTTCTCGATCTATAACCCCTTTGTGGAGATATTTTAGACAGTTTCTGCAGACCATAACCAACCAAGCCTAGTCACATTGAATTATTTTTATTTGATTTCACAAAGACTGATGGACCATCTGCACAGTCTCTTTGGAATGCATATAGCTCATCAACAATGTCAGGTGTTGGTGCTGCAGTTTGTAACCTTTCATAAGTGTCACAGAAATATTTAAGATGAGTAATAACGTTTTTGTAATTTAGGTACTGAGGCGCCATATCATGAAACACCTTATACTGTTCTTCAGGCCACCCAGGGGTAATTGGGGTATTATGTACTTTTTGTTTTTTACTTGCCCCCTGGGTCTGGGTTGATACTGTTCGTCTCTTTAAAGGATGTACAATTGCAAATTCATTAGACGTTCCTGCAAAAGTAATATCTGCAGGGTGTATAGTATGACACACACGTATATTGTCCAGATTAGAGGTCTTCTTACCCTCAGCAAGCTGATCAATTTCTCTGTTGATGGCTTCACGTTCAGCTTGTGCCACACCGTCCACGGAAATGATTGAATGTGTATTATTGGGTGCAGCTGAGGCGGCGCTATATTTTCGGGTCGAAGACTTCGGTACCGCCTTCCTAGGTTGCTTGCGTTTCACAGGAATTTCTTCATCCGACAGAACAATGATTGGTGAAAGCGGAGTTGATCTCACTGCCGGATTAACTCTTTGTGGGGGGATCTGCGTTGGCCCGTAAGTATGCTCCTGCAGTACTTGAGGCTGCAGCAACGGCTGTGCATCTTTTTTTAGCATATTCTTTGTATCTAAAAGAAAAAGTTACATGTGTCAGATGTCCATGAAGCTTGAGTAACAATGGAAATGTTACATGTACCAGATAGTGAAGAAACACATATAAGTGTTTGTATAAAGATAGTATTTTAGGTTGTACCCCTTATGAGCAGGGGCCTCATTAATTTTGCTTTAATTATTGTTTTGATAACTGTTACTTATGCCTGGATGTCTAGGAATAGCTGAATTATAAATCTCTGCAGAATATGTAAGCTCTAAATAAATAAAGATTATTATCATTATTACAGAAAAACGAAATATATACTTACAAGATTGTTCTGGGTATTGGTCTTCTGCACGCTCTGGGTTAATAGTCATCTCACTATTCACCGTCAGTGGGATGTATGTATTTTCATTTGAATATAGCCTTTTTCTTGCCGCTCGTTTATCTGCCGTAAATAAAATAAAACTATTAGACATGCCTGAAATGATTTTCTTCACGATACTGATTATCTATTGTTTTCAAGCTCACAGTACCTTTTCGAAACAGCAGCGCCATATTTTTTGGTTTCCCGCTAGGCCTGATAGAAACCCTGGGTGCCCTAATCTTGAGCGATGTGTTTCGTGGTTTCCGCGGCTTTTTAGGATTGTTAGAAACCATGGGCCCATCAACATTATAGCATTCTTTCAAGTGTTGGTCGCCTGTATAAGAAATTAGGGGAAATTTCATCCCTGCATACATACGGACTCTTTTTTCAAAGAGATGTTACTTTTTCCATATGTTCTTACCTTTTTGATATGTTTGTTGCCTCCGCAGCGGATTCACCAGATTTAAAGGCTCTTCAGTAACATGGACGTTTTCTTGCTTATCGTCCGCTTGCAGCATCTCAGCATCTGTATGAGAAATTGTATTTAGTTTCACGTCTACATATGATTAAAGCAGTTATTATACAAATATACAGCTTACCAGTGATAGCATAATGTGAAGTTGCAGTACTTGATTCTCCGCCAGCATTAAAAGGTGCTAAAGGGTATGCATCTATGGAATCCAAAGTCTGAAGTATCTGAGGAAAGGCGCTGTTTAGTGACTCTTCTGAAAAAGAGCAAAATATTATATAATTAATATACAAAACAAAACTTTAATCAGATTGTCTAACACTCCGTTCATTATATTCAATATAAGACCTACCTAGTTGGTCGCATTGTGTGCTCGTAAGAAGAGGCTCGGCTTGTTCAAAATCGTAGTCTTCCATCTTAACTAAAATGATTTAAATTGTGAATACTATTATACTTTTAAAATTATTAACTATAACTATGCGGTGGGAAGTACTATAAAATAAATTATAATCTAAGTCTATGCCGAAGAAATACATTTTATATACTATATGATAATTGATACAAAAGGCAAATAAAATTATAGGTGAACATCAATTAAATAATTATACATCAAATAAATATTGTATTAAATATCTAAATTTCTTCTAAATTAGTAAATCTATTCTAAGGAAAATACAATTATATCCTATATAATAAATATTACTATACAGCAATTGACCACAATATTAATTAAATAATGTGTTAATACTTACTATTTTAAAGAGTAGAAGTTGCTGTCCAGTATAACAGGAATGCTGTCTCTGCCGCTGAATGTGTGTAAGGGCATCACCTAATGGCCTGTTTTAAAGCCAGACAGCAGGATTGCTCCACCTAGATTCACAGCCCAGTTACACCTCACCAAAAGGTCTCAAGCAATCAGCAGAAAGTCTACACCTCCAGTTAACACCCACAAGAGCCTCCCAGTTACAGCCCATCATGCTGGCCCAAACAATCATGGTATACTCATATTATAATGATATCAAGCATGATATATTTGTATTACATTCCACATTTTATTTCATTTTATACATTTTGATTTTCTGATAAAGACGGCATTGGTTCATGAGACGATGTCTTCTAGACACGATGAAAAAATATTAGAGAACCAGTATTTTACTCCTAATGCCTCCGGCTCCTATGGCGGAATTGATAAATTATATAGAGAAACTAGAGATTACGGAATTAAAAAATCAATTGTGCGTGATTGGTTAAATAACCCGGATAGCTATTTGTTGCACAAACCTGTGAGAAAAAGATTTCTGACAAATAAGATCATGGTCTCAAACATGGATGCATTGTGGCAAGGAGATTTAGTGAGTTTAATTGACTATTCGAATGAAAATGATAATGTTAAATATATCCTTACCGTGATTGATTGCCTATCAAAATTTGCATGGTGCGTAGCCTTATCAAACAAGACTGGGGCCACTGTAGCCTGTTCATTCGAGCTGATATTTCAAAATGATAAGCGCATACCGAAGAAATTACAGACGGATCGGGGCAAAGAATTTATTAATTCGTCGATGAAGCGCCTTTGTAAAACGTATGATATTCTACATTATCTTACGAATAATGCAGTTAAGGCCTCTATTGTGGAGCGGTTTAATCGTACATTAAAAACTCGAATGTGGCGGTATTTTACAAAAAATAACACTAATAGGTATATTGATATTTTACCAGATTTGGTTGATAGCTACAATCGAACCTATCATTCTACCATTCGATGTAGACCAATTGATGTTACAAGCAAAAATTCACTACAAATATGGAAAAATATTTATGGCTCGAGCATGAAAAATAAACGTATTAATCCTTCTTTTAAAATTGGCGACAATGTACGTTTGGTCCAATATAAACGTACATTTATGAAAGCATATGAACAATCATATACCGATGAAATATTTATCATATCCGAAATTAACACAAAATTCCAATTCCCCCTCTACAAAATCGTGGAATTGTACGGAGAACCTGTGATTGGGTCATTTTATAAGGAGGAACTACAAAAAGTCACATCGGATGAGAATCGCATCTACAAAATAGAAAAAGTGTTAAGAAAAAAGCGCGTCAGAGGGTCCACCCTGTATCTCGTTAAATGGAAGGGATATCCGGAAAAATTTAATACTTGGATTAAAGAAAACCAGCTGACGGACCTCTAATCATGGATTCTGGATCATTTTATATTACCCTAGCGTGTAATGCGTCAAGTAAGCTATTCCCAGACAACACGATTTCGAATTTTACCACTAAACTGGCAAAGCCTGTACATCTTGTAGGCCCGTATGAAGTTGCCCTCACAGAATTTCATTATCCCCACACCTGGTTTACTTTCGAAAATAGCGAAGGCACATTTTTTCTTGGAAAACGAGGGGATGTTCTAAGAGAATATTTCGTAAAAGCAGGCTATTATTTAAATATTTCGGACCTTATAAGGGCTATTAATGAACGGATTGACAGTTTGAAGATTGCACCGGAGGGCTTAAAGCTCCGCTTTGACGAAGTGAAGAGAAGTGTTACTCTATCGGATTCCCCCACGATACATTTTGCTCCAGGCCCAAAATTGTCTCATATTTTTGGACTACCACCTTATATTGAGGCCTATGATAATAGTGTGATTAGCCCCAAGAAGAGCTACGCAGATATCATGAACGGATTTTATACCTTATTTATTTACTCAGACATTATTAACCATCAGCTAGTCGGAGATTCTTACGTCCAGCTTCTGAGAACTGCGCAGGTGACTGGTAAAAGTGGGGAGATCATCACACTTCAATACACAAGACCTGATTATGTACCTCTATGCAAACAGCACTTTGATTCTGTAAGCATCTCTATCTTGACTGATCAGGGTACGCCTGTTAAATTCAAGTACGGAAAAACTATTTTGCGATTACATTTCAGACCGCGTCGTGATTGACACGTCAAAATGGTGTCGCAACGTGTTTACGGAGATCCGACCATTTATGCCCGCTACTATATTGCTCAGACAGGTCACGGATTAGAGGGATTTCGGGGTGATGAGTACATGTATGGGGCTGGGCTTGCAGGAATATTTAGAGGCTTATTTAGAAAAGCGGTTCCTCTATTGAGAAAAGGACTCGAATTAGTAAAACCCCATGTAAAGACAGCTGTTTCAAATATTGCTAAGGACGCCATTGCCTCTTTCTCAGCAGCCGCTATGAATAGGCTAAACACACCTCCTCAGGAAGGCTCCGGTATTGTTTATGTTGCTAAAAAACAGAAAAAAAGAAAAAGGCGTGTTCGCTATTCGCCCCCACCAATGCTCATGAATAAAATCACACCCGCAAGACGCAAACGCCAGAAAAGAGTAAGACGCAGTGTTGAAGACATCTTTTAGGAAAAATATATAAAATAAATATATTATATATAACATGGCCTTCATACATGATGCTTCGGTGGAGTGCATGAAATCAGAACTGGATATTTTTCAAATACCTCCTACGCAGGTTTCTGTCGAGAAATCGATATTCATTGAAGTTCAGCCTATTGCAGCTCTGGCGGACAATGCACCACTTGAATTTTTCATATCGGGAAGTGGTGAATATTATTATGATTTAAATAATACCCTACTTTACATAAGTTGCCGGGTCGTAAAACAAGATAATTCTGCCATCGCGGATGGAGCCCGTGTAGCTCTCATTAACTATCCATTAGCGACTCTTTTTAATCAAGTTGATGTCACCCTGGGTGATCGCCTCATCTCACAATCAGACAATCTATACAGCTATAGGGCCTACATTGAAACTCTGCTAAATTACAGCGCACAGACTTTAGCCTCGCAATTCACATCAGGATTATTCTATAAAGATACCGCTGGACATCATGATGTACGAATCCTGGATGGCGCCAATGTGGGCTTCAACAAGCGGGCTCATGCAGTAGCTCACTCGAAGCCCGTCGATTTGCTCGGTCCAATTTTTAGCAACATTTTTAATCAGCCGAAGCTTATATTGAATGGACTTGACCTTAAAATCAAGCTGACGCGAAATAAAGATGCATTCTGTTTAGTTTCTGCTGACCCAGACCCACTCAAAGTACAGATTCTGAACGCATGTCTCTATGTAAAAAGAGTCCAGGTGGCTCCCGCTGTGAGGATTGGTCACTCTCAGGCCTTACTATCTGCTACAGCAAAATATGCTATTGATAGGGCCTGTATGAAAGTGTACAGCATACCTGGGGGCACCCGAATTTCTAATATAGAAAATCTATTTTTAGGAGCTATTCCGCGAGTAATTATATTGGGCTTTGTAGATAATGAGGCCTTTAGCGGGACGTATAATAAAAATCCACTGTACTTTCATCATTATAATGTAAACCATGCGGCTTTATATTTGGATGGTCAGCAGATACCCTCCCAGCCATTCCAACCTAATTTCAATATTGAATTAGCTGTAAGAGAGTATATGGCTCTTGCCCATATTTCTGGAAAGCAGAAGGCCGATTGTGCACTGGCAATTGACCGAGAAGAATTTATGGACGGCTATACATTTTTTGCATTTGATTTATCAGCCGACCAAGAACCTGGAGGTCACTTCTCTCTCATAAAAACTGGGAACCTGCGTTCTGAAGTCCGATTTGCGCTAGCCACCCCTCATACGATAAATATGGTGGTATACGGTGTGAATTCATCTATTCTAGAAATTAATAACCGCCGTGAAGTATTGTATGATTTCTACTGATGATGGATTCCATGCAGCTCACTACGATATTGAAAGCCGATCACTATACAGAGTCCATATTTTATGGGGTGTATCCGTGTGACTTGCTACCGTCAAATAGAGTAACTCAGAGGCCTGCGGCGTACATCGTAAATACAGACCGGTCCAATCAGAGCGGCAAACATTGGATATTAATTTTACTTTGCAATGAAAAGAATGCGATATTCTTTGACAGTTATGGACTCTCACCAGACAGCATACTTTTTCCGGATGAATTTATAATCTTCCTAAAGAGAAATAGCGAATTATTCTGCTATCAAGACAGGCAAATTCAAAATAATTATAGCACGGTGTGCGGCCATTATTGCGTGTATATCCTAAAGAAACTTGCAAGGGGCCTTTCATTCCATGAGATTTTGCAACATTTTACTGATGACTTAAATCATAATGATAATTTAGTATATAAATCTGTAAAGCAAGATTTACTTGAATCAAACTATTCCCCCTGCAAACATTCTTTTATATTTAAGCAGTGTTGCTTTTCCCTGTGCAATATGTAGGCCATTACACAATTTACAATGAGTGTATGATTCTCTCAGTGTCTAGGATGTAGTGACATCTGCTTATCAGTTTTTTTTGTTTTTGTTTTTTTTTTGTTGAGTTAGGCGTAAATAGTGACCTTTCTGCTCTGTTCAATTAAAATATCGTGACCCTATTGTAAGCCCACACCATAACAACTTATCATCTTGTCATGTTTACATCTGTATGTCATTTCAACTTTGACCTTTCTGGACTGATCAGTTAAAATATATAGAGCCTATTGTTAGTCCATACATTAACAACTTATCATATTGTCATCTTTACATCTGTATCTCTTTTCATCTTTGACCTTTATGGTCTGTTCAATTAAAATACATAGCTCCTATTGTATTGCAGTGGTACATCCTGTCTGTATTCGATTTTCCGCATTCCTGAAACCCTACAGGGAAAGGTGCCAGGACACATGAAATGCAAGCCCACAGAAAATACACACAGGCTTTATATTGCCCTGTACTATATATATATATATATATATATATATATATATTGATTTGATTAACTGCAGCACTGTGTGATAAATAAAATGTAATTGAATGTACTTCTTCTAAAATGACAGTGTAAATGTCAAATGTATTGCTTTATAAAAACGTATTTGATTGTTGTTCAATAAACACTATTATCTTTTTTATAAAAGTAGCGTCTCTCATTTTTATTTACAATTCGAATCAAATGTTTCCTTTATTAAAATAATGGTCAAATAAATAAAATACCCAATGGCTGTAAAAGTTTCCTTTATTGGTCATATAAAAGCGTATCAAACACAACCTTTTATATCAAACAATAGCGATTGATATAAAAGTGATTCAATCACGATCCTTTTATTCTACTTTTATTCTACTTTATTAAAAGTCCTATAAAAGAGAAAATAATTGGACATATAAATATTTCGTCCTATAATACCTTTTTATATACAATTTGATATCAAATTGTATAAAAGTGTATCAAACACAACCTTTTATATCAAACAATAGCGATTGATATAAAAGTGATTCAATCACGATCCTTTTATTCTACTTTTATTCTACTTTATTAAAAGTCCTATAAAAGAGAAAATAATTGGACATATAAATATTTTGTCCTATAATACCTTTTTATATACAATTTGATATCAAATTGTATAAAAGTGTATCAAACACATCCCTTTTATAACAATTTGTATAAAAGGGGCGTGTTTGATACACTTTGATAGGGGCGTGGTACCTGTCAGATTTCTTTTTGACGAGTAATACAGCCCCCTTACTACTCGCATAGGCGGCCTCAGTAGTAAAAAGTTGGTCATGCTCGTCAAACACTGTGTTTGACGAGTGTGACCAACCTGTCAATCAGTTCTCCAAGCGATGCTACAGATCGCTTGGAAAACGCTAGCATTTTGCAAGCTAAATACGCTTGCAAAATGCTAGTTTTTCCGCGGGAAAATCGTGGGAATTTAAAATGCGATTTTCTCGCGGAAAGGAATTCCGGAACTCTCGCGGTAATTTCCGCGAGAGTTCCGGTACGTGTGCACTTAGCCTTACGGTGCTCAAAACCACATTCAAGAAGTTTATTAACCCTTCAGGTGCTTCATAGGAATTTTTTGAATATTTAAAAAAAATGAACATTTAACTTTTTTTCACAAAAAAATACTTCAGGTTCAATTTTTTTTTATTTTATCAAGGGTAATAGGAGCAATTGGACTGCAAAAGTTATTGTACAGTTTGTCCTGAGTACGCTGATACCTGATATGTGGGGGGGGTAACCACTGTTTCGGTGCATGGTAGAGCTCAGAAGGGAAGGAGCACCGTTTGACTTTTTCAATGCAAAATTGGCTGGAATTCAGATCGGATGCCATGTCACGTTTGGTGAGCCCCTGATGTACCTAAACAGTGGAAACCTCCCACAAGTGACCCCATTTTGGAAACTAGACCCCCCAAGGAACTTATCTAGATATGTGGTGAGAACTTTGAACCCACAAGGGCTTCACAGAAGTTTATAACGTACAGCGGTACAATTAAGAAATCATTTTTCCACAGAAAAGATCTTTTCACCCCAAATTTTTATTTTTCCAAGGGTAACAGGGCCCTAAGAGTTATTGTGCAATTTGTCCTCAGTACGCTGATACCCCATATGTGGGTGTAAACGACTATTTGGGCACATGGCAGAGCTCAGAAGGGAAGCAGCGCCATTTGACTTTTTTGGCTTGAATTGAGATCTGGCACCATGTCGCGATTGGAAAACCCCTGATGTACCAAAACAGTGGAAACCTCCCACAAATGACACCATTTTGGAAACTAGACCCCCCAAGGAACTTATCTAGATGTGTGGTGAGAACTTTGAACCCCCAAGGGCTTCACAGAAGTTTATAACGTACAGCCGTACAATTAAAAAAATCATATTTTTTCCACAAAAATGATCTTTTCACCCTCAATTCTTATTTTTCCAAGGGTAACAGGACCCTAAGAGTTATTGTGCAATTTGTCGTGAGTACGCTGAAACCCCACATGTGGGGGTAAACCACTATTTGGGCGCATGGCAGAGCTCGGAAGGGAAGCAGCGCCATTTGACCTTTTTGGCTGGAATTGTGATCGGACACCATGTCGCGTTTGGAAAGCCCCTGATGTACCAAAACAGTGAAAACCCCCCACAAATGACACCATTTTGGAAACTAGACCCTCCAAGGAACTTATCTAGATGTGTGGTGAGCACTTTGAACCCCCCAGTGCTTCACAGAAGTTTATAACGCCCGGGCGTGAAAATAAAAAATCGTATTTTTCCACAAACATGATCTTTTAGTCACCAATTTTTTTATTTTCCCAAGGGTAACAGGAGAAATTGGACCCCAAATGTTGTTGTCCAGTTTGTCCTGAGTACGCTCATACCCCATATGAGGGAGAAAACTACTGTATGGGCACACGTTAGGGCTCGGAAGGGAAGTAGTGACGTTTTGGAATGCAGACTTTGATGGAATGCTCTGCGGGTGTCATGTTGCCTTTGGAGAGCCCCTAATGTACCTAAACAGTGGAAACCCCCCACAAATGACACCATTTTGGAAACTAGACCTCCTAAGGAACTTATCTAGATGTGTGGTGAGCACTTTGAACCCCCAAGGGCTTCACAGAAGTTTATAACGTACAGCCGTACAATTAAAAAATCATATTTTTTCCACAAAAATGATCTTTTCACCCTCAATTCTTATTTTTCCAAGGGTAACAGGACCCTAAAAGTTATTATGCAATTTGTCCTGAGTACGCTGATACCCCACATGTGGGGGTAATCCACTATTTGGGCGCATGGCAGAGCTCGGAAGGGAAGCAGCGCCATTTGACGTTTTTGGCTGGAATTGAGATTGGACACATGTCACGTTTGGAAAGCCCCTGATGTACCAAAACAGTAAAAAAAAACCACAAATGACACCATTTTGGAAACTAGACCCCCCAATGAACTTATATATATGTGTGGTGAGCACTTTAAACCCCCCAGTGCTTCACAGAAGTTTATAACGCCCGGGCGTGAAAATAAAAATATCGTATTTTTTCCACAAACATGATCTTTTAGTCCCCAATTTTTTTATTTTCCCAAGGGTAACAGGAGAAATTAGACCCCAAAAGTTGTTGCCCAATTTGTCCTGAGTACACTGATACCCCATATGTGGGAGAAAACTTCTGTATCGGT
This sequence comes from Dendrobates tinctorius, assembly GCF_039654945.1. Classification (NCBI taxonomy): domain Eukaryota; kingdom Metazoa; phylum Chordata; class Amphibia; order Anura; family Dendrobatidae; genus Dendrobates; species Dendrobates tinctorius. The sequence continues at coordinate 403,744 of NW_027361770.1, forward strand.
ACACGTCGGGGCTCGGAAGGGAAGTAGTGACGTTTTGGAATGCAGACTTTGATGGAATGCTATGCGGGTGTCATGTTGCCTTTGGAGAGCCCCTAATGTACCTAAACAGTGGAAACCCCCCACAAATGACACCATTCTGGAAACTAGACCACCTAAGGAACTTATCTAGATGTGTGGTGAGCACTTTGAACCTCCAAGGGCTTCACAGAAGTTTATAATGCCCGGGCATGAAAATAAAAAAATCATATTTTTTCCACAAACATGATCATTTAGTCCCCAATTTTTTTATTTTCCCAAGGGTAACAGGAGAAATTGGACCCCAAAAGTTGTTGTCCAATTTGTCCTGAGTACGCTGATACCTCATATGTGGGAGAAAACTACTGTATGGGCACACGTCCCTAATGTACCTAAACAGTGGAAACCCCCCACAAAAGACACCAATTTGGAAACTAAACCACCTAAGGAACTTATCTAGATGTTATGATCTTATTTTTTGCGGGACGAGTTGGCGTTTTTATTAATAGCATTTTCGGGCACGTGACATCTTTTGATCGCTTTTTATTCCGATTTTTGGGACGCAGAATGAACAAAAACCAGCGTTTCATGAATTTCTTTTGGGGGGGTGCGTTTACACCGTTCTGCCTGCGGTAAAATTGATAAAGCCCTTTTATTCTTTGGGTCGGTATGGTTACAGCAATACCTCATTTAGGTCATTTTTTTATGTTTTGGCTCTTTTATGCAATGAAAACAATTTTATATAAAAAATAATTATTTTTGCATCGCTTTATTCTGCAAGCTATAACTTTTTTATTTTTTGTTGATGATGCTGTATGGCAGCTCGTTTTTTGCGGGACAAGATGTCGTTTTCAGCAGTAAGGGGTTAGCTAATGGGACAGTTTTATAGGGCGGGTCGTTACGGATGCGGCGATACCAAATATGTGTTCTTTTATTGTTTTGGTTTTTTTTATTTCCAAAAAATGAATTTATTAGGGAATATTTTTTTTTTACTTATTTAGCGATTTTTTTAAAATTATTTTTACACTTTTTTTTTTTAAACTTTATTACATTGTCCCAGGGGGGACATACCTGTCATGTGACAGATCGCTGATCTGTCACATCACAGATCACTGTGACAGATCAGCGATCTGCCACAGGCACTGCACAAGGCTTCCTCCTTGCCTGCGCTTTGCAGGCATGAGGAAGCCAGCTCCCTCCAGGCCCCCGAAGGTCCCCGTCGCCATCTTGGATTTGAGGACCTGCAGGGATGGAGCCCCCTGCAGCAGCGCTGCACATTGCTGTGGGGGGCTCAGGGAAGCACGGAGGGAGCCCCCTCCCTGACGATGCTTCCCTTTAACCCCCGGTACACCGTGATCGTGTTTGATCGCGGTGTGCAAGGGGTTAACGTGTCGGGTGCGGTCCGTGACCGCCCCTGACACATTGTGCCGGGTGTCAGCTGTGATAATCAGCTGACACCTGGCCGCGATCAGCGGCGCTCACCACGTGGGCGCCGCTGATCGCTGTGACATACTATCCCATCCCTGGGAATTAAGTCCCAGGGCACATGGACGGGATAGTACGTCACATGACAGAAAGGGGTTAATATATTTATTATGATGGATTGTTTTATATATTAGTATTACTATCGTATATATATATACTAGATGGTGGCCCGATTCTAACGCATCGGGTATTCTAGAATATGTATGTAGTTTCTTTCTGAAGATTTAATAATTATGCAATAATGCACCCCCCAATCCTGGTATATGCATGCTACCCCTCAACCCCAATCCTGGTATGCAAGGTCCTCTCACCCCACTTTGGTGGTATGCATGGTCCCGTCACCCCCCTTTCCTGTTATACATGGTCACCCTCCTCACCCCCCCTTTCCTGGTATGCATGGTCACCCTCCTCACCCCCCTTTCCTGGAATGCATGGTCCCCTCACCCCCCTTATCCTGGTATGTATGATTCCCCTCACCCCCCTTTCCTGGTATGCATGGTCCTCTCACCCCCCTTTCCTGTTATGCATGGTCCCCCTCACCCCTTTTTCCTGGTATGTATGGTCCCATCACCCCCCTTTCCTGTTATGCATGGTCCCTTCACCCCCATTTCCTGGTATGCATGGTCCCCCTCACCTCCCCTATCCTGGTATGCATGGTCCTCTCACCCCCATTTCCTGGTATGCATGGTCCCCCTCACCCCCCCTATTTTCCTGGTATGCATGGTCCCCCTCACCCCCCCTATCCTGGTATGCATTGTCCTCTCACCCTCATATCCTGGTATGCATGGTCCCCCTCTCCCCCCTTTGCAAGTATGCATGATACCCCTCACCCCCCTTTCGTGGTATGCACGGTCCCGTCACCCCCCTTTGCTGGTATGCATGGTCCCCTCACCCCCCTTTCGTGGTATGCATGGTACCGCTCACCCCCCTTTCGTGGTATGCATGGTCCCCTCACCCCCCTCTCGTGGTATGCATGTTCCCCTCACCCCCCTTTCATAGTATGCATGGTCCTGTCACCCCCCTTTCGTGGCATGCATGGTCCCCTCACCCCCCTTTCGTGGTATGCATGGTATCCCTCACCCCCCTTTCCTGGTATGTATGGTCCCCCTCACCCCTAGGAAACTGCACACATACAAAAAAAACATTTATACTCATCCATCTTTCCGGTGGTCAAGCGCTGCCCCGTTTTGCTGGAGGCTGGGGGAGGAGTGTGGCACTGGCGCCGGAGTACGCGCATGCCCACTCTGCGCTGTCCGGCGCCATTTTCCTGAAGACACACTGTAAATGCGCGTACTCCGGCGTCAGTGCCACACTCCTCCCCCAGCCTCCTGCCCCGGTCACCGTAAGAAGAGAAGCGCCGTGGCAACGCTCCTCCCTGTGAGGTAAGTATGCAAGTATGGCACAAGAGATCGCGATCTCCGGCGCCATACCCATTATCATACATGTCTGTCTGTTTGTCACGGAAATCCTGCGTCGCTGATTGGTCGCAGCCGGCCAGGCTCAACCAATCAGCGACATGGGATTTCGGTTACAGACAGACATGATAAGATGATTATATATATAGACTAGATTAAGGCCCGATGCTATCGCATCGGGAGGATAGTGACACACCTCTTGTCATGTTAACCCTCAACACACACACCTCCTCAACACACACTCCTCTCACCTTTCACCATCTCCACTCACGTCCCCCCCTCTTTCACTCCACATGCGTCCCTTTCTCTCACTCCATCTCTCATACTCATGCCGTCATCGCCGCTGCTCCACGATCCCCGACATCTTCTTCCGCCAGCGCCATCCTGGATCCAGACGTTGTCCACGCTGGCGACATGTTCTTGCGGCGACGCCATCTTGAGTATCGTGAAATCCCACGATACTCAAGATGGCGTCGCCGCAAGAACATGTCGCCGGAGTGGACGACGTCGGGATCCAAAATGGCGTCGGCGAAATCTCGCGAGATTTTGCCGACGCCATCCTGGATCCCGTCATGCCAAAACTTCACAGCAAAGATGTACAATAGCAGAGACTAATCACTTGCAGGCACAGGCGGGTAGCGTGTTAGTTTTATTTCCCACAACTTACAGCATGTTAAATTGCTTATAGCTCATGCAAAAGTCTGTGCACCCTTCAGTTCACAAAACAAAATAATTACTGTAAAATCCTCATACAAATTAATGATAATATAGAGTGTGTTTTGTATTTCAATTATCAACAGAACATTTTGTACATTGACAAAGTAATACATTGTCTGATGGAATTTTTACGGTAGGCATTCACCTTGGATGGCTGTCATCTGTCAGCTATTCCTTCCGATCCCCCATACAGATGAATGCTCGGGGGACGGCTTTTCTCCAAACTAAAGGATTGAAATTCAAATACATCAATAGTATAACGTGGCACAGCTGTGTCGGTGCACAAAAGAAGGTTCCCACACCAGTATAGAATAATCAAAAAATTTTTGGCACTCAACTCGTTGCAAAGATGAAGAATTTTTATTTGCAGTCACAAATATAGACGTTTCGGCTGTATCAACTAGCCTTCATCAGTAAACTGCAAAGTCGACAAAAGTATATACAATATACAATCAGATACTACAGATAATCAATCCATGAAGATATCAATAACAGAAGACACAAGTATTGGTATGTGCACAAGTGGTAGGGAGGACGGAACAAGGTATATAGGAAATGTGGCTCATGGAAGGAAAAGAAACAGAAATACACAAAAAAGTAAAAGAAAAGACATCAAACCTACCAAGACTGCTCCTATCTCTATAATTTTCTGGACATCTATGGTGAGACAAGATTTAAATCAATAAAATTATCCTGTTAAGAAGTAATCAATGGAGTCTATAACTGTAGAATATATATATACTCACTATATTGTATGACCAATAGTAAATTAGGTGCTATTGGAGGTGATACCATCCACCATGTAAGAACTGGTATATAAACCTGGTTCAAAAAAACTATATATGTGTCTGTGAGCAAAAATTACAGTAGTGTGGGAATATTATAATGTATGACGATACTGGAACTAACCTGTAGATTTCAATGAGAAGGGGTAGTAGAGAAATATTCCAAACGAGATCATATACAGGATCTAACATGAACACAGTATACCCTTAGAACTTATTTAACCTTAGGCGTTATAATGTATATCATGTTGAGATTTACTCACTATTAGATCTGTGACTTTGAAAAGCTCCAAAGGTTGCACCAACCAGAAGTTGGCATAAACATCCTATGGCTATGCCTGAAGGGAATTGTCCCAAAGGGGATTACTTGTGGGATCTAACATAAAGGAAAATGCAATCAATCATAATAATAGGCTCTGGGGCTCCCTATCCTGGTTATCAGGTATATCTTAATGAGCTTATACTCACTGTTAAATCCTGTGACTCATAGAAAACCCCAATTTCATGCTGTAAGAACAGCAGCTGGCTGTAGTTTCCGTATTATGTGTCTGGCTTTTCTAATTTACTCATCTCCATACAATATGATGTCATTGTACTATATATGTGGATATTTTCTAGCAAATATCTTTTGAGGCACATTGTTTTTTTTCATGGAATTAGCGTGTTCCGGATATGTGATATCTAACATATTGTCTTATCTTTACAGAGTCGCCTATACTGACCGTCACGCAAATGTCACCTTCCTGATGTTGTTCTCCCCTTGGACTTCCCCTCCCCGTTTCCCACAGGCTCACTTATACCTCCTGTCTGCTTTTATTCTCTGAGAATGGTATTCTCTTCCTTTTTTGTCATGATTTTTTTTTTTTTTCTCTCTTTCTCCCTATGGCCTTCTATTCATTCCCCACTAGAGGGAGATCTACACATAAATGTGGGCACGTTATATATAACAGCAGAGATATATGCAATTTCTTATAGGGCGATTTTAGGACCCTTTATATAACAATACATAGGGCGCTTGTCCAGTGCTACTTCTGATATAAGCACCAGATAGTAACGCTTTCATTTTCCTTTGCCTAACAGGCTTTTATAGTGACATTGTTTTTCCTATGACTCTTCCTGGTTACTCAGGACAACAATCTCCTCCCCACAAGCTAGTGAAGCAGCCATGACGTCACTTCCTGGAACACGGCTCTGTCACTCCAGCAGTAGTCCCGTCTACTCCCTACTTAAATCACAGTGATTCTAGTCTGAGTTACCTGCCACACTAGAGGTGGATGCCGTGTTCACACAGGTCCTGCTGCCACCCACCAATGGTAAGCAAGCTGGCTTCGTTAGTCTGCAAGAGTTCCATGAGTACTCTATCAGTTTTAACCCCTCACTGTCCCTACAGAGACATTTGAAACTACAGCCATCAGATAAGGGTCCCATACTTGCATTTACTGGAGGTGGCCATACACGTGAGAGGTCACAGTGAGGAGGAAAGAAGGGTCATGTATTTGAATTTCCAAAAAATTTTTGGCACTCAACTCGTTGCAAAGATGAAGAATTTTTATTTGCAGTCACAAATATAGACGTTTCGGCTGTATCAACTAGCCTTCATCAGTAAACTGCAAATTCGACAAAAGTATATACAATATACAATCAGATACTACAGATAATCAATCCATGAAGATATCAATAACAGAAGAAACAAGTATTGGTATGTGCACAAGTGGTAGGGAGGACGGAACAAGGTATATAGGAAATGTGGCTCATGGAAGGAAAAGAAACAGAAATACACATAAAAGTAAAAGAAAAGACATCAAACCTAACAAGACTGCTCTTATCTCTATAATTTTCTGGACATCTATGGTGAGACAAGATTTAAATCAATAAAATTATCCTGTTAAGAAGTAATCAATGGAGTCTATAACTGTAGAATATATATATACTCACTATATTGTATGACCAATAGTAAATTAGGTGCTATTGGAGGTGATACCATCCACCATGTAAGAACTGGTATATAAACCTGGTTCAAAAAAAATATATATGTGTCTGTGAGCAAAAATTACAGTAGTGTGGGAATATTATAATGTATGACAATACTGGAACTAACCTGTAGATTTCAATGAGAAGGGGTAGTAGAGAAATATTCCAAACGAGATCATATACAGGATCTAACATGGACACAGTATACCATTAGAATTTATTTAACCTTAGGCGTTATAATGTATATCATGTTGAGATTTACTCACTATTAGATCTGTGACTTTGAAAAGCTCCAAAGGTTGCACCAACCAGAAGTTGGCATAAACATCCTATGGCTATGCCTGAAGGGAATTGTCCCAAAGGGGATTACTTGTGGGATCTAACATAAAGGAAAATGCAATCAATCATAATAATAGGCTCTGGGGCTCCCTATCCTGGTTATCAGGTATATCTTAATGAGCTTATACTCACTGTTAAATCCTGTGACTCATAGAAAACCCCAATTTCATGCTGTAAGAACAGCAGCTGGCTGTAGTTTCCGTATTATGTGTCTGGCTTTTCTAATTTACTCATCTCCATACAATATGATGTCATTGTACTATATATGTGGATATTTTCTAGCAAATATCTTTTGAGGCACATTGTTTTTTTTCATGGAATTAGCGTGTTCTGGATATGTGATATCTAACATATTGTCTTATCTTTACAGAGTCGCATAGTGTATGATCTATCTATCTGCTTAGAATATCTATATATATATAACATATATCAAGCTATGTATAGAAGTCTTAGAAGTCTATTATCTATATCTATTTAGAATGTAACTATTATTTATATATCTATATATCTATCCATTCCAGGACCAACTTAAATAGTTTAAAGTAAGACATTTTTGTAAACGACATTTCTAGTGAAGATTTTTGGGCTATTAGGTAGCAATTGTCCTTGAAGTGGTATATCCACCACTTTGACCCTAACGTTGCTGCGTTGCTTTACTCGGGAGAATGCAACATACAATTGTCCATGGGCAAATACAGGTTCGGGCAAAAAAATGCCAACTCGATTGAGGGTCTGTCCTTGGGATTTGTTAATGGTCATAGCAAAAGCAGGTTTTAGAGGAAACTGTCGACGTTTTAATTTAAAAGGTAACCCAGTTTCTGTAGGACACAAATCGATGCGTGGAATAAATACAATGTCTCCTTCATCTGAGCCAGTAATCACTTTAGCCTGTATGATGTTGCGGAGTAAGGCAGTGACAATGATGCGAGTGCCATTGCAGAGACCTTTCTTGGTGTTTAAGTTTCTTAATAGCATCACAATGGTGCCAATTTTAAGTTTTAAGAGATGTGATGGCATTCCTGATGGTGTCAGAGAGTTTAAAAATTCAACTGGGTAGTTTTCACATTCCTCTGCCTCATCAGCATCGACAGAATCATCGCTTGTATATACAGTATAATCACCACTGATGCGATCCATTATTTTACAGTTAAGAAAATCTACGTCATCATTTTTTGGACATAGTATAGCATGTGATGCAGCAGTGTTGAGGCTTTGTTTGTCATTAACATCAATGCAAATATGGTCTCCAAAGATCTCGGTTACTATAGAGCCAGTGCAAAGCATGTCTGGAGGAATTTCAATGACATCCTCTCCAAGGTTATGTTCATTAGACAGCTCACCATTTCCAAGTTTAAGCAACCACGTGCTGTATTCAGGATCAGTGGAGCGCATGTTGTTGATTAGCGGTAGTCTGGTAAAATGTTGCCAATGTTCTGAATATTTAATGCAGGAATCTACAATGTCTATTCTTGTTCCATGAGCGATGACGGGAAGACATTGTCTGAAGTCTCCTCCAAGAACAATAACTTTACCTCCAAACGGTGTTTTATTTTTTTCAGCAACATTTGTTGTCATGATGTCACGTAGAAGTCTGTCTATCACATTCAATGCATGTTTTTGGACCATAGTGCACTCATCAATAATAAAAAGTTTTGTACTCTGTAAATGTTTTCCTGCATTTGTATCGTTTTTAATCCTGGAAACGGATGTTTCGTTGATCGGAATAGGTATGCCATATAGAGAGTGGATTGTTCAGCCTCCTTGTATCAAGTTAGATGCTATTCCTGTAGTCGCTGCAGGTGAGACAATTTCTCCTTGTCCTCTTAAATGATGTGTAAGTAGATGGTATAGGTAGGTCTTTCCACTGCCACCAGGTCCATCGAGAAAAAAGCACTTTGGTGTTAAACTGCTATTTTGTAAAGCTTCAGTAATGACATTGTAGGCAAAAAGTTGCTCCTGATTAAGAGTTTCTTTCATCTCTGCAGCTTTTTTTAACTCATAATCCTTATCATATTGTTTAAGGAGGTGTTTAATATTTTTTGCTGGGCATGGTAAATTGAAATCAGCAAAAGTTTTTCCATGGACTATGAGGACATCTTGGACATCTTTCGTAGCATATCCTTCACAATCGATACACTCTTCAGTGTCGCTGTGGTATGTATGACAGTAGTCTTGTAAAAAATGGTCCTTAAATTCATTCCACAATTCAAGTGGATTACGGTGAGGGGGCAAAAATACAGATATAAGCAAACATGTCTCTAAGTTGGGAAGGCATGTTAAGAATGCAAGCATCTCTTAAAGTATGTCTCCAGATGCTATCATCAAATAATAATCCGAGTGCTAACGCAGCATCCTTAAAGGTTTCATGCATAATTCCACTGACGGTTTTAATGCTGTCAAAACTGGTAGCAGCTTTTACATGCAGTAACAACAAACGTAAATAATAGCGTTCTTGGTCTTTCACACTAACAGTATACATTCTTCCAATAACTGTGAGACCCCCTCGTTTTCTTTGTTCCCATGTGCCTTGTTTCCAAACGTAGTGTTCTGGAATTTCGCGGTAGAAATAGTTATGTGCATTGTGGTCGATCTTATTAAGGTTGAAATACGCCATAAGTGTAGAATTGGAATTGAGCTTTTGATGGATGTTGTCTGCAGAGTCACTCTCATGAAAATAGAGTGGTTGAGAATTAGGCAGATGTAAGGCTAGGCGAATGATGGCATGAGATTGTTTATGCATAGGAAAAGCAAATATCCGCCATGCAGCCTCAGGTGCACTAACATATCTGGTATCTGTAAATTGGTGTGTTTCATCATGTTGGATGTTATTTTGGGAAATTTCAAGGTTGGCTTTGTCATGTCCTTTGTAAACGTATTTAAATAAATATTTTACACTTTGAATGGGAGCACATATTTCTACATTAATATGGCACTTGTATTTGGTGAGTAAAAATGGGTTATATGGAACTACCCATGAATTGTCAATCATCTTAGAATGGTGTTCATATGTTTTGCCAATGGGTCTGCGGTAAGTGGGATTGCCATCCTTTTCTTTGATGGTATATGGTTGGTATTGTTTAGGGAAACCTTTGCTACACTTTCCAAGATCCATACAGGGAGAATTAGGATTCTGTTCTCCACAGGGACCATGAATCATGTGTTGAAGAACAATGTTATGGAGCTGAGGGTAGATTGTTTCATCAGGTATTTCAGCCCAGACTATATTGTCTATGTCCGCCTCAGTCCGTAATTTAGACAGGCTGTCAAGAATAATTAAAATATGAGCGTGTGGGAGACCACGCTTCTGAAATTCAATGACATGGACCATTGCAGTGACGTTTCCAAATAATCCACTGCTAATGTCTTTTAACAGGGATTCCAGTTTAATTTTAAAGACGCGTGCAACCAAGTCTGGTCTGTGTTCAACACGCTGCCACGGTTCTAAATGTGTAGTAATCTCACTCCACTTAGGATTACATGTCATGGTGATAAATAGATCTGGTCGACCATACTTCGTTACAATAGCCATAGCATCCTGGTAGTGCTGCTGCATGTTTCTTGGACTGCCTTCAAAAGAAGATGGTAAAATGACAGTTTTTCCAATAGGGATGCCCTTTTGAACCGATTTTTTTGAGTAGATGTTCTTGAAGGAGGCAGTAATCCTCCACTTTTAAATCTTTTTGGTGGTTGCGGATGTAATGTAGGCGATTAGCTTCGATTTTGACATAAGCATCTACTAAATATTGCTGTGTTAGCTTACCACCATTGAGGAGTGGATTAAAGTAATTTCTGACAGGTAACATATAGCAATAGTATTGGAGTTGTGTGATCCTCCTCGGACTTTTGCCTTGTTGTTTCAGTCCATCATGCCATCCTTTGTCTCCATAAGGGAAAAATATTGGATAGAGGAGGGCATCCAAATTGCTATGGAGAATGCTAATTTGTTGTGTTTTTGGAGCTAAAGGGTTGTGGGGATCAGGTTTTAAATGAATTAATATGTCTCTATTGAAAGGTGGCTCACCATTGTCATTTTGAAACACGACTGCTACTTCACTGACAGTGGGATTATTGTAGCGTCGAGGGTCTTGAGTACGATCTTGTTTAATAGCCATAGTGATGTTTGGCATGACAGTTCCGTTTTGTAGAGATTTAATTTTTTCTTGTTCTTCCACATCACGTAACATTTGATAAGCTTCCACAAAAGGATTAATAGTTTGGATTTGAAGGGCAATAATGTTCATCAATGTAGGATGACATTTTTGATTTTCTTTACATCGTAAGCTTTGTTCGTTTGCGGTAGCGGTATCGAAAATGTAAAGTTGGGCAAATGTGCGTTGTTGGTCATCTGAGGGATGTAGTGTTCCAGTTCTATGATAGATCTGGCCATGTATGCGGAAACAGTATGGGCCATATCCAGGAGGTGGTGAAATATTTGCACCCATGGAGGCAAAAGCAAAGGAACTGTTAATACTTTGAATATTATCCATGAAATTTTTGCTAAATTCACTTTGCCCTTTCAGCAAACATGTAAAGACATCAGGATATTGTAGCATGGGTACATGGACATTACCCTTCTGACAGCAGAGCGTAAAGTTATTATCAGAAGGTATCTCTGCTACAAAATGCAAAGCTTGGCAATGCTCACATACATGGGTCATGTCACCACAGCTGTGTTCAGTAATACTATTTTCATCATTAGTGAAAATGTGAGGTTGTAGTAGAAGTGCATGTCCAACCGATGGGGTGCGCCTAGTTTTGAGACCAACGTATATTTGTCTTGGTTGCACTTTCTGCGGGCTAACTGCAGCTTGTATGTGAAGAAACTGTGCGTCGGTATTGACTAATGGTGGTATTGATAGGGCAGAAACAGATTGCTGATTAGTTATGTCAGTGATCGGCACATAAGATGAAGTGTGGTAGTAACTTGTTCCACATGCTGATGTGGAAGCATCCTGTTGTGAGTCTAATAATAATGATGAGGAAGAAGCCGTCTGTTGTCGGTGGTGACGGCGTGCAGAGGCTTCTTCAGCCAATCTAATGGATTTAGAGTTAGGGGATTTGTGCGTGAGGCGACGGCGTTTATAAGCCTTAATCTTGTCAAGGCGATGGTGTTTTTCCTCAGGAGTCTCATTAGCACGGTGTTGTTTTTGTCGTAGTGCTAAAGCTGCTTTCCTTTCACTGGCATTGGCATACTTTTTGTTATGACTCATGTTGGCACAGGTAAAGGAGTCTATTTGGCAGTTATCTGGCAGTGAAGAAGGCGTCCTGTAGTGTTAACAGATACTAATTGGCCCTGTAATTGCCCAGCAGTAGTTATGAAGTGGTAGCGGCAAATTGGCCCTGTAATTAGACACTGGCCGTGAACAGGCAGAGGAGCAAGGCAGCAGTAGTTATGGTGGTAGAGGCAAATTGGCCCTGTAATTAGACACTGGCAGTGAACAGGCAGAGGAGCAAGGCAGCAGTAGTTATGGTGGTAGAGGCAAATTGGCCCTGCAATTAGACACCGGCAGTGAACAGGCAGAGGAGCAAGGCAGCAGTAGTTATGGTGGTAGAGGCAAATTGGAGCAAGCCAACACGTCCGCACAGCAAGTCGGCGTGAGGTAAATGACGCAATTCCGCGGATCCAAGATGGCGTTGGCGAAATCTCGCAAGATTTCGCCGACGCCATTTTGGATCCTGACGTCGTCCACTCCGGCGACATGTTCTTGCAGCGACGCCATCTTGAGTATCGTCCTCTTGCCATGTTAACCCTCAACACACACTCCTCTCACCTTTCACCATCTCCACTCACGTCCCCCTCTTTCACTCCACATACGACCCTTTCTCTCACTCCATCTCTCATACTCACGCCATCATCGCCGCTGCTCCACGATCCCCAACATCTTCTTCCGCCGGCGCCATCCTGTATCCAGACGTCGTCCACGCTGGCGACATGTTTTTGCGGCGACGCCATCTTGAGTATCGTGAAATCCCGCGATAATCAAGATGGCATCGCCGAAAGAACATGTCGCCGGCGTGGACAACATCGGGATCCAAAATGGCGTCGGCGAGATCTCGTGAGTTTTCGCCGACGCCATTTTGGATCCCGATGTCGTCCTCGCCGGTGACATGTTCTTGCGGCGACGCCATCTTGAGTATCGCGGGATTTCGCCGATCCAAAATGGCGTCGCTGCAAGAACATGTCGCCAGCATGGATGCCGTCGGGATCCAAAATGGCTTCGGTGGAAGAAGATGTCGGGGATCGTGGATCAGCGGCGATGATGTCGTGAGTATGAGAGACGGAGAGAGAGAAGGGGTCGTATGTGGAGTGAAAGAGTGAGTGGAGATGGTGAAAGGTGAGAGGAGTGTCCGTTGAGGAATGTGTGTGTTGAGGAGGAGTGGTGTGTTGAGGATTAACATGGAAAGAGGTGTGCGGTGATGTCACCGGTTACAACTGGATGGAAGTTGTTACAACCGGAAGCTGCTTAGGGCATTTATTATTATAGATATCTAATATATAAAGCTCAATGTGGGTGTGTATGTATGTATGTATGCATGTCCGGGATTGACATCCGCACCGTCGCAGCTACAGCCACAAAATTTGGCACAGTCACATGTCTGGACCCCGAGAGCGTCATAGGCTATGTTGTGAGGCGAAATTTTAACCCCGCGCGTTCCAATTCACCAAACAATTTTACTCCTATCTACAGAATGGAGAAAAAGTGTATGTATGCATTGGCATCTGCACCGTCGTAGCTACAGCCACAAAATTTTGCACAGTCACACATCTGGACCCCGAGAGCGTCATAGGCTATGTTGTGAGGTGAAATTTTAACCCCGCGCGTTCCAATTCGCAAATTAATTTTGCCCCTATCTACATAATGGGGCAAAAGTGTATGTATGTATTGGCATCTGCAGTGTCGTAGCTACAGCCACAAAATTTTGCACAGTCACACGTCTGGACCCTGAGAGCATCATAGGCTATGTTGTGAGGTGAAATTTTAACCCCGCACGTTCCAATTCACCAAACAATTTTGCCCCTATCTACATAATGGGGAAAAAGTGAAAGGAAAAGTGTTGGAGGCAAATTGACAGCTGCCAGATGTGAACAAGGGGGACTTAAAGAATGAGAGCGATGGTGCCAAAGAGTATATACCGTACAATTGCTAAGGTGGGGACCTGACATGGGATACTCACCACACACGGGGATATGAACACACACACAAAATCCGCCACACACTACCATGTGCTTCAACACATATTCCACCCTCAGCACCCATTTCACCACACGTACACCATCCTCGCCACATAAAAGTCGAAACACAAAAGTCGCCACTCAAAACTCGCCACGCTGTCCCAGAGCTGTTTAAAAGATGAAAAATGAGCTGTGATTGGTTGTTTTCAGCAACAGTTATCTTTGGAGACAGTTGTGGTAACTGAGGCCTATTAGTCTCATCATTTCTATGGTGTTATCGTCCTTCTGTAAAGCTGGAAATAACACAATTTATTACCATGCCAACACAGACCACCCTCTGACACAGACTGCAGGGGGGGCCCAGTATCACACAGGATAGGATTAGATACACGGTTCAGCAGTCAGTATCACACAGGATAGGATTAGATACACGGTTCAGCAGACAGTATCACACAGGATAGGATTAGATAGGCAGCTCAGCAGTCAGTGTCACACAGCATAGGATTAGATGCACGGTTTTTATGTGCAAAATCATTATAATTTGTTATAACTAACCAAGTTGGTTACTATGCCCAGGCAACGCCGGGCTCTTCAACTAGTGTATATATGTATATATACTGTATATATATTTTCTTGGACTTTACACTGTTGCACTTTTTTGCATTAGGAATATTCATTATCACTGTAATATTTATTTTTATTATTTATATTTTAATAAAAGATCACTCACTGTTCTTTGTGTTCACTTTATTTGTCACTTATGATATGGTGTTTTATAAACTTATTTTTCACAAGCACGTTTTTATTCATGGTATCTAATTCTTCTTGGTCCCATATTAATGTGGCCAGGTTATGTGCGTGAACACTATTTACGGCTGCATTTCACATATTAACTGCAGCGACATACTCTTATTATTCACATGCACGTTTTCATCTATGGTGTTTAATTTTCTGTTTGTTCCACACTAATGTGGCCAGGTTGCATGCGTGAATATCATCTATGGCTACGTTCACATATTAACTGCATCGTGTGTGAACACCATTTATGGCTGTGTTCACATATTAACTGCAGCGATATACATCATGACTGGACTTGTGCGTGCACGGTGTGTGCTCCGGGAGCCATGGTGGTGGGCGTCTCTATGTGTATGATGCACGGGGTATTTTCCCTGATGCGTCTGATCACATGACGCCGCGCAGCTTCATGGTCTTCCGGGTTGTCCCCGCTGCGCACGCGCCGTTCATTGTCCGATCATTATTTTCCACCTGATGTTTCCCTATTTAAATTGGGCTATTTGGGAAGTACGTCACCCCCCTGACGAAGGACGCTGGTTCCAAAATGCACGTCAGGGAGTGCCTGGCACCACCATATTGGGACTGTCACTATACCACTGATAGGTAATATATCTTTATATTAATATTGGCGCAGTTGTTTTTCAATCACATTCACAAGTGTGGTTAGATAATTATGCTCAGTGGAGCTACATATTCATGCACTTTTGTTTTTTAATGTATAAGATATTGGCACTTTCCATAACTTATTGCATAGATTTGCACTTATTTATTTATATATATTAAACAGTGTTTCATATAGGCAATATTAAGATTCTATATTATTGGTTCTCTTTTTTAAAAAAAAATTTTTGTGATAGATTGGGACATTGAAACCATTGCACTGCTCACAATATTTTATTTATATTTTTATAAATTTCACCATATATTTTTATTTATCTTTTGGTATAGTATGTATTATATACATTGCATATATATATATTATATTACATTAGAAATTATTAAAATATTTATGTTAATGATTCGGCAGTCCCCATGCATATTTGCAATTGATTTTTAATGAATTGGTGTGCTACATAGGCACTTTTTTCTTTGTTTTGCACAGTAGTTTGTTTTTTATATTGTCAACCGAATGGTCTGCCATTCAATTAGGGAGACACATCTGTGTTATGATTAAGAGTTTAATTGGTGCACCATTAGTGTTTTTTATATTTGTATTTAATTAATTTATATAACAGTAGTGCATCTTAATATATCTTCTCAGTTGTGTCCGACTACTAATTTATAACGCTACTGTGTTTTGCACAGGTTTTTCTCTCGCCATTGTGAACATGGATTTCAAAACCAGGGATTTGTCCTGACAGGGACAAATCAATGAGGTTTTTGGCAATATTTGTACAGTAACGGCTGTTGTGGGTAGCTCAAAAATAGAGAATTTTTCTAAAATAATAAAAACTAATATATTCAAAAGAACTCGCCTCTGATGGACAAAAGCATTTTTGGAAAATTATGTCCAGAAACAATTAATACCAAGAGGCTTGAGGGTTCGAGTTAAACCCACATTTGTGATTGAAGATGATGAATTCATTAATGAATGGGAGAAAGTCTGCAATGAGACATCTAAAAAAGCTAATGAATTTATTAATTGGTTTTAACGTAAAATCCATAGCATCAATTGCTAAAAATTTGGAGGATGTATATGCCAAAGCTAAAAATGACCTATCTTTGGAAGAATTGAATCTCATCAACACTAATTTGGATAAAGAGGTTGAAATCCTAGTAAAGGATATTCAACAGAAGCAATCCACTAAGTTAAATCGAGATCAGAATGACTTTGCTTTGGGCAGGGTTTATAATTGGAGGAGGCATCCTATTAAAGATCCAGGAAGGGATCCGTCAAATGTTTCTGATGTGTTAGCGAGTGACACTTCTATGGCCTCCTCTTCTGTGTCTGTATCATCAATGATTACACCAAAACGTAAAAGAGATCTACGTTTTCTTCCGAACAAACGTAATTTCAGATATTCTCCAAAATCAACCAAGAATCAATTTAAGGTAATTAACCTAAGTACTCACACCTTTGCATCAGTTGAAATTGGTGTGTTAAATAGAGGACTGATGTTCTGTCCTACTTCAAACTTTGATAGCTTCATCACAACAAAGGATTTACATTTGTTTGCGAGGAAGCTAGTATTCAAAAGATTCTTTCATGATGGAGATCTCTTGAAATCTTTTCCAACAGAAATGGAAGAGGAGGTGATAGCGGATTTAGAGCAACTAGCAATTGAACACAATACACCTATTGGAGGTAAGATTCCATCTAACATTAAAAAACAGTCCACCAAATTCTCTCCTCTGTTCACTTGTCCAACAATTGACATTTTTGTCAAAATCGTAAGTAAAGAAATCTAAAGGATTTCCTGTTAAGTATAATTTGAATCAGAAAGAAAGAAATGGTCTGAAAAGACTTCAGGGGCTGCAGGATGTGATTTTTGAACCTGCAGATAAGGGTGGGAATATAGTAGTCTGGCCAAAAACAATGTATGAGACATAGGCATTTTGTCAATTAGACGATTCGAAATGTTCTAAAAAACTGACATTCAATTCTATGGTTAAATATCAAACAGAATTGAATACAATTCTTCAGAATGCAAAGGAGAATGATGCAGTTTCTAAAGAATTGTTTCTAGCACTTCAAGTTAAAGAACCTACTATTCCCACCCTTTATCTGCTACCAAAAGTTCACAAAAATATGGTAATTCCACCTGGAAGACCAATAATATAAGGTCGGAATAATTATCTTGACAATGTAAATAAATATGAGGACTCAATCTTGCAGCCCTTAGTTGTGTCACTACTATCCTAAACTAAGGACATGAGCGATTTTTTTGAAAAAAATCAACAGTTTTTGTATTGACTCTAACTCTACTCTTATCACTTGTGACATTGAGTCTTTATACTCAAGTATTCGTCATACAGATGGTATGTCAGCAGTTAATTATTTTCTATGACACTCTTTGTTGCCGCTTAATTTTACTATATTTATTATAGATCTTTTACAATTTACTTTGACGCACAATTTTTTCATTTTTAAGGGGTCCTTCTACCTACAGCTCCAGGGAACAGCTATGGGGGCTTCTTTTGCACCCTCATACACTAACCTGTTCCTGGGGCTGTGGGAGAGGGACCTCTTTTTGTCAGATCAGCTGCCATCAATGGAGCTCGTCCCCTTTTGGGCTCGATACATTGACAACATCTTTTTTATCTGGCAAGATTCTTCAGAATCACTACACACTTTCATTAATGAGTTAAATTCCAATAATTTGAATATACATTTGACATACCATCACCAATATGATACCGACAATTTTTTTGAGGTTAAAATAAGGAGGGATGTGCATAACTGTCTTCAGACTGATTTATTTAGGAAATCAACTGAGCATACAATAGAACAAAACATAAGACAAGACATAATGCTCTATATAATACTCAAGGCTCAAAATCGAACAAAATTGTTTGTTTTATTACTCAATATAATGGACAAGCGGATGCATTACGGAACTGTCTTGAGAAATCATGGCCAATTTTGCAGGCTGACCCCATCCTTTCAGAATATAATGGACCTGCCTCCTGCATTACTTTCAGAAGATCACAAAATTTAACAGATAGTCTAGTCAAGAGTCACTACATTGGTGAACACAGCACTACATTTCTTACTGGATCAAAACCCTCTTTGGGATGTAGAGCTTGTGAACAATGTGTAGCTTGTCCAAATATTATTAGCGCACAGAGTTTCAGTAACTCAAACAATTCCCAGTCCTTCATGATCAAACATTCCATTAATTGTTTATCAAAGGCAGTAATATATTATGCCACATGTCCCTGCTCTCTTATTTATGTAGGTCTGACTACTCATCAGTAAAAAGTCAGAGTACGAGAGCATGTCCTTGGGATTATGGCAGCCAAAGAAATCCAGGACATTTCTATGTTGAAGACGTTGCCAAAACACATCAAATTATACAACAACTGTGATGCATCACTTTTAAAAGTGAGGGGGATTGATAAGATCAAATCCACAATAAGAGGTGGCAATGTCAGTACATCCTTGGCTAGACTCGAGACCAAATGGATTTGGACACTAAATACTGTGTCCCCATTTGGTCTCAATGAGAATGTATCCTTTGTCCCATTTTTATAACCGGATTTATCTTTTTTTATGTGCATTTTTTGGCACTTCTTTTATAAACAACATTTTTTACTCATTTTAATCATTTTTTATAGCATCAAAAGTCTTTATGGTGGATGTTCGACACCAGGAAGCAAGGTGGTGTTTTTCATGAAGATTTCTACAATAAGAAACATTAATATGAAGAATCTGTTTTACAAAAGTGTTTTGAGTATTTACAGTCGGACTATTATATGAGTCATCCAAATATCAATTGTAAATTAATCTTTAGAGATATATGCATGGCAATTGGATCCCTGTCAATCCACAAGTCATATACACATATACTTATTACGTTTGTATATGTAGGCAAATTTTTATTTCATTATTTATTTATATATATGTATTTTTTTTTTTTCATTTTTATATTTTTATTTATATTTATCTTTTTAATTATTTTTTGCTGTTTCACTATCATATATAATTTTCAAATATACTTATATTTAATTTATTTTTCTTTTTATAATTTTTCTTTTTTATAAAAATTATAATATTTTTTATGAATTTATTTTTATATATCTATATAATGCTTTTTTTATCAATTTATTTTTATGTATCTATATAATGTTTTTTTCAATATATATATGTATTTTACATCTTTCATACACAGAATTGTTAAAATATATTTAGATCTATATATCACTCATAATTTAAATAATTTTTTGGTATGTATATATAGATTTGGGTTGATAAATTTATTCATTTTAATATATTTATTATGATGGATTGTTTTATATATTAGTATTACTATCATATATATATATGTATGTATATTTTCTTGCACTTTACACTGTTGCACTTTTTTGCATTAGGAATATTCATTGTCACTGTAATATTTATTTTATTTATATTTTAATAAAAGATCACTCGCTGTTCTTTGTTTTCACTTTATTTGTCACTTAATATATGGTGTTTTATAATCTTATTATTTCACAAGCACGTTTTTTTTCATGGTATCTAATTTTTTTGGTCCCATCTTAATGTGGCCAAGTTGTGTGTGTGAACACTGTTTACGGCTGCATTTCACATATTAACTGCAGCGACATAGTCTTATTATTCACATTCACGTTTTCATCTATGGTGTTTAATTTTCTGTTTGTCCCATACTAATGTGGCCAGGTTGCATGCATGAATACCATATATGGCTATGTTCACACATCAACTGCATCGTGTGTGAACACCATTTATGGCTGCGTTCACATATTAACTGCAGCGATATACATCATGACCGGACATGTGTGCATGCGCAGTGTGTGCTCCGGGAGGCATGGCAGTGGGTGTCTCTATGTGTATGACGCGTGGGGTGTTTTCCCTTACGCCTCTGATCACATGACGCCACGCGGCTTCATGGTCTTCTGGGTTGTCCCCGCTGCGCACGCGCCGTTCATTGTCTGATCATTATTTTCCACCTGATGTATCCCTATTTAAATTGGGCTATTTTGGAAGTACGTCATCCCCCTGACGAAGGACGCTGGTTTCCGAAACGTGTGTCGGGGAATGCCTGGCACCACCATATTGGGACTGTCAGTATACCACTGATAGGTAAAATACCTTTATATTAATATTGGTGCAGTTGTTTTTCTATCACATTCACAAGTGGGGTTAGATAATTATGCTCAGTGGAGCTGCATGCACATTTGTTATGATGAGTCACCGAAGGAGGAAAAAACAAAATACCAGCTAAGTCCAGAAAAACCAGAGAGGTTGGCAGCTATCGGATTGCAGACTCCTGAACCTATCCACAACAACTAGCAGTAGCCGTGGGGGGTTCCTACGGTGCCCTAGACCCCTCGATCACAGCTGGAGAGCTACATAGCCTAAAGACAGAAAGGGGAAAAACTAAACTGCCCCAGAGCAGACCCCAAAGCAATAGGCAGCCCCCAACATATAATGACGGTGAAGCAAGATGAAAACCCCAACACAGATAGAAAGATAGGTTGAGCAAATGATGGGGCCCAAGCTAACTACATAGGACAGGATAGGAAAGCTGCTGTCTGCCATCCGCAAAAACCCTATCAAAATGAGCCAACCGACTGATAGGAAAAACTGGCCCTGAAGTCGCTAGGCTTCAAAAGACTATATCAGCACTCAGGTATATTCTGAAGACAGAGCAAAAGATCAACAGATCAGAGACAAAAATGGAATTCAGCTCACCCCCGGCCGGGGATGGCAGAACTCCCAAAAAACAAGGCTAAACAAAAACAAAACTGAAGAGTACAAAGCAGAGCAGAAAAACTTAGCTTTGAGACGCAGGAATCAGACTGGTCTCCAAGTATCCAGCAGGAAAATCACCAGCCAGGAAGAAGGGCGTCGGCAGCCTTATATCCAGTCCTCAATTCCAGTCACCCAGTTATCATCTAGCTGCCCAGGTGTTTGGTAATCAGTCTCACTACCTTCCTTCACCAGAGGAGGGAGTTCATCAGACCTCAATGATGAAGGGAAAAATGAACTCACAACACATATTTATGACTGTTGTTTTTTAATATATAAGATATTGGCACTTTCCATAACCTATTGCATAGATTTGCACTTATTTATATATTTATTAAACAGTCTTTCATATAGACAATATTAAGATTCTATATTATTGCTTCTTTTTTTAACCCCTTTCTGCCATGAGACGTACTATCCCGTCCATGTGCCCTGGGACTTAATTCCCAGGGACGGGATAGTACGTCATAGCGATCAGCGGCCGGGTGTCAGCTGATTATCACAGCTGACACCCAGCACAATGTGTCAGGGGCAGTCACGGACCACCCCCGACACATTAACCCCTTGTACACCGCGATCAAACACAATCGCGGTGTACCGGGGGTTAAAGGGAGGCATCGGCAGGGAGGGGGCTCCCTCCGTGCTTCCTTGAGCCCCCCACGGCAGCGCAATGTGCAGCGCTGTTGCGGGGGGCTCCTTCCCTGCAGGCCCCCGAATCCAAGATGGCGACGGGGCCTGCAGGGAGCCGGCTTCCTCAGTGCCTGCAAAGCGCAGGCACGAGGAAGCCTGCTGCACTGCCTGTGACAGATCACTGATCTGTCACAGTGATCTGTGATGTGACAGATCAGCGATCTGTCACAGGACAGTGATGTCCCACCTGGGACAATGTAATAAAGTTAAAAAAAAAGTGTTAAAATAATTTTAAAAAAAAATCGCCAAATAAATTAGAAAAAAAAAATATATTCCCCCAATAAATTCATTTTTTGGAAATAAAAAAAAAAAAAAAAAGTACACATATTTGGTATCGCCGCATCTGTAACGACCTGCCCTATAAAACTGTCCCATTAGTTAACCACTTTAGCGAACCCCTTAAAAAATAAAAATAAAAAACGAAGCAAACAATAATGATTTATTATCATACCGCCGAACAAAAAGTGCAATAACGCGCGGTCAAAAAGACGCATATAAATATCCATGGTACCGCTGAAAACGTAATCTTGTCCCGCAAAAAACGAGTTGCAATACAGCATCATCAGCAAAAAAATAAAAAAGTTATAGCTCGCAGAATAAAGCAATGCAAAAATAATGATTTTTTTATATAAAATAGTTTTCATTTCTTAAAACCGACAAAACATAAAAAAAGACCTAAATGAGGTATCGCTGTAACCGTACTGACCCTAAGAATAAAAGCGCTTTATCAATTTTATCGCACGCGGAACGGTGTAAACGCACCCCCTCAAAAGAAATTCATGAAACGCTGGTTTTTGTTCATTCTGCGTCCCAAAAATCAGAATAAAAAGCGATCAAAAAATGTCACGTGCCCGAAAATGGTACCAATAAAAACGTCAACTCGTCCCGCAAAAAATAAGACCTCACATGACTCGGTGGGTCAAAATAAGGAAAAATTATGGCTCTCAATGTGGTGATGCAAAAACTATTTTTAGAATAAAAAGCGTCTTTTAGCAGCTGCCAAACATAAAGACCGCCATAAATAGTAAATCAAACCCCCGTTATCACCCCCTTAGTTAGGGAAAAATAATAAAATTAAAAGAAAATGTATTTATTTCCATTTTTCCATTAGGGCTAGGGCCAGGGCTAGGGCTAGGGTTAGGGCTGAGATTAGGATTAGGGGTGTGTTGGGGTTAGGGTTGGAGTTAGAATTGGGGGTTTCCACTGTTTGGGCACATCAGGTGCTCTCCAAATGCAACATGGCGTCTGATCTCAATTCCAGCCAATTCTGAGTTGAAAAAGTCAAATGGTGCTCCTTCCCTTCCAAGCTCTGCCATGCGCCCAAACAGTGTTTTACCCCCACATATGGAGTATCAGCCTACTCAGTACAAATTGTAAAACAACTTTTGGGGTCCAATTTCTCCTGTTACCCTTAGGAAAATAAAAAATTGGGGGCAAAAATATCATTTTTGTGGAAAAAATGATCTTTTTATTTTCACGCCCGGGCGTTATAAACTTCTGTGAAGCACTTGGGGGCTCAAAGTGCTCACCACACATCTAGATAAGTTCCGTGGGGGGTCTAGTTTCCAAAATGGCATCACTTGTGGGGAGTTTCAATAGGTTAGGTACATCAGGGGCTCTCCAAATGCACATGACACCCGCAGACAATTCCATCAAAGTCTGCATTCCAAAACGTCACTACTTCCCTTCCGAGACCCAACGTGCGCCCATACAGTAGTTTTCTCCCACATATGGGGTATCAGCGTACTCAGGACAAATTGGACAACAACTTTTGGGGTCCAATTTCTTCTGTTACCTTTGGGAAAATAAAAAAATTGGTGACTAAAAGATCATGTTTGCGGAAAAAATACAATTTTTTTTATTTTCACGCCGGGCGTTATAAACTTGTGTGAAGCACTGGAGGGGTCAAAGTGCTCACCACACATCTAGATAAGTTCCTTGGGGGGTCTAGTTTCCAAAATGGTGTCATTTGTGGGGGGTTTCCACTGTTTTGGTACATCAGGGGCTCTCGAAACGCGACATGGTGTCCGATCTCAATTCCAGCCAAAAACGTCAAATGGTGCTGCTTCCCTTCCAAGCTCTGCCATGCGCTCAAATAGTGGTCTACCCCCACATATGGGGTATCAGCATACTCATGACAAATTGCACAATAACTTTTAGGGTCCTGTTACCCTTGGAAAAATAAGAATTGAGGGTGAAAAGGTCATTTTTGTGGAAAAAATATGATTTTGTAATTGTACGGCTGTATGTTATAAACTTCTGTGAAGCTCTTGGGGGTTCAAAGTTCTCACCACACATCTAGATAAGTTCCTTGGGGGGTCTAGTTTCCAAAATGGTGTCATTTGTGAGGGGTTTCCACTGTTTTGGTACATCAGGGGTTTTCCAATCCCGACATGGTGTCCGATCTCAATTCCAGCCAAAAACGTCAAATGGCGCTGCTTCCCTTCCGTGCTCTGCCATGCGCCCAAATAGTGGTTTACCCCCACATGTGGGGTATCGGCGTACTCAGGACAAATTGCACAATAACTTTTAGGGTCCTGTTACCCTTGGGAAAATAAAAATTGGGGGTGAAAAGATCATTTTTGTGGAAAAAATATGATTTTTTAATTGTACTGCTGTAAGTTATAAACTTCTGTGAAGCCCTTGTGGGTTCAAAGTTCACACCACATACAGTTGTGGCCAAAAGTATTGACACCCCTGCAATTCTGTCAGATTGCAATCATTTTCAGGAAGAAACTGAGTATTAACACAAATTCTTTGGTATTATCTTTTACTGTAATTTGTCTTAAATGAAAACACATAAAAAGAATTGTCCTAAAGCCAAATTGGATATAATTCCACACCAAACATAACAAAGAGGGTGGACAAAAGTATTGGCACTGTTCGAAAAATCATGTGATGCTTCTCTAATTTATGTAATTAACAGCACCTGTAACTTACCTGTGGCACCTAACAGGTGTTGGCAATAACTAAATCACACTTGCAGCCAGTTGACATGGATTAAAGTTGACTCAACCTCTGTCCTGTGTCCTTGTGTATACCACATTGAGCATGGAGAAAAGAAAGAAGACCAAAGAACTGTCTGAGGACTTGAGAAACCAAATTGTGAGGAAGCATGAGCAATCTCAAGACTACAAGTCCATCTCCAAAGACCTGAATGTTCCTGTGTCTACCGTGCACAGTGTCATCAAGAAGTTTAAAGCCCATGGCACTGTGGCTAACCTCCCTAGATGTGGACGGAAAAGAAAAA
Organism: Dendrobates tinctorius; assembly: GCF_039654945.1. Classification (NCBI taxonomy): domain Eukaryota; kingdom Metazoa; phylum Chordata; class Amphibia; order Anura; family Dendrobatidae; genus Dendrobates; species Dendrobates tinctorius. The sequence continues at coordinate 428,813 of NW_027361770.1, forward strand.
TTGACAAGAGATTTCAACGCAAGATTGTGCGAATGTTGGATAAAGAACCTCGACTAACATCCAAACAAGTTCAAGCTGCCCTGCAGTCCGAGGGTACAACAATGTCAACCCGTACTATCCGTCGGCGTCCGAATGAAAAGGGACTGTATGGTAGGAGACCCAGGAAGATCCCACTTCTTACCCCGAGACATAAAAAAGCCAGGCTGGAGTTTGCCAAAACTTACCTGAAAAAGCCTAAAACATTTTGGAAGAATGTTCTCTGGTCAGATGAGACAAAAGTAGAGCTTTTTGGGCAAAGGCATCAACATAGAGTCTACAGGAGAACAAAGAGGCATTCAAAGAAAAGAACACGGTCCCTACAGTCAAACATGGCGGAGGTTCCCTGATGTTTTGGGGTTGCTTTGCTGCCTCTGGCACTGGACTGCTTGACCGTGTGCATGGCATTATGAAGTCAGAAGACTACCAACAAATTTTGTAGCATAATGTAGGGCCCAGTGTGAGAAAGCTGCGTCTCCCTCGGAGGTCATGGGTCTTCCAGCAGGACAATGACCCAAAACAAACTTCAAAAAGCACTAGAAAATGGTTTGATAGAAAGCCCTGGAGACTTCTAAGGTGGCCAGCAATGAGTCCAGACCTGAATCCCATAGAACACATGTGGAGAGATCTAAAAATGGCAGTTTGGAGAAGGCACCCTTCAAATATCAGGGACCTGGAGCAGTTTGCCAAAGAAGAATGGTTTAAAATTCCAGCAGAGCATTGTAAGAATCTAATTGATGGTTACCGGAAGCGGTTGGTTGCAGTTATTTTGGCTAAAGGTTGTGCAACCAAGTATTAGGCTGAGGGTGCCAATACTTTTGTCTGGCCCATTTTTGGAGTTTTGTGTGAAATGATCAATATTTTGCTTTTTGCTTCATTCTCTTTTGTGTTTTTTCATTTAAGACAAATTAAATGAAGATAATAATACCAAAGAATTTGTGTTTGCAATCATTTTCAGGAAGATCTGAGTATTATCTGACAGAATTGCAGGGGTGTCAATACTTTTGGCCACAACTGTATCAAGATAAGTTCCTTGGGGGGTCTAGTTTCCAAAATGGGGTCACTTGTGGGGGGTTTCCACTGTTTAGGTACATCAGGGGCTCTCCAAACGTGACATGGCATCTGATCAGAATTCCAGCCAATTTTGCATTGAAAAAGTCAAACGGCGCTCCTTCCCTTCTGAGCTCAGCCATGCGCCAAAACAGTGGTTCCCCCTCACATATCAGGTATCAGCGTACTCAGGACAAATTGCACAATAAATTTTGCAGTCCAATTTCTCCTGTTACCCTTGGTAAAATAAAAAAAATTGAACCTGAAGTATTGTCAGAATTGTAAAAAATGGCCCAGTCATTAACGTGCAAACCTCCCTTGGGGCTTAAGGGGTTAAAAACATTTTTTTGTGAATTGGGACATTGAAACCATTGCACTGCTCACAATATTTTATTTATATTTTTATAAATTTCACCATATATTTTTATATATCCTTTGGTGTAGTATGTATTATATACATTGCATATACAGTATGTATTATATTACATTAGAAATTATTAAAATATTTACGTTAATGATTCGGCAGTCCCTATGCATATTTGCAATTGATTTTTAATGAATTGGTGTGCCATATAGGCACTTTTTTCTTTGTTTTGCACATTGTTTGTTTTTGACAATTGATTGAAATAAAAGCTTTTTTTATATCGAGCCATTCCTGTTGTTCTTCAGCAAGTATCCAACACAGTGGTTGTTTTTTATACTGGCAGGTTTATATAGATTTGGGGCAGTCTGGACAATTGGCTACAAAATAAGATTTGGAGCATTCTCAGTTAAAAAATACGGAATCCGTCGCCCGATTCCGTCATTTGACTGACAGCGACAGATCCTGCGCCCATAGGCTTCCATTATAGACAACGACGGACGGCGCTAGATCCGTCGCTGTCCAACTTTTTGACCTAAACAAAAAACGTTACCTTATCCGCCGTCTCCAGCCGACGGACAATTTCCGATGGATCCAGCGAACGACGGATGAAACGTGAGGCCATCCATTGCAATCCATCGCTAATACAAGTCTATGAGAAAAAAAATCGGATCCAGTGGCATCATTCACAGAATCCGTTTTTTTTTCAAAAAACGACGGATTGCGACTGACGGCAAAAAACTGAAGTGTGAAAGGGGCCTAATACAAGTCTATGAGAAAAATACGGATCCGGCGGCATCAGTCGCGGATCCGTTTTTTTCAAAATTCGACGGATTGTGACTGATGGCAAAAAAATTATATGTGAAAGGGGCCTAAGGCTGGATTCACATATGCGTCGTGTTTTCCTATCTTTAACGTTGTGAGCGCAGTTACATGCGTTCGTATGCTTTCGGCCGCATTTGACTATGCATGGGTCGTTTTGGCTTTTGCGGCGGGGCGCGGCTAACACAACATGTTGCAATTTTGTAGGCTGCAATTTGCCGCCGCCATATGCATGTGGACGCTTACGGAAGGAATGCATTGAAACAATGCATTACAGTCTATGTGTTTTTCCTGATTAAACCTGTCTAGACACTGATAAGCCACCCCCGACACAAAAATAGATAAAAAGAGGGAGTGGGCACTCATTGTCCATTACTCTCAAGGCACTGGAGACTGAAAGAGCAGAGAAGACATCACTGAATTCAAGCCAAATGTGAGTATGCAACCTAATGTCTGTGTGTCTTTTTAATTTTACTCCCTGCAGTCTGTAATTATTTATGTCTCTTTCTTGCAGCATTCTTCACCATGGCCTCTAGCCCTGAGCACACAGGGCAGGATTCTGAAGTGAGTACCTTTGCAACTATGGTTGGTAAGTATCACTGTGCATATGTGCCAAAATCATGTTTTTTCTTTTACAGAACACTTCATCAAGTGCCCAGGAATCCGAGCAGCAGGAGAAGAGGGAGGCACAAGGACCGGTGGGCAGACGGGGCGTGTAAGTTTTTTTTCCTTTGAATGTTAATCATTTTTCTGGCTTTTTTTTTCTATTTTTTTTTGGGGGGGGGATTTTCCTTGTTTATCTTTACACCATTAATGTTTTTATTTCATTTATAGGTTCCACAATGGGAGCAGAACTACATAGACAATTACCTCCTCATCTCACTTGTTGAGGAGAGAGTCGCCCTGTGGGACAGCCGGCATAGAAAGCACTTGGACCTGGTGGTGCTTCGGCGGCAGTGGAATGAGGTGGCCCAAGAGCTGATGGATGACTGGGACAATGCTACGCCATGAGCCAGAAAGGACTTTCATAAGTATTGCAATGTTGTCTGCCACGTCAGTGAACCTGTAAAGGCCGTGAGCACACAACAGTATGTGATGCGATAAACTCCTGGTAGTTTCTCGCATCACACACGGTTGTGTGATCCTGGCCTAAAGTGCATTGTTTAACCCTTTTTTTTATCCCCCTTCACAGTGAACAAATTCAGAACCCGTTGGCGTTCAATGAAGGATCGCTTCAACAAGGACCTCAGACAGGAGAACCAGGCTCGCAGTGGCAGTGGTGCAGCAAGGCTCAGGAAATACAAATATCACCGTATGCTGGCTTTCTTGAGGCCTGTCCTTGCTCAGAGTACGTAAGTTTTTTTTGTTGTATTCCATTGTGTTGTGTTCCCTAATCTGAATGTTTCTATTCCACAGGAGTTGGTGCTTGTACAATTTTTATTTTGTGGTAGCAATGTTTTGCTTTTCTTTTCACAGCACCTGGAGCAGCACCCTGGAACCTGATTCATCCTCTGGAGCGGTCCTTCAGCGAACAGCCTCGGAGCAGTCCCAGCCATCCACCAGCGAAGCAGCAAGTAGGCCGGCGTCACAGGCTGAAGAACAGGCAGCTGGTCCGTCAGGTCTTCCCCTGTCCCAGGCCTCCTCTGCCTCTTTTTTAAGTGTTGGGTCTTCCCGACAGCGGCAGAAGGCCTCAGACAGGACACTCATGCCTGAGTTTCTACAGTTGAGATCGGTTTTCCAGGATGGCATTAAGTCGATGGTAGATAGACTGGATAGTAGTAGGAACCTTATTGACTCACTTTTCCAGTCTGTCCACCTGCGCCTTGGAATCCGACATCCAGAGGCCAGCACATCCTTTTTTTATGGCCATTGAATGGGGCATGGCAGAAAACCTTACGCCTGAACTTCAGCTGAATGTGATGCAGGCCTGCAATGCTGCATACGTTCAGGTTATACCCGCAGGCACATGTATTTCCCACTGTGTCACCAATTACCCGGTTCACATCAATACCGAGTTCTGCTGCATACTCCTGTATGGCCCAGTCCTGCCGCACTTCACTACAGCGCCTCCACCATGCCAAGAGCAGCTGATAGCCACTCCACCACCATGCCCACCACCACCATCATGCCGAGTCCTGCTCCTGCCCAGCCATCCACCATCACCAGCACCCAGGTTCCTGCTACTTCAAGGTCGTCTACCAGCATGCAGATTCCGGGTCCTGCACGTTCATCCACCGCCACCATGCCTTCTGAACCCACCACTCCCACCCTTCCAAGGGGAAGAAGAAGCAGCCAGCAACCTCATTGAAGGCAGAAAAAGCAGAAGAGGGAACAGAGGCGGGAAAGAACAGTCGTGCTCCCTCCACCAACCTCACCTCCCAATGTGTCTGTTAGGTCCAATTTCTCCCTCCCTTCTAATGTGTCTCTCCCGTCCCATGTTTCCACTCCTAATGTGTCAACCTCCATCCTTGATCTCCCAGACTCCACACATCTATTAGCCCCTTCCCCTGGAACCCCTTCTGTGTCCACCCCAATCCAATCCTTCCGTCTGCACACCCCACGGGTCTGTAACATTTCCCCCTCATTTTGTAAAAAATAATTTATTTTTTTGTAAATAAAATTGTGTTGCTTTCCCCATATCACAGCTTGCTCTTTGTCTTTTTCATCGCCGGCAACATACTCCGTGCGCCGTCAACACACAAATCGTCGTATACACACACACTCTGTTTCTTTTTCCTCATAGCTCCATGCAACACAATCTTTTTTTCTTTTTCTTTCTTGTGTCTGTCATGGAGCTATGAGGTGCAAAACAAAGAGGCCTGACAATCCTCCCCCCCAAAAAAAGGTAAACAACACAACTGGTCAGGGGTCTGCAATACTCACCTGCCAATGTGTCAGTACTATTGCCCTCAGGATGCTGTGTTTTTTGCATCCTGAGTGCAGTAGTTCTGACACACTGGCAGGTGAGTAAAGATATGAGGTGGATTTCCTCCATTATCTCTTCAGTGTGCATTAATCTATTGTACTAAAGATTAATGCACACTGAAGAGATGATGGAGCTCATGAGAACCAACCATAGCAATGACACATAGAGCAGGTGAAGTGTAAAGCATGGGGACATAAACAAAGTAAACAGGTGTTGCACTAATTTTTGTTTATTTAACATAAAACATTTAAAATACAAAATATATAAAAATTCAAAGGCCATAACATTACATAAAGTTTCAACATTAAACCATTGCATCTTGCCATGCCACACATCCAACCTCAGAAACAAAGTAGTCCGCGAATGTATCCCTCATTTGGGCAACTTCCCTTGTTGTCCTCAGACTGTAATAATGGTAATCTGGCAATGGGTTAGCAACAGGTTCATCAAGTTCAAAGGTTGGTCGCTCTTTAGCCATTATGTAGTTGTAGAGCCTTGCCTTGAACACTTCATCGACTGTTTGCATTTTAGGATTAATTGCTGTCCCTAAAATGCGCCATTTCGAGAAAAGAATACCAAAGGCACACAACAGTTCTTCATGCCCTGGTCAGTCGGTAATAAAAAATCCTTTTTATGTGGTTCAAGTCCTGACTTGAGTATAGCTTCAGTAGGTTTCCACACATCTGAAAGGCCTCATCCCCAACCACTACAAATGGCATTGGCGGGTCTCGAGGTTTGAGAAGAGGTCATGGGAGGGGGAAATTAAAAGTATTGGTATACAAGTGTTGGCCCATGTCCGAGTTTTTAAAGGTCTGGGAGTCATTTCCACGGCCAAAAGAACCAATGTCCACGGAAATAAAACTACAGTCTGCAGCTGCAATGGCCATCAGCACTATAGAAAAGTATTTTTTATAGTTAAAGTACTCAGATCCACTTCGAGCCAGTTTTGTTATCCTAATATGTTTCCCATCCACTGCTCCCAAACAGTTGGGGAAATTACACATTTCCCACAATTTTTCAGCATTTTCCTGCCATATTTCCATGGTGGGTAGAGGGATAAATTCATGATGAACGTCCCACAAAGCCCGGCAAGTGTCTGGAACAATCCCAGAAAAGGTGGAAAGGCCAATCCAGAACTGGAAATGGAGCAATGATAGGCTCTCTCCTGTAGCCAGGAATATTCCAAACAGAGAAAGAAAAAAATATTAGGAATAATAATATTCACAAAAAGGGTTTTGCAAAAAAAATAAATAAATAAGGACCTTGCAGAACAATACTAATTATGACAGGCGTGCGTTTATTTTTAAATATTCCATACCTTAGTGTAACCAGCAGACGTTCCTCAGCTGGAATAGCTCTACGGAGCTGGGTGTCCTGTCTGGTAATGGCTCCTTCTACATGAGCCAGAAAATCCCGGAAGCTTTCTTGAGACATCCTCGTGTAGACAAAATATTTGACCAGGTTTTCACGGAGCTCACTGAATAAGGAGTGGTAGTCTCCACGGCTCTCCTGGACTTCAAGAATGGGGTGTTGCCAAAAGCACCAATGCCATCTTCTTCTCTGTCTTTCTCTTTTTCTTTCTGCTCACAAGCAAAGGCAAAGGCAAGAAACAATTTGATATCCAAATCCAGTTTAAAATAGAAACTCTCCTTGGGAATATACATCTTGACACAGGATACAGGATGAAAATCTACTGTTTTCAGCTCTACAAGGGTCTATATAATGAAATCCCATGAGACACGCCCATTGGGCGTGGCTTGTGTCTCAGAATATCTCCTGGAAAAAATTTTCCCAATGGGAAGCATGCGCATAAAAAACGCAAACGCATGCAAAACCGCATAAAAACACAATGTTTATTTGACATCTTGCGTAAGTTGATTCGTCTAAAAACCGCTGTGTTTTTAAGGCTACTTTCACACATCAGGTTTTCGGCGTCAGGTGCGTTCCGGCGTCGTGCCGGATCCGGTAAATGTTAAGTAAAACCGGATGTGACGGATCCGGTTTTCTGCCGGATCCGTCTTGCTCTTGACAGCCAAAACCGGATCCGTCTCATCCGGTTCATCCGGTTTTCGATCCGTTTTTCGACGGATTACGCTGGATCCGGTTTTTAAAATTGCCCCTTGTGGCCTTCCGAAAGGGATTGGCTACTGAAAAACTATATATAGCGTGTTCCTACAGCCCTTCTTTGACAGGTTGTAAAGGAGAAAGTGCAGGTTGGAGAGAAGAGCAAGTTACTGGCGAAGATGGATGTTGTGATTGGAAATATTTTGAAGAATTTGGCGGATTTTACAGCGGAGGCGAATCGTTTGAGGGTGATCTGGAGAAGGAGAGAGCGAGACAGCAGCGCATCAGGCATCGTAGACGACGTTTGTGGATCCACCCCATCACAGCCAAGAGAATGACGCGTGGGGTCTATTCTACACTCTGCATGGACCTTAGACGAAACCCGGATACATTTTTTGGATATGTTTGGATGAAAATGGAGAATTTTGATTACTTGGTGGAGCGCATTGCACACCTCATAAGAAAATCGGACACCTATTGCCGCTTCTCTGTTTCACCCGCAGAGCGTCTGATGGTGACTTTAAGGTAAGCCACATTTATTGGATATGCTCGCATCAGAGCACACTTTCACTGCAATCTTGTTGGTGGTAGTTTGTATCTCCAAGTGTTATAGCTGAGTTTTGGCATGTAATGCTGTGATTTTAAACTAATTGATTGTTTTTTAATTCCCCACAGATTTCTTGCAACTGGAGAATCCCTTTCGTCACTGCATTTCCAGTACAGACTCGGGATTTCCACCATATCTGGAATAGTGAAGTACACATGCCGTGCACTGTGGGACTCCTTAGCTGAAGAGTTTTTACCAGAGCCCACAACAGAGAGGTGGATTGAAATTTCAGAAAAGTTTCTACAGATATGTCAGTTTCCGAACTGCTTGGGCGCTGTGGACGGGAAACATATCCGCATTGTAAAGCCAGCCGGATCGGGATCGGAATATTTCAATTACAAGAAATATTTTTCAATTGTCCTCATGGCCATCGCTGACGCGGAATACAAATTTATTGCTGTTGATATTGGGGCCTATGGCCGCTCCAATGACTCTCAAGTTTTCAAACTGTCTGCCATGGGGCGTAAACTGTATGGAAACACCTTCCAGTTCCCACCCCCTAGACCGCTGCCGCAAACATCTGGTCCACCTATGCCATTTGTCTGTGTAGGGGATGAAGCCTTCCAGCTGTCAGAACACCTTTTGAAACCGTATGGTAGCAGAGGATTGTCAAGAACAAAACGCATTTTTAATTACCGCCTCACAAGAGCAAGAAGAATGGTTGAATGTACCTTTGGTATTCTGACAGCCAAATGGCGGGTCCTATTGACTGCGATCAACCTCAAGACAGAAACTGTGGACGAGGTGATCAAAGCTTGCGTGGTACTCCACAATTTTGTTATCTGCAAGGAACCCATTTCCATTGAGGACACCTCTGAAGAAACCACCTTGCAAGATTACCATGACATTACCACTAGAAGTTCTGTGACGGTTTCAGTAATGAGGGACAATTTTGCACTATACTTTATGTCACCTCAAGGCAGAGTACACTGGCAGGATGACAGAGTGTGAAAGATTTGTGCCCTTAACCAAACTTGTGTACCTTCTGTACCAGCAGTATATACCTTTGCCAACCAAAGTTGGCTATCTTGTCATGGTCTTACTATTTTTACCTTTAGGCCACAGGTGTGTACCTGGTTATGTTTTATGCAAAGTATTTCACCTTTTAACAAAAGTTGTGTACATTGTTAGGAAATCACCAACAATAAACACAACTTTTTAGGTGAAATACTTTGCTTCAAACACAACCAGGAACACAACTGTGGCAAAAAGCTAAAATTTACCCACAGTTATATACCTGGTTTTGAATACCTTTTTACCTTTGAAATACCCTGTATTTAACCTTTTTTTTAAACATATTTCGCCGCAGAAAGAAATGACAGACAACCATTGTAAAACGATAATTTAACTTTTATTTAAAATATTTGTTTTTTTGTAAAATGTTTTTAAAGTGCAAAAAACTTTTTTAATAAAGGTTTTAAACCCAATGGGCATTTTTATTAAAAAACACACATTACAAATCTGTGTAGTGTGGGGTGAAAATACTGCTGGAGGGGCTGCGGGACACTTCGAGTGTGGAGAGAGGACTGGGATCGTGGTGGGGAAGGAACAGTTAGAGGTGAAGGTGTGGAAAAAGCTACAGAATGGGTGGACATGTGGGAGGCAGAAGAGGTGGTGGGCGGTGGAGTGGAGGGTTGGGCAGGGACTGTAGGAGCAGATGATGTTGATGGAAAGTTGTATGGGGAAGGAGTTTGGTACGGGGAAGGAGTTTGGTACGGGGCAGGTTGCTGGAAGTGGGGAGATGTCTGGTACTGGGGAGGTTGCTGGTACTGGGGAGGTGGCTGGTATGTAATAGGAGGGGGAGGATGGAAAGTGGCTGGAGGGGGTGCAGGTGGAGGAACTACTGGGGTGGGAGGAGGAGGTTGGGAGGTAACGTGCTGGAGAGCACCGTGGCATGAATGCATTACATGCATCTGCTGGGTAGGAGAGAGCGTTGCCATGCGCTCCACAACAGACCTGAAAAAGGTGTGGTTTGGCGAAGATCTTGCTTCTGAATGCATGGTTTGCAGAAGTGTCTTCACCTCCAGAATGCTGGAGTTGATCTGCTGAAAGCCTGCAGAGATTTGCTCTGACAAGACTTTTAGACAGTTCTGGAAAGATGCATTCAGATGCAAGAACTCTGGCGCATAAGTCTTTTCCTGACCCCTCTGCCGCTGCCGCCCAGTACCCGCAGGTGTACTAGAGGTGGCAGGGGCAGAAGGGTGGGGTAAAGGGAAAGCGATCTCCTCACCAGCAGCTTCATGTAATGTAGGCGGCCACGATGCTCCTGTGCTGGTGGATGGGACAGATGGGTCGAATGTGTGGGAAGGCTGGGAAGGTGCAGATGTACCGGGGCGGTCGAAGTGTCCCTTGGTGCCGGTCTCCTCAGGGATCGCCTCAGAAGGGTCCAATCGTGCAGGCTCCCGAGTGCTGCTCACCGTGCTGTGGAATAAAGAGAAAAAAAACAATTAAAATAGTGACATGGCATGGCCCTGGCTGAAAAAAAATTGTTACATCTAAACATTTTTTTTTCACATGTGGTGTGTAATATTTACCTTCTGGTGACCATTGTATCCCGGAGGAACGACAGGGCTCGTGCGTACTTGTACTTGCTCCTGCGTCCTCCAGATCCACTCGGGGCCCGCATCTCTTATTGAACTCCTTCTTGAAACGATCCCTCACAGACCGCCACCGCTTCACAATTCTGTCCACTGAAACGAGAAAGGACAAGGTGGTTAGTATACAACATCAGTGTTTCCCAAACTCCAGTCCTCATGGTCCCCAGGGGTCATGTTTACATGATTTCCATAGTAAATAGAAATCCTGAACACATGATCCGTGGGGACCACGAGGACTGGAGTTCGGGAAACACTGGTTTACATCAAGCAACCGGTACTGTATATACTTACGCTCTTTAATCTGGGCCCGAGCATCGAGGTCCTCCCAGCGGGCCACAAGGAGCGAACAGATTTCCTCCCAGAGTCGTCGGGTAACGATCAGGTCAGCATGGCGGCGGTCAGCCATATTCCATAGCGGCTCCCTTTCTCTGACGAGATCGATGAGGTGGTCAACATCAATTCCTCCATCCTCACCGTCTGAGTCGGGAGCACGCTGTGAAGGATGTTAAAGTAAAAGAGAAAAATAGCAAAATTAGTCACCACACTTAAGACAAGAAATAAAAAGTGTACCAAAATTTCACTTAAATATTATACTTACACGCTGGTGACCGCCGCGTTGCTGTCGCCGACGACCCTGGGAGGCACTGTGAGGACCTCTTGGCCGAGCACCAGATTGGGAAGACTAGAGAAGAAAACAAAAAAAATTATGTGTTTGGATGTTGGCATTTGTTTGCTGTGTGATGTCTGCGGTACATTGTTTTCTATGTGTTGTGTGTAGTGTGATGTTGTGTTTCTGCGTTTGATGCAAAAAACTTACCAATTGTGAGCCCACTCCAGGTGTCTATCCACCACTTCCTTCTTCTTCTGGGAGCTCCTCTTCAGCTTGTGATTCCTGTTTTGATATAAAAGGCAATGAATAGACATATATTACAGAGATGATGGATTTTGGAAATAAAAACTTACCGTCAAATGCTGACGATGCGAGGGAGGGCTCCCAGAAGAAGATGTGCTGTCCTCTTTCTGGCCAGACTCCATGGCTGTGGGTGGTGCTGTTGCTGCTGCCAGTGCTGCCAGTGCTGCCACTGCTGCTGCTGCATCTCTTGGGCGGCTGTTGAATAAAGAGAAACAAAGGGCCAATGAATATCTTGATATTCCATGGCCCTAGTTTTGAGGAATGGGGGATTTGATAATTACCTTCTCTCATCTGCTTCTGGACTCCCCTCCCGTTGTTCAGCAAGCTGCTCCATTTGGGGTGGTGGTGGTGCTGATGGTGCTGCAGTGGTCTCCTGCCTTCTCCTGCGCCTGGTTGCTGTCTTGGGTGGCATCGCCGGATCTGGCGCATTGCGGCGCTCATAGGCTTTCATTGTGTGAAAAAGCCGGACACGCCGGATCCGGCGTGTCCGGCTTTTTCGCCGGAGACAAAAAACGTTACAGTAGCCGTTTTTTCCAGACGCCGGATTGCGACACATTGCTGGATCCGGCGAAAACCGGATGAAACGCATGGCCATCCGGCCCGATCCGGCGCTAATGCAAGTCAATGGGGGGGAAACCGGATCCGGCATTGCATTTCGCCGGATCCGGTTTTTGTCAAAAGTGCCGGATCGCGCCTGATGGCGGAAATCTGATGAGTGAAAGAGGCCTAAGCTTTTGCATTCATTTTTGCATGCGTTCATGGTTGTGGATGATACGCTGCAGACTCAACCGCAAATGTGAACCTAGCCTAAAACAGACTTTTTTATGCAGGCAAGAAATAAAATCACCTTTTATCATTGTAAAAACCTTTACTGCATCCTAATGGGTGATTACACAAGCTATCTACTGTATAAATGGTTTATATTGTGTATACTAGTATACACATATATTAGTAATACCATATATTAGTGGGGGCAGATTAGCACTACAATGTTTGCCAATTTATGCAATAACAAATAGTATGAGCAACACTGGAAATTAATTTGTAGTAGACAGGTAATGTTTATTCCATATCATATGGTGTCAGGATCCAGTGTCACAGGAGAAGAATCATGGAAAAGAATCTACTGTACTGCTGAGGATAAAAATATAAAAAGTCCCTTCTTTACTCCATCAATTAAAAAATATTTTGACTCCTAGAAAGCTTGAAAACGACGGCTTTGTTTCCTTTGCTCCATAATTTCTGCATTAAATTATAGTATACAGTAGACTTGTGAGAGGTCCTTCGCCCTCTCTATAGACTTCAACCACTTTGCTCAAACTTGTAAAGTGGTCTGTGTCTCACCAGCAGTCAACATCTATGCCAAAATAAGAAATAATTGTGACAACTACAATAAGTCCGTTGTGCCATAGGACAGCCACAACGCTCCCAGTACTAGCCACTAGAGTTGAGCGACTTTTGGTTTTTTAGGGTCGCGTTTCGTTTCATGAAACCCGACTTTTCCAAAAGTCGGGTCGAGCAAGATCGTCCGATTATAGGGAAAAGTCGGGGTCGTCCCGAAACACGAATCCCAATGTAAGTCAATGGGGAATAAAAGTCGGCAGTGAGAGGAGGACAGGAAACACACCTACAGTGCCCATTTGAATGCCAAAAGCATCAATTCTTCTTTCTTAAGCTTGTCAACCTTAATTAACTTCATAATACAAGTTACGCACTGAAAAATGGGGGTTATTTGGCTACAAACTGTGGGGGGAGGGCTGGCTCCAGGTTTTCATGTGCCCTGGGCGAAAGAGCGCCCCTTTAACACATACCACAACTCATCATGCTCCGATACGGCAGAGAAATAGCGGTATAGTCCAATGAAAAATACCTCACTTTTTACATCTCATGACGAGGCCCATCTATTTCTCCATACAGAATCATTGGTCCCATATAATGTTTGAAACAGTATATGATGAGCTCCACATAATGCTACAGTATATGTTGGTCCCCATGGATGAAGCTCCACTGTCTTATGGGCCCAAATAATGCTCCAAACATAATGGGCCCCATTTCTAATGCTCTAGTGTATAATGGGCCCTGTAAATGCTGCTCCAGTGTCTGATGTCCACCTTTGGAATGTTCCAGTGTATGGTGGGCCCCATCTATCATTCTCCAGAGTATAGTGCTCCCCAAAAATTGCTGTCCCAACATTGAAAACAATCAAATAAGTCTCCTCGCTAGGGAATCCCTGTACTTGTCTGGACAGGTGCTGTAGCTTGCTTAACAGCTCGCCAGCCATTCTCACGCCCAGTATGGATTACACGTGATTGCACAAAGGTGAGAAAGGGTACCGTATCCCCAGATAACATGTATGGATAGCGTACACATTCAAAATATATGTCTCAGGAGGCAGGCTCAGACGGTGTTAGGCCCAGTATGGATTGTACGTGATTGCACAAAGGTTAGAAAGGGTACCGTATCCCTGGATAACATGTATGGATAGCGTACACATTCAAAATATATGTCTATACAGCATGAGGCAGGCTCAGACGGTGTTAGGCCCAGTATGGATTGCACGTGATTGCACAAAGGTTAGAAAGGGTACCGTATCCCTGGATAACATGTATGGATAGCGTACACATTCAAAATATATGTCTATACAGCATGAGGCAGGCTCAGACGGTGTTAGGCCCAGTATGGATTGCACGTGATTGCACAAAGGTTAGAAAGGGTACCGTATCCCCGGATAACATGTATGGATAGCGTACACATTCAAAATATATGTCTATACAGCATGAGGCAGGCTCAGACGGTGTTAGGCCCAGTATGGATTGCACGTGATTGCACAAAGGTTAGAAAGGGTATCGTATCCCCAGATAACATGTATGGATAGCGTACACATTCAAAATATATGTCTCAGGAGGCAGGCTCAGACGGTGTTAGGCCCAGTATGGATTGCACGTGATTGCACAAAGGTTAGAAAGGGTACCGTATCCCTGGATAACATGTATGGATAGCGTACACATTCAAAATATATGTCTCAGGAGGCAGGCTCAGACGGTGTTAGGCCCAGTATGGATTGCACGTGATTGCACAAAGGTTAGAAAGGGTACCGTATCCCTGGATAACATGTATGGATAGCGTACACATTCAAAATATATGTCTATACAGCATGAGGCAGGCTCAGACGGTGTTAGGCCCAGTATGGATTGCACGTGATTGCACAAAGGTTAGAAAGGGTACCGTATCACTGGATAACATGTATGGATAGCGTACAAATTCAAAATATATGTCTATACAGCATGAGGCAGGCTCAGACGGTGTTAGGCCCAGTATGGATTGCACGTGATTGCACAAAGGTTAGAAAGGGTACCGTATCCCTGGATAACATGTATGGATAGCGTAAACATTCAAAATATATGTCTCAGGAGTCAGGCTCAGACGGTGTTAGGCCCAGTATGGATTGCACGTGATTGCACAAAGGTTAGAAAGGGTAACGTATCCCCGGATAACATGTATGGATAGCGTACACATTCAAAATATATGTCTATACAGCATGAGGCAGGCTCAGACGGTGTTAGGCCCAGTATGGATTGCACGTGATTGCACAAAGGTTAGAAAGGGTACCGTATCCCTGGATAGCATGTATGGATAGCGTACACTTTCAAAATATTTGTCTCAGGAGGCAGGCTCAGACGGTGTCAGGCACAGTATGGATTGCACGTGATTGCACAAAGGTTAGAAAGGGTACCGTATCCCTGGATAGCATGTATGGATAGCGTACACTTTCAAAATATTTGTCTCAGGAGGCAGGCTCAGACGGTGTCAGGCACAGTATGGATTTGACGGCCCAGATTACACAGCAGAGGAGCAGGGAGAGGTAAAGATTGCAAATGCTGGGGCCCTGCCCAAGCAAGGGGGGCCCACTCGTGGGCGTCGGTACTGGCACTGGGCCCCTCATAGTACAGCGGTGTGTCTGACGGCGGGTGTGCACCACCACCGTCAGAGACACTTGATTGCACTATGAGGGACCCTGTGCCAGTGCCCGCGCCCAAGAGTCGGCCTACCCACCTGTCCAGGGCAACGGCACTCGCACGGTGTCGTGCGGTAGGTGGTGACCCCGGCCATGGGGGGGAGGCAGCACAGTTAGGGAGTTTTAGAAAGTGGCATATGTTGATGTTGGACATTCAGCTGATGCAAAAGGCGAAATAGGTGAAGTACCAGGAAGAGGTGGACCAAAGCAAGCCATTTTTCTGTCACCCTATGTGTCATCAGGGGAAGGTGGGACAAAATCCTTGGAAACCCATGCGTGGTTCATTTTAATGAAGGTTAGATCATCCACATTTTGGGTTGACAGACGGGTCCTTTTTTCTGTCAGGATTGATCCAGCTGCACTGAAGACTCTTTCCGATAGCACACTTGCAGCTGGGCAAGCGAGCTCCTGTAAGGCATATTGGGCCAATTCAGGCCAGGTGTCCAGTTTAGCGGCCCAATAGTCAAAGGCGAATGACCTGTGTGGGAGAACATCGATATGGGAGGAAAAGTAGTTTGTACCCATAGTTGACAACTGCTGTCTCCTGTCACTTTCCATCGATGCAGTATTACCAGTTGTGTGAGCGGTATTTGAAAAATCAGTCCACAACATTGTCATGAAACCCCTGTCTCCAACGCCACTTCTGCTGTGTGCACCACGAACACCTCTGCCAAGCTGCCCCCGGCCCGTACGGCTCGTGTGAGAACCATCACCGCTGCTGTGTGCTGGGAATGCCTCAAGCAACCGATTTACCAGAGTTGCTTGTTTATTAGCCAATATTAGGTCAAGGTTCTCCTGTGGCATGATGTTTTGTAATTTGCCTTTATAGCGTGGATCCAGGATGCTGGCCAACCAGTAGTCATCATCGTTCATCATTTTGGCAATGCGGGGGTCCCTTTTTAGGATCCGCAAGGCATAATCTGACATGTGGGCCAATGTTCCCGGTGTCAATGATGCACTGCGAGTGCTGGGTGGAGGAGCACTTTCTGGCAAATCCACATCCCTCCAGTCACGCACAAACCCTGTACCAGACCTTGCCACGCCAACATTTTCACTTGCCCCATGAGATGCATCCTCCTCCCCTAAGTAATCATCCCCATCATCATCCTCCTCCTCCTCTTCTTCCTCCACCTCGTCCAGGAGAGGTCCCTGAGCAGACAATGGCTGAATGTCATCAAGGATTCCCTCCTCCTCTTCCTCCTCATCAACATTGGCTGCAGACGCCTGCTCCTTAAGGTGCATCAAAGTTTGCATGAGCAGACGCATAAGTGGGATGCTCATGCTTAGGATGGCGTCGTCTGCCCTTACCAGCCGTGTGCATTCCTCAAAACACTGAAGGACTTTACAAAGGTCTTTCAGCTTCGACCACTGCACACCTGTCAACTCCATGTCTGCTCTCAAAGTGCCTGGCCGTGTATCCTCCCACAAATGCATTATGGCCTGCCTCTGCTCGCACAGCCGCTCCACCATGTGCAGGGTGGAGTTCCACCTTGTTGCAATGTCGATAATGAGGCGGTGGTTGGGAAGGTGGAGCAATCGCTGCAGCTTCTGCATACGAACGGAGTGTACAGGCGACCGGCGGATGTGCGCGCACAGTCTTCGCACCTTCTGGAGCAGGGCTGTTAACTCCGGATAATTTTTGAGGAAGCACTGCACCACCAGGTTCAAGGTGTGAGCCAAGCAAGGTATGTGGCTGAGTTTTGAAAGGGCTATGGCTGCCACAAAATTACGGCCGTTATCACTAACTACCTTGCCTGCCTCAAGATGTACACTGCCCAGCCATGACTCAGTTTGTCGCTTCAAGTACTCGGCCAGCACCTCGGCGGTGTGTCTGTCGCCCAAACACATCATCTGCAACACAGCCTGCTGACGCTTTCCACTAGCTGCTCGATAGGGGGACACATCATGTGCAACAGTGGCAGCTGCAGATGGAGTGCTCGTACGACTGCGCTCTGTGGACGAGCTTTCGCTTCTGGAGGAGGAGGAGGAGGGTCGAACGCCTACAGCCAACTGTTTCCTATACCGTGGGCTAGGCAGCACTGTCCCACCACCGCTGTCCCCTGTGGACCCTGCATCCACCACATTAACCCAGTGCGCAGTGATGGACACGTAACGGCCCTGGCCATGCCGACTGGACCATGCATCAGTTGTGAGGTGCACCTTTCCGCTCACTGACTGCTTGAGTGCATGGACAATGCGGTCTTTCACATGATGGTGGAGGGCTGGGATGGCTTTGCGAGAGAAGAAGTGGCGACTGGGTAGGTCATAGCGTGGTACTGCATAGGCCATGAGTTCGCGGAAAGCTGTGCTTTCCACCAACCAAAAGGGCATCATCTCAAACGAGATTAGTTTGGCAATGTGGGCGTTCAAACCCAGTGTACACGGATGAGAGACTGAGTACTTTCTTGACCTACTCATAGTGTCTGGGAGGGTGAGCTGGACTTGAGAGCTGCATATGGTGGAAGTAGCGGTGGACAGGGTGGACTGAGAGAGGGTTGATGATGGTGATGGAGTTGGTGTTCTTTCTGATGGCCTAGAATCAGTCTTTCGTTGATATAACAGTGGGATTCCCTGACTGCTGTGGTCTTGCAACGACACCTCAACATTTGCTGCTGTGCTAACCGGTGGGCTTACAGTGGGGGAAACAATGTAGCATTGCTGACTACCTTCGTTGTGATCAGTTGCACATGTGGCACTTGAGGTTTGGTGTTGTGTCCACGCTTGCAAGTGCATGCTGGTTAAATGTCTAAGCATGCAACTGGTATTCAAATTTTTCAGATTTTTCCCTCGGCTAAAGGTCTTTGCGCACTTCTTACAGATAACCTTGGCCTGATCATGAGGATCTTGTTCAAAAAAGTGCCACACTGCACTCTTCCTACTTTGGCAGACATTTTGCGGCCTAGCACGCTGTGATCTTTTGACCCTCTGGACAAGCTGTCCAGCAACTCTTTTGATGTTTGGAACCTGTCTTTGGAGTGCTCCGGGCCTGCCAGATAACAGCTGTTGCGATGTCGATGTCTGCTGTTGATGCTCCTCATCTGAGCTATTGGAAGCAGCACCCTCTTCCCCCAATGGATGCCAATCTGGGTCAACAACTGGGTCATCCATCACCTCCTCTTCTATGTCATGTGCACCTTCCTCTGTTTCACCGTGTATGGTGGTATAGTGTGCGGGAAGGGGCACCTGAGTCTCATCAGGGTCAGAATCTGGCTCTGTACACTGCGAGGACAATGTAGTGCTCTGAGTGAATGTACCAGCAGAATCATCCATCAGCGGCTGTGCATCAGTGCACTCCATGTCAGATTCATCTTGGCCTGAGTAATTCACCATTTGACTTGATAATCCAGGCATGGTATGTGAAAACAGCTCCATGGAGTAATCAGTAGTATGGCCTGCGTCATCCTTCAATCTTGGTTGGGGTGAAGGACACAAGGAAAGGTGTGGTTCATGAACATGAGCCTCCAATGACGACTCAGTGCTTTTACTTTTTACAACTGAAGAAGAGGAGGCAATAGAGCTGGAGGCTGAGTCAGCAATGTAAGACAAAACTTTTTCCTGATGCTCTGGCTTTAAAAGCGGTTTGCCAACTCCTAGAAAACTAAGCGTTCGAGGCCTTATGTAGCCAGACGATGAGGCAGGGTCAGCACCTCCTGCATTCGGTCCTATTTTGCTCTTGCCACTACCATCAGATCCACCACCAACACCATCATTACCAGCTGCCAACCCCCGCCCAATTCCACGGCCTCTTCCACCAGCCTTCCTCATTTTTGGTAGAAATGTAGACAAAATCCAACAAACTATATAGTAATGTAAAACAAGGTACAAGGTGTCTATTGGACAGGGGAGATTTTGAATTTCTGCACACACTTTTGGACACTGGACACTTTTGGATTGTGTGAGGCCCACTGATATCTGAGCGCTATGTGACAGGCTCCATGGCACAGCTGTGACCAAAGTGACGAGAGGATAAGGGAGATTTTGAATATCTGCACACACTTTTGGACAGTGGACACTTTTGGATTGTGTGAGGCCCACTGATATCTGAGCGCTATGTGACAGGCTCGATGGCACTGCTGTGACAAAAGTGACTAGAGGATAAGGGAGATTTTGAATATCTGCACACACTTTTGGACACTGGACACTTTTGGATTGTGTGAGGCCCACTGATATCTCAGCGCTATGTGACAGGCTCGATGGCACTGCTGTGACAAAAGTGACTAGAAGATAAGGGAGATTTTGAAGTTCTGCACACACTTGTGGACAGTGGACACTTTTGGATTGTGTGAGGCCCACTGATATCTCAGCGCTATGTGACAGGCTCGATGGCACTGCTGTGACAAAAGTGACTAGAGGATAAGGGAGATTTTGAATTTCTGCACACACTTGTGGACAGTGGACACTTTTGGATTGTGTGAGGCCCACTGATATCTGAGCGCTATGTGACAGGCTCGATGGCACTGCTGTGACAAAAGTGACTAGAGGATAAGGGAGATTTTGAATATCTGCAAACACTTTTGGACACTGGACACTTTTGGATTGTGTGAGGCCCACTGATATCTGAGCGCTATGTGACAGGCTCGATGGCACTGCTGTGACAAAAGTGACTAGAGGATAAGGGAGATTTTGAATATCTGCACACACTTTTGGACACTGGGCACTTTTGGATTGTGTGAGGCCCACTGATATCTCAGTGCTATGTGACAGGCTCGATGGCACTGCTGTGACAAAAGTGACTAGAGGATAAGGGAGATTTTGAATTTCTGCACACACTTGTGGACAGTGGACACTTTTGGATTGTGTGAGGCCCACTGATATCTGAGCGCTATGTGACAGGCTCGATGGCACTGCTGTGATAAAAGTGACTAGAGGATAAGGGAGATTTTGAATTTCTGCACACACTTGTGGACAGTGGACACTTTTGGATTGTGTGAGGCCCACTGATATCTGAGCGCTATGTGACAGGCTCGATGGCACTGCTGTGAGAAAAGTGACTAGAGGATAAGGGAGATTTTGAATTTCTGCACACACTTGTGGACAGTGGACACTTTTGGATTGTGTGAGGCCCACTGATATCTGAGCGCTATGTGACAGGCTCGATGGCACAGCTGTGACCAAAGTGACGAGAGGATAAGGGAGATTTTGAATATCTGCACACACTTTTGGACAGTGGACACTTTTGGATTGTGTGAGGCCCACTGATATCTGAGCGCTATGTGACAGGCTCGATGGCACTGCTGTGACAAAAGTGACTAGAGGATAAGGGAGATTTTGAATATCTGCACACACTTTTGGACACTGGACACTTTTGGATTGTGTGAGGCCCACTGATATCTCAACGCTATGTGACAGGCTCGATGGCACTGCTGTGACAAAAGTGACTAGAGGATAAGGGAGATTTTGAATTTCTGCACACACTTGTGGACAGTGGACACTTTTGGATTGTGTGAGGCCCACTGATATCTGAGCGCTATGTGACAGGCTCGATGGCACTGCTGTGACAAAAGTGACTAGAGGATAAGGGAGATTTTGAATATCTGCACACACTTTTGGACACTGGACACTTTTGGATTGTGTGAGGCCCACTGATATCTGAGCGCTATGTGACAGGCTCGATGGCACTGCTGTGACAAAAGTGACTAGAGGATAAGGGAGATTTTGAATATCTGCACACACTTTTGGACACTGGACACTTTTGGATTGTGTGAGGCCCACTGATGTCTCAGCGCTATGTGACAGGCTCGATGGCACTGCTGTGACAAAAGTGACTAGAGGATAAGGGAGATTTTGAATTTCTGCACACACTTGTGGACAGTGGACACTTTTGGATTGTGTGAGGCCCACTGATATCTGAGCGCTATGTGACAGGCTCGATGGCACAGCTGTGACAAAAGTGACTAGAGGATAAGGGAGATTTTGAATTTCTGCACACACTTGTGGACAGTGGACACTTTTGGATTGTGTGAGGCCCACTGATATCTGAGCGCTATGTGACAGGCTCGATGGCACTGCTGTGACAAAAGTGACTAGAGGATAAGGGAGATTTTGAATATCTGCACACACTTTTGGACACTGGACACTTTTGGATTGTGTGAGGCCCACTGATATCTGAGCGCTATGTGACAGGCTCGATGGCACTGCTGTGACAAAAGTGACGAGAGGATAAGGGAGATTTTGAATTTCTGCACACACTTGTGGACAGTGGACACTTTTGGATTGTGTGAGGCCCACTGATATCTGAGCGCTATGTGACAGGCTCGATGGCACAGCAGTGACAAAAGTGACTAGAGGATAAGGGAGATTTTGAATTTCTGCACACACTTGTGGACAGTGGACACTTTTGGATTGTGTGAGGCCCACTGATATCTGAGCGCTATGTGACAGGCTCGATGGCACTGCTGTGACAAAAGTGACTAGAGGATAAGGGAGATTTTGAATTTCTGCACACACTTGTGGACAGTGGACACTTTTGGATTGTGTGAGGCCCACTGATATCTGAGCGCTATGTGACAGGCTCGATGGCACTGCTGTGACAAAAGTGACTAGAGGATAAGGGAGATTTTGAATATCTGCACACACTTTTGAACACTGGACACTTTTGGATTGTGTGAGGCCCACTGATATCTGAGCGCTATGTGACAGGCTCGATGGCACTGCTGTGACAAAAGTGACTAGAGGATAAGGGAGATTTTGAATATCTGCACACACTTTTGAACACTGGACACTTTTGGATTGTGTGAGGCCCACTGATATCTGAGCGCTATGTGACAGGCTCGATGGCACTGCTGTGACAAAAGTGACTAGAGGATAAGGGAGATTTTGAATATCTGCACACACTTTTGGACACTGGACACTTTTGGATTGTGTGAGGCCCACTGATATCTCAGCGCTATGTGACAGGCTCGATGGCACTGCTGTGACAAAAGTGACGAGAGGATAAGGGAGATTTTGAATTTCTGCACACACTTGTGGACAGTGGACACTTTTGGATTGTGTGAGGCCCACTGATATCTGAGCGCTATGTGACAGGCTCGATGGCACTGCTGTGACAAAAGTGACGAGAGGATAAGGGAGATTTTGAATATCTGCACACACTTGTGGACAGTGGACACTTTTGGATTGTGTGAGGCCCACTGATATCTGAGCGCTATGTGACAGGCTCGATGGCACAGCAGTGACAAAAGTGACTAGAGGATAAGGGAGATTTTGAATTTCTGCACACACTTGTGGACAGTGGACACTTTTGGATTGTGTGAGGCCCACTGATATCTGAGCGCTATGTGACAGGCTCGATGGCACTGCTGTGACAAAAGTGACTAGAGGATAAGGGAGATTTTGAATTTCTGCACACACTTGTGGACAGTGGACACTTTTGGATTGTGTGAGGCCCACTGATATCTGAGCGCTATGTGACAGGCTCGATGGCACAGCTGTGACAAAAGTGACTAGAGGATAAGGGAGATTTTGAATTTCTGCACACACTTGTGGACAGTGGACACTTTTGGATTGTGTGAGGCCCACTGATATCTGAGCGCTATGTGACAGGCTCGATGGCACAGCTGTGACAAAAGTGACTAGAGGATAAGGGAGATTTTGAATCTCTGCACACACTTTTGGACACTGGACACTTTTGGATTGTGTGAGGCCCAATGAATATCTGAGCACTATGTGACAGGCTCGATGGCACAGCTGTGACAAAAGTGACTAGAGGATAAGGGAGACTGGATTGCTTTTAAAAAAGCAGTTTGCGGAGCAGTGGGTAAACAGCAATGCCAGCCTGTCAGGAAGCCTTAAAAGGCAGCCCAACAACCAACACCACTGATACACCACTATATAGCCTCCCCTTGCACTGCACACACAGTGACTGGTGTGTTGTGCAGGCCAAATCGCTAGCAGCAGAAGCAGTTTTTTTGTCTTCTTCCCTGCCTAACGCTCTCCCTACAGAATCAGCAGCAACTTCTCACTATACTAAGATCGGCAGAAGTAAGATGGCGGTCGGCGTGCACGCCCTTTTATACCCCCTGTGACGCCCACCAAAGCAAGCCAATCACTTGCATGGCCTTCTGAAAGATGGTGGTGACCCGTGCCTATGTCATCACGTTGCCCACAGTGTCCGTGGATCCTGATTGGCTGAAAAAGAGCGCAAAACAAACTTTTGAAACGCGACTTTGGCGCGTAAGTCGCCGACCTCGTGGCCGACCTCATCCTAGGGTCGGGTTTCGTTTCATGAAACCCGACTTTGCCAAAAGTCGGCGACTTTTGAATTTTTTCGACCCGTTTCGCTCAACTCTACTAGCCACATTTCTTACATGTATGTAAGTACCTGGATAAGAATGAAGTGATTAAACAGAGTCAGCATGGGTTTGTAACTAATAAGTCATGTCAGACTAACTTAATTTCCTTCTATGACAGAATCACTGAGTGATTTTTTTTTTCTCTTTCTTTCTCTCTTTCTCTTTTGAGGATTGTGGATTTCTGTGTATTATGAATAAGATTTATGTTATTTGTAATTTGTCATGTATTTGCATATTTATTCGTACGTATTGCATACATATTTTTGTACATTTTATGTGTTTTGTTTATTGGTGTTCAGGTGTCTTTTCAAGCAAGAGAGTGACTTCACCGGTAATCTGAGGGCTTAATTGCCTGCCTCCCTGATTATACACATGTGTGGAGTCTCTCGGTTGGTTGAGAATGTTTATAATTAGTTTGCAATTTATTTTATTTTATGCCTCTGAAGAAGAACCTGTTGTGGGGTTCGAAACGCATAAGGCGTGGGGGTCTTCTTCCCCTTTCTGTTTTTATTATGAAAATATGTGAATAAAGTTTCCTGTGGATTTTATCAAGTCTTCAGTGCCGGATCTTCCTTCTCTTCTTACATTTGCTACACATGGTGGTCAGCCATTTGATCCATAGGCACGACTGGCTTACAGAACTATTTTTGGTGAGCACAAATCCATTTCCCTTTTCCCATTTTTTCAAGTTTATACTGACTTATTGTGCTCCCAATAAGCCGTGTATTTATTATCATGGAAGCCGGGACTAAAAATATTACAGCAACTTGCTTGTTAAGAAGACAAAAAGCTGATGAATTATTTGGCATTGTTTCTGTCGATGGGGATAAGAACAGTATGAACATGAATTCACATTTTTCTGAGTTGGAGAGAAAGATGACCTCCCACCTTAAGACCTGGTGGGACTCAGTGACTCTTGAGAAATACATTAGTCACAAAATGTTACCGCGAGGTCTAAGATTAAAGAAGGTACCGACTGTGATTTATAATGACACTTTCTTACAGAAATGGAATGACATTCTGAGTGAATGTTCTTTGAAATTAATGTCTCTCATTGTGGAAGAAGAATCTGTCAAATTGACCAATATTTAAGCATCCATTAAAGATTTGGAGTCAACTTTGGAGAAATTTTCTGATCATGTGACATTTGCAAAAAGCTATGAACGATTATATGCTAATATTGATAATCTGGAAAGTGGCATTTCTAAATCTAAGAAGAACAAGTTTTTGTGTGATCGCAGGGACTATGACTCTAACATGGTTTATGCTTGGAAGCAATTCACTCTGTATAAGCCTAGATCTATTCTTAAAAGAGGTCAATCATTCCGCAGTAATAATGTCAGTTTTCCCTCATGTGAACAGTCATTTAACTCACCTACCACATCTGAGGGCTCAATGGATTCCAACCAGGTGTTACCATCAACATCGTATGCAAAAAATGATCAAAGAAAAAAAGGAGAGGAGGACGTCGACGTAAGAATAAAACATCAATATGGTCTGTGGAACATGAATCGTTGGAGGAAATAGACGGTAACATTGTTGCTTCTGATAAGTTTACGGTTATTAACATTTCAGCTACCATTCTGAGCTCAGCTCAGCTGAGTGTTTTGAAGAGGGGACTTTCCTTTGTTCCAACATGCAGAGGAGATCTGTTTCAAATATTATGTGATGTTAATCGTTTTGTGCGATTATTAACACTTAAGAGACATTTTTTTACTCCCGAGTCTAGTATCGACAATCATAATTCTGATATACCACCTTTGAGTCTCAATAATGATAATTTGTTACCACTTGTGGCTCCCGTTAAAGATCAAATCATGTTTGAGATGTTGTCTAGTATGGAGGATTACAAATCAACATGCAGTAGCTCAATGTGACTCAGACGTATTAATATCCAATCCCACCTTTTACCCCTTGATATCCAGAGTGCCTATTATGGATACCTTTCAGAGGGCAATTGAACGTGATGTTAAATCTTTGTTGGATTCTGATGTGCAGTCTTGTATGAATATATCTGCAAATGAGCAGCATGCTCTTTATTTGTTAAGTAGGAACCAACATGTAGTGGTCCGCCAATCATACAAGGGGGGGTCAGTGGTGATTTTGGATTCATTATTATATCGCAATAAAATCATATCTATGTTATCAGATACTAACACGTATCGTCCCCTGAGTAATGATCCTACCAGCTGTGTTCAGCAAGGTTTATCTGTGGTTTTGCAAGAGGGTCTTGCGTTGGGGATATTGGACAAACGTATGGCAGATTTTTTATATGTGGATAAACCAGTGTATCCTGTGTTTCACGCCTTGCCTAAAACTCATAAGGGCATGTTCCCTCCACACTTTAGGCCCATAGTGGCCGTCACTGGAGGGGTTAATGAAAGACTCTCTGAGTGGATAGATAAAAAACTACAACCTTTGGTTTTGAGAACACCAGGTCACATTAGAGATAGGTGTGGCGTCCCTGAGGCTTCAGTCGCCACAGAGGTACTGCACCTTCTCCTAAGGTGTAGTGCCCCACCATCCAGGTAAGGTGGGAACTCCTGACCACACACTACATCTGCATTCCACACACAGGATAGTTCAGTGGGGCCACCTAACAGCTTCAGGCTGGGGGTTAGCAGAGCACCCCTCGTGGAACCCTGATTCGTAACACGAGATGTGCTGGGAGGCGGGTGGAGTGAGACGATACAAAAGAGTGAGAGTTAGTTGGTTAGTGAGAGAGAAGAGAGAAGATGGGTGTCTGAGGGACGTGCTGCAGCAGGTCCCAGTGATCTGGGCTGCTGACACGAGAAAGACCAGAGAAAGAGACTGATAAGATTGATAACCTAACCTTCCATAAGAGAGAGATAGAACAGATCGGAACGAAGGAGAATAGAAGGATGGTGGGAAGCTGGTTGAAGAAAGATAGAGAACCCTTCCAGTCCAGAGCGCAAAGGCCGCTAATGCCTTGCTCCCATCATAGACTTGGGACACAACATCAATTGAATAGAGAGCCGGGACGCAGGGAGGAGTCCCCCGAAGCAGGCTACAGTCTGTCATACAAGTAGAGACTAGGAACACCTAGAGAGAGGCATTCCAGGGTAACTAAGTACTAGAGTGCTTCGCACCTAAAGGTGCATTGGAGGAGTCGTTCAGTGAAGGTACATATTGGCGGAGTGTGGAAGGGAGAATCCTATCTGGCCTGGAGGTTGGCTGGAGCCCTGACCTGGAGAACACAGTATGGAGGCGGGCATGTGTGTGAACTGCAAACAGTGAGTAAAGCCTTGGAACTGCACACCCTGGTGTCCTCCAGTTATTCCGCACCATTACACCTGAGTACCTACATCCTCTACGCCTCCCCGCCATTACTTCATCTACACTGCCCTGGGACTACAGCTCCACCTGTGGGGAGCTTTACTATCTAAGCTGCGCATACCATAAGTCCCAGAGGATCTGCCCGCAGCGTCGGCCTAACATCACACTTGCCGAGCACCACAGGTGGCGTCACGAACTATCCATATAAACTATATTACAACATCATCGCCATTGATATTGGGAGCCCAGGGCCACGGACTGGGTCACTGCTGCTGTGACACTTCCCCCTGACACCGGCCCAGTTCCGAGTACCCCGCTGCCCCGGGTGTGAGGAGCGACCCAATTTTGGCGTCACAAACGGGATGATGAGACCCGATGCCATCGGGTTCTGTGCGCCTGAGATTTGTGAGACTTTGTGCTTTTGAAAATGTGCAGAAGACCTGATTTAATAGACTGTAAAATGGACATTAGAAATGGCCTCTGGCGAGGAGATGAAGGGCTTGAAAAGGTGGGAGGTCCTAAGAAAAGACCGCGAAGAGTATTGGGCCTTCCCTACCTGAATTACTATGTGACAGCGACATGGCCAACCCCATGAGGGGTTCGTATACTGGCTTGGTATGGAGGCGCTGGAAGAAGACGCCGCCCCTGGAAGGAGGGGCAGAAGAAGCCAGTGGCGGGAAAGGGGCCAAGGCAGGAAGAAGAACGCCAGAACGCCATTTTGGAGAGTGAGGGAAGGAGATCTGCGGAGCATGGGGAAACGGATCTCCCTGGCACCATGGCTGAAGACTCCGACAACGTCTCTGCGATGAACCGCCAGCAGCTAGAAGCCGAAATAGCTGAATTGACAGCCAGTCTGCAGCTTAGCAAAGATGCCTTGAAGAAGCTGAGACGGCAGCGTGCCCCGGCGGGGCCTACACCAGCAGTACCCTTTCCATCTGTACCTGCCGCTACCACACCGGACTGTCCCCGGGCAGCGTTGATCTACACGTCTACCCTGACTGTGCGGCTGGGGTCCGCCTGCCCAAAGGAGTTACCGGAAGACCCGGGAGTGGAAGCGGAGCTCCCGCCTGGACCTGCCGCTGCTGCGCAGGTCCCCGCAGAGACCCCTGCGGATCCGAAGCCACCATCCGCTCCATCCCCACCTGCACCGGAGCAGAGGCCGCACCGCCAGGAGGCCCCAGGTATGTCGGATGTTCCTCCACCTGGGAAGGCCCTGGGGTGTACCGCAGTTGCAGCGGCTGGCCAAGTCGTCCTGGATCTGGTCTGGGACCGGGATGCTGGTGCCGTGGGTGAGAGCAGGTCCCAGGAAGAGCGGGAGAAAGAAGAGAGTTGGGCAGGATGTCGGGACACCATTCGACAGCTGGCAGCGGAATATCGGGAGAGAGAGCAGAGAAAGAAGGCTGTGCTGGGCCCGGATCTGACCCGGAAGGAGAGGGCCCGTGCAGGTCATCATGGCCCGCGGGATGCAGCCGGATGGGGCAAGTGCTGAATGTGAACAAGGAGAGGGGTTTTGGATTCATTGCGGACCCCAAGAGCATTGGTGACTTGTTCTTTAACCGGAGGGATGTTGAACCACATCTGCGGAAGGGACATCCTGACAGAGACCTGCAGCCTGGGGAGTATGTGACCTTCACCCGCCATGAGGGGCTCAGGGGATGGTACGCCCTGAATGTACGACATATTCCTGCAGAGTTCATTGAGAGGTACCTGCCATCGAAACCAGTCAATGCTCCTCCACCTACGGTCAACACCCAAGATACCCAGGTACCTGCTTCCAAGAACCAGGCTGCTCTTGCATCACCTCCAGTTCAGCAGCCCAAACCAAAAATCCCTGGCTTGACACCGTGGGAAGAGGAGTACTTACAGATTGCCAATGACTACTTTGAATCTGGTAGCCATTAAGAAAGAAATACACAAATCTCGTTACCCAGAAGGGTTTTATTTGCACCAGTTGTGCCTTTGTTATTTTTGTTCATCATGTTGCCCAGTTTTTGATTGGCAGCGTTGTTTTGAAATGGAACTGTGGAGATCATAGACGCTGATTGGTCCAAAACTTTATCTGTAAATAGTTTGCACCCCTTTGGGTGCTCTCTCTTGGTTTTACATATAGGACCCCTTTGTGAAGATAATGGTTACACAAAGACACTTTGCGAAGATGATGTTTTTGAATGGACACTTTTCAAAGAATGATGTCTACCTCAAGGGACACTGCAAGAAATCCCGGCTGGGAGCAGTGTTCAGCACCTTACAAGAATTTTGAATGTTTTATGAAAAAGTATTTGAGAATGTTGTGTCTTATGAAAAGTAAATGTCTTTTATAGAATATTTGATACAGAGAATTAGAAAAGTTTTGAGATAGAATGTGAGAATTGAATAAAGACTGAAGAATTGAAAGTGACAGGTGACAGGCCAAGTGTAGATGGTCAGTGTCTTGCGTCCAGTAGAGAAAGAGAGAAAGAAAAAGAGAATAATTGTAATAAAGAAAATGTGTTGAGTATGGCACTTTGAATTAAGAATTGCACTTAAGTAAATTTTTGATACTAAGATAGGAAGTTAGCCTGTTTGTAATGTTTAAGAAATGTGCCTCCTACATTAGGAAGATTAGATAAGTATTGTTGAACAGCATTTAAAATTTTTGTGTGTTCTTGTAGTGTACTTTTGTTGTCTTGCAGCCCGCGGATGTGCTGTGTTTAATGGGGGGGTATGTGGCGCCCCTGAGGCTTCAGTCGCCACAGAGGTACTGCACCTTCTCCTAAGGTGTAGTGCCCCACCATCCAGGTAAGGTGGGAACTCCTGACCACACTTCACACCTGCATTCCACACACAGGATAGTTCAGTGGGGCCACCTAACAGCTTCAGGCTGGGGGTTAGCAGAGCACCCCTCGTGGAACCCTGATTCGTAACACGAGATGTGCTGGGAGGCGGGTAGAGTGAGATAATAAAAAAGAGTGGGAAGAGTGAGAGTTAGTAGGTTAGTTGGTTAGTGAGAGAGAAGAGAGAAGATGGGTGTCTGAGGGACGTGCTGCAGCAGGGCTGCTGGCACGAGAAAGACCAGAGAAAGAGACTGATAAGATTTATAACCTAACCTTCCATAAGAGAGAGATAGAACAGATCGGAACGAAGGAGAATAGAAGGACGGTGGGCAGCTGGTTGAAGAAAGATAGAGAACTGTTATGAATGAGTCACCGTAGGAGGCAAAAGCACTTATGCAAGCTAAGTCCAGAAAACCAGAGAAGTTGGCAACTATCAGATTGCAGACCCCTGAACCTATCAACACAACTAGCAGTAGCCGTGGGGGGTTCCTACGATGCCCTAGACCCCTCGATCACAGCCGGAGAAATACATAGGCCTAAAGAAAGAAAGGGGAAATCTAAACTGCCCCAGAGCAGACCCCAAAGCAATAGGCAGCCCCCAATATATAATGACGGTGAAGCAAGAAGAAAATACTAACACAGACAGAAAGATAGACTGAGCAAAGACGGGGCCCCAAAACTACCTAGATAGGAACGGACAGGAAGGCTGCTGTCTGCAATCTGCAAAAACCCTATCAAAGACATAAGCCAACCAGCTGATATGAAAAAGGCCCTGAAGCAGCTAGGCTTCAAACACTGAATCAGCACTCAGGTATTTTCAGAAGACAGAGCTAAATGAATTCAGCACACCCCAGCAGGGAATGGCAGAAATTCAGAAAAACAAAGCAAAAACAAAGTCAAAGCACAAAAGCAAAAGGCCGAGCAGCAAACTTAGCTTTGAAGGAGCAGGAATTCAGACTGGTCTCCAAGGATCCCACAGAGAAATCACCCGCAGGGCAGAAGGGCGTCAGCAGCATTATATCCAGTCCGTAACTCCACTCAGCCAGTCACAATCATCAGCCTCAGGTGTTTGACAATCAGGCTCACTACCTTTCTTTACCAGAAGAGGGAGTTCCTCGGGCCTCAGTAATGAAGGGGAAAATGAACTCACAACAGTACCTCCTCCTTGAGGAGGGGTCACCGAACCCTCAACTATGCCACCAGGGCGATCAGGGTGAGCCCGATGAAAGGCACGCACCAATCGTTTGGCATGAATATCAGAGGCGGAGACCCAGGAATTATCCTCCTGACCATAACCCTTCCACTTAACCAAATACTGGAGTCTCCGTCTAGCCAGACGTGAATCCAGTACTTTCTCTACCTCATACTCCATGTTACCTTCAACCAATACAGGGTCTGGAGGTGCCACCCCCGGAACAACAGGTTCAACAAACCTCTTCAACAAAGATTTATGGAACACATTATGGATTTTAAATGTGACAGGAAGAGCCAAACGAAAAGAGACTGGATTAATAATCTCCACAATCTTGTAAGGTCCAATAAATCTAGGCTTAAACTTAGGAGAAGCCACCTTCATAGCAATATTTTTTGATGATAACCACACCATATCACCAACCTTAAACTGGGGACCAATGGTCCTATGTCGGTTGGAAAACCGCTGGGCCTTCTCCTGGGAGAGAGATAACTTATCCACAACTTGGTCCCAGATCTGGTGCATTCTCTCCACCACAGTGTCAACACCTGGGCAGGCAGAGGGCTCCACCTGCCCTGAAGAAAATCGAGGATGAAACCCAAAGTTACAAAAAAAAGGTGACATCAAAGTGGCAGAACTAGCTCTATTATTCAAAGCAAATTCGGCCAAGGGCAAAAATGAAACCCAATCATCCTGATCAGCAGAAATAAAACATCTCAAATATGACTCCAAGGTCTGGTTTGTTCTCTCTGTCTGCCCATTGGTCTGAGGGTGAAAAGCAGAGAAGGACAACTGAATTCCCAGCCTGGAACAGAAAGTTCTCCAAAATCTAGACACAAACTGCACTCCTCTGTCAGATACAATGTTCTCAGGAATCCCGTGCAAACGAACCACCTGTTGTAAAAACAGGGGCACCAACTCAGAGGAAGACGGCAACTTAGGGAGTGGTACAAGATGAACCATCTTAGAGAACCTATCACAAATCACCCAAATAACAGTCATCCTCTGAGAGACAGGCATATCAGAGATGAAATCCATTGAAATATGGGTCCATGGCCTCTTGGGGACAGGCAAAGGCATCAACAACCCACTAGAGCGAGAACACGATTTTGACCGGGAGCACCTCCCACAGGACTGCACAAAATTCCTGACATCACGAGACAAGGAGGGCCACCAAAAAAACCGACTCACCAGATCTCTAGTACCAAAAATACCTGGATGACCAGCCAGAGCAGAGCAATGAACTTCAGACATCACTCTCTTCTTCCACTGGTCAGGAACATACAACTTTCCACTGGGACAACGCTCAGGTTTGTCCTCCTGGAACTCTTTCAGAGCACGTCTCAAATCGGGCGAGATAGCAGAAAGAACTACCCCTTCACCTAAGATGGTAGCAGGCTTGGTCACCACAGGAGAATCAGCAAGGAAGCTCCTAGAGAGGGCGTCTGCCTTGACATTCTTTGTTCCAGGAAGAAAAGAAACCACAAAATCAAAACGTGTAAAAAACAAGGCCCACCTAGCCTGTCTAGGGTTCAAGTGCTTAGCCGACTCTAGGTAAATCAAATTCTTGTGGTAAGTGAGGACCACGACTTGATGCTTAGCTCCCTCCAACCAATGTCTCCACTCCTCAAATACCCATTTCATGGCCAACAGTTCCCTATTCCCCACATCATAGTTACGTTCAGATGGAGAGAACTTTCGGGAAAAGAAAGCACAGGGATTCATTTTAGATGTTACAGGATCCTTTTGGGACAAAACAGCTCCTGCACCAATCTCAGAAGCATCCACCTCTACCTGGAATGGAAGTGAGACATCAGGTTGCCGCAAAACCGGGGCGGAGGTGAATCTTCGCTTCAACTCCTGAAAGGAAGAAACAGCCTCCGGAGACCAATTTAACACATTATTATTATTATTATTATTATTTATTGTTATAGCGCCATTTATTCCATGGCGCTTTACATGTGAGGAGGGGTATACATAAAAACAAGTACAATAATCTTAAACAATACAAGTCATAACTGGTGCAGGAGGAGAGAGGACCCTGCCCGCGAGGGCTCACAATCTTCAAGGGATGGGTGATAATACAGTAGGCGAGGGTAGAGCTGGTCGTGCAGCGGTTTGGTCAATCGGTGGTTACTGCAGGTTATAGGCTTGTCGGAAGAGGTGGGTCTTCAGGCTCTTAGCACATCAGCACCCTTTTTAGTCAAATCAGTCAATGGCTTGGCAATACTAGAAAATTTTGCTATAAATTTCCGATAAAAATTAGCAAAACCCAAAAACTTCTGGAGGGCCTTCAAAGAAGTGGGCTGAACCCAATCGTGAATGGCCTGTACCTTGGCCGGGTCCATTTCAATAGTTGACGGGGACAAAATAAATCCCAAAAAAGAAATCCTCTGTACTCCAAAAAGGCATTTAGATCCCTTGACATACAGGGAATTCTCCCTCAAGATCCGGAACACAGTCCGAATATGTTCCACATGAGAATCCCAATCCTTGGAGAAGATCAAAATATCATCCAGATAGATAATCAAAAATTTATCGACAAAATCTCGGAAAATATCGTTCATGAAGCACTGGAAGACAGAAGGGGCATTAGTGAGCCCAAAAGGCATCACCAGGTACTCAAAATGTCCCTCCGGAGTATTAAACGCCGTCTTCCATTCATCCCCATGCTTAATGCGAATAAGACTATACGCCCCCCTGAGGTCAAGCTTGGTAAACCTTTAACTCTGGAGAATAGATCAGAAATAAGGGGTAACGGATACTGATATTTAACAGTAATTTTGTTGAGGGCACGATAATCAATGCAAGGTCTTAATGATCCATCCTTTTTGGCTACAAAAAAAAAAACGGCACCCAAGGGTGACGAGGATGGTCTAATATGACCCTTCTCCAACGCCTCCTTAATATAGGATCGCATAGCCTCGTGCTCGGGTACAGATAAATTGAAGAGCCGACCCTTGGGAAATTTACACCCCGGGCTCAGTTCAATTGCACAGTCATAACTCCTATGAGGCAGAGACACAGACTCATTCTCACTAAATACATCATAAAAGTCCGCCAAATAATCAGGAACATCATGCGACTGAGGAGAGGTGGAAAACACCGGAGCCTCACTAAAGGCACACCGACAACCCCAACTCACCACAGACACAGATTTCCAATCCAAAACTGGATTATGAATCTGTAACCAGGGAAACCCCAGAACAACAGTATCATGCAGATTATGCAACACCAGAAATCTGCAATTTTCTTGATGGTCTGGGGCGACCCGCATTACCACCTGGGTCCAAAACTGGGGTTTATTTTTAGCCAAAGGAGTAGCATCAATTCCCCTCAAAGGGGAATGTCTGCAGAGGTGTCATCGGAAATCCACAACGTTTAGCAAAATCCAAGTCCATTAGGTTTAGGGCTGCTCCCGAATCCACAAACGCCTTGGAGGAAAATGTGGACAGGGAGCAGATCAGAGTAATAGCCAGAAGAAACTTAGGTTGAACACCCCCAACAGAAAACGTGTGTGCAAAGCGTTTCTCTCGCTTGGGACAGACAGAAATAATATGCGAGGCATCTCCACAGAAAAAACACAACTTATTACGCCTTCTGAACTCCTGACGCTGCTCTCTGGAAAAAACTCTATCACATTGCATAGGTTCAGACATTTGTTCAACAGGTGGCAACACCTCTCGTGCAGCTTTGCGTTCGCGCAAACGCCGATCAACCTGAATGGCTAATGACATAGAATCGTCAAGACCAGAGGGAACAGGAAATCCCACCATAGTATCTTTTACGGCTTCTGACAACCCCTTCCGAAAGAGAGCAGCCAAGGCATTATCATTCCAGGTAGTAAGTACTGCCCACTTTCGGAATTTTTGACAGTACAATTCTGCAGAATCACGACCCTGGCTCAATGCCAGCAGGGTCTTTTCAGCCTGATCAATGGCATTAGGTTCGTCATACAACAACCCCAAAGCTTGAAAGAATGCGTTCACATTAGTCAGAATAGGATCATCTGGTTTCAAAGAAAACGCCCAATCCTGGGGATCGCCACGCAGCAAAGAGATGACAATTTTAACCTGCTGCGCGGAGCTCCCTGACTAGTTAGGCTTCAAGGCAAAAAATAATTTACAATTATTTTTGAAATTCAAAAATTTAGACCGATCCCCAAAAAATACATCAGGTGTAGGAATCTTTGGTTCAGCAGCATGTGAATGAGCAAGGTAGGCGGAAATTCCCCGCACTTCCACAGCGAGCTGCTCCACACGATCAGACAATTGCTTTATCTCCATTGAGAGAAAAAAAAAATTCCCCCTACAGCCTCAGAGATATAGAGGAAAAAATATACACTTTTTTTTTTTTTTTACAATTCTTTCATGCTATTGAGTACCCTAGGATCTGCGGTATGGTGGGTGATTCTGTTATGATTGAGTCACCGTAGGAGGCAGACACAAAAATAGAAGCTACGTCCAGAAAACCAGAGAAGTTGGCAACTATCAGATTGCAGACCCCTGAACCTATCAACACAACTAGCAGTAGCCGTGGGGGGTTCCTACGATGCCCTAGACCCCTCGATCACAGCCAGAGCGCTAAATAGCCTAAAGACAGAAAAGGAAATCTAAACTGCCCCAGAGCAGACCCCAAAGTAAAAGGCAGCCCCCAACATATAATGACGGTGAAGCGAGATGAAAAAACACTCGCACAGATAGAAAGATAGGCTGAGCAAACGATGGGGCCCAAGCTAGCTAAACACAACAGGAAAGGAAGGTTGCTGTCTGCAATCTGCCAAAACCCTATCAAAGACATAAGCCAACAAGCTGATATGAAAAAGACCCTGAAGCAGCTAGGCTTCAAAAACTAAATCAGCACTCAGGTATTTTCAGAAGACAGAGCTAAAGGAATTCAGCACACCCCAGCAGGGAATGGCAGAAATCCAGAAAAAGAAAGCAAAACAAAGTCTAAGCACAATTGCAAAAGGCCGAGCAGAAAACTTAGCTTTAGAGGAGCAGGAATTCAGACTGGTCTCCAAGGATCCCACAGAGAAATCACCCACAGGGCAGAAGGGCGTCGGCAGCCTTATATCCAGTCAGTAACTCCACTCAGCCAGTCATCATCATCAGGCTCAGGTGTTTGATAATCAGGCTCACTACCTTTCTTTACCAGAAGAGGGAATTCCTCGGGCCTCAGTAGTGAAGGGGAAAATGAACTCACAACAGGCCGGGGCCCGGTCCCCGAGGTTGATCGGATCTTTATGTCCAGCAACAGACACCGGTGGAGTAGTGAGCCGCTAACGCCTTGCTCCCATCATAGACTTGGGACACAACAGCAACTGAATAGAGAGCCGGGACG
Source organism: Dendrobates tinctorius (assembly GCF_039654945.1). Classification (NCBI taxonomy): domain Eukaryota; kingdom Metazoa; phylum Chordata; class Amphibia; order Anura; family Dendrobatidae; genus Dendrobates; species Dendrobates tinctorius. The sequence goes on from NW_027361770.1 coordinate 465,140, forward strand.
CAGAGCGGAGTCCCCGAAGCAGGCTACAGCTGTCTGTCATACAAGTAGAGACTAGGAACACCTAGAGAGAGGCATTCCAGGGTAACTAAGTACTGGAGTGATTCGCACCTAAAGGCGCATTGGAGGAGTCATTCAGTGAAGGTACATATTGGCGAAGTGTGGAAGGGAGAATCCTATCTGGCCTGGAGGTTGGCTGGAGCCCTGACCTGGAGAACACAGTACGGAGGTGGGCGTGTGTGTGAACTGCAAACAGTGAGTAAAACCTTGGAACCGCACACCTTGGTGTCCTCCAGTTATTCCGCACCATTACACCTGAGAACCTGTACCTACATCATCTACGCCTCCCCGCCATTACTTCATCTACACTGCCCTGAGACTACAGCTCTGCCTATGGGGAGCTTTACCATCTAAGCTGCGCATACCATCAGTCCCAGAGGATCTGCCCGCAGCGTCGGCCTAACATCACACTTGCCGAGCACCACAGGTGGCATCACGAACTATCCATATAAACTATATTACAACATCACCGCCAATGATATTGGGTGCCCAAGGCCACGGACCGGGTCACTGCTGCTGTAACACTTCCCCCTGACACCGGCCCGGTTCCGAGTACCCCGCTTCCCTGGGTGTGAAGGGTGACCCACAGGCACTTCAAGAGGTCACATGGGGGCAACACCATACATGGATAACATGTGATGTTGTTGCTTTATATTCATGTATACCTCACGATTTGGCATTATCTGCTGTCTCCACTATTCTGACTGAGAGAAGCAATTTCAGTTCTGATCTTAAAACATTCATTATCAATGCATTGCTACATCTTTTGAGCACAAATTTTTTTAAATTTGATACTCAGTACTATCTACAGGTGTGTGGTTGCCCGATGGGGTCTAAATTTTCTTCTACTTTAGCCAATTTATATATGTCCTTTTGGGAAAATAAATATATATACTATGGATAATCCCTTTTTGGATAATGTATTGTGGTGGGGGAGATACATTGATGACGTGATCCTGTTATGGTTCGGTTGCATCGATGTATCTCCCTCTCCTGGCATGCTTGATTTTTTCAGCTACATTGGAAATAATTCTTTAAATATTAGGTTCACCTATGAAATACATGGTGCTTGTGCCACATTTCTTGATGTTAGACTTACAGGAGATGTTAATACGGGGAATATACATACTTCCATATTTACAAAATAAACTAGTGGCAATGCTATATTGCATGCGGATAGTTGTCACCCGCCACATGTGATACGTAATTTACCGTTGGGTGCCAAGAGGACGTGTTCTAATGATGCTCTTTATAAATCTGAAAGTTGCAATATTTGTACTAGGTTATCAAAAAGGGGTTATAAGGACTGGATGTTGAACAGGGCCATTAAGAAAGTGGATAATAAAACTAGGAAAAGTTTATTGCAAAGTAATACATCACATATTAATCAAAACAAAAATATCCCTTCTTTCTCAACCGCTTTTAGCTCAGACTACAAGCGTGTTATTAAAATTCTACATAAACATCTTCCCCTGTTGCACCAAGATCCGGTTTTATCGCAAATATTAGCTGGAGGATATAGGTGTGTTCCAAAGAGGGCTAAAAATTTGAGTCATTTTTTGTCCCCCTCGTTGTATTTGTCTGATCGCACTAAACCCACGCGGTTAAATTATTTGGGTAATTACAAGTGGGGCGAGAAATTGTGCGGCATGTGCCATTATATGGATATCACAGATAGATTTGTTAATTATAGCACACAACAATCCTATAAAATTAAAACCTATGTGAACTGCAATACCACTCATTTAGTGTACATGGCAGAGTGCACATTGTGCGGTATTTATTATATTGGTTGTACCACACGTAGCTTGAAGAGGAGATTAAGTGAGCACATTACTGCCTCTAATCCAGAGTCCATGTCCAGTCGCAAGAATGTGTCTGGTTTATCTGAACATTTTCTAGAAATACATGGGGGCAATTTATGTAGTCTCAAAGTAAAGGGAATAGAACGGGTAGCGAAACCCCCCAGAGGGGGTGACTGGGAACATTTACTACATTGTTGGGAAGCGTTCTGGATACTTGCGCTTGATGCACTATACCCGCAAGGTTTAAATTATAGGAATGACCTCATGTATTTTTATTGAGCACTGAGGTTTTTTTCTTTCTTTCTTTCTTTCTTTCTTTCTTTCTTTCTTTCTTTCTTTCTTTCTTTCTTTCTTTCTTTCTTTCTTTCTTTCGAGGATTGTGGATTTCTGTGTATTATGAATAAGAATAATATGTTATTTGTAATTCGTCATGTATTTGCATATTAATACGTAAGTAATGCATAAATATTTTTGTACATTTTATGTGTTTTGCTTATTGGTGTTCAGGTGTCTTTTCAAGCAAGGGAGTGACTTCACCGGTAATCTGAGGGCTTAATTGCCTGCCTCCTTAATTATACACATGTGTGGAGTCTCTTGGTTGGTTGAGCATGTTTATAACTAGTTTGCAATTTATTTTGTTTTATGCCTCTGATGAAGAACCTGTTGTGGGGTTTGAAACGCGTAAAGTGTGGGGGTCTTCTTCCCCTTTCTGTTTTTATTATGAAAATATGTGAATAAAGTTTCCTGTGGATTTTATCAAGTCTTCAGTGCCGGATCTTCCTTCTCTTCTTACATTTGCTACACATGGTGGTCAGCCATTTAATCCATAGGCAAAACCGGCTTACAGGACTATTTTTGGTGAGCACAAATCCATTTCCCTTTTCCCATTTTTTCAAGTATCTCACACAATCCTTATTGAAAAATTGGCTCTAAGTATGGAATGGACAAGGCAACAGTTAGGTGGATTCATAACTGGCTTAGTGATCGGACCCAAAGAGTGGTTGTAAATGGCTGCACATCCAGTTGGAAGAATGTCTCAAGTGGGGTACCACAGGGCTCTGTCCTGGGCCCTGTATTGTTCAACATCTTTATCATCGATGTAGATGAAGGGATTCAGGGTAAACTGATTAAATTTGCTGATGACACAAAGCTAGGAGGCATAGCTAATACTAGAGAAGAGAGAGAGGATTCAAAAAGATATAAATAAACTGGAGCAGTGGGCAGCAACTAACAGAATGGTTTTTAACAGGGAAAAATGCAAAGTACTACATCTGGGCAATAAAAATGAAAAAAGCATATACAGAATGGGAGGAATAGGGCTAAGCAACAGCACATGTGAAAAAGACTTGGGTATACTAATAGATCACAGACTGAACATGAGTCAACAGTGTGATGCAGCAGCAAAAAAGGCAAATGCAATTTAGGATGTATTAACAGAAGCATACAGTCTAGATCACATGGAGTCATTATTGCCCTCTACTCCTCTTTGGTCAGACATCTGGAATACTGTGTCCAGTTTTGGGCACCACATTTTAAAAAAGACATCAACAAATTGGAGCAAGTTCAGAAAAGAGTGACCAGAATGGTGACCGGTCTGCAAACCCTGTCTTATGAGGAAAGGTTGCAGGATTTGGAAATGTTTAGCTTGCAAAAGAGAAGACTGTGAGGAGACTTAATAGCTGTCTACAAATATCTCAAGGGCTGTCACATTGTAGAAGGATCATCTTTATTCTCATTTGAACAAGGAAAGACTTGAAGCAATGGGATGAAACAGAACGGGAGGAGACACAGATTAGATATTAGAAAAAACTTTTTGACAGTTAGCGTGATCAATGAGTGGAACAGGCTGCCACGAGAGGTGGTGAGTTTTCCTTCAATAGAAGTCTTCAAACAGAGGCTGGACAGACATCTGTCTGGGATGATTTAGCGAATCCTGCTTTGAGCAGGGGGTTGGACCAGATGGCCCAGGAGGTCCCTTCCAACTCTACGATTCTATGATTCTAACTTAGACAACAAATCACTCACATTTTCCACTCTGCCTTGAAGGCAGTTACTAGTGCACTCCAGAATATCTTCTCAAATGACATAAGATTGCCATTGTGAATAAAGAGAGATCAGGGTGCACTATCAATTGTCAACATCATGGTTAACTAGTAGGGTGCAACATCTAGTTTGGATGTCAGACTATAAATAAGGGAGAGAAGAGACCAAACAAATGATGGTGTGTACACCTAATGCAAAATAATCATAAAATCAGGTAAATTTTATTAAAGAGTTTCAACACACACAAGAAGTTGGGTTAAAATCACTTAAAAACATATGACAGGAGTCACATACCCTGAGTGATTTCAAGGAGAGACTGTGTAGTTTGTTTGATGTGTACCCCCTTACTGAAAACCAAAAAGTCAGCATTCTTATTGGACAGTTAACTGGTGCAGCCTAAAGGAAAGTAAAGTCCTGGCAGGACACTGATAAAGAGACTGTTAAGCAAGTTCTGGCTAAGCTGAGGAGCACTTTTGACACCGGCACTGCAGCAGAGATAAAAATGAGATTCTTTGGGTGCAAACAAAGGGTGCAAGACAGTATACGGGATTATGCAATTAATCTTCAGGAGGCGCTGCGGGCCATAAAGCAGATTGAACCCGGCAGCATGCAAGATGAGAATAGGATGCTAACAGAGCAGTTTATTGAAGGATTTCTGTCCAGCACTCACAGGACACAGCTGCGCATCATGGCCCTATAAAACCCTGGCATGAACTTTGCACATTTCAAAGATAGGGCAATTCAGGTGCTGCGCAAACCAAATGACTGCCGCACAGCGCCCCCTAAGTGCCCAGCAATTACATACCACCAGGAGGCGGCATCCTTCCCTCAGACCCCCGTTGAGGCTGACGCACAAACCCTGGATAATGATCCATCTGCAGAACTACATCTTCAGGTCCAGTAGCTCACCAAAAGTGTGGCTGCACTAGCCAAAACCGTGCAGTCCATGCAAGTGCCCCTGAAGGAGATGATCCAGTTGGCCTCCAGTCCAGATGATGTCCCGTGGCGACAGTGGAAGAGGATCCTACCAACCAGAGGGAGAGACGATGATCACTATGACCAGGACGGACAACCCATTTGCCGCCACTGCAGCAAAGTGGGGCACATCACAAGATTCTGAAATTTAAATGAGCAACCCTTGGGGCAGAGGGCCAACCTCCAGGAGTAGGACGACCAGGCCCACCGAACTGGCGAGCCAAGTACGTCGGAGGATGACCTGTCCTCCCAGTTGTGATTGACGGCATCCCAATGAACGCTTTACTGGACACCGGCTCTCAGGTGACGATTATGCAATATATTCTTTACAAACGGTACTAGGCTGAATCTGATATTAGTCATGGCCCAGATGATGAGCTGACAGTACTCGCCAACAATGGTCAGCCTTTGCCACAAGTGGGGTATAAGGATTTGACTATTAAGGTGGGGCGAGTAGAACTAAAAGCCCAAGGTCTGATAATTGTAGACATTGACATTGAGAATGTATCCCAATAATGACCTTAGGTACTAATGTGAGAGAAAATTGTCTTGCCAAGGTTATTGTTTTGTTGGAACAGGTTGCCAAAACTGCTGGTTCCAGTGAGTGACGGGTCCTGCAAAAGGAAATCAAGGCCCTGATGCAAAGACAACAGGTAGAGCTATCTGGCGGAGAAGTCGGCAGTGTCAGAATGAGTGATTCATTCCCCATTGCAATACCCCCAAGGAGTGAAATGTTAATTTGGTGTAGGGCAGCCATAGGCCTCAGGGGAAGAGATTACCAGGCCCTGGTAGAACCAGTGTACTTGTAAGAAAAAGTCCTTACTGAGAGCTGGAAGAGTCGGGAAAAATATGCAGACGATCCTCTTATCAAGCTGACGTTGAAGTTTATTAGGAGATACATGGCAGAACAGGTACAGAGAGTCAGTGGAGCTGAAGCATGCAGGCACAAAACAGGGATCCAGACGGGCGGAGATTCGCTGAGAAGTCTGGCGATGAAAAGACTCTAGCCCTGGCCATGGTGTGGCACAGTGGCATAATGGCGGTGGAATGGCCCCGAGCAACAGTAACAGGGGCTTCTCATACATAACGTGAACAAAGAAAGCTGCATCTTGCCGCAGAAGGCATTTACATGATAATTCTAGAGAAACATGTGTTTTTAGAACAAAGTATATAATGACATAATACGACATTAATTAACGTTTCCCCAAACAACACTAAAACCCATAAAGTCATTGTTATCTATAGCTACTGTCCTCAATCTTATCACTGTTTCCAGCCTAAATCCATAAATTCATGCATTTGACATTTTAATGAGTTTGTTCTCTACCAACACTATCACGTATACACACATTGACCATATATTTGTTAACCATATTCCCCTAATGATCCAATTTTCCTTTATGCATGCCTAAAAAGGGGGGGGAGGATGAATCCAAAATACAACCAATGGTCATAGTAAAATTGCTTTATTAGTGGGATCAGGCAAGGTACAAAACAACATGCTGCAGTGCCATAACATTAAAAACATAAACAGCACATGGGGACACAGAAACTGCAGTTGCCACTGCTGTGCATAACAATTAGGACATATTAGGTACAGGCAGTAATCAAATGTGTACATTCACATGAATTGTAAGTTACCTGGACATAATGACATCAGGCTAGTGCACTCAATGAAATGACATAATAAGTCCTGGCAACAATCTATGATATATATTTACATGAATCATGAGTTACCTGGACAAAGTAGCAAAGAGCAGATGGCAAACTGGGGGTTCCTGTGACCGCCCCAACGCGCGTTTCGGAACACCTTCGTCAGGGGCAGAGAAATGACCGGGGAGTTTATACTGCAGCAGCAGTGGCTTAGCTGGAAAATACACAGCGAAGCCTGTGACGTAGTGCCCCTCATGCCAATATCGAGCTCCGTCAATATAGGCACAAGGGATTCCTTCCAGGAAGTCTGCTCGAAAGGGGGAGGGAGTGACATTAGCCTGTTAAATTTGACAATCGTGACTTTTTCCTGCATATTGCATCATCTGTGCTAAGTGATATTTCTCAACCACTCTCTAGTCTCAAAATCAATGATCCATTGGGCCATTCTCTGTGAATTAATACCTGAAGCTTTTCCTTTCAACAAAGTTTTTAAAGTGACATGCGGGGTTTGTAAAATTAAAATCGCAAACCCCACTATATGTCTCACTTGATTCATAGTCCAGTGCACGCCCAGTAGGTGCTTCAAGCACAAAGTGAATCCTTTTTCCATGGGGGTGAGCAACCTAGAGTAGTAACCTAGGCCATACAACTGACTAGACACTTCTGGGCTTTCTTTGGGCCATTTTTGTAGAAGCACAGAAGAAATAGAGACATCACCGGTGTGAGTCTAAATGTAGAAAGGCTGGGAAGGATCAGTGTTAACCAATGCTGTAGCTGCCGTAAGGGCGCGCTTCAATCCCTCAAAAGCCTGTAAGGCTGCCCCCTCTATATTGACAGGGGGAAAATCTTTATCAGTAACATCTTTTAGTAAATCATACAGTGGTTTAGCCAGATAAGCAAAATCTTCAATAAATTCTCTGGAAAAATTGATTACACCCAAACATTTTCTGAGCTCAGTAATATTAGTTGGTATGGGCACAGCTTGAATAGCTTTAACCCTGTCATGCATGGTTTTCTTTCCTTCTGCTGAGACAGACACACCCAGAAATTTAACCTCTGATTTCATCAATTGTACTTTATCTAGACTCATTTTGAGTCCTGCATCTTGTAAAGCCTGACAAACATTTTCAAGGGTCTCTTTGTGTTCACATTCATCGACAGTTTGAATCAATAAATCATCCACATACTGTAAGACTTTGTCTCCATAGCCAAGTGGTTCTAACACTTGAGTCAATGCCTGATGGAAATACACAGGAGAACTGTGAAATCCCATGGGCAACCGCGTGAACAAGTATTGCACATTCTCAAAAGTGAATGCAAAGCGGAGGGCAGATTCAGGTGTTAGAGGTAGGGATGAGCGAGCATATTCGTGGGTATTCGGTACTCGGCGAGTAATGCGGTACTCGCGGTACTCGACCAAAGCGATTATTTCACTACTCGCCTCGCTATTTGGTTCTCCCACCCAGCAATTGCCAATCACAGTAATGCCGCACCCTTCTTGGTTGTGGGCGGCATTACTATGATTGGCTGGCCGCCCAGCTTCCTATGAGTCATCAATCATAGCCTGGCACTAAGCCCTGCCTGCCGCCGCCATTTTCTGCACATTGCATGCAGAACACAGCTAGTGTAGGGAGAGTGTGAGCAGCTGCTAGGGAGAGTTGTGTTTTCTCTTTCAAATCAGCCAGAAATCCACTGTAAAACCCAAAAGCTCTTTTCAGAGCTGAAATTATAAGGTCAGGGACCGAATAGTGACCGTTTTCCCAGCTTTTTTTAGATCACATTTACCCCAGCAGGGCAATTTTTTGTGCTGCTGCCGTGCTGCATTCACAGCGAATAGCACGCACGGTACTGCACAACTGACACGCAGCCAACACCGCTGACTTGTGTGGTGTCTGGGCTGTGTATTCGTGCTTTAAACCTCAGGGCAGTTTTTTTATGCTGCTGCCGTGCTGCATTCACAGCGAATAGCATGCACAGTACTGCACAACTGACACACAGCCAGCACCGCTGTCTTGTGTCGTGTCTGGGGTGCATATTCTTGCCATAAACCTCAGGGCAGCTTTTTGTGCTGCTACCATGCTGCCTTCACATAATAACAGCAAATAGTACACACGCACGGTACTGCACAACTCACACGCAGGCAGCACCACTGTCTTGTGTGGTGTCTGGGGTGCGTATTCTTGCCTTAAACCTCCGGGCAATTTTTTAGTGGCAGCACCGCTGTCTTGTGTGGTGTCTTGGGTGCGTAATCTCACCTTAGACCTCAGGGCAATTTTTTTCTGCTGCTGCGGTGCTGTTTGTAAAACACAAAGCAGTACTAGGCTGTAGTGCTACCTTCCAGAAAGCACTAACTGCTCCTTGTTCCCCAATATCTTCATCTTAACATCTGTAACTATGGCAGAAAAATCCAAAATTTCTAAAAAGGCTGTTGTGAAGGGACAGGGACGTGGATGTGGGGTCGTTGTTGCCCAACAAGGCACAGAGTCTGGGAGATTGAAGAAGGTTGATGCATCTAGTTTCCTGGCGAAATTTCCCCGTCTGGAACATAAACGGGCCTGGAAGCTAGAAGAACAAGAGCAGATACTGTCTTGGATGGCTGACAAGGCCTCCATGAAGTGTTCTAACAGCACCCAATCGTCTATGACAAAACAGTTTACTGTACATACAGATAACGCTGGGTCATCCTATTCTCAACCTGTTCCTAGTTCATCACCTGGTGAGGAGTCACAGGAAACATTTGACCCCAACCTTGGTCACTCCGAGGATCTGTTTGGTCCATTTTCTTTCGTTGTCTCTGGCCTCTCACGGCGCGACATTGAAGAGGAACGTGAGGGGGTATCGTCTGTTGAAGATGGACCAATATTTGAAACCTCACGTCCAGAAGAAAGCCACTTTCATCCACGTGATATACTGGGTGAAGAGGTGGAGGCTGATGGTGATGACACACTGTTGCTATCTGTCCAGTCACCAATATTAACACGGAAGGAGGATGACATGGATGACGAGGTGGTCGATGATGAGACCACCAATCTGACCTGGGCCGTTGGCACACATAGCCAGCACAGCAGCATAGAGGATGAAGGTGGATACGTAGTACCAACAAAGCCACCAAGGGCTACTGGTTTGAGCAGAGTGCGAAGTTTGTCAACTGTTGCCAAGAGCAATCCCTCTGTGCCCCAAGTCAAGGCAAGGGTGCGTTCAGCCGCTGTCTGGAAATTTTGTTCCGATAGTCCTTCTGAACCAAATGTCATCTGTAGCATCTGCCATAGGAAGCTGAGCAGAGGCCAGGGCAAAGGCAACCAAAGCACCACCAGTATGTGGAAACACATGGCAGCCAAGCACCCTAGTCAGTGGGCTGAACAACAGGGTACCAAATCAGTGTCTGCGACTGCGGGTCAAAACACTGCCATGTCGCCTGTGATACGGCCTCACCAATCTGCTGGGCAGGAAGCAGGTGATGATCATACCTCTTGCTCACAAGCTGTGGTTGCACAGACACAGGCCACAACAAGCTCATCCACTTGTTTGTCCCAGGAAAGCGTCCCAGATGTATGAAAGTAGGCATAAATACCAAGCCACGCACCCACAAGCACAAATACTGAACGCGCACATTGCCAAGTTGCTAGCCGTGGAGATGTTGCCGTTTAGGCTTGTGGAGACACAGTCTTTCCGTGATCTTTTGGCTGTGGCTGCCCCACGATACTCGGTTCCCAGCCAGCACTATTTTTCCCCCTGTGCTGTCCCCGCGTTACACCAGCACGTCTTAAACAATCTAAAGCATGCTCTCACTAACGCTGTAATCGGGAAGGTCCATCTTACACCAGACACATGGACAAGAACTTGTGGCCAGGGACGATACATCTCTGTCACGGCACACTGGCTGAACCTGGTGGAGGGTGGGACAAAGTCTCAAACTGGACCATCAACACATATCCTACCCACGCCACGAATAGCGGGCCCAACCTCAATCAGGGTTTCCGCCTCATCATATAATCTGCCTCATCATATATATATATATATATATATATATATATATATATATATATATACACAGTGGGGCAAAAAAGTATTTAGTCAGTCAGCAATACTGCAAGTTCCACCACTTAAAAAGATGAGAGGCGTCTGTAATTTACATCATAGGTAGACCTCAACTATGGGAGACAAACTGAGAAAAAAAAATCCAGAAAATCACATTGTCTGTTTTTTTTTCATTTTATTTGCATATTATGGTGGAAAATAAGTATTTGGTCAGAAACAAGCAATCAAGATTTCTGGCTCTCACAGACCTGTAACTTCTTCTTTAAGAGTCTCCTCTTTCCTCCACTCATTACCTGTAGTAATGGCACCTGTTTAAACTTGTTATCAGTATAAAAAGACACCTGTGCACACCCTCAAACAGTCTGACTCCAAACTCCACTATGGTGAAGACCAAAGAGCTGTCAAAGGACACCAGAAACAAAATTGTAGCCCTGCACCAGGCTGGGAAGACTGAATCTGCAATAGCCAGCCAGCTTGGAGTGAAGAAATCAACTGTGGGAGCAATAATTAGAAAATGAAAGACATACAAGACCACTGATAATCTCCCTCGATCTGGTGCTCCACGCAAAATCCCACCCCGTGGGGTCAGAATGATCACAAGAACGGTGAGCAAAAATCCCAGGACCACGCGGGGGGACCTAGTGAATGAACTGCAGAGAGCTGGGACCAATGTAACAAGGCCTACCATAAGTAACACACTACGCCACCATGGACTCAGATCCTGCAGTGCCAGACGTGTCCCACTGCTTAAGCCTGTACATGTCCGGGCCCGTCTGAAGTTTGCTAGAGAGCATTTGGATGATCCAGAGGAGTTTTGGGAGAATGTCCTATGGTCTGATGAAACCAAACTGGAACTGTTTGGTAGAAACACAACTTGTCATGTTTGGAGGAAAAAGAATACTGAGTTGCATCCATCAAACACCATACCTACTGTAAAGCATGGTGGTGGAAACATCATGCTTTGGGGCTGTTTCTCTGCAAAGGGGCCAGGACGACTGATCCGGGTACATGAAAGAATGAATGGGGCCATGTATCGTGAGATTTTGAGTGCAAACCTCCTTCCATCAGCAAGGGCATTGAAGATGAAACGTGGCTGGGTCTTTCAACATGACAATGATCCAAAGAACACCGCCAGGGCAACAAAGGAGTGGCTTCGTAAGAAGCATTTCAAGGTCCTGGAGTGGCCTAGCCAGTCTCCAGATCTCAACCCTATAGAAAACCTTTGGAGGGAGTTGAAAGTCCGTGTTGCCAAGCGAAAAGCCAAAAACATCACTGCTCTAGAGGAGATCTGCATGGAGGAATGGGCCAACATACCAACAACAGTGTGTGGCAATCTTGTGAAGACTTACAGAAAACGTTTGACCTCTGTCATTGCCAACAAAGGATATATCACAAAGTATTGAGATGAAATTTTGTTTCTGACCAAATACTTATTTTCCACCAAAATATGCAAATAAAATGAAAAAAAAACAGACAATGTGATTTTCTGGATTTTTTTTTCTCAGTTTGTCTCCCATAGTTGAGGTCTACCTATGATGTAAATTACAGACGCCTCTCATCTTTTTAAGTGGTGGAACTTGCACTATTGCTGACTGACTAAATACTTTTTTGCCCCACTGTATATATACTGTAAGAGGGGCAATTAACAGTAAAAAGAAAGCATTTAAACTACTAAAGCAGGATGGCACCGTTGAAGCTCTAAAAAACTATAAGGAGAAAAATTCTCTATCTAAAAAAATAATTAAAGCTGCCAAAAAGGAAACAGAGAAGCACATTGCTAAGGAGAGTAAAACTAATCCCAAGCTGTTCTTCAACTATATCAATAGTAAAAGAATCAAAAGTGAAAGTGTAGGCCCATTAAAATAATTGTGAGGAAAGTATGGTTGTAGATGATGAGGAAAAAGCTAATATATTAAACACCTTCTTCTCCACGGTATTCACGGTGGAAAATGAAATGCTAGGTGAAATGCCGAGAGACAAAGAAAACCCTATATTAAGGGCCACCAATCTAACCCAAGAAGAGGTGCAAAACCGGCTAAATAAGATTAAAATAGATAAATCTCCAGGTCTGGCTGGCATACACCCATGAGTACTAAGAGAACTAAGTAATGTAATAGACAAACCATTATTTCTTATATTTAGAGACTCTATAGTGACGCGGTCTGTTCCACAGGACTGGCACATAGCAAATGTGGTACCAATATTCAAAAAGGGCCCTAAAAGTGAACCTGTAAATTATTGGTCAGTAAGTCTAACCTCTACTGTTGGTAAAATATTTGAAGGGTTTCTGAGGGATGTTATTCTGGATTATCTCAATGAGAATAACTGTTTAACGCCATATCAGCATGGGTTTATGAGGAATCGCTCCTGTCAAACCAATTTAATCAGTTTTTATGAAGAGGTAAGCTATAGACTGGACCAAGGTGAGTCATTGGATGTGGTATATCTTGATTTTTCCAAAGTGTTTGATACCGTGCCACACAAGAGGTTGGTACACAAAATGCGAATGCTGGGTCTGGGGGAAAATGTGTGTAAATGGGTAAGTAACTAGCTTAGTGATAGAAAGCAGAGGGTGGTTATAAATGGTATATTCTCTAACTGGGTCGCTGTGACCAGTGGGGTACCGCAGGGGTCGGTGTTGGGACCTATTCTCTTCAACATATTTATTAACGATCTGGTAGAAGGTTTGCACTGTAAAATATCGATATTTGCCGATGATACAAAACTATGTAAAGCAGTCAATACAAGAGAAGATAGTATTCTGTTACAGATGGATCTGGATAAGTTGGGAACTTGGGCTGAAAGGTGGCAGATGCAGTTTAACAATGATAAATGTAAGGTTATACACATGGGAAGAAGGAATCAATATCACCATTACACACTGAACAGTAAACCACTGGGTAAATCTGACATGGAGGACTTGGGGATCCTAGATAATGATAAACTTAATAACAACAAAAACCCCTGAAACATGATATGGCGTAATGGCGATGGGGAAAAGCAACCCAAACACCAACGCCAGTATGCACAAGCTCAAAATTCAATGAGAAAAAGGAGAAAAATACGAGCATGCGATGGATAAAATGATCAATTTTATTAGAGTAAAGTACTACAAGTAACATATATGTAACAATGTGCTTATTAGGACAAAAATCAGACAATATCCACCCAGATATCCCTATACCTACATGAGAATGGAAAAATTTGCCCCAGAATGCATCCCCATAAGGGTCCATAAACCACAATACTAAAGTAATAAAGTAAAAAGAACGCCCAAACAGGAAATCCCAGGTATAATCATCATGGGTTTACAATGGGAAGGGGCGTCAGTGTTGTTTAGTAAACTGCCGCCGATAGCAGCAAGATAACATGGGGAGATGAAAAATGCACAAGGGAGCTTACCGGGACAAGGAGGAAAGGAAGAGCCAGGGCACGCCACCCCCGACGCGCGTTTTGCGGCGTCTCAGGCCGCTTTCTCAAGAGGGATATGGTGAAAGGTCCAAACAGGACCTTAAAATAGCCCCTGACCTTGGTCATGTGACCTGAATTAACCACTGGTGAAGGCTAGTGTTGAGCTTTCCGATACCGCAAGTATCGGGTATCGGCCGATATTAGCTGTATCAGAATTCCGATACTGACTTCCGATACTTTTTTCATATCGGATACCGGAATCGGAAGTTCCCATAATGCTATCAGCCCGCTCGCTTTGATTCAGCCAATGGGAATCCTCAGAAGTGTGGGCACATCCTGTTAGGCATGTAGGCATGTTAACTATTGGCATGGCTGTGATTGGCTGCTGAAATGATGTCATGATGCACTATAAAAGCCACCGCTGCCGCCATTTCTGGTCACTCTGCTGTGAATTCAGTTAGGGACAGGCTGCTGTTGAAGACTGTGAGGGACAGGTAGAAATAGCGATTCTCAAAACAATATTGTGCTTTACCCAGGCTACATAAACCACGACTGTAGCTTTCTTTTCCCTAGCAGCAGTGTTCACAGCTGTCTGCAAGGGCTGTGTGAGTGCAGCTCATGCTGTGGAGTGGGTCCTGCAGCCACGTCTGGTTGTAGGCCGCCCAGCGTGCCTCACTGCTGCCTCATATATATTTTTCTTTTTGAGCTGCTTATTTTTAAAAAATTCTATCTAGTGTGCTTCCATCCGTATCCATATACGTTGGTTGCAAACACTAGTAGTAGACAGCGGAGCCTTTCTGCAGCCTTTCAGTGCTAGTGCCCACTTAGCTGCACTGTTCACGGCTGTCTGAGAGGTCTCTGACTGTGTGAGTGCAGCTCACGCTGAGTAGTGTGTCCTGCAGCTACGTCTGGTTGTAGGCCGCTCAGCGTGTCACTACCTCACACATTTTTCTTTTATTGCAGCTCATTTTTTCTCCTATTAGTGTGCATCCATCTGTATCCATATACGGTGGTTGCAAACACTCTAGGAGTACACAGCGGAGCCTTTCTGCAGCCTGTCAGTGCTAGTGCCCACTTAGCTGCACTGTTCATGGCTGTCTGAGAGGTCTCTGACTGTGTGTGAGTGCAGCTCACGCTGAGTAGTGTGTCCTGCAGCTAAGTCTGGTTGTAGGCCGCTCAGCGTGCGTCACTGCCTCACACATATTTTTCTTTAATTGCAGCTCATTTTTTCTTCTCCTATTAGTGTGCATCCATCCATATCCATCTACATTGGTTGGTTGCAAACACTATATAGGAGTAGATAGAGGAGCCTTTTTTCTGGCTTGTGCCCTTCAGCTGCAGCCAGATTAGTATTACCCAATTTTTTTGGAGCCTCATCTTTTGCATTGTAGGTTACCTGCCTGCATTGTAATAGCTCCAAAAAGTTGGTGATACTCTCAGTTTCAAATCTTTGGTCACATCCTTTTAGCTTTTTTTCCCCCCAAAAAAAGCAAAGTTCACCAAACACTACATTTGAAAGTGTGTAGGCCACATTAGCTCCCATTAAAGTGTAGTCGACACACACACTGCATAAAATTAGTGTTTCTTAAACCTGTAACCAGCTGTTCAAGAATAAGCACACTAAGGCCCCCCTTTGTACTTTTCTACCTATCTTTTTCAGTATAGCAAGATGAAGAAGGCAGGGAGTAAGGCACGTGGGCGTGGAGTTTCATCAGGGAGAGGACATGGGGATTCTGCAGGGAGAGGACGTGGGGATTCTGGCCTGCTGTTGGCACCAGTGAGTCAGCATCCCCAGTTTTAGCAGGCAACAGTCCTTTATGCGCAGCTTTGTAGGACCTCACTGTACCCCACTGCTGCGGGAGGAACAAATTGAAGCCGTTGTGGGATGGATGGCAGCTAACGCATCGACTTCAATTACTTCCACATCCTCTCAGGGCCAGAGCACCGAAGAGCAACCATCTGTCTCTTCACCCTCTGCCAAAGTGCCAGAGAGCCCTGGACAGGAGCCATCACAGTCTCTACTTCTGTTCTCGGAATCTGTTGGTTTGGAAAGAGGGGGCCAGCCAAGCAGCATTCCAGAATGTGAAGAAGAGGGAGTATGCAGTGATGCGCAACTTCTTTGTCCCTCTGAATCTGAAGAGGCGGGTGGGCCAGTGCCTATGGTCAGCACACCTCAGTACGCATCAGATGATGACGAGACACAGTTGCCACTTTCTGTTGCGTACGGTGCTGGCGAGACAACCCAGGAGAAGCGGGTGTTTGAAGAGGGGAGTGTAGATGATGAGGTCCTTGACCCATCATGGCGTGAGGAACAGGAAGGTGGTGGGAGCAGCTCTGAGGAAGAGATTCCCCGAACGGCCAAAACCGGAGGGAGCGGGAGGGGGCAGACTTGGTTGCCTGTAGCCTCCACTTCGGCACCCGTTAGGAGCATTCCACTTTCAAAAGGCAAAACGGGTGCTCCTAAGACTTGCAGTGCGTGGTCCTTTTTTGATACAGTTGGAGATGACATTTGCTTTGTCAAATGCAAGCTGTGTCATCAGAGAGTCAAAAGAGGGAAAAATGTCAGCAACCTCAATACCACTAATATGTGGAAACATGTGCGGACCAAGCACGAGGTGGAGTTACACAGACACACTGAAGACGTAGGCCAACGTACAGCACCACCTACCACCTCTTCAGCTCGTGTTGGGGCCTCTTCCTCCAGCTCACACACAGCTGGTTCGGCTTCCTCACAGGATCACCAAGGAAGAACCTCTGGCACTGTTGTCCGGAGACCCTGTGACATTCCACACACAGCACCACATTCCAAGTCATCCTCACACTCCCAGGCCACTCGACAGCCATCGGTAGCACAGGCATGGGAGAAAAGGTGGCCATACTCGGCAAACCATCCCCGAGCACAGGCTCTGAATGCTGGCATTGCCAAACTACTGGCACTTGAAATGCTGTCATTCAGGCTGGTGGAGACTGACACCTTCCGGGACTTCATGGCATTGGCAGTCCCACAATACACCGTGCCCAGCCTCTTTTATTTCAGCAGGCGAGCTGTCCCTGCCCTGCAGAAACATGTGGAGGCAAACATAAAACATGCGCTACAAAACGCCGTCAGTAGCAAGGTCCACCTGACCACCGATGCGTGGACCAGTAACCATGGACAGGGACGATACCTTTCCCTCACTGCCCATTGGGTCAATGTTGTGGAGCCGGGTACAGATCTGGAGAGTGGCGCTCTACATGTTCTGCCAACTCCACGGATTGCAGGAATCCAGTCTGTACACATTGACTCCTCCTCCTACTCAAGTTCCTCTGAAACAACGCAGCAGGAGACTGTTACGACCGATATGAGCACAGCCGTGGCCAAACGTCAACAGGCCGTACTGAAATTAATTTAATTGGGGAATCGAAGCCACACAGTGCAGGAGCTCTGGAATGCCATCAAGCAGGAGAGCGACGTGTGGTTTCTGCCAGCGAATCTCCAGCCGGGCTTGGTAGTGTGTGACAATGGCCGAAATCTGGAGGCAGCTCTTGGCCTAGGCAACCTCACTCACATCCCATGTCTGGCACATGTGCTCAACTTGGTCATGCAGAGCTTTCTGAGGGACTATCCGGATGTTGATGCACTGCTGCACAAGGTCCGCATAGAGTGCGCTCACTTGCGGCGTTCCAGCACGGCAAGGTCGCGCCTTGCTTCTCTGCAGCGCCAATTACGCCTTCCGGAACATCGCATCATATGTGACCTACCCACCAGGTGGAATTCTACATTACATATGTTGGAGCGGTTGTGTGAGCAGCAGGCAGCGGTCATGGAGTACCAGCTGCATCAGGCGCAAACAAGTCGCACTGTGCGCCGGTCACACTTCAGCACCACTGAGTGGGCCTCTATGAAGGACATCTGCCTCGTTTTGCGTGCCTTTGATGATTCCTCGTGGATGGCGAGTGCAGATGATGCACTAGTCTGCATGACTGTCCCCCTTAATTGCCTGCTTCGAAAAACACTGCAAGCACTAAGGGATGAGGTTTTGGAAGAGGTGGAGGATGAGGAGTCCCAAATGCCATCTGCTTCTGGACAGTCTGCGCTATGTGCTTCCTCACAGAGGCCTAGGCAGGGGACACTTTGTGAGGAGGAGGATGAGGAGGAGTCGATGGAGGAGGAAGACATCTCTCCAGAGGAGGGAGGTACACAAAGCTCTAGTCAGTATGTACAGCGAGGGTGGGGTGATGCAGAGTAGGCAGAGATCACGCCTCAAGCAGGGGACAGCGGTTCTTTGGCAGTTGGGAGTCTGCAGCACATGGTTGACTTCATGCTGCAGTGCCTGAGAAACGACCGCCGCATCGCCCACATTCTCTACACAGCTGATTATTGGACTATTATTCCCATTACTAGTAGTGTGAATGAGGACAGAGCAGGAGACCTTGCCGGACACACATCAGGGGATCAACTGACGGGACTGAGCCCAAGTAACACAGGAACAAGTGTGGATTGTGCTGACGCCACTTAAGAGCTGTCACTGGCGGGGTTATAGGCCAGGGGAAATACTAGAGACAGTGGAGCCTGAGCCCTAAGTGGAGCACGGTTACAATCAGTAGTAGTCTACAACCTCTATAAAACGTGCTGCAAGTTGGCCTCAGCATGCTCCATGCCTCATCCTGGGCTCCAACAACGCCAGTTGGTGTTCTGAAGTGCCATCTTCACAGAGAAAAACACACTCGCTACTGTGTCTGTGGGGTTCAGTAATGCCAGCTGTTCCCCTGCTGTGTAGACGGCAAAGTCTCCTGCTCCATCCACATGCCAACAACATCAGACCTCAGCCTGCTCCATGCCTCAACCTGGGCTCCAACAACGCTAGTTGGTGTTCAGAAGTGCCATCTTCACAGAGCAAAACACACTAGCTCCTGTGTTAGTGGGGTTCAGTAATGCCAGCTGTTCCCCTGCTGTGTAGATGGCAAAGTATCCTGCTCCATCCACATGCCAACAACATCAGACCTCTGCCTGCTCCATGCCTCAACCTGGGCTCCTACAATGCTAGTTGGTGTTCAGAAGTGCCATCTTCACAGTGCAAAGCACACTAGTTCCTGTGTTAGTGGGGTTCAGTAATGCCAGCTGTTCCCCTGCTGTGTAGACGGCAATGTCTCCTGCTGCCTCCACATGCCAAAACAATCAGGCCTCAGCCTGCTCCATGCTTCGTCCTGGGCTCCAACAACGCCAGTTGGTGTTCAGAAGTTCCGTCTTCACAGAGCAATACACACTAGCTCCTGTGTTAGTGGGGTTCAGTAATGCCAGCTGTTCCCCTGCTGTGTAGACGGCAAAGTCTAGTGCTGCCTCCACATGCCAACAACATCAGGCCTGAGCCTGCTCCATGCCTTATCCTGGGCTCCAACAATGCCAGTTGGTGTTCAGATGTGCCATCTTCGCAGAGAAAAACACACTCGCTACTGTGTCTGTGGGGTTCAGTACTGCCAGCTGTTCCCCTGCTGTGTAGACGGCAAAGTCTCCTGCTCCATCCACATGCCAACACAATCAGACCGCAGCCTGCTCCATGCCTCAACCTGGGCTCCAACAACGCTAGTTGGTGTTCAGAAGTGCCGTCTTCACAGAGCAAAACACACTAGCTCCTGTTTTAGTGGGGTTCAGTAATGCCAGCTGTTCCCCTGCTGTGAAGACGGCAAAGTCTCCTGCTGCATCCACATGCAAGCAACTACTGATTTTTAACCATGCTCCACTTAGGCCTCCGTTACTAGTAGTGGGAATGTGGACAGAGCAGGAGACCTTGCCGGACACACATCAGTGGATCAACTGACGTACATGAGCCCCAGTCACACAGGAACAAGTGTGGATTGTGCACACGCCACTTCAGGGCAGCGACTGGCGGGGTTGGAGGCCAGGGGAAATACTAGAGACAGTAGAGCCAGAGGCCTAAGTGGAGCCCGGTTAAAATCAGTAGTTGTGTACAACCAATATAAAACTCGCTCCAAGTAGGCCTCAACCTGCTGCATGATTGACCCCTGGGCTCCAACATCGCCAGTTGCAGCTCAGAAGTGTCTTTGGCACGGGCACTCCCTCTTGCCTAGCCTGGTTCCAGCACGCCTGCTGTTTCCGGGTAGTGTCAACGTCACTTTGCCACCGTTGTCCTGTCGTGTTGCGTTGTCCTGTACCTTTGCGTTGTCCTGTCGTGTTGCGGTCGGGTTAGCCGAGTCTATGGTGCCTGCAGTTTTGGTGCTTCCTATGTGGGCTGCGGGTTCTGGTAATAAAGGCTGGTTCCGTAGTGCCAATAGGACAAGCACCCCCTGTAGGACTGTGGGTTTCGGTAACTGCGGCCGGCTCACGGCCTTGCAACTTTGTTTTTTTCCTGGGTACCTTGTGCTACCCATCCGGGTTCCAGCACCGTCAGCTGGTTCTCGGCAGAGCCTTTGGCCTAGGTGCCTCCTTCTTGGTATCCGAGTTCCAGCAACGTCTGCTGGTCCTTGGTAGTGCTTTTTAGCACAAGTACCTCCTGCTTAGAAAACGTGTTCCAGCACCGTCAGCTGGTCCACGGTTGTGCCATTGGCTGTTGTTCCTTCTGCTGCCACTCTGGGTTCCAGCACCGTCAGCTGGTTCTCGGTAGTTCCATTGACTCTTGTAGCTAATGCTACCCATCCAGGTTCCAGCACCGTCAGCTGGTTCTCGGAAGTGTCTTTGGCACGAGCACTCCCTCCTGCCCAGCCTGGTTCCAGCACGCCTGCTGTTTCCGGGTAGTGTCAACGTCACTTTGCCACCAATACGTTGTCCTGTCGTGTTGCGGTCGGGTTAGTCGAGTCTATGGTACCTGCAGTTTTGGTGCTTCCTATGTGGGCTGCGGGTTCTGGTAATAAAGGCTGGTTCTGTAGTGCCAATAGGACAAGCACCCCCTGTAGGACTGTGGGTTTCAGTAACTGCGGCCGGCTCACGGCCTTGCAACTTTGTTTTTTTCCTGGGTACCTTCTGCTACCCTTCCGGGTTCCAGCACCGTCAGCTGGTTCTCGGCAGAGCCTTTGGCCTAGGTGCCTCCTTCTTGGTATCCGAGTTCCAGCAACATCTCCTGGCCCTTGGTAGTGCTTTGTAGCACAGGTACCTCCTGCTTAGTAACCATGTTCCAGCACTGTCAGCTGGTCCACGGTTGTGCCATTGGCTGTTGTTCCTTCTGCTGCCACTCTGGGTTCCAGCACCGTCAGCTGGTTCTCGGTAGTTCCATTGACTCTTGTAGCTAATGCTACCCATCCGGGTTCCAGCACCGTCAGCTGGTCCACGGTTGTGCCATTGGCTCTTGTTCATTCTGCTGCCCCTCCAGGTTCCAGTACCGTCAGCTGGTTCTCGGCAGTTCCTCAGCCTTCTTGTACCTTCTGCTACTTTTCCAAGTTCAAGCTTGTGGAAATGGTTTTTGATTCTCACTCTGGATCTCCCTGACAATGACCCTGAAGATGACGACCCTGAAGACCACACAGAAGAATACCTAAAAGATGACCCTGAAGAAGATGACCAAGAGGACAAAGAACAGGAAGACAACCACCAAGATGCAGAACAACAAGAGACAGAAGACCAAGAAGCATAAAAACCAAAAGCAGAAGAACATTAAGCATAAGACTAAAAATCAAAGCAAATGATATTATCTAATTTATAAGCAGAAGAAGACTAAGCAGTGTATGGGGGTGAGTCCATTCCTCCTCGTGGTGCCCCTGGAAAAGGCCTGCTGCTGCAGGCCAAACTGAACGCGGACAAATCCTGTTGTAAATCTGTTGTCACAGGCTGAACGGAAGGTGTAATCTTCAAACTTTTATAGATTACAACTACAGGAATGTCTGACACAAATAAGAATATGATGAAGAAGAAGAATAGGAAGAAGATGAAGAAGTAGAATATGAATAATAATAATAGTTGAATAAGAAGAATATGAAGAATGTAAAAAAAAAAAATAGGAAGAAGGTGAAGAAGAAGAAGAAGAAGAAGAAGAAGAAGAAGAAGAAGAAGAAGAAGAAGAAGAAGATGAATAAGGTGAAGAAGAAGTTGATGAAAAAGATGCTGCTGAGGATGATGGAGAAAGTGTGGGAGAAGTAAAAAAGAAGGTGAAGAGCATGGAAGTAGTGAAACATACATATCTGACAAAATATAAAAGAGGTTAACATAGTAAATATCTTAGTAACTCCAAACGTCTTTAAAAAAAAAAATTTAATTCCTGCTATTCCATTTGATTGGGCTAAACCTCTATGGCTTTAATGTCTCCTACACCTCCTACAATACATTCTACATTATTATTAGTTGTGTTTCTTCATGTAGAATTAACCTACAGGAAAAGAAAGGGTTTTTTTTAATTCCAATATTTCAGTTCCATTGACTTGAATGGGACTTCCGGGATCGGAAATCGGCGATACCCGATACTTTTTTAGATCGGCCGATCCATTCCGATACGATATTTTTCAGTATCGGGTGGTATCGCTCAACACTAGTGAAGGCGCTTTATTTTGCTATTGTTTTTAATTTTTTCATTTGTGCTATTTTTCTAGTGTATACTATTTCTCCTGCCTTTGGACTGTGATCTCATTACACCAATGGATTACGACTACCAAGCACCTGCAGCGTTCATTGGATATTTATACCTGCCTTATGATATTTATATTTGCCTTACTATATTTGGATGCCTTTATGATAATGTTTCTTATATATATATATGTGCACCTTCATGATGTGATACCGCCCTATGTATTTTTATGACGCACTATGCCATTCATACCTGGCAGTCTTTTTAAATTTATTTGGATATATATATATACATTTTATGGCATTGCATATGTGTAACGCACTTTCACCCCAAGTATTTTGCACTATTGCATTGATTTTTCTACATGGGTAGGTTCTTCCCTTCCATATTCCAACCCTGTGGTGTATGGCCTCGCGCATCGCTCCCTGCACTCCGTGGCTCCACTCTGCATTGGGGCATCTTCATGCGCTGTGCGTGCGCCCGGGTTTCTCCCGGCGCGTGCACATTAGCACATGATGCCTGTAGTGCTCTGTAGGACCTGTGGGGGCTGGGGCGCATGCGCCGAGAGCGCCTTCACCAGTGGTTAATTCAGGTCACATGACCAAGGTCAGGGGCTATTTTAAGGTCCTGTTTGGACCTTTCACCATATCCCTCTTGAGAAAGCGGCCTGAGACGCAGCGAAACGCGCGTCAGGGGTGGCATGCCCTGGCTCTCCCTTTCCTCCTTGTCCCGGTAAGCTCCCTTGTGCATTTTTCATCTCCCCATGTTATCTTGCTGCTATCGGCGGCAGTTTACTAAACAACACTGACGCCCCTTCCCATTGTAAACCCATGATGATTAAACCTAGGATTTCCTGTTAGGGCGTTCTTTTTACTTTATTACTTTAGTATTGTGGTTTATGGACCCTTATGGGGATGCATTCTGGGGCAAATTTTTCCATTCTTATGGAGGTATAGGGATATCTGGGTGGGTATTGTCTGATTTTTGTCCTAATAAGCACATTGTTACATATATGTTACTTGTAGTACTTTACTCTAATAAAATTGATCATTTTATCCATCGCATGCTCGTATTTTTCTCCTTTTTCTCATAATGATAAACTTACCTGGAATAGCCAGTGCCAGGCAGCGGCTGCCAAGGCAAACAGGATCATGGGGTGCATTAAAAGAGGTCTGGATTCACATGATGAAAGCATTATACTGCCTCTGTACAAATCTCTGGCTAGACCACACATGGAGTACTGTGTACAGTTTTGGGCACTGGTGCTCAGGAAGGATATAATGGAACTAGAGCGGGTACAAAGGAGGGCAACAAAATTAATAAAGGGGATGGGGGAACTACAATACCCAGAGAGATTAGCAAAATTAGGATTATTTAGTCTAGAAAAAAGACGACTGAGGGGCGATCTAATAACCATGTATAAATATATAAGGGGACAATACAAATATCTCTCCGAGGATCTGTTTATACCAAGGAAGGTGACGGTCACATGGGGGCATTCTCTGCGTCTGGAGGAGAAAAGGTTTTTCCACCAACATAGAAGAGGATTCTTAACTGTTAGGGCAGTGAGAATCTGGAATTCCCTGCCTGAGGAGGTGGTGATGGCGAACTCAGTCAAAGGGTTCAAGAGAGGCCTGGATGTCTTCCTGGAGCGTAACAATATTGTATCTTACAGTTATTGTTAGGTTCTTTAGAAGGACGTAGATCAGGAGATTTATTCTGACAGAATTTTATAGGCTGAACTGGATGGACTAATGTCTTTTTTCGGCCTTACTAACTATGTTACTATGTTATGTTACTATATACGTCCAGTCTCCCCTCTTCCTCCACCTCCACCTCGTCATCCTATGTTGAATTACCCTCCACATCACTCTCAAGTTGGGAGCTGTGCAGCAGAGAATTGGCAAAGCGGCAAAACGCTCTGCTGAAGCTGATCTGCTTAGGTGACACACCACACACTGCAGCAGAGCTTTGGCAAGGAATAAAACAACAGACCGATCAGTGGCTCTCCCCACTGCAACTCCAACCTGGTCTGGTTGTCTGCTCGGGAAGCTGGTACACATCCCATGTATGGCTCACGTGCTGAACCTGGTGGTGTAGAAATTTATAAAAACATACCGACTTGCCGTACCTACTTGAGAAGGTGCGCCGTATTTGCGCTAATTTCCGCCACTCCTCAAGCGCTGTTGCCGGTCTAGCAGGGCTTCAAAAGCAATTTAATTTGCCAAACCACAGACTGATTTGCGACCTGCCAACACGGTGGAACTCAACATATCATATGTTGGCAAGGGTAAGTGAGCAGCAGAGGGCACTTTCTGAATGCCAGCTTAAACATGCCCGTCACACTGAGACTCAACCAAGACACATAACAACGGTCGAGTGGGTGTGGATCGCTGATATTTGTGAGGTGCTTGCTATCTTTGAGTACTGCACCAAGCTTGTGAGCGGTCATCAGGCTATTATCAGCGTAACCATCCCTATGCTATGTCTGCTGAAAAAATCAATGCAGAATCAAAAAATGGAATCTTTGCGTGCCCAGCAGCTGGGTATGGAGCAAGATTTCACAATGGGTGATCCTACCCAGCCCAGCCAATATCATCAGGTAACATTGGGGGATGAAGTGGATGATTCAAATGAGGAGGGAGAGGATTTCTTTTTCAGTGGTACCGAGGGGACACGTCATGCTACAGAGGGGAATCCAAACCCCAGCTTCATGTCTGTCCAGCATGGGTGGGCTGAAGAGGAGGAGGAGGTGGAGGAGGAGAGTCAGTGTGAGGAGAGGATGGGTATTGTTCCTCCTTCAGGGGTCACAGAAAATTTGCCTCTATGCAGCTTGGCACACATGGCACACTTCATATCTGACTGTCTGTGCCAAGACCCTCACGTAATCCACATTTTCAATAGCAACCTATACTGGTTGGCCACCTTTCTAGACCCACGGTACAAGGACATATTTCCTTTGCTACTGTTGCAGTCACCAAGGGGTTTCACAATGGAATCCTTCAAGAAGGCTGTTGTCGATAATTTGATGGCAACAGCACCCTCACACACCACTGCTAGCAGAGATACCAGCTCTGTGCAACAGCATGCATTAATGGGGAGAGATACGCCAAGCAGGTCCAAAAGAGGTGGTGGTAAAATGTCCAGAATCTGGGCCATCTTCAATAAACCGGCTCATTAGCAAGGTCAAGGAGGGAGAAGTTGAACAAGATGGTTAACGACTATCTAAGTGACTATACCTGCGTCCTTCCTGACGCTTCTGTACCGTTTAACTACTGGTTATCCTAGCTGCATACTTGGCCCGACCTCTCCTTCTATGCCTTGGAGGTGCAGGCCTGCTCTGCTGCTAGTGTGATGTCAGAGCGTGTTTTCAGTGCCGCTGGGGCAATCAACACAGATACACGCACACGGTTGACTACAGGGGCTGTATCATCTCACTCTCATCACAAGTGCCTCTCATGGGAAATATTAATTAATGTAATATTGTTTTTAGCTTATTGACCATGAGGTACATGTGTCAGAAGCAGGTTTTGAAAACATGTGTAAGAAGAAGAAAAGGGGCTTGTATGGGAAGAGAATGGGTCAATAAGCTAAAAACAATGTTATGTTAATTAATATTTCCCATCAGAGGCACTTGTGATGAGAGTGAGACCCTTCTTCCTTCATCAACCATGCTATCATGCTCCTTGGGCTAATTTTTGGAGACACTATGGCTATGCCTGGACACTGGGCATGGCCACCTCTATGCTAGTAGTGCGACTCCTAGCTTCATCATAATTGTTTGGCCCTTCAGACCTGCCTTGCTTCCTTCATGAACTATGATACTGCTCCATGGGCTAATTTTTGGAGACACTATTGCTATGCCTGGACACTGAGCACGGCCACCTCTATGCTAGTAGTCCTGGCTTTATCATAATTGTTAGGCCCTTCAGACCTGCCTTGCTTCCTTCATCAACCATGATACAGCCCCTAGGGCTAATGTTTGGAAGACACTAAACCTATGCCTACACATTGGGCGGTGGCACAACAAGGACAGTAGTCCAAGGTTTATAATTGTGAATCTCTTGTGATGATGATGATGATGATGGGTGTCTTCTTCCTGCATTAACCATAACACAGCCCCTACCCCTAGGGCAGATTGCTCTCCTTACACCACTTACACACTTAGGTGTCAGTAGATTGCCTCCATCATCACTCGCTGATACGGTACTTCTTCTGATATATCACTGGCACTGCGTAAGTGGCGTACGAGTCCTGCTCTTCCGGCAAAAAACCAAAGGACTTAAAATAGTGTTTGTACATTCTAGTGAAGCAGTGGGGTAAAAACAATCGTGCAGCCCCTGACTAGGTGCCACCATGTTATATACATTTGTTTACAGCATACATTTTTTAACATTTACACATTTTTTAGCCTTTTCCTCAGCCCCCAGACAGCTTTGAAGGGTCCAGCAGACAATTACTCGCATTTTCCATTGACTATCATTGGACTCGCTATTCGTACCGAATACCCGAGTATTAGGGTATACTCGGTACGAGTATAGCGAGTCTGAATATTTCAGTACTTGCTCCCTAGTTAGAGGTACTGAGAAAAAGCCATTTGCAATGTGCAGACAAGAAAACACTTTTCAATCACTCCTCAGCTGTGACATAACTTCAGGGACAGCAGGGGCGGACACAGACTGTAGTGGGGCCCTGTGCAAGAAATTTTTCGGGCCCCCCCTGTCCTTCATAGGGCAACAAAGTTATGTAAACATATAGATTGGTAATATATATAGGTACCCCCGTTTCCCTTTGTTTCATAATGCTCTCCCCCATATGCGGTCTACTTTTGGCATAGTGCTTGTCATCCTATGTGGCCCCCCCAGTTTATGCTGCTTCTCCCCATGTGGCCCCCCCAGTTTATGCTGCTTCTCCCCCTATGTGGGCAGCCCGATTCATGTTTCTTCTCCCCCCATGAGCCGTCCCATTCATGAGCAGCCAAGCATCTCCCCCAGGGCCCCCCCATTCATGAGCAGTCATGCTTCTCCTCAGGGGCCCCCCCAATTCATGAGCAGCCATGCTTTTCCCCAGGGGCCCCCCATTCATGAGCAGCCAAGGCCATGTTTCCCTTCTCCCCAGGCCAGGGGCCCCCTATTCATGAGCAGCCAGGCCATCATGCTTCAGTTCTCCCCAGGACGGAGCCCCCAAAATCATGCCTGCCATGTTCAGTTCTCCGCCACCCCAGGAGCCCCCCAAAATCATGCCTGTGCCTCGGTCCCAGTCCCTCAGTCCTGCTCGGCTCTGGTAGTACTCTTACCTGGAGCAGGCAGGGCAGGCCAGACCAAGAGGATCCATCCATTCCACACTGTCCAGTGTCCGCACTCCGCACATTCCTGAACTTCTGCAGCATATGGGCAGGGGCAGGGCTGCCACTAGGAATTTCGGGGCCGCATACTGGGAAAATTTTCGGGGCCCCGTAAGACTCCGCCCAGACTCCACCCTAGCCCCGCCTCCACCCTTCAACCTGTCCACAGTCCCACCACCCTCTCTTGGAAAACTCCACTTCTCACCAATCACACATTAACAGTTGCCATCACCAGATCACACATATAGCTGGCAGATTTTTTTTTCACCAAAATATTTTTTAAGCCGCCATCAAAACACTGTAGACACTTTTGGACGAGCTCTACTCTAACCTATTAAATATTTGTTAAAATATGCAATACAATTTAGGTACATTTGTATTTATTTTTCAATTTTTAAAATGACCATTAATATCACATACAATGGACAAATACCACCGCACCATGAGCAGACACAATATTACCCCACATAGTGACCTATAATTAATACAACATACAAGGAACAAATACCGCCACACCATGACCAGACCACATATTACCACCACAAAGTGACCAAATAATAGCACATACAAGGGACAAATACCGCAACACCATGTCCAGACCACATATTACCACCACATAGTGACTGAATACTACAATACTGATCAGTAATAAAAAGAACAATACTATCGCCATAAGTGCCATTATACACAGGGGATCTGTACTTACTATCCAGTGGCTATGTACTGGTAATACAGTGATTAATGACATTATACACAGGAGCTCTGTATATAATGTACAGGTAACACAGTGATCACTGGTGACATTATACACAGGACCTCTGTAAATAGTATACAGTATAGAGTGTCAGTGTATAGGTAACACACTAATAAACCAGTGACGTCACTAGGTAGAGTCCTTCAGCCTTGCTTTTCATCTTTCATCCAGCACAGATCGCCATCACTTCTTCCAGCCAGGGCTCGTCTCTGCAGGAAATAACACAATTATCTAGAGCTCCACTTGCAGAACACATTACTTATTTTTTTCCCAACTTCTACATTACATCACATGAAGAAAAAAGGCAACATAGTATCACTCTACACAGTAACAGGACTGCCCCCCCATTTAAAACAGTATGCTCAAAAAATAAAATAAATACATCACTGCAGTAATAATATCCTTTAATTAGCCCCTATGGTAATAATATCCCCCATCCTGGCCCCCGTGTGTCTTATTCCTGGCTTCAGCCATATGTTCTCCCATCCCACCCTCATGAGTATCCATTGTGCCCTATATGATCTCCCCATCTGTCTCCATTGTATCCATCCTGCCCCATGATCCTGCCCCATCTGTCTCCAATCCTGCCCCATGTCTCCATTTTGCCCTGTTTCCAATCATGCCCCTTGTGTCTTTCATCCTGCCCCCTTTGTCTCCAATCATGCCCCCTGTGTCTGCAATCATGACCCCTGTACCTGCAATCCTGCCCCCATGTCTTTCATCCTGCCCCCTTTGTCTCCAATCATGCCCCCTGTACCTGCAATCCTGCCCCCCATGTCTCCAGTCCTGCCCCTGTGTCTCCAGTCCTGCCCCCGTGTCTCCAGTCTTGCCCCTTGTGTCTGCCATCCTGCCCTCAGTGTCTGCCATCCTGCCCCCTGTATCTCCAATACTGCCCCTGTATCCAATCCTGCCTCGTCTCCACCCTGCCCCCAATCCTGCCCCAATGTTTCCATCCTGCCCCCTATGTCTCCATCCTGCCCCCAATGTCTCCAATCCTGCCCTGTCTCCATCTTGCCCCCAATGTCTCCAATCCTGCCCCCGTCTCCATGCTGCCCTGTCTCCATCCTTCCCCATCTCTATCCTGCCCCCAATGTCTCCAATCCTGTCCTGTCTCCATCTTGCCCCGTCTCCATCCTGCCCCATCTCCAATCCTGCCTCCATCTCCAATCCTGCCCTGTTTCCAATCCTGTCCCCAATGTCTCCAATCCTGTCCCCAATGTCTCCAATCCTGCCCCCAATGTCTCCAATCCTGACCCATCTCCATCCTGCCCCATCTCCATCCTGCCCCCAATGTCTCCAATCATGCCCTGTCTCCAATCCTGCCCTGTCTCCATCCTGCCCCTGCCTCCAATCCTGCCCCATCTCCATCCTGCCCGGTATCCATACTGATCCCAATGTCTCCAATCCTGCCCCTGTCTCCAATCCTGCCCGTCTCCATCTTGCCTCCCCCCTGTCTCCAATCTGCCCTGGCACGGCAGGATGGAGACACAAGGTCCGTGTGTCTCCATCCTGTGGGGAAACATATTAATTAAATAAAAAAAAAAACAAAACTTTCTTCTTACCTGGCCCGCTCCTGCTGGAAGATGCAGCTCCTGTGTGAGCTCAGCTAACAGGACCTGTGGTGATGTCATCGTCATGTGATCAGGGGGCGAAGCTGATCAACGGTGAAGGCCTGTGATCAGCTCTGCCCCCTGATCACATGACGATGACGTCACCACAGGTCCTCCAATGCTTCGGCGCTGCTCGCCTCTCCTCCTGCGCTCCACATGGCTAATTTGAAAATTGAATAATTAGCCATGTGGTGCGGGGCCCCCCTCTCCCCCGGGGGCCCCACGTTCAATGAACCGGCTGCACGGGTGGTAGGTCTGCCCCTGAGGGACAGATGCAACAAGGTGAGCTGCTGAGGGAGTGTACTTATTTATAAGTCTCAGGTCTACCACTATTCGAAAACTGCCATCTTCCTTTTTTACAGGTAGAATAGGACTGTTACATGGGGAATTACCTTTCACAACAACACCTTGCTTTTCCAATTCACTGACTGCAACCCTTATGTAAGGGATTGCATCCTCAGGAATGCGGTACTGACGCTGGCAGTTTTTCACCATCAATTTTAACCTGAGTTTGCATTAACCCACAATCAGTTTTCTTTGAGATCCACAATTCAGGTAACCTTTGCTTTAATTCATTTTTCAAAACATTGTCAGCATTTTCAACATTTTCATCAGTACATAATCCGAAACTAGCAATGGGTAATTTGTGACTCTCCTCATCGTCCTCCTCCACAGGTACAATTAAAGAACAGATAGTGGCCTCTTTATTCTGCCACAAGACTTTGTTACATAAGTCAATTCCCATTGCTCCCAAAACATCAGTACCCAAAATAGTGGACCATAACTGTGGGTTTACCCAAAAAGCGCATTGAAGACCCCTTTGCTTCGATCCCCCTGTATCCTGAAATCTCAGGTTTACTGGACAACTTTTTACTGCTTGAGTACAGGAGCCCTCAAATCCTATCAAAGTGGAAGTCTCAGGCAGTCCAGGGGGTGACTGCAATTTATGTCTTGTTACTGAAACTGAGGCTCCTGTATTGATGAGGATGTCTTCCCACGGCAGCCCCTCTATTCTCCCTCTGACATAAGGTCTTCCATCCCTGCCCAGGGAAAGGGGGGCAAGGGGAACAGGGGGAGCACCCCATCAATCAGTGTTACCTATGGTGGGAAGCCCGAAAAATCCATCATCCCCATCTGGACACGGTTTTCGTCCAACAGCTGCCACCTCCGCCCCAAAGAGATCCTTAGTCAGGGTCCGGTCCTCATGTTCCCGCAGCTCCCTGATCAGCTGAGCATAGGGACGAGGAGTGACCCCTCCCTGAATAGCATGGACCTCCAGAAGCGGATGAGTGGGAACTACTGGGGAAGGGGCAGGAGCAGAAGGCTCCTGAGAGACTGGTGGGTTAACCGTTTGGAGACCATTATACTACTGATACTGCCTAGGGTCATTCACTGCTGGATACGGAGGTCTAACTCCAAAAGGTGGTCTAGAGAACTTCCGGGGCTGTTGGGGGTCAAATGGCGCCCGGGGTTCAGTCCCTGGAACTATATTGGGACAAAAACGTCTAACGTATCCCAGATGTCCGCAAAAGTAACACAGGGAATGACCTCTCATGAGATCCTGTGGGGGAACTGCCAAACGGGACCTGCCCATTCTCGGCAGCTAGCCATACCCCCCGGAATTCCTGTCCTCCCTGAATCAGCAGATATACCCCGAGGTGAATGGTATGCAAAAACATTGGATTCATCACCCTTCACCTTGGACTGCATTGGCCTAACATTGGTTAACAAAGCCTCCACAACATCTTCAATAAATTCAGCATTTTGCAAAACTCCTGATTTAAAAACTCCTTTCAAGGGCACCTTTTTTACAAATTGTTCCATCATAACAAATGTATCACCCTGGTCCATAGTATCTAAGGTCTTATAAAACAACACACCATGCTGCAACCCATTTATCTGCCTCTATCCTGAGATCATCCCCCTTCTTAATTTTAAAGGAATCTAACAATGCCAGAGAGGGCTTTCTCCCCCTAACTTTTGTGAAATCACAAACTTCATTCTCACCTGGAGTTCTGTCAGATCATATTGAATCCCTTTGGCTTGCTGGGCTTTAAGATGGGACATGAACTCAGGAGGCACAAAATACATGAAATAACGGGAAGCATCCTCCTTAGATTTAATTTGGAATTTATCTAGCCATGATTCAAAACCAAGAACATTACGAAACACTCCCTTACTTTCCTCCCAATTAGGCAAATTTTTAACAAATTTAAGATGGACCAGGGACAATTGGCTGGGGATTTTTCTGGGGTAGAAGCAGCGTCAAATTTAAAGTCTACCTGGGATGAATCATCTCTTTCCTCCTCTTCTGCCAACTCTTAACTCAACTGTGTCTGCATGTGCTGAAGCTGTCGGGACAATCTATCCTGTGTGTTTGTGTATTCTCTCAGCCAGTCTCCTAACATTGACTTCCAGTCTGAGACTGTATTTAAGTCAGCCCCGCACTTCTCCACTGCAGACTCCATCTGTGCTATAAGTGCTCTCAAAGGCTGCAACTCAACTCCCTCCTTTTGTGTTTCCTCTGCTTGCTTCAATGTTCCATTCAACTGTTCTAATCTCTCCCCATACGCTGCCCCACCCCGGGTGATCTCATGTACATACTGTGGTGTAGGATGCCTATCAAGAGCCTGATCAAAAGTTATGACTGTCTTACACAAAGCCGCTACTCGGCTACTAGTCTTCCCTAGCAAATTTTTTCTATCTAGTTCCCTGTTTTCTTTGGTAAACCAACACATACAATTTAACCATGTGGTTTCAACTTAACCCCCTCCAGCTGGGGTGTGCCAGCATACTTCTCTGCCTGCTTCCGTAACCACTCTATATTTACAGTGGCCTACAAGGATGACTTTTTCTCTGTTCTAGTATCAACAAATGCAATTCAAGCAGAGTTAGACACTCACACCTCTCTCGGATGGAAGACCTGCTGCAGACTGGGTCGACCAAAAATATTAAAAGTGGTGCAGCCGTGATTCCAGCCTCACTCGTTACACTTGCCAAGGGTGTCCCCACGCCCTTTTAAAGCTTCTTGCTACCCGTCACAAAAAAGTTCTCACGTCCTTGTAGATAACTTCTTCTTCTTGGTTGCACATATATTTTTATAGTCTTTTTTTTCTTCTGTAGTTTTCTTATAAAAATTGGGCAGGCGGACTCGGAGCGATGCATGAGAGGTTGTCCTTCAGGCTGGCTTCCTTTGATTGGTTTAACGTATGGCCACACGCGTTTTTTTGTTTTTTCTTCTCTCTTCCAACCTCAAAGCCCTCATCCACACATTTTTCCAGTGGTTCTTCTGGAGGCAGCTCTCCGGAGCTGCTCCTCCTGGCTGGCAATCGTCACTTGTAAGAATAAGTACTTACTGAGAGCTGGAAGAGCCGGGAAAAATATGCAGACGATCCTCTTATCATGCTGACGTTGAAGTTTATTAGGAGATACATGGCAGAACAGGTAATGAGAGTCAGTGGAGCTGAAGCATGCAGGCACAAAACAGGGATCAAGACGGGCGGAGATTCGCTGAGAAGTCTGGCGATGAAAAGACTCTAGCCCTGGCCATGGTGTGGCACAGTGGCATAATGGCGGTGGAATGGCCCCGAGCAACAGTAACAGGGGCTTCTTATACATAATGCGAACAAAGAAAGCTGTATCTTGCCGCAGAGGGCGTTTACATGATAATTCTAGAGAAACATGCGTTTTTAGAGCAAAGAATATAATGACGTAATACGACAACATTAATTAATGTTTCCCCAAACAACACTAAAACCCATAAAAGTCATTGTTATCTATAGCTACTGTCCTCAATCTTATCACTGCTTCAAGCCTAAATCCATAAATTCATGCATTTGACATTTTAATGAGTTTGTTCTCTACCAATATTATCACGTATGCACACATTGACCATATATTTGTTAACCTTATTCCCCTATTGATCCAATTTTCCTTTATGCACATCTGCCAAGTTTGCTAGGAGACATGATCTCATTTTACATCCACTTTTCCAAAGTACATCTTATTAGTTCAATTGTAAAAGTCGAATCTTTTCCTAACTTTTACAAGATGGCTGCCTGGTTCATCATGGCAGCTCAGTATATTATAAAATTGTGGGGAGCAGGAGGCCAAACTACCTTGGTACTCCACCGTTGCTAAGCTATTCACTGTCAATCACAACGCAATTCAGACAGCAGAACCCTTGGTCTCGTCAGACCAGGCAGAGGAAAATGGCTCTGTAGAACAGCTAGAGGATTGGTGTCAAAAGCTGCACGTAGGCACTGACTCCACCCCTTCACACCAAAGAATGAGGTTTACCAAGTAGTCCAAGAGTTTGAAAGGGTATTCAGCAAACACACTTTAGACTTTGGGCAGGTAAAAGGGGTTCAACATTATATCCATTATATCCCTACTGGACATCATCAGCACATTAAAGAGAGGTAGCAGCCTGTACCCCCAGCTCACTATCAATGTGTCAAGAGTATGAGAGTATGTTATGAGAGATGAAGGAGGCTGGGGTAATCAGAGACAGTTGTAGCCCCTGGGCAGCTCCATTAGTCCTCGTTAGAAAGAAAGATGGTACAATGAGGATGTGTGTTGACTACATTCGAATTAACAGCATTACTGACAAGGACGCCTATCCGTTAACGAGCATAGAGGAATCACTAGCTGCACTGAGAACCGCTAACTATTTCTCTACCTTAGATCTCACCAGTGGGTATTGGCAGGTTCCTGTGGCAGAGGCAGACAAAGAGAAGACCGCCTTTGTGACACCAATGGGCCTCTCAGAATTCAACTATATGCCATTCGGGCCAGGATCGTTCCAGAGGTTTGTGGAGTGTTGCCTCGGACATAAGAACTTCGAGACAGTTCTGTTGTACCTAGATTACGTCATTGTCTTCTCCAAGACCTATGAAGACCATTTGGAGCACCTGGCTGAGGTATTTGAAGCCCTGTCCAACTTTGGCCTGAAAGTGAAACCATCGAAATGCCACCTCCTGAAGCCCAAGGTGCAGTACCTAGGCCACAAAGTGAGCATGGAAGGCATGGCACTAGACCCCGACAAAGTCACTGTTATCCGGGATTGGCAGAGGCCCAGCAACATTCATGAAATACGTCAGTTCCTCGGGTTGGTAGGCTACTGCCAAAGGTTCATCAAGGGCTTCACAGAAATAGCCGCACCACTGCAAAAGCTCCTTGTGGGCCAGCCGAAGAAGGCCAGGAAGAAGAGTGGGAGGAGGGATTCAGAGAATGAGTGTAGATCAAGGTGTTTAAGATTTCTGCGAGGGTGTGAAAGTTTGTGGGGTGGGGATTGTAGACATGGAGTGGAGAGGGAAGAGAATGTGAGAAGGTTGTGGTCAGAGAGAGGAAGAGGTGAGTTAGAGAGGTTAGATAGGGTGCAGAGGCGGGTGAAGATGAGGTCCAGTGTGTGGCCATCTTTGTGGGTGGCTGTAGAAGACCATTGAGTGAGGCCGAAGGAGGAAGTGAGAGATAGAAGTTTATTGGCAGCTGAGAGGGAAGTGTCAATGAGGATGTTGAAGTCGCCCATGATGATAGTAGGGATGTCCGCGGAAAGGAAATGAAGTAGCCAGGTGGTGAAGTGGTCAAAGAAGGTGGTGGCTGGCCCTGGGGGGCGGTAGATGACAGCCAGTTGGAGGTTGGAGGGGGAGTAGATGCGCACAGAGTGCACTTCAAAGGAAGGGAGGGTAACAGAGGGTGGCAGTGAGATTGGGGTGAAGGAGTAGGTATCTGACAGGAGAAAACCAACTCCTCCGCCATGTTTGCTGCTGGGGCGGGGGGGTGAGAAAGGTGGAAGCCACCATATGAAAGTGCAGCAGGAGAGGCTGTGTCAGAAGGGGTGAGCCAGGTTTCGGTGATGGCGAGGAAGGAAAGTTTGGTAGTAACAAAAAGATCATGGATGTAGGAAAGCTTGTTGCAGACAGAGCGAGCGTTCCAAAGAGCTCCTGTTAGTGGGACTGGGGAAGCAGGGGCTGGGTGAATGGGTATAAGGTTGGAGTGGCTACAAAAGGTTGTGATAGAGCGTGGATGGGAGGTAGAAATGACTGTGGGAATGTGGTGAGGAGGACCAGGATTTGGAGAGATATCACCAGTAGTGAGAAGGAGCAGAGAAAGTGTTAGCAGGTGGGAGCAGGAGAGGGCATGAGGGGGCTGTCTGTGTTTGGAGACAGAGGATTGTATATTAAGGAACAGTTTTGAGGAGGAGGTGAGGTGGATGGGGAGGATTGAAGAAGAGATGAACAGTTCCTTACTAGGAGTAGGGATTAGGGGAATTAGCAGAAAGTGAAGGATTATAGGGGTGAAAGTGAAAACAAACAGAAACATTGTTTACAGTGACTGTGTACAGTTACCTTCAGTTCCCTTCTGGTTCAATTATGGTTTTTATTCTAAAATTTATCTTCACACTTCTAGGACACACTTAATAATAATAATAATAATAATAAATTTTATTTCTATAGCGCCGACATATTCCGCAGCACTTTACATTTCAGAGGGGATTTGTACAGACAATAGACATTACAGCATAACAATAATCACATAGATTGTAACAAATACCAAGAGGAATGATGGCCCTGCTCGCAAGCTTACAGTCTGAGGAAAGAGGTAGACACGAAAAGGTGGGTGGCAACAGTTGCCCTGATTGTATGGACCCGCCATAATGTTAAGTGTGTAACAGTACAGACACAGAGGGCTAATGGATGCATAAAGCATGTGGGAACATGATGCGGGGATCCTGGTTATGGTAAAACTTTTGGCTGTGCCACACAGGGATAGATTAGGTTAATGTGTTGAGGCGATAGGCCAGTCTGAATAAATGCGTTTTCAGGGCACGCTTAAAATTGTGGGGATTGGGGACTAATCGTATTGACCTGGGAAGTGTATTCCAAAGAATTGGCACAGCACATGTAAAGTCTTGGAGATGGGAGTGGGAGGTTCTGATTATTGAGGATGCTAACCTCAGGTCATCAGCAGAATGGAGGGCGCGGGTAGGGTGGTATACTGAAACAAGGGAGGAGATGTAGGGTGGTGCTGAGCCATGGAGGGCTTTGTGGGTGAGGGTAATAAGTTTATACTGAATCCTGGAGTGGATGGGTAGCCAGTGTAATGACTGGCACAAGGTAGAGGCATCGGTGTAACGATTGGTGAGGAATATGATCCTGGCTGCAGCATTCAAGACAGATTGGAGAGTGGAGAGTTTGCTAAGGGGGAGACTGATTAGAAGAGAGTTACAATAGTCGAGACGAGAATGAATA
The DNA here is from genome assembly GCF_039654945.1 of Dendrobates tinctorius. Classification (NCBI taxonomy): domain Eukaryota; kingdom Metazoa; phylum Chordata; class Amphibia; order Anura; family Dendrobatidae; genus Dendrobates; species Dendrobates tinctorius. The sequence goes on from NW_027361770.1 coordinate 502,572, forward strand.
AGAGAAACAGTAAGAGTTTTTGCAGAGTCAAAAGTAAGAAAAGGTCGAATTCTAGAAATGTTTTTGAGGTGCAGATGACAAGAGCGAGCCAGTGATCGAATGTGGGGGGCAAAGGAAAGCTCGGAGTCAAGTATGACCCCAAGACAGCGGGCATGTTGCTGGGGAGTAATAGTGGAACCACACACAGAAATGGCAATGTCGGGTATAGGTACATTAGTAGAGGGAGGAAACAAAAGGAGTTCAGTCTTTGATAGATTCAGTTTCAGATATAATAATAATAATATAATAATAATAAATTTTATTTTTATAGCGCCAACATATTCCACAGCACTTTAGATTTCAGAGGGGATTTGTACAGACAATAGACATTACAGCATAACAATAATCACATACAGTAGATTATAACAAATACCAAGAGGAAAGAGGGCCCTGCTCGCAAGCTTACAGTCTATGAAGAAAGAGGTAGACACGAAAGGAATCACACTGCAGACTGAAGTCTATGCAGACTTGAGCTATGCAATATATGTACAACTAAGTGCAGTCAGGTGTGAAGCAGAGAGGAGTGGTCTCTACTCATCTTGGTCACACAATTAAGAGTGGACCAGATGCATATGATCAAGCCAGAGTAAACAAGGTCATAAATTTCACTGGGGTAAGCTGGGGTTAGCTGAAAGGCATACCATGTGAATGCTAGGTGCAGAGGCAAGTCTATGTGCAAAGCTGGGTGATGTACTATGTGCTCTTCATAGACAGACAGCAGGAGAGCTGGGTGGATGAACATACCATGTGAATGCTAGGTGCAGAGGCAAGTCTATGTGCAAAGCTGGTTGATGTATTATGTGCTCTTCATAGACAGACAGTAGGAGAGCAGGAGAGCTGGGTGGATGAACATACCATGTGAATGCTAGGTGCAGAGGCAAGTCTATGTGCAAAGCTGGGTGATGTACTATGTGCTCTTCATAGACAGACAGCAGGAGAGCAGGAGAGCTGGGTGGATAAACATACCATGTGAATGCTAGGTGCAGAGGCAAGTCTATGTGCAAAGCTGGGTGATGTACTATGTGCTCTTCATAGACAGACAGCAGGAGAGCCAGAGAGCTGGGTGGATGAACATACCTGTCGGAAGAATAGAGATGCTTGTTAGAGTGCGATGGTGGCAGGTAGCAGGGCACAGTCTGTATACATCTTTCTGGTTTTAATTCTAAAATTTATCTTCACACTTCTAGGACACACTTATAGGAATCACACTGCAGACTGAAGTCTATGCAGACTTGAGCTATGCAATATATGTACAACTAAGTGCATTCAGGTGCGAAGCAGAGAGGAGTGGTCTCTGCTCATCTTGGTCACACAATTAAGAGTGGACCAGATGCATATGATCAAGCCAGAGTAAACAAGGTCATAAATAACACTGGGGTAAGCTGGGGTTAGCTGAAAGGCATACCATGTGAATGCTAGGTGCAGAGGCAAGTCTATGTGCAAAGCTGGGTGATGTACTATGTGCTCTTCATAGACAGACAGCAGGAAAGCAGGAGAGCTGGGTGGATGAACATACCATGTGAATGCTAGGTGAAGAGGCAAGTCTATGTGCAAAGCTGGGTGATGTATTCTAAGTGTGGTCGCACTAGTGACTTATACAGAGGTAAAATTATGTTCTCCTCATGAGCATCTATGCCTCTTTTAATGCATCCCATTATTTTATTTGCCTTTGCAGCAGCTGCCTGACAATGGCCACTAAATGTGAGTTTGTCATCCACCCATACGCCCAGGTCTTTTTCAGTGACAGTTTTGCCCAGTGTTTTACAATTAAGCACACAATTATACATCTTGTTCGTTCTACCCAAGTGCATGACCTTACATTTATCCCCATTAAAGCTCATTTGCTATTTATCAGCCCAAGCTTCTAGTTTACATAAATCCTCCTGTAATATAAAATTGTCCTCCTCTGTATTGATTACCCTGCAGAGTTTAATGTCATCTGTAAATATTGAAATTCTACTCTCTATGCCCCCTACAAGGTCATTAATAAATATGTTAAAAAGAAGCTGGCCCAAAACTGACCCCTGTGGTACCCCACTGCTAACCGTGACCCTGTCCGAGTGTGCTCCATTAATAACCACTCTTTGTTTCCTATCCCTGAGCTAGCTCTTAACCCACGTACATATATTTTCCCCTATCCCCATTGTTCTCATTTTATGTATCAACCTTTTGTGTGGCACCCTATCAAAAGCTTTTGAAAAGCCCATGTATAACACGTCCACTGCATTCCCTTGGTCCAGTCCGGAACTTACCTCTTCATAAAAGCTTATCAGATTAGTCTGACAGGAACGGTCCCGTGTAAACCCATGTGATATTGGGTCATGAGGTTATTCTTCTTCAGATACTGCAGTATAGTATCTTTTAGAAAACCCTCCAGTATTTTACCCACAGTTGAGGTTAAACTTACTGGCCTATAATTTCCAAGTTCAGTTTTTGTCCCCTACCGCAAAGTGCAAGAATGCGTATAGAAGAGTCAGGCCCAAGCAAGACAGAAGCAAGAAAGAAATTACAATCAGCATGCCCCACAATTCCTCTGTCACCTGAAGAACAGGTACTCAAAAGAAAAAGTTCATAAACTTGATGATCAATGGGACGCTGAACCATACACCATCAAGCCTTCAGACTTTAAATCATAGAATCATAGAATCGTAGAGTTGGAAGGGACCTCCTGGGCCATCTGGTCCAACCCCTTGCTCAAAGCAGGACTCGCTAAATCATCCCAGACAGATATCTGTCCAGCCTCTGTTTGAAGACTTCTATTGAAGGAGAACTCACCACCTCTCGTGGCAGCCTGTTCCACTCATTGATCACTCTAACTGTCAAAAAGTTTTTTCTAATATCTAATCTGTGTCTCCTCCCATTCAGTTTCATCCCATTGCTTCTAGTCTTTCCTTGTGCAAATGAGAATAAAGATGATCCTTCTACAATGTGACAGCCCTTGAGATATTTGTAGACAGTTATTAAGTCTCCTCTCAGTCTTCTCTTTTGCAGGCTAAACATTCTCAAATCCTGCAACCTTTCCTCATAAGACAGGGTTTGCAGACCGGTCACCATTCTGGTCGCTCTTTTCTGAACTTGCTCCAGTTTGTTGATGTCTTTTTTTAAAATGTGGCACCCAAAACTGGACACAGTATTTCAGATGAGGTCTGACCAAAGAGGAGTAGAGGGCAATAATGACTTCATGTGATCTAGACTGTATGCTTCTGTTAATACATCCTAGAATTGCATTTGCCTTTTTTTGCTGCTGCATCACACTGTTGACTCACATTCTGTCTGTGATCTATTAGTATACCCAAGTCTTTTTCACATGTGCTGTTGCTTAGCCCTATTCCTCCCATTCTGTATATGCTTTTTTCCTTTTTTATTGCCCAGATGTGGTACTTTGCATTTTTCCCTGTTAAAAACCATTCTGTTAGTTGTTGCCCACTGCTCCAGTTTATTTATATCTTTTTGAATCTTCTCTCTTTCTTCTCTAGTATTAGCTATCCCTCCTAGCTTTGTGTCATCAGCAAATCTAATCAGTTTACCCTCAATTCCTATTGTTGAACAATACAGGGCCCAGGACAGAGCCCTGTGGTACCCCACTTGAGACATTCTTCCAACTGGATGTGCAACCATTTATGACCACTCTTTGGGTCTGATCACTAAGCCAGTTATGAATCCACCTAACAGTTGCCTTGTCCATTCCATACTTAGTCATTTTTTCAATAAGGATTGTGTGAAATACTTTGTCAAATGCTTTGCTGAAGTCAAGATATACTATATCTACGGCATTTTCTGATCCACCCAATCAGTGATTCTGTCATAGAAGGAAATTAAGTTAGTCTGACATGACTTATTAGTTACAAACCCATGCTGACTCTGTTTAATCACTTCATTCTTATTCAGGTACTGAAATACATGTTGTTTAATAATTTGTTCAAAGATCTTTCCTGGTATAGAAGTCAGACTCACCGGCCTATAGTTGCCTGGGTCCACCTTCTTCCCCTTTTTGAAGATAGGAACAACATTTGCTCTTCTCCTGTCTTCTGGGACTTCTCCTGTTCTCCACAAATTTTCAAAGATTATGGAGAGCGGTTCAAAAATTTCTTCTGCTATCTCCTTCAATGTAATGGGGTGTAATTCATCTGGACCTGGAGACTTGAATTCATTTAGGTTAGCTAAGTGTTTCCTCACTATCTTTCTGTTTATAGATATCCTGGATTCTTCTATTCCCTTAATAGGACAGTGAAGAATAGTTGATGTTACATTTCCTTTCTGAGAGAAAACAGAAGCAAAATAGGAATTTAAAAGTTCGGCCTTCTCAACATCCTGTCTTACCATTTCATCATTTTCATCCTGTAAAAATCATATAGCATCTTTGACTTTTCTTTTACTTTTGACATATCCCCAAAATCCTTTATTATTGCTTTTGACGTCTCTTGCAAGCCTCAATTCATTGTCAGCTTTAGATAATCTGATTCGTGCCCTGCAGGTTCTGCAGACAACATTATATTCTTCTTTAGATATGCCTCCCTCTTTCCATTTGATAAACATTTATTTCTTTTTTGAGCAGTGTATATATTACATATGTAATATATATATATATATACTGTATATATATATAATATTATTTTATGTATATATAAATATATATATATTACATACAGTATATACATATTCTATGTATCTATATATATTATATATATTATATATATATATATATACACCGTATATACTCGTGTATAAGCTGAGATTTTCAGCACATTTTTTTGTGCTGAAAATGCCCCCTCGGCTTATACACGAATCATTCAGCGGGGGAGGGGGAGCGGCGGCAGTAGCCGGTGGCTGGGAAGTCATACTCACCCCTCCCATGCCTCCCTGAACATCCCCTGCATTCTCCTTGTCCCAGCGCTGACAGCTTCTTCCTGCCTTCAGCAGTCACATGGTACCGCTCATTAAGCTCATGAATATTAAGCTTACCCCTGCTTTCCATGGCAAAATTAGGGGCCTCGGCTTATACTCGGGTCGGCTTATACTCGAGTATATACGGTATATAATGTACGGTATATATATATATATATATATTTGATATAGATATTATATGTATATTTTGTATATGAACATGTTAGATATATATATTATGTATATATATATATATATATACTGTATATATATATATATATATACACACAGTATACAGTATGTATTCTATGTGTATATATGTAATGTTTTGTGAGCTGTCAGTGTGATTTTACAGTAGCTGGACAAGAATTGCCGGCCTTTGAAAGGACACCGGTGCGTAAAAATCGGACAGCACTCACATGATGCGAGTGCTGTGCGATTTTTTTTCTTGTACCCATTGAATTACATTGGTGAGTCTCGTCCGAGAATCGCAGCAATACCTTTGCTGAACTGCAGGTTTCTGTTCCCCAATTTATTTCAGGGTAGTTGAAGTCCCCCATAATAATGACTTCTCCTTGAGTCGCTTCTTCATCTATTTGTGTTACGAGGATATTTTCCGTTGCTTCCATTATTTTTGGAGACTTACTACAAACCCCTATCAATAATTTATTATTTTTCCCCCTCCCCTTATCTCCTCCCACAGGGACTCTACATTTCAATTAGATTCACATATATTATCAAGCAGGATGGGTTTTAAGGATGATTTTACATGTAAACACACACCCCACCTTGCTTATTTGCATTGTCATTTCTGAACAGACTACAGCCCTGTAAATTAACAGCTCTCATCCATCCATGTCTAAAATATCCAAACCATGTCATAATTTTGTTCCAACAAAATTAATTCCAATTCCTCCATTTTGTTGGTGAGACTGCCAGCATTAGTACACATGCACTTAATGTATCTCTCAATAACTCTATTCTTTCTTAAAATTTTAACTGTTCTAACCCCATCCACCATGCCACCCCCAATTTCTTTATTTGTGCCCAGGTCACTATTTGAACTATCTTCCCCTCCTATAAAATGAATACCCTCCCCTAATCTGTAGTTTAAACACTCCTCCAGCCTTCTAGCCATTTTCTCCCCCAGCACAGCTGCACCCTCCCCATTGAGGTGCAGCCCTTCCCTAGCATAGAACTGGTGGCCAACTGAGAAGTCGGGCCAGTTCTCCAGGAACTCAAACCCCTCCTTCCTACACCAATTCCTGAGCCACTTATTTATCTCCCTAATTTCTGTTGCCTCTCTGGCGTGGCATGTGGTACAGGCAGTATTTCAGAGAATACCACCTTCGAGGTCCTTGCGTTAAGCTTGCGGCCTAATTCCCTGAATCATCTTTAAGGACCTTCCACCTACCTCTAACTTTGTCATTTGTGCCAATGTGCACCATGACCACTGGATCCTCACCAACCCCTCCCAATAATCTGTCAACCTGATCAGCGATGTGTCGGATTCGAGCGCCTTGTAAGCAGTACACTGTTTGATGATCTCTGTCTTTGTGACAGATTGCCCTATCTGTTCCCCTAATAGTTGAGTCCCCCACTACCAGCATCTGTCTGGCCTGCCCTGCTCTCCTATTTCCCCCCTTACTGGAGAAGGCACTCCTCTGGCTTTCAGAGGACATGCCTTGCTGCAGCAGTGCCACCTCTGTACTGACACTCCCCTCATCTGCCAACGTAGCAAACTTATTGGGGTGTACCAAATCAGGACTAGCCTCCTGGTACTCTTCCCTCTACCCTACCTTCTAACTGTCACCCAGCTAGCTGCCTCACTGTCCTGCAGTTCCTTACTACCATCCTTCCCCACATCTATCCCATTGAGCTTCTGCTCAGTGAGCAGCAGACTCCTTTCCATATTGTCTATGGATCTCGGTGTTGCCAGCTGCACATTTAGATACAGAACCTGGGTTTCCAAATGCACAACGTGCTCACATCTCGCACAGCAGTATGCACCCTCGACTGGCTGTTCAAGGATTGCATACGTACATGTAGCAAGAAGTACACTGGATGGCATTGTCAATAATGGAGCTCATTTCCTAATGGGAATTGCACCAGACAGAAAAGTTAATTAAATAGTAAAGCAAAGTATTAATAAAATACAAACAGCAATTCATTAATTCCTCCCTTGTCAACTCCCTGAATCCAAAGTCACTGAATCACAAGTCACACACTTACCACCTTTCGCACTCATGCTTTGGTCACATTCAGCTCGTTCACACTTTCACACTCGCTAAGGCAGAAGATTTAAAGAGATTTTTTTCCTCTCAGCAGCAATCCACCCTGCAGCTCAATGCACTTTCAAAAGGGAGGAGCCTTTATTATTAAGTGCCTCCCTGCTATTGGCTGGGGCCTCTTTTGGAGTGTGCGCGCTGTCTCTTTAAGAGACAGGTAGGCATGGCCTACGAACTCTGCCAGGAAACCTTCATGGCACACGCAGACACCGGGACATGGAAGGTGAAGCAGGAGATGCAGCATGGTGGCCTGGGCGTGGAGTAACTCGGCATCCCTTCCGGTGGGAGGAGCAGAGTCATACAGGGATGCTGGTGTTACATGTCATATTCTGACGTCTTCAACAAGAAGGAAGCAGAAACGGTACTGCCAAATAGGCCGCATATCTGCTCAATAGGCCTGTTTCCAGGCTCCTCATGACCTCGAGGTTATATCTACCCCCCTGTCACAGGCAAAGCCCCTAGCCATGTCAGAACATGTAAAGGAAAATCTGGTAAGGGGATACATTCAGAAGTCCTCTTTACTGGCTTTAGCTGTTTTTTTCTTTGTCAAGAAAAAGGATGGGACTCTCCGGCCTTGCACAGATTATAGGGGTCTCAACCAGATCATGGTTAAGAAGAAATATCTGTTGCCTTCGATCCCAGAATTGTTCGATCGCCTCAGAGGTACCATGATTTTTACCAAGCTGGATCTGAGAGGTGCATGCATTCTAATCTGGACATGCCGAGCAAATGAATGGAAGACTGCTTTCATCACCCTGGCCGGTCATTATGAGTACCAAGTTATGCTGTTTGGGATCCACAATGTCCCAGCTGTCTTGCAAGAATTTCTGAATGACATCTTCCAAGATCTCCTCTATTCTTGTGTTGTGGTCTATCTGGATGATCTTTTTTTCAGATCTATTTTTGCATAGGTGGAACGTTTGCCAAGTCCTGCAGCAACTTAGTGAAATCAGCTCCATACTAAATTTGAAAAATATGTTTTTGAACAATCTTCTCTACGTTTCCTTGGTTACATCATCATCGTGGTGACACGGGCTTGAAGATTATTCAGAGATCTACAATTATCCAATTACTACCGACAATTCATTCCGCATTTCTTGTACTGGAAGTCTCCCTGAAATAAACTTTCTACTCCACTCTGGTACTACATTGACCTGAAAGTAACAAACTATTCTTCCTGGAGGCAGATGCTTCAAGTGCCATGGCAACATTATTGATTAGAGAGGTTAACTGCTACTCCATTGTGAGGTCCATATACCTGTGCTCCCTTATCCTGTCTGTCTGTTCTGTCTGAACCTGCTCCTGTTCTCATCCTGCCTATACATAGTGCTGATTCTTACCCACCTGGTCTGAACCTGTTACTGCCTCCATCAACTGTCAAGTCTAAACCAGCTCCTGTGATCCGGCACCTGTCCGTCTTGTGTTCATTTAGCCCACATTGTCTGTTCCTGTGTTCCAGTTACCACCCTGTCAGCTGTACTGTATCCATCCTGCTATCCTGTTCCTGGTTGACTCGCCGAGTCATCCCAGCTTCCCTACAACCCTTGGTGTATTCAGCTTCTATATCTCTGGGGTCTATCCTGGAGAGGTACCTGGAATCCACCTAAGTCCAAGTCTAACCACACCATCAGGGGCTCTAGTGAAGAACCAGGTGGTTGCTTATTTAAGCTCTTTCAGGCTGTCCCCGTATCGGGTAACAGTGGTTCCACAACCACTTGTGTAACAGTATTATTCATTTATCATTTTGTAACAGCAACAGTCCATCAAATCATTGGATAGATGTGTAAATATTCCATTTTGCTGAGCCTAATAAGACTATTCCAGAATGGGAAAATGGGGCGTTCTCTTGTGTTGAAAGGAGTATGACGCTATCATTGAGTGAGTAATCAGGCGACCAAGAAACTATGAAAACCAAAGTGGGTTAGAAAAGTAGGGCAGCATGGTGGCTCAGTAGTTAGCACTGCAGAACTGGAGTCCTGGGTTCAAATCCCACTAAGGACAACATCTGGAAGGAGTTCGTATTGGTTTCCTTGGGGTTCTCCGGTTTCCTCCCACATTGCAAAGATAGGGAATGTAGATTGTGAGCCCCATCGGGGACAGCGATGATAATGTGTGCAAACTGTAAAGTGCTGCGAAATATGTTATCGCTATATAAGTAAAGAGATGATTATTATTATTAAAATGTGGCCTGCATTAATTAAAATGACATGACACTACTGCTTCGAGTAACTAGATAAAATTGATCATGCTTGTTTGTTGCGCAAAGTGGATGTTAGGCGTCAGGCTCCCGCCACTACACAACAGGAATCCAGCGCCTTACTTCCAGCAGTCTCCCATTCCTCTCCAGCCACAGAGGAGGTTGCTCAGCAAACTCATCAGACCAGCTCTGTGGGTTTGCTTGCTGCTGCTGCCACCTCTGGCACAGCTATGTCAATACATGCTGCTCAGCAGCAAGATTCTCCAGGGACTAAGTCCCCATGTCGGGCCACTGAGCATGCCCGTGGAGTGATCTCCCATTGGAGATCGAAGGTCACAGCTCAGGTCCTGCTCCTGTTCGGATTGGCCCATCCGAGAAACCAGGAAGGTCCCAGACGCTCGCAGCTATAAAAGGTTTGCATGGCCGCTCGGCCATGCGCTAGGATAAGACTTATTTACAGACTATTCTGAGTGAGTGATGTATGCACGCATGAATGTCTCTGGTGAAAGACTCATTAAGAAACCCCTACCCTTGGTATGCATGTGTTGTGCAGCCTAGCCTGCTAGCGCCCTGGCTTAGGCGTAGGTAGGACAGAGGCTGAGTCAGGCATCAGTCCTCACCAGGGACTCGGCACGCCTCAGTGCACGTGCTCCATAGCCAGCGTCTATAGCGGCGCTCGCGGCAGCGACGCCACATGTTCAGTGGGCCTAGAAGGACTCTAACCCTGTGTCCTTGGGGTAGAGTTCTGTGGCCATACACTGTGCGCTCTTTTGGCCGGGCTCTGTGAGCTTAACAGGCTCCGGCATCTACGTTCAGCGGTTGTGCAGCTCTGTGCTTTAACAGAGTTTGCACCTGTTCACATTGGGTGACGTAACCCACATGTGACTAGTTTCACACCGCTTAATTCTTCCGCCATTACTTAGCAGCAGTGTACCACCTCTGCACGGTGGACCACGGGCTGCGAACGCACCTACTATTATTTTATAATTTGGTGCATTCCGCCAGCCCTAACATTATCCTAGCTCCAGGGTCTGGCTAGTAATGTCGGACGAACAGCGACTGCTGCAGTACATCCGGCAGCTGCAGGGCAGGTTGGTGGCTCTCGAACGTCCAGCCTCAGCTGCGGATGTTACTGCGGTCGCTGTTCAGGCAGCCACAGAGGCTGTCTCCCGTGTGACCACTGCCATCCCTGCCCCAACTTTGTCCCGCCTCCCACTGCCTGAGAAGTTCTTGGGTGATAGTGCCTCTTGTAGGGGTTTTGTGAGCCAGTGTTCGATACAGCTGGAGCTGCTGGCAGCACGATTCCCCTCCGAGCGAGCCAAAGTGGGATTTATTATTTCCCTCTTGTCGGGCAGGGCTTTGGAGTGGGCCACATCACTGTGGGAGCGTGGTGATCATGTGGTGCATAGTGCCTCTCGGTTCCTGGACACTCTGAAGCATGTCTTCCTGGGACCGCAAGTCACCCATGACACCGCGCTCCGGCTGCTGGCATTGTCACAGGGTTCGTCCATGGTCAGCCACTTTGCCATCCAGTTCCAGACGATGGCCTCGGAATTAGAGTGGCCAGATAACGTCCTCATTCCGGCGAGGTTTGGCTGGCCATGTGAAGGATGCTCTGGCCACCAGGGAGATTCCTGCTACACTGGAGGAGCTTATCACCGTCTCCACCCGTATAGACCTTCGCTTTGCCGAGCGAAGGTTGGAGCGGACCCAGTGTAGGCAGAGGTTTAGGTTGGCACCCAGTTTTGCTAAACTTCTGGAATCTCCCGATCGGGTGTCCGAGCATCAGGGGGCTTCCTGCGAGGGATCCAGGCCCCAGCCTGCTCGAGCCCCTGTGATCTGTCATGGATGCCGGCAGTCCGGTCACTTTGCCAACCAGTGCCCACAGTGGCTGGGAAGACGCTCGCCCCTAGTGGCCGTAGGAGGCGGCTCACTAGAATCCACGGTGTTTTCCTCCAAGTTGTCCTTTAAGGGGACACTTGGGTTTGGTTCTTCCACTATGGCGGTGGAGGTTTGCGTAGATTCCGGAGCGGAGGGCAATTTTATGTCATCTGCCTTCGTTCAATGGCACGCTATACCCCTGGTTATGATGTCTACACCAGTCACCGTCAGAGTAGTGAATGGCGCTACTCTGCCCTCACAGATTACCAACCAAACCACTCCACTGTTACTCTCGGTGTCTCCATCTCATCAGGAGACGATATCCCTCCTCGTCATGCCCGAGGGTATCGACCAGGTCCTTCTAGGGGTCCCCTGGTTGAGGTATCACTCTCCCCATATAGAGTGGTCCTCGGGGAGAATTCTTGGTTGGAGTAAGTGGGTCGCCCTCACACCCAGGGCAGTGGGGTACTCGGTACCAGGCCGGTGTCAGGGGGAATGTGTGTCACAGCAGCGGTGACTCGGTCCGTGGCCCTGGGCACCCAATATCAATGGCGGTGATGTTAATGGTGTAATAGTTTATTTGGATAGGTCGTGACGCCACCCGTGGTGTTTGGCAATTAAGATGTTGAGCCAACGCTGCATGCAGATCCACTGGGACTGATGGTGTGGTGCAGCAAAGATGATGTAGCTCCCCACAGGTGGAGCTGTAGTCCCAGGGCAATGTAGGTGCAATGGATGAGGAGAGGCGCAGAATGGTATAGATGCTGGTACCCAGGTGTAGCGGTGCTGGAATAACTGGAGGACACCAGAGTATGCGGTTCCAAAGCTTTACTCATTGTTTGCAGTTCACACAAATGCCTGCCTCCGCACTGTGTTCTTCAGGTCAGGGCCCCAGCCAACCTCCAGACAGGATAGGATTCTCCCCTCCACACTCCGCCAATATGTACCTTACTGAACGACTCCCCCAATGCGCCTTTAGGTGCGAAGCACTCCAGTACTTAGTTACCCTGGAATGCTTCTCTCTAGGTGTTCCTAGTCTCTACTTGTATGACAGACAGCTGTAGCCTGCTTTGGGGACTCCTCTCTGCGTCCCGGCTCACTATCCAGTTGCTGTTGTGTCCCAAGTCTATGATGGGAGTAAGGCATTAGTGGCTCACTACTCCTCCGGTGTCTGTTGCCGGACATAAAGATCCAATCAACCTCGGGGACCGGGCCCTGGCCTTTGCGCTCTGGACTGGAAGGGTTCTCTCTCTTTCTCAACCTGCTTCCCACCATCCTTCTATTCTCCTTCGTTCCGATCTGTTCTATCTCTCTTATGGAATCTGTAGTCTCCAGTCTACGTCTCTTTCTCCTTCTCTTCCTTCCCGTGCCAGCTGGCCCAATTCACTGGGGCAGCTGCAGCACTCCTTCCTCCATCCCTTCTTCCAGGGATCCCCACTCCTCACTGAGTGGCTGTCCTCTCCTACTCCGCCTTCCCTCTTCTGCGGACTGACTCACTGACTGACTGACCTGAAATCCTACACCTTCCCTCTCTTTTATATCTAACTCCACCCGTCTCCCCAGCACCTCCCGTGTTACGAAGCCAGGGACCACAAAAGGCATCCTATGACCTTTCCAGCATAAAGCATGGATGGGTCCCTGCTGAACTATCCTGTGTGTGGGGTGCAGGTGTTGGAATGTGAAAGGGAGTTACCACCCTACCTGGATGGTGGGGTACCACACCTTAGGAGAAGGTGCAGTACCTCTGTGGTGACTGAAGCCTCAGGGGCGCCACATAAGTCATGTGAGGGTAGATGTCTGAGGGAATGCATCCAGGTTGCCTCCACCGAGGTCCCCGCAGATCTTTCCTCGTTTCCCAAACACTATCGACAGTATGCGGACGTGTTCTCCAAAAAGGCGGCGGAGACACTTCCACCGCATCGCCCCTATGACTGTCCTTTGACCTCTTGCCTGGTGCTGAGCCTCCTCGGGGTCGAGTCTATCCCCTATCTCTCCCGGAGACAGAGGCCATGTCTCAATACATCAGGGAGAATCTGGCAAGAGGATTCATTAGGAAGTCAGTGTCATCAGCGGGGGGCGGGATTCTTCTTCGTCCGGAACAAGAGTGGGGAACTACGTCCTTGCATCGATTACAGGGGTTTTAATGCCATCACTGTTAAGAATAAGTATCCTCTACCCCTGATATCAGAGCAGTTTGATAGGCTATGGGGAGCGAGAGTGTTTACCAAACTTGATCTGCGGGGGGCTTACAACCTGATTCGCATCCGTGATGGGGATGAATGGAAGACAGCATTTAACACCAGAGACGGGCACTATGAATATCTGGTGATGCCCTTCGGGCTCTGTAATGCCCCAGCCGTCTTCCAAGACTTTGTGAACGATATCTTCTGGGATATGCTTACCACCTCGGTAGTAGTCTATCTGGATGATATTCTCATCTACTCTCCAGATATTGACTCCCACCGGAGAGATGTTTGCAAAGTTTTCGACCTCCTGCGAGCAAACTCCCTCTATGCCAAGTTGGAGAAGTGTGTGTTTGAGCAGGAGTCCTTGCCTTTCTTTGGCTATATCATCTCAGCCCAGGGTTTGGCCATGGATCCTGCTAAGCTACAGGTGGTGATGGATTGGCAGGAAACCCATTCTCTCAAAGCGGTGCAGCGCTTTATGGGGTTCATAAATTACTATCGCCAATTCATTCCCCACTTCTCAACTTTGGTAGCGCCCTTGGTAGCACTCACCAAGAAGGGTGCAAACCCAAAGTTGTGGTCAGAACCTGTCTCCAAGGCCTTCTCCTCTATTAAATCCCTTTTCGCTAGTGCTTCCATTCTACATTGCCCTGATGTGGATAAACCCTTCATTCTGAAGGTGGATGCCTCTTCCGACGGTGCTGGAGTGGTCCTGTTCCAGAAGGACTCGCAAGGTCGGAAGCACCCTTGCTTCTTCTTCTCCAAGACCTTCACATCGGCGGAGAGGAATTATTCCATCGGGGACCGGGAGTTGCTAGCAATAAAGTTGGCCTTTTCAGAGTGGAGACACCTCCTGGAGGGGGCTCGCCACCCTTTCCAGGTGTTCACCGACCACAAGAATTTGGTCTATTTACAAACATCCCAGCGGCTGAATTCTCACCAGGCCAGATGGTCCTTGTTCTTCTCCTGTTTCCACTTCACCCTACATTTTCTCTCCGGGGAGAAAAACGTCTGGGCCGATGCTCTCTTCCGCTCTGTGGTGTCATCGGAGGAGGAGCCTCGGCTGATAGTCCCGTCTGAGAGCCTGAGGACCGTGGCTCCGGTCGCCCTCGAGTCTGTACCTCCAGGAAAGACTTTTGTCCCTGCCCATCTGCGACTGGAGGTCCTCTCTTGGGCTCATTCGTCCAGGCTGGGTGGACATTTTGGGACCAAACGGACCTCTGAGCTTCTGGCGAGGACGTACTGGTGGCCGCATATGGCCCGTGACGTCAGGGACTATATACGGGCGTGCGTCTCTTGTGCCCAGAATCGGCCCTCTCGGCAGCTGCCCGCTTGGTTACTCTACCCTCTGCCGGTTGCTGACAGGCCATGGGAAATGGTTGGTATGGACTTTGTGGTGGGTTTGCCCAAGTCCAGTGGCAGCACCGTCATTTGGGTGGTCACCGATCATTTCTCCAAGATGGTGCATCTGGTACCACTCTATCGGCTACCTTCGGCACGGGGCCTGGCAGCGTTGTTTATTAAACATGTTTTCCACTTGCACGGCATGCCGGATAAGATTGTCAGCGACCGGGGTCCTCAGTTTGTGTCTCGGTTCTGGAGAGAGCTCTGTTCTCTGCTCAGCACAGAGCTAAATCTCTCCTCGTCCTATCATCCCGAGACAAACGGGTTGGTTGAGAGAGCCAACCAGACCCTGGTGACATATCTGCGACATTTTGTCTCGGCCAGGCAGGATGATTGGGCACCCTTGCTGCCGTGGGCGGAGTTCACCTTGAACAACGCTGTGGCCGACTCCACCGGTCAGACCCCATTCCTCTTAAATTACGGCCAGCATCCGCGCGTCCTCGTGCCCATGCCCGTGTCGTCCACCGACTCTAGGGTGGTAGACTGGGAGGTGGAGGCACGTGACATTTGGGATCGCACACAGGATGCTATCTGGGTCTCCAAGGAGAGAATGAGGACCTCCGCTGATGCACACCAGCGCCCTGCTCCGACTTCTGCCCCTGGCGACTTGGTGTGGCTCTCCGCCCGAAACATCAGGCGCGGGTAGAGTCCGCTAAGTTCACACCGCGCTACATTGTCCCCTTCAAGGTCCTCGAGCAGATCAGGTCTGTGGTCTACCGTCTGGCCCTTCCACCACACTTGGCTATCTCTGATACATTCCATGTGTCTCTCCTTAAGCCTGTTCACTTGTCCCGGTTCTCCGAGTCATCTGCCGGGACATCAGACTTGTCTTGGGACGAGTTTGAGGTCAATGCCATCGTGGGATGCAAGGTGATGCGGGGCAAAAAGTTTTATTTGGTGGATTGGAAGGGTCATGGTCCAAAGGCTCAGACCTGGGAGCCAGTGGAGAACATCCACGCTCCGCTCCTCATTGCGGCGTTTGAGCGTAGTGAGGCGGCCCTAGGAGGGGGGTAATGTTAGGCGTCGGGTTCCTGCCACTGCACAGCAGGAATCCAGAGCCTTACTTCCAGCGGTCTCCCATTCCTCTCCAGCCACAGAGGAGGTTGCTCAGCATACTCATCGGTCCAGGTGCTCTGCCCAGACCAGCTCCGTGGGTTTGCTTGCTGCTGCTGCCACCTCTGGCACAGCTATGTCAATACATGCTGCTCAGCAGCGAGAGTCTCCAAGGACTAAGTCCCCATGTCGGGCCACTGAGCATGCCCGTGGAGTGATCTCCCATTGGCCCATCCGAGAAACCAGGAAGGTCCCGGATGCTCGTGGCTATAAAAGGTTTGCATGGCCGCTCGGCCATGCACTAGAATAAGACTGTATTTACAGACTATGTGGAGTGAGTGATGTAGGCACGCATGAATGTCTCTGGTGAATGACTCATTAAGAAACCCCTACCCTTGATACGCATGTATTGTGCAGCCTAGCCTGCTAGCGCCCAGGCTTAGGCGTAGGTAGTACAGAGGTTGAGTCAAGCATCAGTCCTCACCAGGGACTCGGCACGCCTCAGTGCATGTGCTCCATAGCCAGCGTCTATAGCGGCATTCGCGGCAGCGACGCCACGCGTTCAGTGGGCCTAGAAGGACTCTAACCCCGTGTCCTTGGGGTAGAGTTCTGTGGCCGTACACTGTGCGCTCTTTTGGCCGGGCTCTGTGAGCTTAACAGGCTCCGGCATCTACGTTCAGCGGTTGTGCAGCTCTGTGCTTTAACAGAGTTCGCACATGTTCACATTGGGTGATGTAACCCACGTGTGACTGGTTTCACACCGCTTAATTCTTCCGCCATTACTTAGCAGCAGTGTACCACCTCTGCACGGTGGACCCCAGGCTGCGAATGCACCTATTATTATTTTATAATTTGGTGCGTTCCGCCAGCCCTAACAGTGGATAAATTGCATATTACATTTTATAAACCGCTGTTAGCCGAGAATAGCTAGACAATCAAGACAGACTGAAAGACAATAGCAGATATTCCCCATTTCTTGCCTTGAAGGTCATGCTCACCTACAAGTGGAAACAGCTTTAGAATAGGTTACAGTAGATCAAAACGAAGAGGTAAATGTGTCAGGGTTAAGCGCAAAAATAAAGTGAGTATGTGAATGATGACTGAAGGGATTAGAAATATTGGTAATAGATGACATTGCAGTTTTCAATTTTGGATGACAAAAAAGGTCTCTTGATTAGCAAAAAATAAATTTTATTGAGACCCACTTGTTAGCTGTAATTGCGAATTGGTGGGGTTAGTAATGATCGGAAGAGTGAGGGATTGCAGATGCTGACTGCACTATATAGCTAGGAATTAGCAAAATGGTATAAAGTATTATTGTTAGCAGGAAAACTAGTACATGACAAGTGATGGGCGAGCACTAAAATGCTCGTGTGCCCATTGCTCGGATCGAGCAAATAGAATACTTGGGTACCCGACCCGAGCAACGAGCCCAATGTAAGTCTAATGGAAAACCGAGTATTTTTACCGCAACCCCTCCCCACGAGGGTCCTTTTAAAGTCTAAAAATGTCTGAAAATGATAGAAACAGTGCTCAAATGACATAGGAACATTTCTGACTACCAGTTCACAGCTGTGAACAATGTTGTCCGAGTCTTACGCCATTTTTATAGGTGCACAATAAAACATACGAAACTGAAACCTAGATGGATTTTCCTGGGAAATAAGTAAAGGAACATCTTTTCCAGGGTAATGACCTTTATATAAAGCAAAATGAATAACTCAAAACAAAAATGTTCCCCCACCACATGGGCTATGTTCACACGTAGCATTTTTTATGCGTTTTTCAGCTTTACCATTGCTTCCAACCAAGACAAATGCATTCATTCATGGGAAATGTCACTTTAACAGTTTACAACCTTATTTGGCCATGTGGTGTGTGGCACATCATCAGACACATCCTGTTTCATTTATGAAGGAGGAACTCTGAAAGTCACAAAGTCTATTTTTATAGGGCCAGCAATCTGCCCTCACTACTCTTAGAGAGCCATCAGCCGGTTATGCTTTGCTGTTCCCATTACTAAACATTGGGTCCCTTATATTATTATTGCGTATGCAGTGAGTGGCAGGGCTGCCCAAAATTTGGATGCACCCCAACAACCCATTGAACAGACTTCATGGATGACCACATGCAACCAAAGTTCCAAGTATTCATTTGGCACTCCCATACTGTTTGCTTGTGCATTGAATGCAAGGCCTGCCCTGCACCGAAGTTACACGCACCCCAATAAGCCTTTGAACAGAGGTACTGGATGGCCACAGAAAAACCAAGTTCACATTATTAATTTGGTTCTCCCATACTGTTTGCTTATGTATTGAATGCAAGTCCTGCCCTGCACCAAAGTTACACGTACTCCAATCAGCCTTGGTACCGAGTTACTGGATGGCCACAGGAAAACCAAGCTCATATTATTCACTTGGTACTCCCATACTGTTTGCTTATGCATTGAATGCAAGGCCTGCTCTGCACCAAAGTTACATGCACCCCAATAAGCCTTTGAACCGAGGTACTGGATGGCCACAGGAAAACCAAGTTCACATTATTCATTCGGTACTCCCATACTTTTTGCTTATTCATTGAATGCAAGGCCTGCCCTGCACGAAAGTTACATGTGTTGCCCCTGAGGGTTCAGTCACCACAGAGGTACTGCACCTCCTCCTGAGGTGTAGTATCCCACTTCCCAGGTAAGATGGTAACACCTGACCAGACTCCAGCACCTACATCCAGCACAGACACCTTAGAACAGCAGAGCACCCTTTATGGCAGCTGCTTTGGTTCATGAAGAGTGCTGGGTGGTGGGTGGAGCTTAGAAACACTAGAGGGGAAAGCTGGCAGGAAGTTAGTCAGTTTGCAGCAGGGGGAAGCAGGGAGAAGACCTCTCTGCAGTCGGAGTTCCACTTTGGGGGAAGGAGGGAAAGGATGTAGATGCAGCAGCCTCCTGCAAGCTGGAGCTGCTTGCAAGGAAAGAGGAAGAAAGAAGGATCAGTTGTTCAGAAGGAAGATAGATAAGAAGGGAATGTGAGGAGGAGAGAGACTGGGAATTGGGGCTAGTGCAGAGCCCTTTCCTAAGTTTAATGCGCCAAGGCCAGGTGCCAGTATCCGAGGCTGTGTGTGATACTAATGATCCTACAGCAGAAGCCGGAGGAATAGAAGTTGTGACCACTTTATTCGCACCTAAGACTCGAAGACGCAGCAGCAATGTGTGTGAGCCGGGACATGATTGTAAGGAGTCCCAGAAGCAGGCTACAGCTGCCCTTCATACAAGTGGAGGTATAAGTAACATAAAGAAGGAGGAACTTGAGTGTAATTCAGAACTACAAGTACTTCAGATTAGCGCTAGAAAGGAGACGTTCAGAAAAGGCACACGAAAGGGAGTGCTGGAAGGGTGTCTTCCATCTGCCTGGAAGTTGGCTGAGCCCCTGACCTGGAGGCTGCGGCACTGAAGTGGGCACCTGTCCGTGCCAGAAACATGAGTAAAAGCATTGGAACTGCACTCAGCTGTGTCATTGACTTCTTCCTGCGCCAACCCACTTAGCACTGCTACATCTCTCTGCCTAACACTACACCATCTACCTCAACACCTACCACTACTGCCCTGGGACTACAGCTCTACCTGTGGAGTGCTATTCCATCTTTGCTGCCTCATACCATCTGTCCCAGACGATCTACACCACAGCGTCGGCTTAACACCTTCATTGCCGAGTACAACAGGTGGCATCACAAATTATCTACCAATAAACTTTATTCAGCTTCATTCCACTTATTTTTACATGGACACCCAGGGCCACGGATCGGGTCCCCACCACTGTGACATATTCCTTTGAGACACTGCCCCGGTACCGAGTGATCCCCGCAACTGCCCTGGGGGTGATCCATTGCACGCACTCCAACAAGCCTTTGAACACACGTACTGGATGGCCACATAAAACCAAAGTTCCCATTATTCTGATTTTTTTAACCCCTTCATGACCCAGCCTATTTTGACCTTAATGACCAGGCCATTCTTTGTAATTCTGACCAGTGTCCCTTTATGAGGTAATAACTCAGGAATGCTTCAACGCATCTTAGCGATTCTGAGAATGTTTTTTCGTGACCTATTGGGCTTCAAGTTAGTGGTAAATTTAGGTCGATAATTTTTGCGTTTATTTGTGAAAAAAATGGAAATTTGGCACAAATTTTGAAAATTTCACAATTTTCAAATTTTGAATTTTTATTCTATTAAACCAGAGAGTTATGTGACACAAAATAGTTAATAAATAACATTTACCACATGTCTACTTTACATCAGCACAATTTTGGAAACAAAATTTTTTTTGTTAGGAAGTTAAGGGTTAAAAGTTGACCAGCGATTTCTCATTTTTACAACAAAATTTACAAAACCATTTTTTTTAGGGACCACCTCACATTTGAAGTCACTTTGAGGGGTCTATATGGCAGAAAATACCCAAAAGTGACACCATTCTAAAAACTGCACCCCTCAAGCTGCTCAAAACTACATTCAAGAAGATTATTAACCCTTCATGTGCCTTACAGGAACTAAAGCAACGTGGAAGGAGAAAATGGACAATTTAATTTTTCCATCAAAAATTTTATTTTAGCATCAATTTTTTCATTTTCACATGGGTAACGGGATAAAATAGATCCTAAAATTTGTTGGGCAGTTTCTCCTGAGTACACTGATACCTCATATATGGTCATAAACCACTGTTTGGGCGCACGGCAGGGCTCAGAAGGGAAGGAGCACCATTTGACTTTTTGAATGGAAAATATGCTGGAATATTTAGCGGTTGCCATGTCGTGTTTGGAGAGTCCCTGTGTGCCTAAACTTTGGAGCTCCTCAACAAGTGAACCCATTTTGGAAACTAGACCCTCCAAGGAACTTATCTAGATGCATAATGAGCACTGTGAACCCCCAGCTGCTTCACAAATTGATCTGTAAAAAAAAAAAGTACTTTTTTTCACAAACATTTTCTTTTAGCCTCAGTTTTTTCATTTTCACATGGGCAACAGGATAAAATGGGTCCTAAAATTTGTTGGGCAATTTCTCCTGAGTACACCGATGCCTCATATGTGGTCATAAACCATTATTTGCGCGCACGGCAGGGCCCAGAAGGGAAGGAGCACCATTTGACTTTTTGAATGGAAAATTAGCTTCAATCATTAGCGGACACCATGTCGCGTTTGGAGAGCCCCTGTGTGCCTAAACATTGGAGCTCCCCCACAAATTACCCCATTTTGGATATTAGACCCCTGAAGGTACTTATCTAGATGTGTGGTGAGCACTTTGAACCCCCAATTGCTTCACAGAAGTTTATAATGCATAGCAGTGAAAATAAAAAATCATTTTTTTCCTCTAAAATGATTTTTAGCCCGCTATTTTTTATTTTCACAAGGTTAACAGGAGAAATTGGACCACAAAAGTTGTTGTGCAATTTGTCCTGAGTACACCGATACCCCATATATGGGGGGAACCACTGTTTGGGTCCATGGGAGAGCTCAGAAGCGAAGGAGCGCCATTTTGGAATCCAGACTTTGATGGAATGTTTTGCAGGTGTCATGTTGCGTTTGCAGATTCCCTGATGTGACTAAATAGTAGAAACCCCCCACAAATGACCCCATTTTGGAAACTGGAACCCTCAAGAAGCTTATCTAGATGTGTAGTGAGCACTAAGAGCCCCCAAGTGCTTCACAGAAGTTTATAAATGCAGAGCCATGAAAATAAAAAATAATTTTTTTTTCATCAAAAATGATTTTTTAGCCCGCTATTTTTTATTTTCCCAAGGGTAACAGGATAAATTGGACCCCAAAAGTCGTTGTCCAGTTTGTCCTGAGTACGCTGGTACCCCATATGTGGGGGGAACCACTGTTTTGGGCGCACGGCAGGGATCAGAAGGGAAGGAGAGTCATTTGACTTTTTGAATGGAAAATTAGCTCTAATCGTTAGCAGACACCATGTTGTGTGTGGAGAGCCCCTGTGTGCCTAAACTTTGGAGCTCCCCCACAAATGACCCCATTTTGGAAACTAGACCCCCTAAGGAACTTATCTAGATTCAGTGATCACTTTGAACCCCCCAGGTGCTTCACACAAGTTTATAGCGCAGAGCCGTGAAAATAAAAAAATCATTTTTTTCCTCAAAAAATCATTTTTTAATTTTCCCAAGGGTAACAGGAGAAATTAGACCCCCAAAGTTGTTGTGCAATTTTGTCCCGAGTACGCTGATACCCAATATGTGGGGGTAAACCACTGTTTGGGCACACGTCGGAGTTTGGAATGGAGGGAGCACTGTGACTTTTTGAAAGCAAAATTGGCTGCAATAAATGGTGATGCCATGTCACGCATGGAGACCCTGTGATGTGCCAAAACAGTGGAAACCCCTCAATTCTAACTCCAACCCTAACCCCAACACACCCCTGACCCTAATCCCAACCCTAATCATAACTCTAACCACAACCCTAACCCCAACACACCCCTAACCCTAATCCCAACCCTAACCACAAGCCTAACCCAAATCCCAACCCCAACCCACCCCTAACCTTTACCCTAATTCCAACCCTAACCCTAATTCCAACCCTAACCCTAATTCTAACCCTAACCCTAATTTTAATCCTAATGGAAAAATAAAAATATTTTCTTTATTCATTATTTGTCCCTACCTATGGGGGTGATAAATGGGGGGTTTATTTACTT
Source organism: Dendrobates tinctorius (assembly GCF_039654945.1). Taxonomy (NCBI): domain Eukaryota; kingdom Metazoa; phylum Chordata; class Amphibia; order Anura; family Dendrobatidae; genus Dendrobates; species Dendrobates tinctorius. Next base: position 525,192 of record NW_027361770.1, read on the forward strand.
TTTTTATTTTGATCACTGTGAGAGTTTATCACAGTGATCAAAATAAATGAATGAATCTGCAGCGTTGCAGATTCGAGTGGGCGCACTGTGCATGCGCCCGTCATTTTCCAAGATGGCGGCGCCCATTACCCGAGACTACGGGACACCGGGATGGTCAGAGGGATGTCGAAGGCACCATGGAGTGTGAGGGGGGAATTGGAAGGTGGGGGAGCGGAGGGAAGGGGAGGGCAGCAGATTGACGGCGGCTGCCGATCGGTGCCGTCAGTCGATGGGGGGGTCTGATCGGTGTCTCCAGCCATGGCAGATGCTATTGCAGCATCGGCCATGGCTGTATTGTAATATTTCACCAAATTTCATTGGTGAAATTATGAAATATTACAATCGCTCTGATTGGCTGTATCACTTTTAACAGCCAATCAGAGCGATTGTAGGCACGCGGGGGCTAAGCCATGCCCCCTGGGGTTAACTATGAAGTGTCCTCTGTGTGCGGGTCGGTTGACCTTTCAGTGACCTTGGTCACCCAACCCGCAGGGGGGCAATTAATTCATGATGCCACATAGGCGTCATGGGTCGTATTGGCACGACTTTTCATGACGCCTATGTGGCGTCAAAGGTTGGGAAGGGGTTAAGTCACCTAAAGTTTGCCCATGAAGTGAATACAAGGTCTGCCCAAAATTTGCACACACTCCAATCCCCCAGGGAAAAAATGTGGAGGATGGTCTCCGAAAAATGTTTTCCCAGTTTACAGGAGCTGGTCTCCTATACTTGCAATGCCCATACACTAAGTGTATGGGCTGACAAACATTTCCCCCTGGGTGTACACATCAACCTACTGTGTAAATATTTTTTTTACAGCCATCATAAACACCCTTGCAAAAAAATATAGTGACTGTTGCATCACGGAACACATTCACCCTTGTGTTCTAGTGGTGGTGTCGGAAGAGACGTGGAGGATGGCCTACAAAACCTGTTTTCCTAGTTTACAGGAGCGGGTCTCCTATACTTGTAAAGGCCATACACTAAGCTTATGGGCTTAGGCTGGTTTCACATTTGCGTTTTTTTGCGCTGGAAAAAAACGCATACGTGCGCATGCGTTTTTTCCCCTATATTTAACATGGGTGCGCATACCTGCGCGCTGGTAAGCGCATGTATGCGATTTTCATGCGCTGCGTTTTTTTGGGGTGTGCGTTTGTATTTTCCAGACGCAGCATGTTGCATTTTTTGGCCCTGCAAAAAAGCGCATGCGCACATATGCGCACGTTTTGCTCTAAAAATGGCCATTATAGCCTATGGATGCGCATACATGCGCACTGGCATGCTCATGAATGCGTTTTTTTGCACATGCGTTTTTTTTTGTTAACCATGGAATTTAGGGGTTTGGGTTAGAGTTAGGGTTAGTTAAGGGGGTTTAGGGTTAGGGTCAGGGTCAGGGTTAGGGTTGGGGTTAGGGTCAGGGTTAGGGTTAAGTATGGTTTGGTTAAGGGTTAGGGTCAGGGTTAGGGTCAGGGTTAGGGTTAAGTATGGTTTGGTTAAGGGTTAGGGTCAGGGTTAGGGTTAGGGTTAAGGTTAGGGTTAGGGTTAAGGTTAGTTAGGGTTTGGGTTAGGGTTAAGTATGGTTTGGTTAAGGGTTAGGGTCAGGGTTAGGGTTGGGGTTAGGGTCAGGGTTAGGGTTAAGTATGGTTTGGTTAAGGGTTAGGGTCAGGGTTAGGGTTAGGGTCAGGGTTAGGGTTAAGTATGGTTTGGTTAAGGGTTAGGGTCAGGGTTAGGGTTAGGGTCAGGGTTAGGGTTAAGTATGGTTTGGTTAAGGGTTAGGGTCAGGGTTAGGGTTAGGGTTAGGGTTAGGGTCAGGGTTAGGGTTAGGGTTAGGGTTAGGGTTAGTTAGGGTTTAGGGTTTGGGTTAGGGTTAAGTATGGTTTGGTTAAGGGTTAGGGTCAGGGTTAGGGTTAGGGTTAGGGTTAGTTAGGGTTTAGGGTTTGGGTTAGGGTTAAGTATGGTTTGGTTAAGGGTTAGGGTCAGGGTTAGGGTTAGGGTTAGGGTCAGGGTTAGGGTCAGGGTTAGTAAAGTCATGGTTTGGGTTAGTGTGAGGGGCCACCTAATGTTGGAAAAAAACGCAAACGCGGTAAAAACGCACTAAAAACGCATACAAACGCATAAAAACGCTGCGTTTTTTTCATGCATGCTCATAAAAATGCTTGAAAAAAACGCAGCAGTTGTATGCTTTTGTATGCGTTTTTTCAATGCTTTTTTTTGGGGAAAAACGCGCTGCAAAAAAAAGCAAGTGTGAAACTAGCCTTACAAACATTTCCCCTGGGGGGGACACCTCAACATAGAGTGTAAACATTTTTGGAACGGGCATCATAAACACCCTTGAAAAAAATTACTTGGCTGTTGCATCTCGGAGCATGTTCATGCTGGTTCTCTAATGGTGGTGTTGGAAGAGACGTGGAGGATGGGATCTGAAAAATGCTTTACTAGTTTGAAGGAGCAGGTCTCCTATACTTGTAATGCCCATACACTACTCTGTGTGTATATGCTGAAAAACATTTTCCCCTGGGGGCGACACCTCAACATAGAATGTAAACATTTTTGGAACGGGCATGATAAACACCCTTGAAAAGAATTATTTTGCTGTTGCATCAGGGAACATGTTCACGCTGGTGATCTAGTGGTGGTGTCAGAAGAGACATGGAAGATGGCCTTCGAAAAATGTTTTCCCAATTTAAGGGAGCGGGTCTCCTATACTTGTAATGCCCATACACTAAGTGTATAGGCTGAAAAACATTTTTCCCTTGGGGGGACCCCTCAGCACAGAGTGTAAAAAAATTACTTGACTGTTGCATCGCGGAACATGTTCACACTGGTGATCTAGTTTTGGTGTCAGAAGAGACATGGAGGATGGCCTCCGGAAAATGTTTTCCCAATTTAAAGGAGCAGGTCTCCAATACTTGTAATGCCCATACACCAAGTGTATAGGCTGAAAAACATTTTTCCCTGGGGGGGACACCTCAGCATAGAGTGTAAAAAAATTACTTGGCTGTTGCATCACGGGCCATGGCCACTATGGTGATCTAGTGGTGGTGGATGATGAGGATGAGGAGAAGGAGTAGGATAACAGCAAACAGCCAAAATCATGAAGCGTATACCCATGTGTGGGTGTGAAGAGGTGCATGGGAATATACCTCCCAAAAACACTAGATTTGAGGATAGGTTTCACTGTTATCATGCGGTGGTCTTCAAAAGTCTGGCCCAATCCATCCCTTGTTCATTTTTATAAGAGTCAGCCTGTCAGCATTTTCCGTTGACAGGCGGATTCACTTATCAGTTATACTTCCACCAGCGGCACTAAAGATGTGTTCTGACAAAACGCTAGCGGCAGGACAGGCCAGGACCTCCAAGGCGAGAGAGTTAGTTCATGCCACATATCCAGCTTTGAGACCCAATAATTAAAAGGCACAGAGGAATCTTGGTGGACGTTGGTACGGTCAGCAAGGTACTCCCTCACCATCTTGCAAAACTTTGCACTCCTTATGAGAGTACCCCGCACCTCAGGGCCACTGCGATGGGAGGGTCTGAGAAAAGTCTCCCAGAACTTTGCCAGTGTTCCCCTGCCTCTGCTGGGTTGGAGTTGTGTCTCTCTTGCCTGTACTCCTTGGTTGTCCAACGAACTGAGACCACTGCCACCAGTGTTTTCAGATGGGAATTTTTTTAATAATTCCGCAACAAGGGCCTTCTGGTACTGCAATATTATAATACACCTATTTCCTACATAGCAAAAACAGAGTACTTGTCCACAAGAGACCATAAAACACAGTAAATCTTTATTACTATAATTTAAACAGTGTTCACTATACATAAATTAGCAGACAAAAACAGACAAGGCACATACAAAAACTCACCTGTGTGTAAAGAGGACATTGCAACTGTAGTAACAGACTGGGTTATCCAGAATACCTCTAGGTGAATTTCATTAAGGAGACCGTAGTATCCAAAAACTAGTTAAAGTGCATGGTGCTAACTACATAATCCACAAGTCACTAGTGTGATTTATCATACATGCCATAAACTACTTGTATTAAGGATAACATAGTATCCAAAAACTACCGTATATACTCGAATATAAGCCGAGATTTTCAGCCCAAAAAAATTGGGCTGAAAGTCCCCCTCTCGTCTTATATTCGAGTCATATACAAAGGGGGTCAGAGGGGAAGGGGGGGCGGGGGTGTCAGATCATACTCACCCTTCTCTGCAGCTCCCCTGCTTGTTCTATGTTGTCGGCGCTGCTCTCTTCCTGCTTCAGCTGTCAAATGGTACCCGCTCATTAAATATGCACATATTTAATGAGCGGGTACCACGTGACCGCTGAACCAGGAAGAGAGCAGCGCCGACAACATGGAACAAGCAGAGGAGCTGCAGAGACAAGCGCCAGGACCCGGTGAGTATGAACGCGGGGGGTTGGGAGGCATAGTCACCTGTCCCTGCGCTCTGCTGTCTTGTGTCCTCTGCAGTGACAATCAGGTCAGAGGGCGCTATCGCTCTCTGCCTGCACAGTCACTGCAGAGCGCAACGCTGATGAGCAGGGGGCAGCGACTGAGGTGAGTATACAGGTTTTTGTTTTTTTTTGTAAGGGAGTCAGGGGTAGCAGCAACATGATGGGGCCACTCACTGTGCAGAAAAGCTGGGGCCACTCACTGTGCAGAAAAGCTGGGGCCACTCACTGTGCAGAAAAGCTGGGGCCTCTCACTGTGCAGAAAAGCTGGGGCCACTCACTGTGCAGAAAAGCTGGGGCCACTCACTGTGCAGAAAAGCTGGGGCCACTCACTGTATAACAAAGCTGGGGTCACTCACTGTGCAGATAACTGGGGCCACTCACTGAGCATAACTGGGGCCACTCACTGAGCATAACTGGGGCCACTCACTGTGCATAACTGGGGCCACTCACTGTGCAGATAGCTGGGGCCACTCTCTGTGCAGAAAAGCTGGGGCCACTCACTGTGCAGATAACTGGGGCCACTCACTGTGCAGCAAAGCTGGGGCCACTCACTGTGCATAACTGGGGCCACTCACTGTGCATAACTGGGGCCACTCACTGTGCATATAACTGGGGCCACTCACTGTGCATATAACTGGGGCCACTCACTGTGCATATAACTGGGGCCACTCACTGTGCATATAACTGGGGCCACTCACTGTGCATATAACTGGGGCCACTCACTGTGCATCATAACTGGGGCCACTCACTGAACTCACTGTGCATCATAACTGGGGCCACTCACTGTGCATCATAACTGGGGCCACTCACTGTGCATCATAACTGGGGCCACACACTGCAGATAACTGAGGCCACTCACTGTGCACCCTCGGCTTATACACGAGTCAATAAGTTTTCCCAGTTTTTTGTGGCAAAAATAGGGGGGTTGGCTTATACTCAGATCGGCTTATACTCGAGTATATACGGTAATTAAAGTGCATAGTGCTGATCAAATAATACATAAATCACAAGAGACATCCATCATAAACACCACAAACATGAAATGGCCGCAATCTGTACTAGAAAAACATATAGGAAAATATCCCTTTAAGGTTTGTTAGACTCACCCATGTAAATATCTGTCAGTGCGTGTCCTACTCCAGCCCCGACGCGCGTTTCACTTGGGCTTCCTTGGGGGGCTGTAATGGTGTGTTTGCACTGGGTGTATATATATAAGGGCTGTGCAGCTGTTTCAAATCTATGACGCCATAAACAGAGCATGCGCGCCATGTCAAAAGGTCCTGAATATACTGTGTCTAAAGCTGGTTTCACACTAGCGTTTTATCACGTAGCGCATCGTGCGATATCGGTCACACGCACAATGGTCCCCTATCTTTAAAATGGTGGGCGCAGTGTCTAGCGATTGCACGCGTTCATCAGCGTTTTCGTGCTCTGCGCATTTTCCAGGTGTGCGCCCAGATGCTACAAGTTGCATTTTTTGTTCCGCCCAACCTCATAAAAAAATTGCATGCGCACGTGTGGTCACGGAATGCGCAAAAAAATAACATTACAGTCTATGGGGTCGCTGGCATGCGCATGGTCATGCGCACGTCAGCGCTTATTGCACGCACGCAATTTTAGAGTAAACAATGTCTAGACACTGGTTTAAACCACCCCCTATACAAGCAACACTGTTTGGGAGGAGTGTACATAAAAGAAGGTGTCTGCAGTGGCGGACCACTTACTCTACAGACAGCCTTGATGAGATAAGACAGCCTTGAACAAACAAGAGCCTTCCAACTTTGGATACAAGCTGCAGCAGCAAAAATATGAGTATTTGTCAACATAATGTCTGCCTGTCCTTTCAAATTTATTATGTACTAAAGTTTTTTTTTGTTTAAATTCCAGCATGTCTTCTGGATCTGAATATTCTCCATCCCAGCAAGAACTGGCCCAAGCAGAGCATGAGTTGAGTATTTTGCTGCCTTTGGGTAAGTATAGCTGCCTCTACAAATGTGTAATAATTTTTTTTCTTTACAGATCTCATCATCGGACCCGGCAAGTGAGGCGGAACAGCGGAAGCAGCCTAGCCAAGTCCCAGCGAGGAGACGGATTGTAAGTATATAGTCTTTGAAAGTCCCTTTTTTTAAATTTATTTTTTCTCTGCCTCTTTTTCTGTCCTGTTTTTCATCTTCTATCTTTCTTCTTTTCTGTTTCTTTTTCTATCTTTTTCATTCTTCAAAATTTCCCAGATTGTAATGTTTTTTTTTTCTGGGTTCCACAACGGGATGAAGACATTTACTTGGACAACGACCCCCTGATCCGCCTGGTCCAGGAGCGTGTCCCATTGTGGGACAGCTGTGAACAGCAGTACAAGGACACTGTGGTGACCCGGCAGCTCTGGAATGAGGTGGCCGCAGCGATAATGGATGGCTGGGACAGTGCCTCTCCAACTTCCAGAAAGGCATTTAGCAAGTATTTCCATGCTCTGTGATGCCGCATTGACTCTTGTTCCTCATGATACTGTTGTGTTTCCTGCTAGAATATATTCTAGCAGTAAACACAACAGTGTCATCAGGATCAACAGTGACTGCATTGTGTATTTTACTTCTGTATTGATCCTGCTTTGACTCTTGTTCCTGATGATACCGTTGTGTTTCCTGTTAGATATATTCTAGCAGGAAACACAACAGTGTCCTCAGGATCAACAGTGACTGCATTGTGTTTTGTACTGCTATATTGATCCTTCTTTGACTCTTGTTCCTGATGATACTGTTGTGTTTCCTGCTAGATATATTCTAGCAGGAAACACAATAGTGTCCTCAGGATCAACAGTGACTGCATTGTCTATTGAATTCTTTTGTGATGCCGCATTGACTGGTTGCCAAGTTCACTCAGGTGTGTGTGATGGTACAGATGTTGCCATCAGTGCATTGTATAACTTTTTTCTTTGTTTTTCCAACAGTGAACAAAGTCCGCACACGTTGGCGCTCAATGAGGGACCGCTTCAACACTGACGCTCGTGTTGAGGGACAGGTTCGCAGTGGTTCAGCGGCAAGGACCAGAACAAAGTACTGCTATCATCATGAGTTGGCATTCCTAAGACCGGTCCTTGCAACCAGAGCGTAAGTATTATATATATCAGGGTCCTGTCAGCGCCGACGTGCAGCCTCCACTGAGCAGAGACTCACCCACACTGTAGGGGGGCCCGGAGTCAGGTACGGCCAGAAAGTACAGACAAACAGGACCTGGGGACGCTGAAGTTTAGCAAGCAGTGAAGGACCTACGGTCATGTGACTGCAAGGGACGGGGCTTATCGTCCTGCTTCCAGAGATCGGCAGGACACAACTACAGGAATGCTCAGAGTCAGGCAAAACGGAGGTCATACACAGAGATAACAGTAAAGTACCAGGGATGAGACAGAACGGATAGTCAGGGACAGCAGGGGTCAAAACCAAACAGACATAGAAGGTACCAAGCAGAATCCAACAAGCAATATCCAGAGAACAGACCGAGTCGTACACAAAGTATCAGGCAACCAGAACACAGCACAAACACACTCAGAGGTCAACACAACTCTGCCAAGGGCGAAAGCATAACTGACGGGGATGGGAGCTTCCTGAGGCTATAAGAAGCTTTCCCAGAACCAATGAGAGGCCACCATAATAAGCCCCAGGTGTGCAGGTAAGAGTCTGCACTGAGATCAAAACATTAACCCCAGAAGTGCAGGTCCACCAGCACTGGTATCATGACAGTATATATATTTTTTTAATAATCTGTGCTTTTCTATTCCACAGCTGATACTTCTTGTAAATGCATGATAGTAATGTTTTTCTTTTCTTTCCACAGAACCTGGAGCAGCACCCTGCAACCTGTCCATGGAGCGGTCCTTCATCGGACGACCTCGGACCCGTCCCAGCCATCCGACAGCCAGGAAGCAACTTGCAGGTCAGCAACATGGACAGCTGGTGGTCAATCAGGTGTTCCCCTGTCCCAAGTCTCTGCCACTGGTTATGCGGGCACTTCCCACCAACGGCAGAGGGCCTCGGACAGGAATGTCATGCCTGAGTTCATGCACTTGAGCGAGGCCTTTCATGCCAGCCTCAAGGCGCTGTCAGACAGAGTGGAAAGCGGTTTTTCACTCATGGAATGCGGTTTTAACCACATAGAACACCGCTTCCACTCTGTCAACCAGCGCCTTGACAGGCTGGAGGCCGACCTCAACAGACCAGCGCACCATTTTTTCAGTGAAATTGAATGGGCCATGGCGGAACACCTTAGTCCTGAGGAACAGCTGAATGTGTTGCAGGCCTGCAACACTGCTTACTTGCAGGCTATGCAGCAGAATCGGTACGTGCAGCAGTCAGTGGTGTCATTTCCAACAGTGCCACCTCTGACTCGCTACACCTCACTACCGACTTCTGCTGCATACCACTGCACAGCCACCTGCATTCCTAGCCAAGCCGGACACCACTACACCACACCAATGCCGAGTGCTGCTGGACACTCCACCCCCGCCACCACCATGGCAAGCGCTGCTCCTGTCTGGAGCAGCGCTCCACCATTTTTGAGCACCGCCACCGCAGAACCTGCTTGGGTCACCACCACCTATTCTCCTGTTCGGAGCACCACCACCACTTCTCCGTCTAGGAGCACCGCCACCACTCATCATCATTATAGGAGCACCACCACCACTTCTCCTCCTTCTAGGAGCACCGCCACTACTCCTCATCATTCAAGGAGCACCGCCACCACTCCTCATCATTCAAGGAGCACCGCCACCACTCCTCATCATTCAAGGAGCACCACCACCACTTCTCCTAGGAGCACCGCCACCACTCCTCATCATAGGAGCACCGCCACCACTTCTCCTCCTAGGAGCACCGCCACCACTCCTCATCATTTTAGGAGCACCGCCACCTGTTCTCCTCCTAGGAGCACCGCCACCAATTCTTCTCCTACGTGCACCACCACCACTTCTCCTCCTAGGAGCACCGACACCACTTCTCCTTCTAGGAGCACCGACACCACTTCTCCTTCTAGGAGCACTGCCACTGCCACCACCGAGCATTAGAGGGGTGACCCACATTCCCTCTTTTACCCATCAAGGCCACGGTCCTGCAGCTCAAGACGGTCGAGCTATGTAAGGCGGTCACACGGTGGAAGTCAGTCCAGGCAGGAGACTCCTGCCCCAAAAAAGCAAAAAAACAAAAGACTTTGTTTGTCCCTCCCCCCTCTCCTCCTAATGTTTCTCACCCTGCCTCCAGTTCCATCCCTGAGCTCCCTTCCCCCACTACTTTCGTCACCCCTTCCCCTAGAACCCCTTCCTCAACTTCCAGCCGTTCCTCGTCTCTCCACACCCCCAAAGTATCCCAATCTTCCCCCAAACGTCAAATAAAAAATTTGATTTCTTTTTTAAATAAATGTGCAATTCTGCTTTCACCAAATACGGTTTGATCAATGAGTCTTTCGCCACCTACACACACACTGCGCCGTACACACACTGCGCCGTACCCTTTGCATTTTTGACACCACATACAGTAGCTCCATTACTGACACATGTTTCTTGTGTCAGTCTTGGAGATATGTGTAGTCAAAAACAAAAATCTGTGACTTGTATTTTCACCACCAGTCTCTTCAGTCTGCTAATATTGCACAGACTGAATAGAGGATGGTGTTGAGTGCAAGGCATATCTATTGTTACCTTGCCAGGTATCATAAAAAGTTAATTGACTATGGTGTTTTTTTACCATCATCATTTATCTATTTGTGAGACAAGGCAAGGGGATTCTAGATATACCTTTTAATTAACCACATTCTCTATTCAGTGTGTGTTGAATAAACTGATGACATGATGGGGAAAATACACGTCATATGTACAATACCCTGGCCTTGTATCATAACTATCACACCTGGGCAGGTGAATACACATGAGTTTTAGCCTGCAGTGTTGCTTCAGTCTGCATATATTTCAACAGACTGTAGCGATGCTGCAGTTTAACTCATATGTGTATTCTCCTGCCCATGTGTGATAACTTTCTGAAGTCAGGATGTGTTAGTTTGGGCGTCCTCACTTCAGCATGACACCAGCCTGGGTATTGTAGAAGTTGTATAAACTTTATTATGTCTCCAGTCTGCATTCAAACTAAAGCCACAGTGATGATACTACAAACAATATTTATAGTCACAGGGTCATGTATCATAAAGAGTGATGGATGCTAGTGCATCCCCAAATCACTATTTGTAACATCAGGCCATGTGACACAAATAATAGCTGTATTATCTCCACCATCGCTGCAAATTGAACACAAACTGTAGAGATGATAAAGGTCATACAACTTGTGTGTGTGTATGAATAGTCACCTTGTCAGGAGTACTAGTAAATTCATGATGCACAAAACACATCATCATGAATTCACTGGTACACCTGGCCAGTTGATTATTGTATTGGAGTGTAAAAAGACAGAGTGCACTCGGTACAGGTATCAAAACAGGTTTTTTATTAACATACACATAAGAAAACATTTTTACACGATTTGATTTTGCCATTCCACCCGTCCTACATCGGAGTTGAAGTAGGCTGCAAAAATTAATATTTATGTATATGGATTTTTAAAACACAAAAAATTAAAATAAAAAAACAAAACATGCCATAAAAATAAATCTGCAGCCTTTTGTTTATTACATGGCATAAAAATAATACTGCAGCCTTTTGTTTACTACATGGCAGAACAATAATTCTGCCAGATTTGGAATAGTACATGTCACAACAAAGAAAATTATGCAGGCATTGGTTTTGCAGTACTACGTACCGTAATGTGACTAGGAGCCGCTCCTCAGGAGGAATCGCACGACGGAGCTGTGTGTCCTGTCTCTGGATGGCTTCTTGGACATGACCAATCAAATCCCTGAAGCTTTGTTGGGACATCCGGGTATAATCAGTAAATTTCTCCAGGTTTGCCTGGAGCTCGCTGTAGAGGGTATGGTACGCTCCACAGCTCTCCTGGAGTTCAATAATAGGATGTATCCACAAATGCCGCCGCTGCCGTCTTCGCTGTCTCTCTCTCTCCCTTTGTTGATGGCAAGCAACTTCATAAGCCTGAGCCATCCTGATGTCCAGATCCAAGTTGAAGTGAAAACTCTTCCAGCACAGATCCATGTTTCTCAAAGGAAAATGCAAGCAAATGTGAAGAATTCAGCTGCAAACAGGGTCTATATAAAGAATTCCCATAACACACGCCCACTGATGTCCCATTGGTGGAGTCTGTTGCAAGAATTTTTCAAGGATTTTCCTCCTGTGAAATGTGACACCTAGACTACCCATGCGCATAAAAAACGCAAACGCATGGAAAAACGCTTGAAAACGCATACAAATGCTGCGTTTTTTGTCGTAATGCGCACGATGATGCAATGAAAAATTGCAGCATTTACAAGCGTTTGCAAGCGTTTTTTGCATGCGTTTGATGTGTGCTCGAAACGCTGCACAAAATGGCGCAAGTGTGAAACTAGTCTAAAAATGTTATGTACAGCGCAGCGCAAGAGGGATGCATCCAGATACTTGCCACAGCGGGCATGCGCGCACGCCGAAGTCACCATATTGAAGAAGGGGGGAATTTAATGGAAAAAATATGATGTCAGAAAAACCATACTAGTGACGGTGTAACAATATCTAATACAAAAAGGAACTATTACAAAAGTGACCAATACAAATGAGCCATAAAAACTGACCAGTGCATAGTATATAAATAAAATCATCTACTATATAATCGTCTAATTCTGTCTGTCTGTAACGGAAATCCTGCGGCACTGATTGGTCAGGCATGGCCGGCAACGACCAATCAGTGCATTCGAACGACGCACGCCTCCATCGGGAGATCTGCGGCATGGAGGGAGGGAGAGAGAGAGAGATTCTAGAATACCCGATGCGTTAGAATTGGGCCACCATTATTACTATATTATATAGAACCACAGTTATAGCATAACATCCACAAATGTAAGCAGAACTAGTTCCTGATAATACATAATATATCTCAATAGGAATAAGGTAAAATTACAAATCAATGTGCAATATAAGATAATTGACTACATAATATCACATACAACAAGACTAGATATAAAAAAATCAATAAAAAACGACATAACAAAAGAAAAAAGAAAGAAAAAAGAAAGATGAATATACATAAAAGAATATATACAAAAGTAATACAAAAAGCATTAAAAAGAAAAAATATTAAAAAAATCAATTTTTTCCCCCTTAACCATAATATAGATGTAGTGTCCATTTCCCAACTAGTAGCATCCTTTCATTTTCCACCAGATGTCAGGACATTCTCCAAAGGACCAGTCGGGTTTATCCCGAAAATCAGATACACCCAGGAACTCGAACAGTAGATGGAATGACACAAAGAGATACGTGACTACATAAAGCAAACAAAAACACACCATATTAAAATCTAAAAGCAAGAATAATGACTTACTATAACCAACAGCACAGTTTATAGGAATGCTGCAAAGCTTAAATGCTCGTTCAAGCCCATTGGGGCCAAAGTGCCTAACGTCGTTATCCAACGGCATTATAGTTGTGACAAGATATGCTTCATATCGCCACCCCTAGTGCCACATCTAACTCGATCAATACCAAGCACCTGAATATCTTTAGAATTGCATCTGTGATGCATCCTAAAGTGGCGGGGAATGGTCTTTAAAAGGGCAATGTCTTCCACCTCAGCAGCCACCAAAATATCTCTAACGTGTTCATGGGTACGAACCCAGATTTCACGTGAAGTTAATCCAACATATGATAAATTACATATGTGCATCCGGTCATATAGACCACATGCGTAGTACTGCATGATATATAGTCTGTGATCTTAAAATCTCTGAGGCCATCTGCGGAGTAGAAAGACTTGGTCCTGACATGATTGCGACATGCCAAGCAATCACCACATGGATAAAATCCCCATTTACGTTTACCCGCCTCAAACGGATGAGGTGACCTAGCCACATAGTGGCTACAGACTAAGATATCCTTTAAATTTTTCCCCTTCCTAGCAGTCATAAGGGGTGAATCAGGGAGGCATTTAGCTAAAGTAGGTTCTGTCTTCAGGATAGACCAGTGCCTGCTCAGAATCTTCCTCATTGCCCCCATCGATGATTAAAGGTTGAGATAAAACGTATCCCCGAATCCTCCTGTTTGTCAATCTTCTTAGGATTAAGTAAATCACATCTTTTTGAATTCCTGGCATGAGTGCACCCCGTTTGATGCTCCTCTTTCTATAACCACGAGCCAGAAATCTCTCCCCAAGGTCCACATACGGTTTCTCAAATGCCTCCTCTGTGGCACAGATCCTCCTCATACGTAGAAATTGTCCAACTGGAATAGCTCTGATGGTAGAACTAGTATGAGAGGATGAGGCATGGAGGAGTGCATTCACAGAAGTATCTTTACGATATACATCCGGGATTTGGATGTTTCGCCCCCAGCAGTTCACCCCCAGCAGTTCGCCCCCAGCAGTTCGCCTCTGGGTACATTTCACCCCCGCACATTTTGTCCCCTGCATTTGGCCCCCAGGAGGTTTTGCCCCCGCACATTTCACCCCTGCACATTTCGCCCCCAGCAGTCCCCAGCAGTTCGCCCCCGGATGTTAGCCCCCAGCAGTTCGCCCCCGGATGTTTCGCCCCCAGCAGTTCTCCCCTGGATGTTTTGCCCCCAGCAGTTCACCCCCGGATGTTTCGCCCCCAGCAGTTCGCCCCCGGATGTTTCGCCCCCAACAGTTCGCCCCCGGATGTTTCGCCCCCAGATGTTTCACACCCAGCAGTTCGCCCCTGGATGTTTTGCCCCCAGCAGTTCGCCCCCGGATGTTTCTCCCCCAGCAGTTCGCCCCCGGATGTTTCGCCCCCGGATGTTTCACCCCCAGCAGGTCGCCCCCGGATGTTTCGCCCCCAGCAGTTCGCCCCCGGATGTTTCACCCCCAGCAGTTCGCCCCCCAGATGTTTCGCCCACGGATGTTTCGCCTCCAGCAGTTCGCCCCTGGATGTTTCGCCCCCAGCAGTTCGCCCCCGGATGTTTTGCCCCCAACAGTTAACCCCCGGATGTTTTGCCCCCAGCAGTTCGCCCCCGGATGTTTCTCCCCCAGCAGTTCGCCCCCGGATGTTTCGCCCCCGGATGTTTCGCCCCCGGATGTTTCGCCCCTGGATGTTTCGCCCCCAGCAGTTCACCCCCGGATGTTTCGCCCCCGGCAGTTCGCCCCCAGCGGTTCGCTCCCAGATGTTTCACCCCTGGATGTTTCACCCCCAGCAGTTTGCCCCCGGATGGTTCACCCCCAGCAGTTCGCCCCCCGATGTTTCGCCCCCAGATGTTTTGCGCCTTGATTTTTTGCCCCCAGCAGTTTGCCCCCGGATGTTTCACCTAGAGCATTTTGTCCCTGGATGTGTCACCATCTGATGTTTTGCCCCTAGCACTTTGACCCCAGATGTTTCACCCTCAGCTTTTGGGGTTAACATGCAGGGAGCAAAACATCTAGGGCTGAACATACCTGGGGGTAAAATATACAGGACCCCAATTGCTGGGGATTCTTGTGGCTGCCTTTTCAGCAGCTCTATTGGCTGGCCTTAAAGGAGTATTATCACCCTAGAACACAAAAAAACTGACATACTTACCTGTCGCAGCTGCAGTTCCTTGCCCAGAGTGCAGTCTAGCGGTTCCCCGTGACGTCTTCTCCTGCTTCTGGCTGTCTTTTCATCTTGCCTGGATCACTGATCCATGAAGCATGAAGAATGCCGCGGCAGTGAGGCCGAATATCTCCTGGCCGCTCACTGACATGACGTCACTCCTGCCCCATTCATCAGTCAATCCAGGGGGCAGGATGCCTCTCCTGTCACCAAAACACTTCTGCGCATGCGCAATGCCGTGATGAGATCAGGCAGAAGAGGATGCTGGGAAGAAGGAGAGGACTCGTGGTGGCCTCTGGATCCAGCATGGCGATCGCCAGCCCACACAGCCAGGAGAAGATCAGACAAAGATGAGCAGAAGACCTCTAGGTAAGTACCAGGAGGGGAAGATCGGCAGCATGCTTACCACAACATGATTGCTGAAAGCATGCTGCCTTATTTTGCTGTTCGGCATGAGAATACCCCCTTAATGCAGGCTATGTATGGAAGCAGCGGGACTGTTGACTGACTACAGGGTTAATCCCACCAACCATCTCTGCAGAACTGAGATATTGGCTTAGCTGCTACATGGCATATTTAACTCGGCCATAGCGTGCATAAATGTATTCCAGCCCCTTGGTAAATTCCTGCCAGTAAGGGCATGACTCTGAGTTGTGTTACGCACCAAATCCAGCATATTAGAGCCGGGTATTACAGCTCCTTTGAAAATAAACTCACTTTTATCATTCCACGATGTAATATTTGTGTTTTGCAACATCTTGTTTAGTAGAAGTTCTGCATTCTTTTTATATCGTGGATTTACATGACTTGCAATTTCATTGACAGCGGGACTTTTATCAATGGGTGAATTTGACAATTGTTGGTGATCAGATTCTGGAGTGTTAATGATCTTTAAAGTTGATAGTTCCTTAGCATCTTGTTTAGCATGAACCAAGTATCTCTGCAGTACATCACTATATTTTTTAATTTTCACGTCATCCGGCATGTCACGACGCTGTAAAATCTCACTAATTTCACCATCGAGACGTTGGATAACGCTTTGGCGAATGTCTGTAATAGGGGGCCGAAGTTTGATTAGCTCCTGCTTGGGAGCAAGATACATTTTCTTGGTATGTTCCATTATTTGCCGGTAAGCAGGCTTGTTATTATTGGGATTGCAAAGCCTAAAAGAGGACCTATAAAGCCACCAGTCTGCTTTAGTAGCTGCTTCTTTTTCTTTATGCTGTGAGATTTATTACTCATGGTTTTTATAGCTTTTCCCCACTTTTTTAGTATTTTTTTTGTCGCTCTTTCAGAGGGATTCGACCTTTTAAGATGTTTAATGCAATCTCCCCTATAGCTGTAATTAAATCATGACTCACTTTGCACAAAATAGATTTTCTGATAGAAGGCGGGGCCTTCACCAGTGTTTTTAAGAGCTTCCAGTTACGCCGTATTCTCTCTGACATCTTTACACTATGGTCGCTGTGTAGAATGTCTGATTTTGTTTAAAATTCACTTTTTAGAAGTATTTTTCTTTTGAACATACACAGCTGGTAACGCTGGAGGAAACAGGCCCGTCCTCAAGCGAAGGTCCTCAGGGGTATCCGCTCTTAAGTCTAGCAACAAATACCTATAAGGCACCCGCGTGGCTTCCTCAAAAGCTTCTAAGAAATAGCGTGTTTTTCCTGGATACATTTGTCGCGCTAGTGTTACAATTTGCAATTTATCCCGAGGGTTATTAAAAAGGACCATGTACTTTGTGTTTAAATTTATCGTGCGGCTTTTCTTTCCTTGACAAAATATGTTTTGTACCAGGTAGAAAATGCTGAGGTTTCTATGGTGGACATACTTGGTAAATGCTTTTTCTATTTCGCTGTTATCACTAGCACTCTCCATGAGATCGTCAACAATAGTCAAATTTACCTTTTCAGGAGGGAATAATTCATCATCTATGAATGTATGCGGCAGACCCTCCACAAATCTGATGAAGGGAAAAGAAAGAGAGATTTCATCATATAGTTTCTGCCAGCAGGAATAAAACCAAACAATATTATCAGGTTTATGAGAAAAATGTGTGTCAATATTAAGTAACAATTGTTTTACAAAGTAACTTTTTCCAGAATTAGACGGGCCTGCTAGAATACACGAGAATGGATGTTGCAAACGTGGGTCCATCACGAGTCACAATTAATATCCAAATGGCACGGTGGTAAAATCGTCTAATAGGCTGCGCTTTGTGTAAACACACTTTTGGGTTTTTCGAAGAAGTCTTGTTTCAACGGACCAGAACTTTTTATTTTTTACAATGCCGGGCTGCTCAACGATAATACGTTTTTGCGTTTCAGAATCGGAATTACGCGGGTAGTCCAGAACAAGATCTTTTAGACTGCTGAAATTAATAGATTGAGCATTACCAACATTTAATGTTATTCCCTTCACTTTTAAGACAGTTTTACCGGTGTTGAGTTTGTATCCGTAGGTCTTTGGGCCAGCAGATACAAACTCAGTGATGTAAGTGTCATCAGGTATCTCACTGGTCAATTCCCCCAGGTAATCACCTAAAGGAGGACTCCACTCACCTTCTCTCTGCACAAAGATAACAGAATCAGTATCGTGATAAAGGCACCTTTCCTGCAGCCTGTCCAGCAGAGAGTAAAGCTCTAGTCTAGCATACGCTGTTGTAAAACAGGCCATAAAAATGTTTGTGTTCTTGTTGATGGTGTGGTGCCCTTCTGTATATTTCCAATCTATTGTTGCGGTTTCATCATCAATAAAATGCAACATCGAAACATCGTAAGATGGTAAAAAAACATGTTGAAACAGTTCATCAGGATCGCTAATAATGCTGGTACATGGTAAATTAGATTTCTGGGCAAACTTTCCCCATAAAGAATTTAAGAAAAGTTTGGAGATCTGTCTCTTATCAGGGTTCTCTCTTATATTTTCAGAGCGTAACTGCACCCCTTTTTTGTCAAGAAAGGAATCAATGTACTGTTGTTTCTTACTGTCATCAGTGCACCAGCTAGGATAACCTGACGCCTCCTGCTTATCCCTAAGATGTAATTTAATGTACCGAGAAAACAGGCGATCACTGGTTTTAGGAAAATCCAAAATTTCATAGATGTGGGCTATCCTATAGCCTTTCTCTATGGCCATCTCAAGCTCTATAGTGCACCATGTACCTGTCAGAGCCCGCTCTTCATCACTATGTGTACATTCCTCTGTCTGCGAATTTACAGAGCATGTGTAGCAAAGAGGAAACAATAATTTTTTGTTGAGTTTTACCGGTAGAACAGGAAAAAATAAATTCATCGGAGGGTAGACCTTGACTTTGGCAATGCCAAAGTAATTTTTAATGAACCCAAATCCCTCATAGATAATGTGTGGATGACCAACGGGGTATGTTTTATTTTTGTTTACAAATGGATACAGGCTGGTGAAATCATAGTAATGTAGTGTCTCCCAGGTTTCAGTTGGTGATAAAGTTTAATGGCATTAGTACGTCCCCCATAAAGAGCATCGCGGGGGTCTAAAGGGGTAGGGAATTCCATTTGGAGAAGAAATGATTGAAGATTAGTATCTTTTTGAATCATTTCATTCCATTCATGTTCCCACAGGACTCTCACTGTGTAGCCACACCACTGCAGATAACGTTTTTTAGCTAAAAAGGCATAATATAATTGACCATAGGAGGTGTTTGTGACCTTATTTGAATCGTATTCATTATAGCAAATTGGGCACCCATGATAAAAACACCCCTGAAATTCGAATGCGATCTGTCTGTCATTAACATAGGCATAATCGTCTAAAAAATATTTCCCAACTCGTTTTTCACCACCTCTTAAAGCATGTTGGATTGCTATGTTCTCTGTGTGGGATACATACATGAGCCACTGTATAGCGGGTGATGAAAAGCGTTTTTGTGTCTTGTGATAATTATCACCCGGTAAAATGGCAATGGTCTTTTTTGGAAGAAATTTAAACCTGTACATTGACATACATACAGATGCAAGGGTTACGAGTTGAAAAGGATCAACACATCTGGACACTTCAATTTTTTTCTTTTCTCGCTTACAGTATATTTTAACATTTTTCTGCGTCATTTCCATGACACGCTCCCTGTAAAGTTCACATGAGTGTCTCAGAATCTCAACATCTTGTTTACAGTAAGACTTTAGTTCAGACTTAAAGTCAAAAGTTGTATTTTCCTGTTTCTCATACCACTCCATGAATTCCCCTTTCTCACTAGGTGACATGTACTCTACCCCATAATATTTTACAGCTGGTAGGGGACCCACATAGTTTTGATTTTCTTCGGTGTTAAAAAAGTGGGGGAAATGTCCTTTTGAACCTGAGAATCCCATAGCCTGTGGCATCTTACTAAGTTTCATTGGTATGAAATTTAGGGAGTCAATAAACCTCAGTTCCAAATGAGGCAGCGTTACACACAAGAGACAGCCGCCTCGGGATATCAATTTCACACAGAGTTTTTCAGAAATCAGTTCCTTAACAATAAAGTATGCATTGTATCTTCCAGCATTGTGGGCTATAAACGTATATCCAGAAAATTTACCAGATGTAAAGAATTGCACAAAATCATGAGTTGCTGATTTACCTTCAAACTCCCAGGAGGGGCTACCATACAGCGTTATAGCATAAATATAATTTGGGATGTGAGTACCTGTCTCCTGCATACATTCAAAGTCATAAAATATATATTGATCTGTCGCCTCCTTTGGTACATACCGGCGCATGTAACAAAGGTGCTCATCAAATTTATTTAAACGTCTGTGACAGACAGGAAAACGCAATCCTTTACATTTATGTTCAGAATCACCTTCTCTGGGGACAAAATGATGACATTTATCACAAAATATTTTAAGTCTGCAGAATGTTGGATTATCTGCAGATAAACGAGTGTGGTGATCTAAGCACTCACTGGACCGACAAAACACACGACAAATTGGACAGCGAGGTGGCTGATCCGTGTCGGTTCTCTCCACACAACTCTCTCTATGACAAGCCTTGCAAAAATATTGACACGAATGATTAAATTTGTGATGAAACAACGAATTGCATCTTTCACAAAAGTAATCCGCGCCGATAAAACCCTTCATATTTTTGATACCGTAGTAGTGATTATAATGATGCAATATGAAAATAGTTCTAGCATTAGGGGTATTACCTGTTTGAAAATATCGCCACTCGCCCTGACTGTAGTATAATACTTTAATGTTGATACCCAGATGTTTCTCAAAAGCTTCAATATCACTAAAACTTATAAGTTGGTCCTCAGGGATAGCCAGGGCCGCATATATGGATTTAGCACGATTCAGTAAAACTGTATCACCAACATCAGTGTTGGTGATCAGGGCGCACACGCTCGCTGCAAAGCACAGATTAGTGCTGTAATTGTTATAGTCATACAGCCAGCGACTCTTTTGCTTAATGATTTGACTACTCGCTATAGATTTCAGACATCTTTTTATGCCTCCGCGTCTGTTTTTAATAATTGTTACGACTAATTTCAGGGAGCTATTTGCTAAGCATTCAGCATTGCTTTGCAATGTGCGAGCTACGGCATTTAAGAATGCTTCAGAACTAAAATCCTCCCTTGTCTGTTTTGTAGTGAAAATGGGATCTAACGTGTCACCGCCTTCAAGCCTTAACTGAACAAAGTCTCCAGGATCAATGTCTCTGATGACTCTGTCCAGTAAAGACTGAATGGCTCCATGCACGATGTTTAGGGCCTCTACAAATGATTGAATGCAGTCTAAATTTACAAATCTGAAAGGATCAATATATATGCGAGCATTGAAATTGCGGACATCTCTTTGATGGTGATAAAAATGTTGTAAAAATACTGAATGATCTACGTCTTGTACATTATCATCAACATGACCATCAGATGCATCATCATGTCCATTTTCATCTACATCCCGTACATTTTCATCAACATGACCATCAGCTGCAACATCATATACATTTTCAGCCTGTGTTTCAAGAGGCTCAAAGCTTTGAGCGATTGGAGACACATCGGTGCTAACACCCCTAGGGGTATCATGGCTGTGAAATGAGGGACTCTGTGCATGTATCAACAGCTGAGGGTTTTGTGTAGTTATCGGTCTGTGAGTTGACTCTCGCAGACTTCTAGCTGCTAGTGAACGTCTTGCACTAACCAACAGCCTTCAAGCTCGTTTAATTGTTCTCGATCTATAACCCCTTTGTGGAGATATTTTAGACAACTTCTGCAAACCATAACCAACCAAGCCTAGTCACACTGAATTATTTTTATTTGATTTCACAATGACTAATGGCACATCTGCACAGTCTCTTTGGAACGCATATAGCTCATCAACAATGTCGGGTGTTGGGGCCGCTGTTTGTAACCTTTCATAAGTGTCACAGAAATATTTAAGTTGAACAATAGTGTTTTTGTAATTTAGGTACTGAGGTGCCACATCATGAAACACCTTATACTGTTCTTCAGGCCACACAGGGGTAATTAGGGTATTGTGTACTTTTTGTTTTTTACTTGCCCCCTGGGTCTGGGTTGATACTGTTCATCTCTTTAACCCCTTAACGACCGCCGATACGCCTTTTAACGGCGGTAATTAAGGGTACTTAAACCAAAGCGCCGTTAATTCACGGCGCTGTGATCTAATTGAATAGCGCCCCCCAGTGTCGGATTTTCTCCGGGGTCTCGGCTGCCAGGGGTAGCCGAGACCCCAGAGAACATGAATCGGTCGGTTTTTACCGACCCCCGCTTTTGCGATCGCCGTTATTGACCCTATAACGGCGACCGCAAAAAAAAAAAGCCGCGATTTTACATTTAATTTCTCTTTCCTCTGATGTGATCGCACATCAGAGGATAGAGAAATAGGGTCCCCGATCCCCCCGGTCCCCTCCCGGTACCTCTCCCTTGTCCTCCGTCCCCTCCCGGTGGTCCCGCGCCCGCCGGCGTCATCCGATGGGCGCCGCCATCTTGAAAATGGCTGGCGCATGCGCAGTGCACCCGCCGGGAATCTGCTGGCTCCGGCTGGCAGATTCCATTCATTATTTTGATCACTATGATAAACGATCATAGTGATCAAAATAATAAAAATAGTACATAACCACCCCGTTTATCACCCCCTTATATAGGCACACATAATGAAATAAAAAAAATATTTTTTTTTTCAGTTTTCCATAAGGGTTAGGGTTAGGGTTAGGCTAGGGTTAGGGTTAGGCTAGGGTTAGGGTTAGGCTAGGGTTAGGCTAGGGTTAGGGTTAGGGTTAGGCTAGGGTTAGGGTTAGGGTTAGGCTAGGGTTAGGGTTAGGCTAGGGTTAGGGTTAGGCTAGGGTTAGGGTTAGGCTAGGGTTAGGCTAGGGTTAGGGTTAGGCTAGGGTTAGGGTTAGGCTAGGGTTAGGGTTAGGGTTGGGCTAGGGTTAAGGGTTAGGGTTGGGCTAGGGTTAGGGTTGGGCTAGGGTTAAGGGTTAGGGTTGGGCTAGGGTTAGGGTTGGGCTAGGGTTAAGGGTTAGGGTTGGGCTAGGGTTAAGGGTTAGGGTTGGGCTAGGGTTAGGGTTAGGGCGAACTAGGATTAGGGTTAGAATTAGGATTAGGGATTAGGGTTGGGATTAGGGTTAGGGGTGTGTTGGGGTTAGGGTTGGAGCAAGAATTGAGGGGTTTCCACTATTTACCAACTTTGGGGGTCTAAAAATTTGGGTCTAAAAAATCACTTTTGTGGAAATAAAAAAGACTTTTTATTTTCACGGCTCTGCGTTTATAAACTTCTGTGACGCGCTTGGGGGTTCAAAGTGCTCACCACACATCTAGATAAGTTCCTTAGGGGGTCTAATTTCCAAAATGGGGTCACTTGTGGGGGGTTTCCACTGTTTAGGCCCATCAGGGGCTCTGCAAACGCAACATGATGCCCGCAGACCATTCCATCAAAGTCTGCATTCCAAAATGGCACTCCTTCCCTTCCGAGCTCTCCCATGCGCCCAAACAGTGGTTCCTCCCCACATATGGGGTATCAGCGTACTCAGGACAAATCACATAATAACTGTGGGGGTATGATTTCTCCTGTTACCCTTGTAAAAATAAAAATTTGGGCACGAAAAGATCATTTTTGTGGAAAAAAAATGGATTTCTTATTTTCACGGCTCTACGTTATAAAGTTCTGTGAAGCACTTGAAGTTTCAAAGTGCTCACCACACATCTAGATAAGTTCCTTCATGGGTCTAGTTACCAAAATGGAGTCACTTGTTGGGGGTTTCCACTGGTTAGGCCCATCAGGGGCTCTGCAAACGCAACATGATGCCCACAGACCATTCCATCAAAGTCTGCATTCCAAAATAGCACTCCTTCCCTTCCGAGCTCTCCCATGCGCCCAAACAGTGGTTCCTCCCCACATATGGGCTATCAGCGTACTCAGGACAAATCGCATAATAACTGTGGGGGTATGATTTCTCCTGTTACCCTTGTAAAAATAAAAATTTGGGGGTGAAAAGATCATTTTTGTGGAAAAAAAAATGGATTTCTTATTTTCACGGCTCTACGTTATAAACTTCTGTGAAGCACTTGAAGGTTCAAAGTGCTCACCACACATCTAGATAAGTTCCTTCATGGGTCTAGTTTCCAAAATGGAGTCACTTGTTGGGGTTTCCACTGTTTAGGCCCATCAGGGGCTCTGCAAACGCAACATGATGCCCGCAGACCATTCCATCAAAGTCTGCATTCCAAAATAGCACTCCTTCCCTTCCAAGCTCTCCCATGCACCCAAACAGTGGTTCCTCCCCACATATGGGGTATCAGCGTACTCAGGGCAAATCGCATAATAACTGTGGGGGTATGATTTCTCCTGTTACCCTTGTAAAAATAAAAATTTGGGGGCGAAAAGATCATTTTTGTGGAAAAAAAATGGATTTCTTATTTTCACGGCTCTACGTTATAAACTTCTGTGAAGCACTTGAAGGTTCAAAGTGCTCACCACACATCTAGATAAGTTCCTTAATGGGTCTAGTTTCCAAAATGGGGTCACTTGTTGGAGTTTTCCACTGTTTAGGCACATTAAGGGCTCTCCGAACGCAACATGGCATCCGATCTTAATTCCAGCCAATTCTGCGTTGAAAAAGTCAAACGGTGCTCCATCCCTTGCGAGCTCTGCCGTGTGCTGAAAAAGGGATTTACCCCCACATATGGGGTATCGGCGTATTCAGGAGAAATTGTAAAACAAATTTTGTCTTTGATTTTCTCTTTTAACACTTGTGAAAATAAAAAAAATTGGTTCTGAAGTAATTTTTTTCCAAAAAAAAGTTAAATGTTAATTTTTTCCATCCACATTGCTTTCGTTCCTGTGAAGCACTTAAAGGGTTAATAAACTTCTTGAATGTGGTTTTGAGCACCTTGAGGGGTCTAGTTTTTAGAATGGTGCCACTTTTGGGTATTTTCTGTCATGTACACCCCTCAAAATGACTTTAAATATGATGTGGTCCCTAAAAAAAATGGCTTTGTAAATTTTGTTGTAAAAATGAGAAATCGCTGGTCAACTTTTAACCCTTATAACTTCCTAACAAAAAAAATTTTGCTTCCAAAATTGTGCTGATGTAAAGTAGACATGTGGGAAATGTTATTTATTAAGAAATTAATGTGACACATCTCTCTGATTTAAGGGCATAAAAATTTAAAGTTTTAAAATTGCAAAATTTTAAAATTTTTTGCCATATTTCTGTTTTTTTCATAAATAAACACAAGACTTATTGAAGAAATTTTACCACTAACATGAAGTACAATATGTCACGAAAAAACAATCTCAGAATCAGCAGGATCCATTAAAGCGTTCCAGAGTTATAACCTCATAAAGGAACAGTGGTCAGAATTGTAAAAATTGGCCTGGTCATTAAGCTGCAAACTGGCTCTGTCGCTAAGGGGTTAAAGGATTTACAATTGCAAATTCATTAGACGTTCCTGCAAAAGTAATATCTGCAGGGTGT
Organism: Dendrobates tinctorius; assembly: GCF_039654945.1. NCBI lineage: Eukaryota > Metazoa > Chordata > Amphibia > Anura > Dendrobatidae > Dendrobates > Dendrobates tinctorius. Next base: position 550,288 of record NW_027361770.1, read on the forward strand.
ATAGTATGACACACATGTATATTGTCCAGATTAGAGGTCTTCTTACCCTCAGCAAGCTGATCAATTTCTCTGTTGATGGCTTCACGTTCAGCTTGTGGCACACCGTCGGCGGAAATGATTGTGTAATATTGGATGCAGCTGAGTCGGCGTTATATTTTCAGGCTGAAGACTTCGGTACTGCCTTCCTAGGTTGCTTGGGTTTCACAGGGCTTTCTTCATCCAACAGAACAATGATTGGTGAAAGCGGAGTTGATCTCACAGCCGGATTAACTCTTTGTGGGAGGTTCTGCGCTGGACCGTAAGTATGCTCCTGCAGTACTTGAGGCTGCAGCAATGGCTGTGCATCTTTTTTTAGCATATTCTTTGTATCTAAAAGAAAAAAGTTACATGTGTCAGATGTCCATGAAGCTTGAGTAACAATGGAAATGTTACATGTACCAGATAGTGAAGAAACACATATAAGTGTTTGTATAAAGATAGTATTTTAGGTTGTACCCCTTATGAGCAGGGGCATCATTAATTTTGCTTTAATTATTGTTTTGATAACTGTTACTTATGACTGGATGTCTTGGAATAACTGAATTATAAATCTCTGCAGAATATGTAAGCTCTATATAAATAAAGATTGTTATCATTATTACAGAAAAACTAAATATATACTTACAAGATTGTTCTGGGTATTGGTCTTCTCATGCTCTGGGTTAATAGGCGTCTCACTATTCACCGTCAGTGGGATGGCGGCATTTTCATTTGAATATAGCTTTTTTCTGGCTGCTCGTTTATCTGCTGTAAATAAAATAAAACTATTACACAGTCCTGAAATGATTTTCTTCATGATACTGATTATCTATTGTTTTCAAGCTCACAGTACCTTTTCGAATCAGCAGCTCCATATTTTTTGGTTTCCTGCTTGGCCTGATAGAAACCCTGGGAGCCCTAATCTTGAGCGATGTGTTTCGTGGTTTCTGCGGCTTTTTAGGAATGTTAGAAACCATGGGCCCATCAACATTATAGAATTCTTTCAAGTGTTGCTTACCTGTATAAGAAATTAGGGGAAATTTCATCCCTGCATACAGTACATACGGACTCTTTTTTCAAAGAGATGCTACTTTTTTCCATATGTTCTTACCTTTTTCATATGTTTGTCGCCTCCGCAGTGGATTTGCCAGATTTACAGGTTCAGTAACATGGACGTTTTCTTGCTTATCGGCCGCTTGCAGCATCTCAGCATCTGTATGAGAAATTGCATTTAGTTTCACGTCTACATATGATTAAAGCAGTTATTATACAAATATACAGCTTACCAGTGATAAGATAATGTGAAATTGCAGAGCTTGTTTCTCCGCCAGCGTTAAAAGCCACTCCTGCATTTATGGAATCCAAATCCAAAGTCTGATACACCTCAGAATAGTCGGGCCCTATAGACTCTTCTTAAAAAGAATGAAATATTATATAATTAATATACAAAACAAAACTTTAATCAGAATGTCTAACACTCCGCTCATTATATTCAATATAAGACCTACCTAGATGATCGAATTGTGTGCTCGTAAGAAGAGGCTCGGGTTGTTCCAAATCGTAGGTTTCCATCTTAACTAAAATGATTAAATGTGTGAATACTATTATACTTTTAAAATTATTAACTATAACTATGCTGCGGAAAGTACTATAATATAAAATTATAATCTAAGTCTATGCCGAAGAAATACATTTTATATACTATATGATAAATGATACAAAAGGCAAATAAAATTATAGGCGAACATCAATTAAATAATTATACATCAAATAAATACTGTATTAAATATCTAAATTTCTTCTAAATGAGTAAATCTATTCTAAGGAAAATACAGTGTGAACATCAAATAAATAATTATACATCAAATAAATGTTGTATTAAATATCTAAATTTCATCTAAATGAGTAAATCTATTCTAAGGAAAATACAATTATATCCTATATAATACATATTACTATACAACAATTGACAATAATATTAATTAAATAATGTGTTAATACTTACTATTTTAAAGAGTAGAAGTTGCTGCCCAGTATAAAAGGAAAACTGTCTCTGATGCTGAATGTGTAAGGACATCACCTAATGGCCTGTTTTAAAGCGAGACAGCAGGATCGCTCCACCTAGATTCACATCCCTGTTACGCCTCACCAAAAGGTCTCAAGCAAACAGCAGAAAGTCTACACCTCCAGTTAACACCCACAAGAGCCTCCCAGTTACAGCCCATCATGCTGCCCCAAGCAATCATGATATACTCATATTATAATGATATCAAGCATGATATATTTGTATTACATTCCACATATAATTTCATTTTATACATTTTGATTTTCTGATAAAGACGGCATTGGTTCATGAGACGATGTCTTCTAGACACGATGAAAAAATATTAGAGAACCAATATTTTACTCCTAAAGCCTCCGGATCATATGGCAGCATTGATAAATTATATAGAGAAACTAGAGATTATGGAATTTAAAGAAAATTGTGCGTGATTGGTTAAATAACCAGGATAGCTATTTGTTGCACAAACCCGTGAGAAAAAGATTTCTGACAAATAAGTTCATGGTCTCAAACATGGATGCATTGTGGCAAGGAGATTTAGTGAGTTTAATTGACTATTCGAAGGAAAATGATAATGTTAAATATATCCTTACCGTGATTGATTGCCTATCAAAATTTGCGTGGTGCGTAAGCCTTATCAAACAAGACTGGTGCCGCTGTAGCCTGTTCATTCGAGCTGATATTTCAAAATGATAAGCGCATACCGAAGAAATTACAGACGGATCGGGGCAAAGAATTTATTAATTTGTTGATGAATCGTCTTTGTAAAACGTATGATATTCTGCACTATCTTACGAATAATGCAGTTAAGGCCTCTATTGTGGAGTGGTTTAATCGTACATTAAAAACTCGAATGTGGCGGTATTTTACGAAAAATAACACTAATAGGTATATTGATATTTTGTTTTCAAACCAATTTTATTAAGGGGTTTTACAATAGTGAGGAAAAAGGGGTCTCAGGGAGGGGATGGGAGGGTGAGGAGGGAAGGGAAAAGGGGGGAAGGACCAAATGGTCCGAACAAGTTTTTATTTTCAAGACATTAGCGGTGTAGTATAATTAACTGGGTTATCTTATAACCAGAACAATACTATAACTATATGTTTAACAGTCGCCAGATTATCTCTGGAACAGAGAAAAGAACAAACAACAAAGTATCAGTGCAGCAATTGCTGTAGAGTTAGCTTGAGGGAAATAATGCAATCCATCTGAACCATTTGCGGGAGAAATGGCCAATATTATTGTTAATAGTGGCTAGTTTTAGTTCAAAAGATTTATGTAAGGAGATTTTGTCTCTTATATCTTCAATGGTTGGAATGTCCGGTCGTTTCCAATGAAAAGCTATGGAACTTTTGGTAATAAGAAGAATATGAATTATTAAAGGGGGAAGAGTTTGATTTAGTTCTTGTGGGGTGATAGATAGCAAGGCCAGTTGAGGTGAGAGGGTGATGGGTTTTTGGAGAAGGGAGTTTATTAGGAGAGAGATATCTCTCCAAAGAGGTTTGAACACCGGACAAAACCACAATATATGAAGAAGGTTCCCGTGTTGTCCGCATCCTCTCCAGCATAATGGGGAGATCTCTGGATATATCCTGGCTAGTCTGGCTGGGGTATAGTACCAACGGGAGATGATTTTCTGATGGGTTTCCAGAAGAGACATAGATAACGTGGCGGACATAGAGGAGGAACAAGCCTGCTCCCAGTCTGCTGCCCCTGGGCTTATCCCAAGTTCCGTCTCCCACTTAATTATATTATTTGTTTTGATGAATTCGTGGCTCTTATTGAACCACATATAAATGTACGAAACCCTCCAGAAAAGGCAATGGTTTATGTTGTTAGTGAGATTAAAGAAAGGTTCAGAGGATTTTGCGTCTTTCTTCCTAAGTGTAGTTGCTAATTCTTTTAGTTGAATATAGTCATAAAATGCTGATGATGGAATACTGAACTTGTGTTTCATATCGCTAAAGGAAGAGATGTGATTGTGTCCACAAAGATCCCTTAATTTTTTGACACCATGGTCGGACCAGATGGAGGGCAGTTCTAGCTGAAAAAGAGATGCAATCACGTTAAGGGATAGAGGTCCTAACGGGTCAGTATTAGTGAGGCCTTTTTGTTGTTTAGCTAAGAGACCCCAAGCTTCTAGTGTTGCGCGGAAGATTGGATGCGTGATAGAATGTACCTTTTTGAGAAGGATAGACTCCAAGACGAGAAGGGAAGGAGACCTATTGTTGTTTAACGCCTTTTCAATGTTGACCCATGCCGCAGGGTCCTCGGTTGACCACCAAGGGAGGCTGTTTTTGACAAGGAGTGAGGAATAGTAAGCTGAGATATTCGGAAGGCCAGCTCCACCAAATCTCCTGTTGCCATATAAAATATTTTTTGCAACTCTGGCTTTTTTCCCGTTCCAAACAAAGTTGTTTGTCATGGATTGAAGGTTGGTAAGGGCGGGGGTGGAAATGGGTAAAGGGAGTGATCTAAAAAGATATACTATTTTGGGGAGGATATAGGCTTTAAATGTTATAATTTTACCCCACCAAGAGAGGTTTTTCTCCCCATATATTTTTAGGTCTTTTGAGATGGTCTCTGTAAGGGATTTTAGGTTCAGAGGCATGAGGGAAGGGATATTATTGGTAAATTTAAGTCCCAAATATGTAATGTAGTCTGAAGTCCAGCTCCAAGGACAAGAGCGGCTGATGGAGTTAATTTGGTCGCTGTCTAGATGAAGGGATAGCATCTTGGATTTTGAAATGTTGACTTTGAAACAGGAAATGTCCGAAAACTTCAGCAGAAGTTCTTGGACTTTAACAATTGATTTGATTGGATCTGACAGGGTGAGAATAACGTCGTCTGCGAAGAGGCATATTTTATATTCTTTATCGCCTGCTTTAATGCCATGAATATCCGGGTTATCTCTGATAGACTGAGCTAGGGGTTCAATTGCAAGGCAAACAGTAGAGGGGAAAGCGGGCAACCCTGCCTTGTACCATTGGATATTTGGAGGACTTTTGAAAGGTGATTGTTAACGTAAACTTTGGCCGATGGTGCAGTGTATAATGCTCTAATGCTAGTGATTAGTTCATGATGAAAGCCAAATTTGGCTAGAGTGGCGAACAAGTAATCCCAATTTAATCTGTCGAAGGCCTTTTTGGCGTCAAGAGAAACTATAATGGATTTGGTTTTATGTGTATTAATGAGTTTCATAAGGTTGATCAATCTTCTGGTGCCGTCTGTAGATTGTCTATTGATTATAAACCCGATTTGATCTTTGTTGATTAGCTTAGGGAGTATGGAGTTCAGTCTGTTTGATAATAATTTAGCATATAGTTTGATGTCTGTATTTATTAACGAAATTGGCCGAAAGTTTTTCATGAGGGTTGTGTCCGAATTGGGTTTGGGGATAAGAATAAGGGTGGCCTCGAGCATTTCCTTGGGGAAATGGCCCAAAGTAGAAGCTGTGTTAAAAATTTTCGTCAAGTGGGGTGCAAGGATTTCGGCAAAAGTTTTATAGTAATTGTTCGTAAACCCATCAGGGCCGGGAGCTTTAAAGGTTTTAAGGTGGTTTATTGCATCTAGAGTTTCTTTTTCAGTGAAAGGAGATGATAGGGTAGATTTGTCAACTTCATCTAGTTTCGGGAGATTAATTTTGGTTAGAAAAGAAGTGATATCTGAATGACTTGGAGAGGGGAGGGAGGAATTTTCATTGATGTTGTAGAGATTCTCATAGAATGTAGCGAAGGAGTTAGCTATGTCCTGTGGGTGGGACAAGGGGGTATTTTTGGTGGAGAGGATGGTGTCAATCCTGTTTTTCCGTCTAGAATTTTTCAAGATGCTAGTCATATAGCGAGATGGCCGATTTAGATTCTGGTATTGTTTAAAGCGGTGGTTTTTGACTGCTGAGTCATGAAATGAGAAAATCAAGGCCCTAAGCTCCTGTCTGATCCTGGAGAGTTCTGAGCGTACGTCAATACCTGAATTGGGATTGTCGGTTATCATGGTTTCTTTGATTTTGATTTGATTCTGCAGATCTGTTATTTTTTCCCTGTTTGCCCTTTTATGTCTCGAGGATATCCTGATTAGGATTCCTCGCAGAACGGCCTTATGAGCATTCCAATAGGTGAAAGGGCTGGAAAGTTCAGTATCATTTTCTTTGAAGTAATTTCGTAAGGCTGTAGTAATCTCTGCATTATAGTGTGGAATATTGAGTAATGAGGAGTTGCATTTCCATAGGAACTGTTGGTTGGTGGCAGGGCCAACAGTGAATGTAGCTACTACTGGAGCATGGTCAGAGACCGTTTTAGGGTGGGTAGAGATGGAAGTAAATTTGGGAAGTGAGAAAATATCTGTTAAAATTAGGTCAATACGAGAAGCAGTGTGATGGACATCCGAATAATGACTATACTCGATTGAGGTCGTGTTTAGACAACGAAAAGTGTCAAAGAATTCGTTGTAATAAATCCAGTTGTTTAACGTTTCTGTTTTATGTCTATTGGGGGCTGAGGAATCCAATTTTCCATTTGGGACCATGTTAAAATCTCCTGCGAATATTAAGGAACCCTTCTTTATTAGGTTGATTTTCTTTAGAAGCTTATTTAAGAATCTAATTTGGCCCGTGTTGGGGACGTAGACATTTATAATAGTAAAAATTGAGTTATTGATGCTACAAACTAGGATGTGATAATGGCCTTTCTCGTCTCTTAGTTCTTAAATGAATTTAAAGTTGATGGAGTTTTTTTATCATAGTAAGGACTCCTGCCTTTTTCTTTAATCCCGATGATTCATATATGTGGGGGGAAGTTTTTGTGGGAAAAGTTAGGGTGAGCGCCTCTTTTAAATTTCATTTCCTGAAGACACACAACATCAGAACCCAGCCCGTTGGTCTCATGATATATTACATGACGCTTTCTAGGGCTGTTCAGGCCCCTGACGTTGTACGTGGCCAGGTTTATTTTCATTGTCAGTGTGGTGTTTTGTGGCTGAGAAGATACCTGTGATGCTGCTGTTCTTGGTGAGGTTGTGGCTGATGGAGAAGTTTAGGTTCAGATGGATAAGGTCAAGGGTGTATTGGCTGCAACTGAAGCACACAATAAAGGAAAAAACAAGACAAATTAGCAACAAGTTTGGTCAGAATAAACTTATAGGGACCAACAGGAGCAGAATTCTAAGGTGAACTCTGCTCAGTTCGGGGGAAAGTTCGTGTGAGGATTTCCCGGCGACATCTTCTGAAGGGAGAAATATGCTCATCCAAGAGTAGTTGAGGGAAGTAAAAGGTGGACGAACCTAGAGTCCAACTGATAACTAAACAATATATAAGGTAAACATTTTCGATGTGTTACTAAAGTATAGGCCTGTTGAAAGATAGTATTCCAAACGATCAAGCCTGGAGGAAGAGTTATCATAACTATAATTATAATAATAATATATAAAGTGTTACTGTGTTGAATTTCCTTGGGCCTAAACAAGACCCATGAGTCCCTGAAGATCAAGTAGAAGATTTGGAGTCCGGAGACGCCGCAGGCTTGCTTTTAGGTTTAATGTTCATAGATTTGAGAAACTTGTGGCCTTCTTCCGCAGATAGTATAGCAGTAGTTTTACCACTGTGGTGGACCAACAATTTAAGGGGAAATCCCCACTTGTATGGTATGTTATTATCCCTCAAGGGAATGGTAATATCTTGGAAGGATTTCCTACCTTCGATTGTAGCTTTGGATAAATCTGTAAATATCTTGAGATGGGAAAATGGTTCTGGGAAGCCGCCATTGTCCCTGATGGCATTTTGAATCCTCTCTTTTATATGAAAGAAGTGGATCCTAAGAATGGTATCCCTCGGGGTATCTTTGGGTAGGTGGGCCGGCTTTGGTAATCTGTGGATTCTATCGATAATTGTCTCTTGGGGAATAAGTGACGGATCAATTTTCTTGAAGACTTTTTGAACATACTCCTCAAGCTTGGCAGGGGTGACAGATTCCGGGATGCCCCTGATTTTCATGTTATTCCTTCTACTTCTGTCTTCTAAATCTGCTAGTTTTCTTTCCAGCCTTATGAGTTCAGACTTCAGTTGCTGATTTTCGTCTGCAGACATCTCTGTTTGTTTTTCTAACGACACCATTCTGGATTCATGATTTTCCAGTTTTTGATTAAACGTTTCAAACGTAGACTTAAAGATTTTCATTTGTGACTCTAATGTGGATTCTAGAGTGAGCTTCAGGTTATTATTAATTTTGTCGGCCAGTGAGGCCATATAAGCCTCGATGGTGTCATGGCTCGTTTCAACATGAGAGTCCAGTTTTGGTCTCGATTTGTCTGGGCTGGTATTTGGTGTTGAAGCCCAAGAATCATTGTCCGTGTCGTTTTTGGGGTCATTTAGAAAAGAAAGTTTCTCACTCCAAGCCCCCGGATTCCGTCTTTTTGAGGAAGCTGATGTATCCATGGAGTCAGTAATTTTGTGGGGCGTCCTGGATCTAGTAGGACTGATGGTATTCCCCAAATCGCAGGAAGGGTGAGATGATTGTCTCTTGCCTTTATCCGATTCGGCGGACATAGTAGTTGTGGAGGGAGTTTTTGGTTGTTTGAGGCTGTTTGATCTGTTTTGACTCATTTTATCGGTATGAATAGAACTAGGCTGCAGAGACAATGAGGGTGAATTGGGAAGTGGTGGCAGCGACTTTCGTCACCCTTTTTTTTTTTTTTTTTTTTATTTGTTTATTATTTTAATTCTTTTTTGTTTTAGTTTGATTTCGTGTATGGCAAAAAACCATCTGGGCAGTCCACCAGTGATTAACGTTATGTGGGGAGTTGAAGCCAGCAGCACTATGGAGCTGGATTAGAAGGCTGCTCCTTTGACGTAAGATACGCCGGATTTTACGCAAATTGCGTATGTGGAGTGCGCAGCTGTGAATCAGGAAGCCGCTCTGAGAGAAGAGAGAGCGGCTCCCGATAAGCCCTGAGGGGGCTAAGAACGCAATTGAAGGAGGATATCTTGGTGGTGGTGGGGGTGGCGAGGACCCCAGGAGCTAATTGCAGTGGGGACGGTGAATGGCAATGCCTTCCCGTGCCGCTGTAGCTACGGCAGTCGGGTTTATCAGCTGGGGGGAGGTGCTCCTGCGCAAGGCGCTTGTAAATATGGCTCTGAACCGCTGCCACAGATTCGCTCCTCAGGATTTTCCAGGCGGGTCTCGGGCAATTGTTCTGACCGCGGGAGGTTAGGTAGCGGAGGCAGGAGGGAAGGAAAGGCGTACCGTAATGAAGATGCAGCCACGGGCGGCCGAAGTCTGAATTTCAGGCGCGCGCTATTGCCTCAAGCCGCTCGGCGGTGTCAGCCGCGGCCAGGGAATGTCGCGCCTGCGCAGTGGGTTTTTTTTTTTTTTCTTTCTTCTGTAAAAGCACCTGAGTGCCCGTCAGCAAAAATTAATAGTCAATTGAAGAAATAAATCTTTCTGTGAACTATTATATGAGCGTCTTTGTCTCCGGTTACCTCAGAAATAGGCGGTAATCTTCTTTAGGAGCTCCTATGAGAGCCGTGGCCCAGGTGGGGGGTCGAATCAGGGCTGAGGGAGGGAGCCTGAGGTCCGGGATCCTCTATCCCTAGAGGGGGCTATAATAAGCCTGATATAAGCTCCTTTATGTGCCGAAGATGGTTCGGATGATTGCTGAGGGAGATTCTACCCCAATTCTTCAGGTGGGATCTGAGCCCAAGTAATACAGTCCGGGTATGGCCCGTAGGCCTCAACAGGCCCCGCAGTAAGTGTTAGGCCTCTCACGTACCAGACCTCAAAAGTCCGTGGGAACTGGCAAATAGGGCTCCGAAGGCCTGGGGTGTCACTCCTGAGTGACTCTGAGAGGATTTCTGTGAGGATTTAGCCTGGATGGGCTATGATTTCAGTTGATTTAGGGTGGATGTGCCGGGAGATCTTAGACTGCACGTCCTACTCCATGACAGTCTAGGCCACGCCCCCGGTATATTGATATTTTACCAGATTTGGTTGATAGCTACAATAAAACCTATCATTCTACCATTCGATGTAGACCAATTGATGTTACAAGCAAAAATTCACTACAAGCATGAAAAATAAACGTATTAAGCCTTCTTTTAAAATTGGCGACAATGTACGTTTGGTCCAATATAAACGTACATTTCTGAAAGCATATGAACAATCATATACCGATGAAATATTTATCATAACCGAAATTAACACAAAATTCCATTTTCCTCTCTACAAAATCGTGGATTTGTACGGAGAACCTGTGATTGGGTCATTTTATAAGGAAGAACTACAAAAAGTCACAGCAGATGAGAATCGCATCTACAAAATAGAAAAAGTATTAAGAAAAAAGCGCGTCAGAGGGTCCACCCTGTATCTTGTTAAATGGAAGGGATATCCGGAAAAATGTAATACTTGGATTAAAGAAAACCAGCTGACGGACCTCTAATCATGGATTCTAGATCATTTTATATTACCCTAGCGTGTAATGCGTCAAGTAAGCTATTCCCAGACAACACGATTTCGACTTTTACCACTAAACTGGCAAAGCCTGTACATCTTGTAGGCCCATATGAAGTTGCCCTCACAGAATTTCAGTATCCCCACACCTGGTTTACTTTCGAAAATAGCAAAGCTACGTTTTTTTCTTGGAAAACGAGGAGATGTTCTAAGAGAATATTTCGTAAAAGCAGGCTATTATTTAAATATTTCGGAACTTATAATGGCTATTAATGAGCGTATTGACAGCTTGAAAATTGCTTCGGAAGGCATTAAACTCCGCTATGATGAAGTGAAGAGAAGTGTTACTCTATCGGATTCACCCACGATATATTTTGCTCCAGGTCCAAAATTGGCTCATATTTTAGGGCTACCGCCTTATATTGAGGCCTATGATAATAGTGTGATTAGACCCAAGGAGAAGAACTACGCAGATATCATGAACGGATTTTATACCTTATTTGTTTACTCAGACATTATTAACCATCAACAAGTCGGAGATTCTTACGTCCAGCTTCTGAGAACTGCGCAGGTGACTGGTAAAAGTGGGGAGATCATCACACTTCAATACACAAGACCTGACTATGTACCTCTATGCAAACAGCACTTTGATTCTGTAAGCATCTCTATCTTGACTGATCAGGGTACGCCTGTTAAATTCAAGTACGGAAAAACTATTTTGCGATTACATTTCAGACCGCGTCGTGATTGACACGTCAAAATGGTGTCACAACGTGTTTACGGAGATCTGACCGTTTATGCCAGCTACTATATTGCTCAGACAGGCCACGGTTTAGAGGGTTTTCGCGGTGATGAGTACATGTATGGGGCTGGGCTTGCAGGAATATTTAGAGGCTTATTTAGAAAAGCAGTTCCTCTATTGAGAAAAGGACTAAAATTAGTAAAGCCCCATGTAAAGACAGCTGTTTCAAATATTGCTGAGGACGCCATTGCCTCTTTCTCAGCAGCCGCTATGAATAGGCTAAACACCCCTCCTCAGGAAGTCTCCGGTATTGTTTATGTTGCTAAAAAACAGAAAAAAAGAAAAAGGCGTGTTCGCTATTCACCCCACCAATGCTCATGAATAAAATCACACCCGCAAGACGCAAACGCCAGAAAAGAGTAAGACGCAGTGTTGAAGACATCTTTTAGGAAAATATATAAAATAAATATATTGTATATAAAATGGCCTTCATACATGATGCTTCGGTGGAGTGCATGAAATCAGAACTGGATATTTTTCAAATACCTCCTACGCAGGTTTCTGTCGAGAAATCAATATTTATAGAAGTTCAGCCTATTGCGGCTCTGGCGGACAATGCACCGCTTGAATTTTTCATATCGGGAAATGGTGAATATTATTATGATTTAAATAATACCCTACTTTACATAAGTTGCCGGGTCGTAAAACAAGATAATTCTGCCATCACGGATGGAGCCCGTGTAGCTCTCATTAACTATCCATTAGCGACTCTTTTTAATCAAGTTGATGTCACCCTGGGTGATCGCCTCATCTCACAATCAGACAATCTATATAGCTATAGGGCCTACATTGAAACTCTGCTAAATTACAGCGCACAGACTTTAGCCTCGCAATTAGTGTTGAGCGATACCGTCCGATACTTAAAAGTATCGGATCGGAATGGATCGGCCGATCTAAAAAAAATATCGGGTGTCGCCGATTCCGATACCGGAAGTCCCATTCAAGTCTATGGGACTTCCGGTATCGGAATAAGAAAAACCCTATTTTTCCCTTGTACAGCCTCTCTGGGGTCTGTACGGGCCTTTCAGGGGTCTGTGCCGGCCTGCCGGGGGTCTGTGCCGACTGCCCGGGGGTCTGTGCGGACTGCCGGGGGTCTGTACCGGCCTGCCGGGGGTCTGTGCCGACTGCCCGGGGGTCTGAGCAGCCTCGGGGGTCTGTGCCGACTGCCCGGGGGTCTGTGCGGCCTGCCGGGGGTCTGTACTGGCCTGCCGGGGGCTGTGCCGGCCTGCCGGTGGTCTGTGCAGGCTCCGGGGGTCTGTGCAGGCATCGTCTGATGGGACTACAAGTCCCATCGGGCGATGCCTGCTACCATGACAGTGATTGACAAATTAGTCAATAATGGGACAGTAGTAGTCCCATCATCCGGCTAATGTGTTGAATGTAAAAAAAAAAAAAATACATGCTACATACATGCTACATACATACTACATATATGCTACATGTAACATACATACTACATATATACTACATGCAACATACATGCTACATGCTACATGCATACTACATACATGCTACATACTACATACATGCTACATACATACTACATGCTACATACATGCAACATACATACTACATACATAATACATATATACTACATGCATGCAACATACATACAACATATATACTACATGCATGCAACATGCATACTACATATATACTACATATATACTACATGTAACATACATACTGCATATATACTACATGCTACATACATACTACATACTTGCTACATACATGCTACATACAACATATATACTACATGCATGCTACATACATGCAACATACATACTACATGCATACTACATACATACTACATACATGCTACATACATACTACATACATGCTACATACATACTACATACATACAACATATATACTACATGCATGCAACATACATACAACATATATACTACATGCATGCAACATGCATACTACATATATACTATATATACTACATGTAACATACATACTACATATATACTACATGCTACATACATGCAACATACATACTACATACATACTACATACAGTAAAAAAAAAAGTCCCTAGTCTCACTTTATGCCATTGCTGCGTGGGAATTTCCCATGCAGCAATGGCATAAAGTGAGACTAGGGACTTTTTTTTTTTACAGTGGTGGAGGAATACAGTGCGGAAAGATACCTACCTTCCGTCATTGTATTCCTGGAGCTGGTAGAGAACAGTAGCATCAGCTGATGCTGCTGTTCTCCACGCAAGATCGACGTGGGACCCTCGTGGACTTCTGCGGATCGGGGTAAGTATATTGGTGGTTTTTTATTTTGATATTTATTCCTCAGGTGACAATGGCTTCGGGGATCAAAGTGACAAGTGACGGTGAGTATGTACTCTATGTTATATGTACTGTATGTCTATATGTATGTATTGTATGTAGTATATATGTATGTTGCATGCATGTAGTATATATGCAGTATATATGTAGTATGCATGTTGCATGCATGTAGTATATATGTTGTATGTATGTTGCATGCATGTAGTATATATGTTGTATGTATGTAGTATGTATGTAGCAAGTATGTAGTATGCATGTTGCATGTATGTAGCATGTAGTATATATGTAGTATGTATGTTACATGTAGTATATACACTCACTGGCCACTTTATTAGGTACACCTGTCCAACTGTGTGTTAAGACTTAATTTCTAATCAGCCAATCACATGGCGGCAACTCAGTGCATTTAGGCATGTAGACATGGTCAAGACAATCTCCTGCAGTTCAAACCGAGCATCAGTATGGGGAAGAAAGGTGATTTGAGTGCCTTTGAACGTGGCATGATTGTTGGTGCCAGAAGGGCTGGTCTGAGAATTTCAGAAACTGCTGATCTACTGGGATTTTCACGCACAACCATCTCTAGGGTTTACAGAGAATGGTCCGAAAAAGAAAAAAAAAACAGTGAGCGGCAGTTCTGTGGCCGGAAATGCCTTGTTGATGCCAGAGGTCAGAGGAGAATGGGCAGACTGGTTCGAGCTGATAGAAAGGCAACAGTGACTCAAATTGCCACCCGTTACAACCAAGGTAGGCAGAAGAGCATTTCTGAACGCACAGTGCGTCGAACTTTGAGGCAGATGGGCTACAGCAGCAGAAGACCACACTGGGTACCACTCCTCTCAGCTAAGAACAGGAAACTGAGGCTACAATTTGCACAAGCTCATCGAAATTGGACAGTAGAAGATTGGAAAAACGTTGCCTGGTCTGATGAGTCTCGATTTCTGCTGCGACATTCGGATGGTAGGGTCAGAATTTGGCGTAAACAACATGAAAGCATGGATCCATCCTGCCTTGTATCAACGGTTCAGGCTGGTGGTGGTGGTGTCATGGTGTGGGGAATTTTTTCTTGGCACTCTTTGGGCCCCTTGGTACCAATTGAGCATCGTTGCAACGCCACAGCCTACCTGAGTATTGTTGCTGACCATGTCCATCCCTTTATGACCACAATGTACCCAACATCTGATGGCTACTTTCAGCAGGATAATGCGCCATGTCATAAAGCTCGAATCATCTCAGATTGGTTTCTTGAACATGACAATGAGTTCACTGTACTCAAATGGCCTCCTCAGTCACCAGATCTCAATCCAATAGAGCATCTTTGGGATGAGGTGGAACGGGAGATTCGCATCAGGGATGTGCAGCCGACAAATCTGCGCCAACTGTGTGATGCCATCATGTCAATATGGTCCAAAATCTCTGAGGAATGCTTCCAGCACCTTGTTGAATCTCTGCCACGAAGAATTGAGGCAGTTCTGAAGGCAAAAGGGGGTCCAACCCGTTACTAGCATGGTGTACCTAATAAAGTGGCCAGTGAGTGTATGTATTGTATGTAGTATATATGTATGTTGCATGCATGTAGTATGCATGTTGCATGCATGTGGTATATGTATGTTGCATGCATGTAGTGCATGTATGTAGTATGTATGTTACATGTAGTATATGTAGTATATATGTTGTATGTATGTAGCATGTATGTATGTTACATGTAGTATATATAGTATATGTATATAGTATATATATATGTATATAGTATATAGTATAGTATATATATTAGTATAGTATACATTGGGGAACAGAAACCTGCAGTTCCAGCAAAGGTAATAGGTTTTTGACAACTATGAGAGACAGTTACCTTTCACAACTGGTTCAGGACCCAACAAGAGGGGGGGCACTGCTAGACCTAATATTAACCAACAGGCCAGTCCACCAACCAAATATAAGGGTTGAGGGTCACTTGGGTAATAGTGATCACAAAATAATAAGTTATCAGGTGTCCTTTAATAAGATATGTAGTAGAGGGGTTACAAGGACACTAAACTTCAGGAAGGGAAATTTCCAACGGATGAGAGATGATCTTAGCGCAATACACTGGGATATCCTGAGACTTAAAAGTACACAAAGAAAATGGGAGACGTTTATTAGCATCCTGAATAGGACCTGTGCACTATATGTACCGTATGGGAATAAACATGCTAGAACTAGGAGGAAACCACTATGGCTAAATAGAGCTGTAAGGGGCGCAATAAGTGACAAAAAGAAAGTATTTAAAGGATTAAAGCAAGTAGGTAGTGATGGGGCATTAAACAAATACAGAAAATTAAATAAATTCTTTAAAAAGCAAATCAAGACAGCAAAGATTGAGACAGAGAGACTCATTGCCAGAGAAAGTAAAAATAATCCCAAAATATTCTTTAACTACATAAATAGTAAGAAACTAAAAAATCATAGTGTTGGACCCCTTAAAAATAGTCTGGGTGAAATGATGGATGAGGATGAGGAAAAAGGCAATATGGTTAATGATATTTTGTCAACAGTATTTACACAAGAAAATCCCATGACAGATAACAAGATCAGTGATAACAAAAATTCTCCATTAAATGTCACCTGCTTGTCACCTGCTTATCCCAGCAAGAAGTACGTCGTCGTCTAAAAATCAGTTGAGATCTCTCTTGGCTCGGACGGGATACACCCCCTAATACTGCAGGAATTAAGTACAGTCATTGACAGACCATTATTTTTAATCTTTAAAGATTCCATAATAACAGGGTCTGTACCACAGGACTATATTCAAAAAGGGGACAAAAACTGAACTTGGAAATTTTAGGCCAGTAAGCTTAACCTCTACTGTTGGTAAAATTATGGAGGATTTTCTAAGAGATGCCATACTGGAGTATCTGAAGAAGAATAACCTCATGAGTCAGGGGTGGGCTTGGGCCAAGTGGCATAGAGGCAAAAGCCCCCCAGGCCGCTCCTCCAACATCTGTATAGGGCCGGCTGCACAGCAAATTGTGCAAGGCCATGTCCACTGTACTGTGACATGGCCAGCAGCAGACACAGCCGTATCACAGTCTATCACGCCGGGGCTGGGATCTGTGCATGGCCATCTAACCTTGACGGCTGCGCAGCTCCGGCTCCCTCTATGTTCTCTGTACCTCTGGGTCAGGTGTCGGGCGTGCACGATGATGTCATCGCTCATGCGCTGACATGTACCGGACTTTGGAAGCAGAGAGGCCCTGCTGGGGAGCGACTGTGAGGTAAGTATGAAAACAATTTTTGTTTTCTTTATAAAATAAATTAAAAGGGTGAAGGGTGAGGGTAACTGCAAGTTATGAAGTGGGGGAGTGTAAGGGGGACTGCACAAGATGGAGTTTGGGGGATAAAGGAGATTGCACATGATGGAGAGGGGGTAATTGAGGTTGCATATGATGAAGTGGGGGAGTGGGGCTGTACATGATGAAGTGGGGGGAGTGGGGCTGTACATGATGAAGTTGGGCTGCACATGATAGCGTGGGGCTGCACATGATAGCGTGGAGCTGCACATGATAGCGTGGGGGTGTAAGGGGGACTGCACATCATGAAGTGGGGGGTAAGGGGGACTGCACATGATAACGTGGGGCTGCACATGATAGCATGGGGCTGCACATGATAGCGTGGGGCTGCACATGTTGAAGTGGGGGGAGTGGGGCTGCACATGATGAAGTGGGGGGAGTGGGATTGCACATGAAGAAGTGGGGGAGTAAAGGGGACTTCACATGATGAAGTGGGGGGTGTAAGGGGGACTGCACATGATGAAGTGGGGAGTAAGGGGGACTGCACATGATGAAGTGGGGGTAAGGGGGACTGCACATGATGAAGTGGGAGGTAAGGGTGACTGCTCATCATGAAGTGGGGGTAAGGGTGACTGCACATCATGAAGTGGGGGGTAAGGGTGACTGCACATGATGAAGTGGGGGGAGTAAGGGGGACTTCACATAATGAAGTGGGTGGGTAAGGGGGACTGCACATGATGAAGTGTGTCTGAGGGGGGACTGCACATGATGAAATGGAAGGAGGATAGGGGACTGGAAATGCTGAAGTGAGGGAGTGATAGGGGACTGCAATGGATGAAGTAAGGGGACTTCAAATTAAATTAAAGTGTGGGGACTGCAAATGATGAAGTGGAGGAGAGTACGGAGGACTGGAAATGATGAATTCAGTGTGAATGATGGTGTACAGCAATTTAATTGAAGGAGGGGGGTGGGGAGAGCAAATGATGATCTAGGGGAGAACAAATAATGAATTTTGAGGGTGGGAGAGTAAATGATGTATTGAATGTTGGGTAGAGCAGTTGATAATGAATAGAGGGTGGGAGAGAAAGACATGTCAATGAATTGTGGTGGGAGGGGCATGTAAATATAATGAATCGGGGTTAGGATTAGAGTGGGAGGTACATAGTAGGGGACATTGAGGATGAAGTCATTGGTAATGAATTGGGGGAAAGAGTACAGGTGCTAATTAATTTATATATTAAATGGAGAAAGTGGCTATTCATAGTTAGTAGGTGCACAGTGGTGGATTATAATTTATATTTGGAATGGTGGGTTGCATAATAACCATATTTTATTATTATTTATATAGCACCAATGATTCCATGGTGCTGTATGAGAAAATGTTACATACAAATTACAGTTATCACTTACAGTAAACAAACTAACAATCACAGACTGATACAGAGGGGAAAGAACCCTGCCCTTGTGGGCTTACATTCTACAGGAAGGTGGGGAAGGAGACAGTAGGTTGGGGGGTTGCAGCAGCTCCAGTGATGGTGAGGCGGTAGCTCCAGTAGTGGTGTGGAGGCAGTGGGGATCATTGGAGGCTGTAGGCTTTCCTGAAGAGGTGGGTTTTCTGGTTCCGTCTGAAGGATCTGAGTGCTGTTGATAGCCGGACGTGTTGGGGCAAGGAATTCCAGAGGATGGGGGCTATTTGGGAGAAGTCTGGGAGGCAGTTGGGTGAGGAGCGAATAAGTGTAGAGGAGAGAAGGAGGTCTTGGCAGGATCGAAGATTACATGAGGGAAGATATCGTGAGATTAGTTCAGAGATATATGGAGGAGACAGGTTATAGATGGCCTTGTAGGTCAGTATTAGTAATTTGAATTGGATACGCTGAGGGAGTGGGAGCCAGTGAAGAGATTTGCAGAGAGGAGAAGGGAAGGAGTAGCGAGGAGAGAGATGAATTAGTCAGGCAGCAGAGTTAAGGATGGACTGGAGAGGTACAAGGGTGTTAGCAGGGAGGCCACAGAAAAGGATGTTGCAGTAGTCGAGACAGGAGATGATGAGGGCATGCACAAGCATTTTAGTAGAGTGAGGGTTGAGGAAGGGACGGATTCTGGAAATATTTTTGAGCTGGAGACGGCAGGAGGTGGAGAGAGCTTGGATGTGAGGTTTGAAGAACAGGGCAGAGTCAAGGGTTACTCCGAGGCAGCGGCCTCTGGTACGGGGGAAAGCGTGATGTCGTCAATTGTTATAGATAGGTCAGGTAAGGAAAATCTGTGAGATAGGGGAAAGATGATCAGTTCAGATTTGTCCACATTCAGTTTGAGGAAGCGGGGGGAGAAGAAGGAGGATATGGCTGATAGACACTCCGGGATTCTGGAGAGCAGAGAGATGTTTTCTGGGCCAGAGAGGTAGATCTGAGTATCATCGGCATAAAGGTGGTACTGGAATCTGTGGGACTTTATTAGTTGCCCCAGGCCAAGTGTATAAATTGAGAAGAGTAGGGGTGCTAGAACAGAGCCTTAGGGGACTCCAACAGAGAGAGGGTGGGATGAGGAGGTAGTGTGGGAGTAGGAGACGCTGAATGTGCGGTTGGAGAGGTATGAGGAGATTCAGGATAGGGCGAGGTCTTTGATGCCAAAGACCTGAGAGGACCTGTAGTAGGAGGCAGTGGTCAACTGTGTCGAAGGCAGAGGACAGGTCTAGGAGCAGGAGTATAGAGTATTGTCAGTTAGCTTTGGCTGTAAGTAGGTTGTTAGTAATTTTGGTCAAGGCTGTCTCAGTGGAGTGATGTGGGGGCGGAAACCAGATTGTAGATTGTCAAAGAGCAGGTTACATGAGAGACGGGAGGAAAGTTCAGTGTGGACATGCTGCTCCAGGAGTTTTGAAGTGAATGGGAGCAGCAATATTGGGCGATAGCTGGACATAGCGGTTGGGTCGAGGGCTTGCTTTTTGAGGATAGGCATGATTGTGGCATATGTGAAAGCAGAAGGGAAGGTACCGGAAGTTAATGATAGGTTGAAGAGGTGGGTTTGGGATGGGATAAGAGTGGTGACAAGGTTGGGGAGGAGGTGGGTTGGGATGGGGTCGAGTGCACA
The DNA here is from genome assembly GCF_039654945.1 of Dendrobates tinctorius. Taxonomy (NCBI): domain Eukaryota; kingdom Metazoa; phylum Chordata; class Amphibia; order Anura; family Dendrobatidae; genus Dendrobates; species Dendrobates tinctorius. The sequence goes on from NW_027361770.1 coordinate 570,261, forward strand.
AGTGGTGAGGTGTGGTTGTGGGTGCACCTCTTGTATTCAGAAGTGCAGTGTAGAAGAAAGGGAAAAAGTGGGGAATGTGCTCTGGAAGTGGTGCTCTAGGTAACTGTGTTATTTTATGCAGAGACGAATCCTGGCTGGAAGAAGTGATGGCAGTCTATTCTGGATGAAAAAGAAAAGCAAAGATGAAGGACTTCAGCTAGAGATGTCACTGGTGAGTCAGTGTGTTACCTGTACACTGACACTATACACTGACACTGTATACTATATACAGAGCTCCTGTGTATAATGTCACTGGCAGAGGTGATCACTGTATTACCTGTACACTGACATGATATACAGAGCCCCTGTGTACATTATCATCGGTGATCACTGTATTACCTGTACACTGACACTTTATACAGAGCTCCTGTGTATAATGTCACTGGTGATCACTGTATTACATGTACACTGACACTATACACTGTGTACTATATGAAGTGGTCCTGTGCATAATGTCACTGGTGATCGCTGTATTACCTGTACACTGACATTATAAACAGAGCTCCTGTGTATAATGTCACTGGTGATCACTGTATTACATGTACACTGACATTATAAACAGAGCTCCTGTGTATAATGTCACTGGTGATCACTGTATTACATGTACACTGACACTATACACTGTGTACTATATGAAGTGGTCCTGTGCATAATGTCACTGGTGATCGCTGTATTACCTGTACACTGACATTATAAACAGAGCTCCTGTGTATAATGTCACTGGTGATCACTGTATTACATGTACACTGACACTATACACTGTGTACTATATGAAGTGGTCCTGTGCATAATGTCACTGGTGATCGCTGTATTACCTGTACACTCACACTATAAACAGAGCTCCTGTGTATAATGTCACTGGTGTTCACTGTATTACCTGTACACTGACACTATATACAGAGCTCCTGTGTATAATGTCACTGGTGATCCCTGTATTAGCTGTATACTGACACTATATACAGAGCTCCTGTGTATAATGTCACCAGTGATCACTGTATTACTAGGGATGAGTGAGTATTCTCGTTAGGATTCGGTACTCGGCGAGTAATGCAGTACTCGCGGTACTCAAATCCTAGCGAGTAAATGGGTCGCCCTCACACCCAGGCCAGTGGGGTACTCGGTATCGGGCCGGTGTCAGGGGGAATGTGTGTCACAGCAGCGGTGACCCGGTCCGTGGCGCTGGGCGCCCAATATCAATGGCGGTGATGTTAATGGTGTAATAGTTTATTTGGATAGTTCGTGACGCCACCCGTGGTGTTTGGCAAGTAAGATGTTGAGCCAACGCTGCATGCAGATCCACTGGGACTGATGGTGTGGTGCAGCAAAGATGGTGTAGCTCCCCACAGGTGGAGCTGTAGTCCCAGGGCAGTGTAGGTGCAATGGATGAGGAGAGGCGCAGAATGGTATAGATGCTGGTTCCCAGGTGTAGCGGTGCTGGAATAACTGAAGGACACCAGAGTATGCGGTTTCAAAGCTTTACTCACTGTTTGCAGTTCACACAAATGCCTGCCTCCGCACTGTGTTCTTCAGGTCAGGGCCCCAGCCAACCTCCAGACAGGATAGGATTCTCCCCTCCACACTCCACCAATATGTACCTTACTGAACGGACTCCTCCATTGCGCCTTTAAGTGCGAAGCACTCCAGTACTTACTTACCCTGGAATGCCTCTCTCTAGGTGTTCCTAGTCTCTACTTGTATGACAGACAGCTGTAGCCTGCTTCGGGGACTCCTCTCTGCCTCCCGGCTCACTATCCAGTTGCTGTTGTGTCCCAAGTCTATGATGGGAGTAAGGCGTTAGTGGCTCACTACTCCTCCGGTGTCTGTTGCCGGACATAAAGATCCAATCAACCTCGGGGACCGGGCCCCGGCCTTTGCGCTCTGGACTGGAAGGGTTCTCTCTCTTTCTCAACCTGCTTCCCACCGTCCTTCTATTCTCCTTTGTTCCGATCTGTTCTATCTCTCTTATGGAATCTGTAGTCTCCAGTCTACGTCTCTTTCTCCTTCTCTTCCTTCCCGTGCCAGCTGGCCCAATTCACTGGGGCAGCTGCAGCACTCCTTCCTCCATCCCTTCTTCCAGGGATCCCCACTCCTCACGGAGTGGCTATCCTCTCCTACTCCTCCTTCCCTCTTCTGCAGACTCACTGACTGACTGACTGACCTGAAATCCTACACCTTCCCTCTCTTTTATATCTAACTTCACCCGCCTCCCCAGCACCTCCCATGTTATGAAGCCAGGGACCACAAAAGGCATCCTATGACCTTTCCAGCATAAAGCATGGATGGGTGCATGCTGTACTATCCTGTGTTTCAGAACACATGACACATGAACAGAAAATGAACAGGTCAGTAAGACCCTGTTCACACCACCCAAGAACTAAGACACAGAAAAACCACACAGTATGACAAACGTGCATAAATACTCTGTTGTAAAATATACTGTATGTAACAGTAAGCAGCAAGTGCTAGTAAAAGATGTTAACAAAACCAGGGTATTTTGTTGATACTTTTTTTGCAAAAAAAATGTACTCTAAGCCACTCCACCACGTCACGGTATACCCTTCTCGGAGCAGTCCTATCTAATATATTTAAAACCTGAACATGTGCACAATACCTTCATGAGCAGGGTTCAGAAAGGTGCTGCCCGGTATGGGCTCGCTGGGCAAAATGGCTTTTTATGTGCATGTCCCAAAGGAGAGAGGCGGGGATCTCCCAAAGCTTGCATAAGCAAGAAATCAATAGATTCAGAACACATGACACATGCACAGAAAATGAGCAGGTCAGTAAGACCCTGTTCACACCACCCAAGAACTAAGACACAGAAAAAACACACAGTATGACAAACGTGCATAAATACTCTATTGTAAAATATATGTAGCAGTAAGCAGCAAGTGCTAGTAAAAGATGTTAACAAAACCAGGGTATTTTGTTGATATGTTTTTTTGCAAAAAAATGTACGCTAAGCCACTCCACCACATCACGGTTTACCCTTCTCGGAGCAGTCCTATCTTATATATTTTTATACCTGAACATGTGCACAATACCTTCATGAGCAGGGTTCAGAAAGGTGCTGCCCGGTATGGGCTCGCTGGGCAAAATGGCTTTTTATGTGCATGTCCCAAAGGAGAGAGGCGGGGATCTCCCAAAGCTTGCATAAGCAAGAAATCAATAGATTCAGAACACATGACACATGCACAGAAAATGAACAGGTCAGTAAGACCCTGTTCACACCACCCAAGAACTGCTTCCCACCGTCCTTCTATTCTCCTTCGTTCCGATCTGTTCTATCTCTCTTATGGAATCTGTAGTCTCCAGTCTACGTCTCTTTCTCCTTCTCTTCCTTCCCGTGCCAGCTGGCCCAATTCACTGGGGCAGCTGCAGCACTCCTTCCTCCATCCCTTCTTCCAGGGATCCCCACTCCTCACCGAGAGGCTATCCTCTCCTACTCCGTCTTCCCTCTTCTGCGGACTCACTGACTGACTGACTGACCTGAAATCCTACACCTTCCCTCTCTTTTATATCTAACTTCACCCGCCTCCCCAGCACCTCCCGTGTTACGAAGCCAGGGATCACAAAAGGCATCCTATGACCTTTCCAGCATAAAGCATGGATGGGTCCCTGCTGAACTATCCTGTGTGTGGGGTGCAGGTGTTGGAATGTGAAAGGGACTTCCCACCCTACCTGAATGGTGGGGTACCACACCTTAGGAGAAGGTGCAGTATCTCTGTGGCGACTGAAGCCTCAGGGGCGCCACATAAATTTCACTGCTCGCCTCGCAATATTTGGGTCTCCCGCCCGGCATATGTTAGCCAATCACAGTAAAGCCACCACCTTCTTTGTTGGGGCATTATTGTGATTAGCTGACCGCGCAGCATCATAGTCATAGCCTATGACTCATAGGCTATGTGTGTGTAGAGAATGTGTGCGGGGGTCAGTGAGGATGTGTGTGTGCGGAGAATGTGTGCGTGTCTGTCTGCGGGGCTGTGTGTGTGTCGTGTCTGTGCAGGGCTGTGCCGGTCTGTGCCGGGCTCTGCGGGGCTGTGCCGCTGCTGTGCTGGGCTGTACCGGCCTCTGCCGGTGCTGTGCGGGGCTGTGCCGGTGTCACGCCTGCCGCTGCAGCCGCTGTATCTGCCTCCGCTGCCTCTGCTGCCACTCTCGCTGCAGCCGCTGCCCCTGTCGCCGCTGCCTCTGCCCCGCTATCGTGCATGCGCCACCCGCCATGCCCCAGCATGCTCACCTCTCCCGGCGTGCTCCCAGAGGGGGCGTGCGTCACCCAGCTCCCTCACTTCCGGTCCTGCAGCCGGCTTCTCTCCCATCGGGCGCGCATGCGCCCCTCACATCGCAGACCCTGTGGCACACTTTCCTGGCTGAACCTCTCATCCCTTTTCCTCCATGATCCTGGAGGACCCTGACCCGGAAGTCCTGCAGCGCACATCACTTGTGTTTTCACGTTTAATTCTAGCCCACGCTTCCCTGTCTTCTCCTGCCTTGCATTCCGTCCTGCACCTGAGCGCAGCCATACCTCTTATTGTTCTCCTCTTGTGACCTCCTTGTGTTTCTTTCTAGTGCCCGTCCTCTCCAGCCTGTGCCTGCCTCCTCCTGTGCCATCAGTCCCTTATCCTCAGCCGTCTCCTTCCGGACCTGCAGCAGTCTCCCCTGTGTTCTCCGAACTCTAATTCCCATCTTCCTGTCCGCCACCCTTCTGTGCCTCTCCAGCTGTCCCCGGGTATCAGCCTCCGCGGCGATAGTCTCCTCAGGGCCTGCCCCTAACGCTCCCTGTAGGTGGGGATCCACCTTGCCAGCTCGCCCAAGGGAGGTTCATCGTCGCGGTCCTGCAGGTTCACCTCTGGAATCTCCCTAGCACCACAGTATAGTCAGGCCATGGACCCCGCTGGTACCTCAACCCCAACCCTAAAGGAACTCTTGTTCTTATGGGAGAATCAAACAAGGATAATGTCTTTCCTCAAATCCATGGAGTCCCGGCTGTCGTCCTTACAGGCCTCTGATCCTGGGAATGCCTCCCAGCTGGCCGGCCTCCAACAGGAGCTTGCCCAGCAGCGAGACACTCAGGCCCACCTTCTAAACTATATGGCTTCAGTGGATAATCGCCTCCAGGCCCTTCAGACCGTTGCTTCTGCCCCGGTTCAGGCTGCAGTTCCACACCCGCTGCCCCGTTTGGCGAAACCCTTGCGGTATAGTGGCGATCCCAAATTGTGTAGGGGTTTTTTAAATCAATGCCAGCTACACTTCAAGCTGTTGCCACAGCAGTACCCCACTGATCGAGCCAAGGTGGCCTTTGTCATGTCCCATTTAGAGGGGGGAGGCTTTAGCCTGGGTAAATCCTTTCTGGGAAAGAGATGACCCCTTAGTCTCCCAACTTTCTACCTTCCAAGACACCTTTCGTAAGTGTTTGATGAGTCAGGCCGCCTAGCCTCTACTACCGAGTCGCTTATTAATCTTCACCAGGGCACACTCTCGGTAGGTCAGTACGCCATTCGGTTCCGTACCTTGTCCTCTGAGCTGGGTTGGAACAATGAGGCCTTGGTAGGAGCATTTTGGCGAGGACTCTCGGGCTGAATCAAGGATGAGCTGGTGGGCCGGGACACTCCAACCTCCTTGGAGGATCTGATCTCCCTGGCTACCCGCATCAACTTGCGATTTCAGGAGTGCTCCTGAGAGGCCGCTAGAGAGAGAAGATTTCCTCGCTTCCTCCCGGCTACCCGTAGTCCTCCCCGCGCGCGTGCCCTGTGACAGCTAATGCGGCCACTGCACCCAAGAAAGTGGATCGACGCAAGCCGGTGGAGTAGGGTCGCACAGGGTCTCTGCTTCTATTGTGGGAGTGCATCCCACATCCTACGTTCCTGTCCCAAGCGACCGGGAAACGCCTCCGCCTAGGACAGGTAAGAGAGGTCAACCTAGGTACCTGTGATTCCCTCTACCTTTGACCTTTTCTGTTCTTTTGCATCTGGGTTCCAAGCGTTTTTCTGAGTGGGCTTATGTAGATTCTAGTGCAGCTGGAAACTTCATTCAGCTCTAGGCGGTTAGGAAGCTTGGGATCCCTGTTAGGTCCCTGGAGACTCCTTGGCAGATTGCTTCGGTCGACTGCCAACCCTTGCGGGAGTCCGCTACTCAGGTCACCGAAGAGCTGGAACTCCAGATTGGAGCCGTACACCAAGAGAAGATTTAAGTGCTGCCCTGGTTGTCTCATACCATCCTTTTGGGCCTTCCTTGGTTAAGAACCACACGAGCCTACTCTAGACTGGTGCTCTGGTGACATTCTGCATTGGGGACAGTCTTGCCAAAATAAGAGTTTGCTTTCCGTCCAGCCGAGGAACTCCTCACAACCGACTTTGGTGTCTCCAGATTTACTTGCTGCCTATTGGGCCTTTGCGGACGTCTTCAACAAGAGGGAGGCAGAGAGCCTGCCTCCACATCGCCCATATGATTGTCCAATCGACCTCGTTCCTTGCTCCACTCCGCCCCGAGGTTGGATCTATCCGCTATCTCCCTCCGAGACTCAGGCCATGACTGAATATGTCCAAGAGAATCTGGCCAGAGGCTTTATTCGCAAGTCTTCTTCGCCCGCAGGAGCAGGTTTCTTCATCAAGAAAAAGGATGGGTCCCTCCGTCCCTGCATTGACTACCGGGGTCTCAATGATATCACCATTAAAAACAAATATCCACTTCCTCTCATTCCGGAGCTCTTCGACCGTCTGCGGGGGGCACAGATCTTCACAAAATTGGTTCGTTGTGGGGTCTATAATCTAAACCGTATTCGCCCCGGAGATGAGTGGAACACCCGTGACAGCCACTATGAGTATCTGGTCATGCCCTTCGGCTTGTGCAACGCCCTCGCAGTGTTCCGGGAGTTTGTCAGCGATGTATTCCGAGATCTACTCTATTCCTGTGTAGTGGTGTACTTGGACGACATTCTTGTGTTTTTCCTAGAAATGCCTGCTCACAGAAGAGATGTCCACCAAGGAATTAGGTGTGTGCGGTGAGTATGTACTCTATGTTATGTGCTGTATGTTATGTGTATGTACTGTATGCTATATGTTGTATGCTCTGTATGTCTTTTTTTACTTTCATCACATTAGCCGGATGATGGGAATACTACTTTCCCATCATCCGCTAATGCTGTCACTGTAGCAGGCATAGCTGGATGGGACAAGTAGTCCCATCGCACAATGCCCTCACAGCCAGCAGAGCCAAGCAGAGTCATGCACAGGCCCGGCAGAGACCGGCACAGCCCCAGACAGCACCGGCAGAGCCCCGCACAGCCCTGGCAGAGGCCAAGCAGAGCCCCGCACACACACACAGCCCCACATTCTCTGCACACATTCTCTGTGCACACAATGTCTCCGCCAACACGCATTCTCCACCCACACTCATTCTCTGCCCATTACTCACATTTCCCATAGACTTACAGTGGACTTGCTACTTGTTACGAATACCCGAGTATTAGGAGCTACTCGGAATGAGTGCAGCAAGTCCGAGTGCTTCATTACTCGCTCATCCCTATGCATTACCTGTACACTGACAGTAAATACAGCGTTCCTGTATACAATGGCTCTTAGTATTGTGGTTTTTTTTTAATTAATGATCAGCATTGCAGTATTCAGTCACTATGTGGTGGTAATAAGTGGTCTGGTCATGGTGTGGTGCTATGTTTTCCTTGTACATGGTATTATTCAGTCACTATGTGCTGGTAATATGTGGTCTGGCCATGGTGCGGCGGTATTTGTTCCTTGTATGTGGTATTATTATTCGGTCACTATGTGGTGGTAATATGTGGTCTGGCCAAGGTGTGGCAGTATTTTTTTCTTGTATGTGGTATTATTTGGTCACTATGTGGTGACAATATGTGGTCTGGTCATGGTGTGACGATATTTGTCCCTTGTATGTGGTATTAATGGTTGTTTAGAAAAATACATAAATATAGATTTTTAATAGTTTAGAGTAGAGTAGGGCCCAGCCAAAAGAGTCTACCGTGTCGTGGTATCAGCTTAAAAATTATTTTGGCCAGAAAAAAAGCTGCTGGTTATGAATGTGATCTGGTGTTTGATGGGAACTGTTAATATCTGATCGGTGAGGATGTAGTGGAGAAGTTGAGTTTTTCCAAGAGTGGGCAGTGGGACAGTAGAGGCGTAGCTAGTGTAGAATCTGGGCAGAGTCTCAAGGGAACCCAAACATTTTGCCAGTATGTGGCCCAGAAATTTCCTGTGCTCATGCAGGTGGCGTAATGACATTATCGTCTCATGCTGCTCTGCAGATCGGAAGAGAAAATGGAGGCTGCAGTGCCAAGAACCAGGATAAGGTGAGTATAAACGTCATTATTTTAATATGGAGAACTGGGGCCATCCTACTATATATATGGGGGGACTGGGGCTATTATACTATATACAGTGCCTTGCGAAAGCATACAGCCCCATGGAACTTTTCAACCTTTTTCCACATATCATGCTTCAAACATAAAGATACCAAATGTAAATTTTTGGTGAAGAATCAACAACAAGTGGGACACAATTGTGAAGTTAATAATAATAATAAGAAGAAGAAGAAGAAGAAGAATTTTTATTTATATAGCGCCAACATATTCCGCAGCACTTTAGAATTAAGCGGGGACATGTACAGACAATAAATGCAATACAAGTTAAGACAATTTAAACAGTGACATTAGGAGTGAGGTCCCTGCTCGCAAGCTTACAATCTACAAGGAAATTGGGGGGGGGACACAGTAGGTGAAAAGTGCTTGTTATTTCAGGTCTGGCAATTATAATAAATAGGGATTTTCATATAAAGCTGCATGATCCGGTCATCAGCCCGTGTGTTTAAGTGCAATAGTCAAGTATCAAGTGCAGTTATAGTGTGCATGGAGGGTGTGGAGACAGATGAATTGTAGGGTGCAGATTCAGAATAATATTTGGAAGGAGGGAACAGGGCAAAGTTAGTTTACTGAGTAGTTGATGTCGTAGGCTTGTTTGAAGAGATGGGTTTTCAAAGCGTGCTTGAATAGGTTGGGGCTAGGTATCAGTCTGATCGTCTGGGGAAGTGCATTCCAGAGAGCTCACGCAGCACGAGAGAAGTCTTGAAGACGTAGGTGCGAGGTTCGGATTACGGGGGATGTTAGTCTTAGGTCATTTGTAGAACAGAGGGCACATGTAGGGCGATAGACAGGTGAGAGAGGAGCTATAAGGCGGTGCAGAACTGTGGAGAGCTTTGTGGGTGAGAGAGATGAGTTTATACTGGACCCTGTAGCGAATAGGTAGCCAGTAGTGTTGAGAGATACCACCCGATATTGAAAAATATGGGATCGGAATAAATCGGCCGATCTAAAAAAAAGTATCGGGTATCGCCGATTCCGATCCCGGAAGTCCCATTAAAGTCAATGGGACAGAAATATCGGAATTAAAAAAAACCCTTTCGGGAGGGGGGAAGAGTGTGGGCGGTGCGTGGGCGGACACTGTGCATGTCTGTGTGTGCGGGTGGGGCCTGTGCTGGCTGTCGGTGGTCTGGGCCTCTCGGGGGCCTGTGCCGGCTGTCGGTGGTCTGTGCCAGCTGCCGGTGGTCTGTACGGGCCTCTCGGACGCCTGTGCGGGCTGTCGGTGGTCTGTGCCGGCTGTCGGGGGCCTGTGCCGGCTGCCAGTGGTCTGTTCGGCCCTCTCGGGGGGCCTCTGCCGGCTGCCGGTGGTCTGTACGGGCCTCTCGGGGGCCTGTGCCGGCTGTCGGTGGTCTGTGCCGGCTGACGGTGGTCTGTATGGGCCTCTCGGGGGCCTGTGTGGGCTGTCGGTGGTCTGTGCTGGCTGCCAGGGGCCTGTGCCGGCTGCCGGTGGTCTGTACGGCCCTCTCAGGGGGCCTGTGCCGACTGCCGGTTGTGTGTACGGGCCTCTCGGGGGCCTGTGCCGGCTGTCGGTGGTCTGTGCCGGCTGTCGGGGGGCCTGTGCCGGCTGTCAGGGGCCTGTGCCGGCTGACGGTGGTCTGTACGGGCCTCTCGGGGGCCTGTGCCAGCTGTGGGTGGTCTGTGCCGGCTGACTGTGGTCTGTACGGGCCTCTCGAGGGCCTGTGCGGGCTGTCGGTGGTCTGTGCCGGCTGCCGGGGGCCTGTGCCGGCTGTCGGGGGCCTGTGCCGGCTGCCGGTGGTCTGTACGGCCCTCTCGGGGGGCCTGTGCTGGCTGCCGGTTGTGTGTACAGGCCTCTCGGGGGCCTGTGCCGGCTGTCGGTGGTCTGTGCCGGCTGCCGGTGGTCTGTGCGGGCCTGCCAGGGATCTTGCGTCTGTGCAGGCATCATCCGATGGGACTACAAGTCCCATCGGGTGATGCCTGCTACACTGACAGTGATTGACACATTAGCCAATGATGGGACAGTAGTAGTCCCATCATCCGGCTAATGTGTTGAATGTAAAAAAAAAAATAAAAAATAAAAATATACATACTACATAGATACAGTGGGGAAAAAAAGTATTTAGTCAGTCAGCAATAGTGCAAGTTCCACCACTTAAAAAGATGAGAGGCGTCTGTAATTTACATCATAGGTAGACCTCAACTATGGGAGACAAACTGAGAAAAAAAAATCCAGAAAATCACATTGTCTGTTTTTTTTTTCATTTTATTTGCATATTATGGTGGAAAATAAGTATTTGGTCAGAAACAAAATTTCATCTCAATACTTTGTGATATATCCTTTGTTGGCAATGGCAGAGGTCAAACGTTTTCTGTAAGTCTTCACAAGGTTGCCACACACTGTTGTTGGTATGTTGGCCCATTCCTCCATGCAGATCTCCTCTAGAGCAGTGATGTTTTTGGCTTTTCGCTTGGCAACACGGACTTTCAACTCCCTCCAAAGGTTTTCTATAGGGTTGAGATCTGGAGACTGGCTAGGCCACTCCAGGACCTTGAAATGCTTCTTACGAAGCCACTCCTTCGTTGCCCTGGCGGTGTGCTTTGGATCATTCTCATGTTGAAAGACCCAGCCACGTTTCATCTTCAATGCCCTTGCTGATGGAAGGAGGTTTGCACTCAAAATCTCACGATACATGGCCCCATTCATTCTTTCATGTACCCGGATCAGTCGTCCTGGCCCCTTTGCAGAGAAACAGCCCCAAGCATGATGTTTCCACCACCATGCTTTACAGTAGGTATGGTGTTTGATGGATGCAACTCAGTATTCTTTTTCCTCCAAACACGACAAGTTGTGTTTCTACCAAACAGTTCCAGTTTGGTTTCATCAGACCATAGGACATTCTCCCAAAACTCCCCTGGATCATCCAAATGCTCTCTAGCAAACTTCAGACGGGCCCGGACATGTACAGGCTTAAGCAGTGGGACACGTCTGGCACTGCAGGATCTGAGTCCATGGTGGCGTAGTGTGTTACTTATGATAGGCCTTGTTACATTGGTCCCAGCTCTCTGCAGTTCATTCACTAGGTCCCCCCGCGTGGTTCTGGGATTTTTGCTCACCGTTCTTGTGATCATTCTGACCCCACGGGGTGGGATTTTGCGTGGAGCACCAGATCGAGGGAGATTATCAGTGGTCTTGTATGTCTTCCATTTTCTAATTATTGCTCCCACAGTTGATTTCTTCACTCCAAGCTGGTTGGCTATTGCAGATTCAGTCTTCCCAGCCTGGTGCAGGGCTACAATTTTGTTTCTGGTGTCCTTTGACAGCTCTTTGGTCTTCACCATAGTGGAGTTTGGAGTCAGACTGTTTGAGGGTGTGCACAGGTGTCTTTTTAAACTGATAACAAGTTTAAACAGGTGCCATTACTACAGGTAATGAGTGGAGGAAAGAGGAGACTCTTAAAGAAGAAGTTACAGGTCTGTGAGAGCCAGAAATCTTGATTGCTTGTTTCTGACCAAATACTTATTTTCCACCATAATATGCAAATAAAATGAAAAAAAACCAGACAATGTGATTTTCTGGATTTTTTTTTCTCATTTTATTTCCCATAGTTGAGGTCTACCTATGATGTAAATTACAGACGCCTCTCATCTTTTTAAGTGGTGGAACTTGCACTATTGCTGACTGACTAAATACTTTTTTTCCCCACTGTATATACTACATACTACATGCATGCTACATATATACTACATTCATACAACATACATACATACATACTACATACAACATACATACATACTACATTCATACAACATACATACATACAGTTATGGCCAAAAGTATTGACACCCCTGCAATTCTGTCAGATAATACTCAGTTTCTTCCTGAAAATGATTGCAAACACAAATTCTTTGGCATTATTATCTTCATTTAATTTGTCTTAAATGAAAAAACACAAAAGAGAATGAAGCAAAAAGCAAAACATTGATCATTTCACACAAAACTCCCAAAATGGGCCAGACAAAAGTATTGGCACCCTCAGCCTAATACTTGGTTGCACAACCTTTAGCCAAAATAACTGCGACCAACCACTTCCGGTAACCATCAATGAGCTTCTTACAATGCTCTGCTGGAATTTTAGACCATTCTTCTCTGGCAAACTGCTCCAGGTCCCTGATATTTGAAGGGTGCCTTCTCCAAACTGCCATTTTTAGATCTCTCCACGGGTGTTCTATGGGATTCAGGTCTGGACTCATTGCTGGCCACCTTAGAAGTCTCCAGTGCTTGCTCTCAAACAATTTTCTAGAGCTTTTTGAAGTGTGTTTTGGGTCATTGTCCTGCTGGAAGACCCATGACCTCTGAGGGAGACTCAGCTTTCTCACACTGGGCCCTACATTATGCTGCAAAATTTGTTGGTAGTCTTCAGACTTCATAATGCCATGCACACGGTCAAGCAGTCCAGTGCCAGAGGCAGCAAAGCAACCCCAAAACATCAGGGAACCTCCGCCATGTTTGACTGTAGGGACTGTGCTCTTTTCTTTGAATGCCTCTTTTTTTCCCCTGTAAACTCTATGTTGATGCCTTTGCCCAAAAAGCTCTACTTTTGTCTCATCTGACCATAGAACATTCTTCCAAAACATTTTAGGCTTTTTCAGGTAAGTTTTGGCAAACTCCAGCCTGACTTTTTTATGTCTCGGGGTAAGAAGTGGGGTCTTCCTGGGTCTCCTACCATACAGTCCCTTTTCATTCAGACACCGACAGATAGTACGGGTTGACACTGTTGTACACTCGGACTGCAGGGCAGCTTGAACTTGTTTGGATGTTACTCGAGGTTCTTTATCCAACATCCACACAATCTTGCGTTGAAATCTCTTGTCAATTTTTCTTTTACGTCCACATCTAGGGAGGTTAGCCACAGTGCAATGGGCTTTAATCTTCTTGATGACACTGCGCACGGTAGACACAGGAACATTCAGGTCTTTGGAGATGGACTTGTAGCCTTGAGATTGCTCATGCTTCCTTACAATTTGGTTTCTCAAGTCCTCAGACAGTTCTTTGGTCTTCTTTCTTTTCTCCATGCTCAATGTGGTACACACAAGGACACAGGACAGAGGTTGAGTCAACTTTAATCCATGTCAACTGGCTGCAAGTGTGATTTAGTTATTACCAACACCTGTTAGGTGCCACAGGTAAGTTACAGGTGTTGTTAATTACACAAATTAGAGAAGCATCACATGATTTTTCGAACATTGCCAATACTTTTGTCCACCCTCTTTTTTATGTTTGGTGTGGAATTATATCCAATTTGGCTTTAGGACAATTCTTTTTGTGTTTTTTCATTTAAGCAAATTAAATGAAGATAATAATACCAAAGAATTTGTGTTTGCAATCATTTTCAGGAAGAAACTGAGTATTATCTGACAGAATTGCAGGGGTGTCAATACTTTTGGCCACAACTGTATACTACATTCATACAACATACATATATACTACATACTACATACATGCTACATATATACTACATTCATACAACATACATATATACTACATACATACTACATTCATACAACATACATATATACTACATACTACATATATACTACATTCATACAACATACATACTACATACAACATACATGCTACATATATACTACATTCATACAACATACATATATACTACATACATACTACATACATACTGCATACAATACATTCATACATTCATACAATACATACATATAGACATACAGTACATATAATATAGAGTACATACTCACCATTACTTGTCACATTGTTCCCCGAAGCCAGTGTCATCTATGAAAAAATATGAAAATAACAAACAAGCAATATACTCCCTGATCCACAGAAATCCACGAGGGTCCCACGCCGATTTGCCATGGAGAACAGCAGCATCAGCTGATGCGACCGCTCTCTAGAGGCTTCAATAATCCAATGTCGGAAGGTAGGCATCCTTCCACACTGTATTCCTCTGCCACTGTAAAAAAATAGTTCCTAGTCTCACTTTATGGCAAAAGCTGTGTGAGAAAGTTCCCAGGCAGCTTTTGCCATAAAGTGAGACTAGAGACTATTTTTTTTAAAGTGGCGGAGGAATACAGTGCAGAAGGATACCTACCTTCCGTCATTTGATTCCTGGAGCCCCCTAGAGAGCGGTCGCATCAGCTTATGCTGCTGTTCTCCACGGGAAATCGGCGTGGGACCCTCACTCGTGGATTTCTGCGGATCAGGGAGTATTTGGTGGTTTGTTATTTTCTAATTTCTTTCATAGATGACACTGGCTTCGGGGATCAAAGTGACAAGTAATGGTGAGTATGTACTCTGTGTTATATGTACTGTATGTCTATATGTATGTATTGTATGAATGTATTGTATGCAGTATGTATGTAGTATATATGTATGTTGTATGAATGTAGTATTTATGTAGTATGTATGTAGTATGTATGTATGTTGTATGAATGTAGTATATATGTAGCATGTATGTAGTATATATGTATGTTGTATGAATGTAGTATGTATGTAGTATGTATGTATGTTGCATGAATGTAGTATATATGTAGTATGTATGTAGTATGTAGCATGTATGTTGTATGTAGTATGTATGTATGTTGTATGAATGTAGTATATATGTAGTATGTATGTATGTTGTTTGAATGTAGTATATATGTATGTAGTATGTATGTTGTATGAATGTAGTATATATGTAGTATGTATGTAGTATGTAGTATATATGTATGTTGTATGAATGTAGTATATACACTCACTGGCCACTTTATTAGGTACACCTGTCCAACTGTGTGTTAAGACTTAATTTCTAATCAGCCAATCACATGGCGGCAACTCAGTGCATTTAGGCATGTAGACATGGTCAAGACAATCTCCTGCAGTTCAAACCGAGCATCAGTATGGGGAAGAAAGGTGATTTGAGTGCCTTTGAACGTGGCATGATTGTTGGTGCCAGAAGGGCTGGTCTGAGTATTTCAGAAACTGCTGATCTACTGGGATTTTCACGCACAACCATCTCTAGAGTTTACAGAGAATGGTCCGAAAAAGAAAAAAAATCCAGTGAGCGGCAGTTCTGTGGCCGGAAATGCCTTGTTGATGCCAGAGGTCAGAGGAGAATGGGCATACTGGTTCGAGCTGATAGAAAGGCAACAGTGACTCAAATTGCCACCCGTTACAACCAAGGTAGGCAGAAGAGCATCTCTGAACGCACAGTGCTTCGAACTTTGAGGCAGATGGGCTACAGCAGCAGAAGACCACACTGGGTACCACTCCTCTCAGCTAAGAACAGGAAACTGAGGCTACAATTTGCACAAGCTCATCGAAATTGGACAGTAGAAGATTGGAAAAACGTTGCCTGGTCTGATGAGTCTCGATTTCTGCTGCGACATTCGGATGGTAGGGTCAGAATTTGGCGTAAACAACATGAAAGCATGGATCCATCCAGCCTTGTATCAACGGTTCAGGCTGGTGGTGGTGGTGTCATGGTGTGGGGAATTTTTTCTTGGCACTCTTTGGGCCCCTTGGTACCAATTGAGCATCGTTGCAACGCCACAGCCTACCTGAGTATTGTTGCTGACCATGTCCATCCCTTTATGACCACAATGTACCCAACATCTGATGGCTACTTTCAGCAGGATAATGCGCCATGTCATAAAGCTCGAATCATCTCAGATTGGTTTCTTGAACATGACAATGAGTTCACTGTACTCAAATGGCCTCCTCAGTCACCAGATCTCAATCCAATAGAGCATCTTTGGGATGTGGTGGAACGGGAGATTCGCATCAGGGATGTGCAGCCGACAAATCTGCGCCAACTGTGTGATGCCATCATGTCAATATGGTCCAAAATCTCTGAGGAATGCTTCCAGCACCTTGTTGAATCTCTGCCACGAAGAATTGAGGCAGTTCTGAAGGCAAAAGGGGGTCCAACCCGTTACTAGCATGGTGTACCTAATAAAGTGGCCAGTGAGTGTATGTAGCGTGTATGTTGTATGTAGTATGTATGTATGTTGTATGAATGTAGTATATATTTTTTTACTTTTTTATTCCAGGATATTTGTTTTGTGTTTTGCTTTTGGTTTTCTCTGTGTAAAGGTCATGTGTTCATATGCAATTACATTTTGCATGCACATTAATTTACTTTTTCTGCTCAGACCCAGTTTCTCATTTGTTTCATTGTGCATTCTGTGCATATAAGGGTGTGACCGCCCTGTTTCTGAGTTGGAAAATCCATCCTGTCTGGCCTATACTATTACTGGTGGTTCAGTCCCTCTGTCCTTGTTCACATTTACGTCACTTGACAAGTGGAAAGGTTTTAAATACAAGAGTTAGGACTGTCCCACAAGGGTTGCCGTGATGTGGCGGGATGGCTTCTACATTATTTTGATCAAAATTATGTTAACTAAATACCCTTATTATTACTATTATTACTACCTTCATGCAATTTTTGCAATATATTTTTTTACTTTTTTATTCCAGGATATTTGTTTTGTGTTTTGCTTTTGGTTTTCCATATGTAGTATGTATGTAGTATGTATGTATGTTGTATAAATGTAGTATATATGTAGTATGTATGTAGTATGTAGTGTATATGTAGCATGTATGTAGTATGTAGTATATATGTATGTTGTATGAATGTAGTATATATGTAGTATGTATGTTGTATGAATGTAGTATATATGTAGAATGTATGTTGTATGTATGTTGTATGAATGTAGTATATATGATGTATGTAGTATGTATGTAGTATATATGTAGTATATATGTATTATGTATGTAGTATATATGTAGTATATATGTTGTATGAATGTAGTATATATGTAGTATGTATGTAGTATGTAGTATATATGTATGTTGTATGAATGTAGTAAATATGTAGTATATATGTAGTATGTATGTTGTATGAATGTAGTATGTATGTAGTATGTATGTTGTATGTATGTAGTATGTATGTAGTATGTATGTAGTATATATGTATGTTGCGTGAATGTAGTATATATGTAGCATGTATGTAGTATGTATGTATGTTGTATATATGTAGTATGTATGTAGCATGTATGTAGTATGTATATATATTTTTTTTTTACATTCAACACATTAGCCGGATGATGGGACTACTACTGTCCCATCATTGGCTAATGTGTCATTCACTGTCAGTGTAGCAGGCATCGCCCGATGGGACTTGTAGTCCCATCGGACGATGCCTGCACACACACACAAGACCACTGGCAGGCCCGCACAGACCACCGGCAGCCGGCACAGACCACCGGCAGCTGGCACAGGCCCCCGAGAGGCCCGTACAGACCACCGGCAGCCGGCACAGGCCCCCAGCAGCCGGCACAGACCACCGACAGCCAGCACAGGCCCCCGAGAGGCCCGTACAGACCACCGGCAGGCCCGCACTGACCGCGCATCATGATGCACACAGACCGCGCATCATGATGACATCATTTCAGCAGCCAATCACAGCCATGCCAATAGTTAACATGCCTAACAGGATGTGCCCACATTTCTGAGGATTCCTATTGGCTGAATCAAATCGAGCGGGCTCATTGCATTATGTGAACTTCCGATTCCGGTATTCGATATAGAAAAAATATCGGTACTCGGTATCGGAATTCCGATACAGCGAATATCGGCCGATACCCGATATTTGCAGTATCGGAATGCTCAACACTAGTAGCCAGTGTAATGATTGGCACAAGATGGAGGCATTGGTGAAGAGGCTGGACAGAAATATTACCCTGGCTTCCACATTCAAGAAGGATTGGAGAGGAGAAAGTTTTGTAAGAGGGAGACCGATCAGAAGAGAGTTGCAGTAGTCCAGATGAGAATGAATAAGAGCGACAGTAAGAGTTTTAGCAGTTTCAAAGGTGAGAAAAGTTCAGATTCTGGAGATCTTTTTAAGATGCAGGTGACAAGAGCGAATGAGTGATCGGATATAGGGAGTAAAGGAAAGTTCGGTATCGAATATGACCCCAAGACACCGGGCATGCCGCTTGGGAGTTATGGTTGAACCCTCCAGGATTATTTCGATGTTAGGTAGAGTGAGGTTAGTAGAGGGGAGAAACACAAGAAGTTCAGTTTTGGAGAGATTTGGTTTCAGATAGATGCAGGACATGATGTGTAAGGCCTGGGATTGCATATCTGTTTTGTCTGCTCTTGCCTTTACTTCTGATGGATTCTGCCCTTAACCAAGATGGAGTTGCTGGCTTCACGGGGGCCATCTTTTTTCCTGTCTGAGACTCCTTGTTTCCTGTTTGCTGTATACATAATGGAACTCTGCACACTATGCATTGCTCGTGTATCTTGTTCTTTACTTGCTGCCAAGCTGGATGGACTAGCAACCTGTTTGCCCCTTCTAGTCTTCGGGATACCCCGCTTGTTCCCGTATCTATGTACCACAGAAGGACTCTGCTGCTATACCTGCTCTGCATCCACCTCTGCTATGGTCTGCTCTCCATTAGGCCCGGGCTCTGGGTCCTGGATTCCGTATTGCTGGACTGGTATTCGCACCCTCGGTCTGTACTATTATTTGTGCATACTACTGAGACTGTCTTATTGTCTGCTTTGCATCTGTCAGCTGAAGTGCATATTTCTGCAATAAGATATATATTTATATATATACACATCTTGAACTGTGATATACCGTGTCTGTCTTAATTTCTGACCCACGTCATCAGGCTCCATAGAATTCTAGTATAAACTTATAACATGATGTTAGAGACAGCAGACAGACAATCCTTGGTATTTTGAATTAGGGTAGGGGTGATGTCAGTGGAAGAAGTGTATAATTGGGTGTCATCAGCATAGAGATGATACTGGAACCCAAATCTGCTGATTGTTTGTCCAATAGGTGCAGTGTATAGAGAGAAGAGGAGGGGGCCTAGGACTGAGCTATGCAGGACCCCAATAGTAAGGGGACGAGGAGAGGAAGAGGAGCCAGCAAAAGATACAGTGAAGGAGCGGACAGAGAGGTAGGAGGAGAACCAGGAGATGGCTGTGTCCTTGAGGCATATAGAACGGAGCATAGTGAGGAGGAACTGGTGATACACAGTGTAAGGAGAGATCCAGGAGAATCAGCAGGGAGCAATGACCTTTCGATTTAGCTGTTATTAGATCATTAGAGACTTTAGTGAGGGCAGTTTCAGTGGAGTGTACTGTAAATAGCGAAAACCAGATTGTAAGGGGTCGAGAAGATAGTTATCCGAGAGATAGCAGATTAGACGGGAGTGGACCAAGCGTTCCAGGAGTTTAGAGATGAAGGAAAGGTTAGAGACAGGTCTGTAGTTAGCAGTGCAGTTCTGGTCCAGGGATGGCTTTTTAAGTAAAGGGGTTATGCTGGCATGTTTAAATGAGGGAATTATACCTGAAGAAAGAGAGAGGTTAAATATTTTAGTCAGGTGGGTGGTGACCACTGGTGAGAGACTGCAGGAGATGTGAAGGAATGGGGTCACTGTTGCAGGTTATAGGCCGAGCAGAAGCGAGGAGCTTGGAAACTTCTTCTTCTGAAACGGGCTCAAAGATGTCTAGTGAGCTTGAGGTGTGGCAGGGAAGGGGATCCAGGCACTGAGGAGATTGGGCTGAGATATCCTGATGGATGTGCTTGATTTTTTCTAGGAAATAAGTGGCCAGATCCTCACCACTGAGGTTGGTGATGGGGGCCTGTACTTTAGGTTTCAGGAGGGAGTTTAAGGTTTCAAAAAGTCATTTTGGGTTGTTGGATAGTGAGGTGATGAGGGTGGTGAAGTAGGATTGTTTGGCCAGATGAAGGGCAGAGTTATAGGTTTTGAGCATGAACTTATAGTGGATGAAGTCTTCTGCTAAGAGAGATTTTCTCCACTGCTGCTCTGCACACCTTGAGCAGCGCTGAAGAAAGTGTGTTTGCATTGTGTGCCAGGGCTGCCGTTGTCTGTGTCGGGTCTTTCTGCATGTAGAAGGTGCTGCTTCATCTAGGGAATTCTTCAGTGTATTATTGAAGTGTGACAATGCTAAGTCTGGACAGGAGAGGGAGGAGATGGCGGTTAAAGATGTGTGGAGATTGTCCATAAGCTGCTGGATATTAATGGTACATGTATTCCGATAAGTGTGGTAAGTGGTGGTGTCCCGGGTGAGGAGACAATTCTTGACAGAGAAGGAAAGAAGGTTGTGGTCCGACAGCGGGAGAAGGGAGTTAGTAAAGTCGTGCAGCGAGCCGGGACAGGAGAAAACCAGGTCCGAAGTATTCCCGTCCTCATATGTAGGAGAATTAGTAAACTGTGAGAGGCCGAATGAAGAAGTTAGAGAAAGAAAATGAGAGGCAGATTGGGAGAGGGGATAATTGATGGGGATGTTAACGTCTCCCATGATGAGGGTGGTGATGTCACAGGATAGAAAGTGAGTAAGCCAGGTGGCGAAGTGGTTTAAAACTGGCGGGAGGAGCCTGGACGGCGATAAACAACTGCCACTCGTAAGGAGAAGGGCTTAAAGAGTCTGACGGCGTGGACTTCAAAGGAAGGAAATGTAAGTGAGGGAACTGGGGGGATGACCTGGAAAGCACATTGTGATGAAAGGAACAAACCAACACCTCCACCCTGTCTGTTCTCAGGTCTGGCGGTATGTGAAAATTTCAGCCCACCAAATGAGAGAGCGGCAGCAGCGGTGGTGTCTGAATGCTGGATCCAGTTTTCTGTAATAGCTAGAAGGTTAAGAGAATTAGAGAGGAAAAAATTGTGAATGTAAGTTAGTTTGTTACACACAGACTGTGCATTCCAGAGAGCACATTGGAAAGCGATAGGAGAAGGCATGCACTGAATGTTAATAAGATTAGCAGGGTTTATATATGCAGCTGGAGGAGAGTAATGTATGCTGGTGGAGGGAGGTGTTATGAATGGATCACCGAGGAGGAAAACTAAACAAGCTAAGTCACAGAAAACCAGAGAGGTTGGTAACTATGTATATTTCAACCCCTGATCCTAACCACACAACTAGCAGCAGCCGTGAAGCGTTCCTACGATGAATCTAGATGCCTCGTCAAAGCCGGAGGACTAAATAAGCCTAAAGCAAGAAAAGGGGAAAGCTAACTGCCCCAGAGCAGACCCCAAAGGAATAGACAGCCCCCACACATGTATTGACGGTGAAACAGATGAAAACACAAACACAGGCAGGAAAATAGGCTGAGCAAATGATGGGGCCCAAACTAACTAGAAAAGACAGGAAAGAAAAGACACTGTCTGCAATCTGCCCAAAAAACCCTACAAAAATAATGTCCAACACTTCTGATAACAAAATTAACCCTGAAGTGACTTGACTTCTCCCACTATATCAGCACTCTGAAATATTCTGAGACAGAGCAAAAAAAGAGGCCAATCTAAAAAGGGACAAAAAGCAAATTGGCAAATACAGATAAATAAGAGTGGAAATTCAGCACAGCCCCAGCCGGGGCTGGCTGACCACACAAAAAACTGAATAGACCAACAAAATCAAGTGTGAACTGTTGTGAGTTCATTTTCCCCTTCACTACTGAGGCCCGATGAACTCCCTCTTCTGGTAAAGAAAGGTAGTGAGCCTGATTATCAAACACCTGAGCCTAATGATGATGACTGGCTGAGTGGAGTTACTGACTGGATATAAGGCCGCCGATGCCCTTCTGCCCTGCGGGTGATTTCTCTGTGGGATCCTTGGAGACCAGTCTGAATTCCTGCTCTTCTAAAGCTAAGTTTTCTGCTCGGCTTTTTGCATTTGTGCTTTGACTTTGTTTTGCTTTGTTTTTCTGGCTTTCTGCCATTCCCTGCTGGGGTGAGCTGAATTCCTCTAGCTCTGTCTTCTGAAAATACCTGAGTGCTGATTTAGTTTTTGAAGCCTAGCTGCTTCAGGGTCTTTTTCCATATCAGCTTGTTGGCTTATGTTTTTGATAGGGTTTTGGCAGATTGCAGACAGCAACCTTCCTTTCCTGTTCTGTTTAGTTAGCTTGGGCCCCATCGTTTGCTCAGCCTATCTTTCTATCTGTGTGAGTGTTTTTTCACCTTGCTTCACCGTCATTATATGTTGGGGGCTGTCTTTTACTTTGGGGTCTGCTCTGGGGCAGTTTAGATTTCCTTTTCTGTCTTTAGGCTATTTAGCTCTCCGGCTGTGATCGAGGGGTCTAGGGCACCGTAGGAACCCCCCACGGCTACTGCTAGTTGTGTTGATAGGTTCAGGGGTCTGCAATCTGATAGTTGCCAACTTCTCTGGTTCTCTGGACGTAGCTTCTATTTTTGTGCCTGCCTCCTACAGTGACTCAATCATAACAGAATCACCCGCCATACCGCAGATCCTAGGGTACTCAATAGCAGGAAAGAATTGTAAAAAAAAAAAAAAAATGTGTATATTTTTTCCTCTACATCTCTGAGGCCGTAGGGGGAATTTTTTTTTTCTCTCAATGGAGATAAAGCAATTGTCTGATCGTGTGGAGCAGCTCGCGGCGGAAGTGCGGGGAATTTCCGCCTACCTTGCTCATTCACATGCTGCTGAACCAAAGATTCCTATACCTGATGTATTTTTTGGGGATCGGTCTAAATTTTTGAATTTCAAAAATAATTGTAAATTATTTTTTGCCTTGAAGCCCAACTCGTCAGGGAGCTCCGCGCAGCAGGTTAAAATTGTCATCTCTTTGCTGCGTGGCGATCCCCAGGATTGGGCGTTTTCGTTAAAACCAGATGATCCTATTCTGACTAATGTGAACGCATTTTTTCAAGCATTGGGGTTGTTGTATGACGAACCTAATGCCATTGATCAGGCTGAAAAGACCCTGCTGGCATTGAACCAGGGTCGAGATTCTGCAGAATTGTACTGTCAAAAATTCCGAAAATGGGCAGTACTTACTACCTGGAATGATAATGCCTTGGCTGCTCTCTTTCGGAAGGGGTTGTCAGAAGCCGTAAAAGATACTATGGTGGGATTTCCTGTTCCCTCTGGTCTTGACGATTCTATGTCATTAGCTATTCAGGTTGATCGGTGTTTGCGCGAACGCAAAACTGCACGAGAGGTGTTGCCACCTGTTGAAAAAATGTTTGAACCTATGCAATGTGATAGAGTTTTGTCCAGAGAGCAGCGTCAGGAGTTCAGAAGGCGTAATAAGTTGTGTTTTTTCTGTGGAGATGCCTCGCATATGATTTCTGTCTGTCCTAAACGAGAGAAACGCTTTGCACACACGTTTTCTGTTGGTGGTGTTCAACCTAAGTTTCTTCTGGCTATTACTCTGATCTGCTCCCTGTCCACATTTTCCGCCAAGGCTTTTGTGGATTCGGGAGCAGCCCTAAACCTAATGGACTTGGATTTTGCTAAACGTTGTGGATTTCCGATGACACCTCTGCAGACGCCTATCCCTTTGAGGGGGATTGATGCTACTCCTTTGGCTAAAAATAAACCTCAGTTTTGGACCCAGGTGGTAATGCGGGTCGCCCCAGACCATCAAGAAAATTGCAGATTTTTGGTGTTGCATAATCTGCATGATACTATTGTTCTGGGGTTTCCCTGGTTACAAATTCATAATCCAGTTTTGGATTGGAAATCTGTGTCTGTGGTGAGTTGGGGTTGTCGGTGTGCCTTTAGTGAGGCTCCGGTGTTTTCCACCTCTCCTCAGTCACATGATGTTCCTGATTATTTGGCGGACTTTTGTGATGTATTTAGTGAGAATGAGTCTGCGTCTCTGCCTCCTGATAAGAGTTATGACTGTGCAATTGAACTGAGCCCGGGGTGTAAATTTTCCAAGGGTCGGCTCTTCAATTTATCTGTACCCGAGCACGAGGCTATGCGATCCTATATTAAGGAGGCGTTGGAGAAGGGTCATATTAGACCATCCTCGTCACCCTTAGGTGCCGTTTTTTTTTTCTGTAGCCAAAAAGGATGGATCATTAAGACCTTGTATTGATTATCGTGCCCTCAACAAAATTACTGTTAAATATCAGTATCCGTTACCCCTGATTTCTGATCTATTCTCCAGAGTTAAAGGTGCTTGCTGGTTTACCAAGCTTGACCTCAGAGGGGCGTATAATCTTATTCGCATTAAGCATGGGGATGAATGGAAGACGGCGTTTAATACTCCGGAGGGACATTTTGAGTACCTGGTAATGCCTTTTGGGCTCACTAATGCCCCTTCTGTCTTCCAGTGCTTCATGAACGATATTTTCCGAGATTTTGTCGATAAATTTTTGATTATCTATCTGGATGATATTTTGATCTTCTCCAAGGATTGGGATTCTCATGTGGAACATATTCGGACTGTGTTCCGGATCTTGAGGGAGAATTCCCTGAAAGTCAAAGGATCTATATGCCTTTTTGGAGTACAGAGGATTTCTTTTTTGGGATTTATTTTGTCCCCGTCAACTATTGAAATGGACCCGGCCAAGGTACAGGCCATTTACGATTGGGTTCAGCCCACTTCTTTGAAGGCCCTCCAGAAGTTTTTGGGTTTTGCTAATTTTTATTGGAAATTTATAGCAAAATTTTCTAGTATTGCCAAGCCATTGACTGATTTGACTAAGAAGGGTGCTGATGTGTTAAATTGGTCTCCGGAGGCTGTTTTGCGGCAACCTGATGTCTCACTTCCGTTCCAGGTAGAGGTGGATGCTTCTGAGATTGGTGCAGGAGCTGTTTTGTCCCAAAAGGATCCTGTAACATCTAAAATGAATCCCTGTGCTTTCTTTTCCCGAAAGTTCTCTCCATCTGAACGTAACTATGATGTGGGGAATCGGGAACTGTTGGCCATGAAATAGGCATTTGAGGAGTGGAGACATTGGTTGGAGGGAGCTAAGCATCATGTCATGGTCCTCACTGACCACAAGAATTTGATTTACCTAGAGTAGGCTAAGCGCTTGAACCCTAGACAGGCTAGGTGGGCCTTGTTTTTTACACGTTTT
Organism: Dendrobates tinctorius; assembly: GCF_039654945.1. Lineage (NCBI taxonomy): Eukaryota > Metazoa > Chordata > Amphibia > Anura > Dendrobatidae > Dendrobates > Dendrobates tinctorius. Next base: position 595,531 of record NW_027361770.1, read on the forward strand.
GATTTTGTGGTTTCTTTTCTTCCTGGAACTAAGAATGTCAAGGCAGACGCCCTCTCTAGGAGCTTCTTTGCTGATTCTCCTGTGGTGACCAAGCCTGCTACCATCTTAGGCGAAGGGGTAGTTCTTTCTGCCATCTCGCCCGATTTGAGACGTGCTCTGGAAGAGTTCCAGGAGGACAAACCTGAGCGTTGTCCCAGTGGAAAGTTGTATGTTCCTGACCAGTGGAAGAAGAGAGTGATGTCTGAAGTTCATTGCTCTGCTTTGGCTGGTCATCCAGGTATTTTTGGTACTAGAGATCTGGTGAGATGGTCATTTTGGTGGCCCTCCTTGTCTCGTGATGTCAAGAATTTTGTGCAGTCCTGTGGGACGTGCTCCCGGTCTAAATCGTGTTCTCGCTCTAGTGGGTTGTTGATGCCTTTGCCTGTCCCCAAGAGGCCATGGACCCATATTTCAATGGATTTCATCTCTGATATGCCTGTCTCTCAAAGGATGACTGTTATTTGGGTGATTTGTGATAAGTTCTCTAAGATGGTTCATCTTGTACCACTCCCTAAGTTGCCGTCTTCCTCTGAGTTGGTGCCCCTGTTTTTGCAACAGGTGGTTCGCTTGCACGGGATTCCTGAGAACATTGTATCTGACAGAGGAGTTCAGTTTGTGTCTAGATTTTGGAGAACTTTCTGTTCCAAGCTGGGAATTCAGTTGTCCTTCTCCTCTGCTTTTCACCCTCAGACCAATGGGCAGACAGAGAGAACAAACCAGACCTTGGAGTCATATTTGAGATGTTTTATTTCTGCTGATCAGGATGATTGGGTTTCATTTTTGCCCTTGGCCGAATTTGCTTTAAATAATAGAGCTAGTTCTGCCACTTTGATGTCACCTTTTTTTTTGTAACTTTGGGTTTCATCCTCGATTTTCTTCAGGGCAGGTGGAGCCCTCTGCCTGCCCAGGTGTTGACACTGTGGTGGAGAGAATGCACCAGATCTGGGACCAAGTGGTGGATAAGTTATCTCTCTCCCAGGAAAAGGCCCAGCGGTTTTTCAACCGACATAGGACCATTGGTACCCAGTTTAAGGTTGGTGATATGGTGTGGTTATCATCAAAAAATATTGCTATGAAGGTGGCTTCTCCTAAGTTTAAGCCTAGATTTATTGGACCTTACAAGATTTTGGAGATTATTAATCCGGTCTCTTTTCGTTTGGCTCTTCCTGTCACATTTAAAATCCATAATGTGTTCCATAAATCTTTGTTGAAAAGGTTTGTTGAACCTGTTGTTCTGGGGGTGGCACCTCCAGACCCTGTATTGGTGGAAGGTAACATGGAATATGAGGTAGAGAAAGTACTGGATTCCCGTCTGGCTAGACGGAGACTCCAGTATTTGGTTAAGTGGAAGGGTTATGGTCAGGAGGATAATTCCTGGGTCTCTGCCTCTGATATTCATGCCAAAAGATTGGTGCGTGCCTTTCATCGGGCTCACCCGGATCGCCCTGGTGGCATGGATGAGGGTTCGGTGACCCCTCCTCAAGGGGGAGGTACTGTTGTGAGTTCATTTTCCCCTTCACTACTGAGGCCCGATGAACTCCCTCTTCTGGTAAAGAAAGGTAGTGAGCCTGATTATCAAACACCTGAGCCTAATGATGATGACTGGCTGAGTGGAGTTACTGACTGGATATAAGGCCGCCGACGCCCTTCTGCCCTGCGGGTGATTTCTCTGTGGGATCCTTGGAGACCAGTCTGAATTCCTGCTCTTCTAAAGCTAAGTTTTCTGCTCGGCTTTTTGCATTTGTGCTTTGACTTTGTTTTGCTTTGTTTTTCTGGTTTTCTGCCATTCCCTGCTGGGGTGAGCTGAATTCCTCTAGCTCTGTCTTCTGAAAATACCTGAGTGCTGATTTAGTTTTTGAAGCCTAGCTGCTTCAGGGTCTTTTTCCATATCAGCTTGTTGGCTTATGTTTTTGATAGGGTTTTGGCAGATTGCAGACAGCAACCTTCCTTTCCTGTTCTGTTTAGTTAGCTTGGGCCCCATCATTTGCTCAGCCTATCTTTCTATCTGTGTGAGTGTTTTTTCACCTTGCTTCACCGTCATTATATGTTGGGGGCTGTCTTTTACTTTGGGGTCTGCTCTGGGGCAGTTTAGATTTCCTTTTCTGTCTTTAGGCTATTTAGCTCTCCGGCTGTGATCGAGGGGTCTAGGGCACCGTAGGAACCCCCCACGGCTACTGCTAGTTGTGTTGATAGGTTCAGGGGTCCGCAATCTGATAGTTGCCAACTTCTCTGGTTCTCTGGACGTAGCTTCTATTTTTGTGTATGCCTCCTACGGTGACTCAATCATAACACTGAACATTAGCAAAAACACTTAGCTAGAGATGACTGGAACAGAGCTGAAAACCAAGACCTGAAAAGCCAGAAGGAATCACCAGCACCAGAATAGGGCGTCGGCTGTCTTAAATCCAGTCTGAGATTCCAGAGATCCAATCGTTATCCTCATCATCAGGTGGCAGATCTCTACTAATTAAATCAACCTCACTACCTCCTGTTACCACCAGAGGGAGCCCGGAAGCAGAACTCACAACTGGTAGACCAGAAAATGAGTTCACAACAGTACCCCCCTTGAGGAGGGGTCACCGAACCCTCATCCATGCCACCAGGCCAATCAGGATGGGCCCGGTGAAAAGCACGAATCAATCTATTGGCATGAATATCAGAGGCAGAGACCCAAGAATTATCCTCCTGGCTATAACCCTTCCATTTGACCAAATACTGGAGTCTCCCTCTAACCAAACGAAAATCAAATATTTTCTCTACCTCATATTCCACATTGCCTTTAACGAATACAGGGTCAGGAGGTGCTGCCATAGGAACTACTGGCTCAACAAACCTCTTCAACAGTTATGTCACGCTCGTGCCTTGGCTGAATGGCGGGAGCCGGGGGTTTTTGACCCCACTGTGCCACAAACCAGGCTACCCTGGAAGGGGCGTGACTACGACAGCTACCTCGGTCTTCACTGGAGCCTCTGATGGTGAGGTCAGGCTTGTGCGGCAGATAGCTGTCGGGTGCCACTCCAGGGTGGTGTCTGGCTGTGGCTGCTGGTCCCACTCGGGGACAAGTCACTTTGACAGAGGCTATAGACAGGCAGGCAGGTAGACACGACAGGCACAGCTGAGACACAGGGCCGGCGGGCATGGCTTGGAGACACAGAACAGGCAGGCATGGTTTGGAGACACAGGACAGGCAGGCACGGCTTGGAGACACAGGACAGGCAGGCACGGCTTGGAGACACAGGACAGGCGGGCACGGCTTGGAGACACAGGACAGGCGGGCACGGCTTGGAGACACAGGACAGATTGGCATGGTATGAGAAGGAGCAGGTAGGGACCTGTTCACACAGCAGGTGTAGGCAGGAGGGAGTGGTGTATGCTGGAACAGGATCTGGACCTGTTCACACAGGAGGTGCAGGTATGGATATAGGCAGGAACGAGTGGAATATGAAGGAACAGGTTTGGACCTGTTCACACAGGAGGTGCAGGTAGGCAGAGCCGCAGGAGTGTGGAGCAGGCAGAGCCGCAGGAGTGCGGAGCAGGCAGAGCCGTAGGTGTGCGGAGCAGGCAGAGCCGCAGGTGTGCGGAGCAGGCAGAGCCGCAGGAGTGCGGAGCAGGCAGAGCCGCAGGAGTGCGGAGCAGGCAGAGCGGCTAGGGAGCCGTGCAGACAGAGCGGCTAGGAAGCCGTGCAGACAGAGCGGCTAGGGTGCAGATGCACAGATAAAGTGGCTAGGGTGCAGATGCACAGATAAAGCGGCGAGGGAGCCGATGCACAGATAAAGCGGCGAGGGTGCCGATGCACAGATAAATCGGCGAGGGTGCAGATGCACAGATAAAGCGGCAAGGGTGCAGATGCACAGATAAAGCGGCGAGGGTGCAGATGCACAGATAAAGCTGCGAGGGTGCAGATGCACAGATAAAGCTGCGAGGGTGCAGATGCACAGATAAAGCTGCGAGGGTGCAGATGCACAGATAAAGCTGCGAGGGTGCAGATGCACAGATAAAGCGGCGAGGGTGCAGATGCACAGATAAAGCTGCGAGGGTGCAGATGCACAGATAAAGCTGCGAGGGTGCAGACGCACAGATAAAGCTGCGAGGGTGCAGATGCACAGATAAAGCTGTGAGGGTGCAGATGCACAGATAAAGCTGCGAGGGTGCAGATGCACAGATAAAGCTGCGAGGGTGCAGATGCACAGATAAAGCTGCGAGGGTGCAGATGCAGACAGGGAGGACACAAGGAAAGACACGGCAGAGAAGGAACCACAAACAAGGAGACTGACAGACAGAGGTAAGACTGAGCTCTGACAGAGACACAGGGACAAAGACACAAGGACCAGGATATTCTGCCTCCTGGCAGGCGGACAGAGAACAGACAAGGCACTGGGAACAAGACTCAAGGGCCAGGATATTCTGCCTCCTGGCAGGCGAACAAGGTACAAAGCGAGACAGAGAGTATTCCTACAGAGAAGGAGATACACAGAACAGGGCCTGGCTTCCTCAGCAGCAAGATACTAACTGAGTATAGACATTGCACAGGCAAAGGTCAGTGGGTGTGGCGAAACTAAATAGTCAAGGGCTCTAGGCGATTGGTCAGGGACATATTACACAGGTGCACCCTGACTGCATAAGAACCAGAGAGTTCTGGCGCCGCCCCCCTATACACACATAGCTTGGAAGCATAGAGCAGAGGCACAGAGCACAGGACTGGCAACAGACAGATTTCACAGCATGGCTTGAAGCAGAAAGTAAGTTGGTGTGCGGGGGGATGGGAGGCCATGCAGTGATGCCAGCAGGGCTGTTACAGTACCCCCCCTTTATGGCCCCTCTTCCTCAAGCCTGCCAGAATAACCAATAAAAGGAGTATGGGACCACACACAGTCCAGGTTGACACGACATCCTTCTGGTAGGGTGGAATAAATGTGCCATCAGGAATCCCAGAGTGCCAAGCTTCTTGGTGCCTGATGGAGTCATCTTCCAACACAGAGGGTATAAGGACTTGGATTTCTTCCTCCTGGGTAGCAGAAAGCAGGGACCTGGAAGCCTCAGACTTGACCCCTACATCAGCCGGCCAGCTGGAAACAGAAGAGACCTTCACTGAGTCCAACTTCAACCTGATATCCCAAGTAAATTGGACCTCCTCCTTAGTATCTTTATTAGCCAGCCAACTAGAAGTTGAGGGTACCCACACTGGAACCATCCTTCGCCCGTTATCAGAAGAGAACTGGACCTGTTCCTCTGGGTTGGTAAAAAGCAGACGTACAAGAGCTTCTGCTCCAACTTCTTCATCCACCTGCCACATGGAATCTGAAGGCATCCGTACAGGATCTATCTTCTGCCCATGGCCTGAAGAAAAATTTTCAAGCGACAGGGATGCTTCTGGGAACTGGTCACAGGAGGTGTGTGGAGAGGGTGCCACTGCTTCCTTTTCTTCAGTGACATCAGCACACCATGACCCAATAGCCCGCAGAACAGATGGGGAAGGTAACACTGTAGCCTGACCTTGTAACATTGGAACTAGATACCTTTGGTGACTAGGTAGCTCCAAATGCGGCACCACACTGGGTCTTCGGACTGGAACGGGCAGCAGGGTATCCGGCTCAGAAGGACTGATTGGCAAACTGGTCAGTAAGTGTAAAATAAACTTCTCCAAATATAATGCTCCGATTTGGAGCTGTAGTTGTCCCTTCGACACTCGACTGTTCATAAGTAGGGCACGACCATCACCAAACACCGTCACCGGATTCTGGAGCTGTGGAACAGGAACCCTACACAGACTCCGTCTGGCTTGCAGCTTTAACACATCTGCAGGGCCGAAGCTCCCACAAGGCACACGGACAGTCACCGATCTTAGTGAGGAGGAGGGACTCTTACCAAGGGCAGCCTCTCCCACTGACCCAAGGTTTTGGAGCTTGCGCTCCTTCAGACAGAAGCTGTCCGAGTGTTCCACACAACCGCAGCAATACTGTATGCCCATCTTATGACTGGTTTCAGGCTGCTGCTTTGCCAGCCCACTCATAACAGTCTTCTTGGGTTCAACTCGAGTAGCTGCTTTAACAGGTGGAGGAACTAGAGGGTTTCGGACGGTGGTCGCGGTCTGACGAGGCGGTTTCTTCACTGGTTTCGCCCATCTGGCGCGCCTCTCAGATCTGGAAAGGGAAGACTTGGCAGACGTAGCTGGACTGGGTACTTCGAAGGCTTTACGGAAGGCCACTAGGAAGGCCTCTAGGTCCGTGATGATAGGATTCCCTGCTTCCCAGAGGGGACAGATCCACATCAAAGCTTCTCCTGCTAAGTAGGACATTATATATCCCACTTTGACCCAATCAGAGGGGAAACAGGCTGAATTCCACTCAATTTACCACAGGCACTGCTCCAGGAACCCTTGGCACTCCTTAGGATCTCCATAGAACCTTGGAGGATCTTCAGGGTCAAGCCTCTCATAAGCCAGGAGCTGGTTGTAGATGGCATTGGAGACAATGATGAGTTCAGAAGTCTCAACAATCGGAACCACACAGGGCGGAACAAATTCTTCCAGATGCTCATACTGGCAGAGAGAAAGTTCCTCATGCTCTGAAAGCAGAAGGACATGGAACTCAGCGGGGACCATGGCCTGTGCAAACTGTCACGCTCGTGCCTTGGCTGAATGGCGCGAGCAGGGGGTTTGTGGCCCCACTGGGCCACAAACCAGGCTACCCTGGAAGGGGCGTGACTACGACAGCTACCTCGGTCTTCACTGGAGCCTCTGATGGTGAGGTCAGGCTTGTGCGGCAGACAGCTGTCGGGTGCCACTCCAGGGTGGTGTCTGGCTGTGGCTGCTGGTCCCACTCGGGCACAAGTCACTTTGATAGAGGCTATAGACAGGCAGGCAGGTAGACACGACAGGCACGGCTTAGACACAGGGCAGGCGGGCACGGCTTGGAGACACAGGACAGGCAGGCATGGCTTGGAGACACAGGACAGGCAGGCACGGCTTGGAGACACAGGACAGGCGGGCACGGCTTGGAGACACAGGACAGGCGGGCACAGCTTGGAGACACAGGACAGGCGGGCACGGCTTGGAGACACAGGACAGATTGGCGTGGTATGAGAAGGAGCAGGTAGGGACCTGTTCACACAGCAGGTGTATGCAGGAGGGAGTGGTGTATGCTGGAACAGGATCTGGACCTGTTCACACAGGAGGTGCAGGTATGGATATAGGCAGGAACGAGTGGAATATGAAGGAACAGGTTTGGACCTGTTCACACAGGAGGTGCAGGTAGGCAGAGCCGCAGGAGTGCGGAGCAGGCAGAGCCGCAGGAGTGCGGAGCAGGCAGAGCGGCTAGGGAGCCATGCAGACAGAGCGGCTAGGGAGCCGTGCAGACAGAGCGGCTAGGGAGCCATGCAGACAGAGCGGCTAGGGTGCAGATGCACAGATAAAGCGGCTAGGGTGCAGATGCACAGATAAAGCGGCGAGGGTGCAGATGCACAGATAAAGCGGCTAGGGTGCAGATGCACAGATAAAGCGGCGAGGGTGCAGATGCACAGATAAAGCGGCGAGGGTGCAGATGCACAGATAAAGCGGCGAGGGTGCAGATGCACAGATAAAGCTGCGAGGGTGCAGATGCACAGATAAAGCGGCTAGGGTGCAAATGCACAGATAAAGCTGCGAGGGTGCAGATGCACAGATAAAGCTGCGAGGGTGCAGATGCACAGATAAAGCTGCGAGGGTGCAGATGCACAGATAAAGCGGCTAGGGTGCAGATGCACAGATAAAGCTGCGAGGGTGCAGATGCACAGATAAAGCTGCGACGGTGCAGATGCACAGATAAAGCTGCGAGGGTGCAGATGCACAGATAAAGCTGCGAGGGTGCAGATGCACAGATAAAGCTGTGAGGGTGCAGATGCAGACAGAGAGGACACAAGGAAAGACACGGCAGAGAAGGAACCACAAACAAGGAGACTGACAGACAGAGGTAAGACTGAGCTCAGACAGAGACACAGGGACAAAGACACAAGGACCAGGATATTCTGCCTCCTGGCAGGCGGACAGAGAACAGACAAGGCACTGGGAACAAGACTCAAGGGCCAGGATATTCTGCCTCCTGGCAGGCGAACAAGGTACAAAGCGAGACAGAGAGTATTCCTACAGAGAAGGAGATACACAGAACAGGGCCTGGCTTCCTCAGCAGCAAGATACTAACTGAGTATAGACATTGCACAGGCAAAGGTCAGTGGGTGTGGCGAAACTAAATAGTCAAGGGCTCTAGGCGATTGGTCAGGGACATATTACACAGGTGCACCCTGACTGCATAAGAACCAGAGAGTTCTGGCGCCGCCCCCCTATACACACATAGCTTGGAAGCATAGAGCAGAGGCACAGAGCACAGGACTGGCAACAGACAGATTTCACAGCATGGCTTGAAGCAGAAAGTAAGTTGGTGTGCGGGGGGAGGGGAGGCCATGCAGTGATGCAAGCAGGGTTGTTACAAGTGATTTGTGAAATACGTTATGGATCTTGAACGTAACTGGAAGAGCCAATCGAAAAGAAACAGGATTAAGAATCTCCAAAATTTTATAAGGTCCAATAAATCTTGGCTTAAATTTTGGAGATGCAACCTTCATAGGAATATTCTTAGACGACAACCAAACCATATCACCCACTTTAAATCGGGGACCAATGGTCCTATGCCGGTTGGAAAATCGCTGAGCCTTTTCCTGAGAGAGTGACAACTTATCCACCACTTGGTCCCATATCTGCTGCATTCTCTCAACCACAGTGTCCACACTTGGGCAGAACGAAGATTCCACTTGCCCTGAAGAGAATCGAGGGGGAAAACTAAACAAGCTAAGTCACAGAAAGCCAGAGAGGTTGGTAACTATGCAGATTGCAGACCCCTGATCCTAACCACACAACTAGCAGCAGCCGTGGAGCGTTCCTATGATAAATCTAGATGCCTCATCAAAGCCGAAGTACTAAATAAGCCTAAAGCAAGAAAAGGGGAAAACTAACTTCCCCAGAGCAGACCCCAAAGGAATAGACAGCCCCCACACATGTATTGATGGTGAAACAAGATGAAAACACAAACACAGGCAGGAAAATAGGCTGAGCAAACGATGGGGCCCAAACTAACTAGAAAGGACAGGAAAGGAAAGACACTGATTCATTTCACACTTGTCAGACAACACACACGGATGATGGATTAAATACCATGAAAAAAATCTTGCTACATATGATTCAGCTCACACTTGTCAGACAACACACACAGATGATGGATTAAATACCATGAAAAAAATCTTGCTACATATGATTCAGTTCACACTTGTCAGACAGCACACACAGATGATGGATTAAATACCATGAAAAAATCTTGCTACATATGATTCAGTTCACACTTGTCAGATAGCACACACGGATGATAGATTAAACACCATGAAAAAATCTTGCTACATATGATTCAGTTCACACTTATTAGACAGCACACACAGATGATGGATTAAATACCTGTGTGAAGAAGATAAGAGAGGAACATCAGCTTCAATGCCATTGTCTAACTGCCAAGCACTTTATCCTGTTGCACTTTATATCAGTTGCACATGTGAACCCCCGCACGCATGCTATCCCAGCCAGAGTTTACCAGGGTAAACAACCAAGGCTGTGCAAGGCCATAAAACAGTGAAAGAAAGTAAAAAAATAAATAGCTTTAAACACTTTAAAGCAGAAACCAAAAAAAAGAAAGAAAGAACCACCACAGGAGTGATGGATTAAATACCATGAAAAAATCTTGCTACATATGATTCAGTTCACACTTGGCAGAGAGCACACATGGATGATGGATTAAATACCTGTGTGAAGAAGAGAAGAGAGGAACATCAGCTTCAATGCCATTGTCTAACTGCCAAGCACTTTATATCTTTATATCTTAATATCTGTTTAATATAACTTTGTCTCAATCAAAACAATTTAAACATCAAATTGACGCATAAGATCTCCAGGGAAGTTATTGACTTCCTGGACATCAAAATTATAGTGTCGGATGGTGGCATGGTGCTGACTGATGTCTTCCGCAAGGAGACCTCAGTCAACGCGCTATTGCATGCCACGTCCGCACACACATCTTTCACCATTCATGCCATTCCAACTGGCCAATTTTTGAGATTGAAGCGTATTTGTTCCACTGATGGGGTTTTTGAGGAGCAGGCCCGGGACCTCTTCCGACGGTTCCATGATCGGGTTTACAGCAGGAGATCAATTAAAAGGGGTTACTTACGGGCTAAAGAAACTCCACGTAATCAACTCCTGGGGGTGAGACATAAAGTTGCTAATCAAAAAAAGCCCATTAGGTTTATATCCACCTTCAACAATCGTTGGTCTCAGATACGGGAAATTATGACTAGACATTGGCCCGTTTTACGATCAGATCCGGTATTGAGGAGCATTCTGCCTGAACGTCCCCTTCTTACAGCCAGGAGGCCCCAAAATCTGAGGGATATTTTAGTAAGAAGCCACTGTGGCCAGTCCTCCGGACCTGTTTGGTGCTGGTGTGCAGAGACATGGCTGTTATCCATGTGGCTCCTGTTTGGCCTGTAAGAATATCCTTAGAGCCACTTCGTTTTCAGCTGCGGATGGAGGTGGGAACCATTGGATTACTAACTACATATCTTGCAGCATGTGTTATGTGATTTATCTTGCCACATGCCCATGTGGACTAAGATATGTAGGTTTGACCTCACGTGAACTTCGTGTTCGTGTTAGAGAACACATTAGGGATATCAGGGCTGCTGAAGAGGTTATGGACCTTGTGGCGCTAAAGACGATCCCTCAACATTTCAAGCTGCGCCATAAGTGTAACTCTTCAGACCTAAAATTTATCGGCATTGATCGTGTGCATGGGGGGATCAGAGGGGGTGATCTCAAACGCACTCTGGCGCAGCTTGAGTGTCGTTGGATCATCAGTTTGAGAACTATGGTGCCCAATGGCTTAAATGAAAAATTATCCTTCGCCTGTTTTCTGTAACTGGATACTTAATACATTTTCCTTCCTTTGTTTCTTTTTGTTTTAATGGTGTGCTGTTTTTAATTTTTTCTCTTCGCAATTATTGTAGTAATCATTCATGGATGACGTGATTTCTCCAGAGGTATGACTGACAGCAGCGGTGGGCTTCAGTTCCGTTGTTATGGCTTTTGGACATTCTCGAGTGGATGACCCATGGGATGGAACCAATTTTGTGACCTGTGACTGTGGCACTGATTTGTATCATCATCTGTTCGAGAACTATTATGGACTAATAATTTTTATTAAAAGTCTAACATTAATATTCTATGATCAATTTTTTGCCCATATTGTTCATTAATGATGTGCCTATGGTTAATATGGGTCTATGTTATTCTCTTATAGTTGGTGGGGGTGTGTTATTGTTTTTCCCATGCAATTTCCCTTTTCTTTTTCTTCTTTTCTTTTTTCCTTTTTTTTCCTTTTTTCCATTCTTCTTCCTTTATTTAATTTTTCTCCCAATTATGTGATTTTATGGGGTTTGCGCTCTTATTAGAAGAGTGGCATATAAATTCCCCACATAGTTATACATGGGGCTTTGTTGCCCTTACCTTTGCCAACTACTAATATGTCTGCCGCGGGGGTGCGCACGCGCAGGTTGTTGTATAGTTCTGTGTTTCCAAAAGGCCTCCATGTAATGACAGCGAGGGTCCTTGACGTCATAGGAAACTCCTTCTTCCCCCTTGCTCTTCCTCCCTCCCGTTCTTTCTTATACTTCTTTTTTCTTCTTGTTCTTTTTTTCTGTTTTTTCTTTTTTTCTTGTTTCTTTTTATGATTGCATGACCCTACGGGTTCTGCGCTCTTATTATGAGGATGTTACATAAAATCCTTACACTGCCATGCATCGGGCCCTGTTGCCTATTCTTCTGCCAGCTACAAACATTTCCGCCGCTGGGGTGCGCATGCGCTGGTGGCTCCGTAGTCTCGCGTCCCCTATGGCCTCCGTGTAATGATTGCACAAGCGACTGACATCACAGGAAATTTTTCCTGACCTGCGCTGTCATTGGAGGGCCGTAGGTGACGCGGTGTCTGCAGAGGTTCCGCCCCTCATGCGCCGCTTTACCATGGCTGATTTCATACACCTGGTTTTGGGGCTACTTATACCCGGTTAGCATGCCTATCCACACTGCCCCCCAGAGGAAGCCAAATAGGCGAAACGTGCGTCGGGGCACGTTCCTGGAACCGGGATACTCAACCCGTATGGGTAAGCACTGAATGGCACTTTAATCTGCACTGTCACTTTATATATTAAGGGATACCGCTCTGATATATAGATTTGCCTGTGGGATGTTTACTTTATGCTAGCCACATCTATCACTTCTCTACAGTTTCCTTACCCTGTATTAGGTCTTTACCTGTGACTTATATTTGATCTGAATTGATACATTACCTGAACATATTTGCAGGGTGAGGTTCTGATTCTGAACAACAATATACTTTGGTTTTGTGGCTTGCTTTATTCTTTCTCCCTTGGAGGTTTTTCTGCATTTAAATGGTGCATATTATTATGTCTATGCTTTGAGTGGTTCCGGGTAAATTTTGTTTGTTTACCAACACCAACCACTGCATCTACTGTATTATTACTATAACTATCAAGGACCATTCTTGAAGAAAACCTGTTGGAGTCTGCAAAAGACCTGAGACTGGGACGGAGATTTGTCTTCCAACAAGACAATGATCCCAAACATAAAGCAAAATCTACAATGGAATGGTTCACAAATAAACATATCCAGGTGTTAGAATGGCCAAGTCAAAGTCCTGACCTGAATCCAATCGAGAATCTGTGGAAAGAGCTGAAAACTGCTGTTCACAAACGATCTCCATCAGACCTCACTGAGCTCGAGCTGTTTGCCAAGGAAGAATGGGCAAGAATTTCAGCCTCTCGATGTACAAAACTGATAGAGACATACCCCAAGCGACTTTCAGCTGAATCACAGCAAAAGGTGGCGCAGCAAAGTATTAAGTTAAAAGGGCCAAATAATATTGCACGCCCCACTTTTCAGTTTTTGAATTTCCACAAAAATTTAAAATAACCAATAAATTTTGTTCAACTTCACAATTGTGTCCCACTTGTTGTTGATTCTTCACCAAAAATTTTCATTTGGTATTTTTATGTTTGAAGCAAGATATGTGGGAAAAGGTTGAAAAGTTCCAGGTGGCCAAATACTTTCGCAAGGCACTGTTTATGGGGATAACTGGGGCCGTCATACTATATATATGGGGATAATTGGGGCCATCATACTATATATATGGGGAGAACTGGAGCCATCATATATACTATATATATCCCATATCTCTATAGTAAGCTCGGTTCTGCTCCCATATCTCTGTGGTAAGCTCTGTTCTGCTCCCATATTTCTGGAGTAAGCTCAGTACTGTTCCAAATCTCTGTAGTAAGCTCGGTTTTGTGCCCTTATCTTTGTAGTAAGCTTGGTTCTGCTCCCATATCTCTGGAGCATGGGCAGACATACCACCGGTTCAACCGGTGCAGCTGCATGAGGATCAGAGGCTCTAGGGGGCCCCTGCAGGGCAGCTAATAATGAGGGCAATCTGGCCGGTTTCTCCAGACCCAAGGCTCCGGGGGGCCCCTGACCAGATTGCCTTCATGTGCGGTGGGCAGGGAGCGATCCCAGCAGCTGCCTGCAAGAGAAAATAGCAGGAGCAGAGCTGCAAGGATCCATCCTGCTTCCTGTCTGGCACTCGCACTTCCTGTCTCTAACACAGAGAGCAGCGCCGCTGGATGACATCATCATTTGGTGGTCAGCTAGCCACTGTGCCAGAGCAAGGAAGCACGGGCGCTGGTGATGCTGCAGGCTGTGGACATGTGAGAGGTGGAGTGTGTGTGTGTTTTGTATGTATGTATGTGTGTGTGTTTTATATGTATGTATTTGTGTGTGTTTTGTATGTATGTGTGTGTGTTTTGTATGTATGTGTTTTGTATGAGTGTGTGTGTTGTATGTATGTTTGTGTGCGTGTTTTGTATGTATGTGTGTGTGTAGACATGAGTGGTGGTGTGTGTGTGCGTGTTTGCATGCATAGCGCTGCAGGGGAATATGCAGAGAGGTCAATGGTGCTGTGTGTGTCTGTGTGTGTGTGTAGGTGGAGGAGAGAGGAATGATGAGGGTGATGGGGAGAAGGCAATTATGGGGTGATGATGAGAAGGCAATGATGGGGGTGATGGGGACATAGTAATGATGGGAGTGATGGGGAGAAGGCAATGATGGAATGATGGAGAAGGCAATAATGGGGTGAAGGGAGAAGGCAATGATGGGGGTGATGGGGAGAAAGCAATGATGGGAGTAATGGGGAGAAAACAATGATGGGGAGATGGGGAGAAGGCAATGATGGGGGTGATGGGGAGAAGGCAATGATGAAGGTGATGGGGAGAAGGCAATGATGGAGTGATGGAGAAGGCAATGATGGGGTGATGTGGAGAAAACAATGATGGGAGTGATGGGGAGAATGCAATGATGGGGGTGATGGGGAGAAGACAATGATGGGAGTGATGGGGAGAAGGCAATGATGGGAGTGATGGAAAGAAGGCAATGATGAGAGTGATGGAGAGAAGGCAATGATGGGGTGATGGAGAAAGCAATGATGGCAGTGATGGAGAAGGCAATGATGGGAGTGAGGGGAAAAGGCAATGATGGGGTGAAAGGGAGAAGACAATGATGGGGCTGATGGAAAAGGCAATGATGGAAGTGATGGGGAGAAGGCAATGATGGGGGTAATGGGGAGAAGGCAATGATGGAGTGATGGAGAAGGCAATGATGGGGTGATGGAGAGAAGGCAATGATGGGGTGATAGGGAGAATGCAATGATGGGGGTGATGGGGAGAAGGCAATGACAGGAGTGATGGGGAGAAAGCAATGATGGGAGTGATGGGGAGAAGGCAATGATGGGGTGATGGGGAGAAGGCAATGATGGGGGTGATGGGGAGAAGGCAACAATGGGGTGATGGAGAACGCAATTATGGGAGTGATGGGGAGAAGGCAATGATGGTGATGGGAAGAAGGCAATGATGGGGGTGATGGGGAGAAGGCAATGATGGGGTGATGGAGAGGGCAATGATGAGGTGGGGGAGAAGACAATAATGGGATGCGGGGGGAGGAGGACAATGAGGGGTGTGGGGGATTGGGATGGGAGGAAGGAGGACTTATAATGGCCTTAGGAACAGGGGGAGGTGGAAGATGACATTATCGCTTATTATGTCTAACACAGTCCCTTAGTATATAGTATACTCACTTACTATGTCTATCACAGTCCCTTAGTGTATAGTGTATGTACTTACTATGTATAACACAGTCTCTTAGCATATAGTGTACTCACTAATTCTGTATAACACCATCCTTAGTTACATAGTTTCCACTTTTATTATGTATGACACCGTCCCTTATTACGTACCATCCTCTCTAGTTACAGTATATATGGTGCCGTCCCTTAATGTATAGCTTCCTCTGCTGTTATGTACAGTATAGTGCTACCTCTTACATAGTGTATTCTTGTTAATTTTGTTATTCACAGCACCCTCTTTTATTGCATAGTTTCCTCTATTTTTAGATATAAAATGATTGCTGATTGAGGAGCCGGTGACCAGACTACCAGTCCATCAGCTCCTCCATTAGAAAGGAAGCTTTTCCATGCTCCATCAGCCATCATTGCATTATACAGTTAACAAAGCAAGACGGTATGTAATAAAAAACAGGGCTCTATATAATCCAATATGTAAGGGACGGTACTGTACATAACAAGAGAGGGCACTGTAAAAGAGACAGCAATATACATAATAAAGGAGACTATGTATTATATACAGTGGGGAAAAAAAGTATTTAGTCAGTCAGCAATAGTGCAAGTTCCACCACTTAAAAAGATGAGAGGCGTCTGTAATTTACATCATAGGTAGACCTCAACTATGGGAGACAAACTGAGAAAAAAAAATTCAGAAAATCACATTGTCTGTTTTTTTTTTCATTTTATTTGCATATTATGGTGGAAAATAAGTATTTGGTCAGAAACAAAATTTCATCACAATACTTTGTGATATATCCTTTGTTGGCAATGACAGAGGTCAAACGTTTTCTGTAAGTCTTCACATGGTTGCCACACACTGTTGTTGGTATGTTGGCCCATTCCTCCATGCAGATCTCCTCTAGAGCAGTGATGTTTTTGGCTTTTCGCTTGGCAACACGGACTTTCAACTCCCTCCAAAGGTTTTCTATAGGGTTGAGATCTGGAGACTGGCTAGGCCACTCCAGGACCTTGAAATGCTTCTTACGAAGCCACTCCTTCGTTGCCCTGGCGGTGTGCTTTGGATCATTGTCATGTTGAAAGACCCAGCCACGTTTCATCTTCAATGCCCTTGCTGATGGAAGGAGGTTTGCACTCAAAATCTCACGATACATGGCCCCATTCATTCTTTCATGTACCCGGATCAGTCGTCCTGGCCCCTTTGCAGAGAAACAGACCCAAAGCATGATGTTTCCACCACCATGCTTTACAGTAGGTATGGTGTTTGATGGATGCAACTCAGTATTCTTTTTCCTCCAAACACGACAAGTTGTGTTTCTACCAAACAGTTCCAGTTTGGTTTCATCAGACCATAGGACATTCTCCCAAAACTCCTCTGGATCATCCAAATGCTCTCTAGCAAACTTCAGACGGGCCCGGACATGTACAGGCTTAAGCAGTGGGACACGTCTGGCACTGCAGGATCTGAGTCCATGGTGGCGTAGTGTGTTACTTATGGTAGGCCTTGTTACATTGGTCCCAGCTCTCTGCAATTCATTCACTAGGCCCCCCCGCGTGGTTCTGGGATTTTTGCTCACCGTTCTTGTGATCATTCTGACCCCACGGGGTGGGATTTTGCGTGAAGCACCAGATCGAGGGAGATTATCAGTGGTCTTGTATGTCTTCCATTTTCTAATTATTGCTCCCACAGTTGATTTCTTCACTCCAAGCTGGTTGGCTATTGCAGATTCAGTCTTCCCAGCCTGGTGCAGGGCTACAATTTTGTTTCTGGTGTCCTTTGACAGCTCTTTGGTCTTCACCATAGTGGAGTTTGGAGTCAGACTGAGGGTGTGCACAGGTGTCTTTTTATACTGATAACAAGTTTAAACAGGTGCCATTACTACAGGTAATGAGTGGAGGAAAGAGGAGACTCTTAAAGAAGAAGTTACAGGTCTGTGAGAGCCAGAAATCTTGATTGCTTGTTTCTGACCAAATACTTATTTTCCACCATAATATGCAAATAAAATGAAAAAAAAACAGACAATGTGATTTTCTGGATTTTTTTTTCTCAGTTTGTCTCCCATAGTTGAGGTCTACCTATGATGTAAATTACAGACGCCTCTCATCTTTTTAAGTGGTGGAACTTGCACTATTGCTGACTGACTAAATACTTTTTTTCCCCACTGTACATGTATGTGTGTGTGGTTATATATATATATATATATATATATATATGTAGCTTTGTTGCCATAAAAGGAAGGGGGCCCAGACACATTTCTTGCACAGGGGCCCCAAGCTGTCAGTGTCCACCCTAACTCTGGAGTATTCTCCGTTCTGAACCATGTCTCTGTAGTAAGCTTGGTTCTGCTCCCATATCTATGAAGTAAGCTTGGTTCTGCTCCTATATCTTTGTAGTAAGCTTGATTCTGCTCCCTTATCTTTGTAGTAAGCTCGATCCTGCTCCCTTTTCTTTGTAGTAAGGTCGGTTCTGCTCCCATATCTCTGGAGTAAGCTCTATTTTGCTCCCATATTTCTGTAGTAAGTAGTGTTGAGCGATAAATTGAAAAATATCGGATCGGATTGGATCGGCCGATATCCAAAAAGTATAGGATATTGCCGATTCCGATCCCGGAAGTCCCATTCAAGTCAA
This sequence comes from Dendrobates tinctorius, assembly GCF_039654945.1. NCBI lineage: Eukaryota > Metazoa > Chordata > Amphibia > Anura > Dendrobatidae > Dendrobates > Dendrobates tinctorius. Next base: position 613,471 of record NW_027361770.1, read on the forward strand.
TGGGACAGAAATATCGGAAATAAAAAAAACCCTTTCTTTCCTTGTAGGTTAATTCTACATGAAGAAAAACAACTAATAATAATGTAGAATGTATTGGGGGAGGTGTAGGAGACATTAAAGCCATAGAGGTTTAGCCCAATCAAATGGAATAGCAGGAATTAATTATTTTTTTAAAGACGTTCAGAGTTACAAAGATATTGACTATGTTAACCTCTTTTATATTTTGTCAGATATGTATGTTTCACTACTTCCATGCTCTTCACCTTCTTTTTTACTTCTCCCACACTTTCTCTTTCATGATCCTCAGCAGCAGCAGCAGCAGCAGCAGCATCTTTTTCATCAACTTCTTCTTCACCTTATTCATCTTCTTCTTCTTCTCCTTCTTCCTATCATTTTTTTTTTTACATTCTTCATATTCTTCTTATTCAACTATTATTCTTCTTCATATTTTACTTCTTCTTCTTCTTCATCATATTCTTATTTTTGACAGGTAGAGATGAGCGACTTTGCCTTTTTTCGCAAAAGTCGGGTCGAACGAAATCGGCCGATTATCGTGAAAAGTCGAAGGCCGACTGAAACACGAAACCCAATGCAAGTCAATGGGGAAGCAAAGTCATCAGGGAGTGGAGGACAGGAAACACACCTACAGTGCCCTTTTGAATGCCAAAAACATCAATTCTGATTACTGAGGCTTTTCAACCTTAATTTACTTCATAATACTAGTTACGCACTGAAAAATGGGGGTTATTTGGCTAAATTTGTGGGGGGGATAGGGCTGGCTCCAGGTTTTCATGTGCCCTCGGCCAAAGAGCGCCCCTTTAACACATACCTGTCACGCGGGGCTTAGGTCAACTAAGGCAGAAATACCCGGGGCCCCTGTGGTGTCCCTTTAACTAGGGGAAACCCTGTCTGACCCTCAACTCAGGGTTTTTGCTGATGGTGCAAATGCCTAAGCCTCCAACCTTTCCTTATCTCCTGCTCAGCCCTAAGCTTAACCCTCCACCCTCCACCCAGTGAGGAGACAAACCACCAAAGCCCCACACAATAATGACAGACAGGGAGAACTTAAACTGCACCGCATACACACAGGACTATACAGTAATGTGAACAGGGCACAGCAAAACACAAATATGGGAAGGCGAGAAGGTAACAACGGATCATACGACACCAGATATGAATCTCTCTCTCTCCAACACCTCCACTCCAGACCGGAACCACTTGGTATGACACACAAGCTATAATCGGCGACTCCCATAGGCCAGGACGACTATTTAAAGACCGTGGGCGTGACCAAACATCCAACCTGATCTCCAGCTAGATTAACCCCCGATAGTCTGAGAAAGTCAAGCCGACGCCACTGAGGCTATAGTGGACGGAGGTGGAACTACCTCTGCCTGCCGGACACTGTGGTGTGAATAGCGTCCGACATGACAAGTGGACGGAGGTGAAACCACCTCTGCCTGCCGGACGCTGTGGTGTGAATAGCGTCCGACATGACAGTACCCCGTCTTCTACGAGGGACCCCAGGGCCCTCAAGACTCATAGGACCCGGCTTGTCCGGATGACGACGGTGAAAGGAACTGACCAGCCGATCCGCATGTATGTCCGAGGCTGGTACCCAAGACCTCTCCTCCAGACCATACCCCCGCCAGCGTACCAAATACTGAAGAGTACGGCGCACTACTCGAGAGTCCACTACCTTGGAGACCTCAAACTCTAAATCGCCATCCACCATGACTGGAGGTGGCATCGGCGTCGTGTCCACAGAGCCTACCACCTTTTTCAATAAAGCCCTGTGAAACACGTTGTGTATCTTGTATACTGCAGGAAGTTCCAACCGATAAGCAACTGGGTTAATGATGGCAGCAATCTTAAAAGGCCCAATAAACCTTGGACCCAATTTTAAAGATGGAATTTTGAGTTTTATGTTTTTAGTCGCTAACCACACCCATTCACCCACACACAGGTCCGGACCTGGCACGCGTCTACTGTCAGCCACCCGTTTGTACCTCGCACTCATGCTCAACAATCGCTGTTTCACCCTCCTCCAGACCGATGATAATTGAGCTCCTAGCTGGTCCTCCTCCGGGACGCCCCCAGAGTCACCCTGACGTAAGGTACAAAATTGAGGATGTTGACCGTAAACACAAAAGAACGGAGACTCTCCCGATGACTCTTGGCGGTGATTATTTAACGCGAACTCGGCCAGAGGAAGGAAAGTAGACCACTCCTCTTGGTTGTCGGACACAAAGCATCGTAAATACTGCTCCAGATTTTGGTTCATGCGCTCAGTTTGACCATTTGACTGTGGATGAAACGCCGATGAATGTGACAACTTGATCCCCAAACGTGAGCAAAAAGCTTTCCAAAACCTCACAACAAATTGAGTTCCCCTATCAGAAACTATGTCCGACGGAACTCCGTGGAGTCTGACCACCTCCTGCACAAACACCTGAGCCAACATCTTCGCATTGGGCAAGGAAGGCAATGACACAAAATGCGCCATCTTTGAAAATCGGTCAACCACCACCAGGATGACCGTGTTCCCCGCCGAGGCTGGCAAGTCAGTGATAAAATCCATGGAGATTTCTGTCCATGGCCTATTAGGTACCCCCAGAGGCTGTAGCGTGCCAGCAGGACGGGCTCGGGGCGACATGGCCCTAGCGCACGTGATGCAAGCTGCCACGTACGAGACCACGTCCTGCCGGATTTTGGGCCACCAGAAACGACGCGATACCAGCTCCAAGGTGCCCTTAACCCCTGGATGACCAGCCAGTACCGAGTCATGGTGTTCCCTCAATACCTTAAGACGAAGATGAAGGGGTACAAATGATTTGTTGGCGGGAAGTCCTGGCGGTACCTCCTCTTGGGCCTCGGCAATCTCCGCCTCTACCTCAGTCGTGAGAGCCGAAACCACTACACCTTCCTGGACGATGGGTACCGGCTCTTCCTGAGGTTCTCCCCCCGGAAAACACCTGGACAAGGCATCCGCCTTGGTGTTTTTAGCCCCGGGACGGTAAGTCACCAGAAAATTGAAACGTGTAAAAAACAATGCCCAGCGAGCCTGCCTAGGAGACAGACGCTTGGCCTACTCCATATAGAGCAGGTTCTTATGGTCGGTGATGACTGTGACCTGGTGAGCCGCCCCCTCCAAGAAGTGTCACCATTCCTCAAAAGCCAATTTGATGGTTAACAACTCCCTGTTGCTGATATCATAATTCCGTTCGGCCGGCGACAGCTTCTTGGAGAAGTAGGCGCAAGGATGCATATCGCTCAAAGATGAGCCCTGTGACAGTACTGCCCCCACTCCCACCTCAGACGCATCAACCTCCACCGCAAAAGGTTTAGTCACGGCCGGTTGCACCAGAATGGGGGCTGAAGCAAAACTGTTCTTCAGACGCTCAAATGCACGTATCGCCACCTCAGACAGCTAGCCAGATCGGTACCTTTTTTTGTCATGTCCGTGAGCGGTTTGGCTATAGTAGAAAAGTGTTTTATAAATTTCCTATAATAATTAGCAAACCCAAGGAACCGCTGGAGCGCTTTCAGATTATCAGGCCTTTCTCATTGCAGCACCGCTTGCACCTTCGCGGTGTCCATTTTAAACCCTGCGGCGGACACAATATATCCCAAAAAAGGCAACTCCTGAACAAAAAATAAGCATTTTTCCAGCTTAGCATAGAGCTTATTCTCACGGAGCAACTGTAACACCTGCCTGACATGCTCTAAATGAGTGTCCCGGTCGCTCGAATAAATGAGGATATCATCCAGGTATACAATCACAAATTTCCCCAGGACATGAGCAAATACATCATTAATAAAATGTTGGAAAACAGCAGGTGCGGTTGTCAACCCAAATGGCATAACCAGGCTCTCAAAATGACCCTCAGGAGTATTAAACGCCATCTTCCACTCATCCCCCTGACGGACCCTTATGAGGTTATACGCCCCCCTGAGGTCAAGCTTGGAAAACCACTTTGCCCCCGCCACCTGGTTGAACAAATCAGGGATCAAAGGCATCGGGTATGGATCACGGATCGTAATCTGGTTTAACTCCCGGAAATCCAGACACGGGCGTAACCCCCCATCTTTCTTCTTAATGAAGAAAAACCCCGCTGCTACAGGCGAGGACGAAGGCCGGATGTGTCCTTTGCTCAGACTCTCCGCGATGTAGTCTTTCAGAGCTTGTCTCTCTGGACCAGAAATATTAAACATCCTGGCCTTAGGTAATTTGGCCCCGGGTTTTAACCTAATCACACAGTCATAGGCTCGATGTGGAGGCAGTTCTGAGCAACCCCTCTCAGAGAATACATCCGCGAAATCCTGCAAAGCCTCCGGAAGGCTGGGGGTCACGGCGGACACACATGTGGCCAAGCAATTGTCCTGGCAGAAACCACTCCATTGGACTATGTCTTGAGTATTCCAATCAATCACCGGGTTGTGCCTGGACAACCATGGAAAACCCAGGACCATTTGTGCTGGGAGATTACGGAGGACCCTACATGTAACCCACTCAGAATGTAGGACCCCAATGTGGAGTTTCACCTCAGCCACAAACTCCGTAATCTCCCCTTGTGGGAGGGGAGCGGCATTAATGGTAACCACCTGAATAGGATGAGGGAGTTTTTCGATCTTAAACCCGGCAGTGCGTGCAAACTCCTCATGTATGAGATTGGTGGCGGAACCGCTATCCACAAACACTGATATTGGTAGCTCTCTGCCCGCGATAATAGCCTGGGCAGGGAGCATACATTGAGATACCATCATGGAGGATATGCATACGCTCAGTTGGGCCTCCTTCATACGCACTGAGCTTAGCAGTTTTCCGCCGATGTGACCTTCTTCGGTAGCACAGGACAAGCGTTAACATAATGATTTCTTTTACCACAGTAAAAACATAAATTAAATTAAAGTCCAGATTATGAAGACTTAAAAAATATTTTATTAATTACACAATAAAAGCAAAACCAGACAAATAAGACATAATGCAATACCATAAAATGTCGTAATGTAAGAAGGTAGTTACATAGTAAACACATAAGCCATAAGTAAATATAGTGATCATAAAAGTTCCATCCGCAACAAAGTGCATATAATGAGCAGATAAAGAGTATAAAAACTCAAATAAAGTGCATAGGAAATGTAATAGGATCATAGATACCCGTGATCAATGGCTAAATGCGTCTCCAGCTCCCTCCAACGTACGTTTCGCCTACCGTGGCTTTCTCAAGGAGTGAGGTAATGGTGCAAAAGGGGAAATATTTATATGTAACCCAAACCAATGGAAATTCTTGGTTCCCATATACAAATGATCAAAAGAATAAATACAAATAATAATAATGGAGCCCCATATTCAATGTGATATCTCCCAAACTAAACACATATACCAAAAATAAAAAGGAAAAAATGTCCACATAAGATAATAACCAAGTGCGTTCCAGCGTGGAACGCACGCCGCAGCCGCCATAAAAATGGCCGGAAGTGCCTCAAATAGTGCGCCCAATACTGGTGTATGTACTGCTGACAGGAAGCAAAAGATAATTATAACAATTAGAAACATATCCATTGGTAATATATATACAACCCAGATATAAATATTATATAAATGACCGTGGCAAACTGCAATTTACATAGAAAGAAATAGGGGACTATAAGCTATACAAAATCCAATCACAATATATATATCATTTCAATAGCAAATATATGTGCAGTCATATGAATATATCAATACATTGCAGTAATTTTATTAAGAAATAATAAATAAATAATTAATAAGATAAAAAATATATAAAAAATAATAATAATAAAAATAAAAATAAAAATAAAAGTGCAGTGAAACACACGTGCGATCGAGTGAGAAAAGTGAAAAAAAGGGAAAAATATATATATATATACATATACATATATGTGTATGGACATATACAAATATAAGTATAGCATTATAAATAATCAAAATAGTGTGATACAGGTAATCAGATGGATGATCAGATGGGTGAAAGAATTCCACGGATAAGGTACAAACTAAAAAGCAAAGAGAAAAAGAAAAATAAATCAAATTAATAAACCATTTATAAAAACGCATTAAAAGATAACAGTTCGTTGAGGCCCTTGGGTGCAATAGTATCCAATCTAAAAATCCACTTGGACTCAATTTGCGCGAGACGTTTCTTGATATCACCTCCTCTAGAGTTCAATATAACATGATCAATCCCTCGTACCTTTAATAATAATTCATTACATTGATGGAATAACTTAAAATGCTTTGGAAATGTCTTGAGAGAGTCGATATCAGAGACATTTTTGGCTGCTTTAATATCCAAAACATGTTCTCTCACCCTACGCCTAAATTCCCTAGATGTTAAGCCAACATATTTTAGGTTACAAGGGCAGCTCGCACAATAGATTACTGCAGTGGTAGTACATGATATATGATGCAAAATTCTGAAAGATCTATTCTCATCAGCATTGGAGAAATCCTCACACCTCTCTATATTTGGACATGCTACACATGATCCACAAGGACGACAACCCCATTTAGGGCCTCGTGATCCAAACGCATTAACCTCCTTCTTCTTATAACGACTATGCACAAGTGTGTCACGAACATTCCTCGATCTCCTAAATGTAATGGCAGGTTTTGGAGATAAATATTGTGCAAGGACCGGATCCAACTGAAGAACCTTCCAATGTTTTGTCAGAATAGTACTAACTTCACGCCACTTACAATTAAAGGTTTGAATATAGCGTACCTTATCCAAGGTCTGAGTACTGGATTTGCGTTTATGAAGTGCCGATAGGCGTTCAGTTCTTTTCGCTCGCCAATAGCCTTGCTCAATATATGCATCAGGATATCCTCTTTCCCTAAATCTCATACTTAGATCTCTACTCTGTTTTTCAAACAATTCTTCCTTTGAACAAATACGTCGCATACGTAAAAATTGTCCCACAGGTATACCACGAATGAGACTACGTTGGTGGGAAGAAGAGAAGTGTAGGAGACTATTTGTCGAGGTAGGTTTGCGGAACACATCGGAGTAGACAAAACCAGCATCATCCACTTGGAACAAAACATCCAAAAATTCAACATTGGATCTTCCCGCTTTATAAGTCAAACGTAGATTCAAATCGTTTTCATTTAAATGGTCCATAAATGTGTGTAATTCATCCAAAGAACCCTGCCAAATACAAAGAATATCATCAATGTATCTCCCCCAGTATTGCACTCTATCCACCAAAGGTGTAGAGTCAGTTGTAAAGATTTGGTGGATAGAGTGCAATACTGGGGGAGATACATTGATGATATTCTTTGTATTTGGCAGGGTTCTTTGGATGAATTACACACATTTATGGACCATTTAAATGAAAACGATTTGAATCTACGTTTGACTTATAAAGCGGGAAGATCCAATGTTGAATTTTTGGATGTTTTGTTCCAAGTGGATGATGCTGGTTTTGTCTACTCCGATGTGTTCCGCAAACCTACCTCGACAAATAGTCTCCTACACTTCTCTTCTTCCCACCAACGTAGCCTCATTCGTGGTATACCTGTGGGACAATTTTTACGTATGCGATGTATTTGTTCAAAGGAAGAATTGTTTGAAAAACAGAGTAGAGATCTAAGTATGAGATTTAGGGAAAGAGGATATCCTGATGCATATATTGAGCAAGGCTATTGGCGAGCGAAAAGAACTGAACGCCTATCGGCACTTCATAAACGCAAATCCAGTACTCAGACCTTGGATAAGGTACGCTATATTCAAACCTTTAATTGTAAGTGGCGTGAAGTTAGTACTATTCTGACAAAACATTGGAAGGTTCTTCAGTTGGATCCGGTCCTTGCACAATATTTATCTCCAAAACCTGCCATTACATTTAGGAGATCAAGGAATGTTCGTGACACACTTGTGCATAGTCATTATAAGAAGAAGGAGGTTAATGCGTTTGGATCACGGGGCCCTAAATGGGGTTGTCGTCCTTGTGGATCATGTGTAGCATGTCCAAATATAGAGAGGTGTGAGGATTTCTCCAATGCTGATGAGAATAGATCTTTCAAAATTTTGCATCATATATCATGTACAACCACTGCAGTAATCTATTGTGCGAGCTGCCCTTGTAACCTAAAATATGTTGGCTTAACATCTAGGGAATTTAGGCGTAGGGTGAGAGAACATGTTTTGGATATTAAAGCAGCCAAAAATGTCTCTGATATCGACTCCCTCAAGACATTACCAAAGCATTTTAAGTTATTCCATCAATGTAATGAATTATTATTAAAGGTACGAGGGATTGATCATGTTATATTGAACTCTAGAGGAGGTGATATCAAGAAACGTCTCGCGCAAATTGAGTCCAAGTGGATTTTTAGATTGGATACTATTGCACCCAAGGGCCTCAGCGAACAGTTATCTTTTAATGCGTTTTTATAAATGGTTTATTAATTTGATTTATTTTTCTTTTTCTCTTTTTCTCTTTGCTTTTTAGTTTGTACCTGATCCGTGGAATTCTTTCACCCATCTGATCATCCATCTGATTACCTGTATCACACTATTTTGATTATTTATAATGCTATACTTATATTTGTATACGTCCATACACATATATGTATATATATATATATATATATTTTTCCCTTTTTTTCACTTTTCTCACTCGATCGCACGTGTGTTTCACTGCACTTTTATTTTTATTTTTATTTTTATTATTATTATTTTTTATATATTTTTTATCTTATTATTTTTCTATTATTTATTTATTATTTCTTAATAAAATTACTGCAATGTACTGATATATTCATATGACTGCACATATATTTGCTATTGAAATGATATATATATTGTGATTGGATTTTGTATAGCTTATAGTCCCCTATTTCTTTCTATGTAAATTGCAGTTTGCCGCGGTCATTTATATAATATTTATATCTGGGTTGTATATATATTACCAATGGATATGTTTCTAATTGTTATAATTATCTTTTGCTATATTATGGCATTTGCATTTCTAATTAGAGCATATAATAATTTCCTCAATGTAATATGTATACTTCTCTGCACTTGCCATGCTGGAGCGTGTTTCTGTGACATCTCACTCCCCCTCCCTTTGTAAGGGAGGAGTTATCTTTGTTTACATTTGGTGCTGTAGCACGTGGATGGTGACGTGCTGCTCCCCGCCGAAGGGGCGTAGTTATCTCCGCTCTGTTGATTCATCTGAGCGGGTGGGCGTCACTTCCGGGTCCGGCTTCCTGTCAGCAGTACATACACCAGTATTGGGCGCACTATTTGAGGCACTTCCGGCCATTTTTATGGCGGCTGCGGCATGCGTTCCACGCTGGAACGCACTTGGTTATTATCTTATGTGGACATTTTTTCCTTTTTATTTTTGGTATATGTGTTTAGTTTGGGAGATATCACATTGAATATGGGGCTCCATTATTATTATTTGTATTTATTCTTTTTATCATTTGTATATGGGAACCAAGAATTTCCATTGGTTTGGGTTACATATAAATATTTCCCCTTTTGCACCATTACCTCACTCCTTGAGAAAGCCACGGTAGGCGAAACGTACGTTGGAGGGAGCTGGAGACGCATTTAGCCATTGATCACGGGTATCTATGATCCTATTACATTTCCTATGCACTTTATTTGAGTTTTTATACTCTTTATCTGCTCATTATATGCACTTTGTTGCGGATGGAACATTTATGATCACTATATTTACTTATGGCTTATGTGTTTACTATGTAACTACCTTCTTACATTACGACATTTTATGGTATTGCATTATGTCTTATTTGTCTGGTTTTACTTTTATTGTGTAATTAATAAAATATTTTTTAAGTCTTCATAATCTGGACTTTAATTTAATTTGGTTTATTCATTAGTTGAGTAGGTTTTCATTGTCTTTCATGAATATCCGTATATGCTATATAGGTTGTTGGCTTGTTTATATACCCTAGTTTTCTGGGGTAATTTAACCACTAAGTTGTGTTTTTTCTGCTTTCTTTAAGATGGATCTCCGTTCTCTTGAGGCCAATTGGCTCTTACAGGCAGAAATGTTTTTAAAGGGCAACCAGTACAGGACAATTCTAACCATAATAATATACGTGAGGTTAAAAGCAAACTCAAGAATTGCTTCCACCGTAGAATAAAAATTTGGTGGAATAAAGTTTTTTTAGAAAATTATTTAAGTAAAAATCTCATTCCTAGAGGTTTAAGGGTGCAGTTGTTTCCTTCTTATGGAAGAGATGATGCCAAATTCTCATCAGCATGGGAGAATATTTGTAATACCTGCTCTCGTTCCTTTTTGTCATTGATATTTGAGTATAATTCTCAGTCTTTACCTATACTTGAGAAAGAGATTGAGGGGCTTAATATGGACCTCAGTAAATTGATTACACCTGTTGAGACTGAGAAATTTAGAAAAGAATTGGAGGATCTACATTTAACTTGGGAAAAACAAATTAAAGATGTAAAAACAAAAAAATATACCAGGGACCTATCAGATGCAGAGAATAACAGGGTGTATAAATGGAAGCTCCCTTCAAGACAGAATAGGAAGAGGAGTAACTCTATGACTTCATCTACATCTATGGAATCCTCCCACTCTGGCTTTGGAAGAAGCTATAATACAAGGAATCGTAAGCGGAAGAACAACCCTACACGGGTGTCTCCAATCCGGAAAAAAGATACCCCAGGTTCGAGTGGTGTGTCGTCTAACAAGGTAATAAACCTATCCAATATTGATTTGACGCCTCAGCAGATGGAATTTTTAGAATTGGGGCTTAATTTTTCACCAACTGCTAAATTTGATACGTTCTTAGCAATAAAAGATCTACAACTTTTTGCCCGCAGACTCCTTCTTAAAAAATTACATCATAGGACAAATGATAGAATGGATAAGGAATTTGAAACTGAGGAAGAGTTAGAGGCATTGGAAACATTAAACGAATTACTTTTGGAACAAGAGCCCACAGAGAAGGGTAAGTTCCCTAGAGCTTTGGTTCCCAAATCTAAAAAATTTCCACATCTTACTTTAAATGCTAATATTGATTTATTTGTTAAATTGGTCAGTTTGGATTTGAAAAACATATCAACTGGTATTCCTGATTACAATTGCACCTTGGATCAGATGAAAGCAATCAAAGAACTCTCCACAAGAACAGATGTAGTTATAAAACCATCAGATAAAGGTGGTAATACTGTAATCTGGCCATGCAATATGTATGAGAAGGAGGTGTATAAACTATTGAGGGATACCAAGTGTTATAGGAGACTTACTTTTAATCCCCTTAATTCTTTCTGTTCACAGTTAAAAGATATTTTGACTCAAGCAGTTGATTCCTCAGTCATTACCAAAAAACAGATGGAATATTTGATTATGGACCATCCCACCATTGCGACATTTTACATACTCCCCAAGGTACACAAAAATGCCTTCTGTCCTCCTGGCCGCCCGATTGTGGCAGGCAATAATAATTTCTGTGAGCCTATTTGTAAACTAATTGATTATGTTCTCCATCCTTTGGTAGAAACCCTACCTTCTTATTTGAAGGATACAAATGATGTTTTACGAAAAATGGATGGTTTACAGTTGGAAGAGGATATGATCCTGGTGACTTGTGACATCGAATCTCTTTATACATCCATAAGACATGAAGATGGACTGTTTGCTGTCAATCAATTTCTGTCGATGTCCAATGAAGATGGTGAGTTTTGCGAATTCATCATGTGTCTCCTCCAGTTTGCACTAACCCATAATTTTTTTATTTTTTCTGATCTGTTTTTCCTACAGCTCCAGGGCACAGCTATGGGGGCAGCTTTTGCGCCCTCATATGCTAATTTGTTCCTGGGGCTGTGGGAGAGAAGAATCTTTACAACTGACTCTACACCTTTGGTGGATAGAGTGCAATACTGGGGGAGATACATTGATGATATTCTTTGAATTTGGCAGGGTTCTTTGGATGAATTACACACATTTATGGACCATTTAAATGAAAACGATATGAATCTACGTTTGACTTATAAAGCGGGAAGATCCAATGTTGAATTTTAGGATGTTTTGTTCCAAGTGGATGATGCTGGTTTTGTCTACTCCGATGTGTTCCGCAAACCTACCTCGACAAATAGTCTCCTACTCTTCTCTTCTTCCCACCAACGTAGTCTCATTCGTGGTATACCTGTGGGACAATTTTTACGTATGCGACGTATTTGTTCAAAGGAAGAATTGTTTGAAAAACAGAGTAGAGATCTAAGTATGAGATTTAGGGAAAGAGGATATCCTGATGCATATATTGAGCAAGGCTATTGGCGAGCGAAAAGAACTGAACGCCTATCGGCACTTCATAAACGCAAATCCAGTACTCAGACCTTGGATAAGGTACGCTATATTCAAACCTTTAATTGTAAGTGGCGTGAAGTTAGTACTATTCTGACAAAACATTGGAAGGTTCTTCAGTTGGATCCGGTCCTTGCACAATATTTATCTCCAAAACCTGCCATTACATTTAGGAGATCAAGGAATGTTCGTGACACACTTGTGCATAGTCATTATAAGAAGAAGGAGGTTAATGCGTTTGGATCACGGGGCCCTAAATGGGGTTGTCGTCCTTGTGGATCATGTGTAGCATGTCCAAATATAGAGAGGTGTGAGGATTTCTCCAATGCTGATGAGAATAGATCTTTCAAAATTTTGCATCATATATCATGTACAACCACTGCAGTAATCTATTGTGCGAGCTGCCCTTGTAACCTAAAATATGTTGGCTTAACATCTAGGGAATTTAGGCGTAGGGTGAGAGAACATGTTTTGGATATTAAAGCAGCCAAAAATGTCTCTGATATCGACTCCCTCAAGACATTACCAAAGCATTTTAAGTTATTCCATCAATGTAATGAATTATTATTAAAGGTACGAGGGATTGATCATGTTATATTGAACTCTAGAGGAGGTGATATCAAGAAACGTCTCGCGCAAATTGAGTCCAAGTGGATTTTTAGATTGGATACTATTGCACCCAAGGGCCTCAGCGAACAGTTATCTTTTAATGCGTTTTTATAAATGGTTTATTAATTTGATTTATTTTTCTTTTTCTCTTTTTCTCTTTGCTTTTTAGTTTGTACCTGATCCGTGGAATTCTTTCACCCATCTGATCATCCATCTGATTACCTGTATCACACTATTTTGATTATTTATAATGCTATACTTATATTTGTATACGTCCATACACATATATGTATATATATATATATATATTTTTTTTCCCCTTTTTTTCACTTTTCTCACTCGATCGCACGTGTGTTTCACTGCACTTTTATTTTTATTTTTATTTTTATTATTATTATTTTTTATATATTTTTTATCTTATTATTTTTCTATTATTTATTTATTATTTCTTAATAAAATTACTGCAATGTACTGATATATTCATATGACTGCACATATATTTGCTATTGAAATGATATATATATTGTGATTGGATTTTGTATAGCTTATAGTCCCCTATTTCTTTCTATGTAAATTGCAGTTTGCCGCGGTCATTTATATAATATTTATATCTGGGTTGTATATATATTACCAATGGATATGTTTCTAATTGTTATAATTATCTTTTGCTATATTATGGCATTTGCATTTCTAATTAGAGCATATAATAATTTCCTCAATGTAATATGTATACTTCTCTGCACTTGCCATGCTGGAGCGTGTTTCTGTGACATCTCACTCCCCCTCCCTTTGTAAGGGAGGAGTTATCTTTGTTTACATTTGGTGCTGTAGCACGTGGATGGTGACGTGCTGCTCCCCGCCGAAGGGGCGTAGTTATCTCCGCTCTGTTGATTCATCTGAGCGGGTGGGCGTCACTTCCGGGTCCGGCTTCCTGTCAGCAGTACATACACCAGTATTGGGCGCACTATTTGAGGCACTTCCGGCCATTTTTATGGCAGCTGCGGCATGCGTTCCACGCTGGAACGCACTTGGTTATTATCTTATGTGGACATTTTTTCCTTTTTATTTTTGGTATATGTGTTTAGTTTGGGAGATATCACATTGAATATGGGGCTCCATTATTATTATTTGTATTTATTCTTTTTATCATTTGTATATGGGAACCAAGAATTTCCATTGGTTTGGGTTACATATAAATATTTCCCCTTTTGCACCATTACCTCACTCCTTGAGAAAGCCACGGTAGGCGAAACGTACGTTGGAGGGAGCTGGAGACGCATTTAGCCATTGATCACGGGTATCTATGATCCTATTACATTTCCTATGCACTTTATTTGAGTTTTTATACTCTTTATCTGCTCATTATATGCACTTTGTTGCGGATGGAACATTTATGATCACTATATTTACTTATGGCTTATGTGTTTACTATGTAACTACCTTCTTACATTACGACATTTTATGGTATTGCATTATGTCTTATTTGTCTGGTTTTACTTTTATTGTGTAATTAATAAAATATTTTTTAAGTCTTCATAATCTGGACTTTAATTTAATTTGGTTTATTCATTAGTTGAGTAGGTTTGCATTGTCTTTCATGAATATCCGTATATGCTATATAGGTTGTTGGCTTGTTTATATACCCTAGTTTTCTGGGGTAATTTAACCACTAAGTTGTGTTTTTTCTGCTTTCTTTAAGATGGATCTCCGTTCTCTTGAGGCCAATTGGCTCTTACAGGCAGAAATGTTTTTAAAGGGCAACCAGTACAGGACAATTCTAACCATAATAATATACGTGAGGTTAAAAGCAAACTCAAGAATTGCTTCCACCGTAGAATAAAAATTTGGTGGAATAAAGTTTTTTTAGAAAATTATTTAAGTAAAAATCTCATTCCTAGAGGTTTAAGGGTGCAGTTGTTTCCTTCTTATGGAAGAGATGATGCCAAATTCTCATCAGCATGGGAGAATATTTGTAATACCTGCTCTCGTTCCTTTTTGTCATTGATATTTGAGTATAATTCTCAGTCTTTACCTATACTTGAGAAAGAGATTGAGGGGCTTAATATGGACCTCAGTAAATTGATTACACCTGTTGAGACTGAGAAATTTAGAAAAGAATTGGAGGATCTACATTTAACTTGGGAAAAACAAATTAAAGATGTAAAAACAAAAAAATATACCAGGGACCTATCAGATGCAGAGAATAACAGGGTGTATAAATGGAAGCTCCCTTCAAGACAGAATAGGAAGAGGAGTAACTCTATGACTTCATCTACATCTATGGAATCCTCCCACTCTGGCTTTGGAAGAAGCTATAATACAAGGAATCGTAAGCGGAAGAACAACCCTACACGGGTGTCTCCAATCCGGAAAAAAGATACCCCAGGTTCGAGTGGTGTGTCGTCTAACAAGGTAATAAACCTATCCAATATTGATTTGACGCCTCAGCAGATGGAATTTTTAGAATTGGGGCTTAATTTTTCACCAACTGCTAAATTTGATACGTTCTTAGCAATAAAAGATCTACAACTTTTTGCCCGCAGACTCCTTCTTAAAAAATTACATCATAGGACAAATGATAGAATGGATAAGGAATTTGAAACTGAGGAAGAGTTAGAGGCATTGGAAACATTAAACGAATTACTTTTGGAACAAGAGCCCACAGAGAAGGGTAAGTTCCCTAGAGCTTTGGTTCCCAAATCTAAAAAATTTCCACCTCTTACTTTAAATGCTAATATTGATTTATTTGTTAAATTGGTCAGTTTGGATTTGAAAAACATATCAACTGGTATTCCTGATTACAATTGCACCTTGGATCAGATGAAAGCAATCAAAGAACTCTCCACAAGAACAGATGTAGTTATAAAACCATCAGATAAAGGTGGTAATACTGTAATCTGGCCATGCAATATGTATGAGAAGGAGGTGTATAAACTATTGAGGGATACCAAGTGTTATAGGAGACTTACTTTTAATCCCCTTAATTCTTTCTGTTCACAGTTAAAAGATATTTTGACTCAAGCAGTTGATTCCTCAGTCATTACCAAAAAACAGATGGAATATTTGATTATGGACCATCCCACCATTGGGACATTTTACATACTCCCCAAGGTACACAAAAATGCCTTCTGTCCTCCTGGCCGCCCGATTGTGGCAGGCAATAATAATTTCTGTGAGCCTATTTGTAAACTAATTGATTATGTTCTCCATCCTTTGGTAGAAACCCTACCTTCTTATTTGAAGGATACAAATGATGTTTTACGAAAAATGGATGGTTTACAGTTGGAAGAGGATATGATCCTGGTGACTTGTGACATCGAATCTCTTTATACATCCATAAGACATGAAGATGGACTGTTTGCTGTCAATCAATTTCTGTCGATGTCCAATGAAGATGGTGAGTTTTGCGAATTCATCATGTGTCTCCTCCAGTTTGCACTAACCCATAATTTTTTTATTTTTTCTGATCTGTTTTTCCTACAGCTCCAGGGCACAGCTATGGGGGCAGCTTTTGCGCCCTCATATGCTAATTTGTTCCTGGGGCTGTGGGAGAGAAGAATCTTTACAACTGACTCTACACCTTTGGTGGATAGAGTGCAATACTGGGGGAGATACATTGATGATATTCTTTGAATTTGGCAGGGTTCTTTGGATGAATTACACACATTTATGGACCATTTAAATGAAAACGATATGAATCTACGTTTGACTTATAAAGCGGGAAGATCCAATGTTGAATTTTAGGATGTTTTGTTCCAAGTGGATGATGCTGGTTTTGTCTACTCCGATGTGTTCCGCAAACCTACCTCGACAAATAGTCTCCTACTCTTCTCTTCTTCCCACCAACGTAGTCTCATTCGTGGTATACCTGTGGGACAATTTTTACGTATGCGACGTATTTGTTCAAAGGAAGAATTGTTTGAAAAACAGAGTAGAGATCTAAGTATGAGATTTAGGGAAAGAGGATATCCTGATGCATATATTGAGCAAGGCTATTGGCGAGCGAAAAGAACTGAACGCCTATCGGCACTTCATAAACGCAAATCCAGTACTCAGACCTTGGATCAGGTACGCTATATTCAAACCTTTAATTGTAAGTGGCGTGAAGTTAGTACTATTCTGACAAAACATTGGAAGGTTCTTCAGTTGGATCCGGTCCTTGCACAATATTTATCTCCAAAACCTGCCATTACATTTAGGAGATCAAGGAATGTTCGTGACACACTTGTGCATAGTCATTATAAGAAGAAGGAGGTTAATGCGTTTGGATCACGAGGCCCTAATTGGGGTTGTCGTCCTTGTGGATCATGTGTAGCATGTCCAAATATAGAGAGTTGTGAGGATTTCTCCAATGCTGATGAGAATAGATCTTTCAAAATTTTGCATCATATATCATGTACTACCACTGCAGTAATCTATTGTGCGAGCTGCCCTTGTAACCTAAAATATGTTGGCTTAACATCTAGGGAATTTAGGCGTAGGCATGATAACACCAGACCCACCCGCTGAGCCTCATTACCTGAGGAGACCGGGCGCATGCGGAAGTATAACTTGCAGGCCTCCCGAAATATGACAAATTTGCTACGTTACCCTGAGAATCGTTCTGGCAGCGGGATCTTCGGCTCTGCACCGATACCTGCAGATGCTGTTTGCACCTTCGCTACTACCAGGCCCTGCTGCTGAACTGCCCCTTTCAACTCGGAGACCTGTAAGGACAGCGCCGCCAACTGGCGGGTTATGGAATCCATGGGATCCATGGACTCCTGAAAAATTTAGGCCGATTATAATGTCACGCGGGGCTTAGGTCAACTAAGGCAGAAATACCCGGGGCCCCTGTGGTGTCCCTTTAACTAGGGGAAACCCTGTCTGACCCTCAACTCAGGGTTTTTGCTGATGGTGCAAATGCCTGAGCCTCCAACCTTTCCTTATCTCCTGCTCAGCCCTAAGCTTAACCCTCCACCCTCCACCCAGTGAGGAGACAAACCACCAAAGCCCCACACAATAATGACAGACAGGGAGAACTTAAACTGCACCGCATACACACAGGACTATACAGTAATGTGAACAGGGCACAACAAAACACAAATATGGGAAGGCGAGAAGGTAACAACAGATCATACGACACCAGATATGAATCTCTCTCTCTCCAACACCTCCACTCCAGACCGGAACCACTTGGTATGACACACAAGCTATAATCGGCGACTTCCATAGGCCAGGACGACTATTTAAAGACCATGGGCGTGACCAAACATCCAACCTGATCTCCAGCTAGATTAACCCCCGATAGCCTGAGAAAGTCAAGCCGGCGCCACTGAGGCTATAGTGGACGGAGGTGGAACTACCTCTGCCTGCCGGACGCTGTGGTGTGAATAGCGTCCGACATGACAAGTGGACGGAGGTGAAACTACCTCTGCCTGCCGGACGCTGTGGTGTGAATAGCGTCCGACATGACAATACCACAACTCATGATGCACCGATACCGCAGAGAAATAGCGGTATAGTACAATGAAAAATACTTCACTTTTTACATCTCATGACTGATATCCATTTTTAATAGCTCCAAAAACAGACAGTAAATTACTCCATACAGTATTATGGGCACCGCATAGTGCGCTATACAGAGTAATGAGGCCCATATATTTCTCCATACAGAATCATTGGTCCCATATAATGTTTGAAGCAGTATATGATGAGCTCCACATAATGCTACAGTATATGTTGGTCCCCATGGATGATGCTCCACTGTTTTATGGGCCCAAATAATGCTCCATACATAATGGGCCCCATTTCTAATGCTCTAGTGTATAATGTGCCCTGTAAATGCTGCTCCAGTGTCTGATGTCCACCTTTGGAATGCTCCAGTGTATGGTGGGCCCCATATATCATTCTCCAGAGTATAGTGCTCCCCAAAAATTGCTGTCCCAACATTGAAAACAATTAAATAAGTCTCCTTGCTATGGAATCCCTGTAATAGTCTGGACTCCTCGTCGTCCCCATCGTCCATCTCACTGCAGTTGGCTGTTTAGGCAGAGGGCGTACAGACGTGATGTCATTGCGCTCTCTGATCAGACTATCACTGTCAGGAAATGCGGAAGATGTCATGGCAGTGGAACAGGGAGAGGTAAGTATTTCAACTTTGCAAGTGCTGTGATCCTGAGCAAGCAGGGGGGCCCACTCGTTGGCGAAGGCAGTGGCACAGGGCCCCTCTAATAGTACGGCGGTGTGTGGCAGTGTGTCTGACGGTGGGTGGGGGTGGGGCGGTGTGTCTGACAGCAGGTGGGGGTGGGGCGGCGTGTCTGACAGCGGGTGGGGGTGGGGCGGCGTGTCTGACAGCGGGTGGGGGTGGGGCGGTGTGTCTGACAGAGGGTGGGGGTGGGGGTGGGCCCTCCCACTGGCAGAGACACTTTTGCGTACTATGAGGGGCCCTGTGCCAGTGCCATCGCCCATGAGTATGCCTCCTCCGGTGGAACCTCAAGGAACCTGCACTTTCATCTGCACCTTCCTGTTTGTCACCGTGTAAGGTGGTATAGTAAGCGGGGAGGAGAACCTGAGTTTCGTCTGGGTCAGATTCTGGATGTGTAGAGTGTGAGGGGAATGTAGTGGTCTGCATCAATGTACCAGCAAAATCATCTAGCAGTGGCTGGGCGTCAGTGCACTTGTGGTGTCCCCAGGAGTACGGTCGTTACAGTGGCATTACCTTCCTCCTAGGGAGTGTGATGTCAATCTTGGGAGCAACGAAGGATCTCTCTAGCAGTTAAACCAACACACAACACATTTCCCACTCCACACCAGCAGGGAGACCTCTGAACATGACTGCTGAGGAGCTGCTCTCTGTGGTCGGGAGGAGGTAAGTTAGGCCATTCTCTGCAGGGAAGGGGAAGTGTGTGGACGTGAGAAGGGGAGCTGGAGGATGAGCAGAGTTAAGGCTCACTCCTAGCTGGAGCGCATGGTCTGGATTCCGGTCTCTGAGTTTGTAGGGACACTGACGTTCCTGCAGCAGAATCCGGAGGAAGTAACAGCTGAAAATGCTCTGTACCCAACTGCGGCTCGGAGGCCCCAGCATCGACGTGTGTGAGCCAGAAGGAAAAGACTACGGCTGCCAGCCATACGAGAAAGTTCCAAAAGAGAGTCAACAGGGGGAACTTCATTGAACTCAGCACTGCGAGTACCTCAGATAAGCGCTAGAACAGAGGCCACACTACCTATCTGCAGAGAGAGAAATCCAAATTGGCTTCCAGGCTGACCAACTCCTTCTCCATCTGTACTCTGGGTCCTGGACAGCACCTACCAAGTACAGGTAAAGGAACTGCACAACTGTGTCTCTCATCTTTCTCCTGCGCCTGGCGCATGGCTCATCTACATCCTGCACTGCACACCATCTCCCAACTCTTTCATCTGCCCTGCGACTATGGCCCTACCTGTGCAGGTCTTCTACATCTTAGCTGCACCACAACATCTGTCCCACAGAAGCGACACTGCAGCGCTGGTCAATCTAATCAGAAACCAGAGATGGCGTCACGTATCATTCACCTATAAACGTAATTCACCCCTTTGCATGGACGCCCAGGGCCACGGAACGGGTCACCACCACAGTGACACATCCCTGTGAGACACCGGCCCGGTACCAATTAACCCCACTGGCCTGGCTGGCCACCCACACTCCATATCAGATTAATCTTGGACTGGGAAATTCACGATTTGACTTGATAACCCAGCCATGGTATGATAGAAAGAGCTACATGGACTAATGTGAAGTGTGGCCTGCTGCCTCATTCACTTTAGGTGGGGGTGCAGGACACAAGGAAAGGGGTTCTTCCTGACCAGGAGCCAGCACTTGACCACTCAGTGCTTGCATTTTTTGAAACTTCAGAAGAGGCGGGCATATTTGATGGAGTCTGTTTCGGCAATGTTAACCAAAACCAGTTCCTCATGCTCCGCCTTTAAAAGCGGTTAACCTACTCCCAGAAAAGGCATCATTCTAGGCGTTCCGGAGCCAGACCATGATGCAGGCTGAACACCTCCTGCCTTAGCTGCTATTGTGCTTTTGCCACTACCAGCAGATGCACCACCACCATCATCACCAGCTGGCCCCCCCGCGCCCACGTCCGCGGCCTCTTCCACCAAACTTCAAAATTTTGCACAAAATAGACACAAAATAACATCAGATATATTGCACTGTATCAGAAATGTACAGCTCTATTCAAAGGATAATTGTCAATCTCCATATATATTCCATCAGTCACACAGAGACGCTCACAGGCTCAGTATGGATTAGACAAGAATATAAAAAGTACATAAAGTGTACAGTATCATCAGACAGCAGGTATATATAGCATAGTTTAAACATTAACAATGTACGTCTATATATCAGTAGTGTTGAGCCACCACGCTAGTGTTTTGGTTCGTCACACAGGAGGCAAGCTCGTTGAATGTTCGTCGAACCCCATTGAAAACAATGACAGGCAAACACGAATACATACAAACACATAGAAAACAATTATAAAACACCTTAAAAAGTGTCCCAAAGCAGAGAAAATGCTCAGAAGACAAAAATTACATATGGAAAAGGGCAACTACATTTAGAAAAGAGGTGGAGGAGTAAAAGGAGGAGGTGGAGGAGACACAGATATAGGCTTGTCATTCCCTTATGAAGTCAAGAAAGGCTGGAATAAAAATGTAAAATACCAACCAAAAAAAAAAAATTCTGAAATCGAACACGATCACATACCGTCGGACTTCCCACCAATAAATTATGCCAACTGGCGATCGGGCGGCGTTATTCCCACGAACCTCCAAACAGCATCCATGAAGGCAAAGTGTTTGCTTTCCAGGTTCAGTATGATTGCAAAGCTGAACCTTAGGAATGTCCAAAAGGGCACCACCAAGAGTGGAGCCTGCGGCTTAATTGGACTCCACCCGGGAAATCACAACCATGCCACCTCAAGAAAAGATGCACATATTGAAAGCTTTGTCGATTGTGTGTGGTGTGGTATGTTCGTTTGTAGTTGTGCTAGCAATTTGTCAGCTTTATTCGGTTAACGAATGAGACTCCGGCATGCCCCCTGTTATGAATGAGTCACCGAAGCAGGAAAAAACAAAAATACAGGCTAAGTCCAGAAAACCGGAAATGTTGGTAGCTATCGGATTGCAGACCCCTGATCCTATCCACAACAACTAACAGTAGCCGTGGGGGGTTCCTACGATGCCCTAGACCTCTCGATCACAGCCGGAGAACTAAATAGGCCTAAAGAAAGAAAGGGGAAATCTAAACTGCCCCAGAGCAGACCCCCAAAGCAATAGGCAGCCCCCAACAAATAATGACGGTGAAGCAAGATGAAAACACTAACACAGATAGAAAGATAGGTTGAGCAAACGATGGGGCCCAAGCTAACTAAAAAGGACAGGATAGAAAAGCTGCTGACTGCAATCCGTAAAAAATCCTACCAAAAAATGTCCTAACCGTCTGATAGGAAAAGCAGGCCCTGAAGTCGCTAGGACTTCAAAAAGACTATATCAGCACTCAGGTAAATTCTGAAGACAGAGCAAAGAGACAAACTGATCAGAGACAAAAATGGAACTCAGCACACCCCCGACCGGGTATGGCTGAACTCCAAAAAACAAGGTAAGCAAAACAAAACTAATAAGTTCAATAGCAGAGCAAAAACTTATCTTTGGAAGCAGGAATCAGACTGGTCTCCAAGAATCCAGCAGAGAAATCACCAGCGACTCGGAAGGGCGTCGGCTGCCTTATATCCAGTCAGAATTTCCTGTTACCCAGTCATCATCTACCAGATCAGGTGTTTGGTAATCAGCCTCACTACCTTCCTTCACCAGAAGAGGGAGTTCATTAGACATCGACGGTGAAGGGGAAAATGAACTCACAACAGCCCCCGCGGTGCGCGTCAAGCTTACTAGAGGGATACGCGAGGCTCTGGAACTATCATGGTCTATCACGGCGTTACATGTCTGGGGCTGCATGCGCGCTACACTGAAAGGACAAGCTTTTGTCGCTTACAGGTGCAGATAACCAGCAGAACACCGTTAGTGATGGGGATCTGTGATTCCAATTATTCCCCGCGAACGATGATTTCCCAGTAAGTGCAGGTCAACCGCAATTCCTGAATTAGGCCTAACCGGCATTCCTGAAAAAATGCAAAAAATTACGCGTCCAAACCACAGTTGCTGTAGCTTGCTTAACAGCTTGGCAGCCGTTCTCAGGCCCAGTATGGATTCGACAAGATTCTAGAAAGTTGATAAAGGGTACAGTTTCACCGGGTAACACGTATATATGTAGCATAGTTTACACATTAAAAACCTATGTCTATATATCAGGAGGCAGGCTCAGACGGTCTCAGGCCCAGTATGGATTAGACGTGATTGGACAAAGGTGAGAAAGGGTAACGTATCACCGGATTACAGGTATGTATAGCATAGTTTACACATTAAAAACCTATGTCTATAGATCAGGAGGCAGGCTCAGATGGTCTCAGGCCCAGTATGGATTTGACCAGCTTGTACAAAGTTGAGAAAGGGTACATTGTCACTGGATAGCAGGTATATATAGCATAGTTTAAATATTTAAAATCTCCATGTTATCCCAACTGGATTAGAAATATGCTCCTAAATATTGCGAAAGAACCATCATTTGCTTCATCCTCATTTGGACACTTATCTTTCTACAAGGATCTCTCTAGGGACACCTGGCAGAAAAGAAAATCATTCTATACTATAACAAAGGAACTACGCCGTGCTGATATCCCTTACAACTGGATTCAACATTCTTCTCTACGGGTCAAATTTGCCGCAAAAATGACTGTTATCCCTTCACCGGAGGAAGGCATTGATTTTTTTGAGAAACATCGGAATAATATCACAAGAAGATGTACCTGAATTCTTCAGACGTTCTAAAGCTGACTTTAATCCTACCTGAAAGTACTTAAAGACTGTAGGGTTTCAGATGATTGTGGCGGTTCTGTTCTCCTTTCTCCATTTTCTTTCCACAGGAGTAAACTATTCACATTTTTGAATATTGCTAGGATTTGGTCTTTATATTTACGTTATTATTTTCTTTCTATGTTCCAGGGTAAATTATTTAAGTATACTATATTTTGACAGATTAATATTTAGTAGGGGTAAAAAACAGTATTCCGCTCTGAAGTTTGGATTGAACCATTTTTTCTTGCCTCCAAAATGGTCTTAGTACCACCTGTAGTGGTACGGACGGGACGGGTAACCATACACTTATAGCTACTAATTTTTTTTGTTGTTGTCTTGTTTAGAGATATGTACCAAGCTCACGCTAGAAAGATACGATATAAATTTGCTGATTTATGTATGTCTGCCTGTCTATCCCCCATCTGGGGGTCTCCCTGTCTTCACAGGGGGATTTTTTCCTATCCCTAACCCTTCCCTTTTCCTACCTTCCTTTCCTGTTAAAAATTTTAAAATATAATAAAAATTATTGGAAAATAAAATCTCCATGTTCTCAATAGGGATTAGACAACAATCTAAAAAGTAGAAAAAAGGAAATGTATTTGAAGCGTACACCAGCATATACTTTTGGTGGTATTTTTAAATCTTCATATATATTTCTGTCTCAGTAAGACAGTCCAGACTCTCCGCAATAGGAAATGAGATGCATACTATTACTGACATAAATTCTAGTGATTGCAGAAATCTAGGAATTCTTATTCACAGGATAAACTTCCGTCACAATTCTCAGAGGCGATGCAGACCCTCAATTAATTAGTGTGTGGAGACAGCGAAAACCTTTCTTTGTGAAGAAAGTGTTGCTGTATTGCAGTATCGTTGATCCCATCGCCATTACTCATATCCATATAATTTTGATCACAGGGAGAGATGTAAACATGGTGCTCACTGCCTATCATGCTCTGTCACGTAACTTTGGAGTGCAAAAGACAGAAGCCACAGGCCGTAGGCGATTCATTTGGATTGGCATGAGAGGGCACATTTAAAAATGTGCGCTGGAATGTCACACGTCTGTGGGTAGGAAAACTGTGAAAGCTGATGAGAAACCACCACTGCATCTCATTGTGAGTTGACGTACATAAGAAATGGAAGCCATTGATCATCTGAAGCTAGATACCGGCCAGCGGGACAGGGCATAGCTACGTCTTAACCATCATCTTCTATCAGTTCACCAAATTTGTAGTGGCAGTCCCAGTGAAGGATTTGACAGCCCAGACTACACAGCGGAGGAGCAGGGAGAGGTAAACATTGCAAATGCTGGGGCCCTGCCCAAGCAAGGGGGGCACACTCGTGGGCGCCGGTACTGGCACTGGGCCCCTCATAGTACGGCGGTGTGTCTGACGGCGGGTGTGCACCCCACCGTCAGAGACACTTGATTGCACTATGAGGGACCCTGTGCCAGTGCCCGTGCCCAAGAGTCGGCCCACCCACCTGTCCAGGGCAACGGCACTCGCACGGTTGCGTGCGCTAGGTGGTGACCCCGGCCATGGGGGGAGGAGGCAGCCCAGTTAGGGAGGTTTACAAAATGGCATATGTTGATGTGGGACATTCACCTGCTGCTAAAGGCGAAATTGGTCAAGTCCCAGGAAGAGGCAGACCAAAGAAAGCCATTTTCTGTCAACCTATGTGTCATCAGGGTAAGGTGTGACAAAATCCTTGGAAACCCATGCATGGTTCATTTTAATGATGGTTAGATCATCCACATTTTGAGTCGACAGACAGGTCCTTTTTTCTGTCAGAATTGATCCAGCAGCACTGAAGACTCTTTCCGATAGCACACTTGCAGCTGGGCAAGCGAGCTCCTATAAGGCATATTGTGCCAAGTCAGGCCAGGTGTCCAGTTTAGCTGCCCAATAGTCAAATGGGAATGACCTGTGAGGGAGAACATCGATATGGGAGGAAAAGTAGTTTGTAACCATAGTTGACAAGTGCTGTCGCCTGTCACTTTCAATTGATGCAGTATTAACCAGTCGTGTAAGCGGGACTTGAAAAATCAGTCCACAACATGGTCATGAAACCCCTGTCTCCAACGCCACTTCTGATGTGTGCACCACCAACACCTCTTCCAAGTTGTCCCTGGCCCCTACGGCTCGTGTGACAACCATCACCGCTGCTGTGTGCTGGGAATGCCTCAACCAACTGGTTTACCAGAGTTGCTTGTTTGTTAGCCAATATTAGGTCAAGGTTCTCCTGTGGCATGATGTTTTGGAATTTGCCTTTATAGCGTGGATCCAGGAAGCTGGCCAACCAGTAGTTATCATCGTTAATCATTTTGTCAATGCAGGGGTCCCTTTTTAGGATCTGCAAGGCATAATCTGACATGTGGGCCTATGGTCCCGGTGTCAATGATGCACTGCGAGTGCTGGGTGGAGGAGCACTTTCAGGCAAATCCACATCCCTCCAGTCACACACAAACCCGGTACCAGACCTTGCCACGCCAACATTTTCTCTTGCCCCACGAGAAGCATCCTCCTCCCCTAAATAATCATCCCCATCATCATCCTCCTCCTCCTCTTCTTCCTCCACCTCGTCCACGACAGTTCCCTGAACAGACAATGGCTGACTGTCATCAAGACTTCCCTCCTCCTCTTCCTCATCATCCTCGGCTGCAGACGCCTGCTCCTTGATGTGCGTCAAAGTTTGCATGAGCAGACGCATAAGTGGGATGCTCATGCTTATGATGGCGTCGTCTACGCTTACCAGCCGTGTGCATTCTTCAAAACATTGAAGGACTTTACAGAGGTCTTTCAGCTTTGACCACTGCATACTTGTCAACTCCATGTCTGCCCTCAAAGTGCCTGCCCGTGTATCCTCCCACTAATGCATTACGGCCTGCCTCTGTTCGGACAGCCGCTCAACCATGTGCAGGGTGGAGTTCCACCTTGTTGCAACGACAATAATTAGGCGGTGCTTGGGAAGGTGGAGCAATCGCTGCAGCTTCTGCATACGACTGGAGTGTACCGGCGATCGGCGGATGTGCGAGCACAGTGTTCGAACCTTATGGAGCAGGCCTGTTAACTCCGGATAATTAGTGAGGAAGCACTGCACCACCAGGTTCAAGGTGTGAGCCAAGCAAGGTATGTGTCTTAGTTTTGAAAGGGCTATGGCTGCCACAAAATTCCAGCCGTTATCACTAACTACCTTGCCTGCCTCAAGATGTAGACTGCCCAGCCATGACTCAGTTTGTCGCTGAAAGTAGTCGGCCAGTACCTCCGCCGTGTGTTTGTCGCCCAAACACATCATCTGCAACACAGCCTGCTGACGCTTTCCACTAGCTGATCGATAGTGGGACACATCGTGTGCATCACTGTCAGCTGCGGATGCAGTGCTCGTGCGACTGCGCTCTGTGGACGAGCTTTCGCTTCTGGAGGAGGAGGGTCGAACGCCTACAGCCAACTGTTTCCTATACCGTGGGCTAGGCAGCACTGTGCCATCACAGCTGTCCCCTGTGGATCCTGCATCCACCACATTAACCCAGTGCGCAGTGATGGACACGTAACGGCCCTGGCCATGCCTACTGGACTATGCATCAGTTGTGAGGTGCACCTTTCCACTCACTGATTGCTTGAATGCATGGAGTGGGATGGCTTTGCGAGAAAAGAAGTGGCGACTGGGTAGGTCATAGCGTGGTACTGCATAGGCCATGAGTTCGCGGAAAACTGCGCTTTCAACCAACCGATAGGGCATCATCTCTAATGAGATTAGTTTGGCAATGTGGGCGTTGAAACCCAGTGTACGCAGATGAGAGGATGAGTACTTTCTTGTCCTACTCATAGTCTCTGGTAGGGTGAGCTGGACTTGAGAGCTGCATATGGTGGAACTAGCGGTGGACATGGCGGACTGAGAGAGGGTTGATAATGGTGATGGAGTTGGTGTTCTTTCTGATGGCCTAGATTCAGTCTTTCGTTGCAATAATAGTGTGATTCCCTGACTGATTTGCCCTTGCGACGACAACTCAACATTTGCTGCTAGTGGTGTGCTAACCGGTGGACTTACAGTGGGGGAAACAATGTAGCGTTGCTGACTACCTTCTTTGGGAGCAGTAGCACATGTGGTACGTGAGTTTTGGTAGTCCGTCCACGCTTGCAAGTGCATGGTGGTTAAATGTCTAAGCATGCAACTGGTATTCAAATTTCTCAGATTTTTCCCTCGGCTAAAGGTCTTTGCGCACTTCTTACAGATAACCTTTGCCTGATCATTAGGATTTTGTTAAAAAAAGTGCCACACTGCACTCTTCCTACTATGGAAGACATTTTGAGGCCTTGCACGCTGTGCTATTTTGACCGCCTGGCCAAGCTGTCCTGCAACCCTTTTGGTTTTTGTAACCCGTTTTTGGACTGCTCCGGTCGTGCCAGATAACAGCTGTTGCGATGTCGATGCCCGCTGCGGATGCTCCTCCTCCTCTTCTGAGCTATTGGCAGCGGCACCCTCTACCCCCAATGGATGCCAATCTGGGTCAACAACTGGGTCATCCATCACCTCCTCTTCAATGCCATGTGCACCTTCCTCTGTGTCACCATGTATGGTGGTATAGTATGCGGGAAGGGGCACCTGAGTTTCATCTGGGTCAGATTCTGGCTCAGTACATTGCGAGGACAATGTAGTGCTCTGAGTGAATGTACCAGCAGAATCATCTGTCAGTGGCTGTGCATCAGTACACTCCATGTCAGATTCATCTTTGCCTGGGTAATTCACGATTTGACTTGATAACCCAGGCATGGTATGTGAAAACAGCTCCATGGAGTAATCTGTAGTGTGGCCTGCCGCATCCTTCAATTTTGGTTGGGGTGAAGGACACAAGGAAAGGTGTGGTTCATGAACATGAGCCTCCAATGATGACTCAGTGCTTTTATTTTTTAAAACTTCAGAAGACGAGGCAATAGAGCTGGAGGCTGAGTCAGCAATGTAAGCCAAAACTTGTTCTTGAAGCTCCGGCTTTAAAAGCGGTTTACCTACTCCCAGAAAAGGGAGCCTTCGAGGCCTTGTGGAGCCAGATGATGACGCAGGCTCAACACCTCCTGCATTAGGTGCTATTTTGCTTTTGCCACTACCAGCAGATCCACCACCAACACCATCATTACCAGCTGCCAACCCCCGCCCACTTCCAAGGACTCTTCCACCACACTTTCTTCATTTTTGGGGAAAATGTACCCAAAAAACCACCAACTATATGGTACTGTAAAACAAGGTACAAGGTGTATATAGAAGTGGGGAGAATTGGAATCTCTGTAGACTTCAGGACACAGTTGGATTCTGTCAGGCCCTGTTTATTTTACACTGCAATGTGACAGGCAGATTCTGGATGTTGTTAGAAAGGTGGATAGAGGACTGTGGAGAATTGGAATCTCTCTACACTTCAGGGCACAGTTGGATTCTGTCAGGTCCTGTGTTATGATGAGTCACCAAAGGAGGAAAAAACAAAATACTAGCTAAGTCCAGAAAAACCAGAGAGGTTGGCAGCTATCGGATTGCAGACCCCTGAACCTATCCACAACAACTAGCAGTAGCCGTGGGGGGTTCCTACGGCGCCCTAGACCCCTAGATCACAGCCGGAGAACTACATAGCCTAAAGACAGAAAGGGGAAAATATTCTGAAGACAGAGCAAAAGATCAACAGATCAGAGACAAAATTGGAATTCAGCTCACCCCCGGCCGGGGATGGCAGAACGCCCAAAAAACAAGGCAAAACAAAAACAAAACCGAAGTGTACAAAGCAGAGCAGAAAAACTTAGCTTTGAGACGCAGGAATCAGACTGGTCTCCAAGAATCCAGCAGGATCACCAGCAAGGCAGAAGGGCGTCGGCTGCCTTATATCCAGTCCTCAATTCCAGCCACCCAGTCATCATCTAGCTGCCCAGGTGTTTGGTAATCAGCCTCACTACCTTCCTTCACCAGAGGAGGGAGTTCATCAGACCTCAACGGTGAAGGGAAAAATGAACTCACAACAGTACCTCCTCCTTGAGGAGGGGTCACCAAACCCTCATCCATGCCACCAGGGCGATCCGGGTGAGCCCGATGAAAGGCACGCACCAATCTTTCGGCATGAATATCAGAGGCAGAGACCCAGGAATTATCCTCCTGACCATAACCCTTCCACTTAACCAAATACTGGAGTCTCTGTCTAGCCAGACGGGAATCCAGTATCTTCTCTACCTCATATTCCATGTTACCTTCAGCCAATACAGGGTCAGGAGGTGCCACCACAGGAACTACTGGTTCAACAAACCTCTTCAACAAGGACTTATGAAACACATTATGAATTTTAAATGTGTCAGGAAGAGTCAACCGAAAAGAGACCGGATTAATAATCTCCAAAATCTTGTAAGGTCCAATAAATCTAGGCTTAAATTTAGGAGAAGCCACCTTCATAGCGATATTTTTTGATGACAACCAAACCTGAGATTGATGACAACCTCACCAACCTTAAACTGGGGACCAACGGTCCTAAGCCGGTTGGAAAACCGCTGGGCCTTTTCCTGGGAGAGAGATAACTTATCCACTACTTGGTCCCAGATCTGGTGCATTCTCTCCACCACAGTGTCAACACCTGGACAGGCAGAAGGCTCCACCTGCCCTGAAGAAAATCGAGGGTGAAACCCAAAGTTACAAAAAAAAGGTGACATCAAAGTGGCAGAACTAGCTCTATTATTTAAAGCAAATTCGGCCAAGGGCAAAAATGAAACCCGATCATCCTGATCGGCAGAAATAAAACATCTCAAATATGACTCCAAAGTCTGGTTTGTTCTCTCCGTCTGCCCATTGGTCTAAGGGTAAAACGCAGAGGAGAAGGACAACTGAATTCTCAGTTTGGAACAGAAAGTCCTCCAAAATCTAGACACAAACTGAACTCCTCTGTCAGATACAATGTTCTCAGGAATCCCGTGCAAGCGAACCACATGTTGCAAGAACAAGGGCATCAACTCAGAGGAAGATGGCAACTTAGGTTGTGGTACAAGATGGACCATCTTAGAGAATCTATCACAAATCACCCAAATAACAGTCATTCTCTGAGAGACAGGCACATCAGAGATACAATCCATTGAAATATGGGTCCATGGCCTCCTGGGCACCGGCAAAGGCATCAACAAGCCACTAGAGCGAGAACAAGGTTTAGACCGGGAGCAAGTCCCACAGGACTGCACAAAATTCCTGACATCATGAGACAAGGCGGGCCACCAAAAAGACCGACTCACCAGATCTCTAGTACCAAAAATACCTGGATGACCAGCCAATGCAGAGCAATGAACTTCAGACATCACTCTCTTCCTCCACTGGTCAGGAACATACAACTTTCCACTGAGACAACGCTCAGGTTTGTCCTCCTGAAACTCTTCCAGAGCACGTCTCAAATCGGGCGAGATGGCAGAAAGAACTACCCCCTCGCCTAAGATGGTAGCAGGCTTAGTCACAACAGGAGAATCAGCAAGGAAACTCCTAGAGAGGGTGTCTGCCTTGACATTCTTAGTGCCCGGAAGAAAAGAGACCACAAAATCAAAGCGTGTGAAAAACAAGGCCCACCTAGCCTGTCTAGGATTCAAGCGCTTGGCCGACTCCAGGTAAATCAAATTCTTGTGGTCAGTAAGGACCACGACTTGGTGTTTGGCTCCCTCCAACCAATGTCTCCACTCCTCAAATGCCCATTTCATGGCCAACAGTTCCCGATTCCCCACATCATAGTTACGTTCGGATGGGGAGAACTTTCGGGAAAAGAAAGCACAAGGATTCATTTTAGATGTCACAGGATCTTTTTGGGACAACACCGCTCCTGCACCAATCTCAGAAGCGTCCACCTCCACCTGAAACGGGAGTGAGACATCAGGTTGCCGCAAAACCGGAGCAGAAGTGAATCTTCGCTTCAGCTCCTGAAAGGAAGAAACAGCCTCCGGAGACCAATTCAGCACATCAGCACCCTTCCTAGTCAAATCAGTCAATGGCTTGGCAATACCAGAAAAATTAGCTATAAATTTCCGATAAAAATTAGCAAAACCCAAAAACTTCTGGAGGGCCTTCAAAGAAGTGGGCTGAACCCAATCGTAAATGGCCTGTACCTTGGCCGGGTCCATTTCAATAGTTGATGGAGACAAAATAAATCCCAAAAATGAAATCCTCTGTACCCCAAAAAGGCATTTCGATCCCTTCACATACAGGGAGTTCTCCCTCAAAATCCGGAACACAGTCCGAACATGTTCCACATGAGAGTCCCAATTCTTGGAGAAGATCAAAATATCATCCAGATAGATAAACAAAATTTATCCACAAAGTCTCGGAATATATCGTTCATGAAGCACTGGAAGACAGAAGGGGCATTAGTGAGCCCAAAAGGCATCACCAGGTACTCAAAATATCCCTCCGGAGTATTAAACGCCGTCTTCCATTCATCCCCATGCTTAATGCGAATAAGATTATACGCCCCCCTGAGGTCAAGCTTGGTAAACCAGCAAGCACCTTTAACTCTGGAGAATAGATCAGAAATCAGGGGTAACGGATACTGATATTTAACAGTAATTTTGTTGAAGGCACGATAGTCAATACAAGGCCTTAATGAACCATCCTTTTTAGCCACGAAAAAAAACCCAGCACCTAAGGGTGAAGAGGATGATCTAATATAACTCTTCTCCAACAACTCCTTAATATAGGATCGCATAGCCTCGTGCTCGGGTATAGATAAATTGAAAAGCCGACCCTTGGGGAATTTACACCCCGGGTTCAGCTCAAATGCACAGTCATAACTCCTATGAGGAGGCAAAGACACAGATTCATTCTCACTAAATACATCATAAAAGTCAGCCAAATAGTCAGGAACATCATGCGACTGGGGAGAGGTGGGGAAAACAGGAGCATCACTAAGGGCACACCGACAACCCCAACTCACCACAGACAAAGATTTCCAATCCAGAACTGGATTATGGATTTGCAACCAGGGAAACCCCAGAACAATGGTATCATGCAAATTATGCAACACCAAAAATCTGCAATTTTCTTGATGGTCTGGGGCGACCCGCATTACCACCTGGGTCCAAAACTGAGGTTTATTCTTCGCCAAAGGAGTAGCATCAATACCCCTCAAAGGGATAGGCGTCCGCAGAGGTGTCATAGGAAATCCACAATGTTTAGCAAAATCCAAGTCCATCAGATTCAGAGCTGCTCCCGAATCCACAAAAGCCTTGGCGGAAAATGTGGACAGGGAGCAGATCAGAGTAATTGCCAGAAGAAACTTGGGTTGAACACCACCCACAGAAAACGTGTGTGCACAACATTTCTCTCGTTTAGGGCAGACAGAAATAATATGCGAGGCATCTCCACAAAAAAAACACAGCTTATTACGCCTTCTGAACTCCTGACGTTGCGCCCTAGACAAAACTCTATCACATTGCATAGGTTCAGACATTTGTTCAACAGGTGGCAACATCTCTCGTGTAGTTTTGCGTTCACGTAAACGCCGATCCACCTGAATGTCTAATGACATAGAATCGTCAAGACCAGAGGGAACAGGAAATCCCACCATAGTATCCTTTACAGTTTCTGACAAACCCTTCCGAAAGAGGGCTGCCAAGGCACCATCATTCCAGGTAGTAAGGACCGCCCACTTTTGGAATTTTTGACAGTACAACTCTGCCGAATCCCGACCCTGGCTTAATGCCAACAGGGTCTTTTCAGCCTGATCAATAGCATTAGGTTCATCATACAACAACCCCAAGGCTTGAAAAAATGTGTTCACATTATTCAGAATAGGATCATCAGGTTTCAAAGAAAACGCCCAATCCTGGGGATCGCCGCGCAGCAAAGAGATGACAATTTTAACCTGCTGAGCGGAGTTCCCCGACGAGTTAGGCTTCAAGGCAAAAAATAATTTACAATCATTCTTGAAATTCAAGAATTTAGACCGATCCCCAAAAAACACATCAGGAGTAGGAATCTTTGGTTCAGCAGCATGTGAATGAGCAAGATAGGCGGAAATTCCCTGCACTTCAGCAGCGAGCTGCTCCACACGATCAGACAATTGCTTCATCTCCATTGAGAGAAAAATTCCCCCTACGGCCTCAGAGATATAGAGGAAAAAATATGCACAAAAAAAAAAAATTCTGACACACTTTTTTTTTTTTTTTTACAATTCTCTCCTGCTATTGAGTACCCTAGGATCTGCGGTATGGCTGGTGATTCTGTTATGATGAGTCACCGAAGGAGGAAAAAACAAAATGCTAGCTAAGTCCAGAAAATCCAGAGAGGTTGGCAGCTATCGGATTGCAGACCCCTGAACCTATCCACAACAACTAGCAGTAGCCGTGGGGGGTTCCTACGGTGCCCTAGACCCCTAGATCACAGCCGGAGAACTACATAGCCTAAAGACAGAAAGGGGAAAATATTCTGAAGACAGAGCAAAAGATCAACAGATCAGAGACAAAAATGGAATTCAGCTCACCCCCGGCCGGGGATGGCAGAACTCCCAAAAAACAAGGCAAAACAAAAACAAAACCGAAGTGTACAAAGCAGAGCAGAAAAACTTAGTTTTGAGACGCAGGAATCAGACTGGTCTCCAAGAATCCAGCAGGATCACCAACAAGGCAGAAGGGCGTCGGCTGCCTTATATCCAGTCCTCAATTCCAGCCACACAGTCATCATCTAGCTGCCCAGGTGTTTGGTAATCAGCCTCACTACCTTCCTTCACCAGAGGAGGGAGTTCATCAGACCTCAACGGTGAAGGGAAAAATGAACTCACAACAGCCCTGTGTCTATAACACCGCAATGTGACCGGCAGAAATTGCCTAGTGTATGACAAACTACAAGGTGTATATAGAATTGGGCAGAATTGGAATCTCCCTAGAGTGTAGGTCTGTAAGAACGGACAAACTCCTCGGCTTTTCCTTACAGAGCCACACACTTAGATAGCTTCAATTTGGCCGTGATAACAGCCGTTACACGGTACTGAGAGAGGAGCGTGCACGTACACCGCTGTATGTAAAATTGTCAAGCTCCGTGTTTTTGTATACGGACTGACACATGCTGTCTCTCTCTAGTTTTGAATGTAATCAAACAGCAAATATACTAAACTGTTTGAAAAACGGACAAAACTATAAGGTGTAGGTCTGTAAGAATGGACAAACTCCTCGACTCTTCCTTAGAGTCACACACGTAGATAGCTTCAATTTGGCCATGATAACAGCCGTTACACGGTACTGAGAGAGGAGCGTGCACGTACACCGCTGTACGGTGTATGTAAAATTGTCAAGCTCCGTGTTTTTGTATACGGACTGACACACGCTGTCTCTCTCTAGTTTTGAATGTAATCAAACAGCAAATATAATAAACTGTTTGAAAAACGGACAAAACTATAAGGTGCAGGTCTGTAAGAACGGACAAACTCCTCGACTTTTCCTTACAGAGTCACACACGTAGATAGCTTCAATTTGGCCGTGACAACAGCCGTTACATGGTACTGAGAGAGGAGCGTGCACGTACACTGCTATACGGTGTATGTAAAATTGTCAAGCTCCGTGTTTTTGTATACGGACTGACACACGCTGTCTCTCTCTAGTTTTGAATGTAATCAAACAGCAAATATACTAAACTGTTTGAAAAACGGACAAAACTATAAGGTGCAGGTCTGTAAGAACGGACAAACTCCTCGACTTTTCCTTACAGAGTCACACACGTAGATAGCTTCAATTTGGCCATGATAACAGCCGTTACACGGTACTGAGAGAGGAGCGTGCACGTACACTGCTGTACGGTGTATGTAAAATTGTCAAGCTCCGTGTTTTTGTATACGGACTGACACACGCTGTCTCTCTCTAGTTTTGAATGTAATCAAACAGCAAATATACTAAACTGTTTGAAAAACGGACAAAACTATAAGGTGTAGGTCTATACGAATGGACAAACTCCTCGACTTTTCCTTACAGAGTCACACACGTAGATAGCTTCAATTTGGCCGTGATAACAGCCGTTACACGGTACTGTGTGAGGAGCGTACACCGCTGTACGGTGTGTGAAAAAATGAACGCTCACTACCTCACCAGGACAAAACAATGCAATTTGGATTGCTTTTAAAAAAGCAGTTTGAACACCAGTGTGTACACAGCAATGCAGCTAGCCTTAAAAGGCAGGCTAATCACCACCAGCGCTGCTGCACAAAAGCAAAAATCTTCACCTTTCACTGCACAGTAACTACAGTGAAAAGCGCTGGCAGCAGAAGCAGTTTTTTTTTCTTTTTGCCTTCCTAACGCTCTCCCTACAGAATCAGCAGCTGCAGCAGCTCTCCCTATTCTGAGATCAGCATGAGTAACATGGCCGTCGGCGTCCCCGCCCTTTTATACCCCCTGTGATGCCACACAAAGCAAGCCAATCACTTGCATGCCCTTCTACAAGATGGTGGTGACGGCTGCCTATGTCATCACGTTGCCCACAGTGTCCGTTCTTCCTGATTGGCTGAAAAAGGGTGCTAAAGCATCTTTTGAAACGCGACTTTGGCGCTAAAGTCGCCGACCTCGTGGCCGACCTCACGCTAAGGTCGGGTTTCGTTTCATGAAACCCGACTTTGGCGAAAGTCGGCGACTTTTCAATTTTTTCGACCCGTTTCACTCAACTCTAGTGACAGGCATTCCTGTAGTTGTTATCTATAAATTTTGAAGATTACACCTTCCGTTCTGCCTGTCACAAAAGATTTACAACAGGATTTGTCCGCGTTCAGTTTGGTCTGCAGCAGCAGGCATTTTCCAGGGGCACCACGAGGAGGAACGGACTCACCCCCATACACTGCTTAGTCTTCTTCTGCTTATAAATTAGATAATATCATTTGCTCTGATTTTTAGTCTTATGCTTATTGTTCTTCTGCTTTTGGTTTTTCTGCTTCTTGGTCATCTGTCTCTTGTTGTTCTGCATCTTGGTGGTTGTCTTCATGTTCTTTGTCCTCTTGGTCATCTTCTTCAGGGTCATCTTTTTGTTCTTCTTCGGTGTGGTCTTCAGGGTTGTCATCTTCAGGGTCGTCATCAGGGAGATCCAGAGTGAGAACCAAAAACCATTTCCACAAGCTCGAACTTGGAAAAGTAGCAGAAGTTACAAGAAGGCTGAGGAACTGCTGAGAACCAGCTGACGGTACTGGAACCGGGATGGTTAGCAGAAGGAACAAGAGCCAATGGCACAACCGTGGACCAGCTGACGTTGCTGGAACACGGTTACTAAGCAGGAGGTACCTGTGCTACAAAGCACTACCAAGGACCAGCAGACGTTGCTGGAACTCGGATACCGAGAAGGAGGCACCTCGGCCAAAGACACTGCCGAGAACCAGCTGACGGTGCTGGAACCCGGATGGGTAGCAGAAGGTACCCATGATAAACAAAGTTGCAAGGCCACAAGCAGGCCGCAGTTACCGAAAGCCACAGTCCTACAGGGGGTGCTTGTCCTATTGGCACTACGGAACCAGCCTTTATTACCAGAAACAGAAGCCCACATAGGAAGCACCTAAACTGCAGGCACCATAGACTCGGCTAACCCGACCGCAACACGACAGGACAACGTATTGGTGGCAAAGTGACGTTGACACTCCCCGGAAACAGCAGGCATGCTGGAACCAGGATGGGCAGGAGAGAGTACCCGTGCCAAAGAGACTTCTGAGCAGCAACTGGCGATGAGCCCAGGGTCAATCAGGGTGTTTTCTGAGGCCTAATTTCATCAAGTTTAATATCTGTTGTAGACTACTACTGATTTAAAACGTGCTCGAACTAGGCCTCTGGCTCCACTCTGTCTCTAGTATTTCCCCTGGCCTCCAACCCCATCAGTTGCTGCTCAGAAGTGGCGTCTGCACAATCAACACTTGTTCCTGTGTTACTGGGGTTCAGTAACGTCAGCTGTTGTGGGAATGTGGACAGAGCAGGAGACATTGCCGGACACACATCTGGGGTTAAGCTGACGTTTCTGAACCCCAGTAACACAGGAACAAGTGTTGATTGTGCAGACGCCACTTCTGAGCAGCAACTGGCGGGGTTGGAGGCCAGGGGAAATACTAGAGACAGAGTGGAGCCAGAGGCCTAGTCGGAGCATGTTTTAAATCAGTAGTATTGTGAATGTGGAAGGCAGCAGGAGATATTGCCGTCCACACAGCAGGGGAGCAGCTGGCATTACTGAACCCCACTAACACTGGAGCATGTGTTTCTCTCTGTGCAGACGGCACTTCCAAGCAACAACTGGCTGTGTTGAAGCCCAGGATCAGTCATGGAGCAGGCTGAGGCCTAATTGCAGCAAGTTTTATAGGTGATGTAGTTTGAATGTGGAGGCAGCAGGAGATATTGCCGTCTACACAGCAGGGGAGCAGCTGGCATTACTGAACCCCACTAACACTGGAGCTAGTGTTTCTCTCTGTGCAGATGGCACTTCCAAGCAACAACTGGCTGTGTTGAAGCCCAGGATCAGTCATGGAGCAGGCTGAGGCCTAATTGCAGCAAGTTTTATAGGTGATGTAGTTTGAATGTGGAGGCAGCAGGAGATATTGCCGTCCACAGAGCAGGGGAGCAGATGGCATTACTGAACCCCACTAACACTGGAGCTAGTGTTTCTCTCTGTGCAGATGGCACTTCCAAACAACAACTGGCTGTGTTGAAGCCCAGGAACAGTCATGGAGCAGGCTGAGGCCTAATTGCAGCAAGTTTTATATAGGTTGCAGACTACTACTGATTGTAACCTTGCTCCACTTCGGCCTCTGGCTCCACTGTCTCTAGTATTTCCCCAGGCCTCCAACCCCGCCAGTTGCTGCTCAGAAGTGGCGTCTGCACAATCCACACTTGTTCCTGTGTTACTTGGACAGAGCAGGAGACATTGCCGGACACATCAGGGGATCAACTGACGTGACTGAGCCCCAGTAACACAGGAACAAGTGTGGATTGTGCAGATGCCACTTCTGAGCAGCAACTGGCGGGGTTGGAGGCCAGGGGAAATACTAGAGACAGTGGAGCCAGAGGCCTAAGTGGAGCACGGTTAAAAATCAGTAGTAGTTTGAATGTGGAGGCAGCTGGAGACTTTGCCGTCCACACAGCAGGGGAGCAGCTGGCGTGACTGAACCCCACTAACACAGGAGCTAGTATTTTTCTCTGTGCGGACAGCACTTCCGAGCGACAACTGGCTGTGTTGAAGCCCAGGAACATTCATGCAGCAGGATGATGCCTACTTGGAACAAGTAGAAAATCGGATGTTGTGTCAATGTGGAGGGAGCAGGAGACTTTGACGTCCACACAGCAGGGGAGCAGCTGGCGTGACTGAACCCCACTAACACAGGAGCTAGTGTTTTTCTCTGTGCGGACAGCACTTCCGAGCGACAACTGGCTGTGTTGAAGCCCAGGATCAATCATGCAGCAGGCGGAGGCCTACTTGCAGCAAGTTTTATATAGGTTGTAGACTACTACTGTTTGTAACCGTGCTCCACTTAGGCCTCTGGCTCCACTGTCTCTAGTATTTCCCCTGGCCTCCAACCCCGCCAGTTGCTGATCAGAAGTGGCGTCTGCACAATCCACACTTGTTCCTGTGTTACTGGGGCTCAGTCACATCAGTTGATCCCCTGATGTGTGTCCGGCAATGTCTCCTGCTCTGTCCACATTCCCACTACTAGAGGAAGAGGCCCCAACACGAGCTGAAGAGGTGGTAGGTGGTGCTGTACGTTGGCCTACGTCTTCAGTGTGTCTGTGTAACTCCAGCTCGTGCTTGGTCCGCACGTTTCCACATATTTGTGGTATTGAGGATGCTGACATTTTTCCCTCTTTTGACTTTCTGATGACACAGCTTGCATTTGACAAAGCAAATGTCATCTGCAACTGTGTCAAAAAAGGACCACGCACTGCAAGTCTCGGGAGCGCCTGTTTTGGCTTTTGGAAGAGGAATGCTCCTAACGAGTGCCGAAGTGGAGGCTACAGGCAACCAAGTCTGCCCCCTCCCTCTCCCTCCTGTTTTGGCCGTTCGGGGAATCTCTTCCTCAGAGCTGCTCCCACCACCTCCCTGTTCCTCACGCCATGATGGGTCAAGGACCTCATCATCTACACTCCCCTCTTCAAACACCTGCTTCTCCTGGGTAGTCTCGCCAGCACCATACGCACCAGAAAGTGGCACCTGAGTCTCATCATCATCTGATGCGTACTGAGGTGTGCTGACCATAGGCACTGGCCCACCCGCCTCTTCAGATTCAGAGGGACAAAGAAGTTGCGCATCACTGCATACTCCCTCTTCTTCACATTCTTGAATGCTGCTTGGCTGGCCCCCTCTTTCCAAGCCAACAGATTCAGAGAATAGAAGTAGAGACTGTGATGGCTCCTGTACAGGGCTCTCTGACTGCCTGGGCAGTTTTGGAGGTGGTGAAGAGACAGATGGTTGCTCTTCAATGCTCTGGCCCTGAGAGGACGTGGAAGTCATTGAAGTCGATGCGTTAGCTGCCAACCATCCGACAACGGCTTCAATTTGTTCCTCCCGCAACAGTGTGGTACGGCGAGGTCCTACAAAGCTGCGCATAAAGGACTGTTGCCTGGTAAAACTGGGGGATGCTGACTCACTGGTGCCCGCAGCAGGCACAGAATCCCCACATCCTCTCCCTGCAGAATCCCCACTTCCTCTCCCTGCAGAATCCCCACATCCTCTCCCTGCTGAAACTCCACGCCCACGCCCACGTGCCTTACTCCCTGCCTTCTTCATCTTGGTAGACTGATAAAGATAGGCAGAAAAGTACAAAGGGGGGGCTTAGTGTGCTTATTCCTGAACAGCTGCTAACAGGTATAAAAAACACTAATTTTATAAAGTGTGTGTGTGGACTACACTTTAATATGAGCTAATGTGGCCTATACAACTGTCAAATGAGGTCCCTTTCAACTCTACGATTCTATGATTCTATGATTAAATGGAGTGTTTGGCGAACTTTATTTTGTTTTTGTTTTTTCAAAAAAACAAAAAGGATGTGAACAAAGATTTGAAAGCGATAGTATCACAATCTTTTTGGAGCTATTACAATGCAGGAAGGTAACCTACAATGCAAATACAAAGCTCGGTTCTGCTCCCATATTTCTGTAGTAAGCTCAGTTCTGCTCCCATAGCTCTGTAGTAAGCTCAGTTCTGCTCCCATATCTTTGTAGTAGGCTCTGTTCTATTCCCATATCTTTGTAGTAGGCTCAGTTCTTCTCCCATATCTCTGAAGTAAACTCGATTCTGCTCCCATATCTCTGGAGTATGCTTGGTTCTCCCATAACTATGCAGCAAGTTCCTTACTATTCCCATATCTAGGTACCAGCCTGTTTTTAAAACCTGTTATCTTTGCTGCTCTAATATAATGGCCAAAGATAAACAAGGAAAAGAAGGGCCACCGCAACTCAAGTGCCACTGTCTTGTGATTTCCCCCAGGCTGAAAAGTGCCAGCCAGCCCCTACTCATGACCCAATATCAATATGGGTTTGCGAGGGACTGTTCCTGTCAGGCTAATCTCATAAGCTTCTATGAAGAGGTAAGTTCCAGACTGGACCAAAGGAACGCAGTGGATGTGGTGTATATGGACTTTTCACAAGCGTTTGATATGGTGCAACACAAAAGGTTGATATATAAAATGAGAACAATGGGGATACGGGAAAATATGTGTAAGGTAAGGTTCATATTTTCAGTTGAGTCCACAGCGTATGGTCCGCAACCATGAACGCATGCAAAAATGCATGCAAATGCCTAAAAATGCAGCGGTTTCCAGTCGCATCATCTTACGCAATATGTCAAATAAACGAGGTGTTTTATGCATTTGTATGCGTTTTTGCATGCGTGTGCATTTTTTATGCGCATGCTTCCCATTTGGAAAAGGAAAACAATTTCCAGGAGATATTCTGGGACATAAGCCACGCCCAATGGGTGTGTCTCATGGGATTTCGTTATATAGACCCTTGTAGAGCTGAAAACAGCAGATTTTGAGGCAGTATCCTGCGTCAAGATGGATATTTCCAAGGAGAGTTTCTTGTTTAACTGGATTTGGATATCAAATGGTTCTTGCCTTTGCCTTTGCTTGTGAGCAATAAAGGGAAAGAGAAAGAAAGAGAAGAAGACGGCATCGGCGCTTTTGGCAACACGTCATTCTTGACGTCCGGGAGAGCCGTGGTGCCTACCACTCCTTATTCAGTGAGCTCCGTGAAAACCCGGACAAATATTTTGATTACACGAGGATGTCTCAAGAGAGCTTCCAGGAGTTGCTGGGTCGTGTACAAGGAGCCATCAGCAGACAGGACACCCAGCTCTGTAGAGCTATTCCAGCTGAGGAACGTCTGCTGGTGACACTAAGGTGCGTATTATTTAAAAATAAATGCACGCCTGTCATAATTAGTATTCTTCTGCAATGTCCCTTTTTTTTGGGGGGTGGGCAAAACCCCTTGTCGTTAATATTATTATTCATAAAACATTTTTCTTTCTCTGTTTGGCAGATTCCTGGCTACCAGAGAGAGCCTATCATAGCTCCATTTCCAGTTCCGGATAGGCCTTTCACCCTTTCTGGGATTGTTGCGGACACTTGCCGGGCTTTGTGGGACGTGGTTTGTCATGAATTTATTCCCCTACCCAACATGGAAATCTGGCTGGAAAATGCTGAAAAATTCTGGGAAATTTGTAATTTCCCCAACTGTGTGGGAGCAGTGGATGGGAAAAATATTTGGATAACAAAACCGGCTCGATGGGGATCAGGTTACTTTAACTACAAAAAAAAACAAAACTTCTCTATAGTGCTCATGGCCATAGCAGCTGCAGACTGTAGTTTCATTGCTGTTGACATTGGTTCTTTTTCCCAAACCGTTAAAAACTCGAACATGGGACAACTCTTGTATACCCATACTTTTAATTTCTCCCTCCCACGACCTCTTCACCACACTCAAGGCCCACCAACGGCAATTGTTTTGGTAGGAGATGAGGCTTTTCAGATGTGTGGAAACCTACACAAGCCATACTCCAGTCGAGACTTGAACGAAACAAAAAGGATTTTTAATTACCGACTGACTAGGGCCCGTGGAACTGTTGAGTGTGCCTTTGGTACTTTGGTATTCTTGTCTCAAAATGCCGCATCTAGGGACAGCAATTAATCTTAAAATTCAAACAGTCGATGAGGTGGTCAAGGCATGTGTGGTTCTCCACAATTACATAATGGCTAAAGGGCGACCATCCTTTGAACTAGACGAACCAGTTGCTAACCCATTGCCAGAGTACCATCATCACCCTCTGAGGACAACAAGGGAAGTTGCCAAAACGAGGGATACATTCGCGGACAACTTTGTTTCTGATGTTGGACGTGTGGCATGGCAAGATGCAATGGTTTAAGGTTTAAATTGTATGTAATGTTAGGGCATTTTCAATGTTTACCTGTATTTTAAATGTTTTATGTTGCATAAAAATATTTGCACAACACCTGTTTACTTTGTTTATGTTCCGATGCTTTACACTTCACCTGTTCTCTGTGTCAGTGCTATGGTTGGTTCTCATGAGCTCCATCATCTCTTCAGTCTGCATTATAGTTCAATAGTTTAATGCACACTGAAGAGATGATGGAGGAAATGTACCTCATATTTTTACTCACCAGCCCGTGTGTCAGAAGAACTACTGCAATCAGGATGCCAAAAATGCAGCATCCTGACTGTAATAATATTGAGACCTGGGCAGGTGAGTATTGCAGAACCCTGACCATTTCTGTTGTT
This sequence comes from Dendrobates tinctorius, assembly GCF_039654945.1. NCBI lineage: Eukaryota > Metazoa > Chordata > Amphibia > Anura > Dendrobatidae > Dendrobates > Dendrobates tinctorius. Next base: position 657,081 of record NW_027361770.1, read on the forward strand.
TACCTTTTTTTGGGGGTGAGGAGTATAAGGCTGTGTGCACACGTTGCGTTTTTTTGCGTTTTCGCAGCATTTTTCTGCTGCAGAATCTCAGTGAAAACGCAAAGAAAACACATCCCATGCAAACCTATGGGATTCCGCAATGCTGTGCTAATGCTGCGGATTTTTCCGCTGCAGATTCACATAGCGGAAAAAAACACAGCAGCCTCATTCTTTTTGTGGAATCGCGGCAATTCTGCACCCATAGGAATGCAATGATCCACTTACTTTCCACATGTGGCTATGCCCACCATGCGCAAAGTAAACGTATCATGTGCGGATGGTACCCAGGGCCTGGAGGAGAGGACACTCTCTCCTCCAGGCCCTGGGTACCATAATCCTGTAAAAAATAGAATAAAAATAAAAAATAGAGATATAATCACCCTCCGGCGGCCCCCGAAGTCCTTCCCGCCTCTCACCACGCTCCCGGCATCTTCCGGTCCCAGTAATGCTTTGCACGAATGACCGCCGATGACGTTTTGCCTTTTTTTTGCTTTCTGCTTTGTTGCTAGGGTTCAGCGTGCTCCCTGCTGGGGGCAGCGCTGGGCCCTGCTTCATATGTTGCAGCTTGTTCAGTCCCCTGTTATGTTAGTATCTTTTTGATTTGCTTCCAGTTTATACCAGAGCGCTGATCTAGTGGGGGGTGTGGTCGTGTGACCTCAGGTTTTTTGTATATCAGAAGTGTTGGACTTTTTTAGGGTTTTGTGCATGATTGCAGACAGTATCTTTTCTGTCATGTCCTGTCTAGACAGCTTGGGCCCCACCATTTACTCTGTCTGTTCTCTGCCTGTGTTTGTGTCTCATCTTGTCTCACCGACAATATATGTTTGGGTGCTGTCTATTCCTTTGGGGATCTGCTCCGGGGCAGTTTAGATTTCACCTTTCTGTCTTTAGGCTTAGTTAGTTCTCCGGCTGTGATGAAGCATCTAGGGCATTGTAGGAACGCTCCACGGCTACTGCTAGATGTGTGGATAGGATCAGGGGTCTGCAATCCGTTTAGTTACCAACCTCTCTGGTCTTCTGGTGGCTTAGCCTGTTCCTGCCATCCTCCTCAGTGACCCATTCATAATACACAACATATTAAAGTGCCCCCCAAAAATTTATAGATACACACATAAGAACATCACAACATAGATACAGCCTGATCTTGCCAGGTAGTAGCACCCTGAGGTGAAATAAAATACTGGGTGAACACATCACGGACTTTGATTCCTGAGAGAGGACGCCGTAAAGGGAGCACATGTGGCCTAGGCTGTTATGAATGGGTCACCGAGGAGAAAAATGCAAAACAAGCTAAGCCACAGAAAACCAGAGTGGTTGGTAACTATGCAGATTGCAGATCCCTGATCTTACCACACAACTAGCAGTAGTCGTGGAGTGTTTCCTACGATGAACCTAGATGCCTTGTCACGGCCGGAGGACTACATAAGCCTAAAGCAAGAAAAGGGAAAACTAACTGCCCCAGAGCAGACCCCAAAGGAATAGATAGCCCCCACACATGTATTGACGGTGAAACAAGATGAAGGCACAAACACAGGCAGGAAAATAGGCTGAGCAAATGGTGGGGCCCAAACTAACTAGTCAGGAAAGGAAAGGGAAGACACTATCTGCAACCTGCAATAAACCCTACAAAAATAATGTCCAACACTTCTGATAGTAAAATTAACCCTGAAGTCACTAGACTTCTCCCACTATATCAGCACTCTGAAATATTCTGAGACAGAGCAAAAAGAGACCGAACTAGTAAGGGACAAAAGCCAATTGGCAAAATACTGATAAATAAAAGTGGAAATTCAGCTCAGCCCCCAGCCGGGGCTGGCAGACCACCCAAAAACTGAATAGACCAACAAAATCAAGTGTGAACATTAGCAGAAAAACTTAGCTTTAGATGACTGGAACAGAGCTGAAAACCAAGAGCTGACAAGCCAGAAGGAATCACCAGCAACTGAATAGGTCGTCGGCTGTCTTAAATCCAATGTGAGAATCCTGAGATCCAATCGTCATCCTCATTCTCAGATGGCAGATCTCCACCGATCAAACCAGCCGCACCACCTCCCATCACCACCAGAGGGAGTCCAGAAGGGGAACTCACAACTGGTGAACCAGAGAATGAACTCACAACACTAGGCCTATCCACATTGTCCACAACACCTTCAGCCACATCAAATGAGGAGCAATCATGTAGTCTAGTGAAGTTATGGAGGACCACACAAGCTTTGGTTACCTCATTGACATTGGCTTCACTCAGCTGAATGGCAGACTGGAGGACACGCCATTTGGCACAAAGAATGCCGAAGGTGCACTCCACCAGTCGTTGGGCACGTGATAGGTGCAAGTTAAATATCCTGCGCTGGTGATCAAGGTTTCTGCGCAGGTATGGCCTCATTACATGCCTGGTCAATTGAAAGGCTTCATCACCCACTAGAACATAAGGCACCGCTTCTTCATTTGAACCTGGAAGCTGACGTGGTGGTGGTAGGTCCTACTGGTTATTGCGCAGCCGCCGACCCTTAATGGAAGAATTGAAGACTCTAGAGCAGGGGTCTCAAACTCGCGGCCCGCAGGCCAACTGCGGCCCTCGGGACAATAGTTTGCGGCCATCACCTCATGGGACCTCAGGACAATAGTATGCGGCCCTCACTTTAGCCGGGATCACACATGCGAGAAACACGGCCGAGTCTCGCATGTGAAATCCCAGTCACACGTAGTACCGCTCATTAAGGTCATGAATATGGATGCCACTCCACTCTCATAGGCGTGGCGCCCATATTCATGAGCTTAATGAGCGGTACCACGTGATGTGTGACCGGGCGCTTATACAGGAAGAAGATGTCGGCGCTGGACCATCAGAGCTGCTGCAGGAGGAGGTGAGTATTATGATGGCTAGACAGTCACAGCAGCCTGCTGTCAGCAGGCAAGTTGTATGAGTCACACTCACAACACATGCAGCAGGAGCAGCCGAGCAGGGACCGTACCGTGCCACATACTCAGGTGCGCCGGGTTCAGAATGAGCGGTGGGGCGGTGCGGTATATTGCTCTCGGAGGCGGGACATCAGCCGGCCTTATTGCAAACTTGCGCCATTACCCTGGGCTCAGAAGTGGAGGCGGCCGTGGAGATTGCTGCTCAGAGGGACAGAAAAAAAAGTGGAAAAGACGCATCGGCTAACACTGAAACAGTGACACCAGGTGGAATTATCTATTACACAGCCCCAAATATGTCTTTTTCAAAGCCTGCAGTGAAGAGAAAGGTTGGTGATGAGCACAGACAATTTCAGGAAAAGTGGGAAGTGCAATATTTCTTTGTTGAGCACAGGGACATCCCAACGTGTCTTATTTTCACAGAGAAAGTTGCTGTGCACAAGAATACAATTTGATTTGTCATTACATAGCTAGACATGCTGAGGAGCATGCAAAATACCAGGGAGATGAAAAAGCCAACCGGGTTGCTAATCTTAAAAGATATCTACTGACGCAATAAGATTTCTTTAAGAAAGCATCCAAAGAGAATGATGCAGAAGTCGAAGCTAGCTACGTGGTTAGTGAGATGATTGCTAAAGCAGGAAAGCCATTCAAAGAAGATGAATTTGTAAAAAATTGCATATTACTGGCTGCAAGCATTGTCTGTCCAGAAAAGAAAGGTCAGTTTAGCAACATCAGCTTTTCTGCCAACACTATAGCAGATCGCATTTCTGACCTGTCAAGTGACATTTATGATCAACTGTGTGAGAAAGCAAAATGTTTCAGTGTATACTCCGTGACTTTTGATGGGACCACAGACATCACCAACACTGCCCAGCTCGCAATCTATGTCCGTGGTGTTGATGACAATTTTGAAGTCATAGAGTAGTGTGGCGCTCCCAGGAGTATAGTCGCCACAGTGGCATTTCCTTCCTCCAGGGAGGGTGATGTTAGGCTTGGAGGCAATGAAGGGTCTCTCTAATAGTTAACCATGTCATGCAACGCAGCTCCCACTCAAGGCCAGCAGAGGGAGCTCTGAACCAGAATTGGGGGACCAGAATTGGGGGAGGAGTGCTCTCTGAGGGCCAGGAAGGGAAATGAGGAGGTAGCGTGAGGAGGGCAACGAGTGTAGATGTGTGGAGAGAAGCTGGATGTTGAGCTGAGGATAGAGAGCTCCCTCACAGTGAAAGCGCATGATCTGGAGCCTGGTCTCCACATTTGTATGGATACTGAAGGTCCTGCAGCAGAAATCAGAGGAATAGGAAGCTGTAAATGCTCTATTCCCAACTAAGACTCGAGGGCACAACAGCGACGGGTGAGACAAGAGAGATAGAGGGCTACAGCTGTCTGCCATACGAGGTAGTTCTAAGAGAAGATAAGAAGGAGGAACTTCAGTGTAACACAGTACTGGATGTACCTCGAGCCAGCGCTAGGAAGGAGACTACACAACCCATCTAATAGAGAGATCCCTGAGTTGCTTCCAGGCTAGCCTGCTCCTGTGCCATCTGTAACCAGGACCCTGGACTGCGTTTGCCAAGTAAAGGTAAAGAAAGTGCACCCTGTTGTGTCCTTGCCTCCTTCCTGCAACATCCTCAGAACTGCTACATCTCTGTGCTAAACACTGCACCCTCTTCCTAAACATTCCGCTACACTGCCCTGGGATCGACAGCCCTTCCTGTGGAGGGCTACAACATTATTGCTGCACTACTCCATCTGTCCCAGAGGATCTGCTTGCAGCGTCGGCTTAACACCTCCCTTGCCGAACACCACAGGTGGCGTCACGAATCACTTATAAACTTTATTCCCAACTCAACCCCTTTTACATGGGCGCCCAGGGCCACGGATCAGGTCACCGCTGCTGTGACAATCCCCTCTTAGACACCGGCCCGGTACCGAGTACCCCACAGCCCTGGGAGGGCGACCCATTTTGGCGTCATGAACAGGATTACGGAGCCCGGTTTCCCCGGGTCCTGTGTGCCAGAGACTGTGTTGTGTGCTATAGACTGTGTGCGAAATTGGCGCCATTGCCGCCATTATCCCGCTGATTGGCGCGCGCGGGAAGAAAAGGGGGCAGGCCTTTGTAGGCGGAGCCAGCCGAGAAGCGCGAAGGGGAGAAGAGCACACGGGAAGCTGAGGCCTGCAGTTCCGGCGTCCCCTGATCCCGCCGAGGAGCAGCATCCGGTAAGCCAGCACAACCCCGCGGCCTGGCCCACATTAACTAGGGGAGAGAGAAAATGTCTGAGGACAATGCCAATGTAGCGGCGGACGCTCCCGCTAACCTCCCAGTGCTGCCAGATGCAGGGTCCAGTGCAGCTGCAGCTCCAACAGCGCCACTGAATCCAGCAGCCAGCGTTGCTTCCAGGGCACCGCAAGAAACAGCGCCCACCGCAGTGGTCCCCATAATGCCGCTGTCTATGCCTTACATACCGGGAGCAGCCTGGCTACCGCAGTATTCAGGGGAGTCACTACCCTGAGTGAATTTAAAGAGAGACTGTGCAGTTTGTTTGAGGTGTATCCTCTATCTGAAAGCCAGAAGGTGAAAATCCTGATTGGGCAGCTAACAGGTGCAGCACAGAGAGAAGTAAAAGCCTGGCAGGACGCTGATAAAGAGACTGTTAAAATGATCCTGGCTAAGCTCAGAAGCACCTTTGACACCCGCACTGCAGCTGAAATAAAGATGAGATTCTTTGGATGTAAGCAGAGAGCGCAGGACAGCATACCGGACTATGCTCTTAACCTGCAGGAGGCACTGCGAGTCATAAAGCAGATGGATCCAGACAGTGTGCAGGATGGAGACAGACTGTTAAAGGAGCAGTTTATTGAAGGACTCCTATCCAGTACCCACAGGGCACAGCTGCACATTATAGCCCTGCAGAACCCTGACCTGGACTTTGCAGACTTCAAGGACAGGGCTATCCGGGTGCTGCATGATCCGACTGTTAGCCGTCCAGCGCCCCCAAGGCGCCCAGCAATCACCTACCACCAGGAAGCAACATCTTTCCCTTCCATCCCTGTGGAGGCTGATGCAGAGACTCTGGATAAAGATCCTACAGAAGAGCTGCGTCTTCAGGTCTAGGAGTTGACCAAAGGTCTGGCTGCACTTACTGAAACCGTGCAGTCGATGCAGGTGTCGTCCAAGGAGAAGATCCAGCTTGCTTCCAGTCCAGAGGATGTCCCGTGGCTACGGAAGAAGAGGACCCCGCCACTCCGAGGGAGGAAGAACGATCACTATGATCAGGACGGACGTCCCATCTGTCGTCACTGCCACAAGGCAAGCCACATCGCAAGATTCTGTTGTTTAAACGAGCAACCCCTTGGGTGGAGGGCCAACCCCCAGGAGTAGGACCACAAGGCCCAAAGAACTGGCGAGCCAAGTATGTTGGAGGGAGACCGATCCTCCCTGTGGTGGTTGATGGTATCCCCATGAACGCTTTGCTGGACACTGGCTCCCAGGTGACCACTATGCCGTATATCCTTTACAAGCGGTATTGGGCTGACTCTGAACTTACCCATGGCCCAACTGATGAACTGACAGTAGTGGCCAGCAATGGACAGTCTTTACCACAAGTAGGATGTAAAGAAATTACTGTTAAAGTGGGTCGGGTAGAGCTAAAATCTCAAGGTCTGATAGTTGTAGATATTGATCGACGAGAATGTAACCCAATGATGACTCTTGGTACCAATGTGATTGAAAATTGTCTTTCCGAGGTTATTCTCTTGTTGCAACAGGTGGCTGAGACTGCTGGTTCCAGTGCACAATGAGTCCTGCAGAAGGAGATCAAGGCCCTGATGCAAAGACAGCAGGTAGAACTCTCTGGCGGAGAAATTGGCAGCGTCAGAGTGAGTGATGCTTTCCCCATTGCAATACCCCCCATATGTGAAATGTTGATTTGGTGTCAGGCAGCCATAGGCCTCAGAGGAAAAGATTACCAGGCAATGGTAGAACCAGTGTACTCTGATAGCAGGCCCACTGTCCTGACGCCAGAGGGGTAGTTGATGTACGTAAAGGGAGAGTACCTGTACGCCTTTTGAATTGTGGGGAGGAGGAGGCCACATTACCTCGGTATGCCACAGTTGCTAAGCTGCTCACTGTCAGTAATAATGCAATGCAGGCAGCATAGCCCTTGGTTTCATCCGACCAGGTGGAGGACAATGGCTCTGCCAAGCAGCTGGAGGAGTGGTGCCAGCAACTGCAGGTGGGGACTGACTATACACCTTCATACCAAAAGAATGGGGTTTACAGCGTGACCCAAGAGTATGAGCGGGTATTCAGCAAACACCCTCTAGATTTTGGGAAGGCAAAAGGGGTTCAATATCATATCCCCACTGGAGTTCATCCACCCATAAAAGAAAGGTACTGGCCTATACCCCCAACACAATACCAATGTGCTAAAGGTATGTTGAGAGAGATGAAGGAAGCTGGGGTCATCAGAGACAGTTGTAGCCCCTGGGCAGCTCCAATAGTTTTTGTAAAGAAAAAGGATGTTACCATGAGAATGTGTGTTGATTACAGGAAAATTAGCAGCATTACACATAAGGATGCCTACCCATTACCCAGAATTGAGGAGTCATTAGCTGCACTTAAAGCTGCTAACTATTTCTCCACCTTAGATCTCACTAGTGGGTATTGGCAGGTTCCCGTGGCAGAGGCAGACAAGGAGAAAACAGCATTTACCACCCCAATGGGTCTCTATGAGTTCAACTATATGCCTTTCGGGCTCTGCACCGCCCCAGGAACATTTCAATGGCTGATGGAGTGCTGCCTGGGACACATGAACCTTGAGAAAGTCCTGTTGTACCTTGATGATGTCATTGTTTTCTCCAAGACTTATGAAGACCATCTGGAGCACCTGGCTGAGGTGATTGAAGCCTTGTCCAACTTTGGCCTGAAGGTGAAGCCTTCCAAATGCCACCTCCTGAAGCCCAAGGTACAGTACCTCGGTCATGTAGTGAGTGCAGAAGGTGTGGCACCAGATCCGGACAAAGTCACAGTCATCCGGGACTGGCCGAAGCCCAGCAACCTCCATGAAGTACGCCAATTCCTCGGGTTGGTAGGCTACTACCAAAGGTTCGTCAAAGGCTTCATGGAGATAGCCACTCATATGCAAAATCTTCTGGTGGGACAGTCCAAGAAGGCCAAACAGAAAAGTTCCACCTTTGAATGGACTGAGGAGTTGGAGAGATCCTTCACCAGACTGAAGATGGCACTCACAGGAGATGACGTTCTGGCCTACCCAGATTATGACAAACCCTTTGTGTTGTATGTTGATGCCAGCAATGTGGGACTTGGAGCAGTATTGTCACAGGTACAGAATGGCAAAGAAAGAGTGATCTCCTACCCCAGCAGGAAGCTGCGTCCCACTGAAAGGAACCCAGACAACTACAGTTCCTTCAAGCTGGAGTTCCTCGCCATAGTCTGGGCTGTGACTGAAAGATTCAAGCATTACCTAGCTTCAGCCAAGTTTACCATCTTCACGGACAACAACCCGTTGACTCACTTGGACACTGCAAAACTAGGTGCACTGGAGCAGCGATGGATGGCTAGGCTGTCTAATTATGAGCTTACCATCAAGTAGCGAGCAGGGCATAAGAATGCCAATGCTGATGCGCTGTCCAGAATGCCTAATCTGCCAGATGCAGGAGAAGACCCTGAGGCTCTTGAGGAAATTGAGTTACCTCCCTTCCACCGGCCAATTGCGGCCCAACGTGCTCAAGGAGTGAGAAATAGACGGTCTGGCTTGAAAGAGGTCACCCCAGATCCATTGCCCCATCATGACTGGGCAGAAACGCAGGATAGTGACCCCGCAGTCCGCATGGTGAAGGAGCTACTGTCACAAGCTGACTCACGCTCAGAGTCGGATGCTCCTGAAGAAACCCAGCAGTTGTGGAAGGAGAGAGGCCGGCTGTTCATTTATGAAGGAAAGCTGTGTCGGAGGAGTATCAATGCCCGCACTCATGAGTTGGTCTGGCAGGTGGTAGTCCCAAAGAGAGAGGCATCAATGGTCCTGGAAGCATACCACAATGGAGCTGGCCACTTCGGATGGAAGAAGTTGGAAGCATTGCTCCGGGAGAGGTTCTACTGGGCTGGTATGAGGAAAGCCATTGAAAAGTGATGCCGGGAGTGTGGACAATGTAACCTGCGCAGAAAGGATCGAAACAGCCAGAGAGCTCCTCTACAGCCAATAATAACCAAACAGCCACTTGAGTTGGTCGCCCTAGACCATGTGAAGCTGGTCCCAAGCCGCTCAGGCTACATCTATACTCTGACCATCGTGGACCACTACTCAAGATTCCTGGTAGTTGTGCCTGTCAAAGATCAAACAGCCAGGACAGCAGCCAGAGCGTTCCAACAGCACTTCTATAGACCACATGGATACCCAGAGCGAGTGCTTACAGATCAAGGTCCAGCTTTTGAGGCAGAAGTGTTCCAGGAATTCTGTAACTTGTACGGTTGCAAGAAGATCAGGACAACACCGTAAAATCCACAGACCAATGGCATGTGTGAAAAGATGAACCAGGTAGTGATTGACCTACTGAAGATCTTGTCTTTGGAGGAGAGGAATCTGTGACCAGAAAAGTTGCCAGATCCAGTAGACCTCTACAACCACATTCCTGTGAATTCCACCAATTGCACTCCAGCCTACCTAATGAGAGGGAGGATTTGGATATCGGAGTCCTTACACCTGAAGTGACATCACCAGATGCTGACTGGGATACAGAGAGGCAGCAACAGTACAGAAGAGTACAAGAGTGTGTGGAAAAGAGTCTAGCTCAGGCAAGACAAAAACAAGAGAGGAACTACAATCAGCATGCACCTGCAGTTCCCATGTCACCAGGAGAACAAGTCCTCAAGAGGAAAAGAAGACTGCCTAAATTGGATGACCAATGAGAAGCTGAACCCTACACCATACTGCCCTCAAACTTTGACAATACCAAGGTGTGCCTTATTAGTAAAGATGGAGGAGAAACCTCAACAGCAGTATCAAGGGATCATTTGAAATTATGCCCTGACCAGTTAAGAGAAAGAATGGAAGAACAAAGTAACATCCAACCCATAGAAGAAGAAAAGGTCAACACTATACTTGGAGAATTCCCTGCCAATTGGACTAAAGTAAATGATGCCATACTGGTGCCAGTGTTGACATTTCCCCAACTGGTAGTACAAGAAGAAGTGACTCATGAGAACTCTGAAAATCAAGAAGTTCAGGTAGCAGATGCCATACCAGCAGTGAAGCCAGAGAACCCTCGCCCTGCCCATGTTTAATCTGTCATACCCATGGTGAGACTAAGAGTCAGTAGGAGAATACAACCTAGTTTACCTACACCAGAGTTACGCAGGTGTACCCGTACTACACAAGGTATACCACCCATCAGATATCGTGTATAGATAAGTTTATGTGAATGTTGAAATTGTGTATATATGTAACTGTTCTCAAGCTTTGTGCCTACAGATAACCTGTAAGAAGCCTTGTTGAAGCTCTTGCTTCATGTTTTGATGGACATTGGACCACAGGACTAGCGTGGTCAAAACCAACTTGTATATAGTTCACCATTTGCCCAGGAATGGACCATGGACATTGATGCTTGGACTTATCATCATTACCTTCCTATTGGTTACATGTTTTATATGTTTTTCATGTTTTCTTTTATCAGTCCTGGAGTACTAACTTTCACTAGGGGGAATGTGGCACCCCCAGGAGTATGGTCGCCACAGTGGCATTTCCTTCCCCCAGGGAGGGTGATGTCAGGCTTGGAGGCAATGAAGGGTCTCTCTAACAGTTAACCATGTCATGCAACACAGTTTCCACTCCAGGCCAGCAGAGGGAGCTCTGAACCAGAATTGGGGGACCAGAATTGGGGGAGGTGTGCTCTCTGAGGGCCAGGAAGGGAAATGAGGAGTTAGTGTGAGGAGGGCAACGAGTGTAGACGTGTGGAGAGAAGCTGGAGGTTGAGCTGAGGATAGAGAGCTTCCTCACAGTGAAAGCGCATGATCTGGAGCCTGGTCTCCACGGTTGTATGGATACTGAAGGTCCTGCAACAGAAACCAGAGGAATAGGAAGCTGTAAATGCTCTATTCCCAACTAAGACTCGAAGGCACAACAGCGACAGGTGAGCAAAGAGAGATAGAGGGCTACAGCTGTCTGCCATACGAGATAGTTCTAAGAGAAGATAAGAAGGAGGAACTTCAGTGTAACACAGTACTGGATGTACCTTGAGACAGCGTTATGAAGGAGACTACACAACCCATCTGATAGAGAGATCCCTGAGTTGCTTCCAGGCTAGCCTGCTCCTGTGCCATCTGTAACCAGGACCCTGGACTGCGTTTGCCAAGTAAAGGTAAAGAAAGTGCACCCTGTTGTGTCCTTGCCTCCTTCCTGCAACATCCTCAGCACTGCTACATCTCTGTGCCAAACACTGCACCCTCTTCCTAAACATTCCGCTACACTGCCCTGGGATCGACGGCCCTACCTGTGGAGGGCTACAATATCATTGCTGCACTACACCATCTGTCCCAGAGGATCTGCTTGCAGCGTCGGCTTAACACCTCCCTTGCCGAACATCACAGGTGGCTTCATGAATCACTTATAAACTTTATTCCCAACTCAACCCCTTTTACATGGGCGCCCAGGGCCACGGACCGGGTCACCGCTGCTGTGACAATCCCCTCTGAGAGACCAGCCTGGTACCGAGTACCCCAGAGCCCAGGGAGGGTGACCCAGGAGTTGCTCAGAGTGATTCCAATGCATGGCCAGACCACTGCTCAGGAGATATTTCACCAGCTGTGTGATGCCATTGAGAATGCAGGGTTTTACCTTGGAGGAGGTTTGTTGGAATAAGAACTGATGGAGCGCCATCAATGACGGAGGAAATATGGACTGGTGGCACTTGTTAAAAAAAACTGGAAGAGGAAGGTGAGGAGGAGGTCATTGCTCTGCACTGCATTATCCATCAGCAGGCCCTTTGCAGCAAATGCCTGAAGTTTGACAATGTGATGTCTTTCATTGTGAAATGCATCAACCAGATCAGATCCAGGGGCTTAAACCACAAAAGGTTTTGTGCTTTTTTAGAGGAAATAGAGTCAGACTATGGGGATGTGCTCTACTTCACCGAGGTACGGCAGGGGAAACATATTGAAGACATTTTTTGAGTTGAAAGCGGAAGTGAAAGCCTTCATGGAGAAAGATGGGGCTGCTATTCCTGTGCTAAGTGATCCAAAATGGCTCATGGACTTAGCTTTTTTTGTTGATATCACACATGAGCTAAATGTACTGAACAAGAAGTTACAAGGCCAGGGGCAACTTGTCAGTGCTGCCTCTGACAACGTGAAAGCATTCTCTACAAAACTTATGTTATGGAAAGCCCAGCTTTCTCAGACAAACCTTTGCCATTTCCCATCATGCAAGGCACTCATGGAAGCAGGCACACCATTCAGTGGTGAGGAGTATATGGATGTCATTTTGAAGCTACAGGAGGAATTTGATCACAGATTTGCAGACTTCAAGACACACAGAGCCACATTTCAAATTTTTGCGGACCCTTCTCCTTTGATGTGCAAGATGCCCCTCCTGTGCTTCAAATGGAGCTCATGGACCTGCAATGCAACTCTGAACTCAAAGCCAAGTTCAGGGAGGTGAGTGGAAAAGCAGACAAGCTCGGGCAATTTTTGAGAGAATTGCCCCCCAGCTTCCCTGAGCTTTCCAGAATGTTCAAGCGGACCATGTGTCTTTTTGGGAACACATACTTGTGCGAAAAGCTCTTCTCTACCCAATGGCGGATCTTAATAGGGGCGGATGGGGCGGTCGCCCCGTGCCCAAGGTTTTTTGGGGGCCCAGGGGCAGGGGCGGGCTGGGCCGGGTGGCAGAGAGGCAAATGCCCCCCGGACCGCTCCCCCAGCACCTGTACAGGGCCGGCCGTGCCCTGTGCTGTGACGCCGCCAGCAGCAGACAGCCGCCCGCGTCACATTCTATGAGGGGCCGGGAGCTGTGCACGGCCGTCACCTTGACGGCTGCTCAGCTCCGGCTGTACTTCCGGGTCAGATGTCGGGCGTGCGTGATGATGTCATCATGCACGCGCCGACATGTACCGGAGGATACTGAAAGCAGAGGCGCTGCTGGGGAGCGAGCCGGCTGTGAGGTAAGTATGGGGAACTTTTTTATTTTTTTTTATTTATAAAATGAATTAAATGGGGGAGGGGGTGAGTGGGGGCTGTACACAATGAAGGGGGGGGTGACTGGGGCCTGTATATGATGAAGGGGGGTGACTGGGGGCTGTATATGATGAAGGGGGGGTGACTGGGGGCTGTATATGATGAAGGGGGGGTGACTGGGGGCTGTATATGATGAAGGGGGGTGACTGGGGGCTGTATATGATGAAGGGGGGTGACTGGGGGCTGTATATGATGAAGGGGGGTGACTGGGGGCTGTATATGATGAAGGGGGTGACTGGGGCTGCATATGATGAAGGGGGGTGACTGGGGGCTGTATATGATGAAGGGGGGGTGACTGGGGGCTGTATATGATGAAGGGGGGTGACTGGGGGCTGTATATGATGAAGGAGGGGTGACTGGGGGCTGTATATGATGACGGGGGGGTGACTGGGGGCTGTATATGATGACGGGGGGTGACTGGGGGCTGTATATGATGACGGGGGGTGACTGGGGCCTGTATATGATGAAGGGGGGTGACTGGGGGCTGTATATGATGATGGGGGGTGACTGGGGGCTGTATATGATGACGGGGGGTGACTGGGGGCTGTATATGATGAAGGGGGGTGACTGGGGGCTGTATATGATGATGGGGGGGTGACTGGGGGCTGTATATGATGACGGGGGGGTGACTGGGGGCTGTATATGATGAAGGGGGGTGACTGGGGTTGTACAGGATGAAGGGGGTGAGTGGGGGCTTCACAGGATGAAGGGGGGATGAGTGGGGGCTTCACATGATGAAGGGGAGTGAGTGGGGCTGCACATGATGAAGGGGGGTGAGTGGGGCTGCACATGATGAAGGGGGGGTGAGTGGGGCTGCACATGATGAAGTGGGGGATAAGTGGGGCTGCACATGATGAAGTGGGGGATAAGGGGGACTGCACATGATGAATTAAGGGGTAAGTGGGACTGCACATGATGAATTAAGGGGTAAGTGGGACTGCACATGATGAATTAAGGGGTAAGTGGGACTGCACATGATGAATTAAGGGGTAAGTGGGACTGCACATGATGAATTGGGGGTAAGGGGAACTGCACATGATGAATTGGGGGTAAGGGGGACTGCACATGATGAATTGGGGGTAAGGGGGACTGCACATGATGAAGTGGGGGATAAGTGGGGCTGCACATGATGAAGTGGGGGATAAGGGGGACTGCACATGATGAATTAAGGGGTAAGTGGGACTGCACATGATGAATTAAGTGGTAAGTGGGACTGCACATGATGAATTAAGGGGTAAGTGGGACTGCACATGATGAATTAAGGGGTAAGTGGGACTGCACATGATGAATTAAGGGGTAAGTGGGACTGCACATGATGAATTGGGGGTAAGGGGGACTGCACATGATGTGGGGGTAAAATTAACTGCACATGATGATGGGGGAGTGGGGCTGCACATGAAGTTGTTGGGGGAAGGGGACTGCACATGATAAAATGGAAGGGGGGATAAGGGGCTGCAAATGATGAAGCGGCACTGCAGATGAAGTGAGTGGGTGATAGGGGACTGCAATGGATGAAGTAAGGGGACTTCAAATTAAAGTGGGGACATTAAAGTGGATCCCCTATGGCCAGGATCACGTTGGGCGATTTTGTGCGTATTGGCAGTAGGCCTACAGCTTATGTGCAACGTCTTTTTAGGCCATGTCCACACGTGGTGGAATGGTGGCGGGTTTTCCGTATGGACCCGCAGCAAGCCAAGTGCTGCGGTCCGTACGGCTGTCAATTCCCGCACGGGGACCGCAGCGCTCAGGTGGGAAGGAGGGTACAGGGGCCCTGGTTTTATGAACAGCCCCGGGCCCATAGTCCACTTAATCCGCCACTGTCTCTACCTTGAACTTCAATAAGTCCAAGTACAGGTCCAGACTTACTGATGAGCATCTTCAAGCCCTACTGAGGGTCTCAACTGCTTCCTCACTTAAGCCAAATGTGGCTCGGCTATGCGACAGTAAGTGCTGCCAGATCTCTAGCAGCAAGAAGTAGGCAGAAGAAGCCATGTTCAAAACAGTTTATGTTCAATGTTCCATTCATGTTCAGAAAGTTAAATGTTAATGAACTGTTAATACAGACAACTGAATAATAATAACTACATTTCTCTAGTAAGCAACCATATGTGGTTTCTTCAGTCTTCTATATCTGCTGTATTATTATCATTTTCATTTTATTTATTTATTACTGATTGATTTATTTTTTCTTATGATTTTGTCAATTTATTTTTATTTTTTAACACAAAATAAGATGAAAAAATAAAGACATTTGATAATATTGGAATGTTTTTGTAAGAGCTTTTCTTGTGGAAAACCTGATGCGGCCCAGCCTCACCCAGATTCTACCTCCAGCGGCCCCCGGGTAAATTGAGTTTGAGACCCCTGCTCTAGAGTCTCCAATTCTTCCATTAGCCCCAATGTCTACAATTATAAACCTGTAGTTACTGTCAACCAGAGCCAACAAAACTATAGAAAAATATTGTTTATAATTATAGAATTGGGACCCTGAGTTCAGCGGCTTACGCACACAGATGTGCTTCCCATCCAGGGCTCCAATACAATTTGGGAATTGGCATTGCGCCTCAAATCCCCTGGCAATCCTCAATCAGTCTACCATCTTGGGCTCTGGAATGACCACTTGATGAAGTCTGGTCCAGATTTGTGCACATGTAGCCCGGACTATGCCAGATATTGTCAATCTCCCAATCAAAAACTCCAGATGGAGTTCGGCATAAGAAAGCCCAATTGTGAGGAACCTACATTTAAACAAATGTAGACAAAATATACATTACTACATGCAAAAGGATGCACACATTACATATAGATCACCAGGCTTATACTAAATAAACACACGTAACACAGCTATGTCATGCGTAGTTGGGTCGCCCTCCCAGGGCTGTGGGGTACTCGGTACTGGGCCGGTGTCGGCGGGATGTGTCACAGCAGCGGTGACCTGGTCCGTGGCCCTGGGCGCCCAAATCAATGGGGGAATGTAAATGGTGAAATAGTTTGTGATGCCACCTGTGGTGTTCGGCAAGTAGGATGTTAGGACGACGCTGCATGCAGATCCTCTGGGGCTGGTGGTGTGTTGCAGCCTAGATGGTGTAGCTCCCCACAGGTGAAGCTGTAGCCCCAGGGCAGCGTGGATGCAATGGAAGAGGAGAGATGCAGGCGGTGTGGAGAATGGTACCCAACTGTAGCAGTGCTGAATGTGTTAGCGCACAAATGAATGGAGGACACCGGGGCTTGTAGTTCCAAAGCTTTACTCACAGTCCGTTGTACACACACACAGGTGCCTGCCTCCGGGCCGTGTCCTCTGGGTCAGAGACTCAATCAACCTCTGGGCAAGTTAGGATTCTCCCCTCCAACACTCCGTCAACATGTACCTTTCTGAACGACTCCTCTATAGCGCCTTAAAGTGTGAAGATCTCCTAGTACTGAGTTACACTGGAGTTCCTCCTGACTGATG
Organism: Dendrobates tinctorius; assembly: GCF_039654945.1. Lineage (NCBI taxonomy): Eukaryota > Metazoa > Chordata > Amphibia > Anura > Dendrobatidae > Dendrobates > Dendrobates tinctorius. The sequence goes on from NW_027361770.1 coordinate 673,733, forward strand.
TTCCCAAGAACTCTACTAGTATGGCAGACAGCTGTAGCTTGCTTCGGGGACTCCCTTCTCCTGAGTCCCTGCTCTCTATCCAATTGCTGTTGTGCTCCAAGTCTTAGATGGGAGTAGTGCATTTACAGCCTCCTACTCCACCGGTGTCTGCTGCAGAACCTTAAGTGTCCATACAACCTCGGGGACCGGGCCCCAGCCTTGCGCTGAGAACCTATAGGCAGGGTTCCTCTTCTAACCCACGTCCTCTCTGTTCTCTCTACTCCTTCGTTCCGTACTTGTCTTTCTTTCTAATGTAAGCTTAGGTTTCAGTTCTACATCTTTCTCCTTTTTTTCCTTTCCCGTGCCAGCTGGCTCAGATCACTGAGGCAGCTGCAGCACTCCTTCCTCCATCCCTTCTTCCAGGGATCCTCACTCCTGTCTGAGTGACTTCCTACTCGACTGACCTTCTGTCAGACTGAACCCTTCATCCTACACTTTCCCACTCTTTTATGTATCTTAACTCCACCCACCTCCCAGCACGTCCAGTGTTCCAAGCAGGGAACCACCAAAAGTGCTCTGCTACCCTCTGAGCAAGGAGCCGCAATGTGGTTGTGCATAACTACCCTGTTGTGTGGGGTGTGAGTGTTGGAGTGTGGAAAGGAGCTCCCACCTTACCCGGATGGTGGGGCACTACACCTTAGGAGAAGGTGCAGTACCTCTGTGGCGACTGAGCCTCAGGGGCGCCACATAATAAAACATCATAGTATTCTTACTTGGGTATATTAAGAAGGTCAATCATTCAAAAATGGGTCACTGAGTAAGCTAATGATTTAGCTAACGAATCATCTACATACATTCTGTAGCTGAGGAATACATACCGTAACGTAAAGAGAAGGCGCTCCTCAGCAGATACATTTGCGCATTCTCGTGTCCTGGAAGGTGATGCCTGGGCGCACTGTCTCCAACAAAACATCTAAGGTAGAAATGGTCATCCAACAATCGAAGAAAAACTTGTCGGGAGGTGCCCTCAGAGATGCATAAAGCCAATGAAAATGGCCTTTGTTGAGGCGTTGTCTCAAATGCGGATGCACCCACATTCGTCTCCTCCTCTTCAGATTCACAATCACTGGGTATGGCTGGCCAAAGTGGCGGGAAAAAACCCAGTTGTACAGAACACGACCTGTTGAGTTGAACTGAAATGTGTCTGACATGTTTGCAAACAACCACCAAAACACCAACATAAGCACACCACCAAAATGGGCAGATTGGAGGCTGCCACCTGTTGGAGAGTCAATAAATAGGGTTGCTGATGATGATTTAAATTATGTTCAGGCCTCAAAACCATTACATTTCCATTTTGCAAGGCTGCGAGAAAAATACGCTATACGGATCAAATACGGATTACTTACGGATGCTTACATGCGCAAACTACGCGGCCACACCTTGACATACGGATCACTAGTTAGGGACCATTTCTCCGTATTACGGCCATAAAATACGGACCGTATTTATCGTCGGTTAGTGTGACTCCAGCCTAACAATATTTTTTTTTTTTTTTATTATTTTTAACATCCTAACACATTTCCAAGCGATGCTTGAAATCGCTTGGAATGCACGAGCATTCCGCAAATGAAAAACGCTGGCAAAACACTTGTTTTTCGAAGGAAAAATGCATGCGAATTCACATGCGTTTTACCCACGGCGGGAGTTGCGGAATTTTTTTTTTTTTTTGTATACATTCTTTATTTAGAAAATTTCAATAATATAACAGGAAAGGAAAATTCCATTTTCCAGGAACGTGTGCACATAGCCTAAGGCCTCTTTGGTTTTTTTCCACCTCATAGCTTTTACATGACAGAGACAATACCAAAAAAAAATTGTGTTTCATGGAGCTATGAGGTGGAAAAAAAAACGAGTGTGTGTATACGGCGATTTGTGTGTTGACGGCGCATGGTGTATGTTGCCGGCGACGAAAGAGACAAAGAACAAACAGTGGTATGGGACAAACAGCAAAAATTTTTATTTACAAAAATAAAAAATTATTTTTTTTACATACTGAGTGGGAAATGTTACGGACCATGGGGGTGTGCAGATGGGAGGATTGGCTTCGGGTGGATGCTGAGGGGGTTCCAAGGGAAGGGGCTAATACATTTGTTGGGTCTGGGAGATCAAGGATGGAGGTGGACACATTAGGAGTGGAAACATGGGACGGAAGAGACACATTAGAAGGGAGGGACAAATTGGACATAACAGACACATTGGGAGGTGAGGGTGGTAGAGGGAGCACCACTGTCCTTTCCCGCCTCTGTTCCCTGTTCATTTTTTTCTGTCTCCCATGAGATGGGTGGCTGCTTGTCCGTCTTCTCCTTGGAGTGGTGGGATGAGAAGGCGTGGTGGCGGTGGATGAAGCAGAACCTGGTATGTGTGAGCTGGTGGATGACCTAGATGTAGCAGGAACATGCGTGCTTGTGGCGGTGGATGGCTGGGCAGGATCAGGACTCCGTATGATGGTGGCGGTGGGAGCAGGACTAGATATGGTGGTGTAGTGGCTCTCAGCTGCACTCGGCATGGTGGAGGCACTGTAGTGGATTGCAGCATGACTGGGCATGGTGGTGGCCATATAGGGGTATGCAGCAGAACTCGGTAGAGCTGTGAACCGGGTAACTGGTGGCACAGTGGGAAACACCGGTGCCAGAGGGTACAACCGAGTCTGCTGCATAGCCTGAATGTATGCAGCATTGCAGGCCTGCATCACATTCAGCTGAAGTTCAGATGTAAGGTTTTCCGCCCTGCCCCGTTCAATGGCCATAAAAAAATGATGTGCTGTCGTCTGTATGTTGGATTCCAGACGGTCAAGTCGCTGGTGGACAGAATAGAAAAGTGTGTCAACATGGCTCCTATCACTTTCCAGTCTATCTACCATCAACTTCATGCCATCCCGGAAAACTGAGCTCAAGTGTAGAAACTTGGGCATGACTGTCCTGTCCGAGGCCAATCTGCCGCTGTTGGGAAGACCCAACATTAAAAAAAGAGGCGGAGGAGTCCTGGGACAGGGGAAGACCTGAGTGGTCAGCTGCCTGTTCTTCAGCTTGTGACGCCGGCCTACTTGCTGCGTCGCTGGTGGATGGTTGCGACTGCTCCAAGGCTGTTCGCTGAAGGACCGCTCCAGAGGACAAACCAGGTTCCAGGGTGCTGCTCCACGTGCTGTGAAAGGAAAAGCCAAACATTAGTACCACAAACCAATAAATTGTACAAGTGCCATCTCCTGTGGAATAGAAAAAATCAGATTAGGGAACACAGCACAATGGAATACAACACAAAAATACTTACGTTCTCTGAGCAAGGATGGGCCTCAGGAAAGCCAGCATACGGTGATACTTGTACTTCCTGAGCCTTGCTGCACCGCCACCACTGCCACTGCGAACCTGGTTCTCCTGTCTGAGGTCCTTATTGAAGCGATCCCTTCATTGAATGCCACCTGTTTATGACTTTGGTCACTGTGAAGGGGGATTAAAAAAAGGGTTAAACAATGCACTCTGTGCCGTGAGCACACAACCGTGTGTGATGCAACAAACCCGCTGGAGTTTATCGCATCACACACGGTTGTGTGATCCCGGCCTTTACACGTTCACTGCCATGTCAGACAACATTGCAATACTTAGTCCTTTCTGACTCTTGGCGTAGCGCTGTCCCAGTCATCCATCAGCTCTTGGCCACCTCATTCCACTGCTGCCGAAGCACCACCATGTCTGAGTGGTCACGATGCCGGGTGTCCCATAGGGCGACTATCTCCTCAACGAGGGAGATGAGGATGACATTATCAATGTAGTCCTCCTCCCTTTGTGGAACCTAGAAATGAAAAAAACATTACTGTTGTCAAGATAAAACAAGGAAAATCCCCCCCAAAAGAGAAAGAAAAACTAGCAACACTCCAAGAAAAAAAAAAAAACTTGCATGCCATCTGCCCACCGGTCCTTGTACCTCCCTCTGCTGGTCTGGATCCTGGACACTTGATGAAGTGTTCTGTTAAAAAAACATGGTTTTGGCACATATGCAGAGGCTGGCTGTCAAATTTTGGCCTGGGGGGCAAGCACACAGCAGTGGCCCATGGGCAGCGTCCCATCCTTATTGAGTTTACACTATAAAATTCATCATTAAGGCGAGCTTACTATATCAAGACTGATGGTCATTACAAAGAGAGAACCAAACTACCGTAACTAGTGTGAGGGGTTGACACGCTTAGCTGCCTCTTCAGGTAGACACAGAAACACTTTGATATTGAAACACCTGCTGGTTTATTAAAGTCAGCATAGACCAAGGCAGGGTTCAGAAAAGAAAAGTAGAACCTTCCTGGCTTAACGGAAAACAAACAAAACCAATAAAGTGCAACAGAATCCTTTTCTCTGCAGGTTCCACCTGCAGACACCTGGCAATGTCCTTCGCTCCTCCTAGAGCCACCTGAGAGTGTTCCCTCTCCCAACACACAGACTGTCTCTCATGTCCAGGTATTGAACCAGGACTATGTGATGATTACATGACATTGACATCACCGCAGGTCCAGCTAGTACACATGCCGGTGTTGGCTCTGCAAGAGGGGATACGGTGAGCACCCTCCCTCCCACGCTATGCTCAAATAAAACCAGCCCATTGTAACTTTAAAATTAACCCTCTCAGCACTTAGCGTGCTGGAGGCAAAAACAAACTGGTTCTACATCACTGACTGTAGTATACGCAGTGACACATATCTCCCTTCATACACTGTGCCAGTGACTCTGTCACACTACATAGAAGCAGTAAGAGCACCAAGCCTACTACACACAGATACAGTACCAAAACTAAACTTAAGTCTGTATTTACACACAGCTTTTTTTTTCCTGCAGCAAAAATCTGATCTTTCAGCAGCAAAAACTCCAAATTTCCCGTGTTTTTTAGTGGCATTTTTGGGTGCAGATTAAATGTGTGCTTTGTCTATAGTACATGTTTAATACAATTAGTTTTATTCACCAAAAGACCTCAAAAAACGCAGCGAAAAACGCTGCTGCATTGTTTTTCAGCATTTTTTCACTTTCTCATTGCTTTCTGTGGGTATAAACATGCTGCAAAAATGAAGAATTGACATGCTGTAGGTTTCAAATTCAGCCAACTGTCATTAGCATAACCGGCCTGATTCTCTCATGAGAGAATATACGGCCGTCAGTCCAGGCCTAAAGGTTGTTCATGTTACAGTCACAAAAATCAGCCAAGTGAGTACATGTGTAAAAAAAAATGAATTGAAAGGTTTCGCTCTGCAGAGCCACCGATTGCAGTGGTCAGACGTAGTACACATTATGCTTCAGTATTAGCCAGGGACACGTCTTTAGAAGTGCACTAAAGCACAGTATACCGTGCTTTTCTACATTTCTAAAAAAAGCATACGAGTACCTGGAGTAAAGCTGGCCACACATAACTATAGGGCAGTACATAGTTAATGTACCTCCAATTAATTCACTCATCACATATTATCCTGTACATAACATCTGACATCTGGGCATAAAGTACACATAGTACACCACATACAGTATATAGGGGAATACATGAGAAAGTGAATTAATTTGCAGGATCTTGGTAAGGGGACCCTGTCAGTATTCTGTGGCCACTGAACGAGAGCCCTGTGAAGCTCCTCTTATTGGCTGGCATACATGGCTTTTCCTTTAGTTTGTACCTGGCCCAATGTCATGTATGTGTCACGTTGCAAAATTGTCATTGCGTCAGGCTGCAAATCAAAAGAAGAGACGCTGGCGGGTAGAAGGTGGGCTGCAGTGTCTCCGTCTGGTGGCCACGGACATACGATGTGGATTCTGAACCAGCGTCCTGCGAATAGATTCGTTCATCTGTATTGATATACTATATGTGATGGCTTCAGAACATCAGATGCTATACTGGCCGTATATTATCCTGTATGAAAAACCTAGTGGCTCTATGATCGTGGTGGCAGAGGGTGCAGCCATGACTGGGCCTGTGGAGTCAGGGGGCCGCCTACACCTGCCCAGTCTGCAGCTGAATGTGCTCTAGTGACCACTGCCCTACCAGAGGCGGCAGCTGACAGCGGTATGCCTGTTATGTACGGTGCTGGATGTCCCTGCCATGTGCCGCTCTCCCCTCCTACAACAGATATGGAGGAGAAAGAAGATGCTGCTTGTCCCATGAGCAAGGAAAGATGAGAGGAAATATTTTTTTTGTGTTTAAATGTGCTTGAGGAAAGCACCAGTATGGGGTCATTATTACAAGACAGGGACAAGGAGATTATTACACATAGGGCCCAGGACAGGGGACATTATTACATATAGGGCCTAGGAGAAGGACATTATTACATACAAGACCCATGACAGGAGCATTATTACATAAAAAATAAAATGTAAACTTCGGCACTCCAAGTTGCAAGTAAATGAAAGTTTATGTGTAAACTTGAATCACAGACATTCAAATTAAGCCGTTTTGGCCCATATGTGGCCTTTATCAAGGTACGTCTATAAGATGCAAACACAAAACAAAGTCAAAACAGTGAAAAATTAAAAAACAACACATCAATTAACAACATGGAAGCTGTTAGATATCATATCTAAATCAATTTTGTGTGGGTAATATACAGGACTGTTGACTGAGGCAAAATGGCAATAAGGTAGCTCAAAGAGGGAAGTACGGGGGCGTGGCTATGTAGCGGCGGAGAGAGGACGCGTTCAAGGAGAGCTCCTCACATCCTGACATCGATCCTGTTAGCGGACCCGTGGTACCGTGGCAAACTTGCTGGTATCGGACCCCCTGACCTGTGGTGCACCTCGGGACCCCCGCGGGAGGCCGAATTTCGGTGGACTGATGGCGGTGAAAGCCGGGGCAGCCGGCGGGGCCTGCATGAGGTGGCGGCCATTTTCAGAAGCGCGCGCTCTGGCTGTGAGAGACGTGGCGCTGGCTCCCTCCTCGCAGCGCTGACAGGACGGTGAGCACATATCCTGTGGATTTGAAGGGGAATAGCGGTGAGTGCTCTGGAAGATTGGGCCCCGCACTCCCCTCTGCTAAATCGCCCAGCTAGTCGGTGTTATTACTTCAGGGTCCTTTAGACTCGTCCCTGACTGCTGTCTCTGCGGGCACTGCGGATCCCTCCCCAGCCATAGGGCCTCTCGGTTACTCCTCAGAGCCGAGTTTCATTCTCCTGTGTGGCCCTTCTGCTTTGTGCCACCCTTGGGACGCTTATCATATTATAGTACTGCTGTGCATAACTTGGACCAGGGGGTCTCCTGGACACATCATTTCTGCTACCCGGCTGTGTCATATTGCTATTGAGAATGAACCGCTCCAAGGGGGCAGGAGCAGCTGAAAAATTGAAAAAATTTGCTAGACCTGACCATTCTGATACTACCCGGTCCCTCAGAAATAACCCCTCACAGACTCAGCGTAAAAACAGGCATTTGAGCAAGCCATCTCCTTAACTAGGACATCACTGACGGGGAAAATAGAGGCCGTGTATACCGAGGTGGGGCATCTTCGGCAAGATATGCAGGCCTTGAGAGGGTGCATTACGGAGGTGGAGACAAGGGTGTCCAAGGTAGAGGACACCATTGCACCCATGGAAGCCAAGCTTACGAAAGTGGCGGACTCGGTGAACGCATGGAGGCAAAAAAATGAGTTTCGCCCTAAATTATCCAGATGCGGATGTTATCTGTATGGGGGACTTTAATATGGTTATGAAAAATTGTCTTGATAAATTGAGATTGGATGATGGAGTAGCTGGGGGGGGTTCTTTCACCGACAACAACCCAAATGTCGTTGTTTATGGAGGGTAGCGGGTGGCTAGATTTGTGGAGAGTGCGGCACCCTGAGTTGAGAGAGTATATGTCAGGAGTATATGTAAGTCACCACTGCCAAACTGCCACGGCTGAGTAGGGTGACATACCCACACTACGGGTGGGCCCGGGGTCCGATACTGCAGTGAAAGTACAAGCAGACAGGACCTGTGACACTGAAAGTAGTAAGGAGTACAAGGACCTACGATCATGTGACTGCAGGGGGCGGGGCTTAGCGTCCTACTGCTGCAGATGTAATATACTTACTGCAGAGATACTGTAGTAGAGGATAGGGAAACGCAGGTCAGACAAGCAGAGGTCATACACAGAGAGGGTGGTGGGGTACCAGAGGGACGAGCAGAGAATAGCCAAGTCACAGGCAGAGTCATACACAGAGAGGGTAGCGCAGTACAAGGGGGACAGGCAGAACTCGTAACAGGGACGGAACCGGATCGAAACCAAACAAGCAACAAGTTAACAGGCACAAGGCACATGTACGCAAGAGGTCAACTAACTCAGCCGAGGGCAGGAGTATAACTGACACTGGACCTAGGTCAAGTGGCCACTAAATAGCCGCCCTCTGCCAGAGAGAGGCAGAAACAATTAACCCCTGTCTGACCAGGATGGGCCAAAGACAAAACCCCATCCTGGATCATGACAGTACCCCCCTCTCAACTGGGGGGCTACTGGACCCCCGGGTCTCTCAGGATACTTGGCATGAAAGGCCCGGACCAACCGATCCGAATGAACCGATCGGGCAGGAACCCACGACCGTTCCTCAGGACCGTAGCCTTTCCAATGCACAAGATACTGAAGAGCACGACGTACCAACCTAGAGTCAACAATTCGTTCCACCTCGTACTCAGACTGCCCGTCTACCAAAACCGGTGGCGGGGAAGACAATGATACCTCCCCACAGGACCCCACAGTTTTCAAAAGGGCCCTATGGAACACATTGGGGATCCGTAGAGACGGCGGGAGATGCAACCGAAAAGCCACCGGGTTAACCGCTTCGGTAATTTCATAGGGACCAATAAATTTAGATCCAAGCTTCGCAGAGGGGACCTTGAGCCTTATATTCTTGGTAGACAACCATACCTTATCCTCAACTTGGAACACCTGCCCCACGGACCGTTTTTTGTCTGCAAAAAACTTATATTTAGCCTGAGCCTTCGTAATGTTACTCTGGACCTCCCGCCATACCTCCCCTAACCGCTGGATAGTCTCATCTGCCCCAGGATACCCAGAGTCCAAACAGGAAAACTCTCCAAAATGTGGATGAAACCCATAGTTGCAGAAAAAGGGAGATGTACCCGTAGACTGGTTAATGCGGGATCTCAGACCATAGCCCGGTCATCCTCAGACTCAAGTACGGACAATTAAATAACAGGATGGCTTGGAAGTTGAACCCTTTCTGGCTGAAATTGATAGTAACTCCCGATAGAACAATTGATCAATTGCATTGTTTCATTTTGTCTCACCAGGAACCTCAGGATATTAATATATTTTGGGATGCCCTTAAGGTATATCTGAGGGGCTGCTTGTCCTCCACACTCTCTTATATTAAGTGGGTAACCTCAAGAGAGGATGAGGTGGGGGAACGGTGATTGAAGGATTCAGAGGCTGCATACATATCTAACCAAACCAGTGGCGATAGGATTGAGTGGTTGGCTGCCCAGCGATTATACACCCAGCATATAGACACTAAGTCTAAGCGCAAAATATTTTTTGCTCGCCAATCCTATTTTGAACTGGGAAACCAAGCAAGTAAACTTTTGGCCTATCTGGTGCACCAATGGGACGCCCTCCCAAGGCTGTGGGGTACTCGGTACCGGGCCGGTATCAGTGGGATGTGTCACAGCAGCGGTGACCCGGACCGTGACCCTGGGCGCCCAAGTAATAGGAAGATGTGAATGGTGGAATGTAGTTAGATGAATAGTTCGTGACGCCACCTGTGGTGCTCGGCAAGGGAGGTGTTAAGCCGACGCTGCAGACAGATCCTCTGGGACAGATGGTGTGGTGCAGCTATGATGTTATAGCCCTCCACAGGCAGGGCTGTTGTCCCAAGGCAGGATAGGTGAAGAGACACTTAGATGGTGTAGTGTCTGGCGCAGGGGATGTAGCACTGCCAGGCGGACGGACGCAGGAAGGAATGGAGGACACCAGGGCATGTAGTTCCAAAGCTTTACTCACAGTCTGTAGTGCCCGCTTCTGTGCCGTGTCCTCCGGGTCAGGGACTCAGTCAACCTCCAGACAAGATGGAATGCTCCCTTTCACACTCCGCCAACTTATGTGCCTTTTCTGAATGTCTCCTCTATAGCGCATTTAAGTGTGAAGATCTCCTAGTACTGAGTTACACTGGAGTTCCTCCTGACAGATGTTCCCAAGAACTCTACTTGTAAAGCAGACAGCTGTAGCCTGCTTCAGGGACTCTCTACTCCTGAGTCCCGGCTCTCTATCCATGTTGCTGTTGTGCCCTCAAGTCTTAGATGGGAGTAGTGCATTTACAGCCCACTACTCCACCGGTGTCTGCTGCAGAACCATTAGTGTCCATACAACCTCGGGGACCGGGCCCCGGCCTTGCGCTTAGAACTTCTAGGCAGGGTTCTTCCTCTCACCCACGTCCTCTGTGTTCCCTTTCACTCCTACGTTCCGTACTTGTCTTTCCCTCCTATGGAAGCTCAGGCTTCGGTTCAATGTCTTTCTCCTTCTTTCCTTTCCAGTGCCAGCTGGCTCAGATCACTGAGGCAGCTGCAGCACTCCTTCCTCCATCCCTCTTCCAGGGATCCCCACTCCTCTCCAAGTGGCTTCCTCTCTCAGACTCCCCGTCTGACTGACCGACTGACTGACCTCTAATCCTAAACCTTCCCGCTCTTTTATATGTATTCTCAACTCCACCCACCTCCCAGCATGTTTAGTGTTCCAAGCAGGGAACCACCAAAGGTGCTCTGCCTCTCTCTAAGCAAGGAGCCGCAATGTGGTTTTGCTGAACTACTCTATTGTGTGGGGTGCGAGTGTTGGAGCGTGGTCAGGAGCCTCCAACTTACCTGGATGGTGGGGCACCACACCTTAGGAGAAGGTGCAGTACCTCTGTGGCGACTGAGCCTCAGGGGCGCCACACCAACATAATACTTCTAATACAATATTGCAGATCCGTAAGTCGGATGATTTGTTGGTGTCTTCAACCGAGGAGATTCTTGGCTGCTTTTGTAATTATTATAAGTCATTATATGAATCTAAAAGTGGCTCTGATAATCTGGAGTGTTTGGATTACTTGTCGGATGTAACATTCCCTACCTTAGATCCTGACCAGCGAGCCTTTATGGATGCTGAATTTACTGTGGAAGAGATAGAGAATGCCATAACAGACATGGCCTCTGGGAAGGCCCCTGGGCCGGACAGGTTCCCTATAGAATTGTATAGGAAGTACCAAGACATATTAACGCCACTTCTGAAAAAGGTATTTCGGGGAATATGGGAGGGGGAATCTATGCCTGAATTCTTTTATGAGGCCAATATCATATTGCTTAGGAAGGAGGGGAAGGACCCTTTGGAATGTGGTTCCTATCGTCCCATTTCGTTAGTAAATGTGGACCATAAAATCTTTACTAAGATTCTCGCCACCAGACTAAATTTGATTATTCTGAACCTTATACATCCTAACCAGACGGGCTTTATGCCTGGTAAGAGCACTTCAATTAATATCAGAAGAGTCCAGTCAATAGTTCAATATAGTTCTCTAATGCCAGACAACAAATGGGCACTGGCATCGTTAGATGCTGCCAAGGCTTTTGACTCTCTTGAGTGGCCTTTCCTCTCCGCATGCCTACAGAGGTATGGTGATAAGTTTATAAAATGGGTTAAAACACTATATATGAAACCTAAAGCCCGTATTATTGTGAACAATTCCATATCTGAGTCTTTTTCATTACACAGGGGGACCCGTCAGGGGTGCCCCCTTTCCCCGGCCCTCTTCGCCCTTGCGATTGAGGCATTGGCAATACGTATAAGGTCTTCCCCTGGCATTAGGGGTATAGATATAGCGGGTCGGGTAGATACCATAGGTTTATACGCAGATGATATGGTGATATTTATGGACGAGGCGGAGGAAACTTTGCCTCAAGTGATTGCCACCATAGATAGATTCAGTAAATATTTGGGCTTATAAATAAATTGGGAAAAGTCTGCCCTGCTACCCCTATCCCATGCCCCGACTTGAGGCTCTTTCCTCTTTGTCTATTGTATCTAGTTTTAAATACTTGGGTGTTCATATATCCCATAACAGCCCGCTCGACTTACAACTTAATATCTACCCATTGATGGAACTGGTTAGAGGTAAATTTGCAACCTGGAGCAAATTACCGCTGTCTGTGGCCGGACGCATCAACCTGATTAAAATGATATTACTTCTCAAACTTAGCTATTCCCTTCAGCACAGTGCTGTAATGGTACCTAGGTCCTTTTTTGTGAATCTTAATTCCCAGGTCATATCTTTTATATGGGGGAAAACCAGACCCAAACTTAAATTGTCCACTCTACAGAGGCCTAAAAAGGGCGGTGAGGCGGCGCTACCAGATTTCTTTCTATAATGTTTGGCTGGACAGGCTAAAGCTCTCAGTAAATGGATGCCGGGTAATGATCTCCCTAATTCTGAAAGTCACTTGCTTCACGCTGCAAGAACTGATTACCCACTGGGTTTCCTGGAGTTGGAGAAGCATAGTGTCCCTCGTTTACTGCCCTGCTCCTTCTGGCACGATTAGTATGGAGGCAAAATAAGAAAGTAATTGGATTTAAGGATATCATAGCTGAAATGCCCCTATGGAAAAACGCCTATTTTCCGATATTACTAAATCACCCGTCCACTGGTTTTTGGATCCAACATAATGTCTCCCTCATAGGAGACCTCTACGATCATGGGACTTTAATGTCTTTCGAGCAGATACAGGCTAAACATGATGTCCCGAGATCTCAATTTTTCCACTATTTACAACTAAGATCTGCTCTTCAGTCGCACATAAGGTGTGTAGGTGTGGGCCGTGCCATTTCATCCCTACCTTTGATAGGAATACTTAATTCACAGGGTCCCCAGGGCCTTATCTCCTCTTTATATACGTACATGCTGTCGGTGGGAGCAGAGTCTACCATAAGCTCAGTTAAAGGGAAGTGGGAAAGACTCATCCCTAATAAGCAGGGAGAGGAGTGGGAAGAGGTCCTGGAGTCTCCGATCGGAGTATCACCATCTATTAATAATAGAATGATACAGCTGTATATAATAAACCAATCATATTTGACTCTGATACGACTTTTTAGGATGGGTCGATTCCAATCATCAGAATGCTTGCGTTGTCATGCACCAGATGCAGACTTTATCCACATAACATGGCAATGTCCCACTATCCTACAGTACTAGAAAGAGGTGACGCTATTCTTGTCATCACTGGTGCAAACTCCTGTCCCTCTTGATCCACTGGTCTGCTTGTTTGGGGTATGGGAGGAGGAGATTTGGGGTCACCATGTTGGAATATTTTTACGTGAAACGCTGTTTATGGCACGGAAAGTATTGGCACTACAGTGGATGGGTAATTCATGTCCCTCTCTCAGAACCTGGATTGACCTAGTAAACACGATTGTTCCATACGAGCGCACATTATATCAGAACAGGGGATGCCCGGATAAATTTGAAAAGATCTGGAAGAAGTGAATTCTTCTCATCTTACATTGTAGAATGGAGACATTGCATGTGAGACACTATGGTGAAAGACAGTAGGCTGCGAATTGGTAAATAGTTGACGTAGTTGTAGTTTAGTTTAGGAATTTATAATCGATCTGCATTATCTAAGCGACATGATAAAGACCAGTGAGATATGATTGATGTACATGTTTATAATATATAGGCCATTGTTCTTTGTATATGCTTGGGGGATTACGCATGTACTATCCGTATATTAATAAGAATGTTTTTGCTCTGTACAATGTTCATAACCACAAGCAAATATGTATGCTGTACATTACATCCTTTTCTTGTTTCGAGTTTAATAAACGAATTTAAAAAAAAAAAAGAGGGAAGTACACAAGGATATCTTGTGGACTCTAAATAGAAGGTATGTACATCAGATCTTATGGGTATAAAAGTAGAAAAATGGGAATATATTTGTATTTATTTATTATCTGCTCAGTTTTCTACATAGAATATCTGATTATTACATACAGGACCTAGGACAAGGATATTATTACATACAGGGCCCATGATGGGGACACTGTTACATATATGACCTAGGACAAGGACATTATTACAAATAGGGCCAAGGATGGGGGACATTATTACAGGATGGGGACAATATTACATGCATGGCCTAGGACAAGGACATTATTCCATACAGTGCCCAGGACAGGGACTTTAATACATATAGGGCCCAAGACGGGAACATTATTATACAGAGGACCCAGAACAGGGACATTATTACAGGACGGGGCTCAGGATGAGGACATTATTATCAAAAGGGCCCAAGATGGGAACATTTTTCCATACAAGGCCCAGGATGGGGACATTATTACAGGACGGGGACATTGTTACATACAGGGCCCAGAGCAGAGATTTTATTTCAGGATAGGGCTAGGACAGAGAACATTATTACAGGATGAGGATGTTATTACATAGAGGGCCCAATGCGGGGATATTATTTCATGGACGGGGACATTATTACATACAGGGCCTAGAGTGAGGATATTATTATAGGATAGGGCCAGGATGGATACAATGATTACAGGGGCCCATAGAGCTGACCAACATGCTGGTGGGGGCCCCAGTCCAAATTTTGCTTAAGGGCCCATAGGACTTGGGTTACATTAGTGACAATCTGATGTCTGTGCACAGCACAGCCAGTATACAGACTAGTATATAGAATATTGTGGATACAGATATCAGATGCTATAAAGCAATGTGTACGCTGGGTGTGTTACACTGTGCACGTATACAATGTTGTATGGACTGACTGCTCCTGGCTTCAGGACCTCACAGGTTATAATATATGGTTATATACAGTGTATGTATAGGATCAGTCAGTGCTGTATACTCCTGCCTGTAGTCTCTATCTGACCCTCACTGAGTTATGGCTACAGACTAACCTTACATGCAGATCAGGTAAAGCTGGAGCCGATGACCCTACTGACAGCAGCGACCTGATCTGTGTGAGGGTTCGGGCTGCTGCTATAAATCAGACTTTGTCTCAGATAGAGTGGCTGCAGACAGAGTGGAACCCCCCTCGCTGTGAGCATACCAAGAGGTGAGCCTGGTACTGTCAGCTACTCACTGGGAGATTATCAGCAAGCTCCTGCCTCTGCTGGCCCTGTGCTCACCGTCTCTCTCCTGCTGACAACCTCCTTTCCTGCTGGCCACGGCGCTGGTGAGGTGAGTCCTACAGACGTGCACACCCTGTGACACCGCACTTGTACAAGCTTAAATGCACAGTGCCGGCATTAGGCTCCGGGCACACCAGGCAGCCTGAATGAGCTGCGGAGGGACCAGCCCAGGGGGCATTTGCCCCTCTGCCCACCGGCCCAGTGCGCCCCTGCACATATGTACACTAGTGATACTTACCTTACCAACCATAGTTGCAAAGGTACTCACTTCAGAATCCTGTCCTGTCTGCTCAGGGCTAGAGGCCATGGTGAAGAATTCTGCAAGAAAGAGGCAGAACATTACAGATTGCAGAGAGGAAAATTACAAAAGACACAGACATTAGATTGTATACTTACATTTGCCTGGAATTCAGTGATGTAAAATCTTGAATTTCTTTAGTCTTACTGTCTCCAGTGTCTTGAGAGTAATGAACAGATTGCCCAGCCCCTCTTTTTATCTCTCTAGGCATGGGGGATGGCTAGCCAGTGTCTAGACAGGTTTAATCAGGAAAAACACATGCGTATGGAAACGCTAACAAACGCGTGCACTAGCGTTAACATGCATTCTCATAAACTGTAATGCATTGTTTCGATGCATTTCTTCTGCAAGCGGCCACATGCGTCTGGCGGCGGCAATTTGCCGCCTCCAAAATTGCAACATATTGCGACAATTCTGGTCTCCGGTGTATAAGAAAGACATAGCTGAACTAAAGCTGGTGCAGAGAAAAGCGACCAAGGTTAATAGAGCACTGATCTGAGTATAGTGTATAAATATATGAGGGGACAGTACAAAGACCTTTCTAATTATCTTTTTGCTCTGTGATAAAACACTCCGGGATCGCCTTTGCTGGGGTCAAAGGTCACGTGCGTTCAGCATGAAACTCAGGCGCAGAGCTGGGATTCGGGTATAACTGACACTGGGTCAGGTTTATTAACGGTGAAAGCAATGCATAAAGAAATAAAACATAAAACAAATCCTTGCCTGTCCGGCACTAACTAAACAAGGTACAACCTAACTACCAACTGGCGGGCTTCTCCCGTCCAGCCAAACCACAGTTGCAGTGGGCACTGCTTTCACTCACGTGTGTCTCTCACACAGACAGGCTCTCTGTGTTCCCAGGCTGAGACACTCACACAACCACCTGGCATCCTTTTATATCTGCCTCCCATTATTCATTAGTAACCAAGTGCGACACTGACCAGACTAGGCCACATAGGAAAGGTATCTGGGTGAGATATACCTGCCCTCATCCACTATTCCCACATGATTCTCACAGCTCTTAGACCTGTGACGGGGACAAGGGGGCATCCTCTACGTCTGGAGGAAAAAAAGGTTTAATCATAATCGCAGACGCGGATTCTTTACTGTAAGAGCAGTGAGACTATGGAACTCTGCCATATGATGTTGTAATGAGTGATTCCCTAATAAAATTTAAGAAGGGACTGGATGCCTTTCTTGAAAAGTATAATATTACAGGTTATATACACTAGTCTCCCTTGATATTGCGCTGATCCAGGGAACTAGACTGATTGCTGTTTGTTGAGTCGGGAAGGAATTTTTTTCCAAAGTGGAGCTTAGTGTTGCCGCATGGGTTTTTTTTTTTTGCCTTCCTGGATCAACATGTTAGGCTATGTGTTGAACTAGATGGACTTAAAGTCTCCCTTCAACCTTAAATACTATGTGAGTATGTTATGTTATTGTGATCCATGCAGGAGTATAGCATTCTAATTCACAAGTAGCTAGTGGAAAAATATTAAACAGCCTGCATTAGGCATTAAAAAAAGTTATAATTTTTTCTGTTGCTATATGTATATACATCCTGCTGTGTCCCACGTAATCGTTTTATGGCAGTGATATGAACCTGACTGCAGACCTGAGGCACATTAAAACAAAATTATTTTTCAGTTGCAAAAAGTTAGACAACCCGCCGTATCACACTTTGTCATTTGTTTGGGTTGAAATTAAGCTATAGAGGCCTGATCCAGAGGCCACAAAAAAATTCTTCTGTTATTAACATCCTACAGTAAGGGACCTGACTTGAAAAATAGTTTGTAGCATCTAGTGTGTTATAGAGGTCGGATCCTTGGTCCCCCCAAAAAATTATTTTGCTATTAACATCATACATTAAGGGACCTGACTTGAAAACATTTGCAGCATCTAGTATGTTATAGAGGCCTGATACATAGGCCACAAAAAAACATTCTTCTGTTATTAATGTCATACAGTGAGGGACCTGAGTTTAAAAAGAATTTGTAGCATCTAGTGTGTTATAGAGTGTCATGGACATGGTTTGTGGGAATCACTGTGCCACGGAGCATGGAGAGCCTGGAGGGGCGTGACTAAGCGAACAACTGACTTCACTAGAGCCTCTGATGGTGAGGTTAGACTTGGCTCCCGATGAAAGCCAGAGTGCAGCAGACAAAGCTTGTATCAGAGTTCAGCAGGCAAGATCTGCACCAGAGTTCAGCAGGCATGATCTGCAACAAGGTGTAGCAGGCAGGATCTGCACCAGAGTGAAAGCAATGCATAAAGAAATAAAACATAAAACAAATCCTTGCCTGTCCGGCACTAACTAAACAAGGTACAACCTAACTACCAACTGGCGGGCTTCTCCCATCCAGCCAAACCACAGTTGCAGTGGGCACTGCTTTCACTCACGTGTGTCTCTCACACAGACAGGCTCTCTGTGTTCCCAGGCTGAGACACTCACACAACCACCTGGCATCCTTTTATATCCGCCTCCCATTATTCATTAGTAACCAGGTGCGACACTGACCAGACTAGGCCACATAGGAAAGGTATCTGGGCGAGATATACCTGCCCTCATCCACTATTCCCACATGATTCTCACATATCCCCCCCTCTGCTCAGACCACTCCGGTCGAGCAATGACACCCACCAAACAGTGCACTCGGGACAGGGCATCTGCATTCCCCATCTGTATCCCTGGGCGGTGCTCCACTGTAAAAGTGTAGGCCTGCAGGGCAAGGAACCACCGGGTCACCCGGCTATTCCGTTCCTTGTTCAAGTGCATCCACTTGAGAGGGGCATGGTCAGTGATCAGCCTGAACTTTTGGCCCACCAGGTAATATTTGAGGGCCTCTAGAGCCCACTTAATGGCTAGGCACTCTTTTTCTATGACTGCATACTTTTGCTCATGTTTGTTCAGCTTCCTGCTGAGATAGAGGACTAGGTGTTCCACTCCGTCCCTCACTTGTGACAGTACAGCCCCGATACCGGTATCAGAGGCATCCGTTTGTACCACAAACTCGCTGCAGAAGTCTGGAGTCACCAGTACGAGTTGAGAGCAAAGTGCCCGTTTTAGGCTATGGAAGGCTTCTTCAGCCGCTAATCTCCATTTAATCATGACGGAGTCTTTCCCTTTTGTAAGATCCGTCAGGGGGGTAGCGATGGCTGCAAAATTGGGTATGAACCGGCGATAATAGCCGGCGAGGCCCAGGAAGGCTTGCACCTGCTTCTTGTTGACAGGTTGCGGCCAGTCCTGAACCGCCTGAATCTTTTCGTAACAATACCCCTCCCAATTACATACCCCAAATACCGGGCTTCTTCTAGCCCAATGTGACATTTCTTGGGGTTCGCGGTTAGACCTGCCTCCCACAGGTCGTCAATCACAGCTTGTACTTTCTGGAGATGAGTCTCCCAGTCCAAGCTGTAAATGACAATGTCGTCCAAACAGGCCGAAGCGTACTGCCTATGCGGCCTCAGGACTCGATCCATCAGTCTCTGGAAGGTCGCCGGTGCTCCGTGCAGTCCAAACGGCATATACACATACTGAAATAGACCGTCCGGCGCAGCAAATGCCGTCTTTTCTCTGGCAGCCTCCGCCAGAGGGATCTGCCAATACCCCTTTGTTAGGTCTAGGGTCGTAATATACCGGGCTTTTCCTAACCGATCTATTAACTCGTCGACCCGGGGCATAGGGTAGGCATCAAATTTTGAGACTGCATTCAGTTTCCTGAAGTCATTGCAGAACCGGATTGCGCCGTCCGGTTTAGGAATTAACACAATCGGGCTTGACCAAGCACTGTGCGATTCCTCAATGACACCTAACTCTAACATTGCCTTCACTTCTCGGGAAACGGCTTCACGGCGCGCTTCCGGAATTCTGTAGGGTTTCACGTGAACAGTGACACCAGGTTCCGTTATGATGTCATGTTTCACTAGCGTAGTCTGCCCGGGTTTTTCTGAGAAAAACTTTTGGTTGTGAAGTAGAAACTGCCTGACCTCAGTCTTTTGCCGCTCCGAGAGAGTCTCTGCAACCCGTACCTCCGGTACGGTATGCGAGCAGACGGGACGGGCCTGCTCCGCTGACAAGGCAGACCGATCTTTCCAGGGTTTTATCAGATTTACATGATAAATCTGTTCAAGTTTCCGTTTACCTGCCTGGTATACTTTGTAGTTTACTTCACCAACTCTTTCCTTAATCTCAAAGGGGCCCTGCCACTTTGCTAGGAACTTACTGTCCACCGTGGGAACCATGATCAACACCCTATCTCCGGGTGCAAACGTACGGATCTTGGCGCCCCTATCATAGATTCTTTTTTGGGCTCCTTGAGCCTGCATCATGTGTTCTTTGACGATAGGCTTAACAGCCGCAATACGGTCCTGCATTTGTGTTACGTGATCTATCACCGTTTTAAACAGAGTGACCTGACCCTCCCAGGTTTCTTTTGCGACGTCTAACAGTCCGCGAGGACGTCGGGCGTACAATAGCTCGAAAGGCGAGAATCCCGTGGAAGACTGGGGCACTTCCCTGATGGCAAAAAGCAAATACGGAAGTAAATAGTCCCAGTTCTTCCCATCCTTGTCTATCACCTTTCTCAGCATCTGCTTCAGAGTTTTATTGAACCGTTCGACCAACCCGTCTGTTTGAGGGTGATAGATGGATGTGCGTAACGGTTCGATTTGTAACAATCGGCAGAGCTCCTTCATTACCCTGGACATAAAGGGAGTCCCCTGGTTGGTGAGTATCTGTTTTGGTATACCGACCCGACTAAACACATGCACCAGTTCCTTGGCAATCGTCTTGGTGGCCATGTTACGCAAAGGGATGGCCTCAGGGTAAGGTGTGGCATAATCCAAGATGACCAGGATATGTTGGTGTCCACGTGCAGACCGTGGAAGGGGCCCAACTAAATCCATCCCAATCCTCTCAAACGGGACTTCAATAATAGGTAGGGGTACCAAAGGGCTACAGAACCGGGGCTTAGGTGCTGAGGCTTGGCAGTCAGGACAAAACTCACAATATACACGAATATCGTGATGCATGCCTGGCCAAACAAAACAGTGTAATATCCTTTCGGTGGTTTTCTGGACTCCCAGGTGACCTCCCATCACATGTCCATGGGCCAGGTCCAGCACCTGCCGCCGGTAGGGTTTTGGCACGACTAATAGTTGCACCGTGTCTTCCCCCTTTTTCTCTATCTGATATAGTAAATCATTCTCCAGAACCATGTAAGGATATGCCAGCCTAGAGCCAGGTTCTACGGGTACCCCATTTATCACTTTTACATTTGTCCTAGCCTGAGAAAGGGTAGGATCCTTTATTTGCTCGCTTTGGAAGTCATCTTTCTGAACTTCTAAATCCGGCAAACGGGGAGGTGGACGGCTGTCGGCCTCCTCCTCTTCCCCGGTCTCCTCGGTATCACCCGCCATGACTGAAAACGGGAACTGCACGTCATTTCCAGCAGACTCTTCCCCCGAGTCTTCCGGGGGGACCTCTTCCAGGGGTTCGGGACCCACACGTGCCCTGGGAGAAAAATCATGTACACTATTACCCTGGGGTATCAACTGATTCTCCCACAATTGCCAGAAGTGGGGAAAATCCCGGCCCAGGATAACATCATGCAATTACGCCGGGACGAGTCCCACTTTATGTTGCATAGACCCATAGGAAGTAGTAATGCATATGACCGTGGTGAGGTACGAACAGGTGTCTCCATGCACACACGTTACAGAAAATTTGTCTGATGGTCCAGTCGGGGCTGACACCAGACTGGCCTTCACCAGAGTCACCACACTTCCCGAGTCTAACAATGCCACCACTGTTGTGAGTTCATTTTACCCTTCATTACTGAGGCCCGAGGAACTCCCTCTTCTGGTAAAGAAAGGTAGTGAGCCTGATTATCAAACACCTGAGGCTGATGATGATGACTGGCTGAGTGGAGTGACTGACTGGATATAAGGCTGCCGACGCCCTTCTGCCCTGCGGGTGATTTCTCTGTGGGATCCTTGGAGACCAGTCTGAATTCCTGCTCCTCTAAAGCTAAGTTTGCTGCTCGGCCTTTTGCTTTGGTGCTTTGTTTTTGTTTTGCTTTGTTTTTCTGGATTTCTGCCATTCCCTGCTGGGGTGTGCTGAATTCATTTAGCTCTGTCTTCTGAAAATACCTGAGTGCTGATTTAGTTTTTGAAGCCTAGCTGCTTCAGGGCCTTTTTCATATCAGCTTGTTGGCTTATGTCTTTGATAGGGTTTTGGCAGATTGCAGACAGCAGCCTTCCTGTCCTTTCCTATCTAGGTAGTTTTGGGCCCCGTCTTTGCTCAATCTATCTTTCTGTCTGTGTTAGTATTTTCATCTTGCTTCACCGTCATTATATGTTGGGGGCTGCCTATTGCTTTGGGGTCTGCTCTGGGGCAGTTTAGATTTCCCCTTTCTTTCTTTAGGCCTATGTAATTCTCCGGCTGTGATCGAGGGGTCTAGGGCATCGTAGGAACCCCCCATGGCTACTGCTAGTTGTGTTGATAGGTTCAGGGGTCTGCAATCTGATAGTTGCCAACTTCTCTGGTTTTCTGGACTTAGCTTGTATTTCTGCTTTTGCCTCCTACGGTGACTCATTCATAACAGAATCACCCGCCATACCGCAGATTCTAGGGTACTCAATAGCAGGAAAGAATTGTAAAAAAAAAAAAAAAATGTGTATATTTTTTCCTCTATATCTCTGAGGCCGTAGGGGGAATTTTTTTTTTCTCAATGGAGATAAAGCAATTGTCTGATCGTGTGGAGCAGCTCGCTGCGGAAGTGCGGGGAATTTCCGCCTACCTTGCTCATTCATATGCTGCTGAACCAAAGATTCCTACACCTGATGTATTTTTTGGGGATCGGTCTAAATTTTTGAATTTCAAATTATTTTTTGCCTTGAAGCCTAACTCGTCAGGGAGCTCCGCGCAGCAGGTTAAAATTGTCATCTCTTTGCTGCGTGGCGATCCCCAGGATTGGGCGTTTTCTTTGAAACCAGATGATCCTATTCTGACTAATGTGAATGCATTCTTTCAAGCTTTGGGGTTGTTGTATGACGAACCTAATGCCATTGATCAGGCTGAAAAGACCCTGCTGGCATTGAGCCAGGGTCGTGATTCTGCAGAATTGTACTGTCAAAAATTTCAAAAGTGGGCAGTACTTACTACCTGGAATGATAATGCCTTGGCTGCTCTCTTTCGGAAGGGGTTGTCAGAAGCCGTAAAAGATACTATGGTGGGATTTCCTGTTCCCTCTGGTCTTGACGATTCTATGTCATTAGCCATTCAGGTTGATCGGCGTTTGAGCGAACGCAAAGCTACACGAGAGGTGTTGCCACCTGTTGAACAAATGTCTGAACCTATGCAATGTGATAGAGTTTTTTCCAGAGAGCAGCGTCAGGAGTTCAGAAGGCGTAATAAGTTGTGTTTCTTCTGTGGAGATGCCTCGCATATTATTTCTGTCTGTCCTAAACGAGAGAAACGCTTTGCACACACGTTTTCTGTTGGGGGTGTTCAACCTAAGTTTCTTCTGGCTATTACTCTGATCTGCTCCCTGTCCACATTTTCTGCCAAGGCTTTTGTGGATTCGGGAGCAGCCCTAAACCTAATGGACTTGGATTTTGCTAAACGTTGTGGATTTCCGTTGACACCTCTGCAGACGCCTATCCCTTTGAGGGGGATTGATGCTACTCCTTTGGCTAAAAATAAACCCCAGTTTTGGACCCAGGTGGTAATGCGGGTCGCCACAGACCATCAAGAAAATTGCAGATTTTTGGTGTTGCATAATCTGCATGATACTGTTGTTCTGGGGTTTCCCTGGTTACAGATTCATAATCCAGTTTTGGATTGGAAATCTGTGTCTGTGGTGAGTTGGGGTTGTCGGTGTGCCTTTAGTGAGGCTCCGGTGTTTTCCACCTCTCCTCAGTCGCATGATGTTCCTGATTATTTGGCGGACTTTTATGATGTATTTAGTGAGAATGAGTCTGCGTCTCTGCCTCCTCATAGGAGTTATGACTGTGCAATTGAACTGAGCCCGGGGTGTAAATTTCCCAAGGGTCGGCTCTTCAATTTATCTGTACCCGAGCATGAGGCTATGCGATCCTATATTAAGGAGGCGTTGGAGAAGGGTCATATTAGACCATCCTCGTCACCCTTAGGTGCCGGTTTTTTTTTTTTGTAGCCAAAAAGGATGGATCATTAAGACCTATGTATTGATTATCGTGCCCTCAACAAAATTACTGTTAAATATCAGTATCCGTTACCCCTGATTTCTGATCTATTCTCCAGAGTTAAAGGTGCTTGCTGGTTTACCAAGCTTGACCTCAGGGGGGCGTATAATCTTATTCGCATTAAGCATGGGGATGAATGGAAGACGGCGTTTAATACTCCGGAGGGACATTTTGAGTACCTGGTGATGCCTTGTGGGCTCACTAATGCCCCTTCTGTCTTCCAGTGCTTCATGAACGATATTTTCCGAGATTTTGTCGATAAATTTTTGATTATCTATCTGGATGATATTTTGATCTTCTCCAAGGATTGGGATTCTCATGTGGAACATATTCGGACTGTGTTCCGGATCTTGAGGGAGAATTCCCTGTATGTCAAAGGATCTAAATGCCTTTTTGGAGTACAGAGGATTTCTTTTTTGGGATTTATTTTGTCCCCGTCAACTATTGAAATGGACCCGGCCAAGGTACAGGCCATTCACGATTGGGTTCAGCCGACTTCTTTGAAGGCCCTCCAGAAGTTTTTGGGTTTTGCTAATTTTTATCGGAAATTTATAGCAAAATTTTCTAGTATTGCCACCAGATCTGGGACCAAGTAGTGGATAAGTTATCTCTCTCCCAGGAAAAGGCCCAGCGGTTTTCCAACCGACATAGGACCATTGGTCCCCAGTTTAAGGTTGGTGATATGGTGTGGTTATCATCAAAAAATATTGCTATGAAGGTGGCTTCTCCTAAGTTTAAGCCTAGATTTATTGGACCTTACAAGATTGTGGAGATTATTAATCCGGTCTCTTTTCATTTGGCTCTTCCTGTCACATTTAAAATCCATAATGTGTTCCATAAATCTTTGTTGAAGAGGTTTGTTGAACCTGTTGTTCCGGGGGTGGCACCTCCAGACCCTGTATTGGTTGAAGGTAACATGGAATATGAGGTAGAGAAACTGGCTAGACGGAGACTCCAGTATTTGGTTAAGTGGAAGGGTTATGGTCAGGAGGATAATTCCTGGGTCTCTGCCTCTGATATTCATGCCAAAAGATTGGTGCGTGCCTTTCATCGGGCTCACCCTGATCGCCCTGATGGCGTAGTTGAGGGTTCGGTGACCCCTCCTCAAGGGGGAGGTACTGTTGTGAGTTCATTTTCCCCTTCATTACTGAGGCCCGAGGAACTCCCTCTTGTGGTAAAGAAAGGTAGTGAGCCTGATTGTCAAACACCTGAGGCTGATGATGATGACTGGCTGAGTGGAGTGACTGACTGGATATAAGGCTGCCGACGCCCTTCTGCCCTGCGGGTTATTTCTCTGTGGGATCCTTGGAGACCAGTCTGAATTCCTGCTCCTCTAAAGCTAAGTTTGCTGCTCAGCCTTTTGCTTTGGTGCTTTGTTTTTGTTTTGCTTTGTTTTTCTGGATTTCTGCCATTCCCTGCTGGGGTGTGCTGAATTCATTTAGCTCTGTCTTCTGAAAATACCTGAGTGCTGATTTAGTTTTTGAAGCCTAGCTGCTTCAGGGCCTTTTTCATATCAGCTTGTTGGCTTATGTCTTTGATAGGGTTTTGGCAGATTGCAGACAGCAGCCTTCCTGTCCTTTCCTATCTAGGTAGTTTTGGGCCCCGTCTTTGCTCAATCTATCTTTCTGTCTGTGTTAGTATTTTCATCTTGCTTCACCGTCATTATATGTTGGGGGCTGCCTATTGCTTTGGGGTCTGCTCTGGGGCAGTTTAGATTTCCCCTTTCTTTCTTTAGGCCTATGTAATTCTCCGGCTGTGATCGAGGGGTCTAGGGCATCGTAGGAACCCCCCATGGCTACTGCTAGTTGTGTTGATAGGTTCAGGGGTCTGCAATCTGATAGTTGCCAACTTCTCTGGTTTTCTGGACTTAGCTTGTATTTCTGCTTTTGCCTCCTACGGTGACTCATTCATAACACACCACATTTTTTCCATCAACAGTTAAATCACACAAGTGTTTTTCCACATCCTTTTGACCAGCATTCACACTCACTACCCGTGCAACCATAGACATGCGGTTTTTAGAGTCTGTGACGTCGCACTGCATGGGTTCA
Source organism: Dendrobates tinctorius (assembly GCF_039654945.1). Classification (NCBI taxonomy): domain Eukaryota; kingdom Metazoa; phylum Chordata; class Amphibia; order Anura; family Dendrobatidae; genus Dendrobates; species Dendrobates tinctorius. Next base: position 699,463 of record NW_027361770.1, read on the forward strand.
GTAGTGAGCGGACAGTTCGCAACAATGTGTCCCATCTCTTGGCAGCGGAAACATCTAACGGGCCCCTTGCTTAGACCAAAGTTTGTTACTCTCGGCCTCGCATTGCGGGCAGTCCCGTTTTCCTCCCCCACTGTCTTAGGGAGTTTTCCTTCTCCCCTACTCCCTGGAACAGTCTTACCGGTTCCACGTGGAGATGATGAAAAACGAGGAGGGGTAGCGTCGTCTCGGAGTCCTTCCGCCACGGAGTAACGTTCAACCAGATCCACCAGTTGATCTGCCGTCGTAGGATTTCCATGGCTTACCCACTTCCTCAGGGCTGGCGGTAGAGCTCTCAGGTACTTGTCCATGACGACTCTCTGGATTATCTCTGGCGCTGTCAGCACCTCGGATTGTAGCCACTTCTTCGTCACGTGGATCAGGTCGAACATCTGTGACCGTGGTGGTTTATCCGGCTGATAAGTCCATTGATGCACTTTCTGTGCACGGACAGCGGTCGTCACTCCCAGCCGGGCCAAGATCTCGGCTTTCAGTTTGTCAAAGTCCTGCGCAGCTTCAGGCTCTAAGTCATAATAAGCCTTTTGGGCCTCACCGGAAAGAAATGGGGCAATCAGGCCGGCCCATCGTGCCTTCGGCCATTTTTCTCGCACCGCCGTCCATTCAAACGTGGTCAGGTATGCCTCGACGTCATCTTCGGTCGTCATCTTCTGCCAGTACCGACTCACGTGAATCACTCTCGACTCGGCTTACAGGTTAACCTCAGGTAGGCTTGCCAAGCGCTGCGCCACCTGCTGGAGAAGCGAACGATCGGTAACTGCCATGTCCACCAACTCCTTCAGCTGGGCCATCATCACCCGATTAGCTTCTTGCTGGACGGCGGTGGACTGTACCAGCGCTTTCACCACGTCCTCCATGCTCATGCTTCCAACGTGATGCCCGCGTTCTCCACCACAATGTGATAAAACACTCCGGGATCGCCTTTGCTGGGGTCAAAGGTCACGTGCGTTCAGCATGAAACTCAGGCGCAGAGCTGGGATTCGGGTATAACTGACACTGGGTCAGGTTTATTAACGGTGAAAGCAATGCATAAAGAAATAAAACATAAAACAAATCCTTGCCTGTCCGGCACTAACTAAACAAGGTACAACCTAACTACCAACTGGCGGGCTTCTCCCGTCCAGCCAAACCACAGTTGCAGTGGGCACTGCTTTCACTCACATGTGTCTCTCACACAGACAGGCTCTCTGTGTTCCCAGGCTGAGACACTCACACAACCACCTGGCATCCTTTTATATCCGCCTCCCATTATTCATTAGTAACCAAGTGCGACACTGACCAGACTAGGCCACATAGGAAAGGTATCTGGGTGAGATATACCTGCCCTCATCCACTATTCCCACATGATTCTCACAGATCTTAGACCTGTGACGGGGACAAGGGGGCATCCTCTACGTCTGGAGGAAAAAAAGGTTTAATCATAATCGCAGACGCGGATTCTTTACTGTAAGAGCAGTGAGACTATGGAACTCTGCCATATGATGTTGTAATGAGTGATTCCCTAATAAAATTTAAGAAGGGACTGGATGCCTTTCTTGAAAAGTATAATATTACAGGTTATATACACTAGTCTCCCTTGATATTGCGCTGATCCAGGGAACTAGACTGATTGCTGTTTGTTGAGTCGGGAAGGAATTTTTTTCCAAAGTGGAGCTTAGTGTTGCCGCATGGGTTTTTTTTTTTTTGCCTTCCTGGATCAACATGTTAGGCTATGTGTTGAACTAGATGGACTTAAAGTCTCCCTTCAACCTTAAATACTATGTGAGTATGTTATGTTATGTTATTGTGATCCATGCAGGAGTATAGCATTCTAATTCACAAGTAGCTAGTGGAAAAATATTAAACAGCCTGCATTAGGCATTAAAAAAAGTTATAATTTTTTCTGTTGCTATATGTATATACATCCTGCTGTGTCCCACGTAATCGTTTTATGGCAGTGATATGAACCTGACTGCAGACCTGAGGCACATTAAAACAAAATTATTTTTCAGTTGCAAAAAGTTAGACAACCCGCCGTATCACACTTTGTCATTTGTTTGGGTTGAAATTAAGCTATAGAGGCCTGATCCAGAGGCCACAAAAAAATTCTTCTGTTATTAACATCCTACAGTAAGGGACCTGACTTGAAAAATAGTTTGTAGCATCTAGTGTGTTATAGAGGTCGGATCCTTGGTCCCCCCAAAAAATTATTTTGCTATTAACATCATACATTAAGGGACCTGACTTGAAAACATTTGCAGCATCTAGTATGTTATAGAGGCCTGATACATAGGCCACAAAAAAACATTCTTCTGTTATTAATGTCATACAGTGAGGGACCTGAGTTTAAAAAGAATTTGTAGCATCTAGTGTGTTATAGAGTGTCATGGACATGGTTTGTGGGAATCACTGTGCCACGGAGCATGGAGAGCCTGGAGGGGCGTGACTAAGCGAACAACTGACTTCACTAGAGCCTCTGATGGTGAGGTTAGACTTGGCTCCCGATGAAAGCCAGAGTGCAGCAGACAAAGCTTGTATCAGAGTTCAGCAGGCAAGATCTGCACCAGAGTTCAGCAGGCATGATCTGCAACAAGGTGTAGCAGGCAGGATCTGCACCAGAGTGCAGCTGGGAGGATCGGAACCAGAGTGCAGCAGGCAGGATTTGCAACCAGAGAGCACCAGGCAGGACTTGCATCAGAGTGCAACAGGCAGGATTTGCAGCAGAGTGCAGCAGGGACTTGTATGCAACCTTACACAGCTTAGACTGCAAAACAGGAAGGTTGCTCAGGCACCTCCCCAGTGGAGAGGAAGCAATATATACATAATGCCTCTAAACCATTGGCTGGGGATGAAATAGCAAGTGCACGTGCTGGCCCTTTAAGAGGTTGTGAGCGAGCACGTGTGCCCTAAGGACACAGCAGGAAGCCCAGCTGTAAGTGCTGCCGGGAGCATGCAGAGCAGGAGGAAGAGAGGAACCGACCGCAGCAAGGGTGAGTGAAATGACACACCAGAGACCCTGCCTGTCAGAGCAGGGATCCGGCGTGGCGCTAACAGTAACTCCCTTTACGCCACCTCCTCTTCAGGCCATCGAGGAATTTCCGGAGGAGAATCATAGCGTGAAAGTTCTCCTTCGGCTCCCAGGATCTCTCTTCGGGACGAAATCCCTTCCAGTCAACAAGGAAGAAGGTCTTGCCTCTCACCTTCTTCATGACCAAGATGTTCTCCACTACAAAAAAATCATCCAAGACAGTTGACATGGGAGTGTTACTGGGATACTTGAAGAAGGGACTCAGGATGACCGGCTTCAGCAGAGATACATGGAAGGAATTCGGAATCCGTAAAGAAGGAGGCAGCTTCAATTTATAGGAGACATCATTGATCTGCTTCAACACTTTGAAAGGCCCAATACACTGAGGACCCAACTTGTAAGAAGGAACTTTCAGCCAGACGTACCTGGACATACCTTGTCACCAGGGCGGAAGCATGGATGATCCAGACGCTTTTTGCCTGAATGTCTCTTCATACAGGCGAAGGATGCTTCTAAAGTGGCATTGATGTCCTCCCACACCTTCACAAAATCCTTGGAGAGGACATCTGCCACAGGTACATCAGAAGGAACTGTCAGTGGGAGGGGATCCTCGGGTTGTCAACCGAGCACAATGCAGAAAGGAGATTCTCTCGAGACTTCATCAATGTGATTGTTGCATGAGAACTCAGCTCAGGGAAGCAGTTTCACCCAATCATTATGTTGGGCATTGATGAAGTGTTGCAGGTGATTGCCCAGGACCTGGTTGACACGCTCCATTTGCCCATTGGACTTGGGTGAGAGGCCACTGAGAAATCCAAGGCGATATCCAGATGTTTTACAGAGAGCTCCCCAAAATCTGGAAGTGAACTGCAAACCTCGATCAGACACAATGTGACAAGGAAATCCGTGCAGGTGGAAAATAAAGCTGTCAGCAAGTTCAGGAGCAGACAGACGAGCAGACAACAACTCCATTTGGAGAAACAATCCATGACTACCCAGATGAAAGTGCAACCCTCGGATACTGGCAAATCTGTAATGAAGTCCATAGCTATGTGATGCCATGGACCAGATGGTACAGGTATTGGCAGGAGAGAACCGGTAGGAAGTTGTCTTGGGACTTTATTGCGAGCAAAATCAGACAGGCAGCCACGTAAGCATAGATCTCCCTCCTCATGGATGGCCACCAGTAGTGGCAAAAAATCAACAGTAGAATCTTCCTTTGTCCTGCGTGACCAACCACCTTGGATGAGTGGCCCCAAGACAAAACTCGCTCCTTCTCGGATTCAGCCACATGGGTCTTCCCTGCGGGAATTCACGACAGACTGACTGGAACAACAGTAACCATCTTGGACGGTTCTATAATAAATTGCGAATCCTCCTTTTGATCCTCGGACAGAAAAGAGCGAGAGAGGGCATCGGCTCTGACATTCTTGTCACCAGACCTAAAATGTAAAAGAAAGTTTAAGCGGGCAAAAAATAAGGACCACCTAACTTGGCGTGGATTAAGTCTCTGGGTGGACTGGAGATACGCCAGGCTCTTATGGTCCATGTAGATGACCACTGGATAGACTGCGTCCTCCAGTAGGTATCGCCACTCCTCCAAAGCTATTTTAATGGTGAGTAACTCCCGATCCCCAATGGAGTAGTTAGGCTCAGGAGCGGAGAAGGCCTTGGAGAAGAAACCGCAGGACACGCGGCGACCCGAGGAGGACTTCTGAGTAAGCACAGCTCCAGCTCCTAACAAGGATGCATCCACCTCTAGGAAGAACTGCTTGTTCAAATCTGTGCAATGCAGAATGGAAGCAGTGGAGAAGGACCATTTAAGAGAGCAGAAGGCCTCTTCAGCCTCAAAGAACCAGTTCTTTGGATCGGCTCCCTTTTGGGTCATAGCAGAGATGGGAGTGGTCAGAGTGAAGAAGTGAGGAATGAATTGCCGATATTAGCAAAGCCAAGAAATCGCTTTATTACATTGACACCCTTGGGCAGTGGCCATTTAAGGATGGAAGAGAGTATCTCAGGATCCATCCTGAGTCCGGTTGTCACAATACATTTGTGGATCTGTGGCCGATCTGGTCCTCAGATTAAAACTTTTTTACTTTCAAGCCATCAGGGGGTTAATGTTAGTTTTTTTTCCCCGGTGGCCTGCTGGTCTAATTGCATTGCTGCTGTGTTTGCTGATGCAGGTGGTGACCACTCACACTATCCTTTAAAATGTCACCTGATGCATCAGCTGACTGTTGGTTATACAGGTCCTTTTGGATACCAACCATGCTGGAGTCAAGAGCTTTCTGGTGCAGTGGTGCTGCAGCTGAATACCATGATCTGGTGCTTTACTCTGCCGTGCGGTGCATTGCAGCATAGAAAGCTAAGTGTTGTATTTGTGTTCTTCATTCCCTGTGGTGTCTGTCTTGCCTTACCTTGCATTGTCTTAGTGCAGCGGTGGGACCAGTGTTCTCACTTGCCAATTCCCTACTTAGGGATAGGAGCAGGGAAAGTGAGGGTTTAGGTATCCTGGTCGACAATGGGGTAAAAAACACGTATAGGGACGTTAGTAAAAGCAGGGCACATCCTCAGATGAGTGCAGGAGGTGTCCATTCCACGTTCCCTACCAACAGGGCCCACCGTTGTTAAAGTGTCCCCTGGTGTTTCCTGGTGTGTTTTTGTTTTGCCGTTTGGTGACCAACCAATCGTTGGGTCATGTCACACTGGGACAGCCACTTCGTGACATTATAACCAACCAACACATTTTTTTCTGGTGAACCATGGCCCAAATGCAGGTCTTTGCCCAACTGCTCCAGATTCCCACCAATAAGCTTAAAGAGCTGTGTGGGGATGTGGTGCAGCAAGCTGCAGCAGTTGATGGGGTTCTGGGCCTCGGCTCAGGTGCAGGCTGAACCAGAACCCAAGATATCTCTCCCTGACAGGTTCTCTGGAGGGAGAGATACATTTTTGATTTTTCAGGAGACCTGCAAGCTGTACTTCAGGCTCCGCCCTCGTTCATCTGGGAGTGAGGAACAATCGGTGGGTATCATCGTTTCCCTTCTTAAGGGTGATCCCCAATCCTGGGCCTTCTCCCTGCTGACTGGTTCTCCATCTCTACGGTCAGTGGACGAGTTTTTTGCAGCTCTAGCACTGTTGTCTGGGGATCCTCATGGCATCTCCCTGGAGGAATCCCAACTCTGTAAAATCAAGCAGGGGGGCTGGCCGGCTGAGGAGTACTGCTCGGAGTTCAGGAGGTGGGCCACTGATGTAAGGGGTAAAATATAATGTCTTTCATGCTTCCCTTCCTTTTGATTGTCTTCCAGTTCTTCATGTTTACAGAGGTGTTTTATGATAATTGCCTGCGGCACTGCTACATGTATAACTATGTATTACCACTCATTGCTTATGGTATTGCCACTTGAATGTGTTACCAATTTATAGAAAAAATGTATATATTGCCTTGTGTTCCTGTATGATATATATATTATGTGTTCTTTGTGTATGTATAGTTAGGGAAACTTAGTGCATCCTTCTTGGGACATTAGAGGAGGGCACACTTAGTACATAGTTCCCCCATAGACTGGGTAGTTGTAATTATGTTGCGGGCCACTAGATGGGGGTATACTAGTGGGACCTGATAGGAGGTTCTTAGGCTAGTTTCACATTTGCGCTTTATAGCGCTGCGACAGCCTGCGCACGGCCGCCGCTAAGCCCCGCCCCCTGCCGGCTCCCTGCCCGCCCCATCCGGTCATCGCCGCCTACTAGCGCACATGGGCGCTTGCGATCTGCGTACCCTATCTTTAGCATAGGGTGCGCAGATCGTGCGCTAGCAGGATTTTGCCATGCGCTGCGCACTTTTGAAGGTGCGCCGAAATGCAACATGCTGCGTTCGGCGCACACGGGCGCACCTTCAAAAGTGCGCAGCGCATGGCAAAATCCTGCTAGCGCACGTCCAGCGCACGTCCAGCGCACAATCTCTACTGACTCTGCCATCTTTCTTCAACCATCCCCTTCTTCTCCAGTGGAGGCAGCAGAGGTGCTGCCAGGGAGTAGGGACAAGTCTCAACCCTCACCACAAGCTAACCCTGTGTGTCGGAGTCCTCTTAGGCAGAGGGGTGGTCCCCTCTGTGCATAGTGGAGGTATGAGAATGGTGACACAGGGGGACTCCTCTGATGTCGGTTTGGTAAAGAGTTCACCATCTTGTGGCAGACGCATGCGTGGCAATAAAAGTTCAGGTCCAGACCTGTGTGTGAATGAGTACATATGGGTGTCCACCAGAAACATCCAGTGGATGTGTACTGCTGGGGCCTGGAGTTCTCGGGTGATCGGGCGGTATCGGGTGTTGGCCATTCTCGGCCCGGGGACTTACCAGATGGAGATACTCCCAGTAATGCCCATAAACAACTCATTCCCCAGGTCGGCGGTCTGGATATTCGTGGCGCCTCCGGAGTACACTGTACGTTGTTGTCACTTCCATCAGTCCGCGTTTGCCATAAACCTGAGGGTCAAGTGATTGCGAAGGTGAACTCTGGTGGATCGAGGTGTCCTCATCGTAGGTTGTTTTCTGTGAGGTCCGGTGTTAAGGGTCCAGAGACCCCTCATTATTATTATTATTTATTATTATAGCGCCATTTATTCCATGGCCCTTTACATGGGAGGAGGGGTATACATAATAAATACAAGTACAGTAATCATAAACAATACAAGTCATAACTGGTACAGGATGAGAGAGAACCCTGCCCGCGAGGGCTCACAATCTACAAGGGATGGGTGAGGATACAGTAGGCGAGGGTAGAGCTGGTCGTGCAGCAGTTTGGTGGTTTGGTGGTTACTGCAGGTTGTAGGCTTGTCGGAAGAGGTAGATCTTCAGGTTCTTTATGAAGGTTTCCATGGTAGGCGAGAGTCTGATATGTTGTGGTAGAGAGTTACAGAGTAGGGGGGATGCGCGGGAGAAATCTTGTATGCGATTGTGGGAAGAGGAGATAAGAGGGGAGTAGAGAAGGATATCTTGTGAGGATCGGAGCTTGCGTGCAGGTAAGTACCAGGAGACGAGGTCACAGATTTTTTGAGGACTCAGGTTGTGGATGGTTTTGTACATCATGGTTAGGGTTTTGAACTGGAATCTTTGGGTAATGGGGAGCCAGTGCAGGGATTGACAGAGGGGAGAGGCCGGGGGACAGGTGGATTAGTCGGACAGCAGAGTTTAGAATAGATTGGAGGGGTGCGAGAGTGTTAGAGGGGAGGCCACAGAGCAGGAGGTTGCAGTAGTCAAAGCGGGAGATGATGAGGGCATGGACTAGGGTTTTTGCAGATTCTTGGTTGAGGAATGTACGGATCCGTGAAATGTTTTTGAGTTGAAGTCGGCAGGAAGTGGAAAGGGCTTGGATGTGTGGTTTGAAAGAGAGATCAGTGTCAAGGATAACCCCGAGGCAGCGAGCTTGTGGGTCTGGAGAGAGTGAGCAGCCGTTTACTTTAATGGATAGGTCCATTGGGGGGGTCGCATGAGATAGGGGAAAGATGATGAATTCTGTTTTGTCCATATTAAGTTTTAGAAATCTAGCGGAGAAGAAGGATGAAATAGCAGACAGACATTGAGGGATTATGTTTAGTAGGGAGGTGATATCTGGTCCAGAGATGTAGATCTGTGTGTCATCGGCATAGAGGTGATACTGAAAGCCATGAGATTCAATGAGCTGTCAGAGGCCGAAGGTGTAAATGGAGAAGTGCAGGGGCCCTAGGACTGAACCTTGCGGCACTCTGACGGATAGGGTGCGCGATGAGGAGGTGATGTGTGAGTGGGAGATGCTGAATGTCTGGTCTGTTAGGTATGACACGATTCAAGATAGGGCCAAGTCTGTGATACCAAGAGATGAGAGGGTCTGTAATAGGAAATGGTCCACTGTGTCAAAGGCAGAGGACAGGTCCAGGAGGAGGAGGACAGAGTAGTGTTGCTTGGCCTTGGCGGTTAATAGGTCATTGGTGACCTTAGTTAGGGCAGTTTCAGCGGAGTGGTGTGGCCAGAAGCCAGATTGTAAGCGGTCAAGGAGGGAGCAAGAAGAGAGGTGGGAGGACAGTTCAAGATGGACATGTTGTTCCAGTAGTTTTAAGGCATAAGGGAAAAGTGATATAGTGTGATAGCTAGATACAGAGGATGGGTCAAGATAGGGCTTTTTCATGATTGGTTTGATTGAGGCATGTCTAAAGCTTTAGGGAAAAACACCAGTTGTTAGTGATAGGTTGAAGAGATGGGTTAGGGTTGGGATGAAGACTGTGGTGAGGTTTGGGATGATGTGATCTTGAGAGTAGAGTGGAGAGTCGATCTTCTGTGATGGTGGAGAAGTTGGTTTTGGAGGAGGAAGGGCTCTGGGGGTTGTCGACCAAAACTGTGTCTGATGTTATCAATCTTCTCCATGAAAAATGAGGCAAAGTCTTCAGCTGAGATGAGTGGGGAGGGAGGAGGTGCTGGGGGCGGAGGAGAGAATTCAAGGTGTTGAATAACTGTTTAGGGTTGTGAGACAGGAAGGATATGAGAGATGAGAAGTAGGTTTGTTTTGCTGCAGCGAGTGTGACCTTGAAAGTAGTGAGGGACTGTTTGAATGCAATGAAGTCCTCCTCATTGGAGTGGGATCTTTTCCATCTCTGCTCAGCAGCCCTGGAAGCTCGGCTAAGTTCTTTGGTCAGGCTGGTGTGCTAGGGCTGTCTGTTGATTTTGCGAGCTTTGGTATGTGTGAGAGGGGCAGCTGATTCCAAAGCTACAGCTATTGTGGTGTTATATACAGCAGCAGCGCCATCTGCATTGTCTAAGAAACTTATGTCTTTAAGAGGAAGAAGGGATTCAGACAGTGAGTGTAGATTGAGGTGTTTAAGATTTCTGCGAGGGTGTGCAAGTTTGTGGGGTTGCGATTGTTGACCTGGAGAGGGAAGAGAATGTAAGTAGGTTGTGCACAGAAAGAGGAAGAGGTGACTTAGAGAGGTTAGATAGGGAGCAGAGGCGTGTGAAGATGAGGTCTAGTGTGTGGCCATCTTTGTGAGTGACTGCAGAAGACAATTGAGTGAGGCCGAAGGAGGAAGTGAGGGATAGAAGTTTAGTGGCAGCTGAGAGGGAAGTGTCAATGGGGATGTTAAAGTCACCCAAGATGATAGTGGGGATGTCAGTGGAAAGGAAATGAAGTAGCCAGGTGGTGAAGTGGTCAAAGAAGGTGGTGGCTGACCCTGGGGGGAGGTAAATGACAGCTAGTTGGAGGTTGGAGGGGGAGTAGATGCACACAGAGTGCACCTCAAAGGAAGGGAGGGTAACAGAGGGTGGCAGTGGGATTGGGGTGAAGGAGCAGTTATCTGACAGGAGAAAACCAACTTCTCCACCATGCTTGCTGCTGGGGCGGGGAGTGTGGGAAAGGTGGAATCCACCGTACGAGAGTGCAGCAGGAGAGGCTGTGTCGGAGGGGGTGAGCCATGTTTCGGTGGTGGCGACGAAGGAAAGTTTGTTAGTAATAAAATGATCATGGATGAAGGAAAATTTGTTGCAGACAGAGCGAGCATTCCACAGAGGTCCTGTTAGTGGGACTGGGGAAGCTGGGGCCGGGCGAATGGGTATAAGGTTGGAGAGGTTACGGAAAGTTGTGATTGAACGTGGATGGGAGGTAGAAATGACTGTGGAAATGTGGTGAGGAGGGCCAGGATTTGGAGAGATATTGCTGGCAGTGAGGAGGAGCAGAGAGAGTGTTAGCAGGAGAGGGCATGAGGGGGCTGTCTGTGCTTTGGAGACAGAGGATTGGATGTTGAGAAACAGATCTGAGGAAGAGGTGAGATGGATGGGGAGGAATGATGAAGAGGTGAACAGTTCCATGCTTGGTGTAGGAATTAGGGGGGGTTAGAAGAAAGTGAAGGAGTATAGGGTCAGAGTGAAAACAAACAGAAACATTGTTTACAGTGACTATCCAGTTACCTTCAATTCCCTTCTCGTTCAATTCTGGATTAATTCATATCATCTCACACTTTTAAGATACACACTTATAGGATACACACTGCAGACTAAAGTCTTGGCAGACTTGTGCTATGCAATATATGTGCTACAAAGTGCATTCAGATGTAAGCAGAGATTAGTGGTCTGTGCTCATCTTGGTCAGACAATTAAAGGTAATCTGTCACCCTTTTTTCGGCTTGCAGCTGCCGGCATAGACATCGGGGGCTTATCTACAGCATTCTGTAATGCTGTAGATAAGCCTCTGATGTAATCTGAAAGATAATAAAAACACGTTATATTATACTCACCGGGGTGGGCGGTCCGGTCCGGTGGGCGTTGCGGTCCGGTCCGACGCCTCCCTTCTTCATGCGATGACGTCCTCTTCTCCCGTCCTGTAATGGCTGCGGCGCAAGCGCACTGCTCTGCCCTGTTGGGGCAAGTTGAAAGACATACCAAGTGAATGCTAGCAGCAAAGGTAAGAAGTCTGGGTGGAAAGCTGAGTGACATACCAAGTGAATGCTAGCATCAAAGGTTAAAAGTCTTTGTGGAAAGCTGAGTGACGTACCAAGTGAATGCTAGCAGCAAAGGTAAGAAGTCTGTGTGGAAAGCTGAATGATGTACCAAGTGAATACTAGCAGCAAAGGTAAGAAGTCTGTGTGGAAAGCTGAGTGGCGTACTTATAGGATATGCACTGTAGACATTGAAAGGGGGGTACTGTCACAATCCATTTTTGGATCTGTAGCAGATCCGGTCCTCAGATTTGTCATGGTCCAGTCCAGAGTTTATTTTCTGCTGTCTTCACTCTGGACTGGTCATGCGGGGGTTAAGCTCCTTAGCCTCGTTCTGGAGCTAGCTGGGCTATTTCAGTCTCTCACAGCCTGCTGACCAGTGTTAGTGATAGCTCAAGCTTCCAGTTTAGAGCCTCTGACCCTTGTACCTTGGTGTTCCTCCTGCCTCTGACTAGTATCCACGTGTATGACCCGGACTGATCTCTGACCCTGTCTCTTGGTATTCGTCTCTGCTCCTACGTCCTACAGAGATTGAAGCTTCAGAGACTGGGAGTTCTGTGGAAACTGTTTGGGTAAGAATACAAGGACAGAACAATGGAAAGGACACCATTGTAGGCATTTACTACAGGCCGCCTGTGCAAGCTGAAGATATGGATGAACTCTTTATGCATCAAATGGCCAAGTTCTCCAAAAAATATGACATAGTTGTCATGGGAGATTTCAACTATCCAGACATTTGTTGGGAATCTCTCTCAGGCAAAACTAACAGGTCAAGGAAATTCTTATCCTCTCTTGCTGACAACTTTATCTTCCAAAAGGTAAGGGAGAAAACAAGGGGAACTGCTACCTTGGATCTAATCCTTATAAACAGGGAGGAAATGGTTGAGGAGGTAAAAGTGGCTGGGACCCTAGGAGGTAGCGACCATGCTATTTTAGAATTTTGGATAACTAGAGGCGGAAGACCTGTGAAGACTCAGACGTCAAGGTTAGATTTCAGAAAGGCAGATTCTAAGGGATTCAGAAAGAGAATTGGAGGAATCCAATGGCTGGATATCCTTAAAGACAAAAATGTCCAGGAAGGATGGGAAATCTTGAAAAATGAAATTCTCAAAGCACAGTTGTTAACAATTCCGAAAAGAGGGAAGAATAGGAAGCATTTAAGGAAACCAGGATGGATGAACACAGAACTTAAGCACATGCTAAAAAGGAAGAAAAAAATGTTTATAAAATGGAAAGAGGGAGGCATATCTAAAGAAGAATATAATGCTGTCTGCAGAACCTGCAGGGCACAAATCAGATTATCTAAAGCTGAAAATGAATTGAGGCTTGCAAGAGATGTCAAAAGAAATAATAAAGGATTTTGGGGATATGTCAAAAGTAAAAGAAAAGTCAAAGATGCTATAGGATTTTTACAGGATGAAAATGATGAAATGGTAAGACAGGATGTTGAGAAGGCTGAACTTTTAAATTCCTATTTTGCATCTGTTTTCTCTCAGAAAGGAAATGTAACATCAACTGTTATTCACTGTCCTATTAAGGGAATAGAAGAATCCAGGATATCTATAACCAGAAAGATAGTGAGGAAACACTTAGCTAACCTAAATGAATTCAAGTCTCCAGGTCCAGATGAATTACACCCCAGAGTACTGAAGGAGATAGCAGAAGAAATTTTTGAACCCCTCTCCATAATCTTTGAAAATTCTTGGAGAACAGGAGAAGTGCCAGAAGACTGGAGAAGAGCAAATGTTGTTCCTATCTTCAAAAAGGGGAAGAAGGTGGACCCAGGCAACTATAGGCCGGTGAGTCTGACTTCTATACCAGGAAAGATCTTTGAACAAATTATTAAACAACATGTATGTCAATACCTGGATAAGAATGAAGTGATTAAACAGAGTCAGCATGGGTTTGTAATGTCATGTCATGTCAGACTAACTTAATTTCCTTCTATGACGGTATCACTGATTGGGTGGATCAAGGAAATGCTGTAGATATAGTATATCTTGACTTCAGCAAAGCATTTGACAAAGTCTCTCATACAATCCTTATTGAAAAAATGACTAAGTATGGAATGGACAAGGCAACTGTTAGGTGGATTCATAACTGGCTTAGTGATCGGACCCAAAGAGTGGTCGTAAATGGCTGCACATCCAGTTGGAAGAATGTCTCAAGTGGGGTACCACAGGGCTCTGTCCTGGGCCCTGTATTGTTCAACATCTTTATCAACGATTTAGATGAAGGAATTGAGGGTAAACTGATTAAATTTGCTGATGACACAAAGCTAGGAGGGATAGCTAATACTAGAGAAGAGAGAGAGAGGATTCAAAAAGATTTAAATAAACTGGAGAAGTGGGCAGCAACTAACAGAATGGTTTTTAACAGGGAGAAATGCAAAGTACTACATCTGGGCAATAAAAATGAAAAAAGCATATATAGAATGGGAGGAATAGGGCTAAGTGACAGCACATGTGAAAAAGACTTGGGTATACTAATAGATCACAGACTGAATATGAGTCAACAGTGTGATGCAGCAGCAAAAAAGGCAAATGCAATTCTAGGATGTATTAACAGAAGCATACAGTCTAGATCACGTGAAGTCATTATTTCCCTCTACTCCTCTTTGGTCAGACCTCATCTGGAATATTGTGTCCAGTTTTGGGCACCACATTTTAAAAAAGACATCAACAAACTGGAGCAAGTTCAGAAAAGAGCGACCAGAATGGTGACCGGTCTGCAAACCCTGTCTTATGAGGAAAGGTTGCAGGATTTGGGATTGTTTAGTTTGCAAAAGAGAAGACTGAGAGGAGACTTAATAGCTGTCTACAAATATCTAAAGGGCTGTCACATTGTAGAAGGATCAACTTTATTCTCATTTGCACAAGGAAAGACTAGAAGCAATGGGATGAAACTGAATGGGAGGAGACACAGATTAGATATTAGAAAAAACTTTTTGACAGTTAGAGTGATCAATGAGTGGAACAGGCTGCCACGAGAAGTGGTGAGTTCTCCTTCAATGGAAGTCTTCAAACAGAGGCTGGACAGACATCTGACTGGGATGATTTAGCAAATCCTGCTTTGAGCAGGGGGTTGGACCAGATGGCCCAGGAGGTCCCTTCCAACTCTACGATTCTATGATTCTATGTTTCCTCTCTGGCATTTGACTTACCGGCTTGTACCCCGACCACGTATTTTGCCTCACGTTTCTGGACCCTGTGCTCATGTTTTGGCTTTCTGACCCTCGGCTTGGTATTTTGACTACGTGTTTTGCTGCTCCTTCTGGTACATCTGCTCCCCTGCTAGTTTCTGACTTGGTTCGTCTGACCATTCTCTCTCATTACCTGTCACACTTGTGCTATTGCTCAGTGTTTGCTACTCTTAGTGTGTAACCTCTCTTCCCTCACCAGCTCCCTCTGGTGGAGGTTTCACTACAAGATTAAAACTTTATTCCTTTCAGGCTATTGGGGATTAATGTTAGTTTTTTCCCCCGGTAACCTACCCATTGCTGCTGGGTTTCCTGATGCAGGTGGTGACCATTCCCACCATCCTTTAAAAGGTCACCTGATGCATCAGCTGACTGTTGGTTATACAGGTCCTTTTGGATACCAACTGTGCTGGAGACAGGAGCTTTCTGGTGCAGTAGTGCTACAGATGAATGCCGTGATCTGGTTCCTTTCTCTGCTGTGCAGTGCATTGCAGCACAGAAAGCTAAGTGTTGTATTTCCCATTCCCTGTGGTGTCTGTCTTGCCTTACCTTGTGTTGTGTTAGTGCAGTGGTGGGACCAGTGTTCTCACTTGCCAATTCCCTACTTAGGGATGGGAGCAGGGCAAGAGAGGGTTTAGGTATCCTGGTCGGCGACAGGGTGAAAAAACCCATATAGTGTCGTTAGTAAGAGCAGGGCACATCCTCAGGTGAGTGCAGGAGGTGTCCATTCCCCATTCCCTACCGACAGGGCCCACCATTGTTAAAGTGTTCCCTGGTGTTTCCGTTTTGCCGTTTGGTGACTGACCAATTGTTGGTTCATGTCAAAAGGGCCAGTCAGTCATGATCTCAGTGCCGCTTTGACTCGCACATGTGGGGTTAATATACGAGTGTGATTGGCAGAGGACATGGTGATGAGTGTCTGTCAGGGGAAACACTCGGCTTAGGGGTTTTGCACTGAATTCCGCCGCTGGGCTGCAGAGGTCTCTTGGGACGATGCCGCACTCCGAGGACTTTTTCGCAGAGGCTTGTCCGAGCGGCTACAGGATGCCTTGGCACTACATCCCCCACCTAACTCTCTCGAGAACGCCATGAACCAGGCCATCCGGATGGACTGCAGGTTGCGGGCCAGGGGGGTGATGCAGGTGGAAACTCCATTGTTCCCTAGTGGAAAAGAGACTGTTTCTGTGCCCATGGACATAGGGGCTCTCTCCCTGAAGGAAAAGGAGAGAAAACGCCGGAGAGAAAGGCAGTTATGCTTTTACTGCGGTAAAACGGGACTTTGGAAAAGGGAGTGTCCTAATTTCCCATCCTCGACCCGGTCGACGGGAAAAGATTAGGTCTGGGTAGTCAGCGGGGAGACTACTCAGACCCTCAGGTACCCTTTTCCTCGTTTTCTAAGGTGTTGCTTCATGTGGAACTGTTAGTGGAAGGTTGTTTTTTCCCTCTACAGCCTTCGTGGACTGCGGATCATCCATCAATCTTATTGACTCCCAATTGGTCACACGCTGTAAGATAGGGACAGTTAGACTCAAGGTTCCGATCAAGGTGGTGGCCATTGACTCCTCCCCCCTCACTAAGGAGGGAATTCTCTTTATGTCTAACTTGTTTTCACTCAGAGTGGGCGCTGCGCATGTGGAAAACTTAAGTTGTTTGGTTCTGGATAATCTACCAGCAGGATTGGTGTTGGGCATGCCCTGGTTACAACGCCATAACCTAGTTATTAACTGGAAAACGGGGGAGATTGTTCAATGGGGGATTAATGATTCAATGTTATGTGATAAATCTGCACTACTGGTCGAACCTGTTAAATCTGTATCTGTGTCATCTGTCGAGCTGGAAGCTATTCCTGAGTACCTGAAAGAATTTTAAGATGTATTCTCTGAAAGCGAGGCCATAGACCCTTTGACTGCGCTATCCAGTTAGTCCCGGGGGCTAAATTACCTAAAGCCCGTCTGTTTAATTTATCTTGCCCTGAGCGCTTGGCCATGAAAGATTACATTGCTGAGAGTCTTCGCAAAGGACACATACGTCCCTCAGTCTCACCTGTGGTGGCAGGGGTTTTTTTTGTGAAGAAACAAGATGGCGGTTTACGTCCCTGCCTCGATTTTCAAGAGCACAATAAGATTACTGTACGAAATACGTACCCCCTTCCGTTGATTCCCGATTTGTGTAACCAACTTTCAGGGGCTAAATGGCTATCCAAAATGGATCTTCGGGGGGCATATAATTTGATAAGGGTCCGGTAGGGGGATGAATGGAAAACCGCGTTCCTCATGACCGAGGGACTGTTTGGAAATTTAGTCATGTCGTTTGGTCTTACCAATGCCCCCGCCATATTTCAGAATTTCATCAACGTGGTGTTCTCGGATCTCATTCATCATTTTGTTGTGATTTACTTAGACGATATTCTGATATACTCTCCCGACAGTCAGTCTCATCGGAATCATGCATGAACCGTTCTCCAAAGACTGAGGGAAAATCATCTGTATGCCAAATTGTAGAAATGTGTGTTTTTTGGGATTAATTGTGTCCTGCGAGGGTTTTCGCATGGACCCCAAGAAGGTGCAGGCCATTGCGGATTGGGTGCAACCCTGAGACCTTAAGGGTCTTCAGCGCTTCTTGGGGTTCGCCAATTATTACCGCAAATTTATTCGGGGGTTTTCACAGGTGGTCAAACCACTCACAGATCTTACATGTAAAGGTGCGGATGTGAGAAACTGGTCCTCGCTCGCAAAAGAGGCCTTTGCGACCCTGAAAAGATGCTTTATGTCTGCTCCCGTGTTAGTACAGCCAGATCCGTCCAAACCATTCGTCGTGGAAATGGATGCCTCCGAGGTGGGGGTGGGGGTAGTGTTGTCCCACGGGCCTGCCACTCGAAGCCAACCTCAGGCCATGTGCTTTCTTTTCCAAGAAGTTCTCTGCTGTGGAAATAAATTGCTACGTAGGCAATAGTGAGCTTCTTATGATCAAATTGGCGTTTGAAGAATGGAGGCGCTTTTTGGAGGGGGCCAGTCACCCGGTTACTGTGATCACCGATCACAAAAATTTGTCATACATTGAGTCTGCTAAAAGACTAACGCCCAGACAGGCCCGTTGGTCACTTTTTTTTTTCCCGTTTTCAGTTTACGATTACATTTCGTCCAGGGTCTAAGAATGTCAAGGCTGACACCTTATCTCGCAGTTTTCAGCCAGTGTCTCCCCCTGAGCCACCGTCCTCTCCATTCTTCACCCTGGGGTTGTGTTAGCAGGGGTCTTGTCTGAATTGGAACGGGAGATTTAGGGGGCCCAGTCTCTGGCTCCGGCGGCCAAGCCGGGGGGTAAGTTGTTTGTCCCAGAGCAACTTCACCTGAAACTCTTGCAGGAGCTCCATGAATCCAAGCTGAGTGCTCACTCTGGTATTTCAGCCATGCGTCTGGTGGTGGCTAGGATCTTTTGGTGGCCTACCCTTGGTTCGGACATAAAAAAATTCATTTCTGGTTGTGGGGTCTGCGCTCGTTCTGAAAGCTCCCATAGCCGGCCGGCAGGGGAGCTGATGCCCTTGGCAGTGCCGAAAGACCATGGACTCACTTGTCCATGGATTTTGTTACCAATCTCCCTCCGTCTAAGGGTAATACGGTGGTATGGGTAGTGGTGGACAGATTTTCTAAGCAGGCTCATTTTGTACCCCTGTCCGCACTACCGTCAGCTGAGACTTTATCCAAATTGTTTGTGCAGCATGTGATCCAGTTGCATGGGGTACCCCTGAATGTGGTGTCTGATCGCGGTGTGCAGTTTGTGGCTAAGTTTTGGCGCGCTTTTTGCAAAAAATTAGGGATGTCTCTGTCGTTTTCGTCTGCATACCATCCTGAGAGCAATGGTCTGACGGAACGCACTAATCAGTCCCTGAACAGATCCTCAGGTGTCTAACTTCTGCTAGACAGAATGATTGGTGCAATGCACTGCCATTGGCTGAATTTGCCTTCAATAGTCAGGTGAGTCAATCCACGGGTATGACTCCTTTCTTGATCAATTATGGGTTCAGTCCTCATTTTGGTGAGTTTTCTCATCTGGACTCGGGGTGTCCCGGGGCTGAGGGCTCTGTTCAGTGATTAAAGAATACGTGGGCGGAAGTCCAGCGGAATATATCTAGGTCTCAGGGCAGGTATAAGTTTTTCGCGGACTGGAAATGAACACCAGGTCCCACGCTTCAGGTTGGAGAGAAGATTTGGCTCTCCGCGCGAAACATTAAGTTGAAGGTTCCTTCAGCCAAGTTGGGGCCCAAATCCATTGGCCCGTACAAGATTGTGGAAAAAATCAAACCAGTGGTGTATAGGCTGTGCCTTCCACCTTATTTCAAGATCCCTAATGTCTTCCATAAATCTCTACTGAAACCTTTTGAAGCAGTCCGGGGAGACTCCAAGTCCGCTGCTCCTCCTGTTTTGGTCGAGGGGCAGGTGGAGTATAAGGTGGGTCATATCGTAGACTCCAGGTTGGTACGGCGGTCGGTACAGTACCTGGTTCATTGGAAGGGGTATGGACCGGAAGACAGGTCCTGGGTGTCGGCCCGGTTGATGCATGCTGATCACCTGGTGTGGGCTTTCCATGCTAAGTAGCCGGGCAAGCCTGGGGGTCCAGAGGCCCCCCGTTGAGAGGGGGGTACTGTCATGATCTCAGTGCAGGTTTGACTCACATATGTGTGGTTAATGTCTGGAACCAGTGCTGATGACTGGTACTTCTGAGGTTAAAGATTATGATCCCAGTGCAGGCTTACCTGCACACCTGGGGCTCATTATTATGGCCTCTGCCTGGTTCTGGGAAGGCTTCTTATGGCCTCAGGAAACTCCTATCCCTGTCAGTTATACTTTCGCCCTTGGCAGAGTATGTTGACCCCTGAGTGTGTTTGTGCTGTGTTATTGTTTGCCTGATAACTTGGTGTATGACTCGGCCTGTTCTCTGGATACTGCTTGTTGGATTCTGCTTGGTACCTTCTATGTCTGTTTGGCTTTGACCACTGCCTGTCCCCGACTATCTGTTCTGTCTCATCCCTGGTACTTTACTATTATCTCTGTGTATGACCCAGTTTGTCTGACTTTGAGTATTCCTGTATAGTATTTTGTCTATCTCTGGCAGCAGGATGCTAAGCCCCACCCCCTTGCAGTCACATGACCGTAGGTCCTTCACTGCTCACTGACTTCAGCTTCTCCAGGTCCTGTTTGCCTGGAGAAGCTGAAGTCACTATCCGGCCGTGTCTGACCCCGGGCCCCTCTGCAGTGTGGGTGAGTCCTTGCTCAGCGGTGACTGCACGCCGACTCTAACAGGACCTTGACACAGTCACTTTGTGGCATTGGTATCTGAGATAATGTAACCCAAGAAGGGGAGAGAGGACTGTTCAAAAACACATTTCTCATACTTGGCGTAGAGGCGATTCTCCCTAAGACGCTGAAGGACTTGCCAAACTGCTCGTCTGTGGGATGCCATCTCCGGGAAAATACCAAAATATCATCCAGATACACGACAATGCAAGAATACTGCAGGTCCTGGAAGATGTCTTTGACGAAATCTTGAAAAACTGCCTGTACATTACTGAGACCGAAGGGCATCACTCGGTATTCATAATGTCCATTCCTGGTGTTGAAAACCGTCTTCCATTCATCTCCTCGGCGAATGTGGATTAAATTGTAGGCACATCTATAGTCTAATTTGGTGAAGATCCTGGCACCTCTTAATTGGTCAAACAACTCAGGAATCAGTGGGATAGGGTATTTATTTTTCACCATGATCTGGTTGAGACCTCGGTAGTCTATCCAGGTCGGAGTGATCTATCCTCCTTAACGAAGAAAAACTCGGCCCCAGCAGGAGAGGAGGATCTCTGAATGAATCCCCTGGCAAAATTCTCCTGGATGTAGTCCGACACAGCTTGAGTCTCAGCTGGGGACAGAGGGTAAATTCGGTCTCTATGGGGTGTAGAGCTGGGAATCAAGTCGATAGGGTAGTCATATGGCCTGTGGGGCGGCAAATTCTCTGCCTCCTTCTTGTCAAATACATCGGTGAAGGACCAATAGGCAGACGGCAAACTGGGCAGCGATGCCGGACTAGACGGGGCCTTAGCTGGATGTACTGGAGCCAGACACCTCCCATGACAGGAATGTCCCCAGCGGAGCACCTCTCCAGTTCTCCAGTCCAACACAGGTTTGTGCTGTCATAGCCATGGTAGGCCCAAGAGAAAGACATGTGAGAAATAATATAGAAAACCATCCTCTTCATATGGAGCATCTCAGTACGGACCTTAAATGGCTGAGTAGCCAGACGAACCATCTCCCGAAGAGTTCTCCCATCAACAGATGTTATTGCCAGGGAGTTTTGGAGCAGATGAACTGGGATTTGGAACTGATCCACCTAAGCCTGAAGGATAACATTTCTGGCTGCCCAGGAATCCAAATACGCTGACTCAACAAAGTGGCATTCACCGGTTGTCACGTCCACAGTAAGTGTCAGGGGTAGAGAGATGCCCTTTCCGTCTAGAGAGGCCTCTTTTACTGCCCCTAGATGCTGGAGCTTCTCCGGTCTCACCGGGCAGATTCGAATGGAGTGACTCAAAACTCTGCAATACAGGCACTAGCTTTAGTAAGATGGTCTCTCAGTCGCTGTCTAGCAAGGGCAAGGTGGTCAATCTGCATGGGTTCAGATGAGTCCTCGACAAGGGAGGGTGAAGGAACAGGTGGTCCTTGAAAAGATGGAACCAGGGCACCGTGGTTCTCTTTCACGTGCCACCTCACTAGCACGCTCAAGGAATTGGAGGTCTATATGGATGGCAAGGGAGATGAGGCTGTTGAAGGTAGTTGGTAGGTCTCGACAGGCTAGCTCATCCTCAATAACCCCGGAAAGCCCCTCCCAGAATGCTGCCACCAAAGCTTCGTTATTCCATCCGAGTTCAGACGCCAGAGTTAGAAAGCGTACCGAATATTGCCCAACAGAAAAATTGGACTGATGTAAATGGAGAACAGCTGAAGCTGCAGAGGTGGTTCGCTTGGGTTCATCGAACACTTTGTGAAAAGTTTCTAAGAATGTAGGCAAATTGGAGATGATCGGATACTCTCTCTCTCCCATAATGGGTTCAACCATGCCAGGGCCCCGCCTCCAAGGAGTGACATAAGGAACGCCACTTTTCCTCGGTCCAACAGGAAGTGGTGCGGAAGAAGTTCAAAATGTAGCCAGCAATGATTGATGAACCCGCGGCAGAGCTTCGGATTGCTGTCAAACCTGGTGGAGCTGCGAGTCGGGGACCTGTATCTCGAAATAAGCAAACTGGGAAGTCTCTGGAAAAGACACAGCTGTTTCAACATTCTGGAACTCTGGAGGGATGTTTAAGGCCTCCATCTTAGTGGTTATAGACAGCTCTTCCTTTGCGTCTTTCTTTCGGCAAAGCTCCTGGTACATGGTCCGAATGGGTAGGATCCGGGGTCCAATGGGATCAATGGCCTGAGCAAACTGTCACAGACGTGGTTTGTGGAACCACTGTGCCACGGACCATGTAAAGCCTGGAGAGGCGTGAGTAAGTGAACACCTGACTGTTCACTAGAGCCTCTAATAGTGAGGTTAGACTTGGCGCCCTATGAACGCCAGGTGCCACTCCAGGACAGACCAACAGACACACAGCAGCTGGACCCAGAGGAAAGACTGTAGGGAGCAGCTGGCAGAGTTTAAATTAGAATGCAGCAGAGTTTTCACCAGAGTGCAGCAGACAGAATTTGCACCAGAGTGCAGCAGACAGAGCTTGTATCAGATATCCACAACTCGGGCCTGAGAACACATGGCACTTCCCAACTACTATATGCACCAAACAGATCAAGGAAGCATAATGCCATAAAATACAAATTGCTTTATTGAAATACGTACAACAAACATAAACATGATAAAAAGAGATGGATATATCGATGGATATCACTGGTACAAATGTGCTAATCGTGTAAAAATACACAAAAAATGGTACACCAAACAATGAAATATCAAAGAATCGCGACAAAGTGTATCAGTATGAGGTATAAGGGGTATGCAAAACATATGCATTCCTAAGCAGCTAGATTGTAGTCTACTGCAATAGTGATACTAACAGGAAAAAGTACTGAAAGCATCCAATATAACATGACAGTGAGATAGCCACTACCAAAATGTATGCCCTACATAGCGGGAAAAGGCTCTCAATAAATAATGTAAAGTATGGTCAAATTAGATGCACGACACTGCTATAATAGTTTAAACAAAAAACCGTGTCCTAAAAAAGTACTAATGGTACACATATTGACCTGTTGTCATAGCAGTAAAATTAAGCAAACGTGCATAAAGAATGGCCAGAATACTGAGTGTTTATAAATATGCTGCCATTAGCAATATTAGACACTATCTAATACAGGGTTCAAAAGGTAGTATATACCCACAATGTCATGTCATAACATGGGTGCAATAAATGACACAAGTGTGTCTATGGCATATATGCCCCCATTCTAGGTGCAAAGCAACCCCCCTAAGTGAAAAGCACATATGACCTGAGATACCGCAGTTCCCGACGCGCGTTTCGCCTTAGCTTCGTCCTGGGAGGTAAGTGAGTATGGCTGCAAGGTGTGTTGAAGTATATATAGCAACATAATTACAGATCACTCACAGCTGAGAAATCGCCCAGTGCCCGGCGTGTGACGTCATCATGGCGCGCGTCTCCCGGCCGCACAGCCACTCCCCATCATACACGTCATGGGGTGGAGACGGCTGAATGAGGCCAGGGAGAACGCGTTGCCAAGGCAACGCACCACACTGCAGGATGACGCTGCAGATAGGTAAGCCACTCCTCCGCCCTACGTGTCAGGGTAGAGAGGCGGACTTAACCCGTCCAACAGACGTTTCCACACAGAATGTGCACAGTGCTCTGGGAGATACATGGGAATGGCGGTATAATGGTATATCTTAGGACTGTGCTGCTCAGGTATTATTTAAAATTACATAGTGGGCATAAATAACGCCCTACCGAACTGTGTACAAGAGTCCATATTTCCAAAAATTTCTCCATTAAAATATGCAATATGCAATGGATAGATATCCAACTATTGATGAAGTATAGAGAAAAATTCCAAAGATACTGATATAAAAAAATAATATCGATGACCCCTATTTAGTAGATTTAATTTAACAGTAACATATATAGCAGAAATTAAGGGTCTTGACTGCATGTAGTGTAAATCACCAAATACATGAGAAATATAATATCATGGAATGTCCCCCTAGTCATCAATAAGATTGGAGCAATACTGCACCATTAAACGGGAAATGGCCATATGGAAATTAATCCCAATAGGCATATACATGCATATTTGATCCTAGGTCTATAATTCTACAAGGATATTAACATAGCATCATCATTCCCCAAACACATTACATGAAATATGATTGTTACTAAAGTGTCTACCCATCCATAACATAATGCAGACCGATTGGCACATAATGTATTAAGATTAAAAGAGTAAAACTCCAAAGGAAATATTGTGCAAGAACATATATACATATATATATATATACTAGCTGAAGAGCCCGGCGCTGCCCGGGCATAGTAACTAACTGTGGTTAGTTATAGAAAATTATAATTATCCTCCATCCCATAGTCCCGTGCCCATATACCCATCATACATATCCACGATCCCATAGGCCCATGCCCATATACCCATCATACATATCCTCCATCCCATAGTCGAGTGCCCATATACCCATCACACATCCTCCATCCCATAGTCCCATGCCCATATACCCATCATACATATTCTCCATCCCATAGTCCCATGCCCATATACCCATCATACATATTCTCATCTCATAGTCCCATGCCCATATACCCATCATACATATTCGCCATCCCATAGTCGAGTGCCCATATACCCATCACACATCCTTCATCTCATAGTCCCATGCCCATATACCCATCATACATATCCTCCATCCCATAGTCCCGTGCCCATATGCCCATCATACATATCCGCCATCTCATAGTCCCATGCCCATATACCCATCATACATATCCTCCATCCCATAGTCCCGTGCCCATATACATATCCGCCATCCCATAGTCCCATGCCCATATACCCGTCATACATATCCTCCATCCCATAGTCCAGTGCCCATATACCCATAACACATCCTCCATCCCATAGTCCCGTGCCCATATACATATCCGCCATCCCATAGTCCCGTGCCCATATACCCATCATACATATCCTCCATCCCATAGTCCCGTGCCCATATACATATCCGCCATTCCATAGTCCCGTGCCCATATACCCATCATACATATCCGCCATCCCATAGTCCCGTGCCCATATACCCGTAATACATATCCTCCATCCCATAGTCCGGTGCCCATATACTCATCACACATCCTCCAATCCATAGTCAACCATTATGACATCATAATGAGCAGCGGCAGGGCTTGCAACCTTTGATGACATCAGCGTCACCATGGCAACCATTGTGACATCATAATGAGGGGCGGGGCTTGACACGCACACACTGCTTCCCCAGTATGCAAATAGGGGCATTGTTTTTCCCCACAGTATGTAGATAGGGGCAAAATTGTTTGGTGAATTGGAACGCGCGGGGTTAAAATTTCACCTCACAACATAGCTTAGGACGCTCTCGGGGTCCAGACGTGTGACTGTGCCAAATTTTGTGGCTGTAGCTGCGACGGTGCGGATGCCTATCCCGGACATACACACATACACACACACACACATACGTACATACATACATACACACATACATACACACTTTGAGCTTTATATATTAGATATATGCTGATGTATGCATATTTTATACAGACAAAAAAGTCCACAGTGTAGACATGCAGCAGTCCTGAAAAACAAATCCCACGATGATCGAGTTCTCTCTTGATTTCTCATAGGTGTAGACCAGTTGCTTTACGGATATCCTCCAATATCAGGTGGTTTGTGACAACTTCTCCAACAATGGGCTAGAAGACGCCATCCTAACCCGATATCCATACACACCACACGGCAATGTGATAAAAAAGGATAGGCTGAAAGTAAAACTGAGAATTAAAAAAAAATTTTAAAAACATAAAGAACCAAACCTACACCATACATCTATGGCATCCTACAGAAATGGGGCAAAGCTCAGAACCTCATTAAGTCCCCTTGGTTGAACCGTTCCCAGCTTGTATATCCATTCAGCTTCTTTTTGAGCTAATGTTTTCTTCCAATTTCCACCACGGTGATCAATGTGGACCTTGTCTATTCCACAGACCTTAAGTAATTTGGGATTACTCCCATGGAACAGTTTGAAATGTCTCGGAACTGACTTAAGAGTTGTATTATCCTCGGTTTCAAAAGCGTTTCTGATATCCCTATAATGTTCTCTAACTCTAATTTTTAAAGGCCTGGAGGTCATGCCGACATAGATTTTTACACATGGACATACAGCATAATAAACTACGCCGATAGAGTTGCAAGTAATATGCTGCGTGATGTTATATGTTGTGCCACCGTCGCTGGATTTAAAAGAATAAGCCTGTTTCATATTGGGGCATGCAATACATTCTTTGCATGGAAAGAAACCCCACTTGGGACCGTTCGACCCAAATGCTTTTCCAGGCCTTTGACCCATATGGTAGCTGTGCACTAATTTGTCCCGTAGATTACTAGACCTCCTGTATGTAATAGAAGGATGTTTAGGGACATATTTTACTAAAGTTCTATCGGTCATGAGAATTGGCCAGTATTTATCTAAAGCCTGTCTCATTTCGTGCCACTTATCATTAAATGAAGAGATAAATCTCACTTTTTGTATTTCTATAGGTCTATATTTAGGAACAAGCAGATCCACTCTCTTCGCCTGATTGGCTTTCCTCATTTCTCTGTGGATACTACGTCTAGAGTAACCTCTAGACGTGAACCTAGATGTAAGATCCTCTACTTGCCCCTGATACGCTTCCTCGCTAGAACAAATGCGTTTTGCCCTGAGAAATTGTCCTGTTGGAATCCCTTCCACCAATGGTCTGGGATGTGAGGAAGTGGCGTGTAAGATAGAGTTTACCGCTGTTTCTTTCCGGAACATATCAGTATGTAGAAAACCATCTGGTCCCTTAAAGATTTTAATGTCCAAAAAGTCTATGTCGGACTGGCTGTGCTTACACGTGAGCCTGACATTAATGGAGTTATCATTAAGCATGCTGAGAAAACTGAGAAGGTCCTGTTCTGTTCCCTGCCAAATCAAGAGTATATCGTCTATGTAGCGGGCCCAGAACAGGACCTTCTCAATGAAGGCAACCGGGCGAGTGAAAAAAATGTCCCTCTCCCACATGCCCAAAAATAAATTGGCATATGAGGGGGCAAACGCTGCCCCCATAGCCGTGCCTTGTTTTTGCAAATAGATGGTTTCTTTGAACATAAAATAATTATGCTCAAGGGCAAATTTTAATAATGTCACCAGAAAGTTAACAAACCTCTCATCATGATCCGCCATCATCAGGTAAGTCTGAGTGGCCCGTACACCATCCTGATGTTGGATGGAGGTGTATAGGGATTCAACGTCAAGACTAACGAGCCACATATCATCTTCAAATGGGATGCCCTCGATTTTACGAAGGACATCACTAGTGTCTTTTACATAAGATGGCAGGTCAAAGACTAGAGGTTTCAAATGGAAGTCCAAGTACTTGGACACAGTTTCACATAGACTCCCATTGCCCGACACGATTGGTCGTCCAGGTGGGGTAGTACAGTTTTTATGAATTTTTGGTATAAAATATATACATGCCACCTTAGGAAATTCTGGCACAAGATTGTCTCTAAGTTCTCGATTAATCAGCCCATCTGAAAAGGCACGTTCCAAAATTGCTTTAATTTCCTGTTGGTATGCTATGGTGGGGTTAAAAGTCATTTTCTGATAACATCTCCCATCCCTCAATTGCCTAAATGCCTCCTTCTCATATGCTATTACAGGCCATACCACCATGTTCCACCTTTTTTCAGCGGGTTTTATCACCACCTCTTTCATCCTACTAAGTTCTTTAAGTGCTTCCCTCTGAGCAAACGAAAGGTTGCCATGTGAGACATGTCTCGAAATTTTTTCAAATTCATCAGTAACCAATCGTACAAAGATTTCAACATTTGAGTATAGATTAAGAGGGGGAAACTTTTTTGGAACCGGAGGTTTGAACTTACCCTGATTGACAGGTCCTTCATTCTCTTCATTGAGTTCCTCTAAGATGGCAATGGCATCCATTTCTTTAGGACTCCATGTATCCCCATCATTACCCTTATCATGTAACTTTTTAAGTATTAATTTTCGTGCGAATAAGTGGAGATCTTTTACTTGTGTCGTTTATTGCACCCATGTTATGACATGACATTGTGGGTATATACTACCTTTTGAACCCTGATTTAGATAGTGTCTAATATTGCTAATGGCAGCATATTTATAAACACTCAGTATTCTGGCCATTCTTTATGCACGTTTGCTTAATGTTACTGCTATGACAACAGGTCAATATGTGTACCATTAGTTCTTTTTTAGGACACGGTTTTTTGTCTAAACTATTATAGCAGTGTCGTGCATCTAATTTGACCATACTTTACATTATTTATTGAGAGCCTTTTCCCGCTATGTAGGGCATACATTTTGGTAGTGGCTATCTCACTGTCATGTTATATTGGATGCTTTCAGTACTTTTTCCTGTTAGTATCACTATTGCAGTAGACTACAATCTAGCTGCTTAGGAATGCATATGTTTTGCATACCCCTTATACCTCATACTGATACACTTTGTCGCGATTCTTTGA
This sequence comes from Dendrobates tinctorius, assembly GCF_039654945.1. Taxonomy (NCBI): domain Eukaryota; kingdom Metazoa; phylum Chordata; class Amphibia; order Anura; family Dendrobatidae; genus Dendrobates; species Dendrobates tinctorius. The sequence goes on from NW_027361770.1 coordinate 727,992, forward strand.
TATTTCATTGTTTGGTGTACCATTTTTTGTGTATTTTTACACGATTAGCACATTTGTACCAGTGATATCCATCGATATATCCATCTCTTTTTATCCTGTTTATGTTTGTTGTACGTATTTCAATAAAGCAATTTGTATTTTATGGCATTATGCTTCCTTGATCTGTTTGGTGCATAGAGCTTGTATCAGAGTGCAGCAGGCAGTGTTTGTATCAGAGTTCAGCTAGCAGGATCTGCACCAGAGTGCAACAGGCAGGATCTGCGCCAGAGTGCAGCAGTCAGGACTTGCACCATAATGCAACAGGCAGGATTTGCAAAAGACTGCAGCAGGCAGGATTTGCACCAGAGTGCAGCAGGAACTGGTATGCAACCTTACACAACTTAGACTGCAAAACAGGAAGGTTGCTCAGGCACCACCCCAGTGGACAGGAAGCAATATATACTGTACATAAAGCCTCTCAACCATTGGCAGGGGAGGAATAGCAAGTGCACGCACTGGCCCTTTAGGAAGGAGGGAGCGCGCGCGCGTGCCCAAGAACACGTCTGGAAGCCCTGCTGTAAGTGCTGCTGGGAGCATGCAAAGCATAAGGAAGAGAGGAACCGACCGAAGCAGTGAAATGACACAGCGGAGACCCTGCCTGTCAGAGCAGGGATCCGGCGTGGTGCTAACATAAAGGCCTGATCCATAGGACACAAAAAATATTCTTCTCTTATTAACACCATATATTAAGGGACCTACCTTTAAAAAGAGTTTGCAGCATCTAGTGTGTTATAGAGACTTGATACATAGGCCACACAAAAAAGACCAGAGTTTAAAAATAGTTTGCAGCATCTACTGTGTTCTAGAGGCCTGATCCTTGGTCCAAAAAAATTCCTCTTTTATTAACGTCCTACAGTAAGGGACCAAAGTTTAAAAATAGTTTGTAGCATCTACTGTGTTCTAGAGGCCTGATCCTTGGTCCAAAAAAATTCCTCTTTTATTAACGTCCTACAGTAAGGGACCAAATTTTAAAAATAGCTTGTAGCATCTACTGTGTTCTAGAGGCCTGATCCTCGGTCCCCAAAAAAATACTTCTGTTATTAACGTCATATAGTAAGGGACCTGAGTTTAAAAAGAGTTTGTAGCATCTAGTGTGTTATAGAGGCCTGATCCATAGGCCACAAACAAATTCTCCTCTTCTTAACATCAAGGCTTATTAACGTTAAGGCTGAAGATTCTACGGTGGAGAATTGCAATGTTGAGGCTTTCCAGACGGTGTTTGAAAGGGTCGCCGAGAGGTAGAAACTCCGGCCAGAGCAATGGACAGATGTACTGGCACCCCACTTGATGGGGGAACCCCAGAAAGCATACTATGATTTACCTTTGCAGGATGCTAAAGAGTATGGCAAGCTAAAAACAGAGATTCTTGCATGCTTGGGGGTAACAATGACTATCAGGGCACAGCGGGTTTACCATTGAGCGTATCACCAGGACAAACCACCGCACTTTCAAATGTTTGACCTGTTGCACCTGGTCCAGAAGTGACCAGAGTCCTCTACGCCTGCGCACTCTACGTTTGTGCACTCCCTGCAGAGGCTCATACACACTTGGGTTCCCCAGGGAGATTCCTGGAATGCCGATGAACTGGTCGAACTGGTCAAGAGATACCATGGGATCGAAGGTACCATGGGAAAGCGGCACACTCCATACTAGGCGTCCCAAGACTGGGCGGAGGGCCAAAAGGGGGTGGGGCACCCATACTGTTTGCTTATGCAGTGAATGTAAGAGCTGCCACAAATTTGGACACACCCCAAAACCCCTTCAAAGAGATGTGGAGGAGAGCCTCACAAAACAATTTTCCCATTATTAGGAAGTGGGTCTCCCATACTGCTTGCCTATGCAGTGAATACAAGGGCTAGCAAAAATGTTGAGCCACTCCAATGCCCCTTTGAAGAGACGTAGAGGGAGGCCTCATGAAAAAGTTTTCGATTACAAAGGAACGGAGTAAGGGTATGTGCACACATTGCGGATTCTACCGCGGATCTGCAGCGGATTTGGCCCTGCGGGTCCGCAGCAGAATCTCCTGCGTTGTACAGTACCATTATAGCCTATGTAAATTGAAAAACGCTCTGCACATGCTGCGGAGAAATCCACGCGGAAACGCTGCGGGTTCATTTCCACAGCATGTCACTTATTTGTGCGGATCTGCAATGTTTCTGCACCCATTGACTTGCATTGATCCGAAGGAAAACTGCAGGTCTAAAAAAGATCTGCGGTTTTGCTGCAGATGAAATGCTGCAGATTGAGAGGGGGGAAGAGTGTGGGCGGAGTGTGGGCAGTGTGGGTGGTGACTGTGTGCGTGCATGGTGTGTGGGCTATGTGTGTGTGCGGGGGTCTTGGGGCTGTCTGGGGGCTCTGCGGGGCTCATCAGTCTGTCCGGGGGTCAGGCAGGGGCTGTGCGGGGGTTTACCGGGGCTGTGTGAGGCTCATCGGGCTGTCCAGGGGTCTTGCGGGGGTCACCGGGGCTGTGCGGGATTCATTGGGCTTTCCGGGGGTCTGGCGGGGGCTGTGTGGAGGGTAACCAGGGCTGTGCAGGGCTCATTGGGCTGTCCGGGGGTATGCCGGGGGTCTGCCGGGGCTGTGATGGGGTCACCGGGCTGTCGGGGGGTCTGGCGGGGTCTTGCGGGGGGTCTGCAGGGCTGTGCAAGGGGGGGTCTGCAGGCCTGTGTGTGCGTGTGTATGTGTATGCAGGCATTGTTCGATGGGATTACAAGTCTCATCGGGCTATGCCTGCTTCTTTGTCAGTGAGTGACACATTAGCCAATGATGGGACAGTAGTAGTCCCATCATCCGGCTAATATGTTGAATGTAAAAAAAAAACCATACAGAACATATAACAAATAACATACAGAACATACATATAACATACAACATATAACATACAGAACATACATATAACATACAACAGATAGCATAGAGTACATACTCACCAATCACCTAATTCCCCGAAGCCCTCGATCACCTGTAATCAAAATAAAATAATAAACCAACCTATACTTACCTTTCCGCCACAGTCCAAATAACGAGTGTCCCACGACGATCCCCCTTGGAGAGCTGCCACATCAGCTGATGTGACCGCTCTCCATGGGCTCCAGCAATGAAATGACAGGCAGAGGTAATCCTCCACTATGTATCCCCCGCCGGGAAAGAGGTCCCATAACCCTAACCCTAATTCTCATGCAGCATTGCTGTAAAGTGAGACTCTGAAATCAGGTAACCTCAGTGATGGACTGCAGTAGGCATCTTCTCCTGTCAGTTCATCACTGGGAGGCCCTATAGAGCAGTGACATCACCTGATGTCACTTCTATAGGTGAGATCGTCGTGGGACACTCGTTATTAATTGGACTGTGTGACAACTCCTGGAGTGGACCCTCTGGGTCGTGGCACCAACCCTCCTAGGGCGAGCTGACCTTGTGAGGACCACCCCTTATACAAGGAGTGTCAGGGGCAATCCCAAGGGTGTAATGAACCACGACTGCTGGCACCAGGTGGCCGGCTTACAGGAGACACGAGTGGAAGTGTATAGCAACTGGGAATGTGCAAAGCGTGGACACGGGGACATGCAGGGTACAGTACGGTACAGGGCGTGTACGCTAGATACAGGACAGTGCAAGACGGATACACGAGGGCACGTATGGTGTTCTGTTATGAACTCATTTTATGCTCCACCAGTTGAGAGTTCTCCTTCCGTTCTCCCTCTGGTGGTGACAGGAGGTAGTGAGGTTGGTTTAAGTGGTAGTGATCTGCCACCTGATGAGGAGGATAACGATTGGATCTCCGGAGTATCAGACTGGATATAAGACAGCCGACGCCCTATCCTGGTGCTGGTGATTCAGTCTGCTCCTCAGGTCTTGGACTTCAGCTCTCTTCCAGTCTTCTCAAGTTAAGTTTGTTTTTTGCTAATGTTCACACTTGCGCTTGTTGGTCAATTCAGTTTCTTGTGTGATCCGCCTGCCCCTGCTGGGGCTATGCTCCTATTTATCTGTATTTGCCAATCTGCCTTTTTTGTCCCTTATTAGGTTGGCCTCTGTTTGCTCTGTCTCAGAATATTTCAGAGTGCTGATATAGTGGGAGAAGTCTAGTGACTTCAGGGTTAATTTTGCTATCAGAAGTGTTGGACATTATTTTGGTAGGTTTTTTTTGGCAGATTGCAGACAGTATCTTTCCTTTCCTGTCCTTTCTAGTTAGTCAGGCCCTATCGTTTGCTCAGCCTATTTTCCTGCCTTTGTTTATATTTTCATCTTGTTTCACCGTCAATACATGTGGGGGGCTGTCTTTCCTTTGGGGTCTGCTCTGGGGCAGTTAGTGTTCCTCTTTTCCTGCTTCAGGCTTATGTAGCTCTCCGGTTGTGACGAGGCGTCTAGGACCATCGTAGGAACTATCAACGACTGCTGCTAGTTGTGTGGTTAAGATCAGGGATCTGCAATCTGCATAGTTACCAACTTCTCTGGTTTTCTGAGACTTCGCTTGTTGTTTTTTTTTCCTCCTCGGTGACCCATTCAGAACAGAATCACCAGCCATACCGCAGATTCTACGGTACTCAAAAGAATTGTTAAAGAAAAAGAAAAAAAAGTGTCAGAATTTTTTTTTTTTTTATTTATATTTTTTGCTCTTTTTCTCTGGGGCCGTAGTAGGATTTTTTTTTCCCCCTCTCCTAATGGAGATTAAACAACTGTCTGATCGTGTGGAGAAACTTGCTGCTGAAGTACAGGGAATTTACACTTACCTTATTCAGTCACATGCTGCTGAACCCAAGATTCCTACTCCTGATGTGTTTTCTGGGGATCGGTCTAAATTTCTGAATTTTAAGAATAATTGTAAATTATTTCTTGCTATGAAGCCTAACTCATCAGGGAGCTCTGTGCAGCAGGTTAAAATTGTCATCTCCTTGCTGCGTGGCGATCCCCAAGATTGGGCTTTTTCTCTGACACCTGAAAATCCTATTAAGACAAATGTGGATGCATTTTTTCAGGCCTTGGGGTGGTTGTATGATGAACCTAATGCCATTGATCAAGCTGAGAGAACCCTTTTGGCATTAGACCAGGGTCAGGGTCCTGCAGAGTTGTACTGTCAAAAATTCCGAAAGTGGGCAGTCCTTACTACATGGAATGATAGTGCATTGGCAGCTCTCTTTCGGAAAGGTTTGTCAGAGACCGTAAAAGATGCTATGGTGGGATTTCCTGTTCCCTCTGGTCTGGATGGCTCTATGTCATTAGCCATTCAAGTTGATCCGCTTTTACGTGAACGTAAAACTACACAGGAGGCGCTGCCACGTTTTGAACAAATGTCTGAGCCTATGCAATGTGATGGGGTTTTGTCTTGGGCGCAACGTCAGGAGTTTAGAAGGCGTAATAAGCTGTGTTTTTTCTGTGGAGACGCCTCTCAAACTATTTCTGTCTGCCCTAAACGAGAGAAACGTTTTGCAAACACATTTGTTGTGGGCAGTATACAACCTAAGTTCCTTTTGGCAATTACTCTGATCTGCTCCTTGTCCACATTTTCCACTAAGGCTTTTGAGGATTCAGGAGCAGCTCTGAATCTGATGGATTTGGACTTTGCTAAACGTTGTGGTTTGTCCATGACGCCTCTGCAGACACCTATTCCTTTGAGGGGTATTGATGACACTCCTTTGGCGGAGAATAAACCTCAGTTTTGGACCCAGGTGATAATGCGAGTTGCCCCAGACCACCAGGAAAATTGTACATTTTTGGTGCTGCATAATTTGCATGATACTATTGTTCTGGGTTCCCCTGGTTGCAAACTGATAACCCAGTTTTGGATTGGAAATCTGTGTCTGTGGTGAGTTGGGGTTGGCAGTGTGTTCTTGGGGACGCTCCTGTTTTCTCCACCTCTCCTCAGTCTCATGATATTCCTGATTATCTGGCTGATTTCTCTGATGTATTTAGTGAGAGTAAGTCTGCGTCTTTGCCTCCTCACAGGAGTTATGACTGTGCAATTGAGTTGATGCCTGGGTGTAAATTTCCCAAGGGTCGGCTTTTCAACTTATCTGTACCCGAACATGATGCTATGCGATCCTATGTTAAGGAGTCGTTGGAGAAGGGTCATATTAGACCATCCTCATCACCTTTAGGCGCTGTTTTTTTTTGTTGCCAAGAAAGATGGTTCATTATGACCGTGTATTGATTATCGTTCCCTTAACAAGATGACAGTTAAATATCAGTACCCGTTACCTCTGATGTCTGATTTATTCTCCAGAGTTAAGAGTGCCTGATGGTTTACTAAGCTTGACCTCAGGGGGGCGTATAATCTTATTCGCATCAAGCATGGGGATGAATGGAAGACGGCGTTTAATACTCCGGAGGGACATTTTGAGTACCTGGTGATGCCTTTTGGGCTCTCTAATGCCCCTTCTGTCTTCCAGTCCTTTATGAATTATATTTTCCGAGACTTTGTGGATAAGTTTTTGATCATCTATCCGGATGATATTTTGATCTTTTCTAGTGATTGGGATTCCCATGTGGAACATGTCCGGACTGTGTTCCGGATTTTGAGGGAGAATTCCCTTTTTTGTTAAGGGATCGAAGTGCCTCTTTGGTGTACAGAGGATTTCATTTTTGGGATTTATCTTGTCAGTAGTAAGGGGGCTATATTACTCGTCAAAAAGAAATCTGACAGGTACCACGCCCCTATCAAAGTGTATCAAACACGCCCCTTTTATACAATTTGATATCAAATTGTTATAAAAGGGTTGTGTTTGATACACTTTTATATCAATTTGGTATAATTTTGATATAAAAGGTATCATAGGCCAAAATATTAATATGTCCAATTATTTTCTCTTTTGTAGGCCTTTTTAATAAAGTAGAATAAAAGTAGAATAAAAGGATCGTGATTGAATCACTTTTATATCAATCGCTATTGTTTGATATAAAAGGATGTGCTTGATACGCTTTTATATGACCAATAATGGGTCCCTTTTATAGCATTTTTATACTTTAATTTGTATCGATTCATTGGGCATATTATGTATATGGCCAATATTTTAATTAAGGAAACAAATGGTTACCTTTTATAGACACTTTATACTTTATTTAGTATCGATTCATTGGGCATATTATTTATATGGCCAATATTTTAATAAAGGAAACATTTTATTCGAATTGTAAATAAAAATGAGAGACGCCATTTTTATGAAAAATATAATAGTGTTTATTGAACAACAATCAAATACATTATATAAAACATTATATTTGACATTTACACTGTCATGTTAGAAGTAGTACATTCAATTACATTTTATTTATCACACTGACCTGCAGTTAATCAAATCAAAAAATATATATATATATTTATATATATATATATATATATATATATATATATATATATATATATATAATACAGGACAGTATAAAGTGTTACAAAAAGCGTTACATTCATATATAACAATTTGTATATTTAATATTATAAATATATACATCATATTTCTTACATAATAATTTAATGCATTACAATTGAACAGAACCAATGTTACATAGTGAGCCATATGGATTGTAGTAACGGAACAGTACTTTTTTTAGGCATCAGTGGACCTTGTGTGATACCTAATGGTGAGAAGTGTAAAGGACAGATCGCACGACTGGGGGTGGATAGGGTTCGAGGATTATACACGCCATCAGTTTCATTCATGGGCATTTTTAATTTATCTAAATGGGCTCTAGTAGTGGAATTACCCACAACTGTGGATGGCATATTTAACTCGGCCATAGCGTGCATAAATGTATTCCAGCCCCTTGGTAAATTCCTACCGGTTAGGGCATGGCTCTGAGTTGTGTTACGCACCAAATCCAGCATATTAGAGCCGGGTATTACAGTTCCTTTGAAAATAAACTCGCTTTTATCATTCCACGATGTAATATTTGTGTTTTGCAACATCTTGTTTAGTAGGAGTTCTGCATTCTTTTTATATCGTGGATTTACATGACTTACAATTTCATTGACAGCGGGACTTTTATCAACGGGCGAATTTGACAATTGTTGGTGATCAGATTCTGGAGTGTTAATGATCTTTAAAGTTGATAGTTCCTTAGCATCTTGTTTAGCATGAACCAAGTATCTCTGCAGTACATCACTATATTTTTTAATTTTCACGTCATCCGGCATGTCACGACGCTGTAAAATCTCACTAATTTCACCATCAAGACGTCGGATAACGCTTTGGCGAATGTCTGTAATAGGGGGCCGAAGTTTGATTAGCTCCTGCTTGGGAACAAGATACATTTTCTCGGTATGTTCCATTATTTGCCGGTAAGCAGGCTTGTTATTATTGGGATTGCAAAGCCTAAAAGAGGACCTATAAAGCCACAAGTCAGCTTTAGTAGCTGCTTCTTTTTCTTTATGCTGTGAGATTTATTACTCATGGTTTTTATAGTTTTTTGCCACTTTTTTAGTATTTTTTTTGTCGCTCTTTCAGAGGGATTCGACCTTTTAAGATGTTTAATGCAATCTCCCCTATAGCTGTAATTAAATCATGACTCGCATTGCACAAAATAGATTTTCTGATAGAAGGTGGGGCCTTCACCAGTATTTTTAAGAGCTTCCAGTTACGCCGTATTCTCTCCGACATCTTTACAACACTATGGTCGCAGTGTATAATGTCTGATTTTGTTTAAAATTTACTTTTTAGAAGTATTTTTCTTTTGAACATACACAGCTGGTAACGCTGGAGGAAACAGGCCCGTCCTCAAGCGAAGGTCCTCAGGGGTATCCGCTCTTAAGTCTAGCAACAAATACCCATAAGGCACCCGCGTGGCATCCTCAAAAGCTTCTAAAGAAATAGCGTGTTTTTCCTGGATACATTTGTCGCGCTAGTGTTACAATTTGCAATTTATCCCGAGGGTTATTAAAAAGGACCATGTACTTTGTGTTTAAATTTATCGTGCGGCTTTTCTTTCCTTGACAAAATATGTTTTGTACCAGGTAGAAAATGCTGAGATTTCTGTGGTGGACATACTTGGTAAATGCTTTTTCTATTTCGCTGTTATCACTAGCACTCTCCATGAGATCGTCAACAATAGTCAAATTTACCTTTTCAGGAGGGAATAATTCATCATCTATGAATGTATGCGACAGACCCTCCACAAATCTGATGAAGGGAAAAGAAAGAGAGATTTCATCATATAGTTTCTGCCAGCAGGAATAAAACCAAACAATATTATCAGGTTTATGAGAAAAATGAGTGTCAATATTATGTAACAATTGTTTTACAAAGTAACTTTTTCCAGAATTAGACGGGCCTGCTAGAATACACGAGAATGGATGTTGCAAACGTGGGTCCATCACGAGTCACAATTAATATCCAAATGGCACGGTGGTAAAATCGTCTAATAGTCTGCGCTTTGTGTAAACACACTTTTGGGTTTTTCGAAAAAGTCTTATTTCAACGGACCAGAACTTTTTATTTTTCACAATGCCGGGCTGCTCTACGACAATACGTTTTTGCGTTTCAGAATCAGAATTACGCGGGTAGTCCAGAACAAGATCTTTTAGACTGCTGAAATTAATAGATTGAGCATTACCAACATTTAATGTTATTCCCTTCACTTTTAAGACAGTTTTACCGGTGTTGAGTTTGTAACCGTAGGTCTTTGGGCCAGCAGATACAAACTCAGTGATGTAAGTGTCATCAGGTATCTCACTGGTCAATTCCCCCAGGTAATCACCTAAAGGAGGACTCCACTCACCTTCTCTCTGCACAAAGATAACAGAATCAGTATCGTGATAAAGGCACCTTTCCTGCAGCCTGTCCAGCAGAGAGTAAAGCTCTAGTCTAGCATACGCTGTTGTAAAACAGGCTATAAAAATGTTTGTGTTCTTGTTGATGGTGTGGTGCCCTTCTGTATATTTCCAATCTATTGTTGCGATTTCATCATCAATAAAATGCAACATCGAAACATTGTAATACGGTAAAAAAACATGTTGAAACCGTTCATCAGGATCGCTAATAATGCTGGTACATGGTAAATTAGATTTCTGGGCAAACTTTCCCCATAAAGAATTTAAGAAAAGTTTGGAGATCTGTCTCTTAGCAGGGTTCTCTCCTATATTTTCAGAGCGTAATTGCACCCCTTCTTTGTCAAGAAAGGAATCAATGTACTGTTGTTTCTTACTGTCATCAGTGCACCAGCTAGGATAACCTGAGGCCTCCTGCTTATCCCTAAGATGTAATTTAATGTACCGAGAAAACAGGCGATCACTGGTTTTAGGAAAATCCCAAATTTCATAGATGTGGGCTATCCTATAGCCTTTCTCTATGGCCATCTCAAGCTCTATAGTGCACCATGTACCTGTCAGAGCCCGCTCTTCATCACTATGTGTACATTCCTCTGTCTGCGAATTTACAGAGCATGTGTAGCAAAGAGGAAACAATAATTTTTTGTTGAGTTTTACCGGTAGAACAGGAAAAAATAAATTCCTCGGAGGGTAGACCTTGACTTTGGCAATGCCAAAGTAATTTTTAATGAACCCAAATCCCTCATAGATAATGTATGGATTACCAGCGGGATATGTTTTAGTTTTGTTTACAAATGGATACAGGCTGGTGAAATCATAGTAATGTAGTGTCTCCCCAGGTTTCAGTTGGTGATAAAGTTTAATGGCATTAGTACGTCCCCCATAAAGAGCATCGCGGGGGTCTAAAGGGGTAGGGAATTCCATTTGGAGAAGAAATGATTGAAGATTAGTATCTTTTTGAATCATTTCATTCCATTCATGTTCCCACAGGACTCTCACTGTGTAGCCACACCACTGCAGAAAACGTTTTTTAGCTAAAAAGGCATAATATAATTGACCATAGGAGGTGTTTGTGACCGTATTTGAATCGTATTCATTATAGCAGATTGGGCACCCATGATAAAAACACCCCTGAAATTCGATTGCGATATGTCTGTCATTAACATAGGCATAACCGTCTAAAAAATATTTCCCTACTCGTTTTTCACCACCTCTTAAAGCATGTTGGATTGCTATGTTCTCTGTGTGGGATACATACATGAGCCACTGTATAGCGGGTGATGAAAAGCGTTTTTGTGTCTTGTGATAATTATCACCTGGTAAAATGGCAATGGTCTTTTTTGGAAGAAATTTAAACCTGTACATTGACATACATACAGATGCAAGGGTTATGAGTTGAAAAGGATCAACACAGCTGGACACTTCAATTTTTTTCTTTTCTCGCTTACAGCATATTTTAACATTTTTCTGCGTCATTTCCATGACACGCTCCCTGTAAAGTTCACATGAGTGTCTCAGAATCTCAACATCTTGTTTACAGTAAGACTTTAGTTCAGAATTAAAGTCAAAAGTTGTATTTTCCTGTTTCTCATACCACTCCATGAATTCCCCTTTCTCACTAGATGACATGTATTCTACCCCATAATATTTTATAGCTGGTAGGGGACCCACATAGTTTTGATTTTCTTCGGTGTTAAAAAAGTGGGGGAAATGTCCTTTTGAACCTGAGAATCCCATAGCCTGCGGCATCTTACTAAGTTTCATCGGTATGAAATTTGGGGAGTCAATAAACCTCAGTTCCAAATGAGGCAGCGTTACACTCAAGAGACGACCGCCTCGGGATATCAATTTCACACAGAGTTTTTCAGAAATCAGTTCCTTAGCAATAGAGTATGCATCGTATCTTCCAGCATTATGGGCTATAAACGTATATCCAGAAAATTTACCGGATGTAAAGAATTGCACAAAATCATGAGTTGCTGATTTACCTTCAAACTCCCAGGAGGGGCTACCATACAGCGTTATAGCATAAATATAATTTGGGATGTGAGTACCTGTCTCCTGCATACATTCAAAGTCATAAAATATATATTGATCTGTCGCCTCCTTTGGTACATACCGGCGCATGTAACAAAGGTGCTCATCAAATTTATTTAAACGTCTGTGACAGACAGGACAACGCAATCCTTTACATTTATGTTCAGAATCACTTTCTGTGGGGACAAAATGATGACATTTATCACAAAATATTTTAAATCTGCAGAATGTTGGATTAATGCAGTAAAACTGTATCACCAACATCAGTGTGGGTGATCAGGGCGCACACGCTAGCTGCAAAGCACAGATTTGTGCTGTAATTTTTATCGTCATACAACCAGCGCCTCTTTTGCTTAATGATTTGACTACTCGCTATAGATTTCAGACGTCTTTTTATGCCTCCGCGTCTGTTTTTAATAATTGTTACGACTAATTTCAGGGAGCTGTTTGCTAAGCATTCAGCATTGCTTTGCAATGTGCGAGCTACGGCATTTAAGAATGCTTCAGAACTAAAATCCTCCCTTGTCTGTTTTGTAGTGAAAATGGGATCTAACGTGTCACCGCCTTCAAGCCTTAACTGAACAAAGTCTCCAGGATCAATGTCTCTGATGACTCTGTCCAGTAAAGACTGAATGGATCCATGCACAATGTTTAGGGCCTCTCCAAATGATTGAATGCGGTCTAAATTTACAAATCTGAAATGATCAATGTACATGCAAGCATTGAAATTGCGGACATCTCTTTGATGGTGATAAAAATGTTGTAAAAATACTGAATGATCTACGTCCTGTACATTATCATCAACATGACCATCAGATGCATCATCATGTCCATTTTCATCTACGTCCCGTACATTTTCATCAACATGACCATCAGCTGCAACATCATATACATTTTCAGCCTGTGTTTCAAGAGGCTCAAAGTTTTGACCGATTGGAGACACATCGGTGCTAACACCCCTAGGGGGATCATGGCTGTGAAATGAGGGATTCTGTGCATGTATCAACAGCTGAGGGTTTTGTGTAGTTATCGGTCTGTGAGTTGACTCTCGCAGACTTCTAGCTGCTAGTGAACGTCTTGCACTAACCAACAGCCTTCGAGCTCGTTTAATTGTTCTCGATCTACAACCCCTTTGTGGAGATATTTTAGACAACTTCTGCAGACCATAACCTACCAAGCCTAGTCACACTGAATTATTTTTATTTGATTTCACAAAGACTGATGGACCATCTGCAAAGTCTCTTTGGAACGCATATAGCTCATCAACAATGTCAGGTGTTGGGGCCACTGTTTGTAACCTTTCATAAGTGTCACAGAAATATTTAAGTTGAACAATAGCGTTTTTGTAATTTAGGTACTGAGTTCCCATATCATGAAATGCCTTATACTGTTCTTCAGGCCACCCAGGGGTAATTGGGGTATTGTGTACTTTTCGTTTTTTACTTGCCCCCTGGGTCTGGGTTGATACTGTTCATCTCTTTAACCCCTTCATGACCCAGCCTATTTTGACCTTAATGACCTGGCCATTTTTTGCAATTCTGACCAATGTCCCTTTATGAGGTAATAACTCAGGAACGCTTCAACGCATTCTAGCGATTCCGAGATTGTTTTTTCGTGACATATTGGGCTTCATGATAGTGGTATATTTAGGTCAATAATTTTTGCGTTTATTTGTGAAAAAAATGGAAATTTGGCGAAAATTTTGAAAATTTTGCAATTTTCAAATTTTGAATTTTTATTCTGTTAAACCAGAGAGTTATGTGACACAAAATAGTTAATAAATAACATTTCCCACATGTCTACTTTACATCAGCACAATTTTAGAAACAACATTTTTTTTCGTTAGGAAGTTATAAGGGTTAAAAGTTGACCAGCAATTTCTCATTTTTACAACAAAATTTACAAAACCATTTTTTTTAGGGACCACCTCACATTTGAAGTCACTTTGAGGGGTCTATATGGCAGAAAATACCCAAAAGTGTCACCATTCTAAAAACTGCACCCCTCAAGCTACTCAAAACTACATTCAAGAAGATTATTAACCCTTCAGGTGCTTCACAGGAACTAAAGCAACATGGAATGAAAAAATGGACATTTTAATTTTTCCAACCAAAATTTTATTTTAGCATCAGTTTTTTCATTTTCACATGGGTAACAGGATAAAATGTATCCTAAAATTTGTTGGGCAATTTCTCCTGAGTACACTGATACCTCATATGTGGTCATAAACCACTGTTTGGGCGCACGGCAGGGCTCAGAAGGGAAGGAGCGCCATTTTACTTTTTGAATGTAAAATATGCTTGAATGTTTAGCGGTTGCCATGTCTTGTTTTAAGAGTACCTGTGTGCCTAAACATTGGAGCTCCCCCACAAGTGAGCCCATTTTGGAAACTAGACCCTCCAAAGAACTTATCTAGATGCATAGTATGCACTTTGAACCCCCAGGTGCTTCACAAATTGATCTGTAAAAAAAAAAAAGTACTTTTTTTTTCACAAAAATTTTATTTGGCCTCAGTTTTTTCATTTTCACATGGGCAACAGGATAAAATGGATCCTAAAATTTGTTGGGCAATTTCTCCTGAGTACATCAATATCTCATATGTGGTCATAAACCACTGTTTGGGCGCACCGCAAGGCCCGGAAGGGAAGGAGCGCCATGTGACTTTTTGATTGGAAAATTAGCTCCAATCGTTAGCGGACACCATGTCGCATTTGGAGAGCCCCTGTGTGCCTAAACATTGGAGCTCCCCCACAAGTGACCCCATTTTGGAAACTAGACCCCCGAAGGAACTTATCTAGATGTGTGGTGAGCACTTTGAACCCCCAAGTGCTTCACAGAAGTTTATAACACAGAGCAGTGAAAATAAAAAAATATTTTTTTTTCCTCAAAAATGATTTTTTAGCCTGCTATTTTTTATTTTCCCAAGGGTAACAGGATAAATTGGACCCCAAGAGTTGTTGTCCAGTTTGTCCTGAGTACACTGGTACCCCATATGTGGGGGAAAACCACTGTTTGAGTGCACGGCATGACTCAGAAGGGAAGGAGCGTCATTTGACTTTTTGAATGGAAAATTAGCTCCAATCGTTAGCGGACACCATGTTGTGTTTGCAGAGCCCCTGTGTGCGTAAACTTTGGAGCTCCCCCACAATTGACCCCATTTTGGAAACTAGACCCCCTAAGGAACTTATCTAGATGCATAGTGAGCACTTTGAACCCCCAGGTGCTACACAGAAGTTTATAACGCAGAGCCGTTAAAATAAAAAAAAATTTTTTCCCTCAAAAAATAAATTTTTAGCCTGCTATTTTTTATTTTCACAAAGGTAACAGGATAAATTGGACCCCAAAAGTTGTTGTCCAGCTTGTCCTGAGTATGCTGGTACCACATATGTGGGGGGGACCACTGTTTGGGCACACGTTGGGGCTCAGAAGGGAAGTAGTGACGTTTTGAAATGCCGACTTGATGGAATGGTCTGTGGGCGTCATGTTATGTTTGCAGAGCCCCTGATGTACCTAAACAGTGGAAACCCCCCACAAATGACCCCATTTTGGAAACTAGATCACCCAAGAAACTAATATAGATGTGTGGTGAGCACGTTGAACCCCCAAGTGCTTCACAGAAGTTTATAACGCAGAGCCGTGAAAATAAAAAAGTTTTTTTTTTTCCTCAAAAAATTATTTTTAGTCCACTATTTTTTATTTTCACAAGGGTAACAGGATAAATTGGACCCCAAAAGTTGTTGTCCAGTGTGTCCTGAGTACGCTGGTACCCCATAAGTGGGGGGGGACCACTGTTTGGGCACACGTTGGGGCTCGGAAGGGAAGTAGTGACGCTTTGAAATGAAGACTTGATGGAATGGTCTGTGGGCGTCATGCTACATTTGCAGAGCCCCTGATGTACCTAAACAGTGGAAACCCCCCACAAGTGACCCCATTTTGGAAACTATATCACCTAAGGAACTAATCTAGATGTGAGGTCAGCACTTTGAACCCCCAAGTGCTTCACAGAAGTTTATAACGCAGAGCTGTGAAAATAAAAAAAATTTTTTTTTCCTCAAAAAGTGATTTTTAGCCCACTATTTTTTATTTTCACAAGGGTAACAGGATAAATTGGACCCCAAAAGTTGTTGTCCAGTTTGTCCTGAGTACGCTGGTACCCCATATATGGGGGGGGACCACTGTTCGGGGACACGTTGGGGATCGGAATGGAAGTAGTGACGTTTTGAAATGCCGACTTGATGGAATGGTCTGTGGGCGTCATGTTACGTTTGCAGAGCCCCTGATGTACCTAAACAGTGGAAACCCCCCACAAGTGACCCCATTTTGGAAACTAGACCCCCCAAGGAACTTATCTAGATGTGTGGTGAGCACGTTGAACCCCCAAGTGCTTCACAGAAGTTTATAACGCAGAACCGTGAAAATAAAAAATCTTTTTTTCCACAAAAATAATTATTTTAGCCCCCATTTTTTTATTTTCCCAAGGGTAACAGGAGAAATTAGACCCCTAAAGTTGTTGTGCAATTTTTCCTGAGTACCCTGATACCCCATAAGTGGGGGTACACCACTGTTTGGGCACACGTCGGGGCTCGAAATGGAGGGAGCACCGTTTGACTTTTTGAACGCAAAATTGGCTGGAATAAATGGTGGCTCCATGTCGCGTTTGGAGAGCCCCTGATGTGCCTAAACAGTGGAAACCCCTCAATTCTATCTCCAACCCTAACGCCAACACACCCCTAACCCTAATCCCAACCCTAATCATAACCCTAACCACAACCCTAATCCCAACACACCCCTAACGAAATCCCAACTCTAACCCTAACCACAAGCCTAACCGTAATCCCAACCCTAATCCCAATTCCAACCCTAACCCTAAATTCAACCCTAACCCTTAGTCCAACCCTAACCCTTAGTCCAACCCTAACCCTTAGTCCAACCCTAACCCCTAGTCCAACCCTAACCCCTAGTCCAACCCTAACCCCTAGTCCAACCCTAACCCTTAGTCCAACCCTAACCCTAACCCTAGCCCTAACCCTAGCCCTAACCCTAGCCCTGGACCTAACCCTAATGGAAAAAAAAAAAATATTTTATTATTTGTCCCTACCTATGGGGGTGATAAGGGGGGCGGTGATTTACTTTTTATTTATTTTGATCACTATGAAAGTTTATCATAGTGATCAAAATAAATGAATGAATCTGCAGCGTTGCAGATTCGATTCGGCGCACTGCGCATGCGCCCGCCATCTTGCAAGATGGCGGCGCCCATGACGCTGGACGGCAGGACACCGGGACGGATAGCGGGAGATCGAAGGCACAAAGGAGGGTGAGGGGGTGATCGGAGGGTGAGAGGGGATGATCGGAGGGCTGGGGGGGTGGAGGGAAGGCGGGGGGGGGCAGATCATGACAGCGGCTGCCGATCGGTGCCGTCAGAAGGTGGCGGCAGCCGATCGGTGCCGTCAGTCGGTGTGGGGGGGGTCGGGTCTCGGTGTCCAGCCATGTCCGATGCTATTTCAGCATCGGCCATGGCTAGATTGTAATATTTCACCAATTTTCATTGGTGAAATATTACAATCGCTCTGATTGGCAGTTTCACTTTTAACAGCCAATCAGAGCGATCGTAGGCACGTGGGGGCTAAGCCACACCCCCAGGTGTTAACTCTGAAGGGTCCTTTGTGTGCGGGTCGGGTGACCTTTCAGTGACCCCGGTCACCCGACCCGCAGGGGGGCTATTTATAGCATGACACCTACGTAGGCGTCATAGGTCGTTTGGGCACTGCTTTTCATGACGCCTACGTAGGCGTCATAGGTCGTGAAGGGGTTAAAGGATTTACAATTGCAAATTCATTAGACGTTCCTGGAAAAGTAATATCTGCAGGGTGTATAGTATGACACACATGTATATTGTCCAGATTAGAGGTCTTCTTACCCTCAGCAAGCTGATCAATTTCTCTGTTGATGGCTTCACGTTCAGCTTGTGGCACACCGTCCACGGAAATGATTGAATGTGTAATATTGGATGCAGCTGAGTCGGCGTTATATTTTCGGGCTGAAAACTTCGGTCCCACCTTCCTAGGTTGCTTGGGTTTCACAGGACTTTCTTCATCTGACAGAACAATGATTGGTGAAAGCGGAGTTGATCTCACAGCCGGATTAGCTCTTTGTGGGAGGTTCTGCGCTGGACCGTAAGTACGCTCCTGCAGTACTTGAGGCTGCAGCAATGGTTGTGCATCTTTTTTTAGCATATTCTTTGTATCTAAAAGAAAAAAGTTACATGTGTCAGATGTCCATGAAGCTTGAGTAACAATGGAAATGTTACATGTACCAGATAGTGAAGAAACACATATAAGTGTTTGTATAAAGATAGTATTTTAGGTTGTACCTGTTATGAGCAGAGGCATCATTAATTTTGCTTTAATTATTGTTTTGATAACTGTTACTTATGACTGGATGTCTAGGAATAACTGAATTATAAATCTCTGCAGAATATGTAAGCTCTATATAAATAAAGATTATTATCATTATTACAGAAAAACTAAATATATACTTACAAGAATGTTCTGGGTATTGGTCTTCTCATGCTCTGGGTTAATAGGTATCTCACTATTTGCCGTCAGTGGGATGGCTGCATTTTCATTTGAATATAGCTTTTTTCTGGCTGCTCGTTTATCTGCTGTAAATAAAATAAAACTATTACACAGGCCTGAAATGATTTTCTTCACGATACTGATTATCTATTGTTTTCAAGCTCACAGTACCTTTTCGAATCAGCTGCGCCATATTTTTTGGTTTCCCGCTAGGCCTGATAGAAACCCTGGGTGCCCTAATCTTGAGCGATGTGTTTCGTGGTTTCCGCGGCTTTTTAGGAATGTTAGAAACCATGGGCCCATCAACATTATAGAATTCTTTCAAGTGTTGGTTACCTGTATAAGAAATTAGGGGAAATGTCATCCCTGCAAACATACGGACTCTTTTTTCAAAGAGATGCTACTTTTTTCCATATGTTCTTACCTTTTTCATATGTTTGTTGCCTCCGCAGCGGATTCGCCAGATTTACAGGTTCAGTAACATGGACGTTTTCTTGCTTATCGTCCGCTTGCAGCATCTCAGCATCTGTATGAGAAATTGTATTTAATTTCACGTCTACATATGATTAAAGCAGTTATTATACAAATATACAGCTTACCAGTGATAAGATAATGTGAAATTGCAGAGCTTGTTTCTCCGCCAGCGTTAAAAGCCACTCCTGCATTTATGGAATCCAATTCCAAAGTCTGATACACCTCAGAATAGTCAGGCCCTATAGACTCTTCTTAAAAAGAATGAAATATTATATAATTAATATACAAAACAAAAACTTTAATCAGAATGTCTAACACTCAGTTCGTTATATTCAATATAAGACCTACCTAGTTGTTGGTATTGTGTGCTCGTAAGAAGAGGCTCGGGTTGCTCAAAATCATAGGTTTCCATCTTAACTAAAATGATTAAAAGTGTGAATACTATTATACTTTTAAAATTATTAACTATAACTATGCGGCGGAAAGTACTATAATATAAAATTATAATCTAAGTCTATGCCGAAGAAATACATTTTATATACTATATGATAAATGATACAAAAGGCAAATAAAATTATAGGCGAACATCAATGAAATAATTATACATCAAATAAATATTGTATTAAATATCTAAATTTCTTCTAAATGAGTAAATCTATTCTAATCTATTCTAAGGAAAATACAATGTGAACATCAAGTAAATAATTATACATCAAATAAATACTGTATTAAATATCTAAATTTCTTCTAAATGAGTAAATCTATTCTAAGGCAAATACAATTATATCCTATATAATAAATATTACTATACAACAATTGACCATAATATTAATTAAATAATGTGTTAATACTTACTATTTTAAAGAGTAGAAGTTGCAGTCCAGTATAACACCTAATGGCCTGTTTTAAAGCCACACAGCAGGATCGCTCCACCTAGATTCACATACCAGTTACGCCTCACCAAAAGGTCTCAAGCAATCAGGAGAAAGTCTACACCTCCAGTTAACACCCACAAGAGCCTCCCAGTTACAGCCCATCATGCTGACCCAAGCAATCATGGTATACTCATATTATAATGATATCAAGCATGATATATTTGTATTACATTCCACATTTTATTTCATTTTATACATTTTGATTTTCTGATAAAGACGGCATTGGTTCATGAGACGATGTCTTCTAGACACGATGAAAAAATATTAGAGAACCAATATTTTACTCCTAAAGCCTCCGGATCATATGGCGGCATTGATAAATTATATAGAGAAACTAGAGATTACGGAATTAAAAAATCAATTGTGCGTGATTGGTTAAATAACCAGGATAGCTATTTGTTGCACAAACCCGTGAGAAAAAGATTTCTGACAAATAAGATCATGGTCTCAAACATGGATGCATTGTGGCAAGGAGATTTAGTGAGTTTAATTGACTATTCGAAGGAAAATGATAATGTTAAATATATCCTTACCGTGATTGATTGCCTATTAAAATTTGCGTGGTGCGTAGCCTTATCAAACAAGACTGGTGCGGCTGTAGCCAGTTCATTTGAACTGATATTTCAAAATGATAAGCGCATACCGAAGAAATTACAGACGGATCGGGGCAAAGAATTTATTAATTCGTCGATGAATCGTCTTTGTAAAACGTATGATATTCTGCACTATCTTACGAATAATGCAGTTAAGGCCTCTATTGTGGAGCGGTTTAATCGTACATTAAAAACTCGAATGTGGCGGTATTTTACGAAAAATAACACTAATAGGTATATTGATATTTTACCAGATTTGGTTGATAGCTACAATCGAACCTATCATTCTACCATTCGATGTAGACCAATTGATGTTACAAGCAAAAATTCACTACAAATATGGAAAAATATTTATGGATTGAGCATGAAAAATTAACGTATTAAGCCTTCTTTTATAATTGGCGACAATGTACGTTTGGTCCAATATAAACGTACATTTATGAAAGCATATGAACAATCATATACCGATGAAATATTTATCATAACCGAAATTAACACAAAATTCCATTTTCCTCTCTACAAAATCGTGGATTTGTATGGAGAACCTGTGATTAGGTCATTTTATAAGGAAGAACTACAAAAAGTCACAGCGGATGAGAATCGCATCTGCAAAATAGAAAAAGTATTAAGAAAAAAGCGCGTCAGAGGGTCCACCCTGTATCTTGTTAAATGGAAGGGATATCCGGAAAAATTTAATACTTGGATTAAAGAAAACCAGCTGACGGACCTCTAATCATGGATTCTGGATCATTTTATATTACCCTAGTGTGTAATACATAAAGTAAGCTATTCCCAGACAACACGATTTCGACTTTTACCACTAAACTGGCAAAGCCTGTACATCTTGTAGGCCCATATGAAGTTGCCCTCACAGAATTTCAGTATCCCCACACCTGGTTTACTTTCGAAAATAGCGAAGGTACATTTTTTCTTGGAAAACGAGGAGATGTTCTAAGAGAATATTTCGTAAAAGCAGGCTATTATTTAAATATTTCGGATCTTATAAGGGCTATTAATGAGAGAATTGACAACTTGAAGATTGCTTCAGAGGGCTTAAAACTCCGCTATGATGAAGTGAAGAGAAGTGTTACTCTATCGGATTCACCCATGATACATTTTGCTCCAGGTCCAAAATTGGCTCATATTTTAGGGCTACCGCCTTATATTGAGGCCTATGATAATAGTGTGATTAGACCCAAGGAGAAGAACTACGCAGATATCATGAACGGATTTTATACCTTATTTGTTTACTCAGACATTATTAACCATCAACTAGTCGGAGATTCTTACTTCCAGCTTCTGAGAACTGCGCAGGTGACAGGTAAAAGTGGGGAGATCATCACACTTCAATACACAAGACCTGATTATGTACCTCTATGCAAACAGCACTTTGATTCTGTAAGCATCTCTATCTTGACTGATCAGGGTACGCCTGTTAAATTCAAGTACGGAAAAACTATTTTGCGATTACATTTCAGACCGCGTCGTGATTGACACGTCAAAATGGTGTCACAACATGTTTACGGAGATCCGACCGTTTATGCCAGCTACTATATTGCTCAGACAGGCCACGGTTTAGAGGGTTTTCGCGGTGATGAGTACATGTATGGGGCTGGGCTTGCAGGAATATTTAGAGGCTTATTTAGAAAAGCGGTTCCTCTATTGAGAAAAGGACTCAAATTAGTAAAGCCCCATGTAAAGACAGCTGTTTCAAATATTGCTAAGGACGCCATTGCCTCTTTCTCAGCAGCCGCTATGAATAGGCTAAACACCCCTCCTCAGGAAGGCTTCGGTATTGTTTATGTTGCTAAAAAACAGAAAAAAAGAATGCTCATGAATAAAATCACACCCGCAAGACGCAAATGCCAGAAAAGAGTAAGACGCAGTGTTGAAGACATCTTTTAGGAAAATATATAAAATAAATATATTATATTTAAAATGGCCTTCATACATGATGCTTTGATGGAGTGCATGAAATCAGAACTGGATATTTTTCAAATACCTCCTATGCAGGTTTCTGTCAAGAAATCAATATTCATAGAAGTTCAGCCTATTGCGGCTCTGGCGGACAATGCACCACTTGAATTTTTCATATCGGGAAGTGGTGAATATTATTATGATTTAAATAATACCCTACTTTATATAAGTTGCCGGGTCGTAAAACAAGATAATTATGCCATCGCGGATGGAGCCCGTGTAGCTCTCATTAACTATCCATTAGCGACTCTTTTTAATCAAGTTGATGTCACCCTGGGTGATCGCCTCATCTCACAATCAGACAATCTATATAGCTATAGGGCCTACATTGAAACTCTGCTAAATTACAGCGCACAGACTTTAGCCTTGCAATTCACATCAGGATTATTCTATAAAGATACCGCCGGACATCATGATGTACGAATCCTGGATGGCGCCAATGTGGGCTTCAACAAGCGGGCTCATGCAGTAGCTCACTCGAAGCCTGTCGATTTGCTCGGTCCAATTTTTAGCGACATTTTTAATCAGCCGAAGCTTATATTGAATGGACTTGACCTTAAAATCAAGCTGACGCAAAATAAAGACACTTTTTCTTTAATTTCAGCTGAGGCTTACTCACTCAAAGTACAGATACTAAATGCGTGTCTCTATGTAAAAAGAGTCCAGGTGGCTCCTGCTGTGAGGATTGGTCACTCTCAGGCCTTACTATCTGCTACAGCAAAATATCCTATTGATAGGGCCTGTATGAAAGTGTACAGTATTCCTGCAGGCAGCCGAATTTCAAATATAGAGAACCTATTTTTAGGCGCCATTCCGCGAGTAATTATATTGGGCTTTGTAGATAATGAGGCCTTTAGCGGGACGTATAATAAAAACCCACTGTACTTTCATAATTATAATGTAAACCATGCGGCTTTATATTTAGATGGTCAGCAGATACCCTCCCAACCATTCCAACCTAATTTCAATATTGAATTAGCTGTAAGAGAGTATATGGCTCTTGCCCATATTTCTGGAAAGCAGAAGGCTGATTGCGCACTGGCAATTGACCGAGAAGAATTTATGGACGGCTATACGTTTTTTGCATTTGATTTATCAGCCGACCAAGAACCTGGAGGTCACTTCTCTTTCATAAAAACTGGGAACCTGCGTTCTGAAGTCCGATTTGCACTAGCCACCCCTCATACGATAAATATGGTGGTATACGGTGTGAATTCATCTATTCTAGAAATTAATAACCGCCGTGAAGTATTGTTTGATTTCTACTGATGATGGATTCCCTGCAGCTCGCTACGTTATTGAAAGCCGATCACTATACAGAGTCCATATTTTATGGGGTGTATCCGTGTGACTTGCTACCGTCAAATAGAGTAACTCAGAGGCCTGCGGCGTACATCGTAAATACAGATCGGTCCAATCAGAGCGGCAAACATTGGATATTAATTTTACTTTGCAATGAAAAGAATGCGATATTCTTTGACAGTTATGGACTTTCACCAGACAGCATACTTTTTCCGGATGAATTTATAATCTTCCTAAAGAGAAATAGCGAATTATTCTGCTATCAAGACAGGCAAATTAAAAATAATTATAGCACTGTGTGCGGCCATTATTGCGTGTATATCCTAAAAAAACTTGCAAGGGGCCTTTCAATCCGTGAGATTTTGCAACATTTTACTGATGACTTAAATCATAATGATAATTTAGTTTATAAATCTGTAAAGAAAGATTTACTTGAATCAAACTGCTATCCCTGCAAACATTCTTTTATATTTAAGCAGCGTTGCTTATCTCTGTGTAATATGTAGGAATCATAGAATCATAGAATTGTAGAGTTGGAAGGGACCTCCTGGGCCATCTGGTCCAACCCCATGCTCAAAGCAGGATTCGCTAAATCATCCCAGTCAGATGTCTGTCCAGCCTCTGTTTGAAGACTTCCATTGAAGGAGGATATTACACATATTACAATGAGTGTATGATTCCTTTATTATTAAAATGAAGCCACGGGAAAGTGTCTAGGATGCAGTGACATCTGTTTATCAGTTGTTTTTGTTGAGTTAGTTGTGTAAATAGTGACCTTTCTGGTCTGTTCAATTAAAACCTTACAACTTATCATCTTGTCATGTTTACATCTGTATGTCATTTCAACTTTGACCTTTCTGGTCTGTTCAATTAAAATATATAGAGCCTTGTGAGTCCATACCTTAACAACTTATCATATTGTCATCTTTACATCTGTATCTCTTTTCATCTTTGACCTTTATGGTCTGTTCAATTAAAATACATAGCTCCTATTGTATTGCAGTGGTACATCCTGTCTGTATTCGATATTCCGCATTCCTGAAATCCTACGGGAAAGGTGCCAGGACACACGAAGTGCAAGCACACAGAAAATACACACAGGCTTTATATTGCCCTGTACTATATATATATATATATATACATTTTGATTTGATTAACTGCAGCGCTGTGTGATAAATAAAATGTAATTGAATGTACTTCTAAAATGACAGTGTAAATGTCAAATGTAATGCTTTCTAAAAACTTATTGAATTGTTGTTCAATAAACACTATTATCTTTTTTATAAAAATGGCGTCTCTCATTTTTATTTACAATTCGAATAAAATGTTTCCTTTATTAAAATAATGGTCAAATAAATAAAATACCCAATGGCTATAAAAGCACACCTTTATTGGTCATATAAAAGCGTATCAAGCACATCCTTTTATATCAAACAATAGCGATTGATATAAAAGTGATTCAATCACGATCCTTTTATTCTACTTTTATTCTACTTTATTAAAAAGGCCTATAAAAGAGAAAATAATTGGACATATTAATATTTTGGCCTATGATACCTTTTATATCAAAATTATATCAAATTGTATAAAAGGGGCGTGTTTGATACACTTTGATATGGGCATGGTACCTGTCAGATTTCTTTTTGACGAGTAATACAGCCCCCTTACTTCTCTTGTCTCCATCGACTATTGAAATGGACCAGGCCAAGGTACAGGCCATTTATGATTGGGTTCAGCCTACTTCTTTGAAGGCTCTCCAGAAGTTTTTGGGTTTTTCTAATTTCTATCGTAAATTTATAGGTAATTTTTCTGGTATTGTCAAACCACTGACTGATCTGACCAAGAAGTGAGCTGATGTGCTGAATTGGTCTCCTGAGGCTGTCTCAGCACTTCAGGAGCTTAAGCGATGATTTACTTCAGCTCCAGTTTTACGGCAACTTGATGTCTCACTTCCATTTCAAGTGGAGGTAGACACTTCTGAGATTGGTGCAGGAGCTGTTTTGTCCCAAAAGACCCTGTGACTTCTAAGATGAATCCCTGTGCCTTCTTTTCTCGAAAGTTTTCTTTATCTGAACGCAACTATGACGTGGGGAATCGGGAATTGTTGGCCATGAAATGGGCATTTGAGGAGTGGAGACATTGGTTGGAGGGAGCGAAACATCAATTTCTGGTCCTCACCGATCACAAGAATCTGATTTATCTGGAGTCGGCCAAACACTTGAATCCTAGACAGGCTAGATGGGCCTTGTTTTTCACGCGTTTTAATTTTGTGGTCACTTTTCTTCCGGGCACTATGAATGTTAAGGCAGACGCCCATTCTAGGAGTTTCTTTGCTGATTCTCTTAATGTGACCGAGCCTTCTACTATCCTAGGTGAGGGGGTAGTTTTTTCTGCCATTTTGCCCGATTTGAGACACGCCCTGGAGGAATTTCAGGAGGATAAACCTGAGCGTTGCCCTATGGGAAGATTGTATGTTCCTGACCAGTGGAGAAAGAGAGTGATGTCTGAAGTCCATTGCTCCGCATTGGCTGGTCATCCGGGTATTTTTGGTACCAGAGATTTGGTGAGTCGGTCGTTTTGGTGGCCTGCCTTATCTCGTGATGTCAGGAATTTTGTACAGTCCTGTGGGACTTGTTCTCGGTCTAAACCCTGTTCTCGTTCTAGTGGGTTACTGATGCCCCTGCTGGTGCCCAAGAGGCCATGGACCCATATCTCAATGGATTTTATTTCTGATCTTCCTGTCTCTCAGAGAATGACTGTTATCTGGGTGATTTGTGATAGATTTTCGAAGATGGTCCATTCTGTACCACTCCCAAAGTTGCCATCTTCCGCTGAGTTGGTACCCTTGTGGTTCGGTTACACGGGATTCCTAAGAACATTGTGTCCGATAGAGGGGTCCAGTTTGTTTCCAGATTCTGGAAAGCCTTTTGTTCCAATCTGGGAATTCAGTTATCCTTCTCCTCCGCGTTTCATCCCCAGACCAATGGGCAGACTGAGAGAACAAACCAGACCCTGGAGTCTTATTTAAGATGTTTTTTATCTGCTGATCAAGATGATTGGGTCTCATTTTTGCCCTTGGCCGAATTTGTGCTGAACAATAGAGCTAGTTCTGCCACTTTGATGTCACCCTTTTTCTGCAATTTTGGGTTTCATCCTCGATTCTCTTCAGGGCAAGTGGAGTCTTCGTCCTGCCCTGGTGTGGACACTGTGGTTGTGAGAATGCAGCAAATATGGGACCAAGTGGTGGATAAGTTGTCACTCTCTCAGGAAAAGGCTCATCGTTTTTCCATCCGGCATAGGACCATTGGTCCCCGATTTAAAGTGGGTGATATGGTTTGGTTGTCGTCTAAGAATATTCCTATGAAGGTTGCATCTCCAAAATTTAAGCCAAGATTTATTGGACCTTATAACATTTTGGAGATTCTTAATCCTGTTTCTTTTCGATTGGCTCTTCCAGTTACGTTCAAAATCCATAACGTATTTCACAAGTCACTGTTGAAGAGGTTTGTTGAGCCAGTAGTTCCTGTGGCGGCACCGCCTGACCCTGTATTGGTTAAAGGCAGTGTGGAATATGAGGTAGAGAAAATATTGGATTCTTGTTTGGTTAGACAGAGACTCCAGTATTTGGTCAAATGGAAGGGTTATGGCCAGGAGGATAATTCTTGGGTTTCTGCCTCTGATATTCATGCCAATAAATTGGTTCGTGCTTTTCACCGGGCCCATCCTGATCGGCCTGGTGGCATGGATGAGGGTTCGGTGACCCCTCCTCAAGGGGGGGTACTGTTATGAACTCATTTTATGCTCCACCAGTTGAGAGTTCTCCTTCCGTTCTCCCTCTGGTGGTGACAGGAGGTAGTGAGGTTGGTTTAAGTGGTAGTGATCTGCCACCTGATGAGGAAGATAACGATTGGATCTCTGGAGTATCAGACTGGATATAAGACAGCCGACGCCCTATCCTGGTGCTGGTGATTCAGTCTGCTTCTCAAGTCTTGGACTTCAGCTCTCTTCCAGTCTTCTCAAGTTAAGTTTGTTTTTTGCTAATGTTCACACTTGCGCTTGTTGGTCAATTCAGTTTCTTGTGTGATCCGCCTGCCCCTGCTGGGGCTATGCTCCTATTTATCTTTATTTGCCAATCTGCCTTTTTTGTCCCTTATTAGATTGGCCTTTGTTTGCTCTGTCTCAGAATATTTCAGAGTGCTGATATAGTGGGAGAAGTCTAGTGACTTCAGGGTTAATTTTGCTATCAGAAGTGTTGGACATTATTTTGGTAGGTTTTTTTGGCAGCTTACAGACAGTATCTTTCCTTTCCTGTCCTTTCTAGTTAGTCGGGCCCCATCGTTTGCTCAGCCTATTTTCCTGCCTTTGTTTGTATTTTCATCTTGTTTCACCATCAATACATGTGGGGGGCTGTCTTTCCTTTGGGGTCTGCTCTGGGGCAGTTAGTTTTCCTCTTTTCCTGCTTTAGGCTTATGTATCTCTCCGGTTGTGAGGAGGCATCTAGGACCATCGTAGGAACGCTCCACGACTGCTGCTAGTTGTGTGGTTAAGATCAGGGATCTGCAATCTGCATAGTTACCAACTTCTCTGGTTTTCTGAGACTTAGTTTGTTGTTTTTTTTTCCATCCTCGGTGACCAATTCATAACAATGTGCGCAGACAAGCAAAGCTTGCCTGGGAGCGAGCAAAGCAGGGCGCGTGCAAAGAAGCATGCCAGAGTGCAAGGCTAGGCAGAAGGTGTGCCAGGAGGCACAACAGAGCACCAGGCAGAGTACAGGGACAAAGCATGTGCCAAGAGGCACAACAAAGCACAATGCAGAGTACAGGGACTGAGTGTCACGATCCATTTTTGGATCTGTGTCAGAGTCTGGACTCTCTTATATAAACCTTTTTCCTTTCTGGCCCTCGGGAGTTAATATGGGTTTTTGCCCCCAGTGGCCACTGGTGTTACTACATGTTTAGTCAGTCAGCAGGTGTGACCTCTCCCTCCTTCCTATAAAGGGTCATCAGTTGCTGCAACTCACTGTTGGTGATAATAATCATTTGGAGACCAGCCAAGCTGGACTCAGGAGCAGGCTGTGTTGCAGTGGAGCTCCAGCTATCCCCTTGTTCTGGTGCCTTACTCTGCTGCTCAGAGCATTAGCAGCAGAGAGAAGCTAAGTTTTCCCCCTACTGCCCCATGACATTATCACCAACCACCCATTTTTTTCTGGTGAGCGATGGCCCTAATGCAGACCTTTTTCCAATTTCTGCAGACCCTCACTGAGGAGCATGGGGTGCTGCGTGGTGTGGTGGAGCAGAAGCTGCAGCAGTTGGTGGGTTTCAGGGCCTCAGCTTAGGTGCAAGCTCAACCAGAACCGAAGTTATCTCTCCCAGACAGGTTTTCTGGAGGGAGAGATAATTTTTTCAGGAGGCCTGCAAGCTACACTTCAGGCTCCGCCTGTTAGGGATGGCGGAATGCACCAAATATAAATAATAGGAGGTGCGTTCGCCGCCCGGGGTCCACCGTGCGGTAGAAGGAAAGACCGCTGCTGACTAATGGCAGACTCGCCAGGAGGCGGAGTACTGCGCTTGGGTTAGCGTCACCCGAGGCACTTAAGGCAGGCTTCTGTTAAAGGCACAGAGAAGCCCTAATATAAATTAGGAATACACGCTGGGCCTGTTGACTTCACAGGGCCAGCCAGCGTGTGGCGTCGCAGCCGCGAACGCCAAAAGGTGCTGCTGAGCGCAGCGCGGCAGTAACTGCAGCCGCTTAACGACAGTGCCGGGAGACCAGACACCGTCGGACGCTAGTGATAGGCGCAGTAAGCACAGTGGCGCATAGCTTGCCACAACCTGGCGCTGACTAATACCAACACTCTGTCACCATTCGTAATATCAGAGGGAAGGGGTTTCAAATAAGTCAGTCACCAGACACATGCATCCGTCACCATACACACATAGCAGATAAGGCTACACTAGCGCAAGGCCGAGCCGCCATGCTGGCTTTTTATAGCCATGCGCTTTCGAGACCTTCCAGTACTTTGGGAAGGAGCAATCAGATCTGACGCAGGACCTGAGTATGTGACCCCTGCTCTCCACTGAGAGGTCATCTTGCGGGCATGCCCAGTAGCACAGCGAGAGGACTTAGCCTTTGGAGCGGTTCCCTGCAAAGCAGGTTGCGCTACCTTTGCTGCACCAGAGGTGGCAGCAACATCCAGACTCACAGAGCGGGTCTGAGCAGGACGCCTGGATCGCCAAGATTGCTGAGCAGAACCCTGAGTGGTCGGAGGGGAATGGGAAACCGCTGGATGTACGGCTCTGGATTCCTGTTGTGCAGAGACAGAAATCCGACGCCTAACATCGCCCTCGTTCAATAGGGAGTGAGGAACAGAGAGTGGGATTCATAATATCCCTCTTTAAAGGTGATCCCCAATCCTGGGCCTTCTCTGTTATGATTGAGTCGCCGTAGGAGGCAAAAACAGAACTGCTAACTAAGTCCAGAAAACCAGAGAAGTTGGCAGCTATCGGATTGCAGACCCCTGAACCTATCAACACAACTAGCAGTAGCCGTGGGGGGTTCCTACAATGCCCTAGACCCCTCGATCACAGCCGGAGAAATAACTAGGCCTAAAGAAAGAAAGGGGAAAACTAAACTGCCCCAGAGCAGACCCCAAAGCAATAGGCAGCCCCCAACATATAATGACGGTGAAGCAAGATGAAAACACTAACACAGACAGAAAGATAGACTGAGCAAAGACGGGGCCCAAACTACCTACATAGGAAAGGACAGGAAGGCTGCTGTCTGCAATCCGTGAAAAACACTATGAAAATAAGAACCAACAGACTGACAGTGAAAAAGGCCCTGAAGACACTAGGCTTCAAGAAAGCTATGTCAGTACTCAGGAATATTCTGAAGACAGAGCTACAGGCAAAAGGAGATTCAGCTCACCCCAGCAGGGAATGGCAGAATCCAGAAAAGCAAGGAAAACAAAAACTAAACACTAATGCAAACAGGCAAAGCAGAAAAACTTAGCTTAGAGGAGCAGAAATCAGACTGGTGTCCTAGAAGTCCACAGAGAAATCACCCGCAGGGCAGAAGGGCGTCGGCAGCCTTATATCCAGTCCGTGACTCCACTCAGCCAGTCATCCTCATCAGGCTCAGGTGCCTGATAATCAGGCTCATTACCTTCCTTCACCAGAATAGGGAGTTCACCAGACCTCAGTGACGAAGGGGAAAATGAACTCACTACAGTACCTCCCCCTTGAGGAGGGGTCACCGAACCCTCAACCACGCCACCAGGGCGATCAGGGTGAGCCCGATGAAAGGCACGCACCAATCTTTTGGCATGAATATCAGAGGCAGAGACCCAGGAATTATCCTCCTGACCATAACCCTTCCACTTAACCAAATACTGGAGTCTCCGTCTAGCCAGACGGGAATCCAGTATTTTCTCTACCTCATATTCCATGTTACCTTCAACCAATACAGGGTCTGGAGGTGCCACCCCAGGAACAACTGGTTCAACAAACCTTTTCAACAAGGACTTATGGAACACATTATGGATTTTAAATGTGACAGGAAGAGCCAAACGGAAAGAGACCGGATTAATAATCTCCAAAATCTTGTAAGGTCCAATAAATCTAGGCTTAAACTTAGGAGAAGCCACCTTCATAGCAATATTTTTTGATGATAACCACACCATATCACCAATCTTAAACTGGGGACCAATGGTCCTATGTCGATTGGAAAACCGCTGGGCCTTTTCCTGGGAGAGAGATAACTTATCCACCACTTGGTCCCAGATCTGGTGCATTCTCTCCACCACAATGTCAACACCTGGGCAGGCAGAAGGCTCCACCTGCCCTGAAGAAAATCGAGGATGAAACCCAAAGTTACAAAAAAAAGGTGACATCAAAGTGGCAGAACTAGCTCTATTATTTAAAGCAAATTCGGCCAAGGGCAAAAATGAAACCCAATCGTCCTGATCAGCGGAAATAAAACCTCTCAAATACGACTCCAATGTCTGGTTTGTTCTCTCTGTCTGCCCATTGGTCTGAGGGTGAAAAGCAGAGGAGAAGGACAACTGAATTCCCAGCTTGGAACAGAAAGTCCTCCAAAATCTAGACACAAACTGAACTCCTCTGTCAGATACAATGTTCTCAGGAATCCTGTGTAAGCGAACCACCTGTTGCAAAAACAGGGGCACCAACTCAGAGGAAGATGGCAACTTAGGGAGTGGTACAAGATGAACCATCTTAGAGAACCTATGACAAATCACCCAAATAACAGTCATTCTTTGAGAGACCGGCATATCAGAGATGAAATCCATTGAAATATGGGTCCATGGCCTCTTGGGGACAGGCAAAGGCATCAACAACCCACTAGAGCGAGAACAAGATTTAGACCGGGAGCAAGTCCCACAGGACTGCACAAAATTCCTGACATCATGAGACAAGGTGGGCCACCAAAAAGAGCGACTCACCAGATCTCTAGTACCAAAAATACCTGGATGACCAGCCAATGCAGAGCAATGAACTTCAGACATCACTCTCTTCTTCCACTGGTCAGGAACATACAACTTTCCACTGGGACAACGCTCAGGTTTGTCCTCCTGGAACTCTTGCACAGCAAGTCTCAAATCGGGCGAGATGGCAGAAAGAACTAACCCTTCACCTAAGATGGTAGCAGGCTTGGTCACCACAGGAGAATCAGCAAAGAAACTCCTAGAGAGGGCGTCTGCCTTGACATTCTTAGTGCCAGGAAGAAAAGAGACCACAAAATCAAAACGTGTAAAAAACAAGGCCCACCTAGCCTGTCTAGGGTTCAAGCGTTTAGCCGACTCTAGGTAAATCAAATTCTTGTGGTCAGTGAGGACCACAACTTGATGTTTAGCTCCCTCCAACCAATGTCTCCACTCCTCAAAGACCCATTTCATGGCCAACAGTTCCCGATTCCCCACATCATAGTTACGTTCAGATGGAGAGAACTTTCGGGAAAAGAAAGCACAGGGATTCATTTTAGCTGTTACAGGATCCTTTTGGGACAAAACAGCTCCTGCACCAATCTCAGAAGCATCCACTTCTACCTGGAACAGGAGTGAGACATCAGGTTGCCGCAAAACTGGGGCGGAGGTAAATCTTCGCTTCAGCTCCTGAAAGGAAGCAACAGCCTCCGGAGACCAATTCAACACATCAGCACCCTTCTTAGTCAGATCAGTCAATGGCTTGGCAATACTAGAAAATTTTGCTATAAATTTCCGATAAAAATTAGCAAAACCCAAAAACTTCTGGAGGGCCTTCAAAGAAGTGGGCTGAACCCAATCATAAATGGCCTGTACCTTGGCAGGGTCCATTTCAATAGTTGACGGAGACAAAATAAATCCCAAAAATGAAATCCTCTGTACTCCAAAAAGGCATTTCGATCCTTTGACATACAGGGAATTCTCCCTCAAGATCCGGAACACAGTCCGAATATGTTCCACATGAGAATCCCAATCCTTGGAGAAGATCAAAATATCATTCAGATAGATAATCAAAAATTTATCGACAAAGTCTCGAAAAATATCGTTCATGAAGCACTGGAAGACAGAAGGGGCATTAGTGAGCCCAAAAGGCATCACCAGGTACTCAAAATGTCCCTCCGGAGTATTAAACGCCGTCTTCCATTCATCCCCCTGCTTAATGCGGATAAGATTATACGCCCCCCTGAGGTCAAGCTTGGTAAACCAGCAAGCACCTCTAACTCTAGAGAATAGATCCGAAATCAGGGGTAACGGATACTGATATTTAATAGTAATTTTATTGAGGGCACGATAATCAATACAAGGCCTTAAAGAACCATCCTTTTTGGCCACAAAAAAAACCCGGCACCTAAGGGTGAAGAGGATGGTCTAATATGACCCTTCTCCAACGCCTCCTTAATATAGGACCGCATAGCCTCGTGCTCGGGTACAGATAAATTGAAGAGCCGACCCTTGGGAAATTTACACCCCGGGCTTAGTTCAATTGCACAGTCATAACTCCTATGAGGAGGCAAGGACGCAGACTCATTCTCACTAAATACATCATAAAAGTCCGCCAAATAGTCAGGAACATCATGCGACTGAGGAGAGGTGGAAAAAACCGGAGCCTCACTAAAGGTACACCGACAACCCCAACTCACCACAGACACAGATTTCCAATCCAAAACTGGATTATGAATTTGCAACCAGGGAAACCCCAGAACAACGGCATCATGCAGACCATGCAACACCAAAAATCTGCAATTTTCTTGATGGTCTGGGGCGACCCGCATGACCACCTGGGTCCAAAACTGAGGTTTATTTTTAGCCAAAGGAGTAGCATCAATCCCCCTCAAAGGGATAGGCGTCTGCAGAGGTGTCATCGGAAATCCACAACGTTTAGCAAAATCCAAGTCCATTAGGTTTAGCGCTGCTCCCGAATCCACAAAAGCCTTGGCGGAAAATGTGGACAGGGAGCAGATCAGAGTAATTGCCAGAAGAAACTTAGGTTGAACACCACCAACTGAAAATGTGTGTGCAAAGCGTTTCTCTCGTTTAGGACAAACAGAAATAATATGCGAGGCATCTCCACAGAAAAAACACAGCTTATTACGCCTTCTGAACTCCTGACGTTGCGCCTTAGACAAAACTCTATCACATTGCATAGGTTCAGACGTCTGTTCAACCGGTGGCAACACCTCTCGTGCAATCCTGCGTTCACGTAAACGCCGATCAACCTGAATGGCTAATGACATAGAATCGTCCAGACCAGAGGGAACAGGAAATCCCACCATAGTATCTTTTACGGCTTCTGACAAACCCTTCCGAAAGAGAGCAGCCAAGGCATTATCATTCCAGGTAGTAAGGACCGCCCACTTTCGGAACTTTTGACAGTACAACTCTGCAAAATCTCGACCCTGGTTCAATGCCAACAGGGTCTTTTCAGCCTGATCAATAGCATTAGGTTCGTCATACAACAACCCCAAAGCTTGAAAGAATGCGTTCACATTAGTCAGAATAGGATCATCTGGTTTCAAAGAAAACGCCCAATCCTGGGGATCGCCACGCAGCAAAGAGATGACAATTTTAACCTGCTGCGCGGAGCTCCCTGACGAGTTAGGCTTCAAGGCAAAAAATAATTTACAATTATTTTTGAAACTCAAAAATTTAGATCGATCCCCAAAAAATACATCAGGTGTAGGAATCTTTGGTTCAGCAGCATGTGAATGAGCAAGGTAGGCGGAAATTCCCCGCACTTCCGCAGCGAGCTGCTCCACACGATCAGACAATTGCTTTATCTCCATTGGGAGAAAAAAAAAAATTCCCCCTACGGCCTCAGAGATATAGAGGAAAGAATATACAAACACCTTTTTTTTTTTTTTTAAACACAATTCTTTCCTGCTATAGAGTACCCTAGGATCTGCGGTATGGCGGTTGATTCTGTTATGATTGAGTCACCGTAGGAGGCAAAAACAGAACTGCTAGCTAAGTCCAGAAAACCAGAGAAGTTGGCAGCTATCGGATTGCAGACCCCTGAACCTATCAACACAACTAGCAGTAGCCGTGGGGGGTTCCTACGATGCCCTAGACCCCTCGATCACAGCCGGAGAAATACATAGGCCTAAAGAAAGAAAGGGGAAAACTAAACTGCCCCAGAGCAGACCCCAAAGCAATAGGCAGCCCCCAACATATAATGATGGTGAAGCAAGATGAAAACACTAACACAGACAGAAAGATAGACTGAGCAAAGACGGGGCCCAAACTACCTACATAGGAAAGGACAGGAAGGCTGCTGTCTGCAATCCGTGAAAAACCCTATGAAAATAAGAGCCAACAGACTGACAGTGAAAAATGCCCTGAAGACGCTAGGCTTCAAGAAAGCTATGTCAGTACTCAGGAATATTCTGAAGACAGAGCTACAGGCAAAAGGAGATTCAGCTCACCCCAGCAGGGAATGGCAGAATCCAGAAAAGCAAGGAAAACAAAAACTAAACACTAATGCAAACAGGCAAAGCAGAAAAACTTAGCTTAGAGGAGCAGAAATCAGACTGGTGTCCTAGAAGTCCACAGAGAAATCACCCGCAGGGCAGAAGGGCGTCGGCAGCCTTATATCCAGTCCGTGACTCCACTCAGCCAGTCATCCTCATCAGGCTCAGGTGCCTGATAATCAGGCTCATTACCTTCCTTCACCAGAATAGGGAGTTCACCAGACCTCAGTGACGAAGGGGAAAATGAACTCACAACACTTCTCCCTGCTGGCCGATTCACCATCTCTACGGTCGGCGGATTAGTTTTTTGTGGCTTTGGCGAATATGCCCCCTGTAGTCCTTGCTAAGGAGGAGGACTCATTGGTGCAGTCGGACGAGCCCAGGCAGGTGGGAGGAGTTGGTTCTCTAATGGTGTTGCCTGCGGTTTGTTGTGGATTGAGGGCATGTTTTAGCTGTGGGCAGACTGGTCATTTTATCAGGGTCTGCCTGGCTCGCACCAAAACTTCCGTACCACCTAAAAAGCTGCGTCTCCCTGGTCTCCATTTTGCCCTCTCTGTGAACTTTGTCAGCAGAAGTAGTGGTTGGCGGGGTACCTGAGGGCATGCCGGTGTTTGTGGACAGTGGAGCGGGAGTCAATCTGGTGGACGCTCACTTTGTCCAGACCCATGGCATGAGGTGTAGGACATCGGCCAAATCCCTAAGCGTCCAGGCCATTGACTCTGTCCCACTGAGCCAGGGGAGGTTGACCCAAGTCGTGGAAAATATACATCTGCGTATAGGGACTCATCATGAAGAATCCCTGTTATGCTACGTCTTGGGGGGCATGCCATCACCTATCGTTTTAGGCCTCCCTTGGTTGGAAAAACACAACCCCATGATAGATTGGCGGTCCAGGGAATTAGTCCGCTGGGGTCAGTCATGTGAGGGCTTCTGCCTGGGAGCTACTGTCTCGGCCATCATTCTACAACCGTCCCCTTCTTCTCCAGTAGGGGCAGCAGAGGTTCTGCCAGGGAGTAGGGGCAAGTCTCAACCCTCACCATTAGCCAACCCTGAGAGGCGGAGTCCTCGTAGGAGGAGGGGTCAGAGGAGGGTGGTGGTTCCCTCTGAGTATGGTGGGGGTGTGAGTGTTGTAACACAGGGGGACACCTCTGTTGTCAGTTCCTGAAAGAGTTCACCATCCTATGGTAAACAAGTGTGTGGCAATAAAACGTTCAGGTCCGGACCTGTGTGTGAATGAGTACGTATGTGTGTCCACCAAACACATCCGGTGGAAATGTGCTGCTGGGGTCTGGAGTTCTCGGGTGATCGGGCCGTATCGGGTGTCGGCCATTCTAGGCCCGGGGAGTTACCAGCTGGAGTTACCCCCAGTAATGCCTGTACACAACTTATTCCCCAGGTCCGCGCTCTGGAGATTTGTGGCGCCTCCAGAGCATACGTTGCCACCTCCATCAGCCCACGTTTGCCATGAACCTGAGAGTCAGGTGGTTGCTGAGGTGAACTCTGGTGGATCTAGGTGTCCTCACTGTAGGTGGTTTTCCGGTGAGGTGCAGTGTTGAGGGTCCAGAGGCCCCTCATTGAAGGAGGGGTACTGTCACGATCAATTTTTGGATCTGTGTCAGAGTCTGGACTCTCTTATATAAACTTTTTTCCTTTCTGGCCCTCGGGGGTTTATATGGGTTTTTCCCCTCGGTTGCCGCTGGTGTTACTACAAGTTTAGTGAGTCTGCTGCTGGGTTTCCCCTCCCTCGGTGGCCGCTGGTGTTATTACAAGTTTAGTGAGTCTGCTACTGGGTTTCCCCCCCCAGTGGCCGCTGGTGTTACTACATGTTTAGTCAGTCAGCAGGTATGATCACTCCCTCCTTCCTATAAAGGGTCATCAGGTGCTGCAACTCACTGTTGGTGATATTATTCATTTGGAGACCAACCAAGCTGGACTCAGGAGCAGGCTGTGTTGCAGTGGAGCTCCAGCTATCCCCTTGTTCTGGTGCCTTACTCTGATGCTCGGAGCATTAGCAGCAGAGATAAGCTAAGTCTTGTTTTTTAGTTTATTTTACCCTTAGGTGTCAGTCGTATCTTTCCTTGTTTGTTATTTGGCGCAGTACACATTTTCCCTGTCTCACCTCCTGGGGAGGGGGTTGGGGGTTTAGCTCAGGGCTAAGCAGGAGATAGGGACAGGTCGGGGACTTGGGCCTCACTACCATAAAGTGAAAGAATTGGCGCATCTTAGAGATGCGCCATTTCTGGGGTGGCTGTGGGCTGGTATTTGTAGCCGGGGGGCAATATTCATGGCCCCTTCATAGGCTATGAATATTAGCCTGCAGCCTTCTGCGTAGCCTTTCTGGCTATAAAATATAGGGGGATCCCACGTCATTTTTTTTGGGGAGCCCCCTATTTTAATAGCCAGTAAAGGCTATGCAGTCAGCTGCGGGCTGATATTCATAGCCTGGGAAGGGGCCATGGGTATTACCCCCTTCCCAGGCTACAAATATTGGCCCCCGGCCATCAGCTTTCCCCCTCTGGCACAGAAAATTGTGCGGGAGCCAACGCCATTTTTTTTTTTTAATTTCTTTTTTTAAATGAAACATTGTTCATTGATAAACATGGATATGGATATCTCGAGGGATATACAGTATCTATGGATATATCTATGGAAATATCTATAGAAATATCTATGGATATATCAATAGATATATCTATGGAAATATCTATTGACATATACAGTCATATGTTAAAGTTTGGGCACCCCTATTAATGTTAACCTTTTTTCTTTATAACAATTTTGGTTTTTGCAAAAGCTATTTCAGTTTCTTATATCTAATAACTGATGGACTCAGGTATATTTCTGGATTCAAATGAGGTTTATTGTTCTAACAGAAAATGTGCAATCTGCATTTTAACAAAATTTGACCGGTGCAAAAGTATGGGCACCTCAACATAAAAGTGACATTAATATTTCATAGATCCTCCTTTTGCAAAAATAACAGCCTCTAGTCACTTCCTGTAGCTATTAATGAGTTACTGGATCCTGGATGAAGGTATTTGTGACCATTCCTGTTTTACAAAACAATTCCAGTTCAGTTTGATGGTCGCAGAGCATGGACAGCCCGCTTCAAATCATCCCACAGATGTTCAATGATATTCAGGTCTGGGGACTGGGATGCCCATTCCAGAACATTGAAATTGTTCCTCTGCATGAATGCCTGAGTAGATTTGGAGCAGTGTTTTGGATCATTGTCTTGCTGAAATATCCATCCCCTGCATAACTTCAACTTCGTCACTGATTCTTGCACATTATTGTCAAGAATCTGCTGATACTGAGTTGAATCCATGCGACCCTCAACTTTAACAAGATTCCCAGTGCCGGCATTGGCCACGCAGCCCCAACGCATGATGGAACCTCCACCAAATTTTACTGTGGGTAGCAAGTGTTTTTCTTGGAATGCTGTGTTTTTTAACCTCAATGCATAACGCCTTTTTGTATGACCAAGCAACTGAATCTTTGTTTCATCAGTCCACAGGACCTTCTTCCAAAATGTAACTGGCTTGTCCAAATGTGCTTTTGCATACCTCAGGCGACTCTGTTTGTGGCGTGCTTGCAGAAACGGCTTCTTTCGCATCACTCTCCCATACAGCTTCTCCTTGTGCAAAGTGCGCTGTATTGTTGACCGATGCACAGTGACACCATCTGCAGCAAGATGATGCTGCAGGTCTTTGGAGGTGGTCTGTGGATTGTCCTTGACTGTTCTCACCATTCTTCTTCTCTGCCTTTCTGATATTTTTCTCGGCCTGCCACTTCTGGGCTTAACAAGAACTGTACCTGTGTTCTTCCATTTCCTTACTATGTTCCTCACAGTGGAAACTGACAGGTTAAATCTCTGAGACAACTTTTTGTATCCTTCCCCTGAAAAGCTATGTTGAATAATGTTTGTTTTCAGATCATTTGAGAGTTGTTTTGAGGAGCCCATGATGCCACTCTTCATAGGAGAATCAAATAGGAGAACTACTTGCAAGTGGCCACCTTAAATACCTTTTCTCATGATTTGATACACCTGGCTATGAAGTTCAAAGCTCAATGAGGTTACAAAACCAATTTAGTGCTTCAGGAAGTCAGTAAAAAGTAGTTAGGAGTGTTCAAATCCAGAAAATGATAAGGGTGCCCATACTTTTGCACCGGTCAAATTTTGTTTAAATGCAGAATGCACATTTTCTGTTAGTACAATAAACCTCATTTGAATCCAGAAATATAACTGAGTCCATCAGTTATTAGATATATGAAACTGAAATAGTTGTTGCAAAAACCAAAATTGTTATAAAGAAAAAAGGTTAACATTAATAGGGGTGCCCAAACTTTAACATATGACTGTATCTATGGATATATCTATGGATCTATGGATATCTATGGATCTATTATCATCTGTCTATCTGTTCATCTGTGTGTAATGGAGTGTGGGTTGGACAAATGTAAAAGAGGAGGTTGGACAGAAATGATATCACAAATCTTTATTTAGCTTACAAAAATGCATGCAAAACTGCACTGAAAAACCGCATCGAATCCACAGCAAAGACGCATCAAATCCGTGGCAAAGCCGCATCAAAAACACACCTGCCAAGAGCTGCGGTTTTTGTGCAGAAAAATCCGCGGGAGAATCCGCAACGTGTGCACATATCCTAACAGACCAGATTAAACCCCGCCCAGAATATACCTGTGGTTAAAGTGGCCTAGGCCAAATTATACTCCGGGTATATTCTGGCCTAGGCCAGTTTATACCCCAGATGCAGTAGATCAGATTTTTCACGCTTTTGAGAACCATCAAAAATGGGGCCCCAGGCCGCACACGGGGCCTCAGGCAGCAAACGGGGGGGGCAGCACACAGGGCCCCAGGCAGCACACAGGGGCCCCAGGCAGCACATAGGGGGCTGAGACAGTGAACAGTGTCTCAGGCAGTACACAGGGCTCCAGGCACAATACTAGGGAGATGTTCCAGCAACTTCGACCAAAGGATGGTTAAAATCAAAAGACTTTATTCCAAAAAAATTGATTAAAAGCAGCATAGATGCATAAAAAACATATGGTTCACCAATGTGACAGACGCTTACGCGTTTCGGACTAGAGGGTCCTTACTCATAGCTTAACATCTTACAAATAAACATGTACCTATATACACTTGCTGGCTGAAGTAAAGTGGGAGGGGAAAAAAAAAAAATGGGCGGAGGTCCACAATAGCAGGAAGGGAGGATTTTCTCCACCATACCATAAAGCATTGTATCTGAACATGGAGGAAATCACCAATTTAATTGTAAAACACTGGGCAAAACAGTCACTGAAAAAGACCTGGGTGTATGGGTGGACGACAAACTCACATTTAGTGGCCAGAGTCAAGCAGCTGCTGCAAAGGCAAATAAAATAATGGGATGCATTAAAAGAGGCATAGATGCTCATGAGGAGAACATAATTTTACCTCTATATAAGTCACTAGTGCGACCACACTTAGAATACTGTGTACAGTTCTGGTCTCCGGTGTATAAGAAAGACATAGCTGAACTGGAGCGGGTGCAGAGAAGAGCGACCAAGGTTATTAGGGAACTAGGGGGTCTGCAATACCAAGACAGGTTATTACACTTGGGGTTATTTAGTTTGGAGATTCGAAGGCTTAGGGGTGATCTTATTACAATGTATAAATATATGTGGGGACAATACAAAGACCTTTCTAATGATCTTTTTACTCTTAGACCTGTGACGGGGACAAGGGGGCATCCTCTACGTCTGGAGGAAAGAAGGTTTAAGCATACTCACAGACGCGGATTCTTTACTGTAAGAGCAGTGAGACTATGGAACTCTCTGCCATATGATGTTGTAATGAGTGATTCACTACTAAAATTTAAGAAGGGACTGGATGCCTTTCTTGAAAAGTATAATATTACAGGGTATATACACTAGTCTCCTTAATATTGCGTTGATCCAGGGAGCTAGTCTGATTGCCGTATGTGGAGTCGGGAAGGAAT
Source organism: Dendrobates tinctorius (assembly GCF_039654945.1). NCBI lineage: Eukaryota > Metazoa > Chordata > Amphibia > Anura > Dendrobatidae > Dendrobates > Dendrobates tinctorius. The sequence continues at coordinate 769,650 of NW_027361770.1, forward strand.
TTTTTTCCCCAATGTGAAGCTTACTGTTGCCACATGGGTTTTTTTTGCCTTCCTCTGGATCAACATGTTAGGGCAAGTTAGGATAGGATATGGGTTGAACTAGATGGACTTAAAGTCTCCCTTCAACCTTAATAACTATGTTACTATGTTACTATGTTACCACATCATCTTAATCATATATATATATAAAAGATCAGATTTTAAATTCATGCCTGCGGGATATCGTGTTTTTAACTTTAAAATCCACATTGCTTCTTTACGCTGCAATTCCTTTTTTCTATCACCTCCCCTCTTTGGGTTTGGGACAGTTGCTATTATATTAACCCTGCAAGTACTGACATCTCCTCCATGTACAGAAATGAAATGCTGAGAGGCTCCCGAGGGACTCCTTGTAGTTTTATTACATGAATCATAAAGATGTTCAGAAATCCTTTTGCGAAGAGAACGTGTGGTGTTACCCACATATTGAATACAGCATGTTTCACATGTTATTAAATAAATAACATATGTGGAACTACAGTTGGCAAACATATTTATAACATATTCATTTTTTGTAACTGTGGATTTAAATGTAGACGTATCATACATGTATTTACATAAACCGCATGATCTTATTCCACAACGATAGCTACCAGAGACAGATAACCAGCTTGAATTATTTTCTGATGAAAAACGCAAAGTGTGATCAATGGGGGACAAAATATTCGCAATTGTAGTTCCTTTTTTAGGAATAAAATTGCGGCCTTTATCCAATATAGTTCTCAAAGTTGGATCCACCCGTAAAATAGGTAGATTTGATTTAATGATTTCCGTTATTTGATTAAATTGATCACTATATTTAGTAATAAAACTGGTTTCTCCTGAAAATTACTAAATTTTGATTTTATTTCCAAATAATCATCTCTAGTAGGGATGGGCGAGTCTACTCGCTAGGACTCGTTACTCGGCGAATAGTAAGGGACTCGCTGGACTCGTTACTCGGCGAGTCTCCCAGTGATTACTCGCACAGTAACGAGTCCAATGCAAGTCAATGGAAATCCTAGTTTTGTCAGAGTTTTTTTTTCTCACTCGCTAGACTCGCTATATCACATCGCTGTCAACAGCGAGTCTGAGCGAGTCTGAGCGAGTCTGAGCGAGTCTACGATTCCGAGTCCTGTATACTGGATTCGGGACTCGCTTATACAGAATCTGTTATGTTCCTACAAGTTTCCAAGACAGCCTATGTCAACACACAGCGATTGTGAGCGAGTCTGAGCGAGTCTATGAATCCCGAGTCCTGTATACTGGATTCGGGACTCGCAAATATAGAATCTGTTATGTTCCTACAAAGCTTTCGAGACAGCCTAGCGTGTTAGGTCAGAAAACTTTTTTAGATGGACAAGCATGTTAGCCAATCATATTCAGTAATGTTGGTTGTGGCAGGACTATGATTGGCTTCTGTCCATCGTGATGCCTATGTCATGTATGAGAGGCGAGGCTGTATATAAGCCTTTTCCACCGCCATTTCCTCTACATTCCTGAGAGATCTGAGATAGAGCAGGGTGAGGTAGATGCTTGAGCAGATCATAGGGATTGTCAGTTAGTGTAGGGAAACTTCAAGATTCCTTATATTAAACCCAAACAGCTCTTCTGAGAGCTACCAGGAGGACAGAGGAGTACTGTGTAGACTGTAGGCAGGCAGGCAGGGAGGATCAAGCCTTACAGTGCAGTGCACAGTGCAGGGACTAGTGTGCAGCTTCACTGCTAGGTGTCAGCACACACACTTACCCCGCCAGCAAGTGACGCCTACAGCACCACCTAACTCCATCTCGGTGACTGTGCATTTGTCAACAATGTCACAAAAACCACAATTTCCCAAAAAAGAGGTTGCAAAGGGACGAGGTCGTGGCCGTAGCAGTGCAGGGAACATCACTTGAGCGATCTCCCTCCAGGCTGTAGTCCGCTGGATGTTATGCCCATAGGCAGGGTCAGTGGGGAGCCAAAGCAGGGGCCGAGCCTCCACCAGATCAATCAACTGCAGCGTGTTGACAGTGACACGGGCCATGATTGCTCTGTATTGCTCTGTGTGTGTGTGCGTATGTCAACTCGACTCGGATTATTTCCTGTTTGCTCAAAGCATGGTGTGTGCTAGAGAAAATCGCTTCCCTCGCCTCATCGGCGCTAAATAAGACAAACAAATGCGAGTTTGGACTCGGACACAGCAGCAACAAACTGTTGCGAGTGGGGTTTACAAATCGCCAATGCAAGCGCTTTCCGAGACACATCTGCGATTTGTAAATCGCACATTACTCGCTAAGACTCGCTTCCCCATTCATTAACATTGGACTCGCTAGACTCGCAACGAGTAGCGAGTCCCGGGCTCGGACTCGCTAGAGTCAAGCGATTCCGAGTAATTTAGGACTCGCCCATCACTAGTCTCTAGTTTTTCTTTCTGCTACAATTTTACCCCTATTAATTTGATGCTTGCGATAACCTCTAGTCTTTAATCGTTCGTCAATTACTTCACATTCCTGTCTGTAAAATGAATCAGTTGTGCAGCACCTCTTGGCACGCACAAATTCACCTACTGGGAGATTATTAATGACATGTTTGGGATGGTTGCTGCTAGCATGCAACAAGGAATTACCTGATTGCGGTTTTCTATATAAACATACTTCAACCCTAAAATCTGCTTCATTTCCAATCAACATCATGTCAAGAAAAGCAATTCGTTCCTTATTCATATGATATGTAAATTTTAGATTATGATTATTAGTATTAAGGAATGTTATAAATTCTTTTATATTATCTGGATCACCCTTCCATATTATTATCAGATCATCAATAAATCTTCCAAAAAATTCTATATGATCCATAAAAATATTTTCCTGACCATAAATTTTTTCTTCCTCACACCAAGTAACAAATATATTTGCAAGCGATGGGGAAAATTTTGCCCCCATCGCACATCCTTGTAATTGAAGGAACAAATTGTTTTTCCTTTTAAACATAAAATAGTTGTTTTTTAACAAAAATTCAGTTACAGATAAAATAAATTGCTGCAATTACACACTGTATTTAGTATATTTAAGCAACTGATCCTGAAGTGCACGAACAGCTAGATGATGAGGTATAGATGAATACAGTGTAGCAATATCTGCAGTAACCCATGTATAATTACTATTCCACTTAATGTTCTTCATTACACGTAACACATGTTTACTGTCCTTGATATAGCTGGGTGATCTTAATACTAGTGGTTGAAGTCGTGCATCCAACCAATCCCCCAAATTCTCCAATAATGACCCTATTCCAGATACAATAGGCCGCATAGGTGGGGGAAATACCCCCTTATGAACCTTGGGCAGGGCATGAAAAAGAGGAATTCTGGGGAAAGGTGGATTCATAAATTCCAATTGCTGACTAGTAAGAAAACCCATCAAATGTCCTTCTTCCAAAATTTTCATTAAAAGAACTCTTATCTCCTCTGTAGGATCTTTTATTAACGGCTTGTACACAACACTGTCTTGAAGCAGCTTGTGCACTTCTTGTTCATAAAGACCAGTATCCAGTATTGTAGTAGATCCACCTTTATCTGAATTTTTTATAACAACGTTAGAATTTTTCTTCAGTTCCTCCAATGCATTTTTTTGTTTTTTTGTTAAGTTTTTTTTATTGTTCTGATTTTTATTTTCCGATGCCAATTTAGTAAGTTCACTTTCCACCACTATTTGAAATTCCTCCATCACTGTGCTACGTGACTGCACTGGGTAATAAGTTGGATTGGGAACCCTGTTTCCAAACAGACGGTCATTTATGTCCAAAAAATTTTTTTCTTCTTCTGACATTTCATATAAATTTTTTAAAATAATCTGATCTGAAAAAGATTTTTCTGAATATTCATTCACAGGTGAAATCTCATCTTGGACAATATGAATAGAATCTTGTTCATCAAAAAAATGTTTCTTTATTGTTAAACCTCTGATAAATTTATTCATGTCCAGAATTGTATCAAAAAGATTAAACTGTCTATTTGGGACAAAACCCAGTCCTTTCTCCAGAACTTCCACCTGTGCATCTGATAAAATTGTGGCTGACAGGTTTAGAACTGTTTGTTCCTCTTTTGGTAGTGCCTGGTGTAGTAATTTCGTCTTACGATATTTTCGCCCTGCCCGCCTCTGTTTTTTCTTGATGACAATCCTTTGTTCTGTGAATCCAAGTTTTTTGTCAGGATAGAACTAGTAGTCGCTGCCTGTTCTTCTATGTCTACATCAGACTGATCAGTACACCCATCTGTATTATCAGTAGACGAAAAAATCACATGTCTTTGCGATTTATACCGCTTTCGAAAACTACTGTTCGGGGTATTATTTCTATTGAATGTTTTCTAACTGTAGACCACATTTTCATCATAATCTCTAATGTCTCTTAAATTTTTCTTGTTTCCTTTTTACAATGTCCCCTTCCAGCATATTCAAATTATCAAAGATCTTCTTTTTAGATTTGATATAATAATCCGTTTTCTCAAATTGTATTAATTCGGTTTCAATACCTTTGATTTTTTTATCCAAAACGGAAACTTTTTCTTCCTCATACTGGATAATAAGGGACATTAATTTTATGGAACAATCTGACAAAATGTTATTCCACTTGTCAGAAAATGAGACATCAAATAGAACTGTGGAGCGTTTATTCAATCTTAAACCTCTAGGGATCATTTCATGACCTATATAATTTTGCAAAGTGGTCAGATCCCACCACGTTTTTAATCAAATGATCATTTGTTTTTCCAATTCTGATATAGATTTTTCAATATTATCATGTTCTTTCAAATCCACTCTATTTGTTCTAGAAAAAACAGCAGCGGCCTTGTTAAGTCTATCCACATTTTTTATAGAAAAAAATTCTGAGTCTTTAAAGGACACTTCACCTTCAGCCATATTATATAAATAGTCTTTATCTTTAGAAAATGAACTATTCACTCCAGAGAAAATTATTATTGTAGATCAAATTCAGCTACTGGTTTATAGGAGCAAGACATAAACCGGCAAGTACACAAAGGAAAAAAAATTTTTGTCAGCTCACCAAACCGTAGCAAATGCGAAGTCTGGAGGAATGCAATCAATCCTGGGCGGTGCAGGGAACTTGGAATCAGGAAAATCTTGTAGGTAAACATGCGTTACGTGTAATGAAGAACATTAAGTGGAATAGTAATTATACATGGGTTACTGCAGATATTGCTACACTGTATTCATCTATACCTCATCATCTAGCTGTTCATGCACTTCAGGATCAGTTGCTTAAATATACTAAATACAGTGTGGAATTGCAGCAATTTATTTTATCTGTAACTGAATTTTTGTTAAAAAACAACTATTTTATGTTTAAAAGGAAAAACAATTTGTTCCTTCAATTACAAGGATGTGCGATGGGGGCAAAATTTTCCCCATCGCTTGCAAATATATTTGTTACTTGGTGTGAGGAAGAAAAAATTTATGGTCAGGAAAATATTTTTATGGATCATATAGAATTTTTTGGAAGATTTATTGATGATCTGATAATAATATGGAAGGGTGATCCAGATAATATAAAAGAATTTATAACATTCCTTAATACTAATAATCATAATCTAAAATTTACATATCATATGAATAAGGAACGAATTGCTTTTCTTGACATGATGTTGATTGGAAATGAAGCAGATTTTAGGGTTGAAGTATGTTTATATAGAAAACCGCAATCAGGTAATTCCTTGTTGCATGCTAGCAGCAACCATCCCAAACATGTCATTAATAATCTCCCAGTAGGTGAATTTGTGCGTGCCAAGAGGTGCTGCACAACTGATTCATTTTACAGACAGGAATGTGAAGTAATTGACGAACGATTAAAGACTAGAGGTTATCGCAAGCATCAAATTAATAGGGGTAAAATTGTAGCAGAAAGAAAAACTAGAGATGATTATTTGGAAATAAAATCAAAATTTAGTAATTTTCAGGAGAAACCAGTTTTTATTACTAAATATAGTGATCAATTTAATCAAATAACGGAAATCATTAAATCAAATCTACCTATTTTACGGGTGGATCCAACTTTGAGAACTATATTGGATAAAGGCTGCAATTTTATTCCTAAAAAAGGAACTATAATTGCGAATATTTTGTCCCCCAGTGATCACACTTTGCGTTTTTCATCAGAAAATAATTCAAGCTGGTTATCTGTCTCTGGTAGCTATCGTTGTGGAATAAGATCATGCGGTTTATGTAAATACATGTATAATACGTCTACATTTAAATCCACAGTTACAAAAAATGAATATGTTATAAATATGTTTGCCAACTGTAGTTCCACATATGTTATTTATTTAATAACATGTGAAACATGCTGTATTCAATATGTGGGCAACACCACACGTTCTCTTCGCAAAAGGATTTCTGAACATCTTTATGATTCATGTAATAAAACTACATGGAGGAGATGTCAGTACTTGCAGGGTTAATATAATAGAAACTGTCCCAAACCCAAAGAGGGGAGGTGATAGAAAAGAAGGAATTGCAGCGTAAAGAAGCAATGTGGATTTTAAAGTTAAAAACACGATATCCCGCAGGCATGAATTTAAAATCTGATCTTTTATATATATATATATATATATGATTAAGATGATGTGGTGATTTCCTCCATGTTCAGATTCAATGCTTTATGGTATGGTGGAGAAAATCCTCCCTTCCTGCTATTGTGGACCTCCGCCCATTTTTTTTTTTTTTTTTTCCCTCCCACTTTACTTCAGCCAGCAAGTGTATATAGGTACATGTTTATTTGTAAGATGTTAAGCTATGAGTAAGGACCCTCTAGTCCGAAACGCGTAAGCGTCTGTCACATTGGTGAACCATATGTTTTTTATGCATCTATTTATGCATCTATGTTATTTATGCATCTTTTAATCAATTTTTTTGGAATAAAGTCTTTTGATTTTAACCATCCTTTGGTCGAAGTTGCTGGAACATCTCCCTAGTATTGTGCCTACAAGATTTTCCGGAGTCCAAGTTCCCTGCACCGCCAAGGATTGATTGCATTCCTCCAGACTTCGCATTTGCTACGGTTTGGTGAGCTGACAAAAAATTTTATTTCCTTTGTGTACAGGGCTCCAGGCAGTACACGGGGGGGCCCAGGCAGCGCATAGGGCCCCAGGCAGTGCACAGGGGCCCCTGGCAGTGCACAGGGCCCCAGGCAGCACACGGGGAGCAGAAACAGCGAACAGAGTCCCAGGCAGCACACGGGGGCCCAAGGCAGCGCACAGGGGGCATAGACAGCGCGCAGTGTGGAGGAGACAGCGCGCAAGGGGGGAAGAGACAGTGTGCAGGGCCCCTGTGCGATGTCTCTGCCCCCTTTGCACTGTTTCTGCCCCCCTGTGCGCTATCTGGGACCCCCTGTATGCTGTTTGGGACCCCCTGTGCGATATCTGGGACCTCGTTCTTGAGTATATCACTCAATCCTGTGCGATGTCTGGGGCCCCTGTGTGATGTATGGGGCCCCTGTGCAATGTGCAGATGTCTGGGGCCCCTGTGTGATATCTGGGGCCCCTGTGTGCTGCCTGGGGCCCCGTGTGCTGCCTGGGGCCCCATTTTTGATGGTTCTCAAAAGCAAAAAAAATCAGATCTACAACAGCTGGGGTATATTCTGACCCAGAGGGGTTTAAAAATCTGGCCTAGGCCAATTTATACCCCGGGGTCTTGTTTGGCCTAGGCCATAATATACCTGAGATGTATTATGGCCCAGAGGGGTATAAACTGGCCTAGGCCAATTTATATCCCGGGGTATAGTTTGGCCTTGGCCAAAATATACCAGTGGTATAATCTGGCCTAGGCCACTTTCACCCTGGATATACAGTGCCTTGCGAAAGTATTCGGCTCCCTGGAACTTTTCAACCTTTTCCCACATATCATGCTTCAAACATAAAGATACCAAATGTAAATTTTTGGTGAAGAGTCAACAAGTGGAACACAATTTTGAAGTTGAACAAAATTTATTGGTTATTTTAAATTTTTGTGGCTATTCAAAAACTGAAAAGTGGGGCGTGCAATCTTATTCGGCCCCTTTAACTTAATCCTTTGTTGTGCCACCTTTTGCAAGTCGCTTGGGGTATGTCTCTATCAGTTTTGTACATTGAGAGACTGAAATTCTTGCCCATTCCTCCTTGACAAACAGCTCGAGCTCAGTGAGGTCTGATGCAGATCGTTTGCAAACAGCAGTTTTCAGTGCAGCAAACTCACTTCAGAAGTTCATTGTTGATCTCTGAATGATCCAATGTTGTCCTCAATGACTAATGATGATAAATATAATCCACCTGTGTGCAATCAAGTCTCCGTATAAATGCACCTGCTCTGTGATAGTTTCAGGGTTTTGTTTGAAGCACAGAGCATCATGAAGACCGAGGGACACAACAGGCAGGTCCGTGATACTGTTGTGGAGAAGTTTAAAGCTGGATTTGGATGCAAAATGATTTCCAAAACTTTAAACATCCCAAGGAGCACTGTGCAAGCGATCATATTGAAATGGAAGGAGTATCATACCACTGCAAATCTACCAAGACCCAGCTGTCCCTCTAAACTTTCATCTCAAACAAGGAGAAGACTGATCAGAGATACAGCCAACAGGCCCATGATCACTCTGGATGAATTGCAGAGATCTACAGCTGAGGTGGGACAGTATGTCTGTTAGGGTTGTGGATCGCACTAAATGTAAAATATAATAAAGTGCAATCGCAACCCGGAGTCCACCATGCAGAGATGGTAAACTGCTGCTCGGTAATGGCGGACACTAGCTGAACACCGGCGGATTAACCACTGACCCGGTATGCGTAGGAGCTAACTCTGTCACAGCACAGAGCCGCAGAAAGAGACACCAAAGCCTTTTACCTCACAGACTATGGCTTAGGGAACCGCTACTGCGGCGCCAGGGATTAACCGTAGAGAAACGCTGTGCCCTATTAGCACATGGTGCAGCCGACAGTTGTGTTACCGCACTGTGTGCTTACAGCGACGCCCTGGCGGATGCCACTAGCCAGCCTAAGCTTAACGCTGGAAAGCGCAGTAACTGCGCATGACACCGATGAGATGGACACTGCGGGGTATGCAATACAGAGGTGTCTCGTGTAGATGACACTCTCTGGTATAACGTGTGAAAGAAGCTGGAAGCACTGCGGCGCTATGCAGTGCCACCGCTCGGCACTGACTCAGGACTCTAAATCCTACCAACATGCGTATCAAAGGGAAGGTGTTTCATAATGAGTCATTCAGAGGTTCACAAGCATCCATCATCACACACATCACTACCAATTACTGTCTATACTAGCGCATGACCGAGCGGCCATGCGAACCTTTTATAGCAGCATCCTTCCGTGACCTTCCTGATGGTCCAATCCGAGCTGGAGAAGGACCCTGAGCATGTGACCTCCGATCTCCAATGAGAGATTGTCCCAGATCGAAAGGAGGACTTAGTCCCTGGAGTAGCTCCCTGCTGACCAGCATGCATTGCTATAGCTGGACCAGAGGTGGCAGCAGCAACCAAACCCACTGTGCTAGTCTGAGCAGAGTGCCGAGATCGACGAGTCTGCTATGCAGCCTCCTCTGCAGCCGGAGAGGAATGGGAGACCGCCGAAGGCAAGGCTTGGGATTCCTGCTGTGCAGCAACAGGAACCCAACGCCTAACAATGTCCATAGGACAACAATCAGTCGAACAGTGCACAAATCTGGCCTTTATGGAACAGTGGCAAGAATAAAGCCATTTCTCAAAGATATCCATGAAAAGTGTTGTTTAAAGTTTGAAAAAAGCTACCTGGGAGACACACCAAACATGTTAAAGAAGGTTCTCTGGTCAGATGAAGCCAAAATCAAACTTTTTGGCAACAATGCCAAACGATATGTTTGGCATAAAGGCAACACAGCTCATCACCCTGAACACACCATCCCCACTATCAAACATGGTGGTGGCAGAATCATGGTTTAGGCCTGCTTTTCTTCAGCAGCGACAGGGAAGATGGTTAAAATTGCTGGTAAGATGGATGGAGCCAAATACAGAACCATTCATGAAGAAAACCTGTTGGAGTCTGCAAAAGACCTGAGACTGGGATGGGGATTTGTCTTCCAACAAGACAATGATCCCAAACATAAAGCAAAATCTACAATGGAATGGTTCACAAACAAACATATCCAGGTGTTAGAATGGCCAAGTCAAAGTCCAGACCTGAATCCAATCGAGAATCTGTGGAAAGAGCTGAAAACTGCTGTTTGCAAACGATCTCCATCAGACCTCACTGAGCTCGAGCTGTTTGTCAAGGAAGAATGGGCAAGAATTTCAGTCTCTCAATGTACAAAACTGATAGAGACATACCCCAAGCGACTTGAGGTGGCACAACAAAGGATTAAGTTAAAGGGGCCGAATAATATAGCACACCCCACTTTTCAGTTTTTGAATTTCTACAAAAATTTAAAATAACCAATAAATTTCGTTCAACTTCACAATTGTGTTCCACTTGTTGTTGATTCTTCACCAAAAATTTACATTTGGTATCTTTATGTTTGAAGCATGATATGTGGGAAAAGGTTGAAAAGTTCCAGGGAGCCAAATACTTTCGCAAGGCACTGTATTCTGGGCGGGGGGTTAATCTGGCTTGTTACAGCGGGTCTCCTATACTTGTAATGCCCATACACTAAGTGTATGGGCTGACAAACATTTACCCCTGGGGGGTATAAATGAACATACTTGTTCTGCCCATTTATTCACAGAGGTCACCGGGGGTGACACGAAGATCACGGGGGGCACAGAGATCAGAGGGGGGAGCACAAAGATCACAGGGGGCACATAGCGGAGGGCACAGAGCTCACCAGGGGCTGGCACGAACATAACATGGGAGCACAAATTTCACAGGGGGTACATAGTAGGGGGGAACAGGGATCACAGGTGGCACATAGATCATAGGGGGCAGAAAGCTGGGAGCCACAGAGATCACAAGGGTGCATATAGCTGAGGGGCACATAGATCACAGGGGGCAGAGATTATATTGGGGCACATAACTGGGGGGCACAGAGATCACAGGGGGTAGATAGCTAAGGGGCACAGATTACCAGCAGAAAGTCACAGAAATCACCAGCAGACAGGCTCTGAGCTGCCGGCACAGAGATCGCTCTGGACTCTCTGGCAGCAGCTCCTCTTCCGGGAAAAGATGGGAGAGCATTGGGTGCTAACCCCGTCCACCCTGGTGCTAACCCCAGCGCTAACCCCGCCCACCCCGATAACGTCATCATTCATGTGCAAACAGCGTCCTGTAATCAATGCTGCAAGCACTTGTGGGTTAAAGGGTCCGCAGCTAGCAGGATACGGCTGCCACCCAAGCATTGCGGACTCCGAGGACCTACCTGCGGGCAGCATGAAAAGTCAACGTGAGCGGCATTTGGCCTGGGTTCCCCACCCCAGTTTAAAGGGCCGGCGCCCCACTTTGTATTACAGAGCCGCCAGACCACCGGGCATCTGCCCGGCCGGGCAGATTAGCAATCCGGGTCTGTAGTCCAGCCACATCACAGAATGGCAGATATGGTCGCCCAGCATGTTGTGTATGGCTGTGCCTGCTGAACAACCTAACACTGTTCGTCTGGTGCTGCCTGTACTAGACAGGAGGTGAGAAACATACCAGGTACGTGCTGTGTGGCTATGTGATGCATTATACTGTGTATTGTGACCCTAGTACAGTATGTAATGTAGGGGTCTGGATGCAACGAGCAGTGATCACAAGGCGGAAACAGCCGTGGGTTGATATAATGCTATATACAACAGTAACTTTTAAACAATTAGTATTTAGTAAGTATACAACTGAACAGTAGAGGGAATAACAACAGGTTTAGAATAAGCAAGAAGGTTTTTCACTACTTAATGTTAGTGTTTTTTTTCTCAAAGGTGGTGCACCCAGTGAGTTCTCACTCACTGGTAAGTCGCTAATCTCTTCCTGACGTAGTCTATTAAAGCTCATTTAGCCTCCCTTGCACCAACAGGTCCCCTACCAACCTGTAATCCTAGTCCCAGCTGACCCCAGGACCGTAAGTGAAAGCTTGAAGTGACGGCCCTGCTCTCTCGCACTGTTCCTCCGTTTATGTGAGGCATTATAAGCAAAAAAAAAAAAAAGAGAAAGTAGGATCGACCAGCTGGATATGGATAAAAAACTTCTCCTTTATTTCATATCGTTAAAATGAGTCCAGAAGGGTTAAGAACAAGAAGACATTCTGACACGTTTCTGGCCGAAGCCCTTAGTCATAGAAAATTCACATGGTGAGGCTCATTTCCCTTTTGTTTTTTGTTTTCTATGTGAGGCATTATACTGTGCATTGTGATGCTAGTCACTGCCCACGGACTTACAATGAGACAGGTTAGTCAAGATGTCCAGGGTTCATACCAAGAGGACTCGTAATAGATAAAAGGAAGAAACAAAAGCACAGTCAGGTAACAGTCCTGACTCTAATCTCTGTGGCATAGCGACTGGTCTTGTGATTGATGGGCAGTATGTATCACAGCGTTGGGTGGCCCTGTGATGGAAGCCTGGGCATATTTTGCTCAGCAGATCTACTGCTGAGGGTTTTTGCTATACATTGGGAGGATTCCAGGTGACTTGGAGAGATGGGGGGGTCCAGTCACCTACATACCCACCCAAGGGGTGTGTCTGAATACCCAAGATGAAGCCTGTATGTGATTGTGTGTTTGAGGACCTGCAGTGATGTCACGATCACCTGACTAGCCATGTGATAGGTACCTGGGAGTGGTTAAGGCTACCTAATGGAGCCTGTGTGTTTGGCACATGTGGCAGTGCTAGCTAGTCTGAGCCAGAGGAAGGAGGCCTGTGAGATACCTCCTGAGTGGACGGCCTGATAACCGTGAGTGATACTGACAGGGGTCAGTGAGAGATATTTGTGGGATACCTCTGAGGATAAGAGGCACCTGGGAACCTGTGTGACCGACACCAACAGGTAACGGACGGGGATCAGTGTTATACTGACCGGGGTCAGAAAGAGACTGTGTTTATGCTGTGTTTATTGGATACCTCTGAGGACAAGAGGCATACAGGATCCTACGTGGCCGACACTAACAGGTAACGGAGAGAAATTCGTGTTATGCTGACTGGGGTCAGTGAGAGACTGTATTTGTTCTATAGAACCGAATGTATAACGGACTGTGTACTGGCTGCTGTAGTGGTACTAAGATACTGAGGAGTGGTTTATGTTGTATTTAATAAACCAAATGGACTTTTTTTAACCCTAAGTGTCCCGGTATCTACCTCATGGACCAGCCAAGTGAGTACTCCTCATCCACTCATAGTGTGGGACGTTTCAACTCATTGACAGAAACTGGAGGAGGTGGAGATGAGGAAGACAAAACCGAAGGGACAAACTTCTTTAGCAGTGATCTGTGGAACACATCCAGGATGCAGAGAGATGGAGGGAGTTTTAATCTAAAGGCCACTGGATTAACTACCTCCAAAATATCATACAGGCCAATAAACCTAGGACCAAAATTCACTGATGACGCTTTCAACTTAATTGGATGTCATCAAAAATATTATTACCTATTTTGAAAATGGGACCTGTTGAATGTTTCCTATTGGTCTTCCATTTCTGGCAAAGTTGAGCCACCCCAAAATTCTTTTAAACCTCCCTACAGACATCCCCAAATTTCTGTATAGCAACCTCTACTCCAGGACACCCAGAACTCATCCTAGAGAATTCATCAGAATAGGGAAAAAAACATAATTCCATAAAAAGCAAGGTTCTAGTGGACTGGTTAACCCTACTGTTAAAAGCGAACTCAGCCATAGGTAAGAACGAAGACCAATCCGACTGCTGAGCCATATCAAAACATCCTAAAATTTGTTCCAACAACTGATTAGTCCTTTCTGTCTGACTGTTGGTTTCAGGGTGTTAAGCAGAGGAAAATGACAAATCAATCCCCAATTTCTTACAAAATGCTCTTCAGCACTTGCACCCCCCTATCAGATACAATGTTCACAGGGATTCCATGCAATCTCACCACATGATTGATAAACAACCTGGAAAGTATTTCAAAATTCAGTAACACTGATAAAGGAACAAAATGTGCTGAGTACTGAATCAGTCAACTACCACCCTGTGAAGAAACAAGATTGAATCTTAATTTCCCAGACAACCATGTTTTTGCAAACCAAGAAGAATTGACTTTTTATCTGTGTATTGGGTTGTGGATTTAAGTGTTTATGTCTGATGGGTCAAGAAGACAGACTTGCATACCATTTAACATACTGTGTAAGTCTGTAATAGTGACTTGTACATAGTGTTTGTTTATCTTTTCTTATTGTATGCTGATATGCTAATTGTGTATTGCATTCTATAACCAGTTTGTTGACTTCAAAGTTAGATGTGGAAAGGCTATGAGGGTGGACTGAATTACACTGGGTAAATCTAAAAATAGATCACCTACCTCGGGTATAAAAGAGACTTCTTTTCTTCTGGTTGGCGTCACTCTTCAGGATCTCAGCTCGGGATACTTCGGACTCGGCTGAAAGAACACAGGACTGCTCTCAGTTATCTCCCTACGCTTGTCGTTACCTCTTCTCTGTGTGCATATCACAGGTGGAGTAGCGACCCTGAGAGCTCGTACATAACATCTACCATTATCCTGGCGAGTCAGCGGAAGGGAAGGGTGTGACCCTGTAATGTGCACCATCTTGGGGCAATTGTTGAGATTGTTCTGTTTGCTATTTGGTGTTGTGGTTCAATAAAGTATTGCCACACTATTTTACCCTAACCCTGTGTTGTCTGTGTAGTGTATTGCCCACCGGGAGATAGAGCGAGTGTTCAGTGGTTTGAGCCCTGGTCCATGCAGTTTTGCTAAAGGCAGCCGGGCCAACAGTCGAGAGCACCCACTGACCCCGTTTCTCCACAACCCAAATAACCATCTTCACTCTAGGAAATGGCAAATCTGTAATGAAATCAATTGACAAATGAGTCCACAGTCTTTCTGGAATTGGCAATGGAGTCACTTTCCTGGCCGGTCAGTTATAACAGACTTGGATACAAAATCTTTATCATAAAGAATGGATGGCCACCAAAACAATCTAGCAATAGCTTTTTGCATATCTGTGCCCCAGGAAAACCATTCTAAGAATAAAGAAAACCAGGCGCACCACCATATTAAAACAATTAGGAAAAATAGGGAGGTGCAACATCAGTAGTAAGAATATCCAATGGGAAAAAAGGGAAGAAGAAAAGTGTAATGTATAATAATTAGGTCTGTCTCTTTAAGCAAGCCAAACTTATGGGACTTGGAGGGTGGAGACAAGAGGGATGAGAAGGGAAGTTTCAGTTTCACTTCTGGTAGCATGGGAATGCAACTGTTATGCTGTGTGCTGGAGGACGAAGAATAAAACATATCTAAAGTTTAATACCTTGAATTCTTCATAACGTGTGGATATTACAACTGGCGACGAGGATGGGATATAATCACCTACTGTTGTGAGTACGGACTCTATTTTACCGCTTCACACGCCAGCACCACTGAGAGACTCTATCATGGCTGACTACTTGCACACATTCCCACAGTTTGATATGACTGATGTCATTAATCTCTCCCATAACTGGAGAAAATGGCTAAACAGATTTGAGAATTTCCTAGAAGCCATGGACATAAAGGAGGAGAAAAGAAAGAGAGCTTTGCTCCTGCATTGTGCAGGCACAGAAGTCTATGACATATACAGTACGTTACCTGCAGCAGAAACAGACACATACAGCAACTGCACTAAAGCTCTCACTGGCTACTTCAACCCCAAACAGAACATCAGATATGAAAGATATAAATTCAGGATTACCAAGCAGCTTCCAGAAGAGTCCATAGACACTTATGTCACACGGCTGAAAGAGTTAGCACATGGATGTGCCTTTACAGATGTAGATGATGAAATCCTAACTCAAATAATTGTCACCTGCTCGTCTAATAACCTAAGGCGTAAGGCTCTGCAGCAGGATATCTCTCTACATGATTTGCTCAAAATGGCCCGTGCTATAGAAATAGCAGATCATCAGGCTACCGTAATGGAGAATGGGGATAAATTACATGTGCATAATCTCAAACAGAAAAATTTACCAGACAAACAAGCCCAGAAACAGAAGAAATGTTATAGATGTGGACAGGATTTCCCTCACCACCAGAACAAATGTCCAGCTATGGGACAAACCTGCAGTAAATGTGGAAAAGGGAATCATTTTGCAGCTGTTTGCAAATCAGCGCACTACAAGCCTCCGCTGCCTATGACAAAATCTGCAGATGTAAAAGTGATAAATCAGGACACAGAAGAAATGTCTGCGACTAAGAACTATGTGTTCACTACCTCTGTCACTGGTTCAGTACAGTCTCCCTGTGTTACACTCTCAATCTGCAACACTGACATTACTTTTACAATAGATACAGGAGCTTAAGTGGATATCATAGATGGCACTACATATGAACAATTGAAAACAAGGCCAGTCTTACAACAAGTGCAGACTAAAACACCTCTAGCTATAATGGGACAATTTGATGCTGAAATTAGATATAAAGAAAACAGGCAGAAAACCACTTTCCACACATTACAAGGATCGGGAGGCTGTCTTCTCAGCTATCACACTGCCTTGGAGCTAGGGCTCATCCAGATTATTCATACTATAACTGACCCTGCGGATATGGATGTACAAACTATGGTGAACAGCTTTCCCTCCCTATTTAGTGGTTTGGGAAAACTAAAGGACTCTCAAGTACACCTTCATGTGGATGACAATGTTCGTCCAGTAGCCCAGCCTCACAGGCGTATTCCATTTCACCTGAGACAGAAGGTAGAAAAGGAACTCCAATTGCTCATGGATGAGGACGTTATTGAAACTGTTACTGGTCCCACTCCGTGGGTCTCTCCACTTGTGGTAGTTCCAAAACCAAAGACTCCTGATCAAGTGAGACTGTGTGTTGACATGCGCCTGCCCAACACCGCTATCCAGAGGGAAAGACATATCTCACCTACGATTGATGACATTATTCATTTATTAAATGGAGCCACCGTCTTTTCAAAGCTCGACCTCAATAAGGGATATCATCAATTAGAACTGAGTCCAGAGTCCCGATATTTGACCACATTTTCCACCCATGTGGGCCTCAGAAGATACAAAAGATTGACCTTTGGAGTCTGCTCAGCAGCAGAAATTTTTCAGGATGCAATAAGGAGTGTCATTCAACACATCCCAAATGCCTTTAATTACAGTGATGACATATTGGTTTTTGGTAAAACTCAAGCTGAGCATAATCGTGCTCTATATGCTATCTTCGAATGCCTGCTTTCTGCTGGACTCACTTTAAACAAAGAGAAGTGCGAGCTTGACAAGGGTTCATTAGAATTCTATGGTCACATCTTCTCGGCAAAAGGAGTACAACCAGACCCCAAGAAAGTGGAAGCTATCAGAACAGCCTCAATTCCACAGGATGCCAGTGAAGTGCGTTCTTTCCTTGGAATGGCAAGTTACTGTGCTAGATATATTCCGAATTTTTCAACAATCAGCAATCCACTACGGGAATTTACAAAACAAAGTTGTATTTTTCAATGGTCTCAAGGCTGTCAGGCCTCTTTTGAAACAATTAAAAATGAACTCTGCTCGACAACCACTATGGCTTATTTTGATCCAGCTCTTAGAACTGAACTGATTGTGGACGCTAGTCCCGTGGGACTGGGTGCTATTCTAGCGCAGTACAAGGATAACAATCAAAATCCTCACATCATTTCTTATGCAAGTAAGAGCTTAACAAACACTGAAAGAAAATATTCTCAACCTGAAAAAGAAAGCTTGGCAGTTGTCTGGGGATGTGAACACTTTCACTTATTTCTCTATGGAGCTCCCTTCACCATTGTCACAGATCATCAAGCACTTCTTACAATTTTTGGAAATCCCAGAGCTAAAATGCCTGCACGAATTGAACGATGGGGCCTACGTCTACAGGACTACAACTATAAAATTGTTCACAAACCTGGAAAATACAGCAATCCGGCTGATTATCTTTCAAGACATCCTACTAATGATGATATACCTGTGCATTCCTCCATTGAAGAATACCTACGTTTTGTTACAGATCATGCCGTGCCAAAAGCACTTTCTCTTGATCAATTTATAAATGAAACAACAAAAGACAAGACACTCTGTGCCCTAATACAAATCATCCAATATCGAAGGTGGCATGAAATTCAAAAAGAAAAATTTCCTGATTCTGAGATCGATCTGAAAGAGTTAAAACTATTCTCAAACGTACGTGAGGAATTATCAGTCACTGAAGAACACCTCATTCTTCGAGGTACCAAACTAGTTGTACCCAAGACTTTGCGTAACTTAGTCATACAGATAGCACATGAAGGTCATTTAGGAATTGTTGGCACAAAGAAGTTACTCAGAGAGAAAGTGTGGTTCCCAAATATGGATCACTTGGTGGAAGAAAAGATTAGACGCTGTTCTACTTGTCAATTAATCAGTCCATCATCAAACTTAGGGCCATTACAAATGTCTCCGTTACCCACTGCTGTCTGGGAGGAAGTGGCAGTTGATATATATGGACCATTGCCAAATGGCCAATACATTCTCGTAACAATTGATGAATATTCTCGATACCCTGTCATTTCATTTATCTCTTCAACATCTGCTAATAATGTCATACCAGAGCTGGACGACATTTTCTCGGCATATGGTATTCCAAGAGTGGTTAAAACAGACAATGGACCTCCATTCAATGGACATGTGTTTACACAATTTTCTGAATACTTGGGATTCAATCACAGGAAAATCACACCTTGCTGGCCGCAAGCCAATGGAATTGTGGAACGTTTTATGCGCACTCTGGGGAAACGTATCAAGGCAGCGAGTCTGGAGCACATCCCACTGAAACAGTCATTATACAAATTCATGCGTAATTACCGCAATACGCCACACTCCACTACTAATGCTGCTCCAGCTCATTTAATGTTCAGCAGAACCCTGCGTATACGTCTCCCTGATGTGACCAGCCATCCCCGACCGAGTGACTCCTCAGTGAGATCCACAGATTTCTCCAACAAACAAGCCATGAAACGTTATGCAGACAGAAGGCGAAGGACACAGTCAAGTGCCATCGAAAGAGGGGATGTCGTGGTGGTACGTCAAAGACCAATCAACAAGACCTCACCTGTATATGGTCCTGCAAAATATTATGTTACCAAAAGGAAAGGCAGCATGATCACAGCTGAACGAGATGGACACTCCATAACGCGAAATTCTTCATATTTTAAAGTCATACCGCAGAATGATGACAATGAACTCTCTTTGGTGGAAGATTTGGTATCCGATGGTGGAGAGGACCAACAAGAGGTAGCTGGTCCATCAACAATGAACCCTCTCAATGAGCCCAGACGTTATCCTACACGAGAGAGAAGAGCTCCATCGAGGCTTATTGAAGAAGTGTAATTACAGTTTTGTTTGTTTTATTTTTTTTTTTTTGTTGTTTGTTTCTCTGGTTTTAGAATTGAACAAATAAGACAAAACGGACATATGATTTCTTTGGACATTCTCATGTTGTTGCATTTATCAGTAATATAGATTATTTATAAAAAAAAAAAAAAAAAAAAAGGGATGATGTAATGTATAATAATTAGATCTGTCTCTTTAAGCAAGCCAGACTTATGGGACTTGGAGGGTGGAGACAAGAGGGATGAGAAGGGAAGTTTCAGTTTCACTTCTGGTAGCATGGGAATGCAACTGTTATGCTGTGTGCTGGAGGACGAAGAATAAAACATATCTAAAGTTTAATACCTTGAATTCTTCATAACGTGTGGATATTACAAAAAGCACTACTGTAAAATGCGCACACTACACCCAAAAATGTTTTCCTAATTGTTTTATTATGGTGGTGCGCCTGGTTTTCTTTATTCTTAGATATATTGCTTTTTGGCCCACTCCTTAGTTGGGGGCCCTTTCTCTCTGGGCTGCACACGTCCTATTGTGAATGGTTTTTCTGACCTATTTTGCATAAACGATATTGTTTGTTTTTGTGTTTCTTATTACTTTATTTATTGTTTATATTGTCAGCTCCCCATTGTGGGTGGCATTTATGACTTAAGATGGACTGGGATACAGGGAAGCAGCATGGCGGGCACAGTCTTCTAGTATTTTTTCGTCTTCTGATTCTACTACACCAAATTCAGATTTTTTACGGCTAACCTTAGAATTGACTGCAGCTCATAAATTAGATTGTGGTGGAATATTCGCTCTCTAGAGGAGTATATCAAATCAAATATTATACCACGGGGCCTCAGAGTCCCTATTTGCCCTGCTTGGGAACCGTCCCCTACTTTCCGTACCACATGGGAACAGGGGCTTTTATGCTGTTCTCATTTAATTGTGAACATGCTTCTTGAACATGACAGAGTTACTCTCTACTACTAAAACCAAAATTAAGGATCTGAAAGCTAAGTTAGCTGCATTTGTTGACAGCACACAGGTACAACCTTTTAAAGCAAGAGTCAAGGACATGCTTGATAATTATGACCGGGATGTCACACAAAAGAAAAAATCCAAATTTCACAGGGATTGTATAGATTTTGAATTACAACAGGCCTTTCATTGGAAACATCAGGGCAATAAGAGATCTGTATTCCAGCCACACAAAACCTTGGAGGGGGTGACTTGACTGAACCAACATGAAGAGTGGACTGTACATCAGGCAATGATTTTTTTATCCTCGGCCGAGAGCAAGCCCGACACCAGAACAGAAGGGGTGCAGGTGCATGCCAAACGTTCATGAGGACCACCCGATACAGGGGACGCAGACCACCATTTCACAATCAGTACAGGAATTATCGCAAATAGTTGTTTCATCTACCCCGGGGGGAGTACCATCTGAATCACAAGTACAGGATGGTGCCTTGCACATTATCAATCTTTCTGATTATCAACTTATGCCAATTGAAACATCTGTCCTTCAAAGGGGTTTAACCTTTTCTCCGGTACAGGCTGTTCACAAATTTACCTTGGTAAAGGACTTGTATCTCTTTTGCAGACATTTTGTCCTTCAAGTACTACATAATAAGCCACGAATGATAGACAACCTTGATCAAACAGACTGACAAGATTTTCAGGATCTATTGGACCTTCTGCAAGAGGATGCCAATGATTTGCGTAAGAGTCGTTTTCACTACAGGAATAAGTCCACTATGGCTCCATCATTTTCATTGTTACCAGCCATCAGGGTATTTTTTGAATTGGTCAAAAAGGATTTTCTTTGCCTACCCTCCCATTCCCAGCAGTCAAATAATCTCAATGCTAGGGAAAGAAAAGCCCTTGTTGGCCTCACATCTAAAAATACATTCCTAATCAAGGAGGCTGACAAGGGAGGTAATGTGATCTTGTGGCCACATACATTATATTTGGAGGAGGCTTTATCGCCAATTGGGCCACAGCAGGTTCTATAGAAAATTGCCGTTTGATCCAACGGTACCCTTTTCGGCTAAATTTAGGAGACTATTGGATAAAACCAGGGATCTGGGGATTATCAATAAACAAGAAATGGAATTCTTATGAGTTGAACATTCCATCACGTCAACCTTTTATATGCTACCGAAGGTCCACAAAAATCTTACAAAGCCACCTGGTCGCCCTATTGTGGCCAGTATAGGCAGTCTATGTGAAAAAGCATCCATCTATGTGGACCATTTTCTACAACCAATAGTTAGGGATCTACCTTCCTTTGTGCAGGACACTTCCCACTTCATTAGAATTTATCGAGAGATGGATCTGCCTTCTGGGGCATTGTTGGTAACTTACGATGTCGAATCTTTATATTCGAACATCGACCATGAAGATGGCATCACTGCTGTCCTCTACTTTTTTAATCAGGTTTCTCATTCAGATAGAATGCATGACTCTTTAATCATAGATCTGCTAGATTTTATTTTGAAACACATCTATTTCATATTTGACAGATTGTTCTATCTCCAGACATGGGGAGTTGCCATGGCGGCCAGGAGTGCCCCGTCTCTCATTAACCTCTTTATAGGTTGGTGGGAGGCCACCTTGGTTTACCCATCCAGTTGGTTCATGGATAAAGTGCGATATTGGTGCTTTATTGACAACATTTTCTTTGTTTGGTTGGAAATGCAAGAAGAGTGTCTAATGTTTATTGAATTTCTCAACATAAATACACATAATATCATTCTGACCCATTCTATGTCTTTTCTCTCAGTGACCTTTTTGGATCTTATGGTCTCTATTGACATTGGTGCTATATCTACCAAGCTGTTCCAGAAACCTACTGCTACCAACAGCCTGCTTGATTACCGGAGCTTTCACCCATTTCATACTAGGGATGGGGTACCCATTGGACAGTTTTTAAGAACGAGAAGAATCTGTACTGTACCACGGCTACTGCTAGTTGTTGTGGATAGGTTCAGGGGTCTGCAATCCGATAGCTGCCAACCTCTCTGGTTTTTTCTGGACTCAGCTAGTATTTTGTTTTTTTTCCTCCTTCGGTGACTCATCATAACAGAATCAGCAGCCCCACCCAGTCATCATCTAGCTGCCCAGGTGTTTGGTAATCAGCCTCACTACCTTCCTTCATCAGAGGAGGGAGTTCATCAGACCTCAATGGTGAAGGGAAAAATGAACTCACAACAGAGATTCTTCGAAGACACTGGGGCATTCTGACCACAGACTTCCAGACGTCTGGTATTGTTAGTGAGCAGCCCCGTCATACAGCTAGAAGAGCCCCTAATCTTAGGGATCTACTCACTGGGAGCCACTCTACCAGACAGACTGTTAGACTGAATCGAGGGATTACTCTTAGGGGATCTTTTGCCTGTGGTGACTGTACAATCTGCCCCCACATGCACCCGATTAGAGATACTTTCATTAACCCTAGAGATGGCACTAGTTTTAAGTTGAAAACTTACTTTAACTGTAAAACTAGTTGCATAGTTTAAGCTTTGATCTGTCCTTGTCAACAGGTCTATGTAGGTCAGACGTCCCAGGAGTTACGACGCAGAATTCAAAAAGACTTCTCTACTATTAACTTGGCCCCTTCGGATTAATTGAAGGGCAGGATTTTGACCTTGGTGGCGGCTCATTTTCTTGCCCATCACTCTGGTAAGATTACCAACACGAGGGTGGTGGGATTGGAATGGACTTTGATCTCTAACAGGGGGGTTCCCCCAAAAAACATTTGCTGCAGGCTGAGTCACGTTGGATTTTTAATCTGGGTTCTACCTTTCCAACAGGGCTTAATGAGGAGTTATTGTTTACAGGATTTTGGGTTAATTTTTATATTAGTCTTGCTTTAACTTCCTTTCTTATAATTTTCCTTTTATACCTTCTCACAGAGATGGCGCTTCTTGGGATATATACACATCCAGTGATTGACTCGTTTAAACGTGCGATGTCCATCCAAGTCAAGTTCCGGGTTATCGTGGAGGACTTGCATATTCCTCAATATTTGGGTACTATGCCGAGTGGGGTAGGTATTCATCTAACAGAATAAACGGCGTATATTGTTGCTGTATGCCATCTGATTGGTCATGATGGCTTGGATTTCTGTTTTCCATGACTGTCTTCAGCCACTCTTATTTCTATCTGCAATAGAGCTGGAGTATATTCTGGTCAATTGTGTCCTTAGGGCTATTTTCATTAGGCCCTGTGGCATTTTCGGTAGGGCTTGCTGGGGGTTTGGAGTCTTATGGCTCATGAGGTTCTAGCTTTTTGGGTGTTCCTGAGTGGAACTCCCTTAATTCTGGTATTTGTCATTACAACTCATATTATGGGTGTTACCACTCGCTTTGGTCGGGTCTATAGATTTATGACCTTTGGCATATGTCTTCAGGAGTTTTCTATCTATTGGTTTTTAATCCAAATGTGATGCTATCCGCTCTTTTGAGGTTTGGCGCACAAGTCTAATATTTAATACCTTACTTTTAGTGTCAATAAAGATTACTCAATTGCTTGACTGGCTATATTTATTTAGATGTCATATTATTGTGTGTTTTTTTCATATACTTATATTTATTTTGTCACTGCTTTAGGTTCCCATATCACTGTTGTGTTATTTTTCTATGCCTGCATTTCATGTCCCTGCTTTTGTCCAGCCCATTTCTTCAGTCTCCCGGGAGCCGCTCCTTGCAATGCGTTCCAGCGCTCGCACACTGTGCAGCATTTCGCGCATGCGCATTATCCTTTTTGGCTGAGACGTCGGTCCGTAGTTTCAGAATTCTTCGGCTTAGCCTTGCTTCAGCCGTGGGTTGCTGACGCACACTGGAGGGCTATTACAAATGATTTTTCAGGTATTTATGCTTTATTGCCACAATAGTGGTACTTCCCTTGATGAAGCCATACATGTTACGGCTATACACGTGGGGCTACGTTCGTGGGCTTCCACCCATGGCCCTGCTCTCTTGATCTGCCTTGTGACATCGGCGGTCGTGCCCGCCGATGCCCCTTTAGCGACGGCGCCCGCCGCAGCTTCCTCTCACCTGCGCCCTCCGGTTCGCGCGTTCCTCCGCGCTGCTTGCCGCTCTGCTGCGGGTGACCGCGGCGGCCTTAGGCCGCGCACGCGCGTTCCCCCGGCCTCTTCCGTTGGCAGGGGGCGTCGCTAGGGGAGGGTCTGTAGGGCGCACTTCCGGTCTCCGCATATATCAGGCGTCCGCTCTATTCTGAGGGCGCCTGATGATTGTTTGTGACTCGCAGCACCCATCGGCCCTACCTTCTTCTGTGTACCCTGCCTACCCTTGCTGTTCCTTTGTCTGCCCTGTTCCTGGTCCGTGTCTGTCTGCCTGTCTCCTTCCTGTGGTCCTCGCTGTACCTTTCCTGTGGGCTTCCAGCCTTTTCCTACTGGCCTCCACTTCGCTACTCCTGCTCTGTCTGCCAGTCCTCCGAGTCATCCCTGCTGGCTCCGGCTGTCGCGGTTCCGCCCCCTGCGGTCTTGCCCCTAACGATCCCTGTATAGGGGTCGGTCTTCACCAGGTGTGCTCGGCCCAGGGGCTCCGGATCCGCGATCCAGAGGGTCCACTCTTGGACGTAATAGCCAGAGGCGTCACAGTATCATCAGGCCATGGATCCCGCCGGTGCCGCAGCCGCCACACAAAAGGAATTGCTGTTCCTTCGTGAAAATCAGAACCGGATAATGTCCTTTATGAAGTCTATGGACACCCGGTTGTCCGCCCTGCAGACCTCTGACCCCGGGCACGCTCCTCTCTTAGTCAGCCTTCAACAGGAGCTCGCGCAGCAGCGCGACGCCCAATCCCACATCTTGGGTTACATGGCATCCGTGGATGACCGATTGCTGGCCCTGCAATCCTCTGCTGCCGCTGCAACTTCCTCCCCGGATGTAGCCCCTACTCCGGCTCCCCGTCTGGGTAAACCCCCCAGGTACGGCGGAGATCCCAAGTTATGCCGGGGTTTTTTAAATCAATGCAGGCTACATTTTGAGCTTGCCCCCCTTCAGTATCCTACTGACCGCGCCAAGGTGGCATTCGTTGTGTCCCATCTTGAGGGTGAGGCCCTGTCCTGGGTGAACCCCTTGTGGGAAAGAGATGACCCCGTAGTGCTAAATTTACAGACCTTCTTAGAAACCTTTCGCAAGGTATTCGATGAACCGGGCCGCTTAGCATCCTCCACTGAGGCCCTTTTTAACCTCCGCCAGGGTTCCCTCACAGTGGGGCAATACGCCATCCGCTTCCGGACCCTCTCTTCTGAGTTAGGGTGGAACAATGAGGCTCTAGTGGGAGCCTTTTGGAGAGGCCTCTCCAGCAAGATCAAGGATGAGCTTGCCGGGCGAGACACCCCCACCACTCTGGAGGACCTTATTTCGCTGGCCACTCGCATAGACCTACGCTTTCAGGAGCGCGCTAGAGAGGCAGTCGGAGAGAGAAGGTCCTTTAGGTTGTATCAGGCTCCTGTCCCCCGTTTCCCTGTATCTCCTGTTAGCGCCGCTCCTGAACCTATGCAGGTTGATCGGGTCAGACTGTCCGAGCAACGCCGCAGGGAGAGAATGACCAAGGGCCTCTGCCTGTACTGTGGAGGGGCCAACCATTTTGTGCGTTCCTGTCCAGAGAAGCCAGAGAGGTCGGGAAATGCCTCCACCTAGGTCAGGTAAGAGAGGACCCCCTAGGTGATCAAAATTCCTCTCTTCCCCTTACTCTTTCAGCTTTGCTAATTACAGGTCGGGGGCGTGGGTCTGTGGAGGCGTATGTGGACTCGGGTGCTGCCGGTAATTTCATCCGCCAGGAGGAGGTTGACAAACTCCAGATTCCGGTGTTGGTATTGAAGAACCCTCGCGCTATTTCCTCCGTTGATGGTAAACCTTTACCCGGACTCATCACCATGATTACCGTCGAAGTAGATCTTCAAATCGGAGCTCTCCACCTCGAAAAGATAGCCTTTTATGTCCTGCCACAATTAGCCCATGCGGTTCTCCTAGGACTGCCCTGGCTCAGACGGCACGAACCTGTGATTGACTGGCGCTCTGGGGAAGTTCTCCGTTGGGGGCACTCCTGCCAGGAGCACTGCCTACGGGCCCTCACGCGTCCTCGTCCATGCTCGAAGCCTGCCGACCTCCCGGGCTTACCCGCACCCTATCACACGTTTGCCGACGTGTTCAGCAAGAAGGAGGCGGATTCCTTACCCCCTCATCGCTCCTATGACTGCCCTATCGACCTAGTTCCTGGTGCCACTCCTCCCAGAGGGAGAACATATCCTTTGTCCCCAGCAGAGACCTCGGCTATGTCGGAATATATACAGGAAAATCTGGCCAAGGGGTTCATCCGAAAGTCCTCGTCCCCTGCGGGCGCAGGTTTCTTCTTCGTCCGGAAGAAAGATGGGTCCCTGCGACCCTGTATTGACTACCGGGGCCTGAACAACATCACGGTCAAAAACCGGTACCCGCTCCCGCTGATTCCTGAACTCTTCGACCGCCTGAGGGGGGCCAGAATCTTCACGAAGTTGGATCTGCGGGGAGCTTACAACTTAATCCGAATCCGAGCGGGGGACGAGTGGAAGACGGCCTTCAATACCCGGGACGGCCATTATGAATACTTGGTCATGCCGTTCGGTCTCTGCAATGCTCCAGCGGTGTTTCAGGAATTCGTAAATGAGGTGTTCCGAGACCTACTCTATTCCTGCGTGGTGGTGTATTTGGACGATATCCTCGTTTTCTCGACCGACCTCTCCTCCCACCGGAGAAGTGTACGCATGGTCCTGCAGCGCCTTCGAGAAAATCGTCTTTACGCCAAGATCGAGAAGTGCCTCTTCGAGCAAACAGCGTTACCCTTCTTGGGGTACATCATCACGGATTCCGGTCTTAAGATGGATCCGGACAAGCTGTCCGCGGTACTCCAGTGGCCTCGTCCGGTTGGCATAAAGGCCATCCAGCGTTTCCTCGGCTTCGCTAATTATTACCGGCAGTTTATACCCCACTTCTCTACAGTCACCAAGCCCATTACGGTCCTGACCCGTAAGGGGACGAAGCCTAACGTCTGGCCCTCTGAAGCCGAGGACGCCTTTCTTGCCCTGAAACGCTCGTTTGCTTCTGCTCCGATTTTACACCGTCCAGTGGCCAGTAGGCCCTTCATTCTGGAGGTTGATGCCTCCTCCACTGGAGCTGGGGCGGTTCTCTCCCAACAGGCTCCATCTGGACGTCTTGTCCCCTGCGGGTTCTTCTCCAAAACCTTTTCTCCGGCGGAGTGCAACTACTCCATTGGGGACCGGGAATTATTGGCCATTAAAATGGCGCTGGAGGAATGGCGATATCTGCTCGAGGGGGCAGTGCACCCCTTTACTATCTTCACGGACCACAAGAACCTGGCCTACCTGCAATCTGCCCAGAGACTCAACTCCAGACAAGCCAGGTGGGCTCTGTACTTTTCCCGTTTTGAGTTCAAGCTCCACTTCCGGCCCGGCAGTAAGAACATCAAAGCCGATGCGCTTTCCAGGTCTTTGCAGCCTCCGGAGAGGGAGGAGGATCCATCATATATCATCGAGCCGGCTAAAGTTATCTCCGTGGCCCCCGTGAGTTTCTCTAACCCTCCGCCTGGCAAGACCTTCGTCCCTCCAAACAAACGCCTGGAAGTACTGCGCTGGGGACATTCTTCCAAGGTTGCTGGGCACGTTGGGATTAAGAAGACTCTTTTGCTTCTTTCCCGGTATTACTGGTGGCCCTCTCTCCACCAGGATGCTAAGGACTTTGTAGCCTCCTGCAGGTCTTGTGCTCAGAACAAGGTTCCAAGGACTCTCCCCTCCGGCCTCCTTCATCCGTTGCCTGTCCCAGAGGCTCCTTGGCAGCAAATCGCCATGGATTTCGTGACTGATCTCCCTCGCTCGGCTGGGTGTACTACCATCTTAGTCGTCGCTGACCGCTTTTCCAAGATGGCCCACTTTATTCCCTTGGTCGGACTGCCATCTGCCCCAAAGTTGGCCGAAATCTTTATCCACCACGTGTTCAGGCTACATGGCCTCCCTCTGCGAATCGTGACCGATCGAGGGGTCCAGTTTACTTCCCGATTCTGGAGGGCCCTCTGTCGGCTCCTGGGCACGTCTCTCGACTTCTCTTCAGCGTATCATCCTCAAACCAACGGCCAAGTGGAACGGATTAACCAAATTCTGACCACCTACCTACGCCACTTTTCTAACGCCCATCAGGATAATTGGGTCTCTCTTCTACCTTGGGCGGAATTCGCTCATAATAATCATTCCAGCGAATCAACGTCCAAGACACCGTTCTTTGTGGTAACTGGGCTAAATCCTGGGGTTCCATTGCCCTTTTCCGCATCGTCTGGAGTTCCTGCAGCAGACACTCTCGCCAAGGAGTTTTCGCAAATTTGGAAGGAGACCAGAGAGGCGCTCGAGCTAGCCAACGTCCGAATTAAGAAACACGCGGACAAAAGACGAAGGGATCTACCCCCGTACCAGCCCGGGGACAAAGTCTGGCTTTCTACCAAACATATCCGCCTGAAAGTCCCTGCTTACAAATTAAGTCCTCGGTACATCGGGCCTTTTGAAGTACTTGGGCGCATTAACAAGGTAGCCTACAAATTGAGGTTGCCGGCGTCACTCCGGGTCCCTAACGCCTTCCATATCTCGCTCCTTAAACCTGTGGTCTTGAATCGGTTCCAACCAACCTCCATGTCCCCTCCCTCGCCAATTTGTTCTGACAATGTCTTTGAAGTAAAGGACATCCTGGCTATGAAAAGGGTCAAAGGTAAGACTCTTTTTCTTATCGACTGGAAGGGTTTTGGCCCAGAGGAGAGGTCCTGGGAGCCCCGAGAGAATGTCGATGCCCCCCTTATCATGAAAAGATTTCTAACCAACCTCAGAAGGAGAGGGCATATGGGAGGGGGTACTGTGACATCGGCGGTCGTGCCCGCCGATGCCCCTTTAGCGACGGCGCCCGCCGCAGCTTCCTCTCACCTGCGCCCTCCGGTTCGCGCGTTCCTCCGCGCTGCTTGCCGCTCTGCTGCGGGTGACCGCGGCGGCCTTAGGCCGCGCACGCGCGTTCCCCCGGCCTCTTCCGTTGGCAGGGGGCGTCGCTAGGGGAGGGTCTGTAGGGCGCACTTCCGGTCTCCGCATATATCAGGCGTCCGCTCTATTCTGAGGGCGCCTGATGATTGTTTGTGACTCGCAGCACCCATCGGCCCTACCTTCTTCTGTGTACCCTGCCTACCCTTGCTGTTCCTTTGTCTGCCCTGTTCCTGGTCCGTGTCTGTCTGCCTGTCTCCTTCCTGTGGTCCTCGCTGTACCTTTCCTGTGGGCTTCCAGCCTTTTCCTACTGGCCTCCACTTCGCTACTCCTGCTCTGTCTGCCAGTCCTCCGAGTCGTCCCTGCTGGCTCCGGCTGTCGCGGTTCCGCCCCCTGCGGTCTTGCCCCTAACGATCCCTGTATAGGGGTCGGTCTTCACCAGGTGTGCTCGGCCCAGGGGCTCCGGATCCGCGATCCAGAGGGTCCACTCTTGGACGTAATAGCCAGAGGCGTCACATGCCTCACATGATTTCACCCTGGCAACAGTTCTTTACTTATTACCCACTTTTGGCTCTTTCATGTGCTGGGTCTGTATTTATTGCATGGTTCAGCTTTATAATTTCCTTACTGGATGGTTTATTGTAGCTCCAGCAGGGCTATTTTTACCCTGAGTTTCCAGCGGTTGTGGGTGCCATATGTTTGACTTGGGCTATCATTTGTGACTGGGGTTTATGGTCTTTTACCCCAAGTCATTTATTGGAGTGGTTATTGGGTTATACTACCATGTGTTTTATGCCCTTTTACTGATAGCTTCATGTCCTCATGAGCCATACTGAGATTGGTTGGTTTTTCTATTTATATTTTGTATAGCGTATTTTGTGCATTATATTTGTCATGTTTTGTATCATGTTATCATGCAGATGACTATGGGTGGTTATAGCCACATGTTTTTACTTATGTTTTAAATGTTTATTGTCTTTTTTGTGCTAATAAAATTTATATATGCATTCCAGGAAAAGAATTGAGCATGGAGTTTCTGAGGGAAAAACTGAATCAAGGTTGCGTGATAAAGTTTCAACCCTAACTTTCTTGGACCCAGCCTTAACGTGATAGCAAAATTGAATCTTGAAGAAACTTTAAGCCTATGTCCCAACCCCTGATGATACCAGTGAAACATGATGGCGGAACACTGGTGCTAAAATTTGCTGTCCTGTTCTCCAATTTGTTTTAGCATATGGGGTGCTATACACTTTCTAAATATAAATTAGCAGGAATACTACATAAAATAACTGCAGACTTCTAAGACAGATTAAGGACAAAACTTTTTATATTCTTTATTTTCATTTTATTTTAATTAATAGAATAAAAGTTAAATGTTATGGTCTTCTATTGAGGGTTTATTTGGGATTCTCCCCAATCTGACCAGAAGGAGAAGAAACAGGAGAAAGCGGCTCTAATCAGACAACACGACAGTGGTAAGTGCCTGGATGTAAATATTATTCTCAAAAAGGAAAGAGAGGGGATCCACTGGCCCTCAACTCAAATAAATAGTGGCTTTAAGATGGTACATAAAAAAGGGGGGAGGAGGGGTGTTTTATGTTTGTAAATTACCTTGAAAGACAATGAGAAACATTGGTTTTTGTATAGGTGCTTTCTGGTATTTAAAGGTTGTTTGTTTTTCAGATTATAGAGATAGTGGGGTTGGAGGGGTTATTGAAAACCAAACCGTTCTATGTCATTATTAACCATGCGGTCTTAAAGTATTTAAATTAAAAATCAATTCAGTCTCTTTACGACTTTTTAAAAAAAAAGTTTCCTCCCCTCCAGTCCTTCTTCACGATCTGTATCCCCCATATTTGTGTGCCTCTAATTACACCTTCATGTTTTTCTGTGTAATGTTTGGATAGAGGATGATCAAGAATTTGCTTATTAATATTATTAATGTGCTCACTAATTCTTTTAGATAATTTTCTTTTTGTGCGTCCTATATATTTTTTGTTACATAAGCATTCAATACCATAGATGACGCCCTCCGTGTGACAAGAGATAGAGTATTTCATTGGAATGATTTTGTTACCTTGTTGAAAAGAAGTTTTCTTACATGGCGTTATTGTGCGGCATACCAGGCATCTCTTACGTGGAACAAACCCCTTCAGGTTAAGATATGGGGTAATGAGGCTATTCCTATGTGTATTTGTTTCTACCGTAGGGGCTACAATGTTACCTATAGTTTTAGCTATCCTAAATACAAACTTAGGTTCACTGGGTAATAGTTCTCCCAAGATTTTATCCCCTTGTAGTGTTTTCCAGTGTTTCTTTATGATATTTCTAAAAAAGTGGTTCTGAGGATTACCGTATATACTCGAATATAAGCCGAGATTTTCAGCCCGTTTTTTTGGGCTGAAAGTCCCCCTCTCGGCTTTTATTCGAGTCATATACACCGGGGGGTCAGAGGGGGAGGGGGGGCGGGGGTGTCAGGTCATACTTACCCGTCCTGACGCTGTCTCTTGAGCCCCCAGCTTCTCCCCGTGCTCTCTCTTCCTGCCTTCAGCAGTCACGTGGTGCCGCTCATTAAAACTCATGAATATGCGCATATTAATGAGCGGCACCACGTGACCGCTGAAGGCAGGAAGAGAGAGTGCGGAGAAGCTGGGGGCTCAAGACACAGCGTCAGGACGGGTAAGTATAGCGATACTCACCTGTCCTGCGTCCATGGCTGCTTGCTGCTGTCTGTCATCAGTCAGTGACTTCAGACAGCAGAGGGCGCGGTGACGTGGTTAGTGCGCTTCGCGCCCCCTGCAGTGTGAACGTCACTGACCGATGACGTGGCAGATAGCGGGGAGCAGCGCACGCAGGACAGGTGAGAATCTGACACCCAGCGACGGAGAGGTGAGTATGTCATTTTTTTATTTTTACATGCAGCAGCAGCAGCGGCAGCACATGGGGGAATAATCTTAAGGAGCTTCTAATGGGGGCAGCACATGGGGGAACAATATGGAGCTTCTAATGGGGGCAGTATATGGGGGAACAATATGGAGCTTCTAATGGGGGCAGTATATGGGGGAACAATATGGAGCTTCTAATGGGGGCAGTATATGGGGGAACAATATGGAGCTTCTAATGGGGGCAGCATATGGGGGAACAATATGGAGCTTCTAATGGGGGCAGCATATGGGGGAACAATATGGAGCTTCTTATGGGGGCAGCATATGGGGGAACAATATGGAGCTTCTAATGGGGGCAGCATATGGGGGAACAATATGGAGCTTCTAATGGGGGCAGCATATGGGGGAACAATATGGAGCTTCTAATGGGGGCAGCATATGGGGGAACAATATGGAGCTTCTTATGGGGGCAGCATATGGGGGAACAATATGGAGCTTCTAATGGGGGCAGCATATGGGGGAACAATATGGAGCTTCTAATGGGGGCAGTATATGGGGGAACAATATGGAGCTTCTAATGGGGGCAGTATATGGGGGAACAATATGGAGCTTCTAATGGGGGCAGCATATGGGGGAACAATATGGAGCTTCTAATGGGGGCAGCATATGGGGGAACAATATGGAGCTTCTTATGGGGGCAGCATATGGGGGAACAATATGGAGCTTCTAATGGGGGCAGCATATGGGGGAACAATATGGAGCTTCTTATGGGGGCAGTATATGGGGGAACAATATGGAGCTTCTAATGGGGGCAGCATATGGGGGAACAATATGGAGCTTCTTATGGGGGCAGTATATGGGGGAACAATATGGAGCTTCTAATGGGGGTAGTATATGGGGGAATAATCTATGGAGCTTCTTATGGGGGCAGTATATGGGGGAATAATCTATGGAGCTTCTTATGGGGGCAGCATATGGGGAATAATCTATGGAGCATTTCCCACCCTAGGCTTATACTCGAGTCAATAAGTTTTCCCAGTTTTTTGTGGCAAAATTAGGGGGGTCGGCTTATACTCGGGTCGGCTTATACTCGAGTATATACGGTATGTTGTAGAATAATTGCGGTGTTGAAAGGGGCCTCATCGTTAAATATTATTCTGTATTTGCACTGTGTGACGTGCAGTGATAATGTTTGTAGAGCCCACATCTCTGCCTGCCGTCCCTCTCTCCCTGCAGAGACATCAGCGTACTGACCGCCAAGGCTCCCATTCTGCTCCTTCCGGGTCTGCTTAGAGCGCGTGCGCACACTTCCTCTTTGATAATGAGGACGCACGCGTTCCTCTAAAGTGTCCCCAACCAATAGCTGGAGGTCTCTGTTGTGAGTTTGTTCCTAACATGCATGTCAGTACTCAGGTCCCTGTACTAGCATTAGAGCCAGCTGCCCCCGCCAGTGCTCACTTCAACCGCAGCAGATCCATCTGCAACCGCCGGTGCTCACCTCAACGTCAGCTGAGCCAGCTGCACCCACCAGTGCTCACCTCAATGGCAGTCAAGCCAGCTGCACCCGCCAGTGCTCATCTCTCCATCAGACTGTCCTGTCTGCACCTGCAGTTCCTGTCATCTTCTCTACTTGCCTGCATCTATTAGACATTCATCTGGGCCATTCCAGCTATCCGCTCCTAGCTCTCAGCCGCCATCTACCCAAAGTCAGTCCTGGAGTAGCACCTGCATCACGAGCCTTGTCTCTCCACGGACTGCGTTAGCTGCTACGGGTCCGTGGTTGGATTGGGTGAGGCTCCTAGTCACGCCTCTTAAGGTCTTCCTTGGGCATTGGCACAGCAGTTCCACCACCCAGCCCGCTACAGTTTGCACAGGCCATGGAATCAGCTGGCTCCCATGCATCTTTCATTTCTACCTATACCAGGAGGTCTCCCACCAGAAGGATCAGATTCTATCCAATCTACGGTCTGTGAATACTCATCTCGATACCCTGGCTATACCGGCCACTTCCACATCCTCTCAGGCAGCAGTTACCACCACGGTGACTCACCAGGCAGCCAGTTATGCACCAGGTTACGGATCTCGTCTGTTGGCTCCTCCACGCTTTGGTCGGGGGTTCATTAACCAGTGCACATTGCACTTCGAACTCCTGGCTCATCAGTTCACCTCAGACTGAGCCAAAGTGGCCTTCATCATGTCACACCTATCTGGTGAGGCCCTAGCATGGCTCAATCCTCTGAAGGAAAGAGGGGATCTGTTAGTGTCGAATCCACAGTCCTTCTTGGAAGCCTTTCATAAGGTCTTCGACGAGCCTGGTCACGTTTCTCCTGGAATCCCCAAGGCTTGCAGGCCGCTTGGGTATGGAGAACTAAATCACTACACACCAGAACTTGGAGAACTAAACTAATAGACAACAAGGGTTGGAGAACTAAGATAAACAGCTAGGGATGTAGAATGAAAAAATACATAGCAGAACATGGAAAACTAAACTAATAGACAATAGGGGTTGGAGAACTAAACAGCTTAGGTGGAGAACTAAAGCACTAGATACCAAGTCTTGGAATCCCAGGGCTTGCAGCACAAACCTCTGTATCTAACACCATCCCTTGTAGCCAACTGTTAGGGCCTTCTTCTTCCTTTTTCCATCCCGGTGTTTCTGTTTGTTGTGCCTTCCGCTGGACTGACCCTTGTAGGTTGTGATTTTATTACCAATCCAACCTTTTTTTTCCAGTGAACCTATGGCTCAAGCGCAGGCTTTTGCTCACCTGAACCAGACCCTCCCTGACTGGTTCTTTGGAGGGAGAGATAAATTTATTGTATTCAAAGAAGCCTGTAAATTATATTTCAGGCTTCACCCTCATTCTTCAGAGAGTGAGGAACAGCGTGTGGGGATTATAGTCTCCCTTCTCAAGGGTGTTCCCCAATCCTAGGCCTTCTCCCTGCCAACCGATTCATCATCTTTGTGGTCGGTGAATGGGTTTTTCATGGCATTTGTGCTGGTGTATGGGGATCCTGATGGTGTCTCCCTGGCTGAGCCTCGACTCAATAAGATCAAGCAGGGAGGGCAAATTGACTGAGGAGTACTGCTCACAGTTTCAGAGATGGGCCACTGATACTCAGTGGAATGACTCTGCTCTTTTGAGACATTTTTGTCAGGGTATGTCAGCTAGGCTTCAGCATACTCTGGTGCAGTATGCTAATCCTGGGTCATTGGAAGATGCCATGGCCCTTGCTATCCAGGTGGATAGATGCCTCGGGGAGAGACATACACCAAATCTACCCCCAGTTCTTTTATCTAGGAAGGAGGACATACTGGTTCAGACAGAATCCAGTCATAGATTGGCGATCCGGGGAAGTGGTGAGTTGGGGCCAGTCTTGTAAAGACTGTTGCCTTGGAGCTACGATCTCTGCTGTCCTTCTCAAACCTACCCCTTCTTCTCTGGTAGAGGCAGATAAGGTGCTACCAGGGAATAGAGGCAGGATTCAACAGTCACCACAAGTAAACCCTCAGTCTCGGTGGAGGGATCAGGGAAGGGTGGTGGTTCCCCCTGAATGTAGTGAAGGTATGAGTTTGGTGACATGGGGGGACACCTCTGTGGTGTGTTGCTCAGAAAAATTACCGTCTGTTGGCAAACGTACGCATGGAAATAAATTTTCAAGTCTGGACCTGTGTGTGAATGAGTACATGTGGGTGTCCACTAAAAACATCAAGTGGAAGTACGCATCTGGGGCCTGGAGTTCTAGGGTAATCAGGCCGTATCGGGTGTCAGCCATTCTCAGCCCTAGGACCTTCCAGTTGGAGTTACCCCAAGTAATGCTGGTACAGAGCATGAATATGCTCTGTACCAGGTCATCGCTGGAGATACACAGGTCATCGCTCTGGAGATTTGTTGCGCCTCCGGAGCCTACTTTATTTCCATCACCACAAGAGAAGATAGTATTCTGCTACAGATGGATCTGGATAAGTTGGGAACTTGGGCCAAAAGGTGGGAGATGCAGTTTAACAATGATAAATGTAAGGTTATACACATGGGAAGAAGGCATCAATGTCACCATTACACACTGAACGGTAAACCACAGGGTAAATCTGACATGGAGAAGGACTTGGGGATCCTAGTTAATGATAAACTTACCTGGACCAGCCAGTGCCAGGCAGCGGCTGTCAAGGCAAACAGGATCATGGGGTGCATTAAAAGAGGTCTGGATACACATGATGAGAGCATTATACTGCCTCTGTACAAATCTCTGGTTAGACCGCACATGGAGTACTGTGTACAGTTTTGGGCACCGGTGCTCAGGAAGGATATAATGGAACTAGAGCGGGTACAAAGGAGGGCAACAAAATTATTAAAGGGGATGGGGGAACTACAATACCCAGAGAGATTAGCATAATTAGGATTATTTAGTCTAGAAAAAAGACGACTGAGGGGCGATCTAATAACCATGTATAAGTATATAAGGGGACAATACAAATATCTCTCCGAGGATCGGTTTATACCAAGGAAGGTGACGGTCACAAGGGGGCATTCTTTGCGTCTGGAGGAGAAAAGGTTTTTCCACCAACATAGAAGAGGATTCTTTACTGTTAGAGCAGTGAGAATCTGGAATTCCCTGCCTGAGGAGGTGGTGATGGCGAACTCAGTCAAAGGGTTCAAGAGAGGCCTGGATGTCTTCCTGGAGCGTAACAATATTGTATCTTACAGTTATTGTTAGGGTCTTTAGAATGACGTAGATCTGGGGATTTATTCTGACAGAATTTTATAGGCTGAACTGGATGGACTAATGTCTTTTTTCAGCCTTACTAACTATGTTACTATGTATGTTGCTATGTAAGCTGCATATACCGTAAACCTGAGGATCAGGTGACTGTGGAGGTGAATCCTAGTGGGCTGACAAGTCCTCACCATACTTTATTTCCGTTGAGGTCCGGTGTTAAGGGTCCAGAAGCCCCTCTTTAAAAGGGGGTACTGTCACAATTCATTTTTGGAGTTGTGACTGCTCTCTCTGGCTCTGCTTTAATTTAAGCGTTGT
This sequence comes from Dendrobates tinctorius, assembly GCF_039654945.1. Taxonomy (NCBI): domain Eukaryota; kingdom Metazoa; phylum Chordata; class Amphibia; order Anura; family Dendrobatidae; genus Dendrobates; species Dendrobates tinctorius. The sequence continues at coordinate 807,085 of NW_027361770.1, forward strand.
TTTTTGCTTTCGAGCCAGCAAGGGTTAATGTGAGTTTTCTTGCTGGAAGGTGCTTTGCTGGTAGGTCAGCTGTTGTGGGTGGTGACCACTCCCACCATCCTTTGAAGAGTCACATGACGCATCAGCTGACTGTTGGTAGTATAATCTATGTAGACCAGCCAAGGAGTTTGGAGCTCTCTGGTGCCAGCATTTTAACTGCTACTTCTGTAGGGTTCTGTTTCTTGATTTTGTGCCCTCTGCTGTGTGGAGTTTGGCGGCGGTGGCTGGAGCTAAGTTTCTTGTTCTCTTTCTTTGTCTGTCTTGTGCTAGTCACTACCCCCTGTGTTTATACCATCTGCAATGGTGAGGCTAGCATCCTAACCAGCCAGTACACGAGCCAGGGTTTAGTGAGGTGACAATTAGGGACTAGGCACATGATGGCGGCGGGGGGAAGGACCCGCATAGGGCGTTAGGGAGCTTAAAGATAGGCACAGGCTGTGTTAGAAGATGCCCAATCACTCATTCCCAACTGTTAGGACATTCCTCTTCCTTTTTCCATTCCATTTGATGTTTGTTGTGCCATCTGCTGGACCGACCCTTGTAGGTCATGACAACCAGTTACTGATCAAATTTTAAGCAAGAAATACTGCTCCAAGCCCTGTCCAATGCTTAAATTTGGTATGGTTTAAGGACCACGGTATTAGGACTAAGAATTTATATTGTGAAATGTGGACTCCTGGCTTGAGTACAATATCAGCACAATACCACAATAGGGCAGCACGGTGGCTCAGTGGTTAGGATTGCAGCTCTGGGGTCCTGGGTTCTAATCCCACCAAGGATAACATCTGTAAGGAGTTTGTACTCTGGTTTCTTGTCACACTTCAAAGACGTACTGATAGGGAATTTAGAGCCATAAAAAAAATCTAATTTTCACCATAAAAAAGTTTTAACACAAAATATTGCATTTTCATAAGTGTATTGCACAATACAGATTGTTGTACAATTACTCCTGAGTACATCAATACTCCATATATGGGGGAAAACTACTTTTGATGCACAGTGCAAAGCTCAGAAAGGAAGAGGCGCCATATTGGAGTTCAGATTTTGCTGGAATGGTTTGAGGGTGCCACGTCACATTGGCAGAGCCCCTGAGGTGCCAGAGCAACAACAACCCCATATATGTGAAGCTCTTTTGCAAACTACACTCCCCTATGAATTCATCTAGGGGTGCAGGGATCATATTGACATCACATGTGCTTCACAGAATTTTATACCACTGAGCTGTGAAAGAATAAATTACATTTTTACCACTAAAATGTTGTTTTAGTCCCAAGTTTAAAATTTTTCTAAGGTCTAATGGGACATTTTTTTACAATAAACTGAGGTCCATTTTTTCCTGAGTGTGCCGTTACCCTACATGTAGTAAGGAAATATTTTTCAGGCACAGTGCAAAGCTCAGAAGGGAAGAAGCTCCAGATTTTACTGTTATGGTTTGCAGGAGTGATGACACACTGGGAGAGCACATGAGGCGCCAGAACGGCAGAACCCTAAATACAGTAAGTGACCCCATTTTGCAAACTACACCTCTCAATGAATTCTTCCAGGGGTGCAGTGATCGTACTGACACCATAGGTGTTTCACACAATTTTATACTATTGGGCAGTGAGTTTTAGCACCAGATTTTATATTTTCACTTAAAAAGTGGGTAAAAATGATGCCAAATTTGTCCCACAATTTCTACTGAACGTAGCAATACCGAATATGCGGCTGTACAGTACTACTTAGCCATATGGAGAGTCTCGAGAGGAACAGAGCTCTATTTGCCTCCTGAAGCGCAGATTTTCCTAGATCAGTTGAGGACAAGATTAGACAAATTTATTCTTTGGGTCGGTGTGATTACAGCGAAACCAGGTTTATATAGTTTTTTCTGTTTGGCTGCTGTCACACACTAATAGACGCTTTTTTTTGCAAAAACAAGCTCCTGCATCATCATATTATCAGACCTATAATTTTTCATATTTCAGCCAACAGAGTCATGTGAGGGCTTGTTTTTTGCAGGACGAGTTGACATGGCCACTTCACTCAGAGATATATATATATATCTATATATATAATTGTCTTGTCATGTCTGTCTGTAACCGAAATCCTGCGTCACTGATTGGTCGTGGCAGTTATGCTGTGACCAATCAGTGACAGTCGCTTAGTCGTCGCGGCAAAACGGCCGCATCGCTTATTGTACAGGCACATTACAGCCATTAAAGGCATCACTGCTGCATCGCTCATTACACAGGCACAGTCCTGTACATATTCTGGAGTACAATACATTAGGTAACAGCAGAACAGTGAATGCAGCTCTGGGTGTAACTGGAGTACAATACATTAGGTAAGAGCAGAATAGTGACTGCAGCTCTGGGTGTAACAGGAGTATATTAGGTAACAGCAGGACAGTGACTGCAGATCTGGGTGTAACTGGAGTACAATATATTAGGTAACAGTAGAACAGTGACTGCAGCTCTGGGTGTAACTTGCGTACAATACATTAGGTAAGAGCAGAAAAGTGACTGCAGCTCTGGGTGTAACTGGAGTACAATACATTAGGTAAGATCTGAACAGAGACTGCAGCTCTGGCTGTAACTGGACTACAATACATTAGGTAAAAGCAGAACAGTTACTGCAGCTCTGGGAGTAACTGGAGTACAATACATTAGGTAACAGCAGAACAGAGACTGCAGCTCTGGGTGTAACAGGAGTACATTAGGTAACAGCAGAACAGTGACTGCAGATCTGGGTGTAACTGGAGTACACTACATTAGGTAACAGCAGAACAGTGACTGCAGCTCTGGGTGTAACAGGAGTACATTAGGTAACAGGAGAACAGTGACTGCAGCTCTGGGTGTAACTTGAGTACAATACATTTGGTAAGATCTGAACAGTGACTGCAGCTCTGGCTGTAACAGGAGTATAATACATTAGGTAAGAGCAGAATGGTGACTGCAGCTCTGGGTGTAACTGGACTACAATACATTAGGTAAAAGCAGAACAGTGACTGCAGCTCTGGGAGTAACTGGAGTACAATACATTAGATAACAGCAGAACAGTGACAGCAGCTCTGGGTGTAACTGGAGTACAATACATTAGGTAACAGAAGAACAGTGACAGCAGCTCCGGGTGTAACAGGAGTATAATACACTAGATGGTGGCCCGATTCTATCACATCGGGTATTTTAGAGTCTCTGTTAAAAAAAAAAATAGTTACAGTCATGGCCAAAAGTATTGACACCCCTGCAATTCTGTCAGATAATACTCAGTTTCTTCCTGAAAATGATTGCAAACACAAATTCTTTGGTATTACTATCTTCATTTAATTTGTCTTAAATGAAAAAACACAAAAAGAATTGTCCTAAAGCCAAATTGGATATAATTCCACAACAAACATAAAAAAGAGGGTGGACAAAAGTATTGGCACTGTTCGAAAAATCATGTGATGCTTCTCTAATTTGTGTAATTAACAGCACCTGTAACTTACCTGTGACACCTAACAGGTGTTGGCAATAACTAAATCACACTTGCAGCCAGTTGACATGGATTGTCCTGTCCTGTGTCCTTGTGTATACCACATTGAGAATGGAGAAAAGAAAGAAGACCAAAGAACTGTCTGAGGACTTGAGAAACCAAATTGTGAGGAAGCATGAGCAATCACAAGGCTACAAGTCCATCTCAAAAGACCTGAATGTTCCTGTGTCTACCGTGCGTAGTGTCATCAAGAAGTTTAAAGCCCATGGCACTGTGGCTAACCTCCCTAGATGTGGACGGAAAAGAAAAATTGACAAGAGATTTCAACAAAAGATTGTGCGGATGTTGGACAAAGAACCTCGACTAACATCCAAACAAGTTCAAGCTGCCCTGCAGTCCGAGGGTACAACAGTGTCAACCCGTACTATCCGTCGGCGTCTGAATGAAAAGGGACTGTATGGTAGGAGACCCAGGAAGACCCCACTTCTTACCCCAAGACATAAAAAAGCCAGGCTGGAGCTTGCCAAAACTTACCTGAAAAAGCCTAAAACGTTTTGGAAGAATGTTCTCTGGTCAGATGAGGCAAAAGTAGAGCTTTTTGGGCAAAGCCATCAACATAGAGTTTACAGGAGAAAAAAAAGAGGCATTCAAAGAAAAGAACACGGTCCCTACAGTCAAACATGGCGGAGGTTCCCTGATGTTTTGGGGTTGGTTTGCTGCCTCTGGCACTGGACTGCTTGACCGTGTGCATGGCATTATGAAGTCTGAAGACTACCAACAAATTTTGCAGCATAATGTAGGGCCCAGTGTGAGAAAGCTGGGTCTCCCTCAGAGGTCATGGGTCTTCCAGCAGGACAATGACCCAAAACACACTTCAAAAAGCACTAGAAAATGGTTTGAGAGAAAGCACTGGAGACTTCTAAGGTGGCCAGCAATGAGTCCAGACCTGAATCCCATAGAACACCTGTGGAGAAATCTAAAAATGGCAGTTTGGAGAAGGCACCCATCTAATATCAGGGACCTGGAGCAGTTTGCCAAAGAAGAATGGTCTAAAATTCCAGCAGAGCATTGTAAGAAACTCATTGATGGTTACCGGAAGCGGTTGGTTGCAGTTATTTTGGCTAAAGGTTGTTCAACCAAGTATTAGGCTGAGGGTGCCAATACTTTTGTCTGGCCCATTTTTGGAGTTTTGTGTGAAATGATCAATGTTTTGCTTTTTGCTTCATTCTCTTTTGTATTTTTTTTATTTAAGACAAATTAAATGAAGATAATAATACCAAAGAATTTGTGTTTGCAATCATTTTCAGGAAGAAACTGAGTTTTATCTGACAGAATTGCAGTGGTGTCAATACTTTTGGCCATGACTGTATATACTCACCTTCCGACGGCCCCAGGACTCTGTCCCTCCTCTCACCATGCTGCCGGGCATCATCCGGTTCCAGCAATGCTCTTGCGAGAGTGCGACGTCATCAGCGGTGTTTCACGCAAACGATTACTGGAACCGGAAGATGCCGGGAGCGTGGAGAGGAGAGAAAGAGTCCGGGGACCGTCGGAAGGTGAGTATATAACTATTTTTTATTTTAGCAGAGACTCTAGAATACCCAATGCGATAGAATCGGGCCACCATCTAGTATATATATATATATATATATATCTAATATATCTAATATATAAAGCTCAAGTGTGTGTATGTATGTATGTACATTACGTATGTCCGGGATTGGCATCCGCGCTACAGCCACAAAATTTGGCACAGTCACACGTCTGGGCCCCAAGAGTATCCTAGGCTATGTTGTGAGGCGAAATTTTAACCCCACGCATTCCAATTCGCCAAACAATTTTGCCCCTATCTACATAATGGGGAAAAAGTGTGTGTGTATCAAGCTCCGCCCCTCATTATGATGTCACAATGGTTGCCATGGCGACGCTGATGTCATCATAGGTTGCAAGCCCCGCGGCTCATTATGATGTCATAATGGTTGACTATGGGATGGAGGATGTGTGATGGTTATATGGGCACTACTGTAGACTATGGGATGGAGGATATGTATGACGGGTATATGGGCACGGGACTATGGGATGGAGGATGTGTTATGGGTATATGGGCACTGGACTATGGGATGGAGGATATGTATGACAGGTATATGGGCACGGGACTATGGGATGGCGGATATGTATGATGGGTATATGGGCATGGGACTATGAGATGAAGGATGTGTGATGGGTATATGGGCACTCGACTATGGGATGGAGGATATGTATGATGGGTATATGGGCACGGGCCTATGGGATGGTGGATATGTATGATGGGTATATGGGCACGGGACTATGGGATGGAGGATATGTATGATGGGTATATGGGCATGGGACTATGAGATGAAGGATGTGTGATGGGAATATGGGCATGGGACTATGGGATGGCGAATATGTATGAAGGGTATATGGGCATGAGGCTATGGGATGGAGAATATGTATGATAGGCATATGGGCATGGGTCTATGGGATGGAGGATGTGTGATGGGTATATGGGCACTCGACTATGGGATGGAGGATAGGTATGTTGGGTATATGGGCACGGGACCATAGGATGGAGGATAATTATAATTTGTTATAGCTATCCACAGTTAGTTACTATGCCCGAGCAGTGCCGGGCTCTTCAGCTAGTAATATATAAAACTCAATGAGGGTGTGTGTGTATGTATGTATGTCCGGGATTGGCATCCGCACCGTCGCAGCTACAGCCACAAAATTTGGCACAGTCGCACGTCTGGACCACGAGAGCGTCATAGGCTATGTTGTGAGGCGAAATTTTAACCCCGTGTGTTCCAATTCACCAAACAATTTTGCCACCTATCTACATAATGGGGAAAAAGTAAAAGGAGAAGTGTTGGAGGCAAATTGACAGCTGCCAGATGGGAACAAGGGGGACATGATGAGATCAATGGCGCCAAAGAGTATATATTGTACAGTTGCTAAGGTGGGGCCCTGACATGGGATACTCACCACACACGGGGATATGAACACACACACAAAATGCACCACACACTACCACGTACTTCAACACATATACCACCTTCAGCACACATTTCACCACACATACACTAACCTTGCCACATAAAAGCCGAAACACCAAAGTTGCCACTCAAAACTCGCCACGCTGTCCCAGAGCTATTTAAAAAATGAAAAATGAGCTGTGATTGGTTGGTATCAGCAACAGTTTTATTTGTAGACAGTTGTGGTAACTGACGCCTATTATTATATCATTTGTATGGTGTTATCGTCCTTCTGTAAAGCTGGAAATAACACAATTTATTACTGTGCCAACACAGACCACCCTCTGACACAGACTGCAGGTATCCAGTATCACACAGAATAGGATTAGATGCACGGCTCAGCAGTCAGTATCACACCAGACAGGATTAGATACACAGCTCAGCAGTCAGTATCACCCAGGATAGGATTAGATACACAGCTCAGCAATCAGTATCACACAGGATAGAAATAGATACACAGTTCAGCAGACAGTATCACACAGGATAGGATTAGATGCGCAGCTCAGCACACAGTATCACACAGAATAGTATTAGATACACCTCTCAGCAGACAGTATCACACAGAATAGGACCTAGATACACGGCTCAGCAGTCAGTATCACACAAGATAGGATTAGATGCACGGTTTTTATGTGCAATATAATCATTATAATTTGTTATAACTAACCACAGTTGGTTACTATGCCCAGGCAACGCCGGACTCTTCAGCTAGTATATTATATGAGTGAAGCGGCCATGTGATGACTGATGGAACCTGCAGAGCTGAAACCTGACAGTGAGGATATTACACGCTGTTAGGATTGGCTACAGGGCTTCATTTTATAATTACAGGGCTTGTCCAGGTTTGAGATGAAAGTCTGCAGTCACTCTGTGACCACAAGCTTCTGAATTCTCACAGTGTATGCACTGCACAGTTTTAGGATTCTCCCTTGCCAGTGGCAAGAGTGGACGGTCATGTCAGCATACGTATGCGATTTGTATACTTCTGACCACAATCCAACTAGATGTGTCCAGCTTCGCTCAGTTTATTTTCAGTTAGCAAGGCCACGCATGTCTAGTCGGCATGTGACCGGATGCATGCAAATCGGCGGCACAAGAAAACCCTACAGGATGCAGTGAGAATTCAGAATTCTGCAGTCACAAAGAATGACTGTAGACTCATCACAAACTTGGATGAGTTTAATGCTCCTAACATAAATAAAAACATGAGAATTAGTCAGTATCACAAAAAAAAATTTACATCCAGGTACCTGACAGATTATGTTGTCTCTGGAGTCGCTCTAATTCTTTTCTTCATCTTGTGCAGACACCATGATGACTTCTCAGAATCACAGCTCATCTCTGCAGACTTCCATCTTCTCCGGTCTTGTGCAGCACATCTTGACACGATATCTTTAAAGAGAGCAGTGTCTCCTGAATAAAAATATCTGCCCTACGCTGAGCCCCTGAAAAAAGGATTGCCCCTCACTATATTCCTTGCACAAAATATGACCCCAAACTTTCCCCCTTATGGTACATGCTAGCCACACTGACCTCTGCTTTCCATACTTGACCCCCTCTTCACATTGTCCTCCCTATAGGGCCAAGTCTCTATACTGTACACCTTCATCACACTCCCCCTCCTTGGCATACTGTCTCCTCCTGGCTGTGCACTTACACTGTCCCCCCATGCTATGCCTCCACTACTAAGTCCCTATTTTGTGCCCACTCATTTTTCTCCCCTTACGGTCTCCTCATACTATTCCCCTCAATAATCTCACATTTTCCGCTCCCTCATCATACTATCTCCTATCACATCCGCCTGTTCACCATACAATCACCTCATATATTTACCCCCTCACAGTAGTGGGATTCAAATTTTTAACAACAGGTTCTGTGTTTGTGTGTAGGAAAACCACACCCATTTTAAGCCACACCCATTTTAAGCCACACCCATTATTATGCCACACCCATTTACATGCACCTTTTCATCAAACATATACAAGTAGGGGCGCAGTCAAGGAGCTGTTGCCTATAGGCAGCACAGGTCCCCAATAGGCAGCACAGGTCCCCAAAAGGCAGCACAGGTCCCCAATAGACATCATTGTTCCCCAATATGCAGGACAGGTCCCCAATAGGCAGCACAGGTCCCCAATAGGCAGCATTGTTCCCCAATAGGCAGGCACAGGTCCCCAATAGGCAGGCACAGGTCCCCAATAGGCAGCATTGGTCCCCAATAGGCAGCATTGTTCCCCAATAGGCAGTGCAGGTCCCCAATAGACAGCATTGTTCCCCAATAGGCAGCATTGTTCCCCAATAGGCAGCACAGGTCCCCAATAGACAGCATTGTTCCCCAATAGACAGCACAGGTCCCCAATAGGCAGTGCAGGTCCCTAATAGACAGCATTGTTCCCCAATAGACAGCATTGTTCCCCAATAGACAGCACAGGTCCCCAATAGGCAGCATTGTTCCCCAATAGGCAGTGCAGGTCCCTAATAGACAGCATTGTTCCCCAATAGACAGCATTGTTCCCCAATAGGCAGCATAGGTCCCCAATAGGCAGTGCAGGTCCCCAATAGGCAGCGTAGGTCCCCAATAGGCAGCACAGGTCCCCAATAGGCAGCATTGTTCCCTATAGGCAGCACAGGTCCCTAATAGGCAGGCACAGGTCCCAAATAGTCAGGCACATGTCCCAAATAGGCAGGCACAGGTCCCTAATAGGCAGTACAGGTACTCAATAGGCAGTACAGGGCCTCAATAGGCAGTACAGGTCCTCAATAGGCAGCACAGGTCCCCAATAGGCAGGCACAGGTCCCTAATAGGCAGAACAGGTCCCTAATAGGCAGGCACAGGTCCCTAATAGGCAGGCACAGGTCCCTAATAGGCAGGCACAGGTCCCTAATAGGCAGGCACAGGGTCCTCAATAGGCAGTACAGGTCCTCAATAGGCAGCACAGGTCCCCAATAGGCAGGCACAGGTCCCTAATAGGCAGAACAGGTCCCAAATAGGCAGGCACAGGTCCCTAATAGGCAGGCACAGGTCCCTAATAGGCAAGCACAGGTCCCTAATAGGCAGGCACAGGTCCCTAATAGGCAGGAACAGGTCCCTAATAGGCAGTACAGGTCCTCAATAGGCAGTACAGGTCCTCAATAGGCAGCACAGGTCCCCAATAGGCAAGCACAAGTCCCTAATAGGCAGAACAGGTCCCAAATAGGCAGGCACAGGTCCCTAATAGGCAGGCACAGGTCCCTAATAGGCAGTACAGGTCCTCAATAGGCAGGCACAGGTCCCTAATAGGCAGAACAGGTCCCAAATAGGCAGGCACAGGTCCTTAATAGGCAGGCACAGGTCCCTAATAGGCAGGCACAGGTCCCTAATAGGCAGTACAGGTCCTCAATAGGCAGGCACAGGTCCCTAATAGGCAGTACAGGTCCTCAATAGGCAGGCACAGGTCCCTAGTAGGCAGCACAGCACAGGCCCCCAATAAGCTGCAGCACTGCACATATACAGTAACTGACTTGGTGTTGGCCTGTGTACGATACACAGGCTGAAGTTGTGAGGTGAGGCAGGCGGGCGGCGGGCCACCACACACAGACTAGTGTCCTGTCCAGGCTCAGCTCACTGGGCAGCCGCAGGAATCAGTGCGCGGACAGCGGGGGCCGCCGGGGTGTGCTGACTGCTGTGCTCTGTCCAGTTCTAGTCAGCAGACAGAGCAGCAGCATGCGTCGTCACTAGTGTTGAGCATTCCGATACCGCAAGTATCGGGTATCGGCCCATACTTGCTGTATCGGAATTCCGATACCGACTTCCGATATTTTTTCAATATCGGAAGTCGGCATCGGAATCGGAAGTTCAAAGTTGATTGACAGCCTGACGTCATCATGATGCGCGGTGTGTGCGCATCATGATGCGCCGTCATTTCGGGCCTTCCGGGGGTCTCTGCCGGCCTGCCGGGGGGCTGTGCCGGCCTGCTGGGGGGCTGTGTGGACTGCCCGGGGTCTGTACCGGCCTGCCGGGGGGCTGTGCCGGCCTGCTGGTGGTCTGTGCACCCTGTGGGGGTCTGTACCGGCCTGCCGGGGGGGCTGTGCCAGCCTGCCGGTGGTCTGTGCACCCTGTGGGGGTCTGTGCCGGCCTGCCGGGGGGCTGTGCTGATGTCCGGGGGTCTGTGCAAGCATCGTCCGATGGGACTACAAGTCCCATCAGGCGATGCCTGCTACCATGACAGTGATTGACACATTAGCCAATGATGGGACAGTAGTAGTCCCATCACCTGGCTAATGTGTTAAATGTTAAAAAAAAAAAAAAAAAAAAATACTACATACATACTACATGCATGCTACATACATACTACATGCTACATACATACTACATACATACTACATACATACCACATATATACCACATATATACCACATACATACTACATACATACTACATACATACTACATACATAACACATATATACTACATACATACTACATGCTACATACATACTACATACATACTACATGCTACATACATACTACATATATACTACATGCATGCTACATACATGCTACATACATACTACATATATACTACATACATGCTGCATACATGCTACATACATACTGCATGCTACATACATACTACATACATACTACATACATACTACATGCATGCAACATACATACCACATACATACTACATACATACTACATATATACTACATGCATGCTACATACATACCACATACATACTACATACATACTACATACATACTACATGCTACATACATACTACATGCATACTACATATATACTACATGCATGCTACATACATACTGCATGCTACATACATACCACATACATACTACATACATACTACATACATACTACATGCTACATACATACTACATATATACTACATGCATGCTACATACATACTGCATGCTACATGCATGCTACATACATACTACATACATACTACATGCTACATACATACCACATATATACTACATACAATACATTAATACAATACATACATAGACATACAGTACATATAACATAGAGTAACATACTTACCAATACTTGTCACATTGTTCCCCGAAGCCATTGTCTTTTACGGAATAAATATTAACATAACAAACCACAAAAATACTCACCCACGATCCGAAGCAGTCCACGAGTGTGTCCCACGACGATCTTGGGTAGAGAACTGCAGCATCAGCTGTTGCTGCCGTTCTCTACGGGCTGCAGGAATCCAATGACGGAAGGTAGGTATCCTTCCGCACTGTATTCCTCCGCCACTTAAAAAAAAAAAAAGTCCCTAGTCTCACTTTATGCCATTGCTGTGTGGGAAATTCCCACGCAGCAATGGCATAAAGTGAGACTAGGGACTTTTTTTTTTTTTTAAGTGGCGGAGGAATACAGTGCGGAAGGATACCTACCTTCCGTCATTGGATTCCTGCAGCCCGTAGAGAACGGCAGCAACAGCTGATGCTGCAGTTCTCTACCCAAGATCGTCGTGGGACACACTCGTGGACTGCTTCTGATCGTGGGTGAGTATTTTTGTGGTTTGTTATGTTAATATTTATTCCGTAAAAGACAATGGCTTCGGGGAACAATGTGACAAGTATTGGTAAGTATGTTACTCTATGTTATATGTACTGTATGTCTATGTATGTATTGTATTAATGTATTGTATGTAGTATGTATGTAGTATATATGTGGTATGTATGTAGCATGTAGTATGTATGTAGCATGCATGTAGCATGCAGTATGTATGTAGCATGCATGTAGTATATATGTAGTATGTATGTAGCATATATGTAGTATGTATGTAGCATATAGTATATATGTAGTATGCATGTTGCATGCATGTAGTATATATGTAGTATGTATGTTGCATGTAGTATATATGTAGTATGTATGTAGCATGTAGTATGTATGTAGTATGTATGTAGTATGTATGTGGTATGTATGTAGCATGTAGCATGCATGTAGTATGTATGTAGTATATATGTGGTATGTATGTAGCATGTAGTATGTATATAGCATGCATGTCGTATGTATGTAGCATATATGTAGTATGTATGTAGTATGTATGTAGCATGCATGTAGTATATATGTAGTATGTATGTAGCATATATGTAGTATGTATGTAGCATGTAGTATATATGTAGTATGCATGTTGCATGCATGTAGTATATATGTAGTATGTATGTTGCATGTAGTATATATGTAGTATGTATGTTGCATGTAGTATATATGTAGTATGAATGTAGCATGTAGTATGAATGTAGCATGTATGTAGTATGCATGTTGTATGTATGTAGCATGTAATTTTTTTTTTTTTTACATTCAACACATTAGCCGGATGATGGGACTACTACTGTCCCATCATTGGCTAATGTGTCAATCACTGTCATGGTAGCAGGCATCGCCCGATGGGACTTGTAGTCCCATCGGACGATGCCTGCACAGACCCCCGAAGCCTGCACAGCCCCCCGGCAGGCCGGCACAGCCCCCCGGCAGGCCGGCACAGCCCACCGGAGCCTGCACAGCCCCCCGGCAGGCCGGCACAGACCACCGGAGCCTGCACAGCCCCCCCGGCAGGCCGGCACAGCCCCCCGGCAGGCCAGCACAGCCCACCGGAGCCTGCACAGACCCCCTGGCAGGCCGGCACAGCCCCCCGAAAGGCCCGTACAGACCCCAGAGAGGCTGTACAAGGGAAAAACAGGATTTTTCTTATTCCGATACCGGAAGTCCCATAGACTTGAATGGGACTTCCGGTATCGGAATCGGCGATACCGATACTTTTTTTTAAGATCGGCCGATCCATTCCGATCCGATACTTTGAAGTATCGGACGGTATTGCTCAACTCTAGTCGTCACGTATCAATGCGCGCGGTATCCGGCGGGAAGCAGAGCAAGAGTCCTCCTCTGCTCCTTGCCTCCAGGCAGCGCCAGGACATCAGAGGACCGGATCGCGGCTCTAGATCTCCCCGGTCCGGGGAACCGGCTGCTTTTTTGTGCATGTGCAGCTCTGAGGCCGTAGGGGGAATTTTTTTTATTTCTCTCAATGGAGATAAACCAATTGTCTCATCAGGGAGCTCCGCGCAGCAGGTTAAAATTGTGATCTCTTTGCTGCGCGGCGATCCCCAGGATTGGGCATTTTCTTTGAAACCAGATGATCCTATTCTGACTAATGTGAATGCATTTTTTCAAGCCTTGGGGTTGTTGTATGACTAACCTAATGCTATTGATCAGGCTGAAAAGACCCTGTTGGCATTGAGCGAGGGTCGAGATTCTGCAGAATTGTACTGTCAAAAATTCCGAAAGTGGGCGGTCCTTACTACCTGGAATGATAATGCCTTGGCAGCTCTCTTTCGGAAGGGTTTGTCAGAAGCCGTAAAAGATACTATGGTGGGATTTCCTGTTCCCTCTGGTCTTGACGATTCTATGTCATTAGCCATTCAGGTGGATCGGCGTTTATGTGAACGCAGGACTGCACGAGAGGTATTGCCACCAGTTGAACAAGTGTCTGTGATAGAGTTTTGTCCAGGGAGCAACGTCAGGAGTTCAGAAGGCGTAATAAGCTGTGTTTTTTTGTGGAGATGCCTCGCATATTATTTCTGTCTGTCCTAAACGAGAGAAACGTTTTGCACACATGTTTTCTGTGGGTGGTGTTCAACCTAAGTTTCTTCTGGCAATTACTCTGATCTGCTCCCTGTCCACATTTTCCGCCAAGGCTTTTGTGGATTCGGGAGCAGCCCTGAACCTAATGGACTTGGATTTTGCTAAACGTTGTGGATTTCCGATGACACCTCTGCGGACGCCTATCCCTTTGAGGGGGATTGATGCTACTCCTTTGGCGAAAATTAAACCTCAGTTTTGGACCCAGGTGGTAATGCGGGTCGCCCCAGACCATCAAAAAAATTGCAGATTTTTGGTGTTGCATAATTTGCATGATACCATTGTTCTGGGGTTTCCCTGGTTGCAAATTCATAATCCAGTTTTGGATTGGAAATCCGTGTCTGTGGTGAGTTGGGGTTGTCGGTGTGCCCTTAGTGAGGCTCCGGTTTTTTCCACCTCACCTCAGTCGCATGATGTTCCTGACTATTTGGCAGATTTTTATGATGTATTTAGTGAGAATGAGTCTGCGTCTTTGCCTCCTCATAGGAGTTATGACTGTGCAATTGAACTGAGCCCGGGGTGTAAATTTCCCAAGGGTCGGCTCTTCAATTTATCTGTACCCGAGCACGAGGCTATGCGATCCTATATTAAGGAGGCGTTGGAGAAGGGTCATATTAGACCATCCTCTTCATGCTTAGGTGCTGGGTTTTTTTTGTGGCCAAAAAGAATGGTTCATTAAGGCCTTGTATTGATTATCGTGCCCTCAACAAAATTACTATTAAATATCAGTATCCGTTACCCCTGATTTCGGATCTATTCTCCAGAGTTAAAGGTGCTTGCTGGTTTACCAAGCTTGACCTCAGGGGGGCGTATAATCTTATCCGCATTAAGCATGGGGATGAATGGAAGACGGCGTTTAATACTCTGGAGGGGCATTTTGAGTACCTGGTGATGCCTTTTGGGCTCACTAATGCCCCTTCTGTCTTCCAGTGCTTCATGAATGATATTTTCCGAGACTTTGTGGATAAATTTTTGATTATCTATCTGGATGATATTTTGATCTTCTCCAAGGATTGGGATTCTCATGTGGAACATGTTCGGACTGTGTTCCGGATCTTGAGGGAGAATTCCCTGTATGTCAAAGGATCGAAATGCCTTTTTGGGGTACAGAGGATTTCTTTTTTGGGATTTATTTTGTCTCTGTCAACTACTGAAATGGACCCGGCCAAGGTACAGGCCATTTATGATTGGGTTCAGCCCACTTCTTTGAAGGCCCTCCAGAAGTTTTTGGGTTTTGCTAATTTTTATCGGAAATTTATAGCAAAATTTTCTAGTATTGCCAAGCCATTGACTGATCTGACTAAGAAGGGTGCTGATGTGTTGAATTGGTCTCCGGAGGCTGTTTCTTCCTTTCAGGAGCTGAAGCAAAGATTCACTTCTGCCCCGGTTTTGCGGCAACCTGATGTCTCACTCCCGTTCCAGGTAGAGGTGGACGCTTCTGAGATTGGTGCAGGAGCTGTTTTGTCCCAAAAGGATCCTGTAACATCTAAAATGAATTCCTGTGCTTTCTTTTCCCGAAAGTTCTCTCCATCTGAACGTAACTATGATGTGGGGAATCGGGAACTGTTAGCCATGAAATGGGCATTTGAGGAGTGGAGACATTGGTTGGAGGGAGCTAAACATCAAGTCATGGTCCTCACTGACCACAAGAATTTGATTTACCTGGAGTCGGCCAAACGCTTGAACCCTAGACAGGCTAGGTGGGCCTTGTTTTTTACACGTTTTGATTTTGTGGTCTCTTTTCTTCCTGGCACTAAGAATGTCAAGGCTGACGCTCTCTCTAGGAGCTTCTTTGCTGATTCTCCTGTGGTGACCAAGCCTGCTACCATCTTAGGCGAAGGGATAGTTCTTTCTGCCATCTCGCCCGATTTGAGACGTGCTCTGGAAGAGTTCCAGGAGGACAAACCTGAGCGTTGTCCCAGTGGGAAGTTGTATGTTCCTGACCAGTGGAAGAAGAGAGTGATGTCTGAAGTTCATTGCTCTGCATTGGCTGGTCATCCAGGTATTTTTGGTACTAGAGATCTGGTGAGTCGGTCTTTTTGGTGGCCCGCCTTGTCTCATGATGTCAGGAATTTTGTGCAGTCCTGTGGGACTTGCTCCCAGTCTAAACCTTGTTCTCGCTCTAGTGGGTTGTTGATGCCTTTGCTGGTCCCCAGAAGGCCATGGACCCATATTTCAATGGATTTCATCTCTGATATGCCTGTCTCTCAGAGAATGACTGTTATTTGGGTGATTTGTGATAGGTTCTCTAAGATGGTTCATCTTGTACCACTCCCTAAGTTGCCATCTTCCTCTGAGTTGGTGCCCCTGTTTTTGCAACAGGTGGTTTGCTTGCATGGGATTCCTGAGAACATTGTATCTGACAGAGGAGTTCAGTTTGTGTCTAGATTTTGGAGGACTTTCTGTTCCAAGCTGGGAATTCAGTTGTCCTTCTCTGCTTTTCACCCTCAGACCAATGGGCAGACGGAGAGAACAAACCAGACCTTGGAGTCGTATTTGAGATGTTTTATTTCCGCTGATCAGGATGATTGGGTTTCATTTTTGCCCTTGGCCGAATTTGCTTTAAATAATAGAGCTAGTTCTGCCACTTTGATGTCACCTTTTTTTTGTAACTTTGGGTTTCATCCTCGATTTTCTTCAGGGCAGGTGGAGCCTTCTGCCTGCCCAGGTGTTGACACTGTGGTGGAGAGAATGCACCAGATCTGGGACCAAGTGGTGGATAAGTTATCTCTTTCCCAGGAAAAGGCCCAGCGGTTTTCCAACCGACATAGGACCATTGGTCCCCAGTTTAAGGTTGGTGATATGGTTATCATCAAAAAATATCGCTATGAAGGTAGCTTCTCCTAAGTTTAAGCCTAGATTTATTGGACCTTACAAGATTTTGGAGATTATTAATCTGGTCTCTTTTCGTTTGGCTCTTCCTGTCACATTTAAAAACCATAATGTGTTTCATAAGTCCTTGTTGAAGAGGTTTGTTTAACCAGTAGTTCCTGGGGTGGCACCTCCGTACCCTGTATTGGTTGAAGGTAACATGGAACATGAGGTAGAGAAGATACTGGATTCCCGTCTGGCTAGACGGAGACTCCAGTATTTGGTTAAGTGGAAGGGTTATGGTCAGGAGGATAATTCCTGGGTCTCTGCCTCTGATATTCATGCCAAAAGATTGGTGCGTGCCTTTCATCAGGCTCACCCTGATCGCCCTGTTCGGTGACCCCTCCTCAAGGGGGAGGTACTGTTGTGAGTTCATTTTCCCCTTCACCATTGAGGTCTGATGAACTCCCTCTTCTGGTGAAGGAAGGTAGTGAGGCTGATTACCAAGCATCTGGGCAGGATGTTGATGACTGGGTGAAGGGAATTGCTGACTGGATATAAGGCAGCCGACGCCCTTCTGCCTTGCTGGTGATCTCTCTGCGGGATTCTATGAGACCAGTCTGATTCCTGCTCCTCAAAAGCTAAGTTTTCTGCTCTGTTTTTTGCATTTGTGTTTTGGTTTTGTTTTTCCTTGTTTTTCTGAATTTCTGCCATTCCCTGCTGGGGTGTGCTGAATTCCTTTTTGCTCTGTCTTCAGAAAATACCTGAGTACTGATATAGTCTTTTTGAAGCCTAGCGTCTTCAGGGCTTTTTTCCCTATCAGCTGTTGGCTCTTGCTTTGATAGGGTTTTGGCGGATTACAGACAGCAGCTTTCTATGTAGTTAGCTTGGGCCCCATCGTTTGCTCAGCCTATCTTTCTATCTGTGTGTTTTTTCATCTTGCTTCACCGTCATTATATGTTGGGGGCTGCCTATTGCTTTGGGGTCTGCTCTGGGGCAGTTTAGATTTCCCTTTCTGTCTTTAGGCCATGTAGTTCTCCGGCTGTGATCGAGGGGTCAAGGGCACCGCAGCTACTGATAGTTGTTGTTGATAGGTTTAGGGGTCTGTAATCCGATAGCTGCCAACTTCTCTAGTTTTCTGGTCTTAGCTAGTATTTCTGTTTTTGCCTCCTACGGTGACTCATTCATAACACAACTTCTGTGAATGTTATCAGGCCAAAATCATCAGGGTATGTGAACTTTTGATCAGGGTCATTTGGATGTTTTGGGTTGTCATTATGATTTTAAAAAGAGAAAACACAGTAGTTTGACAATAAATTGTTTCACCCAACCACTAACCATGAGTGGAGAAAAAGGTTTGGTGTTATTCATATTCTCTGAAAAAAGACCACAAAAGCAAAAATTCTGCCCGGGTATGTAAACTTTTGAGAACAACTGTAAATATCTCCATCCTCACACTAAATTGCACTACACACACTAAATACCCCCATCCTCACACACTAGATACCCCCATCTCCACACCAAATTTCCCCACACACTAAATACCCCCAACTCCACATTAAATCTCCCCACACATTAAATACCTCCATTCTGCACACTAAATAGCCCCAAACACATTGAATACCTCCATCCCCACACTAAATAGCCACACACATATGAAATATTCACATCCCCACACCAAATACCGCCACACACATTAAATATCCTCATCCTGACTCCAAATCTCCCCACACATTAATTATCCCTCACCCCATATGCATTAAATACCCCCATGCCCACACCAAATCTCTTTCCATGCACTTAATCTTTGATGTCTTCAGCTCCAGAGTGAAGCACTTACCACCAATGTACCCCTCTGCTGCACCGGCGAGTGACTTCAACAGCGTGATCACATTCCTTGCTCACGCTCCTGACATTGCTCTGACCCGGTGGTAAGAGCCTTAACTACACTCGCATCTGTAAAATGCAAGTACAATTGATGTCTGGGAGCTGGCACACTGCAGCTTCTCTCAGCTGGCTGTCAGCTTGACAGCTGGCTCAGAGAACTGCTGAATCAGTCTGGAGTGGGCAGCAGAATGCAACTGGCAGGGGAGACACTTTGGACCATCGCATTAGGCGGCCCAACTGCGCCCCCCGGGCAGATGCCCCCCTTTTATACGCCTCTGAAATCCACAATAGCCATTTTACAATGGCCCTCACAGTCCCCTGATCTGAACATCATTGAAATTCTGTAGCTAGGTCTCAAAATAGCAGTGTATGCAAAACGGCCCAGGAATCTCACAGAACTGGAGGAATTTTCTAAGGAAGAAAGGATGAAAATCCCTGAAACAAGAATTGAAATACTATTGGTTGGCTAAAAAAACATTTACAAGCTGTGATACTTGCAAAAGGGGGGTGCAACTAAGTATTAAAACTTTTGCATCAGCCCATTTTTCTTTTTAAATAGAAATAGAAAGAAATAGCCAGCTCACCAGAGATCAAGCGCAGAAACTCGGAGCTCCGTGCGGACCAACGTCATAGACCATAGAAGGAAAGTTCTGCTCCAGCTGCTATTAAAATCTTCTTTAATGAAAAACCATTAAAACATACAATGGTGAAGACTCTCCATATAACCTCACCACAACAGAGATGACAGGCTACGCGTTTCGACCAGACGGTCTTTGTCAAAGCCATGTTTGAAATTTGCCTTAGATTAGACATATATATGTAGCTTAATGAATAAAACATCATATAAAAATCACATGATCACATGAGCCAATCCAATTGGACACATGTAATTAAATACAAAAGCGACATAGAAAAAAAAAAAAAAAAAAGTTTTTTTTCCTCTTTTGAGAAAAAAAAAAAAAAAAAAAAAGGGGAAATTCAACAATAGTGCAACAATAGATCATGTCTTTTATTGAGACCGTTTGGATGTCTAGTATTTAAATGGTATATCCAAAATGCTTCCCGAGTAAGGAGACATCGCCTGATGTCTCCCCCACGGGATGACAGGTTTACTTTTTCTATTCCCTGAACTTTAAGGTGAGATGTATTGCGGGCGTGGCAATCAATAAAATGTTTGGAAACTGCTGAGACATTCCGTATAAAATTATTTGTATTGCTAATATCATTTAAATGTTCCCTTATTCTTATTTTTAGCTGCCTCGAGGTGCAACCAACATAGGATAAATCACATTGTTCACAATTAATTTTATACACTATGTTGCTAGAATTGCAATTGATATAATTTTTTATTTTAAAACATGAAGTATGATCATTATTAGTGAATTCCTGAGAAATTTGGGCATATTTGCATATTTTACAAATGTTAGCACCACATTTGTAAAAGCCCTTCACCATTAACCAGTTTTCTTTAGGCTTGTGATGTGTTAGTGAAAACATGCTGGGGGATAGTATACTCCCTAAAGACGGTGCTTTTCTTGACACCACATTAATTCCTGATGATAAAATTTTAACCAATTCATTATCCTGGTGCAGAATGGGTAGAAACTTGTGAACAATATTTTTTATAGATGTGAATTGCGGGCTATACTGGAAACATATATAGGGTTTTTTTCCCATAGTTATTGCCTTTTTTTTCCCTTCTGTACTTGATGCCAGCAAGTCATTTCGATCTTTGGTTTGCACTATTTTTTGTGCTCTAGTTAGGGTCCATTTTGGATCATTGCGATATGTCAATTTAGTGGTAACATGTGCAAATTCCTCTTGCAAGGATTCCTCTGAGCTGCAATTACGTTTAACTCTGGTGTATTCACCAACAGGGACTGACCTGATTGTATGTTTTGAATGACTGCTCCTTGCATGTAGCACCGTGTTCCCACTGTATGGTTTATGGTGCGTTTTGGTATGAATGACCGCACCATCTGTGCCACTCAAACACAAATCCAGAAATGCAATATTGTTAGAACTGTAGTTATGCGTGAATTTGATATTATAGTTATTAGAATTAATATATTTTATGAAATCTGGTATGGCAGAAATATCTCCACCCCAAATGATGAGGGTATCATCGATATATCTACCATACCAGATTAATTGCTTTGAAAAAGGGTTGGCAGTGGAATATATATATATTCCATTTCCCAGAATGACATTACAAGATTTGCAAGGGAGGGTGAGAATTTAGCTCCCATTGCAACTCCTCTAAGTTGCAAAAAAAATTCTCCATTGAACGTGAAGCAATTATGTGACATAAGAAATGCAACTACTTGTAGAATGTAATTTTGCAGCTCAGATGAAAAATTGCTGTATTTGACAAAATGGAATTGTAATGCTCGTATGGCTATATCATGGAAAATGCACGTGTATAATGAAATAACATCACAAGTTAGCCAACTATATTTGGATGACCAAGTTTTTTTGGAGAATGCCCCCAAAACCTGTTTGGAGTCCCTGATGTATCCCGGGGTGCGCTGCACTAAAGGTTGTAACAGCGAATCTACCTACTGACATAAATGCTCATTATTTGAGCCAATGCCCGATACTATTGGGCGCAAAGGTGGAATACCCTCAGATTTATGGATTTTGGGGACCCCATGTATTATTGGCAAAATGGGATTTTTTACCTCCAAGTATTCTGCTTGACTAGCTGTTAAAATCCCCAAACTGGAACCTTCCTTTATTAGAGCACTACTTATTTCCTTAAATCTTATTGACGAGTTATGCGGTAGTTTTTTATAGATGGTACTGTCTGATAATAATTCCATCATTTTTTGATAATAATCAGTGGCATTCAATACCACTACCACTCCTCCCTTGTCTGACATTTTAATGACTAAATCAGCATTATTTTTCAAATCCTGCAGGATTTTGTGCTGATAATTTGAAAAAAATTTTTTGTTGTTTGATTTATCTTTGGATTTCATTTGATCATATAAATGGAGCAAATCCCTCTCTACCATATCCTGAAATTGTTCCATGCAACTAGATCTCGTTTGCACTGGGTAAAAATACGGATTTTTTGTCTCAAAAGCATGTGTCTGTTCTCATTGATCATTGCTGGAAAGGGAATGTTCATCTAGATCCTGCAGAGTAACCAGTGCTAACTGTTCCTCAAAATTCATGTCCACAAACTCATTGTTAGCATCTGAGGGGTGACTAGATAGAGGGACACAATCTGAATTATCAATGTCAAAAAAATGTTTTTTAACTGTCAAATTGCGAATAAATTTATTAACGTCCATAATGGTGGAAAACAGATCAAAATCTCGATCAGGAACAAAATTGAGACCCAATGATAATATTTGGGTTTGTTCTTTGGTTAGAATAATTGAAGATAAATTGAGGACATTATTGCAGCTTTTTATTGGTGCCAATATTTTTTTCTCCAAGTTGTAATTCCTTGTGTTCCTCCGGTGTTTTCTGCCTCCACGCCTCTGACGTTTTTTAAATAATGAAGATTATGTCTGGACGCACCTGGAGTGATCTCATTAGATGAAACATCAGATATGCTTGAAAAATTGTCAGAAGAATCCAACTCTGATGAAGTGAAGGAAACATGGGATCTTGGAATTCTGGTGGAGTTTCTGCGCTTATTGTGAACATGGCTTTGCTTCAAGATAGATTTTGGGGTTCTATTTAGACCCTTCCATTTTCCCCATTCATACACCATATTGGTAGAATAGTCATTCAAGTCTCTTGTGAACTTTTTTTCTTTCTATCCATAATTTCATCTTCCAATGTTGACAGCTTTTTGTTCACAGCAGTCACTGAAGAGTCAAATTGTGGTAATGTTTTGTATTCCACCATTGAAATGTTCAATAGACTCAATTCCTCTTGTATTTCCTTCAATTTCTGATCTTCATATTTTATTATTAATTTCATTAAATTTGCCGAACAATTGCTCAATATAGCATTCCATTCATTTTTAAACTCATCTGAGTAAACAGTAGTAGGCAGTTTTTTTATACGTAAACCTCTTGGTATCATGTCCTTTGCAATATAGTTATTTAAGGTGGCATGATCCCACCAGATTTTAGTTTCCAATATAAGCAGCTTTTCAAATTTGTTGAGACTTTTGTCTAGGTCTGCCACCCCCTGATTAGATGGATCAGAGAACACCTGCGCAACCTTTCTGGATCGGTCTCTAGCAACATCCATGTCTATGTTGCATAAGAATATAGCACATATAATCTGTGAGTGGTGGGTTATAAATATTTCTCAATCAGAGTGGAGATAATCAATGGGAGCACGGCAGTCCAAAACTGTCCAAATAGAAATAGAAAGAAATAGCCAGCTCACCAGAGATCAAGCGCAGAAACTCGGAGCTCCGTGCGGACCAACGTCATAGACCATAGAAGGAAAGTTCTGCTCCAGCTGCTATTAAAATCTTCTTTAATGAAAAACCATTAAAACATACAATGGTGAAGACTCTCCATATAACCTCACCACAACAGAGATGACAGGCTACGCGTTTCGACCAGACGGTCTTTGTCAAAGCCATGTTTGAAATTTGCCTTAGATTAGACATATATATGTAGCTTAATGAATAAAACATCATATAAAAATCACATGAGCCAATCCAATTGGACACATGTAATTAAATACAAAAGCGACATAGAAAAAAAAAAAACAAAAAAAAAAAAAACAATGTTTTTTTTCTTCTTTTGAGAAAAAAAAAAAAAAAAAAAAAAAGGGGAAATTCAACAATAGTGCAACAATAGATCATGTCTTTTATTGAGACCGTTTGGATGTCTAGTATTTAAATGGTATATCCAAAATGCTTCCCGAGTAAGGAGACATCGCCTGATGTCTCCCCCACGGGATGACAGGTTTACTTTTTCTATTCCCTGAACTTTAAGGTGTGATGTATTGCGGGCATGGCAATCAATAAAATGTTTGGAAACTGCTGAGACAGGAGCAGTCATTCAAAACATACAATCAGGTCAGTCCCTGTTGGTGAATACACCAGAGTTAAACGTAATTGCAGCTCAGAGGAATCCTTGCAAGAGGAATTTGCACATGTTACCAATAAATTGACAAATCGCAATTATCCAAAATGGACCCTAACTAGAGCACAAAAAATAATGCAAACCAAAGATCGAAATGACTTGCTGGCATCAAGTACAGAAGGGAAAAAAAAGGCAATAACTATGGGAAAAAACCCTATATATGTTTCCAGTATAGCCCGCAATTCACATCTATAAAAAATATTGTTCACAAGTTTCTACCCATTCTGCACCAGGATAATGAATTGGTTAAAATTTTATCATCAGGAATTAATGTGGTGTCAAGAAAAGCACCGTCTTTAGGGAGTATATTATCCCCCAGCATGTTTTCACTAACACATCACAAGCCTAAAGAAAACTGGTTAACGGTGAAGGGCTTTTACAAATGTGGTGCTAACATTTGTAAAATATGCAAATATGCCCAAATTTCTCAGGAATTCACTAATAATGATCATACTTCATGTTTTAAAATAAAAAATTATATCAATTGCAATTCTAGCAACATAGTGTATAAAATTAATTGTGAACAATGTGATTTATCCTATGTTGGTTGCACCTCGAGGCAGCTAAAAATAAGAATAAGGGAACATTTAAATGATATTAGCAATACAAATAATTTTATACAGAATGTCTCAGCAGTTTCCAAACATTTTATTGATTGCCACGCCCGCAATACATCTCACCTTAAAGTTCAGGGAATAGAAAAAGTAAACCTGTCATCCCGTTGGGGAGACATCAGGCGATGTCTCCTTACTCGGGAAGCATTTTGGATATACCATTTAAATACTAGACATCCAAACGGTCTCAATAAAAGACATGATCTATTGTTGCACTATTGTTGAATTTCCCATTTTTCTTTTTGCAATTTTTAAAATGTAAACAACGAAAATATATATATATTTTTTTGCCGAAAATACAAAGGAAATTTATCAGTATTTAACTTTAGACCTTTTAGAGATCATTCAATCTTCAACTTGCTTAACTGCTCAAAATAACAGTAATTGGTGAGCGCGGGTTTCCAAGCATTTATATGCCACTGTATATATTTTTTTAATCTTTTTTTTGTATATTTTTTTTTTTACTTTTTTTCTTAGTCTCACTCTGGGACTTTCACTTTTTGCAGTCTGATCGCAGTTATAAAGCAACGATGAGACCCCTCCCTCTGCCTGCCGTCTAAATGCTGCGATCGATATTGATCGCAGCATTTAGTGGGCTATACTTCTGGGAGTGGTGCGGGTACCACTCCTGGCAGTGAGTGCCGGGTGCCAGCTGTCAAGTCAGCTGAACACCCAATGGTAATGGCACGCATAGCCCCTGTGCACGTAAAATTGAATGGATATATCCACACGTCCAAGGTTGGTAAATACCGCATTTTTTAGATTATAAGTCGCACTTTTTTTCTCCAAAATTTGGGGGGAAGATGGAGGTGGATCTTATAATTCAAATATGTCTTACCAGCTGCAGTTTAGCAGGGTCCCAGGGTCACTACTGGTGGAGGCAAGAGTGTGACGATGCTGCAGGCATCAGGTGGTATTTGGAGTGTGATGATAAGGGTGTTCTGTGGCGTGGGGGATCTGTTGACATTTTGTTAACACTTTCATGGTTTACATTGCGATGGACTCCGGGAAAATGTTCGCCAGGGGCAGCGCATGCACAGATGGATCTCGGCGCTGAGTGATAAGACACCGTATTCTTTTGGTCAGTGCGATTATATCGATACCAGATTTATATTGTTTTCTATGTTTTGTCACTTTTACATACTAAAACACATTTTTACAAAAAAAAGTTTGCATCACCAAAAACTCCTCAATATTGAAATTTAAACTCCAAGAAGGAAAAATAGTGGAGTTCCAGACATGTTAATTATAAGCTAATCATGAAAAAATGGAAGCAAAATTTTAAAAAATTACTATTTACTCAGTATTGAAAAGGCACGATGTGCAGAAAAACATGCCACTGATTCCCGCACCAAATAAATGGAATGCCGGTCAGTTTTGCACCTGAAATGTAGACTACAGGACTTCAGCTATTGTAAACTATGCAACCTCATTACAGAATTCCGCGA
The DNA here is from genome assembly GCF_039654945.1 of Dendrobates tinctorius. Taxonomy (NCBI): domain Eukaryota; kingdom Metazoa; phylum Chordata; class Amphibia; order Anura; family Dendrobatidae; genus Dendrobates; species Dendrobates tinctorius. Next base: position 833,112 of record NW_027361770.1, read on the forward strand.
GTAGAAATAACGTGATATTCCCTCATGATCGTCTCTTCATGGCATTGCCCATGAACTTTCCAAAGCAATCTTTGGCTAGCATTGCATCCAAAACAATAGTGGGACTCATCACTACATTGCATTGCTGCCTTGCTATGCACCATGATAGCCTTTGACAGCTGTGGTGTTATGTCAATGACACATCTGTGACTTCCAATTTCTCTTGCAATATAGTGTGGATCATCGTGCTATGGCCTTTTATCTAGAGTCTCTCAGGAGCTGATTTTCACGACAAAAGCAGGCCGGTTGCTTTTTGCTGTGAGCAGTCTTTGCGGCCGAAACCTGCTACCATGGCCTGCAGAGTACCTAGATTTGTCTCCATAAAGCACAAAGGGGACAACACTGATTTGCGAAAGAAACTGTCAGCAGTGGATCTTTATGATTTGCATGCCTAAGTGCATATAACATGGCAGGACAGACAAACATCCCTCAAAGAATCATTAATAATCCTATGTTACTGATAGGTGCCAAGGCATGCAAGTTGCATGTATTTCTGAGTATGGAGCTCATACACAATACTGAATAAATTAAAATGTTTTGAAAATGCTGTTTCTGTTTTTGCCATTGTTTGCATAACAATAACGTGTAACGATCCTGTGATCTTCATCATTTTGATTTTTCCTTCTTGGTGTTGCAATTTCAATGTTGTGTAGATTATTTTGAGAGATATAGTTTTTTTCCTATTTTTCTGCCATAGAGAGCTGTATGAGTTTTTTTTTCTCCCGTGGTGGGAAAAGTTGAAGTCTACTCATTCCAAATGGAGTGGGGGGTATATAACATTTCTTTACCACTTTGTATTCCAATTTGTGTAAGGCAGAAAGAACAAAAAAAGTAACAATTCGATGATTGGGGTTTTGTTTTCCATGTATGTTCAGTAAAAGTGACAACTTTATTGTTCAAGTCAGTAAAATGACAGCATTAATTATAATTATACCATTCATACAGTTTTTTTTTTGCTTCTTCTGCACACCAAGAACAATTTTAGAGAAAAAAATAGTTTATTCATTGTTATATTCTGAGAGCTTTAACAGAGCGTTATTTGTGGGACGAGATCTCGTATTTAGTGATACCACTGGCAAAATACCAATATAATATTCAGTGATACCATTTTTATTTAGATACGACTTTTGGTTCACGTTTATCCTACTTTTTGTGCTGTAGAATGATGAATAAAGAGCGTTTTTGCAGTGATTATTTTTATTGTACAATATTTTCTGTAGGGGTTTGTGAGGATATGGCGACTTACTAAAGACTAGACAAATGAACGTACAGTGGAGTAGACAGCTCTAAGAGACTTTTTCCAGCACGGAGCACCGGTTGCGTCGATATTGTTGTTTTATTTGATATTTTCTTGCAGTGTTTTTTTAGTGATTTGCTGGTTTGTCAGTTCATCCTCAGGAATCAATGTTTACATTCAGTGACAGTAAGCAGATGAAGACGATCTTATGTAAACCTAAGACAAGACAGTAGATTGCTAAATGTAAATGTAAAGCAATCATCCTATCAATCCATTGTTCTTCCAGCCTAGGCCCATTGTGTGGATGGAGATAGTAGACCCAAGGGAGCTGTGGCCACAGTGGGTCTTACATGCAATCCCAAGTGAAGGAATATGCTTCATTCTGTGAGCTATAGAAAAATGTTTAAGGGGAAGGGAGAAAAAGACACATGGGTTGATTCAGGCAGTTGTTGGGGTGACTACGAAGGGAGAGTAGGGATGGGCGAGTCTACTCGCTAGGACTCGTTACTCGGCGAATAGTAAGGGACTCGCTGGACTCGTTACTCGGCAAGTCTCCCAGTGATTACTCGCACAGTAACGAGTCCAATGCAAGTCAATGGCAATCCTAGTTTTGTCAGAGTTTTGTTTTCTCACTCGCTAGACTCGCTATATCACATCGCTGTCAACAGCGAGTCTGAGCGAGTCTACGATTCCGAGTCCTGTATACTGGATTCGGGACTCGCTTATACAGAATCTGTTATGTTCCTACAAGTTTCCAAGACAGCCTATGTCAACACACAGCAATTGTGAGCGAGTCTGAGCGAGTCTACGAATCCCGAGTCCTGTATACTGGATTCGGGACTCGCAAATATAGAATCTGTTATGTTCCTACAAAGCTTCCGAGACAGCCTAGCGTGTTAGGTCAGAAAACTTTTTTAGATGGACAAGCATGTTAGCCAATCATATTCAGTAATGTTGGTTGTGGCAGGACTATGATTGACTTCTGTCCATCGTGATGCCTATGTCATGTATGAGAGGCGAGGCTGTATATAAGCCTTTTCCACCGCCATTTCCTCTACATTCCTGAGAGATCTGAGATAGAGCAGGGTGAGGTAGATGCTTGAGCAGATCATAGGGATTGTCAGTTAGTGTAGGGAAACTTCAAGATTCCTTATATTAAACCCAAACAGCTCTTCTGAGAGCTACCAGGACAGAGGAGTACTGTGTAGACTGTAGGCAGGCAGGCAGGGAGGATCAAGCCTTACAGTGCAGTGCACAGTGCAGGGACTAGTGTGCAGCTTCACTGCTAGGTGTCAGCACACACACTTACCCCGCCAGCAAGTGACGCCTACAGCACCACCTAACTCCATCTCGGTGACTGTGCATTTGTCAACAATGTCACAAAAACCACAATTTCCCAAAAAAGAGGTTGCAAAGGGACGAGGTCGTGGCCGTAGCAGTCGTGCCCAAGAAGGCACTGGTACAGATAGACAGATGAGGATTGATAGAGCTACCTTTCTCCTGTCTAGAATTCCCAGTACTCAACAAAAACGTGTCTTGAGGCCGGAAGAGCATGACCAGATAACATCTTGGATGGCTGATAAGACCTCGACCACTGGTTCTGGCAGTACACAATTGTCCTTGCCAACACAGTCTAGTGTCGCTACAGACAACGCAGGGCCATCCAATCCTCAAAGTCTTCCTATTTCCTCAACCCATCGGCAGCAAGAGGAAAATTTGGACCGCGACCTTGGTCACTCCGATGATTTATTTGGTTCTTATCAGCCCTCGATTGCATCTGGCCTTTCTTTGTCACTGCCTGACGAGATACTTGAAGAAGACGTAATGTCTATTCATGGCCAAAGTTTGGAAGCACCTCGTACTGAAGAAAGCCACTTTCACCAAAGGCATACAGCATCTCAGGAGGTGGATGATGATGAGGATGATGAGACACACATCTCATCTGGCCAGCCTGCTCAGTCACGTTATCCAGAAGACTTTGAAGAGGAAGGGGTGGATGATGAGACCACAGATCCTACCTGGACTGTTGACATGCATAGCCAACAGAGCAGCCAGGAGGAGGAAAGTGGCTATGTACCACTGCCAAAAGCACCAAGGCTTACTCCTTTCTCCAGAACACAAACTGTGACAACAGTTGCCCAAATTGTGTCAACTGTTGCACAAACTGTACCAACTGTTGCACAAACTGTAAACACAGTTGCCCAAACTGTGTCAACAGTTGGTGTTGTACAGAGTCATCCTCCTCTGCCTCCAATTCAACATAAAGGACGAAAAGCCATTGTGTGGGATTTTTTTAAGGATAGCACATCTGTACCAAATATGGTTATCTGTAACATCTGCCATGCAAGGCTAAGCAGAGGGCTGGGAAAAGCAAACTTGAGCACCAGCAGTATGCGTAAGCATATGTCTGTTAAGCACTCAATTCAGTGGTCGGCCCATCTGGCTTCAAAATCAGTGCCTTCTGATCCCAAAACTTCCAGGCCACCTCAGATCCATCCTTCACCAGCTAGTGTTCAGGCATCAGCTCCTGCTCAAACGTACTCCTCCCAAGCTGCGGTACAAGAGAGACATGACAGTAGTCAAGCCTCTGGTGAGTCTGCGACAAACGTCCAGTTGTCTGTGCCACAGATGTATGAAAGGCAGCGGAAGTACCAATCGACACACCCATTTTCCCAAAAAGTGACTGCGCAAATTGCAAAGTTGTTAGCTGTGGAAATGTTGCCGTTTAAGCTTGTGGGTATAGAGTCTTTTCGGGAGTTGTTGGCTGTGGCAGCACCACGATACTCTGTACCCAGCCGATACTTTTTCTCACGCAGTGCCGTCCCCGCGTTACACCAGCACGTGGTTACCAACTTAAAGCGTGCGCTAACAAATGCTGTAACCACCAAAGTCCACCTAACAACGGACACGTGGACAAGTTGTTGTGGACAGGGCAGATACATCTCACTAACGGCTCACTGGATCAACCTGGTGGAGAGTGTCCCAACTTCTCCAAGTGGACCATCTGCGATACTACCAACTCCACGAATAGCGGGCACAACATCATTCCGGGTGTCTGCCTCATCATATATGTCCAGTACACAATCTTCTTCTGCAACTTCCTTGTCCACTGCTGAGCCGCCCGCACCATCATGTCCAAGTTGGGAGCTTTGCAGTACTGCTTCAGCAAGGCGACAACATGCTCTTTTGAAGCTTATCTGTCTAGGTGACACACCTCACACTGCAACTGAGCTGTGGAAAGGTCTTAAGCAACAGACTGATGAGTGGCTGGCCCCACTGCAACTACAACCTGGTCTTGTTGTGTGCGATAACGGTCGAAACCTTGTGGCGGCACTAAAGCACGGTAACCTTGTACACATGCCTTGCATGGCTCACGTGCTGAACCTAGTAGTTCAGAAATTCCTGAAAATATACCCCGAGTTATCTGACCTACTGGAGAAGGTGAGGCGAAATTGCGCCCACTTCAGACATTCCTCCACAGCAGTTGGAAGTCTTTCAGCCCTTCAAAACAAATTTAATTTGCCTAAACACAGGCTAATTTGCGACATGCCCACGCGCTGGAACTCAACATTCCATATGTTGGCAAGGTTTAATGAGCAGCAGAGGGCAATAGCGGAATATCAGCTGCAACATGCCCGTCACCCCGGAAGTCACACCAGACACATTAGTACTTTAGAGTGGGTCTGGATCGCTGACCTTTGCGAGTTGCTGGAGAACTTTGAATACTGCACCAAACTTGTCAGCGGTGATCAGTCGATTATTAGTCTCACCATCCCCATGCTCTGCCTGCTAAACGAATCCCTAATGAATCTCAAAACAGAATCTTTGAGAGCCCAGCGGATGGCTATGGAGCCAGAATTTAACATCGCTGATCCTAGCCAGCTAAGCCAATATCAGCAGGCTACATTGGGTCTGGAAGAAGGTGATGAGGGTGATGATGAAGAAGATTTATTTTTCTGTGGTACTGATGTGAACCCTGATGGTACTCCCAACCCTACGTTTATGTCGGTACAGCATGGGTGGGCTGAAGAGGAGGAGGCGGTGACCGATTTAGAGGCCATGATGCATAGTGATCCTCATTCTGTTGTAACCTTTGCAGCTTAGAACACATGGCTGACTTAATGTCTCAATGTCTCTCCCAAGATCCACACGTCATTCACATCTATGACAGCGACCTCTACTGGTTGTCAACCTTTTTGGACCCATGGTACAAAGACAAATTTCCGTCGTTGCTCTTGCAGTCACCCAGGGGCTTAACGATGGTTTATTTCAAGAGGGTTGTTGTTGACAATTTGCTGACAATATCACCGTCTGACTCCGCTATACCCCGAAGTACCAGCTCTTTGCAACAGCAGCCTTTGGTTGGGACACAAACGCCATCAATGTCAAGAAGAGGTGGGGGTAAGATGTCCACCAAGTGGGCGATGTTCAACAGACCTTCCAATCAACAACGGATCATGCCTACGGTCACCTTGAGTAGGAAACAACAATTGTCCAACATGGTGAACGAGTATGTCAGTGACAGTACCAGCTTCCTAACCGAGCCTTCTGTACCCTTTAATTACTGGGTTTCCAAGCTTCACACTTGGACAGAGCTCTCTTTGTATGCCTTGGAGGTGCTGGCCTGCCCAGCTGCTAGTGTGACATCAGAGCGTGTTTTCAGTGCCGCTGGGGGTATAGTCACTGATAGAAGGTCACGGCTTACTACTGAAAATGCCGACAGGCTGACTCTCATTAAGTTTAACAAGGACTGGATATCATCGCAGTTCGTAATCCCCCCAGACGACAGTACCCAAATGTAGAGTAACCTAATCATAATTAATATGATTGGAAGATTGCGCTTTTAACATTATGCCCTTTTAAGACAGGAAGTATCGGCATGTCCCTCAGCTCAGACGATGTGATAAGTCATGTTCCTGCAACATTTGCTGCATGATAACGAAACTACGCAATCAGTAAAAATCATTTTACTTTACAAGTGCATCCGCTTGTGAGCATTTTTCATTTTATTTTTTTTCCAACCAATACAATACAGCCCCTTTGAGCTAATTTTTTGAGGCAACAAGCCTATGCCTGCATCGTGGGCATTGCTTGTACTATGCTCGTAGGACAAGCAAGTATATAGTATGGGCCACGCGCCCTCCTCTATTTCAAAAAAGACTTTATTAAGCCCTTTGAGCTAATTTTTTGAGGCAACAAGCCTATGCCTGCATCGTGGGCATTGCTTGTACTATGCTCGTAGGACAAGCAAGTATATAGTATGGGCCACGCGCCCTCCTCTATTTCAAAAAAGACTTTATTAAGCCCTTTGAGCTAATTTTTTGAGGCAACAAGCCTATGCCTGCATCGTGGGCATTGCTTGTACTATGCTCGTAGGACAAGCAAGTATATAGTATGGGCCACGCGCCCTCCTCTATTTCAAAAAAGACTTTATTAAGCCCTTTGAGCTAATTTTTTGAGGCAACAAGCCTATGCCTGCATCGTGGGCATTGCTTGTACTATGCTCGTAGGACAAGCAAGTATATAGTATGGGCCACGCGCCCTCCTCTATTTCAAAAAAGACTTTATTAAGCCCTTTGAGCTAATTTTTTGAGGCAACAAGCCTATGCCTGCATCGTGGGCATTGCTTGTACTATGCTCGTAGGACAAGCAAGTATATAGTATGGGCCACGCGCCCTCCTCTATTTCAAAAATGACTTTATTAAGCCCTTTGAGCTAATTTTTTGAGGCAACAAGCCTATGCCTGCATCGTGGGAATTGCTTGTACTATGCTCGTAGGACAAGCAAGTATATAGTATGGGCCACGCGCCCTCCTCTATTTCAAAAAAGACTTTATTAAGCCCTTTGAGCTCATTTTTTGAGGCAACAAGCCTATGCCTGCATCGTGGGCGTTGCTTGTACTATGATCCTGCTGGAGCCTGGCGAAGGGTCCCACTGTACGCTCCGGAGAAAACGCATAGACGCGCTGTGTTGCAAGTAGACGTCCCAGCCTCTCGCATCTGTGTTCCTAGTCTGGTTGCCATAGCGAGGCATTAAGTAACCCCCCCAAACACAGGCACTATTTATTTGTCAGCAACATTTGTATGTGGAGTCATGATTTTACACATACTAACCAAGGTGCCTTCATGCGCCATGCGGGCCGTAAAGTACTTGCTAATGATGATGACTTTAAGCCCACCCACAAAACAACCTACACATCCATTACCTGAAAAAAGACATACACAAAGCTGTTTTTTGTAACTCTCTATTCACACGCCTTAACGGCAAACATGGAACAGAACAAAACAGAAAAAAGCAAAAACAAATTGTGCACTGCACATTTTTTATCAAAAAAGAAAAAAAAAATAAACAATAAATTAACCTACAGATGGTGGTAGGTGGGCTCATTGGGTGGGGTAGGCTGTACCTGCCCACCATCACCCTGGTCCTGGAGGAGGTCTATGGCCCCACGTATGGCCTCCGCCACAGATTCTGACCCTGTAGGGTGGATCATCTGGGCCGGTGTGGGGAAATTGAGTAGGTCCCTGTTCCCTGCCGAGAAAGGAGGTATAGGCCTCTGGGGCGGCACATAGCTGTCCCGGGGTGTGGGCCTGTACAGGAGGTTGGAGGGTGACAGTTGCCACCGCTCCAAAAAATGAAAGACCTCGCCAGGGTGGTTTGGGGGGCGACTGGCATCAAGGACAATGTGTATTGCTGACCTTGTCCGCAGTGCTCTCTCCACTGGAATGAGAGCCAGGAATGGTATGAGACTGCGGGCAAAGTCAGCAGCATCACATTGTCCAAGCAGGTCATTTTGTGCCCCCGGGATCAGACCATGGCTGCTGCTGCTTGCAGTTGGCCATCCTGCTTCCTCCACTGCAGAAGGTTGGCCTTGGTGGGGAGTGAGTTCTTGTGGCCCTTCAACCTCCTCTCCTTGCGGCCGGCCATGCCCCAAAGCTGGTGGTGTTGGTGGTGGTGGTGCTGGTATTCCCACATCTTGTTCATCCACTTGAAGTCGGGGTGGTTCAGGGGCCTCCCTCGCCTCTTCAGGCAGCTGTGCCGGAGGATTTCTGTGCTGACGCCGCCTGTGGTAGTGAACAGCTCTGTGGCAAAATACACAAAAAATTTTGTGAATGGGTTGCATTTGGAAACAAAAACATAGGTCAAACATAAAATTTGCACGCTTTTTTGACTCTGTGTTTCTGTGTATTCTGTGTTTTCATTGTTGGCCTTAAGATGTAATTGCAGCAAATAAATTAAGGACATTTTGGCTCATGCCTCAACCAATATTCTATGTGCGGGTAGTGTTGGTCCTCGATTTTTTGACATTACATTAGAAATTTAAAAATTTGTGTGCACAATTACACTGTGCCCTGCCTTAGGCAGGACAGGTATTTAGGCACTTGATGACATATTAGTGGGCACAACTATTGCATTGATTTTTTTGTTGTAACTTTATGTGGACAAAGCTATAGCCTGACACTGTGAGGCAAACACATTCTTCAGGGTTATTTGCCATCAGATGGACACTAAAAGACGCAGTGTGGGCGGCCTTGGTCTCAATACACATAACCCAGATCTATAGGGCAGGTAAGCAAGACAGGAAATGGAGTCCAGCAGCATAGGTGACATATGAGCATTCGGCGTTAGTGGCCTACACTCCTTGTTGCTGCCATGTAAGCTAATCAGGAATGTCTTGGTAAATAAAACCCACAAAACATATGGCTTGGCTTTTGAAACGACTGTAATGGACATAGAGTATGGGGTTGTTTTTGAGCAGCAGGTCACACATCGTTGGTGCCAAACAAGGTGGTGGTATGCACAGATGGACAGTTTTACAATTATTCCAACGGGGCCGAACACAAAGCCGGGAGCAGCAAGGGCAAACTTCTGGTTTCCTAAAGGACCTTGGACATAAAAGCCTGTTGCACTGAAAATATGGCCCCCTTTAGATTGATTTTATACAGCATTAAAACACTATGTTTTTCGGAGGATTCGTAATGTGGCCATCAGTTAACGACAAAAAAATAAAATTCACATGTGGGCCCTAATATCTACACCATCACCTTGCAGCCCCAAATATACCCATGGGAAAACTCACCCACACGTATTTGTAGTGATACAGGGTATGTCCTCAAATGTGTGTGACTGTGTCAACAATCTGGGATGGTGTTCAAACAGTTTAGTGCAAAAGGGGTATATCCTTACAACGTTATTTAGCCGAAAAAAACACCCACAACTAAACGTGTAGGGATGTATGTGGCCCTTATGCAAGTGGAGGCCATTAGGAACACATACAAATGATGCTTACGACAGGCAAACCAGACAAGGCCACACACCTTAGAGGCCATTGCAGGGAAGAACATGGCTTTGTTCCACAAACATGCCAACAATAATAGCTAATTGTGAGGTCACGGAACATTGTGTCTGCCCACCCTGCAGAGCATTGATTATTTGTCCCAACGTCACAATGTGGCTATAAATGTGTATGTCCTGGATCATTGCCAAAGGTAATAGAAATCTGTTGCACCATGGCAGAAACAAACTCCAGTGTGGGTATGTAAACCACCACACTCATTATAGAGCTTCATACGTAGACTGTCAACCCTCGTGGACAGGGTCCTCTCCTCTTGTACCTGTATGACCTGATTATCTTCATTTACAGTTTTTTTTAGTTAACCCTTATCCTCATGTAAAGTGCCATGGAACCTAATGGCGCTATATAAATAAATAATAGTACACAACAGTGCTGCAGACACATACCTTGGCATACGGACCACCGGTTCTAGGAAGGACAACCGGTCGTAGTGGCGGTACATCTGCCCTTGATCTGCTTCCGGTCCCCTCTCCAAGTTATTCCGGTGCTGCTTTTTATGCTGATCCCGGCAGCTCTTCCACCGTTTTGTAAGATTGTTAACTGTGAAATTATTTCAAACCGGGTTTAGACATGTGTAACATTTGAAACACAAAAAGTATGTGTACAAATCAACAATAACATTTTATTCATGTTGTGTTTGTATGTAATGTGTATACAAGGCACAGTGACACGACAGTGTGGAACATCATCAACAGCATTACGGACATTGAGCTCACGTTGACACAATCACAAATGAGGCAGGGCACATGTCAACGCATAGAGAATGTAATAGTGCGGGCACCAGACTCCGCTCATTAGTGGTATTAATATACACCCAACCCCCTGGCCTTCAGAGCCAGGAGGACCAGCCCTTAAACTAAGTGTACTGTTGTGACCCCATCCAAATATAGGCAACCATGCGATGGCGCATGATAACACATTGAGGGTCCTGTATACCCTGCTATGGGGGGCCTGTAAACCCATGGGGGCCCTGTATACCCACTGGGGGCCCTGTATACCCACTGGGGGCCCTGTATACCCACTGCTGGGGGCCCTGTATACCCACTGGGGCCCCTGTATACCCACTGCTGGGGGCCTTGTATACCCACTGCTGGGGGCCTGTATACCCACGGGGGCCTGTATAGCCACTGCTGGGGGGCCTGTATACCCACTGAGGGCCCTGTATACCATAATATGGGGGCATGTATACCCACTTGGGGCCCTGTATATCCACTGCTGATGGCCCTGTATACCCACTGGGGACCCTGTATACCCACTGCTGGGGGCCCTGTATACCCACTGGGGGCCCTGTATACCCACTGCTGGGGGCCCTGAATACCCACTGGGGGCCCTGTATGCCCACTGCTGGGGGCCCTGTATACCCACTGGGGGCCCTGTATACCATAATATGGGGGCATGTATACCCACTGGGGGCCCTGTATACCCACTGCTGACGGCCCTGTATACCCACTGGGGACCCTGTATACCCACTGCTGGGGGCCCTGTATACCCACTGGGGGCCCTGTATGCCCACTGCTGGGGGCCCTGTATACCCACTGGGGGCCCTGTATACCCACTGCTGGGGGGCCTGTATACCCACGTGGGGCCTGTATACCCACTGGGGGCCCTGGATACCCACTGCTGGGGGCCTGTATACCCACGGGGGCCTGTATAGCCACTGCTGGGGGGCCTGTATACCCACTGAGGGCCCTGTATACCATAATATGGGGGCATGTATACCCACTGGGGGGCCTGTATACTCTGCAGGGGGAGCTGTACACTCTGCTGGGGGGCTGTCTACCAGTGATAGCCGCTGTATACCAGGATGGCGGTCAATATGTTTTCCCAGTTTTTGGGGGCAAAAGTAGGGGGGTCAGCTTATACACGGGTCGGCTTATACACGAGTATATACGGTAAATGCAATATAACGTGTGAACACATTTAACTTACCCATATTGCTCTGTGCATCATGGCCACTGCGATGGAATGCAGGGAACATCACTTGAGCGATCTCCCTCCAGGCTGTAGTCCGCTGGATGTTATGCCCATAGGCAGGGTCAGTGGGGAGCCAAAGCAGGGGCCGAGCCTCCACCAGATCAATCAACTGCAGTGTGTTGACAGTGACACGGGCCATGATTGCTCTGTGTGTGTGCGTATGTCATCTCGACTCGGATTATTTCCTGTTTGCTCAAAGCATGGTGTGTGCTAGAGAAAATCGCTTCCCTCGCCTCATCGGCGCTAAATAAGACAAACAAATGCGAGTTTGGACTCGGACACAGCCGCAACAAACTGTTGCGAGTGGGGTTTACAAATCGCCAATGCAAGCGCTTTCCGAGACACATCTGCGATTTGTAAATCGCACATTACTCGCTAAGACTCGCTTCCCCATTCATTAACATTGGACTCGCTAGACTCGCAACGAGTAGCGAGTCCCAGGCTCGGACTCGCTAGAGTCAAGCGATTCCGAGTAATTTAGGACTCGCCCATCACTAAGGGAGAGGAACCAAGCTTGGATGGATGATCTCTGGAGTTTTGGAGATTGATTGTTGGCTGGAGGGGCATCCATGAGCTATGGTCGTAATGTGCATCATCTGGAAGAACATAGGCTGTGACTGTAGGAGGAGTCCCAGCTGTGTAACCGGGCAGGAACCAAGGGGACTGTCACCAAAGTTCCTAAGACTGCTTCCGGGGGACATAATTAGGAGACGGAACACAGAGTTCTAGAAGGGATGGGGTGGAGCCAGCATAAAAGGGGCTGAGGATGCCAGCAAGGGGCACTCGATGGAGCAGGAGAGAAGAAGCAGGGAAGCTAGAGGGTGCCAGAGCAAGAGCCAGAAGAAGAGAGCAACGACTGGAGGGACTGAAGGGAGACTCACCGCAGACAGGAGGGAGACGGCAACGAGCCGTCCAGCAGAGAGACACCGACTGTCCGACCGCGCCCCTCGCGGCCACCACTGCCCGACTCCAGCCCACGGCTGCGGCCTGTCCGCTGCTGCGGCCTGTCTGCTGCCGACATGGCTGCCGCCGCCCCACTCCAGCCCGCAGCTGCGGCCTGCTCTCTGCAGTCTGCAGCCGCCGCTGGTCCAATTCAGCCCGCAGCAGCAGCCTGTCCGCTGCTGCCCGCAGCTCAGATCTGGCCCGCGGCTGCGGCTTGTTCGCCACCACCTGCGGCTGCCGCTGCCCGTCCCCAGCTTGCGGCTGCAGCCTACACCTTCCGGTCCCCGGGTAATGCCGTCTCGCCTCCACCGGGAGGCGCAACACAGAGGAACTCTTCAGGGACCTGCTGTGCCCCCGCTTCGCCTGGGCGTAGTAATGCTCGAAGTCTCTGCCAGATCCTCGTTGGCTGGGTTCAGCAGCTGAAATGTTGAAGTCTCACCAACCACCACTGCCGGACATCAGAGAGGATAAGTGACACGTTGTAGTTAATACTAAGGACCCATATTCGGCAATACCGCGGCCCTATAGTGACCGGTCTTGGCCGGGTTAGTCGTGCTCATGTTACCAGTGTGTTCTTGTTCTGATCCCTGCGAGGATAACTGTTGTTAGCTTGTTTGGTTACTCAAGATAGCCCTATAGGTATACATATATATAAAAGTTCATCCGGTCTCCTGTCTCGTCACTGCATCCCGCGTACCTGCGATTACTACATGACTTCACATTAAACCAACTGGCGATACCAAAATCTGTGGGCCAACCAAAGTTGGGAGACAGTGGGTGTCGTCTGGTACAGGGCCAGTGGAAATACCGATCTTAGATTGGGAACTTGTGGACTGAGGACATTGTATGTCGGCAATCTACCTGGATTTGTTGTACAACCATGGATGTATGGAATAATAATAGTTGTATCATTAACCTGCCTAGGTGATTTTTATAACCCACAACCTCAGATCTTCACAGGGTTAAATAGTGTGAAAGTGTCACAATCCATTTTTGGATTCGTGGCAGCTTTGGTTCCACTATGTTTTAAATGTAGCTTTTTTCCTTTCAGGATCAGAGGAGGTTAATATCAGATTCCCCCGCTGGCAATCTGTTGTAACTGCAGAGTTGTTAGTTCAGCTGATATGGGAGGTGATCACTCCCACCATCCTTTAAATGGTCACCTGATGCATCAGCTGACTGTTGGTGATAGTTTCTCTATGGAGACTAGCTTTGCAGTGGCAGCTCTCTGGTGTTTGCTGTTTCTGGAGTTTGGAGTCCGGCTTCTTTATCATCTGCAGTGTGGAGCTTGGCAGCGGAGTCTGGAAGCTACATGTGGTGTTTTTTCCTCACCTGCCTCGTTTGTCACTGTCCCCTGTGTTGTTCCATCTGCAGTGGTGAGTCTAGCGCCCTAACTGGCCAGTGCACTAGGCAGGGCAGTGCTAGGTGGAAGCGAGGGATAAGGTTCCTGACAGTGGTGGAGGGTTAATGACCCATTTAGTGTTAGGGGAGTGAAGGGACAGGCTCAGGTTTGAGCTCTGGTGGTGAACATCCCCCATTTCCATCAGTATGGCCTTACTCCCCCTTTACCATCCCATTGTGTGTAGTGCCATCCACTGACTGACCCCCGTGTGGTCGCTATGTATATCGTGACATTATCACCAACTGATTCTTTTTTCCAGTGAACCAATGGCTCAAGCACAGGCTTTTGCCTAGCTGATCCAGACCCTCACTGATGAGGTTAAGGAGCTGTGGTGTCAGGTGGTGCAGCAGCTTCAGCAGTTGTCAGGGTTCTAGGTCACGGCTCATGTGCAGGCTCATCCGGAACCCAAGATATCTCTCCCTGACAGGTTCTCTGGAGGGAGAGATAAATTTTTGTTTTTTCAGGATGCCTGTAAGTTATGTCATGCTCAGCCCTCGTTCTTCAAGGAGGAACAGCATGTGGGGATTATAGTCTCCCTTCTTATGGTTGATCCCCAATCCTGGGCCTTCTCCCTGCTGACCAATTCACCATCTTTTCGGTCGGTGGATGAGTTTTTTGCGGCATTGGCGCTTGTGTATGGGGATCCTGATGGTGTCTCCATGGTTGAGTCTAGACTCCATAAAATCAAGCAGGGGGGCCGGCCGTCTGAGGAGTACTGCTCAGAGTTTAGATGGGCCACTGACATGCAGTTGAACGACCCTGCTCTTAGGAGTCATTTTTGTCAGGGTCTGTCACCTATGCTACAGGATACTCTGGTGCAGTATGCTACTCCTGGGTCATTGGAAACCGCCATGGCCCTTGCTATCCGGGTGGATAGACGCCTCAGGGAGAGGCATACATCAAATCTGCCCGCTATTCTTTGTAGGACACACCGATGCAGACAGATGAACCTATGCAGGTGGGAGGAGTCTCTTCTCAAACAGGGTCGCCTGTGGTTTACTGTGGTATGGGGTCATGTTTCTACTGTGGACTTATGGGTCATGACATCAATGTCTGCCCAGCTCACGCCAATGTATGCTTACCATCTCAAAAGCTGCCTCCCCCTGGTCGTGTGGAGGGAGGCGACCAGAGTGTGTATATTTCCTCCATCTTTTTGGTTCAGTGTACCTTTCCTGCTGAAGTGGTGGTTAGCGGGGTTAATGAGACTGTACCGATGCTTGTGGATAGTGGAGTGGGAGTCAATTTAGTGGATTCTCACTTTGCCCAGACCCATGGTCTAAAGGGTAGGACGCTGGTGAGCCCCCTTAGCGTTCAGGCAATTGACTCTTTCCCACTCAGCCAGGGGAGGGTGACCCAAGTCGTAGATAATATAAACCTGCATATAGGGATGCGTAATGAAGAGTCCCTGTCGTGCTATGTCTTGGATGGTATGTCAACTCCCATCGTCTTAGGCCTTCCTTGGTTGAAGAAACACAACGTGGTCATAAATTGGCAATCTAGGGAAGTAGTCAGCTGGGACCAGTCAAGCAAGGAATGCTGCCTGGGAGCTACGATCTCTGCCATCCTTCTCCAACCTACCCCTTCTTCTCCGGTGGGGGCAGCCGAGGTGCTGCCAGGGAGTAGGGGCAGGATTCAACCCTCACCACAAGCAAACCCTGAATCTTGGAATCCTCTTAGGAGGAGGGGTCAGGGGAGGGTGGTGGTTCCCTCTATATGTAGCTAGGGTATGAGTTTGCTGACACAGGGGGACTCCTCTGCTGTCGGTTCCTCAAAGAGTTCACCATCCTGAGGCAAACGTGTTATGAATGAGTCACCGTAGGAGGCAAAAAAAAATACTAGCTAAGTCCAGAAAACCAGAGAAGTTGGCAGCTATCGGATTAAAGACCCCTGAACCTATCAACAACAACTAGCAGTAGCCGTGGGGGGGTTCCTACGGTGCCCTAGACCCCTCGATCACAGCTGGAGAACTACATGGCCTAAAGACAGAAAGGGAAATCTAAACTGCCCCAGAGCAGACCCCAAAGCAATAGGCAGCCCCCAACATATAATGACGGTGAAGCAAGATGAAAAAACACTCACACAGATAGAAAGATAGGCTGAGCAAATGATGGGGCCCAAGCTAACTACAAAGGACAGGATAGAAAAGCTGCTGTCTGTAATCCACCAAAACCCAATCAAAACAAGAGCCAACAGCTGATAGGGAAAAAAGCCCTGAAGATGCTAGGCTTCAAAAAGACTATATCAGTACTCAGGTATTTTCTGAAGACAGAGCAAAAAGGAATTCAGCACACCCCAGCAGGGAATGGCAGAAATCCAGAAAAACAAGGAAAAACAAAACCAAAACACAAATGCAAAAAACAGAGCAGAAAACTTAGCTTTTGAGGAGCAGGAATCAGACTGGTCTCCTAGAATCCCTCAGAGAGATCACCAGCAAGGCAGAAGTGTGTCGGTTGCCTTATATCCAGTCAGCAATTCCCGTCACCCAGTCATCATCATCCTGCCCAGATGCTTGGTAATCAGCCTCACTACCTTCCTTCACCAGAAGAGGGAGTTCATCAGACCTCAATGGTGAAGGGGAAAATGAACTCACAACACAAATACATGCATGGAAATAAATGTTGGAGTAGTGTTTAAACTAGGGATCGGGGGAGAGTATTCATTTTGTAGGAGGGGAAGATAGTGCAGATAGTGACCTGGGCACAAATAAATTGGGAGTGGCATGGGGGTGGGGTTAGAATAGATATTTTAAGAAAGAATATAGGTACAGAGAGATCCATAAAGTGCATGTATACTAATGCCAGAGGCCTCACCAACACTCTGCTGAGTGGAGTGAGAACTGTCATTAAGTCCAAGGCTGCAGATAAGTCCATAGTTAAACTCAATTTCATAGTTGAACACAAGAGCATAGTTTGGTGTTTTCGTTAATAGCTTCAACAGTTTATTTTGTTCTGCTTTTATCTGCACTGTTATCCGATTGAATATGTGCTCCATGAACAATGCCACCAGGTGTGCATCTTGTTAGATGTATGAATGCCTTGAACAGCCATTTGAGGGTGAATATGTCTGCACTCGATGTAAGCGAGTTACATGTTTGGAAGCCCAGGTAATTCATCTAAATGTGCAGCTGTCAAGACTCTGGAGTATTTCAAACCTGGAGAGGAGTATAGAGCTCATTGAGTTTGCGTTGGCTGGGGCCAGTGATATGGAGGAGGGTGGAGGTGTGGAAGATCAGGAAAGAGAAGCAGCTGGGTAAATGTTACAAGAAGGGTAGAAGGAAAAGTGCCATGGAGCTCAGTCCTGATCTGGCACAAGCTAGTAAATATGCCTGTTTGGCTGATATTAGGAATGCAAGCCCAGGACTGGAATCAATGCATCAGGACGTTCCTCCTAGCAACCAGGAAAACGATTGCTGTAGGAAGGAAATAGGAGTGCAGCAAAGGCCAGACAGATGGTGGTAGGAGACTCTATAATTAGGCGAACAGACATGGTCATCTGCCACCAAGACCGTGAATGCCGAACAGTTTGTTGTCTGGCAGGTGCTCGGGTTCAACATATGGTGGATCGGATAGAAAGATTACTGAGTGGGGCTGGAGAAAACCCAGCGGTCATGGTACACATCGGTACCAATGCCAAAGTTAACGGAAGGTGAAAGGTCCTTAAGAATGATTTTTGGGAACTAGGAGAGAAGCTGAAGGCCAGGACCTCCAAGGTAGTGTTGACCCCATAAAAGAGGATAATAACAAGATAATCACATTAGGACAAAGAAAAGCCAGAGAAATTAAACAGGCACTTTTCATCCGTGTTCACCAATGAACTGTCTGTTACAGGGATCATTCAACAAGGAAAAAATCAAAATTCACAACCTGATATAACTAGTTTAACACAAAAAGTGCTTTATGTCTGAGCAATTTAAACATTGACAATTACCCCGTCGCAGATGGCATTCATCCACGGATACTGAGGGAATTGAGCTCAATAATTGACAGACCACTGTATCTCATATTTTTAGACTCTTATAACAGGGGTGTTTGTTAAAAATACTTATTCTCATATATTTACTTATTCAGGACTTGTTACCAGATGTGATACTCTAAAGAAAATATCACAATATTTCTTATAAAAAAATGTAGTGGCTTATTTGGATTGTACACCAAAAAAGATCATTACAGAAAAACATAAAAATAGTGAAATAGTTAAATTGTCCAGTTTGTATTCTTCTTTCCTTCGATCCTGAATGGAACTTTAAGTCTGTCTTTGTCATATGCTTCTCTTGAAGTCACATATGGTGATTAAGTTACATACCAGCTGTTCATTCAACGTAGTGTCCGAGTAAGATGTCCCCTCGAGTGTGTCTGATGGAAGTGAAGAAGAGAGCGACCCCCCCTTCTTCTTGTATCCATGTTAAATATACGTCCCACAAGACACATGTTCTCTCTATATATGGGGTTGACATTTATCATGAGCTAAATTTACAGAAATAACATATGTAATGTCAGCGAAAGTCAATGTGCTCAGTACAGAATTGAGTTGTAGTGTGAAAATTTAAATTAATAACCGATAATTAATATTTATCAATTCCCCTTTTGAGGGTGACAGACATCAATTGGAACACTCAAAGTAGATAAGCTTTAGGATAATCCAAACTTCTTTCTTCTTTGGCAAAATAATTTTATATCAATAATAATAATAATATCAGATTATTGTTATAAGTACTCAATAACATAATGATGTGAATTCATGTTATGGTAAGCCGTGAACAATATTCATATAAAATATGTATAAATATACTTCCCTAAATCTAAATTGAAGCATCTCCGGTCCAGTCATCATCAACTGACGTCATTTGGTCTTCTGTCTTTTTCTTGGTTCTTTTAAAACACAGTCTTTATATTATAATTCCTTTGAAATAGCACATAGATGTTGTAGAAATCGTGTTGTGTGTCAAATCAATGTCCATAGAAGAAATGCAGCTTTAATATCTGTGCAGTGTCACCTGGAAATACCTGGACTTACATTGGCTCGCTTTGGATATTTCTGGAAACCTCCATCGGCACTGGTCTTTGAACAATTGTGACGTCTTTGGTCAGCAAAGCAAGGGTTAAAATGACTCTTTCTTGCTAAATATAGCACCATAACCAGTCCTTAGTCCTAATGCACAGGACACATGTCAGGGTTGTAGCTTCCTGACAATTACCTTATTGTTCACCAGCTTTCATTGAAGCTTTGCAGGTGATAGGAAACCACTAGAACTTGATAAAAACGTGATAGCACAGTTCATCTCAGCATCATAGGATCATGGTCCTCTGGTTGTCAGGTTAGATACTCTAATTGTGGTTGTCAGTGGTGGACACTGCACTTGTGGTTGTCGATGATAAGAATTGTAATTGACAAAGTCTATTATTACTCAGAAATCATAGCTTTGTTACCTTCTGGGATTTCTGGATCGCATTCTTCTTCTTGCAACTGGTAAGAATCAATTGAATTTAGAAATATGAAAAGTCTATATAACGTAATTTCAGCACCTTGCTTGAAGTCTTCATTCCCTATTCTACACCAAATCTGGTAATTTTTCTAACCTATAATATCACAGCGTACCATAGCAATCAGTAGAGTTGAGCGACTTTTGTTTTTTTAGGGTCGAGTTTCGTTTCATGAAACCCGACTTTTCCAAAAGTCGGGTCGAGCAAAATCGGCCGACTATAGGAAAAAGTCGGGGGTCCGACCGAAACACAAAACCCAATGTAAGTCAATGGGGAATTAAAGTCGGCAGTGAGAGGAGGACAGGAAACACACCTACAGTGCCCATTTGAATGCCAAAAGCATCAATTCTTATTACTTAAGCTTGTCAACCTTAATTTACTTCATAATACTAGTTACGCACTGAAAAATGGGGGTTATTTGGCTACAGTTGTGGGGGGGTAGGGCTGGCTCCAGGTTTTTGTGGGCCCAGGGCCAAAGAGCGCCCCTTTAATACATACCACAACTCATGATGCTCCGATACGGCAGAGAAATAGCAGTATAGTACAATGAAAAATACTTCACTTCTTACATCTCATGAATGATATCCATTTTAAATTCTCCAATACCTCCAAAAATGGACAGTATATAACTCCATACAGTATTATGGTCAGCGCTTAGTGCGCTATACAGAGTAATGAGGCCCATATATTTCTCCATATGGAATCATTGATCCCATATGTTTCAAACCGTATATGATGAGCTCCACATAATGCTACAGTATATGTTGGTCCCAATGGATGAAGCTCCACTGTCTTATGGGCCCAAATAATGCTCCATATATAATGGGCCCCATTTCTACTGCTCTAGTGTATAATGGGCCCTGTAAATGCTGCTCCAGTGTCTGATGTCCACCTTTGGAATGCTCCAGTGTATGGTGGGCCCCATATATCATTCACCAGAGTATAGTGCTCCCCAAAAATTGCTGTCCCAACTTTGAAAACAATTACATAAGTCTCCTTGCTAGGGAATCCCTGCACTACTCTGAACTCCTTGTCGTCCCCATCTTCCATCTCACTGCACTTGGCTGTTTAGGCCCTCCCACCGGCAGACACTTTTGCGTACTATGCGGTGCCCTGTGCCATCGCCCATGAGTATGCCCCCCATCTGCTCAAGGAACCTGCACTTTCATCTGCACCTTCCTCTTTGTCACCGTGTAAGGTGGTATAGTATGTGGGAAGGGGAACCTGAGTTTCCTCTGGGTCAGATTCTGGCAGTGTAGAGTGCGAGGGGAATGTAGTGGTCTGGGTCAATGTACCAGCAGCATCATCCAGCAGTGGCTGGGCCTCAGTGTACTTGTGGCGTCCCCAAGAGTACGGTCGCCACTGTGGCATTACCTTCCTCCTAGGGAGTGTTGTCAAGCTTGGGAGCAATGAAGGATCTCTCTAGCAGTGAAACCAACACACAACACATTTCCCACTCCAGGCTAGCAGGGAGACCTCTGAACCTGACTGCTGAAGAAGCTGCTCTCTGTGGTCGGGAGGAGGTAAGTTAGGGCACTCTGTGCAGGGAAGGGGAAGTGTGTGGACGTGAGAAGGGGAGCTGGAGGATGAGCAGAGTTAAGGCTCACTCCTAGCTGGAGTGCATGGTCCAGATTCCAGGCTCCGAGTTTGTAGGGACACTGACGTTCCTGCAGCAGAAACCGGGTGAAGTATCAGCTATAAATGCTCTGTACCCAACTAAGGCTCGGAGGCCCCAGCATCGACGTGTGGGAGCCAGAAGGAAAAGGCTACAGCTGTCTCCCATACAAGTAAAGTCTGAGGAACATCTGTTAGGAGGCGCTTCAGTGAACCACGGTCCTGTGAGTGCTTCCCCCACAAGTGCTAGAAAGGAGACTTCAGGAAGGAAGGTACATGTTGGCGGAGTGTTGGAAGGGAGCTTTCCATTTTGGTCCCGAAGGATGGCTGAGGTCCTGACCCGGAGGACACAGCACGGAGGCAGGCATCTGTGTAACCTGCAGACTGTAAAGCTTTGGAACTGCACGCTCTGGTGTCCTACAGTTATTCCAGCACCGCTACATCTGGGTACCAGCACCTACACCACCTGTGCCTTTCCCCCATCACTACATCTACACTTCCCTGGGACTCCAGCTCCACCTGTGGGGAGCTTCACCATCTTTGCTGCACAACACCATCAGTCCCAGAGGATCTGCATGCAGCGTCGGCCTAACATCTATGTTGCCGAACACCACAGGTGGCGTCAAACTATCTATATAAACTCTTTACCATTATACCACGCCATTTACATGGGCGCCCAGGGCCACCGTCCGGGTCACCGCTGCTGTGACATATCCCACTGACACCGGCCCGGTACCGAGTACCCCACAGCCCTGGGAGGGCGACCCATATGCCGACTGATCGGGCGGCGTTATTCCCACGAACCTCCAAACAGCGTCCATGAAGGCAAAGTTTTTGGTTTCCGGGGGCAGTATGATTGCAAAGCTGAACCATAAAGGAATGTCCAAAAGGGCACCACCAGGAGTGGAGCTTGTGGCTTAATTGGACTCCACCCGGGAAACCACAACCATGCCACCTAAAGAAAAGATGCACACTTTGAAAGCTTTGTCGATTCTGTGTGTGGTGTGGTATGTGTTTGTAGCTGTGCTAGCGATTTCTCAGCTTTATTCCGTTAACAACCGAGACTCCGGCATGCCCCCACAGTACGCGTCAAGCTTACTAGAGGGATAAGCGAGGCTCTGGCACATGAGATCGAGCAATAACAGGTCAAGCATTCCCGTACATGTCCAGGGCTGCATGCACGCTACACTGAAAGGACCAGCTTTTGTCGCTTACAGGTGCAGATAACCTGCTGAACTCCGTTAGTGATGGGGATCTGGGATTCAGATTATTCCCCGCGAACGATGATTTCCCAGTAAGTTCAGGTCAACCGCAATTCCGGAGTTAGGCCTAACCGTCATTCCTGAAAAAATTACGTGTCCAAACCACAGGTGCTGTAGCTTGCTTAACAGCTCGGCAGCCGTTCTCAGGCCCAGTATGGATTCAACAACATTGTAGAAAGTTGATAAAGGGTACAGTTTCACCGGATAACACATATATATGTAGCCTAGTTTACACATTAAAAATATATGTCTATAGTTCAGGAGGCAGACTCAGATGTTCTCAGGCCCAGTATGGATTTGACCAGATTGTACAAAGTTGAGAAAGGGTACTTTATCACTGGATAGCAGATATATATAGCATAGTTTAAACATGTAAAATCTCCGTGTTCTCAGTATGGATTACACAGCAATCTAAAAAGTGGAAAAAAGGAAATGCATTTGAGGCGTACACAACTATATACTTTTGGTGTTATTTTTAAATCTTCATATATATTTCTGTCTCAGTAATACAGTCCAGCCTCTCCGCAATAGGAAATGAGATGCATACAATTACTGACATAACGGCTAGTGATTGCAGAAATCTAGGAATTACTATTCACAGGAAAAACTTCCGTCACAATTCTCATAGGGGATGCTGACTTTCAATTAATTTGTGTGTTGCGAAAGTGAAAAACATTTTTAGTGAATAAAGTCTTGCTGTATCGCACTTCCGTTGATTCCATCACTGTTACTCATCTCAATCAAATTTTTATCACAGGGAGCGATGTAAACATGATGCTCACTGGCTATCATGATCTGTCACGTAACTTTGGAGTGCAAAAGACAGAAGCCACAGGTCGTAGGCGATTCTATTTGATTGGCATGAGAGGGCACATTTTAAAATGTGCGCCGGAATGTCACACGTTTGTGAGTAGGAAAACTGTGAAAGCTGATGATAAACCACCACTGCATGTCATTGTGAGTCGACGTCCATAAGAAATGGAAGCCATTGATCATCTGGAGCTAGAGCCCGGCCAGCAGGACAGGGAATAGCTACATCTTAACCATCATCTTTCAGTTCAATCAATTTGTAGTGGCACTCCCAGTGAAGAATTTGACAGCCCAGACTACACAGCGGAGGAGCAGGGAGAGGTAAAGATTGCAAATGCTGGGGCCCTGCCCAAGCAAGGGGGGCACACTCGTGGGCGTCGGTACTGGCACTGGGCCCCTCATAGTACGGCGGTGTGTCTGACGGCGGGTGTGCACCACCACCATCAGAGACACTTGATTGCACTATGAGGGACCCTATGCCAGTGCCCGCGCCCAAGAGTCGGCCTACCCACCTGTCCAGGGCAACGGCACTCGCATGGTTTTGTGCGCTGTTGTGACCCCGGCCATGGGGGGGGCAGCCCAGTTAGGGTGGTTTACAAAGTGACATATGTTGATGTGGGACATTCAGCTGCTGCAAAAGGCGAAATAGGTCAAGTTCGCGGAATAGGAGGAGGACCAAAGCAAGCCATTTTTCTGGCAACCTATGTGTCATCAAGGGAAGGTGGGACAAAATCCTTGGAAACCCATGCATGGTTCATTTTAATGAAGGATAGATCATCCACATTTTGGGTTGACAGACGGGTCCTTTTTTCTGTCAGGATTGATCCAGCTGCACTGAAGACTCTTTCCGATAGCACACTTGCAGCTGGGCAAGCGAGCTCCTGTAAGGCATATTGTGCCAATTCAGGCCAGGTGTCCAGTTTAGCGGCCCAATAGTCAAAGGGGAATGACCTGTGAGGGAGAACATCGATATGGGAGGAAAAGTAGTTTGTAACCATAGTTGACAACTGCTGTCTCCTGTCACTTTCCATCGATGCAGTATTACCAGTTGTGTGAGCGGTACTTGAAAAATCAGTCCACAACATTGTCATGAAACCCCTGTCTCCAACGCCACTTCTGCTGTGTGCACCATGAACACCTCTGCCAAGCTGCCCCCGGCCCGTGTGAGAACCATCACCGCTGCTGTGTGCTGGGAATGCCACAACCAACCGGTTTACCAGAGTTGCTTGTTTATTAGCCAATATTAGGTCAAGGTTCTCCTGTGGCATGATGTTTTGTAATTTGCCTTTATAGCGTGGATCCAGGATGCTGGCCAACCAGTAGTCATCATCGTTCGTCATTTTGGCAATGCGGGGGTCCCTTTTTAGGATCTGCAAGGCATAATCTGACATGTGGGCCAATGTTCCCGGTGTCAATGATGCACTGCAAGTGCTGGTTGGAGGAGCACTTTCTGGCAAATCCACATCCCTCCAGTCACGCACAAACCTTGTACCAGACCTTGCCACGCCAACATTTTCACTTGCCCCACGAGATGCATCCTCCTCCCCTAAGTAATCATCCCCATCATCATCCTCCTCCTCCTCTTCTTCCTCCACCTCGTCCAGGAGAGGTCCCTGAGCAGACAATGGCTGAATGTCATCAAGGATTCCCTCCTCCTCTTCCTCCTCGTCAACATTGGCTGCAGATGCCTGCTCCTTAAGGTGCATCAAAGTTTGCATGAGCAGACGCATAAGTGGGATGCTCATGCTTAGGATGGCGTCGTCTGCGCTTACCAGCCGTGTGCATTCCTCAAAACACTGAAGGACTTTACAGAGGTCTTTCAGCTTCGACCACTGCACACCTGTCAACTCCATGTCTGCTCTCAAAGTGCCTGGCCGTGTATCCTCCCACAAATGCATTATGGCCTGCCTCTGCTCGCACAGCCGCTCAACCATGTGCAGGGTGGAGTTCCACCTTGTTGCAATGTCGATGAGGCGGTGGTTGGGAAGGTGGAGCAATCGCTGCAGCTTCTGCATATGAATGGAGTGTACAGGCGACCAGCGGATGTGCGCGCAGTCTTCGCACCTTCTGGAGCAGGGCTGTTAACTCCGGATAATTGTTGAGGAAGCACTGCACCACCAGGTTCAAGGTGTGAGCCAAGCAAGGTATGTGGCTGAGTTTTGAAAGGGCTATGGCTGCCACAAAATTACGGCCGTTATCACTAACTACCTTGCCTGCCTCAAGATGTATACTGCCCAGCCATGACTCAGTTTGTCGCTGAAAGTACTCGGCCAGCACCTCCGCGGTGTGTCTGTCGCCCAAACACATCATCTGCAACACAGCCTGCTGACGCTTTCCACTAGCTGCTCGATAGGGGGACACCTCGTGTGCAACAGTGGCAGCTGCAGATGGAGTGCTCGTACGACTGCGCTCTGTGGACGAGCTTTTGCTTCTGGAGGAGGGTCGAACACCTACAGCCAACTGTTTCCTATACCATGGGCTAGGCAGCACTGTCCCACCACAACTGTCCCCTGTGGACCCTGCATCCACCACATTAACCCAGTGCGCAGTGATGGACACGTAACGGCCCTGGCCATGCCGACCGGACCATGCATCTGTTGTGAGGTGCACCTTTCCACTCACTGACTGCTTGAGCGCATGGACAATGCGGTCTTTCACATGATGGTGGAGGGCTGGGATGGCTTTGCGAGAGAAGTGGCGACTGGGTAGGTCATAGCGTGGTACTGCATAGGCCATGAGTTCGCGGAAAGCTGCGCTTTCCACCAACCGATAGGGCATCATCTCTAACGAGATTAGTTTGGCAATGTGGGCGTTCAAACCCAGTGTACGCTGATGAGACTGAGTACTTTCTTGACCTATTCATAGTCTCTGGGAGGGGGAGCTGGACTTGAGAGCTGCATATGGTGGAACTAGCGGTGGACTGGGCGGACTAAGAGAGGGTTGATGATGGTGATGGAGTTGGTGTTCTTTCTGATGGCCTAGATTCAGCCTTTCGTTGATATAACAGTGGGATTCCCTGACTGCTTTGGCCTTGCAACGACACCTCAACATTTGCTGCTGTGCTAACCGGTGGGCTTACAGTGGGGGGAAACAATGTAGCGTTGTTGACTACCTTCTTTGTGATCAGTTGCACATGTGGTACTTGAGGTTTGGTGTTGTGTCCACGCTTGCAAGTGCATGCTGGTTAAATGTCTAAGCATGCAACTGGTATTCAAATTTTTCAGATTTTTCCCTCAGCTAAATGTCTTTGCGCACTTCTTACAGATAACCTTGGCCTGATCATGAGGATTTTGTTCAAAAAAGTGCCACACTGCACTCTTCCTACTTTGGAAGACATTTTGCGGCCTAGCACGCTGTGCTATTTTGACCGTCTGGACAAGCTGTCCAGCAACTCTTTTGATTTTTGGAACCTGTCTTTGGAGTGCTCCGGGCCTGCCAGATAACAGCTGTTGCGATGTCGATGTCTGCAGTGGATGCTCCTCCTCCTCATCTGAGCTATTGGAAGCAGCACCCTCTTCCCCCAATGGATGCCAATCTGGGTCAACTGGGTCATCCATCACCTCCTCTTCAGTGTCATGTGCACCTTCCTCTGTGTCACCATTTATGGTGGTATAGTATGCGGGAAGGGGCACCTGAGTCTCATCAGGGTCAGAATTTGTCTCATTACACTGTGAGGACAATGTATTTCTCTGAGTGAATGTACCAGCAGAATCATCTATCAGTGGCTGTGCATCTGTGCACTCCATGTCAAATTCATCTTGGCCTGGGTAATTCAACATTTCACTTGATAACCCAGGCATGGTATGTGAAAACAGCTCCATGGAGCAATCAGTTGTATCGCCTGCGTCATCCTTCAATCTTGGTTGGGGTGAAGGACACAAGGAAAGGTGTGGTTCATGAACATGAGCCTCCAATGACGACTCAGTGCTTTTATTTTTTACAACTTCAGAAGAGGAGGCAATAGAGCTGGAGGCTAAGTCAGCAATGTAAGCCAAAACTTTTTCCTGAAGCTCTGGCTTTAAAAGCGGTTTGCCAACTCCTAGAAAACTAAGCCTTCGAGGCCTTGTGGAGCCAGACGATGACGCAGGCTAAACACCTCCTCCATTCGGTCATATTTTGTTTTTGCCTCTACCATCAGATCCACCACCAACACCATCATTACCAGCTGGCAACCCCCGCCCAATTCCACGGCCTCTTCCACCAGCCTTCCTCATTTTTGGTAAAAATGTACACAAAATCCCACAAACTATATAGTAATGTAAAACAAGGTACAAGGTGTATATAGGACAGGGGAGATGTAGAATTTCTGAACACACTTGTGGACACTGTTGGATTGTGTGAGGCCCAGTGAATATCACACCGCTGTCCCGGGCAGAAATTGGCTAGTGTATGACAAACTACAAGGTGTATATAGAATTGGGAAGAATAGGAATCTCCCTAGAGTGTAGGTCTGTAAGAACGGAACAAGTCCTCGACTTATCCTTACAGAGTCACACACAGATAGCTTCACTGTGGCCGTGATAACAGCCGTTACACGGTACTGAGAGAGGAGCGTGCACATACACTGCTGTCCGGTGTCCGTAAAATTGTCAAGCTCCGTGTTTTTTAAGTATACGGACTGACACACGCTGTCTCTCTATAGTTTTGAATGTGATCAAACAGCAAATATACTTAACTGTTTGAAAACCAGACAAAACTAGAAGGTGGAGGTCTGTAAGAACGCAACATGTCCTCGACTTATCCTTACAGAGTCACACACAGATAGCTTCACTGTGGCCGTGATAACAGCCATTACACGGTACTGTGTGAGGAGCGTACACCGCTGTATGGTGTGAAAAAATGCACGCTCAGTACCTCACCAGGACAAAAAAAAAATTTGGATTGCTTTTAAAAAAGCAGTTTGCAGAGCAGTGGGAAAACAGCAATGCAGCTATCAGGAAGCCTTATAAGGCAGCCTAACAACCAACACAGCTGATCCAGCAAAATATAGCCTCCACTTGCACTGCACACACAGTGACTGGTGTGTTGTACAGGCAAAATCACTAGCAGCAGAAGCAGTTTTTGGTGTCTTCTTCCCTGCCTAACGCTGTCCCTACAGAATCAGCAGCAGCAGCTCTCCCTATTCTGAGATCAGCATGAGTAACATGGCGGTCGGCGTGCACGCCCTTTTATACCCCCTGTGACGCCCCCCAAAGCAAGCCATTCACTTCCATGCCCTTCTCAAAGATGGTGGTGACCCCTGCCTATGTCATCACGTTGCCCACAGTGTCCGTGGATCCTGATTGGCTGAAAAAGGGCGGCAAACAAACTTTTGAAACGCGACTTTGGCGCTAAAGTCGCCGAGCTCGTGGCCGACCTCACCCTAGGGTCGGGTTTCGTTTCATGAAACCCGACTTTACCAAAAGTCGGCGACTTTTGAAATTTTTCGACCCGTTTCGCTCAACTCTAGCAATCAGTAATATCCATATAATTATCAGAATATTAATATGGAATTCATGTTTGAAATAATAAAACAATAATAAATGATAATACATTATTAACCATATTCTTCATGTGATAGAACAAGTTTTTTTATGTCATAGGTGTAATTATCTTTTTCAACCCATTGGTGTCAGTGTGTTTTATATAACAGGTGTTTTCATCTTTATTACTAAAACTTTATTAATAGAATATATTTTAATAGAACAATAATATGTAAGAATGTATAGCTATGAACCAAAATAACAATATATGAATGAATAAATGTATGAATGGAAGAATTGTTGCATATAACTCAGAATTGAAACATTTTCCCTTATAATGGAACCATATCATTGCTATATTTAATGAAGCAATATTCTCATACTAGACATTACTTTATTAAATATCGATGATTTTTTTTCTTGATTGAAAAAAAATAAAAATTTAAGAATTAAGAATAAAAATAAAGAATAAAAATTGAAAATAAAAATAAGGCCTTTATGTTGTTAACAAATGTAGAGTAATTATGTTCTCAGTAACATATACCCTTAATATTTCCATTATCTGGATTATTTCATATTTGTCATAAACTTGTGTTACCAAAATATTCAAATTATGTAATTTTGCATGTAATACTCTTCTTAGTATAAATAAGACTATTTATATTACTTAATGTTATTATACCCAATATTATACAGTACCATTGTGCCTTATTCATATTTATTCTTTATTAAAATGTGTGAAGAAGAGGTATTAATTAAATGTGATGATGTAATCAGGATTAAAAACACATTTCCCCCTTAATACCAAAAAAAAATATTATTTTATGAAATAATTCACTTATCAAAACCAAAATGAAAAATAATTAATTTATAAATTATTTGTGTAAATTCTATACTTGCTTTATACTATATATTTGTCTGAAGATGTGTACCAATCTATGTAACCATTAACAAATCATTGAATATCATAAAATTATCCTTTGGAAAAAATTAATTTAAATGTAGATTTTCTTAACCCCTTTACCCCCAAGGGTGGTTTGCACGTTCATGACCGGGCCAATTTTTAGAATTTTGACCACTGTCCCTTTATGAGGTAATAACTCTGAAACGCTTCCATGGATCCCACTGATTCTGACATTGTTTTCTTGTGACATATTGTACTTCATGCAAGTGGTAAATTTTCATTCAAATAACTTGCGTTTATTTGTGAAAAAACGGAAATTTGGCAAAAAATTTTTTTTTGTTAGGAAGTTATAAGGGTTAAAAGTTGACCAGCGATTTCTCATTTTTGCAACACCATTTTATTTTTACGGACCACATCACATTTGAAGTCACTTTGAGGGGTCTATATGATAGAAAATACCCAAAAGTGACACCATGCTAAAAACTGCACCAATCAAGGTGCTCAAAACCACATTCAAGAAGTTTATTAACCCTTCAGGTGCTTCACAGGAATTTATTGAATGTTTAAAAAAATGAACATTTAACTTTTTTCCACAAAAAAATAATTCAGGTTCAATTTTTTTTATTTTACCAAGGGTAACAGGAGAAATTGGACTGCAAAAGTTATTGTGCAATTTGTCCTGAGTAGGCTGATACCTGATATGTTGGGGGAAACCACTGTTTCGGCGCATGGCAGAGCTGAGAAGGAAAGGAGCGCTGTTTCGCCCATTTTGGAAACTGGACCCCCTAAGGAACTTATCTAGATGTGTGGTGAGCACTTTGAACCCCCCAGTGCTTCACAGAAGTTTATAACGCCCGGGCGTGAAAATAAAAAAATCATATTTTTTCCACAAACATGATCTTTCAGTCCCCAATTTTTTTATTTTCCCAAGGGTAACAGGAAAAATTGGACCCCAAAAGTTGTTGTACAATTTGTCCTGAGTATGCTGATACCCCATATGTGGGAAAAACTATTGTATGGGCACACGTCGGGGCTTGGAAGGGAAGTAGTGACGTTTTGGAATGCAGACTTTGATGGAATGGTCTGCGGGTGTCATGTCGCGTTTGGAGAGCCTCTGATGTGCGTAAACTGTTGAAACTCCCCACAAGTGACCCCATTTTTAAAACTAGACCCCCCAAGGAACTTACCTAGATATGTGGTGAGCACTTTGAACCCCCAAGTGCTTCACAGAAGTTTATAACGCCCGGGCATGAAAATAAAAAAATTTTTTTTTCCTCAAAAATGATATTTTTGCCCCCAATTTTTTATTTTCCTAAGGGTAACAGGAGAAATTGGACCCCCAAAGGTTGTTTTGCAATTTGTTCTGAGTAGGCTGATACCCCATATGAGGGGGTAAAACATTGTTTGGACGCATGGCAGAGCTTGACTTTTTCAATGCAGAATTGGCTGGAATTGGGATCAGACACCATGCTGCATTTGGAGAGCACCTGATGTGCCCACACAGTGGAAACCCCCCAATTCTAACTCCAACCCTAACCCCAACACACCCCTAACCCTAGCCCTAACCATAATGGGAAAATGGAAAAATACTGTTTTTAATTTTATTATTTTTCCCTATCTAAGGGGGTGATAACGGGGGGTTTGATGTACTATTTATAGCGGGTTTTTATTTTTGGCAGCTGTCATACGCTAAATGACGCTTTTTATTGTAAAAATAGTTTTTGCATCACCACATTTTCAGAGCTATAACTTTTCCGCATTTTGATCCACCGAGTCATGTGAGGTCTTATTTTTTGTGGGACGAGTTGATGTTTTTATTGGTATCATTTTTGGGTGCGTGACATTTTTTGATCGCT
The DNA here is from genome assembly GCF_039654945.1 of Dendrobates tinctorius. Classification (NCBI taxonomy): domain Eukaryota; kingdom Metazoa; phylum Chordata; class Amphibia; order Anura; family Dendrobatidae; genus Dendrobates; species Dendrobates tinctorius. The sequence continues at coordinate 864,450 of NW_027361770.1, forward strand.
TTTTATTCCGATTTTTGGGACGCAGAATGAAGAAAAAAACAGCATTTCAAGAATTTCTTTTGGGGGGTGCGTTTACACCGTTCCACGTGCGGTAAAATTGATAAAGCGGTTTTATTCTTCGGGTCAGTATGGTTACAGCGATACCTCATTTATGTAATTTTTTATGTTTTGGCGCTTTTATGCAATGAAAACAATTTTATTTAAAAAATAATTTTTGCATCGCTTTATTCTGCGAGCTATAACTTTCTTATTTTTTCGTTGATGATGCTGTGTGGTGGCTCTTTTTTTGCGGGACAAGATGACGTTTTCAGCGGTACCATGGTTATTTATCTGTCTTTTTGATCGTGTGTTATTGCACTTTTTGTTCGGCAGTATGATAATAAAGAATTATTTTTTGCTTTGTTTATTTTTATTTTTTAAGGGGTTCGCTAAAGGGGTTAACTAATAGGACAGTTTTATAGGGTGGGTCGTTACGGACGCAGCGATACTAAATATGTGTACTTTTATTGCTTTTTTGTTTTTTTATTTCCAAAAAATGAATTTATTAGGGAATATATATATTTTTTAAATGTAGTTAATGATTATTTATAAATTATTTTTACTTTTTTTTTTTTTTTTTAACTATTACATTGTCCCAGGGGGGACATAACTGTCCTGTGACAGATCGCTGATCTGTCACATCACAGATCAGCGATCTGTCACAGGCAGGGCAGAAGACTTCCTCATGCCTGCGCTTTGCAGGCAGTGAGGAAGCCAGCTCCTTGCAGGCCCCCGAAGGTCCCCGCCGCCATATTGGATCCAGGGACCTGCAGGGAAGGAGGCCCCCACAGCAGCGCTGCACATTGCGCTGCTGCGGGGGTCTCAGGCATGCACGGAGGGAGCCCCTTCCCTGCCGATGCTTCCCTAAACCCCCGGTACACTGCGATTGTGTTTGATTGCAGTGTGCCAGGGGTTAACGTGTCGGGGGCGGTCTGTGACCACCCCTGAACATAGTGCCGGGTGTCAGCTGTGATAATCAGCTGACACCCGGCCGCGATCAGCGGCGCTCACCCCGTGAGCGCCGCTGATCGCGCTAGACGTACTATCCCATCCCCGGTCATAGGGGCCCGGGTACCGTGGATGAGATAGTACATTGGATGTCAGGTAGGGGTTAATAAACCATTTTGATGTGTTATTACAATTATCCACAATTAAATACATCAATAAATAATTAAAGAAATATATGTTGTGTAGATAATATTTCATTATGTATCTTAATATTCCAATAATTTAACTGACTTGCATTATTTCTCCTAAAGACAAAGTTTTTTTTTTCTTGCATACCATGAGTCCTCTCATACATCATACATACCATGTTATTCTTACGTTCATATTCTCTCTTAGCAGCTGCTCATACACGCATCTGTCATCTGTCAGACTGTGACACATATAAGTTCACACCACAGATTCCACATACGAAGGTGTGATTACATGTATATTAACCCAAATTATTGTATCCTAATTATCAATGCACATTGTAATCTATTAAATTTAATCTTTTAATATTTCTTTGAATATTCCCCAAATACACATAACATAAATAAATGTTGTATAGCTATACTTGAAACTTAGGCCTAAAAAAAAAAAAATTCCTTTGACTAGCAAAGGCTGAGACTACTTTCACACTTGCGTTTTTTTGTGGTGCGTTTTTTGCGCACACAAACGCATGAAAAAACGCATACAAACGCTGCATTATTTTCAAGCACTTTTATGCGCATGCAGGAAAAAAACACAGCGTTTGTAAGCGTTTGCGTTTTTTTGCACATTGTTTGTCCTCACCCAAAAAAAAATACAGAAATATTAATTTTACTTCTTTCTCTGTTTCGTAGATTCCTGGCGACTGGAGAGACCCTATCTTCGCTACACTTCCAGTACCGTATTGGAATCTCTACCTTGTCTGGAATTGTTGTGGACACCTGCCGGGCTCTCTGGAATGTTCTTTGTCCCGAATTTATGCCCCTGCCCACTGCTGAAAAGTGGATGGAAATTGCTGACAAATTCTGGACAGTCTGCAATTTCCCCAACTGTTTGGGAGCTGTTGATGGTAAACACATATGGATCATCAAACCCAAAAGAACTGGGTCTGAGTACTATAATTACAAAATTACAAAACGTACTTTTCAATAGTACTCATCGCCAATGCAGATGCCGGATGTATGTTTGTAGCAGTCGACATTAGAGCATTTGGCCGTGGTAATGACTCCCAGGCTTTTAAAAACTCAGACATGGGCCGGAGGTTGTATGGCAACCAACTTAATTTCCCTATGCCACGGCCTCTTCCCCACACTGAAGCTCCGCCACTGCCCTTTGTAATAGTTGGGGATGAGGCTTTTCAAATGTGCGCAAACCTACTGAAACCCTACTCCAGCCGTGACTTGGACCACACTAAAAAAATCTTTAATTACAGGCTGACCAGGGCCAGAAGAACTGTAGAGTGTGCTTTTGGGATTCTTGTCTCCAGATGGCGAATTCTCGGCAAATCCATTAATCTTAAACTTGAAACAGTGGATGAGGTGGTGAAGGCGTGTGTGGTTCTACATAATTTTGTGATGGCTAAAGAGCACCCGACCTTTGAACTTGATGATGCTGCACCTAACCCATTGCCTGAATTCACTCAGCACCCTCTCAGGTCATCTGTTGAAATTGGCCAAATGAGGGACCAATTTGCGGCCTACTTTATCTCTGATGTAGGACGGGTGCACTGGCAAGATGAAATGGTGTAAAAATGTTTTCGTGTGTGTATGTTAATAAAAAACCTGTTTTGATACCAGTACCGAATGCACTATGTTTTTTACACTCCAATAAAATAAAAAACTTCCCATGTATACCTGTGAGTTTATGATGTTCTCACACCTGGGCAGGTAAATACACATGAGTTAAAATGCAGCATCGCTAGTCTGAGTGAAATATATTGGTAGGTAAGCAACGCTGCAGGTTAAATATGATATGTGTATTAACCAGGCCATGATTGATAAATAGTTATGATTAGAGTTGAGCGACTTTGGTAGGATCGGGTTTCATGAAACCAAATTCGCTTCAAATGAAACTGGTCCGACTAGTGGACAAAAAGTCGGAGTTTCATTCAAAACCCGACCCCAATGCAAGTGGGGAATAAAAGTCTTCATTGAGTGGATGAATGTAATCCGCTCAATGCCGACTTTTATTTCCCATTAACTAACATTGTGGTAGGGTTTCGAACGAAACTCAACTTTTTTTTGCCCGAGTTTCACCAGTTTGTGTTTCATGAAACCAGATCCTAGTCGGTCAACTCTAGTTAGTATACTAGGCCTTGGTATTTAACATATGACGTGTATTTTACCCATCAGTGGATTCAACACACACGTAATAAGAGTATGTTGTTAATTACAAGGTATATCAATAATCCCCCTTGCCTAGTATCACAATAAGTGAAATGAGGATGGTAATAACAGCCAACCCTCAAAACACTTTTTATGACACCTTGCAAAGTTTAAGGCGCATTGTGTGTATGGCGCAGTGTGTGTAGGCGGCGCCAAAAACATTGATCAAACCATAAATTTAAATTTATTTTTAACCAAAGAAATTATAAAAAACTTTATTTTTTTCTGCGTTTGGGGTCAGATGGTTGCAAGTTGGGGGTGTGCAGTGAAGATGAACAGCTTATAGTCGATGAAGGTGTTCTAGGGGAAGGGGCAACAAAACTTGTGGGGGAAGGGAGTCCAGTTATGGGAATGGAACTAGACACACTAGGAGGAGAGGACAGAGGTTCAGCTACAGTGGTCCTAACTGTTGTCTCTTTAAACTGGCCTGCCTGGACCTACTTGGGCCCAATGCTCGCCTTGATTGTTGGCGCCGCCTGGAACTTTGGGCAAATAAGGAATTTGGGTCCCCCGTCTGCTGCTGTGGCTGCTGCTGCTGTGGCTGCTGCTGATGCTCTGTGGTGGCGGTGGCAGTGCTCGTCCTTGCAGGAGGACTGGTGGTGGCAGTGATGGTCCAGGTTTGCGGAGTAGTGGTGGCAGGACTACTACATGTTGTATTGTTTGCGGCAGGGCTGTTCCACATTTAAGGAGTGGTTACTGTGGCTGTGCTCCAAGCATGCATGGGGGTGGTGGTGGTGCTCCAGACAGGAGCAGAGCTTGCCATGGTGGTGACCAGCAGCACTCAGACTTGTGGTGGTGTAATGGTGGGCGTCCTGGCTTTGAATAGAGGTGTCCGTGCAGTGGTATGCAGCACAAGTCGGTAGTGAGGTGAAGCGACTCAATGGTGGCACAGTTTGAAATGACACCACTGACTGCTGCCCGTACCGATTATGCTGCATTGTTGCAGGACTGCAGCAAACTCAGCTGTAGCTCAGGACTAAGGTGTTCCGTCATGCCCTTTTCAATCTTACTAAAAAAATGGTGCGCTGGTCTTTTGAGGTCGGCCTCCAGACGGTCGAGGCACTGTTCGACAGAATGGAAGCGGTGTTCCATGTGGTTAAAACCACGTTCCATGAGTGAAAAACCGCTTTCCACTCTGTCTGACAGCGACTTGAGGCTGGCATTAACCTCTTCACTACCAAGGGTGGTTTGCGCGTTAACTCCCGGGCCAATTTTTACAATTCTGACCACTGTCCTTTTATGAGGCCATAACTCTGGAACGCTTCCATGGATCCCGGTGATTCTGACACTGTTTTCTCGTGACATATTGTACTTCATGTTAGTGGTAAAATTTCATTCATATAACTTGCGTTTATTTGTGAAAAAAACGGAAATTTGGCGAAAATTTTGAAAATTTTGCAATTTTCCAAATTTGAATTTTTATGCCCTTAAATCACAGAGATATGGCCCACAAAAAACTTAATAAGTAGCATTTCCCACATGTTTACTTTACATCAGCACAATTTTGGAACCAAAATTTTTTTTTGTTAGGCAGTTATAAGGGTTAAAAGTTGACCAGCGATTTCTCATTTTTGCAACACCATTTTATTTTTACAGACCACATCACATTTGAAGTCACTTTGAAGGGTCTATATGATAGAAAATACCCAAAAGTGACACCATTCTAAAAACCACATTCAAGGAGTTTATTAACCCTTCAGGTGCTTCACAGGAATTTTTTGAATATTTACAAAAAATTAACATTTAACTTTTTTTCACAAAAAAAATACTTCAGGTTCAATTTTTTTTATTTTACCAAGGGTAACAGGAGAAATTGGACTGCAAAAATTATTGTGCAATTTGTCCTGAGTACGCTGATACCTGATATGTGGGGGGGAACCACTGTTTCGGCGCATGGCAGAGCTCAGAATGGAAGGAGCGCCGTTTGACTTTTGCAATGCAAAATTGGCTGGAATTCAGATCGGACGCCATGTCACGTTTGGAGAGCCCCGGATGTACCTAAACAGTGGAAACCCCCCACAAGTGACCCCACTTTGGAAACTAGACCCCCCAAGGAACTTATCTAGATATGTGGTGAGAACTTTGAACCCACAAGGGCTTCACAGAAGTTTATAACGTACAGCCGTACAATTAAAAAATCATATTTTTTCCATAAAATGATCTTTTCACCCCCAATTTTTATTTTCCCAAGGATAACAGGACCCTAAAAGTTATTGTGCAATTGGTCCTGAGTACGCTGATACCCCATGTGTGGGTGTAAACGACTATTTGGGCGCATGGCAGAGCTCGGAAGGGAAGCAGCGCCATTTGACTTTTTTGGCTGGAATTGAGATTGGACACCATGTCGCTTTTGGAAAGCCCCTGATGTACCAAAACAGTGGAATCCCCCCACAAATGACACCATTTTGGAAACTAGACCCCCCAAGGAACTTATCTAGATGTGTGGTGAGAACTTTGAACCCCCAAGTGCGTCACAGAAGTTTATAACGCCCAGGCGTGAAAAAAAAATCATATTTTTTTCCACAAAAATGATATTTTTGCCCCCAATTTTTTATTTTCCTAAGGGTAACAGGAGAAATAGGACCCCAAAAGTTGTTTTGCAAATTGTCCTGAGTAAGCTGATACCCTATATGATGGGGTAAAAGGCAAAGCTTGGAAGGGAAGGAGCACCATTTGACTTTTTCAACGCAGAATTGGCTGGAATTGAGATCAGACGCCATGTTGCATTTGGAGAGCACCTGATGTGCGCAAATAGTGGAAACCCCCAATTCTAACTCCAACCCTAACCCTAACACACCCCTAACCCTAGCCCTAACCCTAGCCCTAGCGGGAAAATGGAAATAAATACATTTTTTTAATTTTATTATTTTTCCCTAACTAAGGGGGTGATAATGGGGGGTTTGATTTACTATTTATGGCGGTTTTTATATTTGGCAGCAGTCACATGCTAAAAGACGCTTTTTATTGTAGAAATAGTTTTTGCATCACCACATATTGAGAGCTATAATTTTTTCATATTTTGACCCACCGAGTCATGTGAGGTCTTATTTTTTGCGGGACGAGTTGACGTTTTTATTGGTACCATGTTCGGGCATGTGACATTTTTTGATCGCTTTTTATTTCATTTTTTGGGACGCAGAATGAACAAAAACCAGCGTTTCATGAATTTCTTTTGGGGGGTGCGTTTACGCCGTTCCGTGTGCGATAAAATTGATAAAGCAGTTTTCTTCTTCGGGTCAGTACGGTTACAGCGATACCTCATTTATGTCTTTTTTTATGTTTTGGCGCTTTTATGCGATGAAAACAATTTTATATAAAAAATAATTGTTTTTGCATCGCTTTATTCTGCGAGCTATAACTTTTTTATTTTTTCGCTGATGATGCTGTATGATGGCTCGTTTATTACGGGACAAGATGACGTTTTCAGCAGTACCATGGATATTTATATGCGTCTTTTTGATCGCGCGTTATTGCACTTTTTGTTCGGCGGTATGATAATAAATCATTATTTTTTGCTTCGTTTTTTATTTTTTAAGGGGTTCACTTAAGGGGTTAACTAATGGGACAGTTTTATAGGGAATGTCGTTACGGACGCGGCGATACAAAATATGTGTACTTTTATTGTTTTGTTTTTATTTCGAAAAAATGAATTTATTGGGGAATATATATATATATTTTTTTTAATTTATTTAATGATTTTTTTAAAAATTATTTTTACACTTTTTTTTAACTTTATTACAATGTCCCAGGGGGGACGTTACAGATCGCTGATCTGTCACATCACAGATCGCTGTGACAGATCAGCGATCTGTCACAGGCACTGCTGCAGGCTTCCTCATGCCTGTGCTCTGCGGGCAGTGAGGAAGCCAGCTTCCTGCAGGCCCCCGGAGGTCCCCGCCACCATATTGGATCCGGGGACCTGCAGGAAAGGAGCCCCCCGCAGCAGCGCTGCACATTGCGCTGCCGTGGGGGGCTCAGGGAAGCACGGAGGGAGCCCCCTCCCTGCCGATGCTTCCCTTTTACCCCGATACACCGCGATCGTGTTTGATCGCGGTGTACAAGGGGTTAACGTGTCGAGGGTAGTCCGTGACCGCCCCTGACACATTGTGCCGGGTGTCAGCTATGATAATTAGCTGACACCCGGCCGCAATAAGCGGCGCTCATCACGTGGGCGCCGCTTATCGCTATGACTTAATATTCCGTCCATGGTAATTAGGGCCCAGGGCACATGGACGGAATATTACGTCGAATGAAGGAAAGGGGTTAAAGGCCTCGCTCAAGTGCATAAACTCGGGCAAGACATTCCTGTCCAAGGCCCTCTGCCGCTGGCGGGTAGTGCCCGCATAACCAGTGGCAGAGACCTGGGACAGGGGAACACCTGATGGACCAGCTTCCTGGTCACCAGCTGTCTGTGTAGCTGACCTGCAAGGTGCTTCCTGGCTGTCGGATGGCTGGGACGGGTCAGAGGACGTCCGATAAAGGACCGCTCCAGGGCCAGGTTGCAGGGTGCTGCTCCAGGTGCTGTGGAAGAAAGGAAAATCATTACTATCATGGCTTTACAAGAAGCATCAGCTGTGGATTAGAAAAACACAGATTAATAAAAATAAAAACCAAAAAATTATCTTACGATCTGGTGGCAAAGACCGGTCTTAGGAACTGCAACGCTTGATAGTACCGGTATCTTGTTCTTGTCCTTGACGCTGAACCACTGCAAACCTGGCCCTCAGCACGAACATCACTGTTGAAGCGGTCCTTGATTGAGCGCCAACGTGTTCGGACTTTGTCCACTGTTGGAAAAACAAACAAACAACATTTAACAATTGTGTTTGATGCACGACATATGCTATCACTAAACCGAACAGTGCCATCACGAACAAGAGTCAATGCGGCACAAGACAGCAATACAATACCCAAAGCAGTCACTGTTGAGCCAGATGACACTGTTGGGTTTCCTGCTAGAATATATCTAGCATGAAACCCAACAGTGCCATCAAGGACAATAGTCACTGCGGCACAAGACAGCAATACAATACCCAAAGCAGTCACTGTTGAGCCAGATGACACTGTTGGGTTTCCTGCTAGAATATATCTAGCACGAAACCCAACAGTGCCATCAAGAATAGTCACTGCGGCACAAGACAGCAATACAATACCCAAAGCAGTCACTGTTGATCCAGATGACACTGTTGGGTTTCCTGCTAGAATATATCTAGCACGAAACCCAACAGTGCCATCAAGGACAATAGTCACTGCGGCACAAGACAGCAATACAATACCCAAAGCAGTCACTGTTGAGCCAGATGACACTGTTGGGTTTCCTGCTAGAATATATCTAGCAGGAAACCCAACAGTGCCATCAAGGACAATAGTCACTGTGGCACAAGACAGCAATACAATACCCAAAGCAGTCACTGTTGAACCAGATGACACTGTTGGGTTTCCTGCTAGAATATATCTAGCAGGAAACCCAACAGTGCCATCAAGGACAATAGTCACTGCGGCATAACAGAGCAGGGAAATACTTACTAAACCCCTTTTTGGAGGATGCAGTGGCGCTGTCCCAGCCATCCATCAACGCTGCGGCCACCTCATTCCATAGCCGCCGGTTCACATTGTCCTTGTACAGCCGGTCACGGCTGTCCAACAACGGGACACGCTCCTGGACCAGGCGGATAAGGTGCTCATTATCCAGGTAGACGTCTTCATCCCGTTGTGGAACCTAGACAAAACACATTCATTAGAATATTCCAGTTTTGTGTGAATAAAAAGTTACAAAAAAGATCCAGAAAAGAGGAAATATAGAAGATAAAAAAATAAAGAACATTACAAATCATTTGATACTTACATTCCGTATCACAACCGCGACTTGGCTTAGCTGCTCATGCCGTTCGCCCTCACTAGTCGCGTCCGCTGAAGATGACGATGTCTGAAAAAAAAAACAACAAACGTTAGAGATTTTGAGAAGCAGCAGATATACTTACCAAACGCACGAAAATAATCACCTCACGGTCTGCTTGTGCCAGTTCCTGCCGGGATGGTGAATATTCCAATTGCGAAGACATACTGCATGTAAAAATAATACAAAGCATTAGTACATATACAATTTAAAAGGACAGGCATACATTTTTTAGATGTAATAATACTCACATTCTTGCCGCTGAAGCTGGAATTGAAAATGGGGTCTTCTTTTTCAGTCTTTCTGCTCTCCAGGCTGTCTCTATAGTTATGGTACAGTGCTGGCAGACACCTCCTTTTATATAGACATGAAGTTTTTTTAGGTGGGGATTTTTATAACTAGTCTAACCAATGGACACCAAAAAAACGCATGCGCAAAAAAACGCATACATGCGCATGCCAATGCGCACGTATGCTCACCCATAGACCATAGTGGTAATTTTTTGTGCAAAACGTGCACATGGGTTTTTTTTAAGCGGTTGGGCGGACCAAAAAATGCAATATGTAGCGTCCGGAAAATAAGGACGCACACTGGAAAAAAACGCAGCGCATGAAAAACGCATACGTGCGCATGCCAACGCGCACCCATGTTAAATATAGGGGAAAAAAACGCATGCGCACGTATGCGCAAAAACGCAGCGCAAAAAAACGCAAATGTGAAACCAGCCTGAGACCCCTCAAAATTCTTTTCACTAAGGCTACAGGCTAAGTTACAACACTAAAACAGGGACATGGTATGGAATCCTTATTATTAGAACAAGGTTCAGATGTCACATGCTCTGATCGTCATGCCATGCAGTAAAGACATACAATATTAGCAGCACACAGAAAACTAATTTTAGATTGTTTGTTATATATTATTCCTTTTAAGTGTTAAATATATTAAGATCATGCAGTTATTACAACTTCCTGTGTAAATAAAGGCATAAATCCATGTAAGAGAATTTTTTCCGATTAAGTCCTGCTTTGAAATGAAAATTCTAAGGAAAAATAAAAGATAAGGTTAATATCATATTCATGCAGAAACAAAGTAATTGCAATATCTTATACATAGATGTATTAGCGTTAAAGTAATTCTAAATATTATTGCTGGAGTAAATCTTAATTTTCACTATACATAAAAATACTGTAATACAGTCTACTTACATAAGCATACTATATATACTGTATGAATATATATATATCTACAAAACTATAGAACTACAAAATTATACTCTATAAAATAATTACATATAACTGACTAATACATTGTATAACACTTTTACACAACATATAATTACATTTTTTTAGCCAATTCCTAAACCAAATCTTATTTCTCAGTAAAAAATGTCCTGAAAACCTCTCATTTTTAAACTATTGGATTCTCGGATCAGCTCCGATAATTGAGTCTTCAGCTTACAGCCAATGATGCCACTTTGAGATGTCACCACCTGCTTCTGTTTGTCAGATTCCGCCATTTGCCTTTTTACAGAAAGGTGGTCAGAACTTTGAATTTTTAACTCTTTCTGTGAAGTTTTTTCAGTGGTCTTTTGCATCATTTCATAAGGCTTAAGGCTGTGTGCCCACAATGCGATTTTTAAGCGCTTTTGCAGTGATTTTCGGCACGTCTCATGTGCGGTTGGTACCCACGGTGTGGAGGAGAGGAGACTGTCCTCCAGGCCCTGGGTACCATACCCCTGTAAAAAAAAGAATAAAGAATAAAAAATCGGGGTATATTTACCTTCCGACATCCCGCGCTGCCTTCCCGGGCCTCAGCGTTCCTAGTAATGCCTTGCGGCAAGGTCCTGTGATGACGTAGTCTCGCGTGACTCTAGCGGTCTCGTGAGATCGCTATAGCAGCGTGAGACCAACGTCATCACAGGTCTCGCAAGGCATCGCTGGGAACGGGAGCATCGCTGAGACTGCGTGGGAGTCGGAAGGTAAATATACCCCGATTTTTTATTTTTAAATTATTGTTTACATTCTTTCTTTTACTATTGATGCCGCATAGGCAGCCTCAATAGTAAAAACCTGGCCACACTTGTCAAACACTATGTTTGACGAGTGTGACCAACCTGTCAATCACTTTCCAAGCGATGCTTCAAATCGCTTGGAAAGTGCTTGAATATCGCACGCGAAAATCGCTGCAAAATCGCGAACAATCGCGGTAAAATCGTGCGGGGGGGAAAAAAAACGCGCGATTTCTAGGAAGAAGTCCGGTTTTCAGTGTCCGGATTTAAACGCAACATGGGCACATAGCCTAAAGCAAATATGTGATTTTCTTCGTTCTTCATAGATTTGATTACGGAGATAACTCAATTTAGGAGAGTTTGATACTGACTTCTGAGAAGATTTTACTCTGTCTGATTTTACAAAGTTAGCATGACTTATCTTCCTTTCATGATTCTCATGTTTTTTAGCAAAAACAAGGGATTGCGCATATTCAAATAAAGAATCTTTTTGTGACGCAATAACACGAGATACACGATTTAGAAACCCAAATTTGTTTACAAAACTTTTGATCATTGATTGGATTTTGCCATTTTTAATGAGAGTTCTGTACAACCGATCAAATATGGACATGAATGTAAAAGTACATTTTTCCGACCAATCCTTAATTTTTGAAGAATATCAATATCGATAATTTTCATTTGATGCACAAAAAAAATCAGAATTTTTATTCTGTCTTTATTGTTTAAATTTTCATGTGATTCACAAGAAATTTTCAATGATAACCCTCTGGAAAAGGTTACAGGAAGCCACATTTTAAACAACTGATTTTTCTCCTCATTAGTTAAATCAAACTTATCAGAAAAACTCTCAAATATTTCTGAATTTCTGCACACATGGATTTTGTTATCATATGCAGGAATGATTTTGCATAATTTTAACAAATTTTTCCTAACTTTAATTTGGAGTTGGGTCTCTGAGTGATCTATTTTAAGTGGTACGTCTGTCCCTCGTACGTCATCTACATGAGTTCTGAAGTCTCCTCCTACATTTTCTCCATCTTTTTCCATGTCTGCAAGGTCACCTTGAATGGCTGCTACAGATACATAACTCATCTTGTAACTGTTTCTTCCCCTTACAGTCAATCTCTGGAACATCACTACTTTTCTTTGCACAGTCATTTTTGGATTTCTCTGACACGAGCTTGTGAAATACATCAACCAATTGTAAAATATTTGTCAATTTCTCTCTTTCTCTATTAAAGGACACCAACTTAGAATCTAACTTTAGATTTTCCATTTCACATTCTGCATATAAGCTGAGCCATAAAACGTCTAAATTAGACTCATCTACAGACATAAATTTCAGTTTACTTTGCTTAGAAAAAGAAGTAATGACATCAAGTTTCTTACCTTGAAATATCTCAGCTTGTAGTTCCTTTGATGTACAACGCTGGGCTCTGATCTTCAGCTCGTCTGCCTTGTAGTACGTCTGGCACTTGTAGTACTTCTCAATCCATCTGGCAATGCTTAGTCCTGTCCATAGGTTCTGTCTGATTTTCTTTGTGAGTTTTCCATAGTAGTGGAATTCCAGAAACTTGTACAACAGGTGTTTTTAGCAGACCTCTCTTCCCCCCTTGTACAAGTAGAAAGAATTCCGCAAAAAAAAGTACAAAAATTCAGATATGGCTGGCTCTCCAAATGTTAAAAATACTTATTCTCGTATATTTACTTATTCAGGACTTGTTACCAGATGTGATACTCTAAAGAAAATATCACAATATTTCTTATAAAAAAAGTGGTGGTTTATTTGGATTGTCCACCAAAAAAGATCATTACAGAAAAACATAAAAATAAGTGAAATAGTTAAAATAGTTACATTGTCCACATCAATGTTTGTATTCTTCTTTCCTGCGATCCTGAATAGAACTTTAAGTCTGTCTTTGTCATAAGCTTCTCTTCGAGTCACACGTGGTGATTACATTACATACCAGCTGCTCATTCAACATAATGTCCAAGTAGATGTCCCCTCGAGTGTGTCTGGTGAAAGTGAAGAAGAGAGTGACCCCCCTTCTTCTTGTAACCATGTTAAATATATACATCCCACAGGGAACGTGTTCTCTCTATATATGGGGCTGACATTTATCATGAGCTAAATTTACAGAAATAATATATGTAATGTCAGCGAATGTGCTCAGTACAGAATTGAGTTGTAGTGTGATAATTTAAATTAATAACCGATAATTAATATTTAACAGTGTTGCCACAAGATTGGAGGATAGCTCACGTGGTACCAATATTTAAGAAAGGTTAGAAGGTGGATCTGGGCAACTACTGTCCGGTAAGCCTGACATCAGTAGTGTGCAAAATGTTTGAGGGCAATAAGAGATGACCTGCAGAAATATATAGAGAATAATATAATAAATTTGAAAAAGAGAAAAAAACAAGCAATAAATGGTTTGCACACCTGAATGAATATCAAATACTTAAGTCACAATTTATTAGTGAAACAACACATAATAGATCTTAAAACCATTTAAAAACACATACAAAATCAAATCACGACACCCCAGGCCCAATATACTAGTGTAATGATAATACAACCTCCTATTGCATTATAGCACTTGTATATGAGACCATGTGTATATATCACGGTCAATAAACAGGCAATAATTATGATGGAATCAAAACATGAGGAAGCATACACATGTATACAAATGTCTAAATATAGTTGAATAGAAAACAGTGAACCCCTATATATTAGAAAGCCATAAATGCCCAAACCCGGGATGAATAACCCATGCCTATAGCAAAAAACAAAATTGCTATATAAGAGCCCCTTAACCAAAAGAGGCTAAAGACCAAATGAAAAGCCAAAGCTCTGATATTTACCAAGCCGGCTTGAATAAAGGCAAGGAGCAAGTAGAAATGGGCTGAGGGTCCACAAAACAATAGGGAACAGGGTTGTGGGGAGAGCCCCCACACATATCGCTGCACAGGGCAGCTTCGTCAGGGAACGATACGCTATATTTGGACATTTGTATACATGTGTATGCTTCCTCATGTTTTGATTCCATCATAATTATTGCCTGCTTATTGAACGTGATATATACACATAGTCTCGTATACCAGTGCTATAGTGCAATAGGAGGTTGTATTACCATTACACATGTATATATTGGGCCAGGGGTGTCGTGATTTGATTTTGTATGTGTTTTTAAGATTCATTATGTGTTGTTTCCCTAATAAATTGTGATTTAAATATTTGATATTCATTCAGGTGTGCAAACCATTTATTGCTTGGTCTTTTCTCTTTTTCAAATTTATGGTTCATTTTTCCATGCATGGTTTTTGTACCCGCATTGACTAATATCTGGTTTTTGGTGCACCCTATAGTGCTTTGTGAGAATAATATAATAACTGACAACCAGCAAGGATTCATGAGGAATAAGTCATGTCTAACTAACATGTTGGGTTTCTATGAGGAAGTGTGTGCAAAACTGGATGTTTGTAATGTGACTGATGTGATTTATCTTGACTTTTCAAAGGCATTTGATACAGTTCCACAAAACACACTTATACTGAATCTACAGAGGCAAGTACTGGGGGAAACTATATGCAGATGGGTAAGGAATAGGCTAAATGGCAGGAAACAAAGGGTTGTCATAAATGGTACGTTCTCTAAAAGGGATATAGTTAGCAGTGGTGTTCCACAGGTATCTGTGGATGAGATTGAGAGTAAAATGTCAGTCTTTGCTGACGACACAAAACTATGTAGGATATTAAAATCTGACATTGACATTACAATATTGCAAAATGATCTGAATAGGATGACCAAATGGGTAAACACTTGGCAAATGAGGTTTATTGTAGAGTAATGTACCTAGGACAGAGTAATCTTATTGCTGCATATACATTAAATGGGAGTATACTCGGGACTACAGAACAGGAGGACTTGAGTATTCTCGTTACAAAAAGCTGAGCATCAGTACTTAATGTCAAGCAGCAGCTGCAAAAGCAAACAAGATTTTAGGATATATAAAAAGAGAGATAAATTCCCGTGATCCCAACGTATTATTACACCTTTATAAATCACTGGTGAGGCCACATCTAGAATATGGGATACAGTTTTGGGCTCCACATTTTGAAAAGGATATTCAGAAGTTAGAATCAATTTAAAGACGGGCAACTAGATTATTACAAGGGATGGAAGGCCTCTCATTTGAGGAGAGGTTGGAAAAGTTGTGCATGTTTAGCGTAGAAAAAGATGCATTAGAGGGAGTCTCATTTACATGTATAAATATACAGTTAGGTCCATATATATTTGGACAGAGACAACATTTTTCTAATTTTGGTTCTAGATATTACCACAATGAATTTTAAACAAAACAATTCAGATGCAGATGAAGTTCAGACTTTCAGCTTTCATTTGAGGGTATCCACCTTAAAATTGGATGAAGGGTTTAGGAGTTTCAGCTCCTTAACATGTGCCACTCTGTTTTTAAAGGGACCAAAAGTAATTGGACAATTGACTCCAAGGCTATTTTATGGACAGGTGTGGGCAATCCCTTCATTAGGTCATTCTCAAGTAAGCAGATAAAAGGCCTGGAATTGATTTGAGGTGTGGTGCTTGCATTTGGAAGGTTTTGCTGTGAAGGAAACATGCGGTCAAAGGAGCTCTCCATGCAGGTGAAACAAGCCATCCTTAAGCTGCAAAAACAGAAAAAACCCATCCGAGAAATTGCTACAACATTAGGAGTGGCAAAATCTACAGTTTGGTACATCCTGAGAAAGCACTGGTGAACTCATGAATGCAAAAAGACCTGGGTGCCCACGGAAGACAACAGTGGTGGATGATCGCATAATAATCGCCATGGTGAAAAGAAACCCCTTCACAACAGCCAACCAAGTGAACAACACTCTCCAGGAGGTAGGCGTATCAATATCCAAATCTACCATAAAGAGAAGACTGCATGAAAGTAAATACAGAGGGTTCACTGCACGGTGCAAGCCACTCATAAACATCAAGAATCAAAAGGCTAGACTGGACTTTGCTAAAAAACAAAAGCCAGAACAGTTCTGGAAGCACATTCTTTGGACAGATGAAACCAAGATCAACCTCTACCAGAATGATGGAAAGAGAAAAGTATGGCGAAGGCGTGGTACAGCTCATGATCCAAAGCATACCACATCATCTATAAAACATGGCGGAGGCAGTGTGATGGCTTGGGCATGCATGGCTGCCAGTGGCACTGGGTCACTAGTGTTTATTGATGATGTGACACAGGACAGAAGCAGCCAAATGAATTCTGAGGTACTCAGAGCCATACTGTGTGCTCAGATCCAGCCAAATGCAGCCAAACTGATTGGTCGTCGTTTCATACTACAGATGGACAATGACCCAAAACATAAAGCCAAAGCAACCCAGGAGTTTATTAAAGCAAAGAAGTGGAATATTCTTGAATGGCCAAGTCAGTCACCTGATCTCAACCCAATTGAGCATGCATTTCACTTGTTAAAGACTAAACTTCAGACAGAAAGCCCCACAAACAAACAACTACTGAAAACCACCGCAGTGAAGGCCTGGCAGAGCATCAAAAAGGAGGAAACACAGCATCTGGTGATGTCCATGAGTTCAAGACTTCAGGCAGTCATTGCCAACAAAGGGTTTTCAACCAAGTACTAGAAATGAACATTTTATTTACAATTATTTAATCTGTCCAATTACTTTTGGTCCCTTTAAAAACAGGGTGGCACATGTTAGGGAGCTGAAACTCCTAAACCCTTCATCCAATTTTAATGTGGATACCCTCAAATGAAAGCTGAAAGTCTGAACGTCAACTGCATCTGAATTGTTTTATTTAAAAATTTTATTTAAAATTCATTGTGGTAATGTCTAGAACCAAAATTAGAAAAATGTTGTCCAAATATATATGGACCTAACTGTATGTGTGGCCAGTACAAAACACTTATGGAATAAAATTCTTGGACTTATGTGCGCTGCTAGACAGAATATCAAATCCAGATCACATAGATAGATAAATTAACCTTTTATTTCCCTTAAGGGAAATAAAAGGTTAATTTATCTATGTGATCTGGATTTGATATTCTGTCTAGCAGCGCACATAAGTCCAAGAATTTTATTTCATAAGAAATTTACGTGGCGGTCACTGTGTGGACCGTTGGACGTGCAGCAGGCTGACAAATTCATCCTATATGCTCAGCTCTCTCCTGGAAAGGGTGAGTATATCTCTTTATTATCTTTCATAAATCACCCGGATAAGACCCTATTGCGCTCTTTTTTCCTATAGTTTGAATAATTCAGTACAAAACACTGGCACATGACTTGTTCCTTCCAAGGACCATGCTGAGGACTAGGGGGCACTCATTACGGGTGGAAGAAAGGAGATTCCGACAGCTAAACAGGAAAGGGTTCTTTACAGTTAGAGCAGTCACACTGTGGAATGCCCCATCACAGGAGGTAGTAATGGCAGACACTATAACAGCTTTTAAGAAAGGGCTGGACGATTTCCTTGAAACACATAACATTGCGGGTTATAGCTAGATTAGTGAGGAAAGGTTGAACTTTGATGGACCTAGGTCTTTATTCAACCTACGTAACTATGTAACTAGTTAAGTACTTTTTCTATCATATAGTGTTTTCATGTTGATTTTATATATAAAAAACACAAGAATGCTATAAAAATACTTTAATTGCAATTTGTCAAATAATCATATTTGCAAAACATGAATCAATTTTCATTAAACACTACATATAATATCTCAAATTGCATAAAATGTAATTAGTAAAGCAATGTTAAAATATCAAAAAGCTAAACATTAAAAATCTAACAAGAATCACACAAATATTAGGTTGACATTCAAAATCTTCATTAAAAAAACTCCCATAAAACATTAATGCATGTGCAAATCCACTTTCCTCTACAATTCACAAGTATCAAATAACTAACAAGATTGAGAGATGAACCTTTAACACATAAATAAGTGGACTAGTATTCACCATGAGATAATTACAGGGTAAAGAACATGAAATTTCCAGTGTATTGATATGGTTATGGAACATGCAGTTGTTTCTAATTGGAATCATCTATGCATATTACCGTGTATACTCGTGTATAAGCCGAGTTTTTTCAGCACAATTTTTTGTGCTGAAAAAGCCCCCCTCGGCTTATACATGAGTCATTGTCCCAGAAAGCCGGCGTTGGAGGGGGAGCGGCGGGTCATAGAGGCAGGAGCCGGTGGCTAATGCCTGTGCCGTTGATGTAATAGCGCACAGTGCCAGCTGCAGCCGCTAGCTTCCAGCACACAGACATACGTGGAGCGCAAATTCATTACCTTAATGAGCGGCATCACGTGACCGCTCGGCAGGAAGAGCTGCAGGTGCCAGCGGCCAGAAAGAGATGCAGTGCCAGCACCCAGAGTGCGCAGGTAGGTGAGTAGGATGTGTTTTTTTTCAATAGGAAACATGCACAAACAGGGTTAGGGGCTAAGGAGCCATGCATACAAGGACGGACCGGGGAGCCATGCATACAGGGACGGGACGGGGTGCCGCACAAACAGGGATGTGACGGGGGAGGCACGCATACAATGACAGGGACGGGGGAGCCATGCATTCAGGGACAGGATTGGGGAGGCATGCATACAATGACAGGGATGGGGGAGCCATGCATACATGGATGGTACAGGGAGGCATGCATACCAGGACAGGGATGAGGGGACAATGCATACCAGGACAGGGACGGGGAGGCATGCATGCAATGACAGGGATGGGGAAGCCATGCATACCAGGACAGGGATGAGGGGACAATGCATACCAGGACAGGGACAGGGAGGCATGCATACAATGACAGGGATGGGGGAGCCATGCATTCCAGGACAGTGATGAGGGGACAATGCATACCCGGCTTATAGTAGAGTCAATAACCTTACCCAATTTTCCGTGGTAAAAGTAGGTGCCTCGGCTTATACTCGAGTATATATAGATATGTAAATCACTGATTAGTTCAAACAACTACTCATTTAGTGACATTCAGTGCAGACAATAGATATTATCTTATCAAAAGTGATATAAATGTCCAAATTCTTCCCAATTATTCCTGCCAGCAAGCATCTAATAAATGAGAAGTAAAAACACAGCATTGAAGGACTACAAGAGAAAATTTTGCACATCAAAAATATACTTATGTTATAAGAACACTGAAAACAAAAGCCACAAAATGTGTATGGTACTACTTCTGCAGACATGTACAATTTAGAAGTAATATAATATGTATTTTTTCCTTTCTTTTCTCAAATTTTGAGAAAATAAAGTGTCCTGTAAGGCAGAGTAGTTAAAGAGTTGTCACGAAAGTCTGCAAACACTCGACGCGACTACAGACCTGTGAATCCTCATATCTCACACATTGCGCACTTGTCAGAATTCTCCGATGTCAGGCAGTCACGTGACCACAAGTATACAATATGCATATTTTCGGCCGCACTCCGACTAGACATGCGTGTTCTAGCTGAATTCACTTGTATTGAGCGAGGTCGCACATGTTTGGACAGAAAGCAGCAGGTAGCATGCATTGGATACTTCTGGTCACATGAGTCCCGCTCCCAGGACCAGAGAATACTGACAGGGCATGTCTGAGAGATGTGAGGATTCACAGGTCTGCAGTAACAGAGTGACTGCACACTTCTGTGACAAACCTGGACTACTCATTTTAAATATTTTAATGGATTAAGCCCTATATAAACTGTTTTTACACATTAATTCAGAAATATTTGCATTCTTATACATCTAACAAAAAAAGTATGTGGCTATTTCTAAAAGTACATTCTCTACAATAATCAAAAATGGCTAAAATCTTTGTTAAATCATTTTTAAGATTGTTCAGATTTAGTAGGAGCAAAATTCAACTTTAAAGAGGTTTTCTGGGCACACATATTATTTTCAAGTTGTAAAGCTAAAGCCTGACAGAAAGGGAGAAGCCTCATAATTCACTTGCAGGTAAGGTTCTTCTGCGTGCCTGAGTTGTCACACATGGTTGTGCTCCTTACTTTCTGCCCCATTCCAAACACAAGTATGTAGAAGGTGGAACAAAAATCAGCAAAAAGGCGAAGTTCTTTGCTAAAAACACTTTTATTTCTTGAACCTGAGGTAGATCTTGGTACAGATATAGTTTGTTTTACTGGTCTCCTATCACAAATTGTATCCTGTTTTTTAACACCTTAGTGACCGGGCCAAATTTTTCAAATCTGACCAATGCCAACTTATGTGGTAATAACTCTGGAACGCTTAAACATATCCCAATGATTATGACACTGTTTCTCATGAAATAGTGTACTTTATGATAATGGTAAATTTATGTTGATATTTCCTGTGTTTATTTATAAAAATATTAGAAATTTTATAAAAATTACCAAAAACTAGCAATTTTCAAACGATTATCCCTTTAATCCAGATAGTTAACTATACAAAAACATTAATAAAACAAAAAAAGTGGTTTGGTACCGTGTTAGCCAGTAGAAAAAAATATATAAAGTGCTCTCAGTGAGAGAAACAAAATAAGAATCTTGTGGGTATGATACCTTTTAATGGCTAACAAATAATAGTGAATGTTGTTACAAAGCAAGCTTTCGGGACTGCTTACGTCCCTTTGATCAGCCTGATGAAGGGACGTAAGCAGTCCCGAAAGCTTGCTTTGTAACAACATTCACTATTATTTGTTAGCCATTAAAAGGTATCATACCCACAAGATTCCTATTTTGTTTCTCTCACTGAGAGCACTTTATATAAAAACATTAATAAATTACATTTCCCACATGTCTACTTTACATCAGCACCATTTTGTTAGAATTTTAAGAAGGTTTAAAAATCTGGCAGTAATTTTTCATTTTTTTAAGGGAATTTACATTATTTTTAGGGACCTATTAAGTTTTGAAGAGACTTTTGGGGGTTTCCAATATGTAGGGCCCCCAAAGTGATATCATTTTAAAAACAGCACCCCTCATCATATATAAAATTGCTTTCAGGTAGTTTAACACTTCAGGTGCTTTTCAGAAGTTAATGCAAAGTGGCATAACAGGAATGAAGAAGTTTATTTTTACCATCTAAATGTTGATAACTTCTGAACAGGTCACAATAGCTGGAAGACACTAAGGCCATTATTAGGCCAAGAATTGCCATGGCAAACATCAGGACCACACGATTAAGATCTCAGGGTGCCGATGGAGTTGAGAAAGGAGCCCACACTCTTTTAACCATTTAAATACTGTAGTCATTATTGACAGGAGCATTTAAGGGGTGAAACGACTATTGTCCATACCAATACTGATCGTGGCTGATGCAGCAAGTTGTCAGCTATAGTGTACAGCCGACAGCTGCTGGATTGTCACCCGTCAGGGGATGCTAGGCTCTTATACCTCAGGTCAGTAAAAAGACGTATTGGTGGTCACTAAGGGGTTAATTGTTAGCCGAAATAAGTGCTTTTAGTGTCAGACAGCGCCTTGTTGTGCCCCTTCTTTCCCTCCTTCTACATTGCTGTGGATACAGACCCATGTGGTTATCTGAGCAGAAGCCGGCGGCAGTCTGTACATCACTACGCTTACTTGCATAGCTCACCAGGTGAGCGCATAATACACTACCCTTCCATTTCCACCAGCTATAGACAGTTTTGGGAAAGTGAAACTGCATGGGCAAGAAATTTGCCATCTTTAAACTATACATGATCATGTCTTAGGCTGGCAGAGGATTGTGGGTGGATTGGGTTGGCACTGAGAGTGGGAACATGTGAGCTGAAGTTTAGCTCTGTCTCTTGGGAAATGTAGTCTCTGGGCACAAAGGGAAAACTGTGAGGAAGTTCAGGATGTAAACAATAATAGACCACAATAATGGCTGCAATATGCAGAAAAGGAGCTAAAAAGTAAAATAACAGAAACTAGAGGATTGGGGTATTTATTACAGGAACTGCCAGATTATTTTGATGTGCTCCGAAAACCTATTTAAGGCGAATTGTTAGATGATTTTCATAACCGAAAATATTACTCAGTAGGGTAATGTATCTAGAAACAGTCTGTCAATCACAGGAGGTGGTGTTACCAAATCTTCAAGCTTTAGATAAAATATACGCTGTAGTCCCAAAGTGCAGAGAGCTTGAAGATCAGTAAGGAGGTTTAATACTGCAGCAGCGGTCACTTGATCCTTGTTTTGGCAATCTGAAGATAAGTGCTCTTTCAAACAAGATATGATCCTGTGACGTAATTCATTTACTTTCTTGGGTTCTTTTAGACCATGTCGTTCTTTGAGGGGAAAAATATGAAGCATTAGAGGAGCATATATAGATTATTTTAAATTCAATTATATTTTTGGCAAATACAAATTTTCACAAAGTCCAATGAAAAGTAAATAGAACTGACACATAAAACAGCTTTTAGTTTTAGGGTGTGTGCACACGTTGCGGTTTTTGCTGCGGCTTTTTCTGCAGAGAAACTGCATATCTCTTGGCAGAAACCGCAGGGTAAAATATTCCAGCGGATGAGAGAGAGAGAATTTTATGTGTCTGTCCAAGAACGGAGAATGCAGCTGTGGTTCCGCAAAAAAGAAGTGACATGCTGCAGAAAATAAACTGCAGCGACTCTGCGTGGAAATTTCCACAGCATGTGCACAGCGGATTTGGTTTTCCATAGGTTTACATTGTACTATGAACCGCATGGAAACTGCTGCGGATTCGCAGGACCAAATCCGCTGCGGATCCGCAGCAAAAACCGCAATGTGTGCACACTCCCTAAGTCTTAGCATGAAGAATGATAATTATGGTACTTATTTAGCTTCTACTTCAAATTGGGTCCAAAATAAAAAGTTTATAAACTAACAATAAACACTAGAACTGATATTATTGATCTGCGCAGATAATACTGTTGGTAAAAGGGAACCTGGCAACTTGGAAAACACTATTTTAAGAGGTATAGGAAAATAAGGTTACAGCGTCTGACCACCTTACAGAAAGTGTGGCCACTGGGAGGAAATTAACTCACTTATACTGTGAGCGGTGGCTGTAAACACACCCCGACACCTTGACTGACAGCTCACTCTGCACGGATGCACTACAAAAAGCAAAAAACACAAAATTATGTTTACTAAACACCCTTATTATTATTACCGTTATGCATTATTTGCAGTTTATTTTTTACTTTTTTATTTTAGGATATTTGTGTTTTTTTGCTTTTTGTTTTTTCTGGTTAATGGTCATATGTTAATAAGCACTTACAATGTGCATACACATTAACTTACTTTCTCAGTTCAGACTCCACTTTTTTTTTACAGATGCACTACAGACTGAGCTGTCAATCAAGGTGCTGGTGTTTGATTGCCTTCATTGGTGACAGACTACTCCCCCCTCTTATCAGAAGGTTTTGGATAGAAAAGTCGACATCCACAGGATGGAGCACATGACAGCCTAACTGAATGCGAGTTTGAAGAGATTTGAGACCATCTGGGCTCCCTGGGACTATTTTAGGTCTCAAAACAATAGTTAGGAGCATGTTGGCTTTTGAACAGGTTTTTTCTTCTCTTCACTATATGTATGTCTCATCTTCTTTAGTATTGTGGCTTTATTAGTATTGTAATATGAGTATGGGGAAGGAGTCATCTTAATTTGGCATCATTTAGAACTGCTGATGGACATGTCTTTTTCTGTTCTATTGCACAATATGGTTTGATGGCACTAGGGGGAAACATCTTCCAAGAGTTCATTCTAATTGTACTCCATTGTTTCCATGCACACTTCTATGAGTGAATGCAGGCATCTCCCAGGGGGGAATTTTTTTTACTAGCAGCCGCATTTTAAGTAAGCGGCTGAGCAGTATTGTAAAGCTATATAACTGAAAATGAGCTCTTTATCTGCAAGTAAATAGCGTTTTCTGAGGTGACAGGTTGGCTTTAAGAATGGAATGCATATAAAATTATTTTCAATATTTTGTAGATAAACTTGCTCTTCTGCAATATGTTGAGTTCGTGCTCAGAAGTACAAAATTGTCCCAAAATCTCACAGTTTAATTAGGCAAATTTACTGCATAAATGATGACTCAATCCAACAGGCGTATACAGATATCCGATCTGACATTTTAAACTTATGCGGTCTCTGTCAAAGTGATCTGTACATAAGTGACAACAGAAGATCACCATGTGACTATATAACATCAGACATATATGTACAAAATGCTATCCAGAGGATACCATATTTTGCGGGCTGTAAGACCAACCAAACCATAAAACCCAACCTCAAATTTTGGGGTGGAAAACAGCAAAAAAAATTTTTTAAATAAAATTTTGTTGCATCTTATAGTCCATTTTAATGGTAGCTTACTGGGTGTGGGGGCGCGGCAGCGCTGGAATGGGGTCACAGAAGGTAGGGTTGCTGCTTCAGGAGGCAGGAGTGGGACAATGCTCTGGGCCCCGGGCTAGGAGTGTGCATCCAGGTGGTGCAAGGTTGCGGGCCCTAGTCTCTCATAACATGTTGGTGAAAGGGAGTGGAGTCCCCTTTCCCAATGATTTCCCTGCGATGGACTTCGGGAAAATGGCCGCCAGAGGTGACGCATTTGCAGATTGAGATCTCTGGAGATCTCAATCTGTGCTTGTGCCACCTCCAGTTGCGGGCCCTAGTCTCTCATAACATGTTGGTGAAAGGGAGTGGAGTCCCCCTTTCCCACTGATTTCCCTGCGGTGGACTTCGGGCAAATGGCCGCCAGAGGCAACGCATTTGCAGATTGAGATCTCTGGAGATCTCAATCTGTGCTTGTGCCGCCTCCAGAAGCCTTTTTTCGGAAGCCCACTGCAGGGTGGTAAATGGGAAAGGGAACTCTGCTCACCGGCGCCAATATCTTATGAGAATGCAGAGCCCGCAACATCGCCCAACTCCTGCTGCTGTCGGCCTCCTGAAGCAGCTACCCTGCCTTCTGTGATATCACTCCACCGTTTGTCACCATCAGTCAAAAGCCGCCGATTTGCAAAAAAAACGGATCCGCCATTTATCTTGGCGGATGTTTTTTTCCCCATTGACTTTCATTATCGGCGGATTTTGACTGAGGATCGTCCGTTGCATCCGTATTTCTGCGGATCCGCCAAAATTTTGGCGTCCGCTGAGATCACCGAACGGACAATGCAACATTTTTTTGTTGTCCGGATCCGTATGTTCCTCTTTTGCTACATGTTTAACCCTAAATCCAATCTGGCTGCTGGATAAAAAAGTCTCTCTCTCTCCGCCTCATCGCCCGAGATCTCGCCTCATCGCCTGAGATCTCGCCTCCTCTGACTGCTACATCGCCGGTAGTCATTTTTTCTTTTCAGCCGCAGTTCCTTTAAAATTCCGAAATCGGCGGATCCTGGTGCACCAACGGTCCGGTGGCTCCCGTTGGTGTTTCATCGCCCACGGATCCGTTATCTGCTATTTTAGCGGCTGCCAATGCACAGGAAAAACGTAAGTGTGAAACAGGCCTAAGATACCTTCAGATTATAAGACGCACCACCATTTATCTCCCAAATTTTGGGGTAAAATAAGTGAGTCTTATAATCAGGAAAATACAATATTTTAGAAAGCAAAAGGGTTAAATAAAATGATTGTTTAATAAACCTAGAGACAATCCTGTTACTGTCTGTGATAGTACGAGAAATCTTTGGTAGAAAGCGTATCTCTGGAAATAAAAGGGATATCTGTCCTAAAATGGACCAGGTAGAGTAAGTGCAGGTAAAGGTATTGCAGTATGTTGGCTCAGTGGTTAACAATGTTGGTTTGTATCACTGGGATCCTGGGTTCAAATCCTATCAAGGACAACATCTGCAAGGAGATTGTATGTTCTCCCTGTGTTTGTGTCGGCTTCCAAAGACATATTGATAGGGAATTTAGATTGCGATGATAATAATCTGTAAAGCACTGTGGAATATGATAATGCAAAGCATAATAACTAAGGAAATAAAGGTCCCTCTGAAGAGGGAATATTAGTCAAAGGTTGAGACAAAGTGCTAGGGACGGCAGAACGCACTAAATATAAATAATAGGAAGTGCGTTCGCCGCCCGGGGTCCACCGTGCAGTAGGTGTAACAACTGTTGCTGAGTAATGGCAGACTCGCTATATGGCGGTATACTGCGCTCGGGTTAAACGTCACCCGAGGTGCGCAGAGCAGACTCTGTTAACCTCACAGAGGCATTTTAGTACAAATAAAGCATAAACGCTGAGCCTGTTAGCTTCACAGGTCTCAGCTGGCATGCACACACGGTATATGGTCACAGGACACGGCCCAAGGCAGAGGTTGGTGTCTGACTTGACCTACCATGCGTGCGGCGTCGCTACCGCGGACGCCAGTAAGTGCTGCTAACTGCAGAGCGGCGGTAACTACTGCCGCTGTACGACAGTGCCGTGAGGCGACACACTATCGGACGCTAGTGTAGTGGTGCGGTATGCACTGTGGCGTATGGCTTGCCACGGACTGGCGCTGACTATAGCTCTAATTCCCTATCCACATGCGTAATATCAGAGGGAAGGGGTTTCATAATGAGTCAGTCACCAGAATCATACATCCATCACCATTCACACATAGCAAGTATAGTCTATACTAGGGCATGGGCGAGCGGCCATTCGGGCCTTTTATATCCATGCGCTTCCATGACCTTTCAGACCTCTAAGATGGGCCAATCAGATCAGGACAAGGACCTGAGCACGTGATCCCCGATCTCCACTGGGAGATCGTCTTGTGGGCATGCCCAGTAGTGAGGCGAGAGTACTTAGCCTCTGGAGTGGTTTCCTGCAAAGCAGGTTGCGCTACCATTGCTGGACCAGAGGTGGCAGCAACATCCAGACCCAGAGAGCTGGTCTGAGCAGGGCGCCTGGATCGCCAAGATTGCTGTGCAGGTCCCTGAGCGGTTGGAAAGGAATGGGAGACCGCTGGATGTATGGCTCTGGATTCCCGCTGTGCAGCTGCAGGAATCCGACGCCTAACAAAAAGGAGCTGAGTTTTGTACGGAGAGCGTAATAGCATGTTAAATTCCTAGAAGAAGTGGAAAGTGGAATCAGAATACGAATCTCCGTTGAGTATTTATTGATAGAGAAAGCATAGTGAGAGACCAAGATAGTGGCAGCATGCACAATAGTAGAAAGGCACAGGATACTAAAATACTGGGCAAATATGCATTTATTTATTTTACTCCTGTCACGGTTCCACCACTCAGTGTGTCTGGGATTCAGCTACTGAAAGCTCGGCTGTTCAGTATGGTTAATGGGTGTGCTGAAGCTCTCTGTACTTTGACAGCTTGGCCATCCAGTCTGGTACTGGGGTGTGCTGAGCTGTCAATGTGGTGATTGACAGCTCAACTATCCAATTTGAGACTGTGAGGCGTCGGCTGTCATTATGTGTTCACTATTCCAGTTAATTGCCATGCTTCTTAACTGAGCTGTGTCTACCAGAACTCTGCCAGAAGTAAATTCAGCTTGTGAGGTTTGTGCTTTCCTGTGCCTTGAGTTCTGTATACTTGATCTGTTGCCTGACCTTGGGCTTAGTCTTACCAGCTGCCTGTTTAACCCTTTCAGCTCTGATCAGTTATCCTCCTGGTACTCTGACCTCGGAATGTTACCTGACTACGCTTTTGTCTTTCATCTGTTTATGATGTACTCTCCTGGCTTCTGACCTTGGACTCCTTGACCACTCTGACTCAGGGCTTGGCTGTGAGAGGTGATTAGCGTCACATTACGTCTGGCCGATACGATTTTCTTTTTAAGCAATATGGATCCTGTTCACACGCTTTATGACCAGATGGCAAATTTGATGCAGATGACTCAGGCTAAGGATTGCCAGAGTCTGGAGTCATCGCAATATCAGTTGCACAGTCAAATAAATAACTTAATGGAGACCCCCATAACCCCCTACTGTCGGCAGTGGCTGTGACGTCAGTACCCTTTGATGTACAGTTGGTCTTTTCGGAATCTGAGAAATCCCTCCCTGATAAATTTTCAGGAGAGAAAATTCCAGTTTAGGGTATTCAGGGAGAGCTGTACGTTATTTTTTACCCTGCGCCCCCGGTCGTCAGGGGAGGAGTTCCATCGGATGGGAATAATCATGTCAGTACTGTGAGGGGGTCCTCAGACCTGGGCATTTTCTTTGTCCCCACAAGCCCCAGAACAGTTTCCTGTTGATGCCTTTTTTGACAGTTTACAGACCTGGTCAAAATTGTTGGTACCCCTCATTTAATGACAGAAAAACCCACAATGGTGACAGAAAACTTAAATCTGACAAAAGTAATAATAAATCAAAAATTTATGAAAATGAACAAATGAAAGTCAGACATTGCTTTTCAACCTTACTTTCACAGAATTGTTAAAAAAAAAACATGAACTAAGCCTGGACAGAAATGATGGTACCACTAAAAATAATGTGACAAAAAGGGACATGTTAAATCAAGGTGTGTCCACTAATTAGCATCACAGGTGTCTACAATCTTGGAATCAATGAGTGGGCCTGTATATAGGGCTACAGATTCTCACTGTGCTGTTTGGTGACATGGTGTGTTTCACACTCAACATTGACCAGAGGAAGCAAAGGAAAGAGTTGTCTCAGGAGATTACAAAGAAAATTGTAGACAAACATGTTAAAGGTAAAAGTTTTAAGACCATCCCTAAGCAGCTTGATGTTCCTGTGACTACAGTTGCACATATTATTCAGAAATATAAGCTCCATGGGACTGTAGATAACCTCCCTGGACGTGGCCGCAGGAGGAAAATTGATGAAAAATCAAAGAGACAGATAATACGAATGGTAATAAAAGCCCAGAAAAACTTCTAAACAGATTAAAGGTGAACTTCAAGCTCAAGGAACATCAGTGTCAGATTGCACCATTCGTCGTTGTATGAGTCAAAGTGGACTTCATGGTAGACAACCAAGGAGGACACCATTGTTGAAAAAAAAAAATCAGATAAAAGCCAAACTGGAATTTGCCAAACTACACCATGTTCCAAATTATTGTGCAAATTATATTTTTATCTGATTTTCCTAATTGGTCGGTGCAAATGACAGTCAGTTTAATAAAAGTCATCACCCGTTAGCGTATACATCAAATTTTATTGAAGAAACCTCCCAATGATAACAGTATAATCTCCAAAATGAATAAAAACTCAAAATGCACTGTTCCAAATTATTAGGCACAGTAGAATTTCTAAACATTTGATATGTTTTAACGAACTGAAAATACTCATTTGTGGAATTTGCAGCATTAGGTCACATTCACTGAACAAAAATGCTATATAACTCCAAAACATCCTAACAGGCCATATTACATGTTAACATAGGAACCCTTCTTTGATATTACCTTCACAATTCTTGCATCCATTGAACTTGTGAGTTTTTGGAGAGTTTCTGCTTGTATTTCTTTGCCTGAAGTCAGAATAACCTCCCAGAGATGCTGTTTTGATGTGAACTGTCTCCCACCCTCATAGATCTTTTGCTTGATGATACTCCAAAGGTTCTCTATAGGGTTGAGGTCAGGGGAAGATGGTGGCCACACCATGAGTTTATCTCCTTTTATGCCCATAGCAGCCAATGACTCAGAGGTATTCTTTGCAGCATGAGATGGTGCGTTGTCATACATGAAGACTAATTTTCAAACAGTCTTGCTTACTGATGAGTGTCGAGCAACCCTGGATGGCCCAGATGGATGGAGTAGTGGATGGTTGGTGCATGGCCACCATGTCCCAACAAGGCTGCAACGTCAGCAAGGAGGTGGAGGAGTCATGTTTTGGGCCGGAATCATGGGGAAACAGCTGGTAGGGCGGGCCCTTTAAGGTTCCTGAAGGTGTGAAAATGACCTCTGCAAAGTATATAGAGTTTCTGACTGACAACTTTCTTCCATGGTAAAAAAAAAGCAGAAACGTACCTCAGAAGCATAATCATCTTCATGCATGACAATGCACCATCTCATGGTGTACATGTTGACAATCCACAAAGCTTCTGGGAGAATGTCCTATAGACAGATGAGACACAAATGGAATTTTTGGCAACTCACGTCAGCTCTATGTTCACAGATGCAAAAATAAAGCATATCAAGAAAAGAACACTGTCCCTACTGTGAAACATGGAGGAGGCTCTGTTATGTTCTGGGGCTGATTTGCTGCATCTGGCACAGGGTGTCTAAAATCTGTGCAGGGTACAATGAAATCTCAAGACTATCAAGGAATTCTAGAGAGGTCGCAGGTCATGGGTCTTGCAACAGGATAATTGTAGACAGAGTCAGGTAGGCAGCTTCAAAGGGAGCGCCAGGCTGGCTGTGGGAGTAGATACAATGAGGATGGTCTGCTGCAGCTCCGGCCGGGTACCTCAAGAGAGGATCAGACAGGATAAAAGAAAAATAGACAGGTCATATGGAGCGCAAGTGACGCAGCTCAGCTGGTATTAAAAGTCTTAATTTATTAGTTTCCACAACGCGTTTCAACATAATGGCTCTGTCTTCCTCAGGTGGCAGTTATACATAGAGTGGGATGGGGAAGGTATGTAAAGGTGAAGCAGCAAATGAAAATTAAGAAGCAATTAATCAGAACGCCCACATGATTAAAAATGCAAATTAAGACTGCACAAAAAAAAAGGATGCAATATAAAACACAAACTAAAACCAATCTAAAAGTAAAAAAATAAATAAAAACAATGTATATAAAAAATTATCACAACATACATTACATGACTCTCTCAATGGTGAGGTTTAACCCTTCAGGGGCCAGTGTGCCTAGTTTAAAAATCCAGAAACTCTCCCTTCTTATTAGACTATTGTACCGGTCAGGCAAATCATCTGGAATCTGGTCAATGACAATAAGTTTTAATGAACTCCAATTCTTTTGGTGCACTAGAGAAAAAATGTTTAGAAAGACTATGTAACATGAACCCATTTCGGATATTTTGACGGTGCTTATTGAGCCTTGCATGCATCGTCTCTATTGTCCGACCGATGTATTGCACCAAAAGATGTATTGCTGCCACCTGTGGAAGACTGAGCAATTCCGTTGAAATGTGTTGTGGAAACTAATAAATGAAGGCTTTTAATACCAGCTGAACTGCGTCACTTTTGCTCCATATGACCGGTCTATTTTACTTTTATCTTGCAACAGGATAATGACCCAAAACACATAGCTAAAAACACCCAAGAATGGTTAAGAGGAAATCACTGGACTATTCTGAAGTGGCCTTCTATGAACCCTGACCTAAATCCTATTGAGCATCTTTGGAAAGAGCTGAAACATGCCATCTGGAAAAGGCAACCTTTAAATACGAGACAACTGGAGCAGTTTGCTCAGGAGTGGGCCAAAATACCTGTCGAGAGGTGAAGAATGACAGTTACAGGAATCTTTTGATTGGAGTGATTGCCTCAAAAGGTTGTGCAACAAAATATTAAGTTAAGGGTACTATCATTTCTGTCCAGGCCCATTTCTTGAGTTTTATTTTAAAAATTCTGTGGAAACATTGTTGAAAAGCAATGTCTTACTTTCTTTTTATTCATTTTCATTGATTTTTGATTTATTACTTTTGTCAGATTTAAGTTATTTCTGTCACCATTGTGGGTTTTTCTGTCATTAAACGAGGGGTACCAACAATTTTTACCACGTGTGTAGGTCTGATATATGACGAACCCGACAGAATCCAGGTCGCTGAGGCTAAGATCATGAACCTGGGCCAAGGGGGTCGCACAGCTGAAGATTACTGTACTGAGTTTCGGCAGTGTTCCACCAAAGTTCTATGGAACGATGCTACTCTCAGTTGCCAGTTCCAAAGAGGCTTTTCTGAGACACTGAAGGATGCTCTGGTCCTACATGATGACCCTTGTTCTCTGATAGAGGCCATGACTCAGGCCATACAAATGGACCGCAGAATCCATGAGAGACATGGTGAACAGCAGGCCGCATGTTATATTTCTCTGGAGCAGGTCCACTTACTCGAGGTTAGAGTTGCCAGTCTTCATGTTGCGGAGAGAAGATGGAGAGTAGATCTCGGACACTGTCTATACTGGGGTCTCTCTGTACGTTTTCTTAAGAATTGCCCAACTCATCCTCAAGCTATCAAACCATTGGGAGAATGTCTGAGTCTGGGTGATGGCCGAAGAGGTCACCCAGACTCCCATGTACCTTTTCCTTCCTCTGATAAAGTATTGATAACTAGTTCTCGAAGGAATTCACTGTATTTATCAACTTTGGTGTTTATTGACTGTGGGTCTGATACTAACTTTATTGATCCGGGACCGGTTCTGAAGTTAGGGTTAGAGACAGTTAGTTTAGAAAGACCCATTCAAATCATCGCCCTTGACAAGACACCATTAGCTCACAATTTGGTCAAGAGAGCAATGGTGGATTTCACTCTCCAAGTGGGAGCATTCCACTCTGAATCCATCTCCTGTTTTGTGTTGGATAATGTACCTGCTTTAATGGTACTGGGGTTTCCATTGTTAGCCGATTCCCAGTCCAGTTATTGATTGGTGTCAGAAGAAGATTGTGAAATGGAGCCCCATTAAATGTTTTAATTTTTTAAAAATGTACAAATATCCTCTGCTAGTCTGGATGGTCTTCCGGGGTACCTGAAGGACTTCAGAGATGTGTTCTCGGAAAAAGAGGCAAAGGTACTACCTCCCCCATCATCCCTATGATTGTGCCATTGATCTTTTTCATAGCGCCAAGTTGCCACCTTTACAATTTGTCGGGGCCTGAATGGACCACCATGAAAGAATATGTTAACGAAAGCATACGGGTCATATCTGTCCTTCCTCCTCCCCTATAGCTACTGGATTTTTCTTTGTTAAAAAGAAAGATGTGGGTCTCCATCCTTGCCATAATTTCAGAGAATTAAATAAGATCACTTGTTAAAAATACTTACCAACTTCCACTCATCCCCAACCTTCAGGTGCATCTCACAAAATTAGAATATAATCAAAAAGTTTATTTCAGTTCTTCAATATAAAAAGTGAAACTCATATTATATAGGGTTATTACAAATGATCGATTTCAAGTGTTTATTTCTGTTAATGTTGATGATTATGGCTGACAGCCAATGAAAACCCAAAAGTCATTATCTCAGTAAATTTGAATACTTGATAACACCAGCTTGAAAAATGATTTCAATATCCAAAATGTTGGCCTACTGAAATGTATGTTCAGTAAATGCTGGCCAATCAAGCACAGAGATACTGTTGTTTTTAAACCAGATATTGGTACTTTTGTCAGTGTGTACAGGTGTTAAAGGGAATCTGTCACTCTTTTTTTGGACTATCAGCTGCCAGCATTGACATCAGGGGCTTATCTACAGCTGTAGATAAGCCCCCAATGTAACCTGAAAGATAAGAAAAACACGTTAGATTATACTCACCGGAGGGGTCGGTTCTGTCCGACGCCTTCCATCTTCATACGATGCCGTGTAGTAGCTCCGGCGCAGGCGCACTGCTCTGCCCTGTTGAGGTCAGAGCAGAATATTGCAGTGTGCAGGCGCCAGACCTCTCCCGACGCCTGCACACTGGAGGACTCTGCTCTGCCCTCAACAGACACAATTTCCTTGAAAAAGCTAAAAAGGCGAAACGTGCGTCCGGACTCCAGGAATTCTGTGAACAGGCGATTAAATGGGTATGTGCTCATGTTATATGTGATTACCAGCATAGGGATTTTTTCCTCTATATGGCACTTTACAGACCACTATAGGTCTAGGTGGATATATGCTTATATGCTGAAATATTTTTGCACTTTACCATTACCTGTATCCATTCCTTTATTCCTGTATTTGTGTGTATTTCACTTGGGTATACATTCCTTCCTCTTACTTGTATTTTGTTTGTCTATTTATCTATGATATGAATTTACGTAATAAAATTTATTTTTTATGATATATCTCTCTTTGTGAGTGGTGTGCTCAGGATTCTTTGTATCCCCTTTTTGGTCTCTGCCCTCAACAGGGCAGAGCAGTGTGCCTGCGCCACTACAGGAAGGGAAGAAGAGGAAGGCATCGTATGAAGATGGGAGGCGTTGGACCGGACCGCGACACCCATCGGATTGGACCACCCCCTCCGGTGAGTATAATCTAATGTGTTTTTCTTATCTTTCAAGTTACATCGGGGGCTTATCTACAGCATTACAGAATGCTGTAGATAAACCCCTGATGTTAATGCCGGCAGCTGAAAAAAAAGGGTGACATAATCCCTTTAAGTTCTGCTGGAGAATGAAATTTCCATATAAAAAAAGCTTGTCAGCAGAGGGAAGCATGAAGTGCTCTAAACTTTCCTGGTAGATGGCTGCACTGACTTTGGTCTTGATAAAACACAGTGGATCTACACCAGCAGATGATATAGCTCCCCAAACCATTGCTAATTGTGGAAATTTCACACTAGAACTCAAGCAGCTTGGATTGTGTGCCTCTCCACTCTTCCTATAGAATCTGGGACCTTGATTTCCAAGGTCTAGTGTGAAGTTTCCACAATCAGTGATGGTATCACTGTGTTTGATTGGCCAGCAAACTCGCCTGACCTTAACCCTATAGAGAATCTATGGAGTATTGTCAAGAGGAAGATGAGAGACACCAAACCTAACAATGCAGACGAGCTGAAGGCAGCTATCAAAGAAACAAGGGCTTCCATATCACTTCAGCGGTGCCACAGGCTGATTGCCTCCATGCCACACCGCTTTGATGCAGTAATTGATGCAAATTGAGCCCTGACCAAGCATTGAGTTCATTTACCTAACATACATTTCAGTAGGCCAACATTTCGGATTTTAAAATCATTTTTCAAGCTGGTGTTATAAAGTATTCTAATTTATTGAGATAATGACTTTTGAGTTTTCATTGGCTGTAAGCAGGGGTGGTATTCAAATTTTTAACAACAGGTTCTGTGTTTATGTGTAAGAAAACCACACCCATTTTAAGCTACACCCATTTAAGCCACACCCATTTACACACACCTTTTCCTCAAACATATACAAGTAGGGGCGCAGTCAAACAGTTGAAAAAAAAATAAATTGGAATGAGATCAGAACAGTGCAGATTCTGGCCAGCGGCTCTCCAGACCCGAGTGTAACAGCTGCATATATTTCTATGCAGCTGTCTCACTTGACTCACCGGCTGGCCGGGCTGTGCACTACATTCTGATATTAAAAGTTACCATCAAACACCAGATCACTCATATAACCAGCAGCTTTTGTTCTGGCCAAAATAATTTTTAAGCTGATGCCACAACACGGGAGACTCTTTCGGCCGGGTCCTACTCCACTCTAAACTATTAAAAATAAATATAATTTATGTATTTTTCTTTAAGGGAATGAGTCACATGTATTTACATTTTTTTTAAACAACCATTAATACCACATACAAGGGACAAATATCGTCACACCATGACCAGACCACATATTACCACCACATAGTCACCGAATAATACGACATACAAGGCACAAATAACGCCGCACCATGGCCAGACCATATATTACCACCATATAGTCACCGAATAATACCGCATACAAGGAACAAATACCGCCGCACCATGACCAGACCACATATTACCACCACATAGTCACCCAATAATAACGCAGCACCATGGCCATACCACATATTACCACCACATAGTCACCGAATAAAACCACATACAAGGAACAAATACCGCCGCACCATAGCCAGACCACATATTACCACCACATAGTCACCGAATAAAACCACATACAAGGAACAAACGCCGCACCATGACCAGACCACATATTACCACCACATAGTCACCGAATAATACCACATACAAGGAACAAATAACGCCGCACCATTACCAGACCACATATTACCACCACATAGTCACCGAATAAAACCACATACAAGGAACAAATAACGCCGCACTGTAACAACCCTGCTGGCATCACTGCATGGCCTCCCATCCCCCACACACCAACTTACTTTCTGCTTCAAGCCATGCTGTGAATTCTGTCTGTTGCCAGTCCTGTGCCTCTGCTCTTCATGTTTCCTGACTGTGTGTATAGGGGGGCGGCGCCTGAACTCTCTGGTTCTTATGCAGTCACGGTGCACCTGTGTAATATGTCCCTGACCAATCACCTAGAGCCCTTGACTATTTAGTTTCGCCACACCCACTGACCTTTGCCTGTGCAATGTCTATACTCAGTTAGTATCTTGCTGCTGAGGAAGCCAGGCCATGTTCTGTGTATCTCCTTCTCTGTAGGAATACTCTCTGTCTCGCTTTGTACCTTGTCCGCCTGCCAGCAGGCAGAATATCCTGGCCCTTGAGTCTTGTTCCCAGTACCTTGTCTGTACTCTGTCCGGCCGCCAGGAGGCAGAATATCCTGGTCCTTGTGTCTTTGTCCCTGTGTCTCTGTCTGAACTCAGTCTTACATCTGTCTGTCTGTCAGTCTCCTTGTTTGTGGTTCCTTCTCTGCCGTGTCTTTCCTTGTGTCCTCGCAGCTTTATCTGTGCATCTGCACCCTCACAGCTCTATCTGTGCATCTGCACCCTCGCAGCTCTGCCTGCACGGCTCTCTAGCCGCTCTGCCTGCACGGCTCTCTAGCCGCTCTGCCTGCACGGCTCCCTAGCCTCTCTGCCTGCCCGGCTCCCTAGCCTCTCTGCCTGCCCGGCTCCCTTGGAGCCCAGCCTACTCCGCACTCCTGCGGCTCCGCCTACCTGCACCTCCTGTGTGAACAGGTCCAAACCTGTTCCTTCATATTCCACTCCTTCCTGCCTATATCCATACCTGCACCTCCTGTGTGAACAGGTCCAAACCTGTTCCCTCATATTCCACTCCTTCCTGCCTATATCCATACTTGCACCTCCTGTGTGAACAAGGCTAAACCTGTTCTCTCATATACCACTCCTGCTAGCCCTGTGTCTCCAAGCCGTGCCCGCTTGCCCAGTGTCTCCAAGCCGTGCCCGCTTGCCCAGTGTCTCCAAGCCGTGCCCGCTTGCCCAGTGTCTCCAAGCCGTGCCCGCTTGCCCAGTGTCTCCAAGCCGTGCCCGCCTGCCCAGTGTCTCCAAGCCGTGCCCGCTTGCCCAGTGTCTCCAAGTCGTGCCCGCTTGCCCAGTGTCTCCAAGTCGTGCCCGCTTGCCCAGTGTCTCCAAGTCGTGCCCGCTTGCCCAGTGTCTCCAAGTCGTGCCCGCTTGCCCAGTGTCTCCAAGCCGTGCCCGCTTGCCCAGTGTCTCAGCCTGTCTGTTAGTCACACCTGTCCAAGTGACTTGTCCTGCGTGGGATCAGCAGCCACAGCCAGACACCACCCTGGAGCTCTATCTGTGCATCTGCACCCTCGCAGCTCTGCCTGCACGGCTCTCTAGCCGCTCTGCCTGCACGGCTCTCTAGCCGCTCTGCCTGCACGGCTCCCTAGCCTCTCTGCCTGCCCGGCTCCCTTGGAGCCCAGCCTACTCCGCACTCCTGCGGCTCCGCCTACCTGCACCTCCTGTGTGAACAGGTCCAAACCTGTTCCTTCATATTCCACTCCTTCCTGCCTATATCCATACCTGCACCTCCTGTGTGAACAGGTCCAAACCTGTTCCCTCATATTCCACTCCTTCCTGCCTATATCCATACCTGCACCTCCTGTGTGAACAAGGCTAAACCTGTTCTCTCATATACCACTCCTGCTAGCCCTGTGTCTCCAAGCCGTGCCCGCTTGCCCAGTGTCTCCAAGCCGTGCCCGCTTGCCCAGTGTCTCCAAGCCGTGCCCGCTTGCCCAGTGTTTCCAAGCCGTGCCCGCTTGCCCAGTGTCTCCAAGCTGTGCCCGCTTGCCCAGTGTCTCCAAGCCGTGCCCGCTTGCCCAGTGTCTCCAAGCCGTGCCCGCTTGCCCAGTGTCTCCAAGTCGTGCCCGCTTGCCCAGTGTCTCCAAGCCGTGCCCGCTTGCCCAGTGTCTCCAAGCCGTGCCCGCTTGCCCAGTGTCTCCAAGCCGTGCCCGCTTGCCCAGTGTCTCCAAGCCGTGCCCGCTTGCCCAGTGTCTCAGCCTGTCTGTTAGTCACACCTGTCCAAGTGACTTGTCCTGCGTGGGATCAGCAGCCACAGCCAGACACCACCCTGGAGCGGCACCCGACAGCAACCTGCCGCACAAGCCTGACCTCACCATCAGAGGCTCCAGTGAAGACCGAGGTAGCTGTCGTAGTCACGCCCCTTCCAGGGTAGTCTGGTTTGTGGCACAGTGGGGCCACAAACTCCCCGGCTCATGCCAGTCAGCCAAGGTGTGAGCGTGACACGCACCATGACCAGACCACATATTACCACCACATAGTCACAGAATAATACCACATACAAGGAACAAATAACGCAGCACAATGACCAGACCACATATTACCACCACATAGTCACCGAATAAAACCACATACATGGAACAAATACCACCGCACTATGGCCAGACCACATGTTACCACCACATAGTGACTGAATAATAGCACATACAAGGAACAAATAGTGCCACACCATGACCAGAGCACATATTACCACCAGATAGTGACTGAATACTACAATACTGATCATTAATTAAAAACTCAATACTAAGTGCAATTGTATACAGAAACTCTGTATTTACTGTCAGTGTACAGGTAACACACTGACTCACCAGTGACATCTCTAGCTGAAGTCTTTTATCTTTGCTTTTCTTTTTCATCCAGCACAGACCGCCATCACTTCTTCCAGCCAGGACTAGTCTCTGCATGAAATAACACAGTTACCTAGAGCATGGCTTCCAGAGCACATTCCCCACTTTTTCCCTTTCTTCTACACTACACATCTGAATACAGATGTGCACCCACCATTAATACATAATTGGTTATTATGCAACCCACCATTCCAAATATAAATTATAATCCACCACTGTGCACCCACTAACTATAAATGCCACTTTCCCCATTTAATATATAAATTGCACCTGTACTCTTTGCCCCAATTCATTACCAGGCACTTCAACCTCAACGCCCCCCACTATGTACTTGCAGCTCTAACACTAACCCCAATTCATTATATTTACATGCCCCTCCCGCCTCAATTCATTGTCTTGTCTTTCACACCCACCCTCTATTCATTATCAACTGCTCTACCCCACATTCAATACATCACTTACTCCCTCACTCTCAAAATTCTTTCTCCAGATAGATCATTTGCTCTCCTCACCCCCACCTTCAATTCATCATTTGCTCTCCTCACCCCCTCACCTTGAATTAAATTGATGTGCCCCGTCACTCACACTGAATTCATCATTTGCAGTCCCCCGTCCTCTCCCCCACATCATCATTTGCAGTTCCCCCACTTTAATTTGAAGGTCCCTTACTTCATCCGTCGGAGTCCCCTATCACCCCTCATTTCATCTGCTGTGCCCCTTCATCATTTGCAACCCCCTAACCCCTTCCATTTCATCATGTGCAGTCCCCCTTACCCCCCACTTCATCATGTGCAGCCCCACTCCCCCATCATCATGTGCATCACTCTTACCCCCACATCATGTGCAATCCCCTTTACCCAATTCATGTGCAGTCCCCTTACCCCCCAATTCATCCTGTGCAGTCCCTCTTACCTCCCCACTTCATCCTGTGCAGTCCCCATTACCCCCCACTTCATCATGTGCAGCAGCCCCCCTTCATCAGGTGCAATCCCCCTTACCCCCATCATCAAGTGCAGCCGCACTCCATCATGTACAGCCCCACTCCCCCTTCATCATGTGCAGCCCCACTAACCCAACTCCATCATATACAGCCCCACTACCCCCACTGCATCATGTACAGCCCCACTCCATCATGTACAGCCCTACTCCTCCCACTCCATCATGTGCAGCCCCACTGCCCCTTCATCATGTGCAGCCCCGCTCCCCCACTCCATCATGTACAGCCCCACTACATGTACAGCCCCACTACATGTACAGCTTCATCATGTGCAGCCCCATTACCCTCCTCCATCATGTACAGCCCCCGCACCCCCCTCCAGCATATGCAGCCCCATTCACCCCCCCTCCATCATGTGCAGCCATATTCACCTCCCCTCCATCATGTACAGCCCCCGCACCTCCCTCCATCATATGCAGCCCCATTCACCCCCCTCCATCATGTGCAGCCATATTCACCCCCTCCATCATGTACAGCCCCCGCACCCCCCTCCATCATATGCAGCCCCATTCACCCCCCTCCATCATGTGCAGCCATATTCACCTCCCCTCCATCATATGCAGCCCCGTTCACCCTCCTCCATCATGTACAGCCCCCGCACCCCCTCCAGCATATGCAGCCCCATTCACCCCCCCTCCATCATGTGCAGCCATATTCACCCCCCTCCATCATGTACAGCCCCCGCACCCCCTCCATCATATGCAGCCCCCATTCACCCCCCTCCATCATGTGCAGCCATATTCACCCCCCTCCATCATGTACAGCTGCCCCCTCACCCACTATATTCATTTAAAAAAAAAACAGTTTACCATACTTACCTCACAACCGCTCCCCAGCAGCTCCTCTCTGCAGCCAGCGTCCAGGTACATGTCGGCATCTGCGCGATGACGTCATCACGCAGGCCCGACACCTGACCCGGAAGTAGAGGGAGCGGGAGCTGTGCAACTGTCAGGTGTGTGACGGCCGTGCACAGCTCCCTGCCCGATACACTGTGACGCCGGCAGCTGTATTTGCTGCCGGCCGCGTCACAGAAAAGAGGGCACGGCCGCACACAGTTCCTGATCGCGGCTGTGAATCTCCCCCGTTCGGAGAACTGGCTGCTTTTTTAACAACTGGTTCCACCGAACCGGGGAAACCGGCTGAATCCCACCCCTGGCTGTAAGCCATAATCATTAACAGAAATAAACACTTGAAATAGATCACTCTGTTTGTAATGACTCTATATAATATAGGAGTTTCACTTTTTGTATTGAAGAAATGAAATAAATTTACTTTTTGATGACATTCTAATTTAGTGAGAAGCACATGTAGGTCGGGGATGTGTGGAAGTTGGCTGTTTAATCCCTTCAACTCTGATCCGTTATCTTACCTGTACTCTTACTTCGGAACGTTGCCTTACTATGCTTTTGTCTCTTCCTTCTGTTTATGACGTACCCTCCTGGCTTCTGACCTTGGACTCCTTGACCACTCTGACTCACTGCTTGGCAGTAAGATGTGACTAGCATCACAACTCCCTTATATAGATAGCATCATTAATTCCACAGCACTTTACAGACATTATTCTGCACTGTCACCAATGGGGCTCACAATCTAGATTCCTTAGTATGTCTTTGCAGTGTGAGCAGAAACTGGAGAACCCGGAGGAAACCCACGCAAACACTGGGAAAACATACAAACTCCTTGCAGATGTTGTCTTGGTGGGATTTAAACCCAGGACCCCAGCGCTGCAAATAGGAGAAAAGAAGACAGAAGATGAACAGAGGAAAAGAGTAAGTGATGAAAAGGGGATATGGTTGGCAAAGAGAGCATCGGATAGGGGAGAGAACTAAAGAAAAACCTATGACAGGGAATATGAGAAATACAGAAAGATTGGAAAATGAAACATGGTATAAAGGATAAACAATAAGTGGATTAAAGAAACAGGGAAAAGAAAAGGAGATGAAATAGTAAACAGAACAGCATTTGCCCTATTACAGCAGCTAAAGTTACAAGGAAAATATGTAGTGTAAAAACAATAGTAATGATAATTTCCTGAAAAATCTTTTCTGAATTTTGAGGGACAAAATAATAATAACTATAATAATAGTTAGATTTATATTGCATCAGTATATGCTACAAATCAGAGCACATGCCCAAAATGTGCATATCTGATACTACAGAGCAATACACAAATTAACAATATTTTGCAATATTATTTTCTAATGAAACCTTGTCATGCAATGAGAAATATATGCTCTTCCTTTACTATGTTTACTAATTTCTTCCACATGTTGCTATATAGTAAAAATATATTTCTATTTCTAGAATAAAAGCTATGCTATATCAGAATCATTAGCCTGTGACAAAAATGACACATGAGGTGCTCTGGATTTCTTTCTGCTTCCATACTTGTCATGAATGCTCAATTACTATGGAAACCATTATTTATTCAGTGATTTCAAGTAAAGATCAATATAGCTCGCCAGTTTTATCAGCACTTCTTCTCATGTTCCACGAGCATTTACACACACTCTAGTAGAAATTCGGCTATTTAAATATCAGCTCTATGTCGCCCTCCTTAATTTAATT
Source organism: Dendrobates tinctorius (assembly GCF_039654945.1). Taxonomy (NCBI): domain Eukaryota; kingdom Metazoa; phylum Chordata; class Amphibia; order Anura; family Dendrobatidae; genus Dendrobates; species Dendrobates tinctorius. Next base: position 906,917 of record NW_027361770.1, read on the forward strand.
CGATAAAGATCTTAATATAACAAAAGATTATATTAAAAATGCAATCCCTGTAAGAATTTAGAAAAAGTTACTTGATTTATCATTTATATATTTGAATAAAACAGTGCTGACATTCAGTTCATATTTGTGCATATGTCTAGACTTGAACTTACACAAAGTTTTAGGTGGTGAATCCAGCCACTTTAACCCTTTAGTGACAGAGCCAATTTTGACCTTAAAGACCAAGCCAAATTTTACAATTCTAACCAGTGTCACTTTGTGTTAATAACTCTGGAACGCTTCAACATATCCCACTTATTCTGAGATTTTTTTTTTTTCATGACATATTGTACTTTATGATAGTACTTTTTTTATATGACGTGTTTATTTATGAAAAAAAAATCAAAATTTGGCAAATAATAAATAACATTTCCCACATGTCTACTTTAGATTAGCACAATTTTGAAAACTTTTTTTTTCCTTAGGAAGTAAGAAGGGTTAAAAGTTGATCAGTGGTTTCTAAATTTTTCCAACAAAATTTCCAAAACCATTTTTTTAGGGACCACATCACATTTGAAGTGACTTTGGAGGGCCTAGATGATGGCAAATACCAAAAATTTACACCATACTAAAAACTAAACCCTTCAAGGTGCTAAAAACCATATTCAAGAAGTTTATTAACCTTTCAGGTGCTTCACAGGAATTCCTGAAACGAGGAAGGAAAAAATTAATATTTTACTGTTTTTCACACAAATTATTTAGTCCCAAATGTTTTACTTTTGCAAGGAAAACAGGAGAAAATGAACTCCAAAATTTGTTGTGCAATTTCTCCTGAGTACGCCGATACCAATGTGGGGGAATACTACTATTTGGGCGCACAGCAGGTCTCAAAAGGGAAGGTGCACCGTTTGACTTTTTGAACGCAAAAATGTATGGAATCAAAGGCAGATGCAGTGCTGCATTTGGAGAGCCTCTGATGTGCCTAAACAGTAGAATGCTCCCACAAGTGACCCTATTTTGGAAACTACACCCCTAAAGGAAGGTACCTAGATGTGTGGTGAGCACCTTGTTTCACAGTTTACCCACAAAAACTTTTATCCCCATTTTTTTTATTTTCATAAAGGTAACATGAGAAAATGGTCCTCAAAATTTGTTGTGCAATGTCTTCTCAGTACACAGATATGGCACATGGGCTACTATTTGGGCTCATGGCAGGGCTCGGAAAGGAAGGATGTTTTGAAACACAGACTTTGATGGAATGGTCTGCGTGCGTCATGTCGCGTTAGGAGAGCCCCTGATGTGCATAACACTGAAAAAACCCCACAAGTTACCACATTTTGGAAACTACACCCCACCAGGCTTTTTTTTATTGAGGTGTAGTGAGCATTTTGAACTGACAGTTAGAGAATTTGATAACATTAGATCGTCATTTTGAACATTTCCATTTTTGTTTACGAAAATGTTGTTTTCGTCCCAAATTTGCAATATTTACAATGGATAATAGGAGAAAACGAACCCATAATTTAAAGTGCAATTTGTCCTGAATGCGAATATATCCCATATGTGGTGAAAAACTTCTGCTTGGGCACATGGCAGCGGTAGGAAAGACCACTATTTGCCTAGGTAAGATTGTGAATGACATGTCGCATTATAACGCGCTCCAGACATCAGAAATCCCCCACAAATGACCCCATTTTGGAACCTAGACCCCTCAAAGAAGTTATCAACAGGAGTGGTAAGTAATTTGAAAACATAGGTGCCTCACAGAATTTTATAACTTTAAGATGTGGAAATTTACTGCAAATTAACGCAAGGGTTAATAGGTGAAACTAGATCCCACAATTTATTGCACAATTTCTCCCGAACGCGGTGCTGCCCCATACGCTGTCAGAAATTACTGTTAGGCCACACATGAGGGAGAAGGAAGGAGTGCTATTTGGCTTTTGGAGCACAGATTTTGCTAGAATAGTTTGTGGGTAACATTTGCGGAGCCCCTAAGGTGCCAGAACAGCAGAAAAAAACAAAAACAAAAGTGTCCCCATTGTAGAAACTGCACCTCTCTATGAATTAATCTATGGTTGCAGTGACTATTTTATAACACAGGAAAGATTTATATCTTTATACCGTGTTAGCCAGTAGATAGAAAAATATTCAGAATTGAGAGTCCTCAGTGGTTGATATCTTTTAATGGCTAACTGAAAAGATGGTAACACATTGCAAGCTTTCGAGACTACTCAGGTCTCTTCATCAGGCTAGACTAATACAGCATCTGAAGAATCACATTTATACACAAGACAGCACAGAAATAATGCAATAGATAAGACAAGTGACGGGAAGCAGAATTATCATTATGAGAGGGGGATAGACATAAATATTGGAACAGTTCATAGATAAGGAGTCTGTATGTTTTATTGTCCTCTGATTGGGGTCTGATTGGGGTCTATTTTAAAACATCCAACCCAGGCTTTTTTTCTGGAGAATTGCAAATCTGCCAGTCTAGTACCCATACATTATGCCCCCATATATTGTAGTGACCCCATATAATGTAGCACCTCCATTCATTGCACCCAGCTTGTGCTTCTGGCAATATGGACCCTTAAATTACAGTGGGGAAAAAAAGTATTTAGTCATTCAGCAATAGTGCAAGTTCCACCACTTAAAAAGATGAGAGGCGTCTGTAATTTACATCATAGGTAGACCTCAACTATGGGAGACAAACTGAGAAAAAAAAATCCAGAAAATCACATTGTCTGTTTTTTTTTTCATTTTATTTGCATATTATGGTGGAAAATAAGTATTTGGTCAGAAACAAGCAATCAAGATTTCTGGCTCTCACAGACCTGTAACTTCTTCTTTAAGAGTCTCCTCTTTCCTCCACTCATTACCTGTAGTAATGGCACCTGTTTAAACTTGTTATCAGTATAAAAAGACACCTGTGCACACCCTCAAACAGTCTGACTCCAAACTCCACTATGGTGAAGACCAAAGAGCTGTCAAAGGACACCAGAAACAAAATTGTAGCCCTGCACCAGGCTGGGAAGACTGAATCTGCAATAGCCAACCAGCTTGGAGTGAAGAAATCAACTGTGGGAGCAATAATTAGAAAATGGAAGACATACAAGACCACTGATAATCTCCCTCGATCTGGTGCTCCACGCAAAATCCCACCCCGTGGGGTCAGAATGATCGCAAGAACGGTGAGCAAAAATCCCAGAACCACGCGGGGGGACTTAGTGAATGAACTGCAGAGAGCTGGGACCAATGTAACAAGGCCTACCATAAGTAACACACTATGCCACCATGGACTCAGATCCTGCAGTGCCAGACGTGTCCCACTGCTTAAGCCTGTACATGTCCGGGCCCGTCTGAAGTTTGCTAGAGAGCATTTGGATGATCCAGAGGAGTTTTGGGAGAATGTCCTATGGTCTGATGAAACCAAACTGGAACTGTTTGGTAGAAACACAACTTGTCGTGTTTGGAGGAAAAAGAATACTGAGTTGCATCCATCAAACACCATACCTACTGTAAAGCATGGTGGTGGAAACATCATGCTTTGGGGCTGTTTCTCTGCAAAGGGGCCAGGACGACTGATCCGGGTACATGAAAGAATGAATGGGGCCATGTATCGTGAGATTTTGAGTGCAAACCTCCTTCCATCAGCAAGGGCATTGAAGATGAAACGTGGCTGGGTCTTTCAACATGACAATGATCCAAAGCACACCGCCAGGACAACGGAGTGGCTTCGTAAGAAGCATTTCAAGGTCCTGGAGTGGCCTAGCCAGTCTCCAGATCTCAACCCTATAGAAAACCTTTGGAGGGAGTTGAAAGTCCGTGTTGGCAAGCGAAAAGCCAAAAACATCACTGCTCTAGAGGAGATCTGCATGGAGGAATGGGCCAACATACCAACAACAGTGTGTGGCAACCTTGTGAAGACTTACAGAAAACGTTTGACCTCTGTCATTGCCAACAAAGGATATATCACAAAGTATTGAGATGAAATTTTGTTTCTGACCAAATACTTATTTTCCACCATAATATGCAAATAAAATGAAAAAAAAACAGACAATGTGATTTTCTGGATTTTTTTTTCTCAGTTTGTCTCCCATAGTTGAGGTCTACCTATGATGTAAATTACAGACGCCTCTCATCTTTTTAAGTGGTGGAACTTGCACTATTGCTGACTGACTAAATACTTTTTTTCCCCACTGTAAGTGCCTTTTCTCCATTACAATAATGCCAAACACGTATCTCCCTACTGTGGCTTAGGAACAGAGGGGCTCAGAAGGAGGGGGAGCATTTGGATTTTGGATCACAGATTTTACTGGATTTTTTCTGAGAGGTGGGAGCCATGTTGGTTTTCCAGAGTCTTTGTTCTACCAGTAATGTGGGAACCCACTATAGTTCCAGTGACAGATGACAGACCAGAGTAGGGGCTGGTTTGAGTGGAATAAATTAGGGGGTTTTTTGGTAACATTTTGGGGTAAATCATATTAGATCGCTTCCAGTATAAGGCTGGGATCACATTCTTGTATTGTACACTGAGCACTTACGTCGGGGTTTCCATGTAAATCCCACAAAAATGCTATTCAGACAAAACCCCCAACGGAACCACACAGCATAATGAGGCAGATGTAGACCCTTTGTACTCCGTTTGGCGTCTGCTCTTGTGGAATCCATCTTTTTAGGCGTTCACAAATCTGTAGTTGCCCATACTTTTGCGTTACAAATGACTTAACACCGCTGGAACACAGACCAGTCCAAAGTAACTCCATCTGCCTCATAAGTGAGCGGTTCTGCCTGGAGTTTTGTATGAATCTGTGTTTTTTTTTTGGAATTTAAACCGAAACCCCAACATAAGCGCTCAGCGGAGAGCGCAGGATAAACGTGAGCCAACCTTTATTACAACTTTTGGGAGGTAGCCTGAACAAATAGACAGCAGTACAAGAGCAGTTCTAATTTTCATTTTCGTGTGGCTCACCACGCGGTATAAGTGATAAGGTGGATTTATTCTTTGGGTCAGGGCAATTACAGTAATACCAGATATATAGAGTTTTTTAAGGTTTTGCTGCCATAACACAGAAGACATGTTTTTTTTTTAAATAAAAAGTAGGGTTTTATTGTCGCCATATTCCGAGAGCTGTAACTTTTTTATTTTTTGGCGAGCAGAGTTGTATGAGGACTTTTTTTGAGGGATGAGTAGCAGATTTTTTTGGTACAATTTTGGTGTACATAATATTTTTTGATTGCTTTTTATTCCAATTTCTCTGACACAGAATGAAAAAAACTCAGAAATTCAGTTATTGTTTTTATTTTTTTTTGCGCCATTCACTGTGCGGTAAAAGTGATAAGACTGATTTTTTTCGTAGGGTCAGTATGATTACAGCGATACTAGATTTTTTTATGCTTTGTTCTTTTTAAAGACTAAAAACAATATTTATTCTAAGAACTGTAACTTTTTTATTTTTTTGGAGAATGAGATATATTAGGGGATTTTTTTTGCAGGACGTTTTGGCGTTTTCATTTGTATTTTATCAACTATTGATCGCTTTTTATTCACTTTTTTTGTGAGTCAGTGTGATGAAAAAGCGACATTTTTGGCATGTTCTTTATTTATTCCGTTTTGGCTAATGCTGTAAAAAAATAATAATGTGCCAATTGTATACAGCGTGTCGTTCCAAACATGGCGATACCAATTATGTGTATTTTTTTTTGTTTATTTTTATTTTATCAGAAATGCTGCGCTTGAGAGTCAAAACAGATTTTATTGATTTGTGTGTTTTTTCTTAACTTTTTTACATTTTTTTTCACTTTTTTACTTAGTCCCACTGTGAGACAGGTATAATTTTCAATTTGATCACTTGTCTCGTATACTGTACTTTACTCATGTACAGCAGTGCATGAGACTGTCAGTGACTCACTGACTGTGCCTGTGAGACTCAGCTAATTGCTTGATCTCACAGGCCACCGTACTCAGGGGTCATCACATGAACTCAGGGTACCATAGTAACCATCGAGACCCACGAATCTCATCGCGGGGGTCCGATGGTTACTAAGGAGGTCTTGTGACTCCTACTCCTTTGCAACAATTTAAATACCACTGTAACAATTTACAGCTGTATTTAAGAGGTTGCAAAACTGGTCGGGTCTGATACTGCAGGGTGTCAGCTGTCATGTACCACTGACAATCGCAGGAATCACCACTGCTCAGTGGCGCTACTCCCTTAGTCCCAATCACCGTTTTAATGAGATGAGGGAGTAAGTACCCTTAACGACCATCATTTTAATGCGTATCGGCAGTCATTAAGTGGTTAAAGGAGTTTTCCAATTTCAGAAAACCCCCTATACTCTGGCTTCAGCTTGTTTTAAAAAACAAAGTGGGCTTTACTGACCCTTCCTAAATTTAGCGCTGAGTTTTTCTCGCTGCTTCGACATTACTGCAGTCAATAAATGAGCTGAGCAGTTTTGCCTGAGTTGACGGCACCAGATGCTGAGAGCTGCTACACTCACTAATTTGCTTCAGTACTGTCGACATGATATCAGCACCACAGCTAATTAGAGACATCAGAACCTATGTCTCGGATCCGGTTCTAGGATAGATGAATAAAAGACAGTTTAAAAAAAAAAAACAAACAAAAACTGATCGCAGCTGGGGGAAAGGTTACAGGGATATTTTGAAACCAGAAAACCTCTTTGATCTCATGTTGATTATAATCTGCAGACTGAACACTTGCAGATGGGAGTAATAGGGATTGATTAGGTTTCATTTCGACCTCTCGGAATCAATTGCTACGTGAAAATAAAGAGTCTGCTTATCCCTGTTTCCACGGGTAGTGCCACCACTATTTAACTTAGGCCGGTGTCACACTAGCGAGAAAATCGGATGAGTGCAATGTGATAAAAAAAATCACATTGCACTCGTAATGTTAACCTATGGTGCAGCTCCCAGCATCCGATTTTTTTCTTGCCCGTTTTAAACGGGCTGAGAAAATCGCAGCATGCTGCGATTGTCATCGATTCTGGGCCGAGACTCGCCAATGCAAGTCTATGGGTGTGAGAAAAAAATCAGATTACACACGGACCACAAGTGTGACTTGCGAGAAATACACACTCGTGTCCTTTAACAAAAGCCAGCAATTCAGTGCGCAATACAGTAAAATCACACTGACATGTTAAAGAAACAAAAGAATAGATATAGACACATAGAATACACACACATATATATATACACACGTCATTGAGACATATATATATGTGTGTGTGTGTGTGTGTGTAAAATTTGAGACGTCTAGGTGTTAAAGTAAGGGGCTAATTTGTTGGAAAAAAATGCATGGCTCCCGTGGCAAAATCGCGACCAGAGAAGTAAAGCAGGTGAGTGAGGGCAGATTTTAATAGCCTTGAGAGAGACCATTGTTTTTGCCCCCCCCCGGCTACAAAAATCTGCCCACCAGACAGAAAAGGCGCTTCTATAAGAGGCGCCTTTTCTGGCACTTATCCTCTCTATTCCCATTGCTCTGTACCTGTGGCTAATGGGCTAATATTAATGGCTTAATGTGATCTTACAATTGGAAGCAGCTATTCTGCTATGTAGAGCTCTATGAAATGAAAATATATATATGTGTCTCAATGACATGTGTGTGTCTATATATATATATATTCTATGTGTACAGTATATATCTATTCTTTCGTTTGGGTTTTAATCTGTCATAGGGATCCATTATATGTCCATTTTGCAAGCCTGTGAGAAAATCTCGGCATACGGATGCTTAGATGTGACAAAATCGCATCCTCGCATGAAAATCGGATGACATATGAATCACTGTTCATGAAACATTTGTGCGATTGTGGTCCGTAAAAAACGGACTGATTTTTTTGTTGTTGTTGTGTGTAACTCTAGCCTAATAAGAAAGTTGGTTTAGAGCAGTTGACTTGTTGAGTTGTCAGGTTTATGACTCTGATGTCCATTAAGCCACTTGCTATCGTCCAATTTTTCACTCTTGTGGGTTTTTTTTTCATCTCCTTCTTACAAGAGCCATAATTTGTTGTTTATCCTTTCATTATAGTCGTATGAAGGCTTGCTTTTTGCAGCACGAGTTATGCTTTTAAAAGCCATATTTTACTTTACCGCATAATATACTGAAAAACAAGAAAAAAAAATCAAAGTGGGATGAAATTGTGAAAAAAATTGCAATTTTAGAATTGATTTTCAGGTTTTGTATTTACGGCCTTCATTGTGCAGTAAAATTGATCCAACCTTATTTTTCCACTTTAGTACAATACCAAACAAATTTATTATATTTCATCGGTGAAAAAAAAATGTGAAATTTGTAAAAAAAAAAAAAAAAAGTGCTTGTGTTGCCGCTGTCATGGGGTTTACCGTGACAGTGCGGAGCCAGAAGACCGCAGTGTCTGATTGCTCCTACTTTGGCGCTGTGAGGAAGCACTTCTCCTTCATTTTAAATGTGTTTATTTCTTCTGGCAGGACAGGGGTTAATTGCCCATGTTGGAAATCCCTGTGCTCACACCTGTGCTCGGTTAGCCACTACTTTTCCCTTTATAATCTGGGCTCTGTTACTAATCCTTGTAAGAGCTAGCTTTATTGCTGCATGGCAAACGGAGGGAAAGGAGTTGGTATGAGAAGGAGAGTTGAAGGAGTTGAGTGACTGTTGCTTATCCTTCTCCGTTTTTGTTTATTCCCCTAAATCCATGCCATGATGCATTCCTCTGTTATATGTGAGTGAATATTTTGTATGCCTGGAGTTTTCTTTTAACCCTTGTGTTGCCTTGTTTGTCGGGTTGGTGTACTATGGTTCACAGTAGAGCCCCCTCTTCCCTGGGTGGGGGGAAGAGAACAGATGGAGGGCTAACTTAGGAGATAAGGCAAGGGCTGGGTTCAAATCCAACCAAGGACAACATCTGCAAGGAGTTTTTATGTTGTCTCCGTGTTTACATGGGTTTCCTCCCACATTCCAAAGATCTACTAGGCAACCTAGATTGTGAGCCCCATTGGGGACCGTGATGATATTGTCTGTAAAGCACTATGGAATTAATGGTGCTATATAAGTGAGTAAAATAAATAAATATATAAATAATCAGCAGCACAGCCTGTTGTGTAGCTGACACCTCACCAAATGGGCATTTCGGTTTTATGCTTTGGCCCCAAACCTAGAAACTCCTCCCTTGCTGACCTCAATGGTGGGCTGTGTTCAAGGGGTTACACATCTGTTGGAATAATATTAAAACACTTCTATGTTCCATATCTTTGGCTGGAAAGCTCACAGGGCGACGAAAGGAGCATTACATTTTCCCTTGCAAATTTACCATTCTTTTGAGACCAAACATGGCATGTCTGAATGTTGTTCGGGCACAGAAACTCATTTCCCAGGTTTCTGATGGCCCTAAAGGTTGCAAAATGTTGCCATGTGTGGCTCCAATCACCCTGGTCCTGAAAATCCATTTTTCCTGTCTCTAGGATTATTGTGTGTTATGGAATGTGACCTGGAATATTATGCCTGATAGACAAAGGCGTTTTGGTGGGAAAAATCCACACTTAACTCTGACGGAGCAATTAAAGTAACCATTTGGCTGAAGGGAAAGGGGAATGGATATAATTTTACAGAGGGAGACTGAGGGGGCTGGCAGTAGTGTGGACTGCACGTGGAGCTCAGTGTTACAGTACACAAACCAATGGGGGGAGGAGTAGCATGCAGCCCTGTATGTGTACCTAGGACAATAGGAAATAATTCATATTTTCCTGACATAAGGGTGAAAAGTTGATCAGCAATTTCTCAATGTTCCAACAAAATTTACAAAATCATTTTTTAGGGACCTCCTCAAATTTGAAGTGAGTTTTGGGGGTCAATATGACAGAAAATACCCAAAGGTGACAACATTCTAAAAATTGCACCCCTCAAGGTGCGCAAAACCACATTCAAGAAGTTTATTAACCCTTCAGGTGCTTCATAAGAAGTAAAGCAATGTGGAAGCAAAAAATGAACATTTTACTTTTTTCACAAAAAAATTACTTTGGAACCAAACTTTTTTATTTTCACAAGGGTATCAGGAGAAAATGGACCACAAAATGTGTTGCACAATTTCTCCTGAGTATGCCTATACCCTGTACGTGGAGGAAAGCCACTGTTAGGGCGCATGGCAGAGCTCAGAAGGGAGGCAGCACCGCTAGATTTTTTTAACACAAAATTGGCTGGAAACAATGGCAGGTGCCATGTCGCATTTAGAAACCCCCTTAAGGAACCTAAACAGTGTAAATCCCCCAATTCTATCTCCAACCTTAACACAGCCCTAACCCCAACCCTAACCCACCATTAACTCTAATCTCAACCACAACCCTAACCACAATCCTAACCCCACCACCACCCAACACCACAACCCTAAGCCGAACACAACCCTAACCCTAGCCCCAACACTAACCCTAACCCCAACCGTAACCCTAACCCTAGCCCAACCCTAACTATAACCCCAACCCTAACCCTAGCCCCAACCTTAACCCTAGCTATAACCCCAAACATAACCCTAACCCTAGACCTAACCCGAATGGGGAAAAAAAATTATTATTTTTACCTAAGGGGATGTTAAAGGGAGGTTTGATTTACTATTTTTTTCTTATTTTGATCACTGTGATATACCCTATCCCAATGATCAAAATGAACTAATAGGAGAAATCTCCTATTGTTGCTGGGTGACATCTGGCAGATCTTGGCGGGCCCACTGCACATGTGCCCGACATTTTTTCTCGGAGGAAGACGCCTAGGGCTCGGTGACACAGCCAGAGGGACAGGGGGACATCGCAGGTACCGGGGGAGGGCTCGGGGGACCCCATTTATCTCTCATCTGTTGAGCTACAACCCCTGGCAAAAATTATGGAATCACCGGCCTTGGAGGATGTTCATTCAGTTGTTTAATTTTGTAGAAAAAAGCAGATCACAGACATGGCACAAAACTAAAGTCATTTCAAATGGCAACTTTGCTTTAAGAAACACTAAAAGAAATCAAGAACAAAAAATGTGGTAGTCAGTAATGGTTACTTTTTTAAACCAAACATAGGGGAAAAATTATGGAATCACTCAATTCTGAGGCAAAAAATTATGGAAACTTGAAAAACAAAAACAAAATAGCACTCCAACACAACATACAGCTCCATGCACCTCCTGGGGAGACTACACAGCGACCTCTACCTGTGACATTGGTCACTGCTTCACCATTGCAATCACAGCTACGCCTGTGACCGCAATGCATTCCCATATCCTCAATACACCTCCGTGCATATCCTGGGGAGAACACACAGCGCTCCCTAGCTGTAACAGGGGTCACTACCTCACACAGTATATAGTGTAATTCTACTTTTAATCTTAGCCTATGAATGAGCTTCAGAGAAGTACCAAGATGATGGTGGGAGGGGTCTTCAGGAGGCCCCTGGCTGTCATGGCATTATAGTTTCATATTTATAAAGTTAAAGTTAGATTTAAGTCCATCAAGTTCAACCTATAACCTAACATGTTGATCCAGAGGAAGGCAAAAACCCTTGAGGCATATGCTAATAGCTCCTTACTAAGGGAGAAATTCCTTCCCAACTCCATACGGCAATCAGACTACTTCCCTGGATCAACGTCTTATCACATAATCTAGTGCCCTTAACCTGTAATATTTACATTTACCAAAAAAGGCAACCAGACCTTTCTTGAATTCTATCGATTCTGAGATTGTTTTTTTCGTGACATATTGGGATTCATGTTAGTGGTAAATTTAGGTCGATAATTTTTGCGTTTATTTGTGAAAAAACAGAAATTTGGCGAAAATTTTGAAAATTTCGCAATCTTCAAATTTTGAGTTTTTATTCTGTTAAACCAGAGAGTTATGTGACAAAAAAATAGTTAATAAATAACATTTCCCACATGTCTACTTTACATCAGCACAATTTTGGAAACAAAATATTTTTTTAGGAAGTTATAAGGGTTAAAAGTTGATCAGCAATTTCTCATTTTTACAACAAAATTTACAAAACTATTTTTTTTAGGGACTACCTCACATTTGAAGTTACTTTGAGGGTTCTATAAGGCAGAAAATTCCCAAAAATGACACCATTCTAAAAACTGCACCCCTCACGCTACTCAAAACTACATTCAAGAAGATTATTAACCCTTCAGGTGCTTCACAGGAACTAAAGCAACGTGGAAGGAAAAAATGGACATTTTAATTTTTCCAACAAAAATGTTCTTTTAGCATCAATTTTTTCATTTTCACATGGGCAACAGGATAAAATGGATCCTAAAATTTGTTGGGCAATTCTTCCTGAGTACACCGATACCTCATATGTGGTCATAAACTACTGTTTGGGCGCACGGCAGGGCTCAGAAGGGAAGCAGCGCCATTTGACTTTTTGAATGGGAAAATATGCTGGAATATTTAGTGGTTGCCATGTCGCCTTTGGAGAGACCCTGTGTGCCTAAACATTGGAGCTCACCCACAAGTGACCCCATTTTGGAAACTAGACCCCCCAAGAAACTTATCTAGATGCATAGATGCATAGTGAGGACTTTGAACTCCCAGGTGCTTCACAAATTGATCCATAAAAAAAAGTCCTTTTTTTCACAAAAATTTTCTTTTAGCCTCAGTTTTTTTCATTTTCACACGGGCAACAGGATAAAATTGAAATTTGTTGGGCAATTTCTCCTGAGTATACCGATACCTCATATGTGGTCATAAACCACTGTTTGAGCGCACGGCAGAGCCCGGAAGGGAAGGAGCTCCATTTGATTTTTTGAATGGAAAATTAGCTCCAATCGGTAGCGGACACCATGTCGCGTTTGGAGAGCCCCTGTGTGCCGAAACAGTGAAAAAACCCCACAAGTGACCCCATTTTGGAAACTAGACCCTATAAGGAACTTATCTAGATGTGTGGTGAGCACTTTGAACCCCTGTCTGCTTCACAGAAGTTATAACGCAGTGCAGTGAAAATAAAAAATCATTTTTTTATCTCAAAAATGATTTTTTTTTAGCCGGCTATTTTTTATTTTCACAAGGCTAACAGGAGAAATTGAACCTCAAAAGTTCTTGTACAATTTGTCCTGAGTACACCGATACCCTATATGTGGGGGGAGAACCACTGTTTGGGTGCATGGGAGAGCTCAGAAGGGAAGGAGCGCCATTTTGGAATGCAGACTTTGATGGAATGTTCTGCGGGCATCATGTTGCGTTTGCAGAGCCCTTGATGTGCCTTAACAGTAGCAACCCCCCACAAGTGACCCCATTTTGGAAACTAGACCCCCCCAAGGAGCTTATTTAGATGGGGTTTCAAAGTGCTCACTGCACAAGTGCTTCACAGAAGTTTATAACGCAGAGCAGTGAAAATAAAAAATCATTTTTTTTCCTCAAAAATGATTTTTTAGCCCGCTATTTTTTATTTTCCCAAGGGTAACAGGAGAAATTGGACCCCAAAAGTTTTTGTCCAATTTGTCCAGAGTACGCTGAAACCCCATATGTGGGGGAGAACCACTGTTTGGGCGCATGGCAGGGCTCATTAGGGAAGGAGCGCCATTTGATTTTTTGAATGGAAAATTAGCTCCAATCGTTAGCGGACACATGTCGTGTTTGGAGAGCCCCTGTGTGCTTTTTCCAAGGGTAACAGGAGAAATTAGACCACCAAAGTTGTTGTGCAATTTTTCCTGAGTATGCTGATACCCCATATGTTGGTGTAAACCACTGTTTGGGCACACGTCGGGGCTCGGAAGGGAGGGAGCACTGTTTGATTTTTTGAACGCAAAATTGGCTGGAATCAATGGTGGTGCCATGTCACGTTTGGAGACCCCCTGATGTGCCTAAACAGTGGAAACCCCTCAATTCTAACTCAAGCCTAACCCCAACACACCCCTAACCCCAACACACGTCTAACCCTAATCCCAACCCTAACCACAAGCCTAACCCTAATCCCAACCCCAACATACTCCTAACCCTAACCTTAACCATAATTCCAACCCTAGCCCTAATTCCAACTCTAACCCTATTCCCAACCCTAATTCCAACCCGAGTTCCATCCCTAACTCTAATTCCAACCCTAACCCTAACTTGAACCCTAACTCTAATTCCAACCCTAACCCTAATTCTAACCCTAACAGAAAAATAAAAATATTTTCTTTATTTTATTATTTGTCCTTACCTATGGGAGTGATAAAGGGGGGTTTATTTACTTTTTTTAATTTTGGTCACTGTGATAGGGTTTATCCGTGATCAAAATGAACCTATAGTGAATGAATGAATGAATCTGTCACCGGCAGATTCGACGGGCGCACTGTGCATGCGCCTGCCATTTTTGAAGATGGCGGCGCCCATGTAGGAAGACCAAGGGATACCGGGAGGTACCGGGACTCAGGAGGTACCGGGGGGAATCGGACGGTGGGAAGGGAATTGGAAGGCGGGGAGCAAATACTAACGGCAGCAGCACATCGCCGTTGTCAGTCGGTGGTGGGGGCAAATCGCCCCCATCAGTCGGTGTGGGGCAGTCTAATCGGTGTCTGCAGCCATGACAGATGCCATTGCAACATCGGCCATGGCTGGATTGTAATATTTCACCAAGTTTCATTGGTGAAATACTACAATCGCTCTGATTGGCTGTTTCACTTTCAACAGAGCAATCGTAGCCACGGGGGGCTAAGCCACACCCCTGGGGTGAAGTACAAAGCCCCTGTACCTGCGGGTCAGGTGACCTTTAATTGACCTCGGTCACCCGACCTGCAGGGGGGCTATCAATTCATGACGCCACACAGGCATCATGGGTCAGATTGGCAACGACTTTCATGACACCTACGTGGCGTCAAAGGTCGGGAAGGGGTTAAAGGACTTTTTTCTAGGTGTCTGTGTTTTTATGCAATGTGACTATGGGGTTAGTAATTGGGGTGTCTTATAGATGCCTCTCCATTACTAACCTAAGGGCTTGATGTCACCTGACTATACAAATTTGACATCAACCCCCAAACTATCACCCTAATTGCTACTGCTACAGGGCAAGTGGGAAGAGCGAAGCTAAATGCCAGAATTGGCACATTTTATAGATCTGCCTTTTCTGGGGCGGCTGAGAGCCGATGTTTTAGCTAGGGGGGAGTCAGTATCCACGGCCCCTTCCTAGGCTATTAATATCAGCCCTCAGCTGTCTGCATAGCCTTTACTGGTTATTAATTATAGGTCATTTTTTGGGGTCATTTTTTACGTCTTTTTTGGGGTCCCCCATTTTAATAGCCAGTAAAGGCTAAGTATACAGTTGTGAGCTGATATTAATAGGATGGGAAGCTCCATGGGAATTACCCCCTTCCCAGGCAATAAACATCGGTCGACGGCTTTCCCACTGTTGATTATAAAAATTATGTGGGAGCCCACACCATACATGTACAGTAAACTGCACACACATTGTACTATTAGTATTTGTCACAGACATCTGTATATCTACCAATTCTATAATAATCTTTATTTTTATATAGCGCTAACATATTCCGTAGTGCTTTACAGTTTGCACACATTATCATCACTGTCCCCAATGGGGCTCAAAATCTAAATTCCCTATCAGTATGTCTTTGGAATGTGGGAGGAAACCGGAGTACCCGGAGGAAACCAATGCAAACACAGGGAGAACATACAAACTCCTTGCAGATGTTCTTGGTTGGATTCAAACCCAGGACTCCAGCGCTGAAAGGCTGCAGTGCTTTCCACTGAGCCACCGTGCTGCTTGTATGCACTGTATGTAATCCATCTCTTCTATCCTATCGGCTCCTGCAGTGATTTTACAGTACACGGCACATGAATTTCCAGCTATTGTTCTACCTATCTATGTAATATATATGCATATATATGTGTGCCACTGACATCTACCGTATTTACCGGCGTATAAGATGACCAGGCATATAAGACAACCCCCCAACTTTTCCAGTTAAAATAGTAAATCTTCTTAAAAGTCGGGGGATCTTCTTATATGATTGTGTCATCTTATATGCTTGGTGCGGAGCAATCTTCATATGGCGGGGGAGTGGTCCCAATGAAGAAGGGAGGGTGTAAGTGGAGTTATCATCCCCCTTTTACCTCATTGGTGGCAGCGGTGCTGCGGGTCTCTGTGCTGTGGGGATCGGTGGCTCCTCCATCTGCAGTGTGGCGGCTCAGTGCTGGGTGTCGGCGGCGGCTCCTTTGTCCAGCGTGAGGGCGCTGAGCTGGGGGGCGGCTGCGGCAGCTCTCTGTCCAGCATAGGGGCTCCGGCATTTCCCCATAGCCCGGAGGCCCAGGCATCTCCATTGCTGCGATGCGGTGGCCTCCAGGAAAATGGCCGCCGGAGCCCGCGCGAGCTCAGAGACGAGATCTGAATCTGAACTCTCGCGGGCTCTGGTGGCCATTTTCCCGGAGGCCACCCCATCTCAGCAATGGAGCTGCCTGGGCCTCCGGGCTATGGGGAAATGCCGGAGGAGCCCCGATGCTGGACAGAGAGCCGCCGCAGCTGCCCCCCAGCACAGCGCCCCCATGCTGGACAAACAGGAGCCGCCGCCGATGACCCCCAGCACAGAGCCACCACACTGTTGGAGGAGGAGCCGCCGCACCGCTGCCACCAATGAGGTAAAAGGGGATGATAACACCACCTACACCCTCCCTTCTTCATCAGGACCACTCCCCCGCCATATGCACTCCGCGTATAAGACGATATCCAGCGTATATGACGACCCCCGACTTTTAAGCAGATTTTCAGGGGTTAAAAAGTCGTCTTATACGCCGGAAAATATGGTATATATCTATGTATTCTGTGTATATACCTATTCTATCTATTGTATTCTAACCTGTCACGCTGTAATATTACTGTACGTGGCACATGAATTGCCAGCTTTTCTTCTATATATATATATATATATATGTATATATATATATATACACACACACATGAGAACAAAAAGGAAATCCAGCAAGGACTCAGCAAACCAGGGTCGGAGTAAAATGATGCTTTTCTTTATTTCTTCAACAAGGTATAAAAACGACCCACAAGAATCAGAAACCAGAGTACATGGCAGAAATGAGCGCAAATGGGACTATGCGTTTCGGCGGCCTAATCCGCCTTCTTCACGGTCCAAACCTAATCTGCTCCTTGTATGTGGAGCCATATAAAAGGCAATCCTGAATAAAATTAGTGCAAATAATTACAAACGTGTGCAGAAAAAGGGTTTAACCACTTCGCTACTGTGGATTAACTAACAGCATTGCTACAAAAAAGACAACTTTTTCTCATGTAATAAAAAATACAATACAGATAAACGTCCTAGTTAATGACATGATGTGTAGGATGCTAAAAAAAAAAAAAAGGGGGAAAGAAAAAAAAAATTTAAAAAAATTAAATTTTTTTTTTTTTTTTTGACATGAGTAAAATAAGCTCCACTGAAACCTCAATAATGTAGAATAATATCTGTACGGCTATTAAATCCTAAAGGAGTTCTTGTACCCATTTCAAAAATCCATTTACTTTCTCTAGCTAGAACCTTCCTGCGTAAGTCCCCCCCTCTAAGAGGTTTTTTTACTTGTTCAATTCCCATGAAGGAAAAACTAGATAAATTACCACTATGGACTTTAGAGAAATGGCGTGAAACAACTGAAGCTCCAACCAAAGGTAAATTTTTTGCATCGCATATGTGTTTTCTCATCCTGGTTTTCAATGAATTCATGGTACAACCAATATACTGAAGTCTACAAGAGCTGCAGCTGATCAAAGAGATCACATTTTCAGTGTTGCAGTTAATGAAAGATGCAACACTAAACTCTTTATTATTAGAAAATGAAGAAAAAACTTTTGATTTACTAGCAGATGCAGACATTAGCTCCACATTTGAAGAAACCCACAGTTTGTATAGTTTTTAACCAATTGTTGGACTTCTTATTCTGATCAATAAACATGCTAGGAGATAATAAAGACGCTAAGGTAGGTGCCCGTTTAGCTACAAACGCCACATTGTGATTATTCACAATATTTTTTAAAACATCATCCTGTGTTAAGAGTGGCAAGTACCATTTTATAATGCTAACTATGGTATTATATTGTGGGCTGTAATTAGTACTAAATACCACCTTCAAATCAAATGAGTTCATTGAACGTCTCTCAGTTTTCTCCTGAAGAAGTGAACTTCTATCAATATTATTGACAATTCCTTTAGCTCTGCTAAGTGACCACTTAGAATATCCTCTTTTTAATAGGTTAGTGCAGGTTTTATTGGCTTCCATCTCAAAGTCCGTATCCAAGGTGCTATTTCTTTTTAATCTAGTAAGTTCACCTACTGGAATATTTTTTATAACATGTTTGGGATGGTTAGAAGTTGCCATGAGAATGCTGTTGCATGCCGTGGGTTTCCTATAAGGGGCCACAGTAACTTTATTCCCACTGCTATCTCCAAATAGTTTTAAATCCAGAAAATTGATGGAACACATGTCACTAGAGCTAGTAAAGCATAAATTGAAATCATTGTTATTTAGATAAACAACAAACTCATCCAAAGATAAGGTATCACCCCTCCAGATAAACATCAAGTCATCTATATAGCGGCCCAACCATATAATGTTGTCCTTAAAGGGATTATCCTCAATATAAATATATTTTTCCTCCCAAACGGACATAACAATGTTGGCTAGGGACGGAGAAAATTTCACACCCATACTCACGCCCTGTATCTGGAGAAAATACCTCTCATCAAAGGAAAAGTAATTATGCGTTAATAAGAATCGTATGGCCTTCAAAAGGAAAGTTTGAATATGAGCTGGATATTTGCTGTACTTAGATAGTATTCGGCACAGCTTATAGCAACATGATGGGGGATAGAAGGATATAGTCCTACTACATCACAAGAGAGCCAAGAATAATCAGCCTGCCATTGAATTTTCTCTAATATAGAAACAGTGACTTTTGTGTCTCTCAAATAACTTGGTGTCAGAGGTACTAAAGGTTGGAGGTAGTGATCCACCCATTCCCCCAATCTTTCACTGAATGAGCCTATCCCTGAGACTATTGGTCTAAAAGGAGGGGGAAAGATTTCTTTATGTACCTTGGGAAGTGAGTGGTACACTGGAATAATAGGTGAATCACAATAGATATACATTTGCATTTTTTCAGAAATAGCACCCTCATTAACACCCTCTTGTAGCAGCTGGGATAATTTTAAATTGAAAAAGCAGGTTGGATTAGAATGTAATTCATTATAAACATTAGTATCTTCTAGACTGGAAAGATTCATTTTTTTATAAAGTCCCGAATTGAGGATCACAATAGCCCCCCGCCTTGTCAGCAGAAGTGACAAGGTGGTCACCATTTGCCCTCAGCTCATGGATCGCCCTGTGCTCAGCTATACTTAAGTTGTATTTAACCCGGGCTGAACCCTCAGCATGATATAATGAAACCAGTTCATTCTCTATGGCTTCCTGAAAAAAATCTAAGGAAGGTAGCCTGGATTTAATTGGATAAAACTGTGTATTGTATGTTTTAAAGACATTATTTAAATTAACCTCACTTAATATGTTATTATCACTATCCAGTTGTCTAAGATTTTGCAGGGTACATTGATCAGAAAAATACAAACAATCAGTATTAATATTGGTAACAGGTAAAGCAGAATCATAAGTAGATTGTACAGCCTCTTTGCTGAAATGAACTTTCAGAGTCAAGTTACGCGCAAATCTATTAATATCTACTATAGTGTCATAAAGATCAAATTTTTTACAAGGTGAAAAACCCAGTCCTTTTGATAGTAGCGATATCTGCGGTTCTGTAAGAATATAACTCGACAGATTAAAGATAGGAATGTTCATATTTTCCGCTTCCTTGTTCTCAGACATGAGCCGATTGGCCCTGTGTTTTCTGCCACCCCTCCTCCTCGATCGTTTTTTGGCATAGCTCCTTCTTGCAAAAAATCTCTTTTATAATGTTTTTTATTTATATTCTGATCAATAGGTAATGAGGAAATAGAAGAGTCCGTTAGTTCATCAGAAGTTTCTCCAAATGAGGTGTCTGAAATAGCAGAGGAATTGCTGAAAGAGACTTTGGATTTTTTAAACCAAGATTTTTTTCTTTTGAGTATAGATGGAGGGTGATGCGACCAGTTGTAAACTTTGTTACCCTTATAATCCTCCAAATCTCTTATAAACTTTCTTTTTTTGGTGGATACTATGGAGTTCTCCCTTCTTTTTAAGTTGTTATGCATTCTCTCCAAGAACTTGGTTTTATTGTCTGATATAGGCAAATCATTAACAGACTTTTTCACCATCTCAATTTCAACATTCAATTTATCCATCTCTTTAGATTCCTCATCTATAATCAGTTCAATTAATTTTAGTGAACATTCACTTAGAACCTTATTCCAATTGGTCTGGAAATCCATACCATAAGAAGCTGTGGATTGTTTATTCAAACGCAGTCCACAGGGGATCATTTTTCTCTCCAGGTAACCATTGAGAGAGTTATGATCCCACCAAAGTTTCTGTTCCTTTTATAATAGTTGATCCAGCTTATTCAGCATGGAATCAGAATCCACTTGTATGGTATCCCCTGAAGATGAATCATCCTGGAAAATACATGCCAATTTATTAAGACGTACCGTATTGTTCTGAGTGTCCAACGTTGTAACAGTAGATGGCAACATGCTGAAAGTCTAAATCCACATAAAAATATTGCCAAACTGTATAAAGGGTTCCATAGAGCGAGCACGGACAAATCACCTTCCAAACAAAGTATGTATGTCAGTGTAAAGCTACAGCAATGAGACTCATGGGTCTTTCCCACCTGGTAATCAAGTACCTGCACGGACTGGATTAGGAGTAGATCCTTCAATAGGAGAACAAAAAGGAAATCCAGCAAGGACTCAGCAAACCAGGGTCGGAGTAAAATGATGCTTTTCTTTATTTCTTCAACAAGGTATAAAAACGACCCACAAGAATCAGAAACCAGAGTACATGGCAGAAATGAGCGCAAATGGGACTACGCGTTTCGGCGGCCTAATCCGCCTTCTTCACGGTCCAAACCTAATCTGCGCCTTGTATGTGGAGCCATATAAAAGGCAATCCTGAATAAAATTAGTGCAAATAATTACAAACAGAGTATGTATGTCAGTGTAAAGCTACAGCAATGAGACTCATGGGTCTTTCCCACCTGGTAATCAAGTACCTGCACGGACTGGATTAGGAGTAGATCCTTCAATAGGAGAACAAAAAGGAAATCCAGCAAGGACTCAGCAAACCAGGGTCGGAGTAAAATGATCCCCCTTTTTTTTTTATCATCCTACACATCATGTCATTAACTAGGACGTTTATTTGTATTGTATTTTTTATTACATGAGAAAAAGTTGTCTTTTTTGTAGCAATGCTGTAATCCATAATCCACAGTAGCGAAGTGGTTAAACCCTTTTTCTGCACACATGTTTGTAATTATTTGCACTAATTTTATTCAGGATTGCCTTTTATATGGCTCCACATACAAGGAGCAGATTAGGTTTGGACCGTGAAGAAGGCGGATTAGGCCGCCGAAACGCGTAGTCCCATTTGCGCTCATTTCTGCCATGTACTCTGGTTTCTGATTCTTGTGGGTCGTTTTTATACCTTGTTGAAGAAATAAAGAAAAGCATCAATTTACTCCGACCCTGGTTTGCTGAGTTCTTGCTGGATTTCCTTTTTGTTTTCCTATTGAAGGATCTACTCCTAATCCAGTCCGTGCAGGTACTTGATTACCAGGTGGGAAAGACCCATGAGTCTCATTGCTGTAGCTGGACACTGACACACACATATATATATATATATATATATATATATATATACTGTATATATATATATATATATATATATATACATACATACATACATACATACATACATACATATATATATATATATATATATATACACACATATACATACACATATATATATATATATATATATATATCTTTTTTTTCAAAGGATCTAGAGGTATGGTTCTACAGGAAGTAGTTTTTTTTCCTCTGGGGGCACTCAAGTTTATTAGCATGCACAAAGACGCAAGTTATCCCCAAAGACGCATGAAAAAACCACACCAAAACCGCAACAAAAACGCACCAAAACATGCGTTTCTTTCCTGCCAAGAAATCAGGTTTTGCTTCAGAATAAAATGGAGCAAAAATGCCCAGTGTGGACTTACACTTACTGTTCAATACATTGTAACCAGCTTGTGTTTCTGGAGACACCCAGCTTCTAAATTGTTAAGTGGGTTCTCCCAGCTATAGCAATGTCATCCGACACCACCATAGTTGGCAAACACAGAGGCCATTCCTCAACCTCCAGTCGCAGAGGTTTGGCCATATAATCTAGAGTGTTAACCCCTTTCAAACATCGGACGTAATAATCTGTGCATGCGGCCTGACACAATTTGACCATGGACGGATCATTATGTCATGGCGATCGGCCACGCTAACGGGGGTGCGCGGCCGACTGCGGATGGGTGTGAGCTGATTCTCTCAGCTGACACCCGGCACCAGGAGTGATCACAGACCGCTCCCAGCACTTTAACCCCCAAACTGCTGTGATCGAACACGATTGCAGCATTTCAGGAGCAGACAGAGGGCTGACAGCCCCTCTGCCTTTGGGTCGGTGACGTGGGGTCCCGATTGCTGCCATGGTAACCCGATGTCAGGTCACCAGAGCTAAGAAACTTCCTGTCATACGCAGTGCATGATCAGGAAGTCTCTCAGTGTCAGTGTACTAAGTGCAGTGCTGACAGCTTCTATAGCATGCAGATGCTGTTTCATCTGCATCCTATAGAAGCGATCAGCCTGCAAAAAATGATTGCCTCATAGTGTGACAAAGTAAAAAAGTCAGAAAAAAAAGTAAAAAATGTTTTAAATAATTGTAAAAATATAAAAAAATAAAAAATCAATATACAGTATATTCTATCAATAAATAAATATTTGAATAAAAGAAAAATCTAAACAAGATAAGTACACATAATTGGTATTGCCACGTCCGTAACCACCCGACCTATAAAACTGTCCCACTAGTTAACCCTTTCAGTGAACACCAGAAAAAAAAAAAGGCAAAAAACAATGCTTTATCATCATACCGCTGAACAAATAGTGGAATAACACGTGATCAAAAAGACAGATATAAATAAACATGGTACTGCTGAAAACGTTATCTTGTTCTGCAAAAAACAAGCCTGCATAGAGCTCAATCACTGGAAAAAATAAAAAAGTTATAGCTCTCAGAATGAAGCGATGCAAAAAAATACTCCCATCAGCCTACCCCTGCAGGCTGGTAAGGTGCCATGGATATTGATCCCCCACATCCTAAGAATAGCAACCCTCAGCTGCCCAGAAAAGACACATCTATTAGATGTGCCAATTATGGCGCTTTGCCTGGCTCTTCCCACTTGTCCTGTAGCAAGTGGAGTCCATAGTTGTGGGGCTGATGTCACCTTTGTATTGTCCGGTAACATAAAGCCCACCACCAGCTTACCAGCCTGAGAATACCAGCCCCCAGCTGTGAGTTTTGTCTGGCTGGTTATCAAAAATAGGGGGGAACTCGCGCCTTTTTTAAAAAATTTATTTACAGTGCAGGAGTGGCAGGTGAATACTTCCATCTACCGCTCCTGCTGTCACTGTTATTAGCAGAAGCAGGGGTAGGCTGATGGGAGTAATAGTTGGAAATGTTCAAAGATGAAATTTTTAGCATTTTTATGCTCCTCTAGTCATCCCAAACAAGATATCAAAATGTTTAGTGTGAAACTCTTTTAGTTCAGGAGAAAAGTGAAAACATTTATAACCATATCAGGTACAAAATCAAAAATGAATGGAGAACAACCATATTGAACAAACATGCATATATCTGGTTGTAAATGTTAAAATACAATTTTTTTTGCATTTTTATTACTTAAATGTCACTCTCACCATTCTCCCCTGCTTGTGCCGATTGCCGGCAGAGCAGGGGAGAATGATGAGAGCTGTGTTCAGCACCTGGTGCCGGGGAAAAGCACTTTCTGTAACTCCTCTTCCCCGGAGCTGATGTGTCACATGAATGACATCCATGTGTTTCATGCGTATACACGTATGATGGATATTTTGTGACCCATGCTGACATTAAAAAAAGGACATGTCAGAGTGTTTTGTCCACAGACACACGGTCCGTGGAAACACACTGACATGTTCACAGACCCATTCACTTGAATAGGCAAATAGCACTCTGTTCCTTCCAAGTCTCTCTGCATGGCTAAGTAGCACTGTAAAGCCACATATGGGGAAATTGCCACGTTCAGTAGAAATTGTGGGACAAATTTTGTTGCCATTTTTACCTACTTCGTGTAAAATCTTTGACTAAAGCAAAATTTTGGTGGTTAAAATGTAGCTATTTTGTCCTCACTGCCCAATGGTATAACATTCTGTGACACAAATGGGGCCCCTTCCATTCCAAGCCCTGCCATGTGCCCAAACAGTAGTTTTCCCACATATGGGTATTGGCGTACTTAGGAGAAGTTGCATAACAAATTTTGGGGTCCATTTTCTCCTGTTATCCCTGCAAAATTAAAAATTTGGGGCTAAAACAAAATTTCTGTGAAAAACATTAAAACATTATTTTTTTTCCTTCCATATTCCATTTATTCCAGTGAAGGTTAATAAACTTATTGAATGTGGTTTTGAGGGGTACAGTTTTTAAAATGGTGTAACTGTTGAGCATTTTCTGTCATATAGACTCCTCAAAGTCACTTTAAATGTGATGTGGTCCCTAAAAAAATGGTTTTGTAAATTTTGATGGAAGATTGAGAAAATGCTGATCAACTTTGAACCCTTCTAACTTCTTAACAAAAAATAATATGTTTCAAAAAATTGTGCTGATGTAAAGTAGACATGTGGGAAATGTTATTTATTATTTTGTATGGTATAACTACCTGGTTTAAGGGCATAAAAATGTAAAGTTTGAAAATTACAAAATGTTCAAATCTTTTTGTAAAATTTTTGAAAATTTCATAAATACACACAAGTGATATTGACCAAAATTTACCACTAACATGAAATACAATATGTCATGAAAACAGTCTCAGAATCACTGGGATCTGTGGAAGCTTTCTAAAGTTATTACCACATAAACTGACACTGGTCAGATTTTAAATTTTGACCTCAATGATCAGGCCCAATTTTAACAGTGGTTAACAGCAAACTATTTTTAGATACCAATTTAGTTTTGAAGTTGCTTGAGGGCCATTCAGTAAGTTTGTTAACCTTTTATGTGCTTCACTGGAATTAATGCAAAGGGGAAATTTTCATTTTTGCAAGGTGTAACAGTAGAGAGAGAATCCCACAAGTCAATATTAATTTTAATATTTTTTTCCACAATATACCATATTTGAGTAGACCCAGAAGTATCAACAAAGTGGAGACTCCACAGTTCCCCAGGAATTCATCAAGATGTGTAATGACCATTTTTAACTTAGTTTTAACCATCGGCGACTTGAATTCTTTTTTAAAGAAAATATTGGTTAGCCCCAAACTTTCATTTTTATAAAAAATAATAGGAAAGCAAACACCCCAGGGTGTATTATGACATTTCTCAACAGTGTGGCAATGCTCCATATGTGATCATGCATTATTGTTTGAGAAAACAGTAAGGTTCACAAGGGAAGGAGGTTTTTTTATACACTTGCGCAGCATCTGAAGTACCAGTATAGTGGAAATCTCCCAGAGTAGACCACATTTACTTCATTCATGTCTTAAGAAATTCATATAAATAGGAATAGAGCAAGAATATAGATCCTATAATCCAAAAATTAGAGTGTAGTGAATGTTGCAGTGTACATTTTTTCACACACACATGTAACTTCAGTGACCAATATACTGTGACCAACTTGCATCATTGTAAATTCACAGCTTCCTAATTAATATTCTGATACTTGTTTTAAAATGCTTCCTAAAAGCTTCTGTTGCACTAATCTTTTATCTAGTCATAAAACAGACTCATTAGTCACAAACATTATGCAACACTCCTGTGTAGTGACCATTTTGATAGCACAGGTATTTTCCAGAAATTAGAGTGCAGTGGATCTTGCAACTGCAAATATTCTGTTTTTAGGGTATGTTCACACTGGGCGTTTTTGGCTGCGTTTCTTTTTGCGGCTTTTTTATGCTAATATTCAGCTGCTTTTTAAAAGTATCAGCAAAGACTATGAGATTTCAGAAATCTCATGTACACATATTGATTTTTTTTTTGTCATCAGGATTTTGTGCTTTGCAAGTTTTTTGGCATACAGCATGTCACTTCTTTCAGCGTTTTGAAGCCTTTTTCACCTATTGACTTGAATGGATGGTGAAAAAACACTGCAAATACACAGGATGATTTTTTTGCAGTGTATTTGCTGCAGAAAAGACAAGGACAGCAGGATATGACCTCACAGTCAGCTCCGCTATATCTAGATGGCAGGCTGCATGGTTTCATGATGCACCCAAACAGCCTGTCATCCAGCAGAGCGGACCCCAACCCCATTCACTTGAATGGGTGGTCCGACAATACAGTAAATTGACAGTAAAAGAAAGCATTTAAACTACTAAAGCAGGATGGCATCGTTGAAGCTCTAACAAACTAAGGAGAAAAATACTTTATCTAAAAAACTAATTAAAGCTGCCAAAAAGGAAACAGAGAAGGACATTGCTAAGGAGAGTAAAACTAATCCCAAACTGTTCTTCAACTGTATCAATAGTAAAAAAATTATAAGTGAAAGTATAGGCCCTTTAAAAAATTGTGGGGAAAGAATGGTTGTAGATGACGAGCAAATAGCTAATATATTAAACACCTTCTTCTCCACGGTATTCACGGTGAAAAATGAAATGCTAGTGAAATGCCAAGAGACAAAGAAAACCCTATATTAAGGGTCACCAATCTAACCCAAGAAGAGGTGTGAAACCGGCTAAATAGGATTAAACTAGATAAAACTCTGGGTCCGGATGGCATACACCCACGAGTACTAAGAGAACTAAGTAATTTAATCAACAAGCCATTATTTCTTATATTTAGGGACTCTATAGCGACGGGGTCTGTTCCACAGGACTGGCACAAAAAGCAAATGTGGTACCAATATTAAAAAAGGCTCCAAAAGTGAACCTGGAAATTATAGGCCAGTAAGTCTAATCTGTATTGTTGGTAAAATATTTGAAGGGTTTCTGAGGGATGTTATGCTGGATTATCTCAATGAGAATAACTGTTTAACTCCATATCAGCATGGGTTTATGAGGAATCGCTCCTGTCAAACCAACCTAATCAGTTTTTATGAAGAGGTAAGCTATAGATTGGACCAAGGTGAGTCATTAGTCATGGTATTGCTTTATTTTTCCAAAGTACTTAATTTTTCCAAAGCGTTTGATACCGTGCTGAACAAGAGTTTGGTACACAAAATGAGAATGCTAGGTCTGGGGGAAAATGTGTGTAAAGGGATAAGGTAACTGGCTTAGTGAAAGAAAGCAGAGGGTGGTTATAAATGGTATATTCTCTAACTGGGTTGCTGTGACAAGCGGGGTACCGCAGGGGTCGGTGTTGGGACCTATTCTCTTCAACATATTTATTAACAATCTGGTAGAAGGTTTACACAGTAAAATACTGATATTTGTAGATGATACAAAACCAGGTAAAGCAGTCAATACAAGAGAAGATAGTATTCTGCTACAGATGGATCTAGATATGTTGGAAACTTGGGCCGAAAGGTGGCAGATGCGGTTTAATAATTATAAATGTAAGGTTATACACATGAGAAGAAGGAATCAATATCACCATTACACACTCAATGGGAAACCGCTGGGTAAATCGGACATGGAGAAGGACTTGGGAATCCTAGGTAATAGTGTTGAGCATTCCGATACCGCAAGTATCGGGTATCGGCCGATATTAGCTGTATCGGAATTCCGATACAGTTCCGATACTTTTTTCATATCGAATACCGGAATCGGAAGTTCCCATAATGCTAGGAGCCCGCTCGATTTGATTCAGCCAATGGGGATCCTCAGAAGTGTGGGCACATCCTGTTAGGCATGTAGGCATGTTAACTACTGGCACAGCTGTGATTGGCTGCTGAAATGATGTCATGATGCACTATAAAAACCGCTGCAGCCGCCATTTCTGGTCACTCTGCTGTGAATTCAGTTAGGGACAGGCTGCTGTTGAAGACTGTAAGGGACAGTTAGAAATAGCGATCATCCAAAATATCTATTGCTCTACCCAGGCTACATAATCCACCACTGTAGCATTTTTGTAGCCCAGCAGCGCTGTTTTAATAGCTGTCTGCAAGGGCTGAGTGAGTGCAGACCCACGCTGTGTAGTGTGTCCTGCAGGCACGTCTGCTTGTAGGCCGCCCAGCGTCTCTGCCTCATACACATTTTTCTTTAATTGCTGCTTTTTTTTCTCCTGTATAGTGTGCTTCCATACGTATCCATGTACGTTGGTTGCAAACACTAAAGGAGTGGACAGCGGAGCCTTTCAGCAGCCTTTCAGTGCTATAGCCCATTTCTCTGCACTGTTTTTGGCTGTCTGATAGGTCTCTCTGTGTGTGAGTGCAGCTCACGTTGCAGTGTGTTCTACAGCCACCGCTAGCTGTAGTCCGCTCAGCGTGCGTCACTGCCTCATACATAGTCCTTTTTTGCAGCTAATTTAGCCAGATTTTTGCTCCTATATTAGTGTGCTTCCAACCGCATCCATTGTCATTGGTTGGTTGCAAACACTATATAGGATTAGATAGAGGAGCCTTTTTGCTGGCTTGTGCCCTTCAGGGCCAGCCAGACTAGTATCACCCTATTTTTTGGAGCCTCATCAATTGCATTGTAGGTTAGCTTCCTGCATTGTAATCGCTCCAAAAAGTTTGTGATACTATAGCTTTCAATCTTTGGTCACATCCTTTTCTTTCCCCCCCAAAAAAAAAAGGAAATAAAGTTCACCAAACACTCCACTTTACAGTTGTCTAGGCCACATTAGATCATATTAAAGTGTAGTACACACACTCTTAGCCAAATTAGTGTTTCTTATACTGGTTAGCAGGTGTTCAGGAATAAGAACACTAAGCCACCCCTTTTTTACTTTTCTGCCTATCTTTATCAGTCTACCAAGATGAAGAAGGCAGGGAATAAGGCATGTGGTCGTGGCCGTGGAGTTTCAGCAGGGAGAGGACGGGGGGATTCAGCAGGGAGAGGACATGGGGATTCAGTGTCTGCTGAGGCCACCAGTGACCCGGCATCCCCCACTTTTACCAGGCAACAGTCCTTCATGCGCAGCTTTGTAGGACCTCGCCGTACCCCACTGCTGCGTGACGAACAAATTGAAGCCGTTGTCAGATGGATGGCAGCTAACGCATCCACTTCAATGACTTCCGCATCCTCCCAAGGCCAGAGCACTGAAGAGCAACCATCTGTCTCTTCACCACCTGCCAAATTGCCCAGGCAGTCTGAGAGCCCTGGACAGGAGCCATCTCAATCTTTACTTCTGTTCTCAGAATCTGTTGGCTTGGAAAGAGGTGGCTAGCCAAGCAGCATTCTAGAGCGTGAAGAAGAGGGAGTATGCAGTGATGCACAACTGCTTTGTCCCTCTGAATCTGAAGAGGCGGGTGGGCCAGTGCCTATTGTCAGCACACCTCAGTGCTCATCTGATGATGATGAGACTCAGTTGCCAATTTCTGGTGCGTACGGTGCTGGCGAGACAACCCAGGACCAGCCGGTGCTTGAAGAGGGGAGTGGAGATGATGAGGTCCTTGACCCATCATGGCGTCAGCCACAGGAAGGTGGTGGGAGCAGCTCTGAGGAAGAGATTCACCGAACGGCCAAAAGAGGAGGGAGAGGGCGGGGCAGACTTGGTTGCCTGTAGCCTCCACTTTGGCACCCGTGAGGAGCAATCCTCTTCCAAAACACAAAACGGGCGCTCCCAGGACTTGCAGTGCGTGGTCTTTTTTTGACACAGTTGCAGATGACATTTGCTTTGTCAAATGCAAGCTGTGTCATCAGAAAGTGAAACGAGGGAAAAATGTGAGCAACCTCAATACCACAAATATGTGGAAACATGTGCGTACCAAGCACGAGGTGGAGTTACACAGACACACTGAAGATGTAGGCCAACCTTCAGCAGCACCTACCACCTCTTCAGCTCGTGTTGGGGCCTCTTCCTCCAGCTCACACACAGCTGGTTCGGCTTCCTCACTGGAACGCCATGGAATAACCACTGCCACTGTTGTCCAGAGACCCAGTGAAATTCCACCCACTGAACCACGTTCGCAGTCATCATCACACTCCCAGGCCACTCACCAGCAATCGGTAGCATAGGCATGGGAGAACAAGCGGCCATACTCGGAAAACCATCCCCGAGCACTGGCTCTGAATGCCGGCATTGCCAAACTACTGGCCCTTGAGATGCTGTCATTCAGGCTGGTGGAGACTGACACCTTCCGGAACTTTATGTCATTGGCAGTTCCACAATACAATGTGCCCAGCCGCTTTTATTTCAGCAGGCAAGCCGTCCCTGCCCTGCAAAAGCATGTGGAGGGAAAAATTAAAAATGCGCTACTAAATGCCGTCAGTAGCAAGGTCCACCTGACCACCGATGCGTGGACCAGTAGCCATGGACAGGGACGATACCTTTCCCTCACTGCCCATTGGGTCAATGTTGTGGAGCCGGGTACAGATCTGGAGAGTGGCTCTGTACATATTCTGCCATCTCCAAGGATTGCAGGAATGCAGTCTGTACATATTGAGTCCTCCTCCTACTCTAGTTCCTCGGAATCAGCACTGCGTGAGCCTGTTAGGCCAGATATGAGCACAGGTGTGGCCAAACGTCAACAGGCCGTCCTTAAATTAATTTCTTTGGGGAATCGGAGCCACACAGCACAGGAGCTCTGGAATGCCATCAAGCAGGAGAGCGATGTGTGGTTTGTGCCAGCGAATCTCCAGCCAGGTTTGGTAGTGAGTGACAATGGCCGAAATCTAGTGGCAGCTCTGGGCCTAGGCAACCTCACTCACATACCATGTCTGGCACACGTGCTCAATTTGGTCGTGCAGAGCTTTCTGAGGGACTATCCGGATCTTGATGCACTGCTGCACAAGGTTCGCCTAGAGTGTGCTCACTTGCGGCGTTCCAGCATGGCAAGATCGCGCATTGCATCTCTGCAACGCCGATTCCGCCTGCCAGAACATCGCATCATATGTGACCTCCCCACCAGGTGGAATTCAACGTTACATATGTTGGAGCGGTTGTGTGAGCAGCAGGCAGCAGTAATGGAGTACCAGCTGCATCAGGCACAAACAAGTCGCACTGTGCGCCGGACACACTTCAGCACCACTGAGTGGGCCACTATGAGGGACATCTGCCAAGTTTTGCGTGCCTTCGATGACTCCACGCGGATGGCCAGTGCAGATGATGCACTAATCAGCATGACTGTCCCCCTCATCTGTCTGCTTCAAAAAACCTTACAAGCACTAAGTGAGGAGGTTTTTGAAGAGGTCGAGGATGAGCAGTCAGAAATGCCATCTGCTTCTGGCAAGTCTGCGCAACGTGCTTCCACACAAAGGCCCAGGCAGGGGACACTTAGTGAGGAGGATGACGAGGAGTCAATGGAGGAGGAGGAACACATCTCTCCAGAGGAGGGAGGTACACAAGGCTCTAGCAGTCAGTGTGTACAGCGAGGGTGGGGTGATGCTGAGCAGGCAGAGATGCTGCCTCAAGCATTTCCGGTCCAGTTGGCAGTCTGCAGCACATGGTTGATTTCATGCTGCAGTGCTTGTTAAATGACCGCTGCATCGCCAACATTCTCCACACGGCTGATTATTGGGTGTACACCCTCCTAGATCCTCGCTACCGGGACAACTTACAAAGCCTCATACCACAGTTGAACGGGGAGCGAAAAATGCGGGAGTACCAAGAAACACTTGTGCAGGCCATCATGTTCTCCATTCCCCCAGCAAGTGTTGCTGGTAGTGCTTTTCAAAGCAGCCATGTGGGTAGAGGCAGTGGAGGAAGCTCTGCACAAAGAGGTAGCAGAGGCAGTGCCGCAGGATAAGGCAAGGCCAGTATGGCCCAAATGTGGAAAAGTTTTGTGGGACCGCCACAAACGGCTACACCATCACAGACGGCTCCAGTCAGCAGGAGGCAACGTTTCCGTCAGATGGTGACAGACTACTTGTCTTGCCCTGTTAGTGTTCACCCAGACGGCTCTTCTCCGTTCAAGTATTGGGTCTCTAAGCTGGATACATGGCCGGAGCTTAGCCAGTATGCATTGGAGGTGCTGGCTTGCCCTGCTGCCAGTGTATTATCGGAACGTGTCGTTAGTGCTGCAGGTGGTGTGGTAACAGACCGTCGCACGCGACTATCCGCTGATAATGTTGACCGGCTTACTTTTCTGAAAATGAACAAGGCCTGGATCTCACCTGAATTTGCCAGTCCTCTTCCAGAATAAATAATTGGCTGGCAACAGGATCCAGGTCTCCTGTTGTGTTCATGTTTCTATGACCTGAACTTTATTTCCTGGGCTACAGCAACGCCCGTTGTTGCTCAGAAGTGCTGTCCACACAGACAAAACACTCGCTCATGTGTAAGTGGGGTTCGGTAACGTCAGCTGATCCCCTGCTGTGTGTATGGCAAAGTGTCCTGCTCCCTCCACAGTCAAACAACCTCAGATTTACACCTGGCTCCAAGTAGGCCTCGGCCTACTGCCTGATTTTCCCTGGGCTCCGACACCGCCAGTTGGTGCTCAGAAGTGCTGTCCGCACAGACAAAACACTCGCTCATGTGTAAGTGGGGTTCGGTAACGTCAGCTGATCCCCTGCTGTGTGTACGGCAAACTCTCCTGCTGCCTACAACTTCTGACTACCTCTGATTTAATATGTTCTCTGATTTGCCCTCTGTCTCCACTCTGTTTTGAGTATTTCCTCCGGCCTACAACACCGCCTGTTTCTGCTCTCAAGTGCCGTCTGCACAATCCACACTTGTTCCTGTGTTACCTGGGTCCTGTAACATCTGCTCATCTCCAGAGGTGAGCACGGCAATGTCTCCTGCTTTGTCTACATTCCCACTACTTGTAGTGGAAATGTGGACAGAGCAGGAGACATTGCCTGACTCACCTCTAGGGAGAAGCTGCTGTTACAGAACCCCAGTAACACAGGAACAAGTGTGGGTTGTGCAGACTGCATTTCAGAGCAGCAACTGGCGTGGTTGGAAGCCAGAGGAAATACTCGAAACAGAGTGAAGACAGAGGCCGTCCACGCATTCCACACGTGTTCCTGTGTTACTGGGGTTCTGTAACGTCAGCAGATCCCCCAATATGTGTCCGCCACTGTCTCCTGCGCTGTCCACCTTCCCACTGCAAGGAGACAGTGGCAGACACACATCAGGGGATCTGCTGACATTACAGAACCCCAGTAACCCAGGAACACGTGTGGACTGGGCAGACGGCTGCTGTACGCATAAACTGGCGGTGTTGGTGGTCACGTGAAATCCTGGAAACAGAGTGGAGACAGATGCCTAATTGGAGCATGTCTGTTGTAGCCTACAAACAATCTAAAACTGCCACCAAGTAGGCCTCGGCCTGCACCATGATTGTCCCCCTGGGCTCCAACAACGCCAGTTGGTGCTCGGCAGTGTCTTTGGCACGGGTACTCCCTGTTGCCCAGCCTGGTTCCAGCACGCCAGCTGTTTCCGGGTAGTGTCAAGGTCACGATGCCACCAATCCGTTGTCCTGTCGTCTTGCGGCCGGGTTAGCCGACTCTACGGTGCCTGCAGTTTAGGTGACTCCTATGTGGGCTGCGGGAACTGGCACTGAAGGCTGGATCCGTAGTGCCAATGGGACACGGACCCCCTGTAGGACTGTGGGTTTCGGTAACTGTGGCCGGCTTGTGGCCTGGCTACTTTGCTTTGAATGGGTACCTTCTGCTACCCACCTGGGTTCCAGCACTGTCTGCTGGTTCTCGCCAGAGCCTTTGGCCTAGGTGCCTCCATCTCGGTATCCGAGGTCCAGCACCGTCAGCTGGTCCTTGGTAGTGCTTTCTAGCACAGGTACCTCCTGCCTAGTAACCGTGGTCCAGCACCGTCAGTTGGTCCTCAGTAGTGCCATTGGCTCTTGTTCCTTCCGCTACCCATACGGGTGCCAGCACTGTCTGCTGATTCTCACCACAGCCTTTGGCATAGGTGCCTCCATCTCGGTATCCGAGGTCCAGCACCGTCAGCTGGTCCTTGGTAGTGCTTTTTAGCACAGGTACCTTCTGCTTAGTAACCGTGGTCTAGCACCGTCAGTTGGTCCTCGGTAGTGCCATTGGCTCTTGTTCCTTCTGCTACCCATCCGGGTGCCAGCACTGTCTGCTGGTTCTCGCCACAGCCTTTGGCCTAGGTGCCTCCATCTCGGTATCTGAGGTCCAGCACCGTCAGCTGGTCCTTGGTAGTGCTTTTTAGCACAGGTACCTTCTGCTTAGTAACCGTGGTCCAGCACCGTCAGTTAGTCCTCGGTAGTGCCATTGGTTCTTGTTCCTTCTGCTACCTATCCGGGTGCCAGCACTGTCTGCTGGTTCTCGCCACAGCCTTTGGCCTAGGTGCCTCCATCTCGGTATCCGAGGTCCAGCACCGTCAGCTGGTCCTTGGTAGTGCTTTTTAGCACAGGTACCTTCTGCTTAGTAAACGTGGTCCAGCACCGTCAGTTGGTCCTCGGTAGTGCCATTGGCTCTTGTTCCTTCTGCTACCCATCCGGGTGCCAGCACTGTCTGCTGGTTCTCGCCAGTTTCTCAGCCTTCTTGTACCTTCCGCTACATTTCCAAGATCAAGCTTTTTGAAATTGTCTTTGGTAATCCTTATTGATCTCCATGACGACGACCCTGATGACGACGACCCTGAAGACCACACCAAAGAAGACCAGAAATATTACCCTAAATAATAAGACCAAGAGGACAAAGAACATGAAGACAACCACCAAGATACAGAACAAAAGACAGAAGAACAAGAAGCAGAAGAAGCAAAAGCAGAACAGAAAGCAGAAGAACATTAAGCATAAGACTAAAAATCAGCATAGAAGAAATCAAAATTATAAGCAGAAGAAGACTAAGCAGTAAATGGGGGTGAGTCCGTTCCTCCTCGTGGTGCCCCTGGAAAATGCCTGCTGCTGCAGGCCAAACTGAACGTGGACAAATCCTGTTGTAAATCTTTAGTGACAGGCAGAACGTAAGGTGTAATCTTATAACTTTTATAGATAAGTACTACAGGAATGCCTGTCACCATAAGAAAATGAAGACAAAGAAGAATAGGAAGAAGATGAAGAAATAGCATATTAAAATTAATAATAGCTGAATAAGAAGAATATGAAGAATGGAAAAAAAAAATTAATGGGAAGAAGATGAAGAAGAAGAAGATGAATAAGGTGAAGAAAAAGTTGATGAAAAAAATGCTACTGCTGCGGATCATGAAGGAGAAAGTGTGGGAGAAGTACAAAAGAAGGTGAAGAGCATGGAAGTTGTGAAACATACATATCTGACAAAATATAAAAAAAGGTTAACATAGTCAATATCTTTTTAACTCCGAACGTCTTGAAAAAAAAAATTGGAATTAATGCTATGCCATGTGATTTGAATAAACCACTATGCCTTTAATGTCTCCTCCACCTCCCACAATACATTCTACATGATTCTTATTTGTTTTCAATTATGTAGAATTAGCCAACAAGGAAATAAAGGGCTTTTTTTTAATTCCGATACCGGAAGTCCCATTGACTTGAATGGGACTTCCGGTATCGGAATCGGCGATACCCAATATTTTTTTCGTATCGGGCGATACCATCCGATACGATATTTTTGGGTATCGAACGGTATTGCTCAACACTACTAGTTAATGATAAACTTACCTGGAGCAGCCAGTGCCAGGCAGCGGCTATCAAGGCAAACAGGCTCATGGGGTAAATTAAACGCGGTCTGGATACACATGATGAGAGCATTATACTGCCTCTGTACAAATCCCTTGTTAGACTGCACATGGAGTACTGTGTACAATTTTGGGCACCAGTGCTCAGGAAGCATATAATGGAATTAGAGTGAGTACAAAGGAGGGCAACACAATTAATAAAGAGAATGAGGGAACTACAATTTCCAGAGAGTAGCAAAATTAGGATTATTTAGTCTAGAAAAAAGATGACTGAGGGGTGATATTATAACCATGTATAAGCAAGTAAGGGGTCAATACAAATATTTCTCTGAGGATCTGTTTATACCAAGGTAGGTGATGGTTACAAAGGTGCATTCACTGCATCTGGAGGAGAGAAAGTTTTTCCATCAACATAGAAGAGGATTCTTTACTGTCAATGAGAATCTAGAATTCCTTGCCTGAGAAGGTGGTGATGGCCAAGTCAGTTGAGGGGTTAAAGAGAGGACTGGATGTCTTCCTGGAGCGTAACAATATTGTATCTTACAGTTATTAGGTTCTTTAGAAGGACGTAGACCTGGGGATTTATTCTGATGGAATATAGGTTGAAAAGGAAGGACAAATGTCTTTTTCGGCCTTGCTAATTATCTTACCATGTTAGGTTAGTAATGGAGAGGCATGTATAAGACACCCCCATTACTAACCCCATAGTCACATTGTATAAAAACAGACACCCACAATATGGTCCTTTAATTGAAATAAATGACACAGACTCCTTTTATAATCTTACTTAAACCATACTTAGGACCTCGCCTAATTCCACTTTACATGCAGTTGAAATTCACAGTAGTGAAATTCTCCCAGTGAACTCGCCTCTGCACCGTGCGACTTTCCACAGTGCTAGCAGGTATCTCACCGAGGTCACCGCAGTTCAACTTGGCTGGGAATGCAGCCTCAGTGACGACATCGCTAGTCACTGAGGCTGCGCTCACTTCAGCTCATTCACCAGTGGTCCACAGGCTGGATTGTCGCATCTTGGCACCGTCCAGGTCGAAGACTATTTCTCCCCCAGACATGGATTACAGCGTGGGACAGAAAAACGGAGAGGTAAGAGATGTCGTTGTTTTTTATTTTTGGTTTATTACAGGAGAATGAGGGCTTCTATGTAATTAGGCGAGGTCATAAGTATGGTTTAATTAAAATTATTAAAGGAGTCTGTGTCATTTTTTCAATTAAAGGACTTCTTTCTAGGTGTCTGTGTTTTTATGCAATGTGACTATGGGGTTAGTAATGGGGGTGTCTGATAGACGCCTCTCCATTACTAACCTCAGGGCTTGATGTCACCTGTCTATACAAAGGTGACATCAACCCCCCAACTATCACCCCAACTGCTATCGCTAATGGGCAAGTGGGAAGAGCGAGGCTAAGGCACATCTTATAGATACGCCTTTTCTGGGGCGGTTGAGAGCTGATGTTTTAGCCAGTATCCATGGCCCTTTCCTAGGCTATTAATATCAGCCCTCAGCTGTCTGCATAGCCTTTGCTGGTTATTAATTATAGGTCATTTTTTACATCTTTTTTGGGGTCCCCCATTTTAATAGCCAGTAAAGGCTAAGTATACAATTGTGAGCTGATATTAATAGGATGGGAAGTTCCATGGGTATTACCCCCTTCCCAGGCAATAAACATCGGTCGTCGGTTCTCCCACTGTTGATTACGAAAATTAAGTGGGAGCCCACGCCAAAAGAAAAGTAATCTTTTATTAATTAAATACATGTACAGTAATCTGCACACACATTGTACTAATAGTATTTGTCACAGACATCTGTATATCTACCTATTCTATTTGTATTCACTGTATGTGATCCATCTCTTCTATCCTGTTGGCTCCTGCAGTGATTTTACAGTACACAGCACATGAATTTCCGGCTATTGTTCTACCTATGTAATATATACATATATGTGTCTGTCACTGACATCTATATATCTATGTATTCTATCTATTGTATTCTAACCTGTCACGCTGTAATATTACTGTATGTGGCACAAGAATTGCCGGTGTTTCTTCTATCTTTTTTTCCAAAGGATCTAGAGGTATGGTTCTACAGGAAGTAGTTTTTTTTCCCTCTGGGGGCACTCAAATTTATTAGCATGCACAAAGAGACACAAGTTATCCCCAAAGACGCATGAAAAAACCACACCAAAACCGCACCAAAACATGCGTTTTTGCCACAGCTTCTTTCCTGCCAAGAAATCAGGTTTTGCTTCAGAAAAAAATGGAGCAAAAATGCCCAGTGTGAACTTACACTTACTGTTCAATACATTGTAACCTGCTTGTGTTTCTGGAGACACGCACCTTGTAAATTGTTAAGTGGGTTCTCCCAGCTATAGCAATGTCATCCATCTGACACCACCATAGTTGGCAAACACAGAGGCCATTCCTTATCCTCCAGTCGCAGAGGTTTGGCCATATAATCTAGAGTGTTAACCACATTCTGACATCGGACATAATAATTTGTGCATGCGGCCTGACACAATTTGACCATAGACGGATCATTACGTCATAGCGATCAGCCACGCTCACGGGGGTGCGCGGCCGATTGCGGATGGGTGTCAGCTGATTCTCATAGCTGACACCCGGCACTAGGTGCCAGGAGTGATCACAGACCGCTCCCAGCACTTTATCCCCCAAAATGCTGTGATCGTACACAATTGCAGCATTCCGGGAGCAGGCAGAGGGCTGACAGCCCCTCTGCCTTTGGGTCGGAGACGCGGGGTCCCGATTGCTGCCATGGGTCACCAGAGCTAATAAACTTCCTGTCATGCGCAGTGCATGATCAGGAAGTCTCTCAGTGTCAGTGCACTAAGTGCAGCGCTGACAGCTTCTATAGCATGCAGATGCTGTTTCATCTGCATCCTATAGAAGCGATCAGCTTGCAAAAAATTATTGTCCCATAGTGGGACAAAGTAAAAAACTCAGAAAAAAGTAAAAATGTTTTTAAATAATTGTAAAACTATAAAAAAATTAAAAAAAATACAGTATATTCTAAACACTAAATTAATATTTGAATAAAAAAAAATCTAAACAAGAAAAGTACACATATTTGGTAATGCTGCGTCCGTAACGACCCGACCGATATAATTGTCGCACTAGTTAACCCTTTTAGTGAACACCAGAAGAAAAAACAAGGCAAAAAACAATGCTTTATCATCCTCCCGCCGAATAAAAAGTGGAATAACACGAGATCAAAAAGACGGATATAAGTAAAGATTGTACTGCTGAAAACGTCATCTTGTTCCGCAAAAAACAAGCCCCATACAGCTTCATCACCAGAAAAATAAAAAAGTTATAGCTCTCAGAATAAAGCGATGCAAAAAATACTCCCATCAGAATACCCCTGCAGGCTGGTAAGGGGCCATGGAGATTGATCCCTCCCAGCCTAAAAATAGCAGCCCGCAGCTGCCCAGAAAAGGCACATCTATTAGATGCGCCAATTCTAGCACTTTGCCTGGCTATTCCCACTTGCCCTGTAGCAGTGGCAAGTGGGTGTGATGGACTCGGCTTCTGCTGAGACCATTTTCCTTTTTAGAGTGGACCCTCTGGGCCGTGGCACCCACCCACCTAGGGTGACCTGACCTAGTGAGAACCCACCCCCTGTACAGGGAGTGTCAGGGGGAAGACCAAGGGGGTGAGCCACCACGACTGCTGGGACCAGACGGCCGGCTCAGGGGGACACTACGGGAGTGTCTGACGACCAGGGACAGGCAGGAAACAAGACAAGAGGTAAGTGCAAGGTATCTTCATTAAGATCTTCAGGATCACATTCAGTGCAAACATGAAAACAAGCAAAAACGTGCAAGGTGCGCGCGTGGGCACGCCAAGGTCCATAGCATAGTGCGTGCCAGGTGGCACACCTAGGTACAGGTAAAGGCACAATGGCATCGGACTCCGGACCACTGGCAACGATCGACATGATCAAGGCATCAGGCTGCGGACATGAGCTCCGGACATCAGGCCGCAGTCATGCATCTTACGATCTCTGGCAGCGATCGGCAGGTTCCGGGCATCCGGCAGGCAAACCAGCGTTCAGGCAAGGAGGCACGTCAGATATCCAGGCATGGTGCGTGTTAGAGAGCACGCCAAGGTCCAAGGCTAGGTGCGTGTGTAGGGGACACGCCATGGTTCAAGGATAGGTGCGTGTAGGGGACACGCCAGGGTTCACAAAACGAGACAGGGTGCGTGTGTAGACACGTCAAGGCACAAGGTACAAGACAGAGTGCGTGTGTAGAGACATGCCAAGGCACAAGATACTAGACAGAGTCATGCGCGTGCGAAGGGGCACGCCAGGGTCAGGCGAGGCAGAGTCCTGCACGTGCAGAGAGGTCAGGGTTCAAGGACCGAGTTAGGACCTGTGCATGCAAGAGGGCACGACAGGGGACATGGCAAAGCCTGCGCGTACTTTTACAGAAGCACGGGGAGGTATGCCATGGGCAGGCGAGGGCCTGCGTGTGCTTTAGAGTGCACAGTGCGGAAACAGCATGAAGTGCAAGGGAGCACAGAGGGCACGGCTGGGGCACTGGCTAGCTGATCGGGCTGCGGCACTGACAGCCGGGCAA
The DNA here is from genome assembly GCF_039654945.1 of Dendrobates tinctorius. Taxonomy (NCBI): domain Eukaryota; kingdom Metazoa; phylum Chordata; class Amphibia; order Anura; family Dendrobatidae; genus Dendrobates; species Dendrobates tinctorius. Next base: position 947,387 of record NW_027361770.1, read on the forward strand.
GACTCCATCGAACCCAGCTGAGGCATGGCAGGCGACACAGCTGTCACTGACCGACGAGCACGGCTGAGGCACAAGCAGGCGGGCACGGCTGAGACACAAACAGGAGGCTAGGAAGGCCAGGCGCATGCAAAGAGCATACGAAGCAGCAAGGGAAGACAAGAAACCAGGCAGGACTTAAGCAGAGTACAGAACCAGGAACGGAAGCATAGGCAGAAACACGGAACAGGAACAGAGCAAGAACAGAGCTAGCAGCGGAGCGTAGCCAAAGCCCAGAGCCGGGCCAAGGGAGAGCCTTGGGACTAGCCTAGAAACGTGCAAGAGAGCACAATAGGAAAGAGTCTAGCAGCGGAGCATAGGCCGAAGCCCAGAGCCGGGCCAAGGCAGACCCTTGGGACTAGACATGGAAAAGAGCACAAACGGAAAGAGAGGAGGAATGGTGCGTGTGCCAGGGAGCACTACAGAGTACCATAGCAGAGAGAGCAGGAATAACAGGCAGAGACAGAGAACCGAGGAGAAAACACAAGGCAGAGCATAGCGAAGACAAGTCATGGCAGAAACAGGCAAGGCAGAGAATAGCAGAAGGACTACAAGTCTAAGCAGGACAAGGACGAACATGGCACAACAGACAAACAAAAGACAAGGCATGGGACAAGAGACGGAGTACGAGCACAGAGTGTGTGCAGAGACGCACGACAGAGCAAGTGCAAGGACACAGAATAGAGGGAGCGCCCCACAGACCAAGCAGCCATGCAGGGATGTTGTTAGTTCATTTTTCCCTTCATCATTGAGGTCTGATGAACTCCCTCCTCTGGTGAAGGAAGGTAGTGAGACTGATTACCAAACACCTGGGCAGCTAGATGATAACTGGGTGGCTGGAATTGAGGACTGGATATAAGGCTGCCGACGCTTTTCTTCCTGGCTGGTGAATTTCCTGCTGGATTCTTGGAGACCAGTCTGATTCCTGCGTCTCAAAGCTAAGTTTTTCTGCTCTGCTTTGTACTCTTCAGTTTTGTTTTTGTTTTGCCTTGTTTTTTGGGAGTTCTGCCATCCCCGGCCGGGGGTGAGCTGTATTCCATTTTTGTCTCTGATCTGTTGATCTTTTGCTTTGTCTTCAGAATATACCCGAGTGCTGATATAGTCTTTTGAAGCCTAGCGACTTCAGGGCCAGTTTTTCCTATCAGTCGGTTGGCTCATTTTGATAGGGTTTTTGCGGATGGCAGAGAGAAGCTTTCCTATCCTGTCCTATGTAGTTAGCTTGGGCCCCATCATTTGCTCAACCTATCTTTCTATCTGTGTTAGTGTTTTCATCTTGCTTCACCGTCATTATATGTTGGGGGCTGCCTATTGCTTTGGGGTCTGCTCTGGGGCAGTTTAGTTTTTCCCCTTTCTGTCTTTAGGCTATGTAGCTCTCAGACTGTGATCGAGGGGTCTAGGGCACTGTAGGAACCCCCCACGGCTACTGCCATTTGTTGTGGATAGGTTCAGGGGTCTGCAATTAGATAGCTGCCAACCTCTCTGGTTTTTCTGGACTTAGCTGGTATTTTGGTTTTTCCTCCTTCGGTGACTCATCACAACAGAATCACCAGCCATACCGCAGATCCTAGGGTACTCAATAGCAGGAGAGAATTGTAAAAAAAAAAAAAAAAAAAAAGGAAAAAAAAGAAAAAAAAAGGAAAAAGTCAGAATTTTTTTTGTGTGCATATTTTTTCCTCTATATCTCTGAGGCCGTAGGGGGAATTTTTCTCTCAATGGAGATGAAGCAATTGTCTGATCGTGTGGAGCAGCTCGCTACTGAAGTGCGGGGAATTTCCGCCTATCTTGCTCATTCACATGCTGCTGAACCAAAGATTCCTACTCCTGATGTGTTTTTTGGGGATCGGTCTAAATTCTTGAATTTCAAGAATTGTAAATTATTTTTTGCCTTGAAGCCTAACTCGTCGGGGAACTCCGCGCAGCAGGTTAAAATTGTCATCTCTTTGCTGCACAGCGATCCCCAGGATTGGGCGTTTTCTTTGAAACCTGATGATCCTATTCTGAATAATGTGAACGCATTTTTTCAAGCCTTGGGGTTGTTGTATGATGAACCTAATGCTATTGATCAGGCTGAAAAGACCCTGTTGGCATTAAGCCAGGGTCGGGATTCGGCAGAGTTGTACTGTCAAAAATTCCGAAAGTGGGCGGTCCTTACTACCTGGAATGATGGTGCCTTGGCAGCCCTCTTTCGGAAGGGTTTGTCAGAAACTGTAAAAGATACTATGGTGGGATTTCCTGTTCCCTCTGGTCTGGACGATTCTATGTCATTAGCCATTCAGGTGGATCGGCGTTTACGTGAACGCAAAACTACACGAGAGATGTTGCCACCTGTTGAACAAATGTCTGAACCTATGCAATGTGATAGTTTTGTCTAGGGTGCAACGTCAGGAGTTCAGAAGGCGTAATAAGCTGTGTTTGTTTTGTGGAGATGCCTCGCATATTATTTCTGTCTGCCCTAAACGAGAGAAACGTTGTGTACACACGTTTTCTGTGGGTGGTGTTCAACCTAAGTTTCTTCTGGCAATTACTCTGATCTGCTCCCTGTCCACATTTTCCGCCAAGGCTTTTGTGGATTCAGGAGCAGCTCTGAACCTGATGGACTTGGATTTTGCTAAACGTTGTGGATTTCCTATGACACCTCTGCGGACGCCTATCCCTTTGAGGGGTATTGATGCTACTTCTTTGGCGAAGAATAAACCTCAGTTTTGGACCCAGGTGGTAATGCGGGTCGCCCCAGACCATCAAGAAAATTGCTGATTTTTGGTGTTGCATAATTTGCATGATACCATTGTTCTGGGGTTTCCCTGGTTGCAAATCCATAATCCAGTTCTGGATTGGAAATCTTTGTCTGTGGTGAGTTGGGGTTGTCGGTGTGCCCTTAGTGATGCTCCTGTTTTCTCCACCTCTCCCCAGTCGCATGATGTTCCTGACTATTTGGCTGACTTTTATGATGTATTTAGTGAGAATGAGTCTGCGTCTTTGCCTCCTCATAGGAGTTATGACTGTGCAATTGAGCTGAACCCGGGGTGTAAATTCCCCAAGGGTCGACTTTTCAATTTATCTATACCCGAGCACGAGGCTATGCGATCCTATATTAAGGAGTCGTTGGAGAAGGGTCATATTAGACCATCCTCTTCACCCTTAGGTGCTGGGTTTTTTTTCGTGGCTAAAAAGGATGGTTCATTAAGGCCTTGTATTATCGTGCCCTCAACAAAATTACTGTTAAATATCAATATCCGTTACCCCTGATTTCTGATCTATTCTCCAGAGTCAAAGGTGCTTGCTGGTTTACCAAGCTTGACCTCAGGGGGGCGTATAATCTTATTCGCATTAAGCATGGGGATGAATGGAAGACGGCGTTTAATACTCCGGAGGGACATTTTGAGTATCTGGTGATGCCTTTTGGGCTCACTAATGCCCCTTCTGTCTTCCAGTGCTTCATGAACGATATATTCCGAGACTTTGTGGATAATTTTTTGATTATCTATCTGGATGATATTTTGATCTTCTCCAAGAATTGGGACTCTCATGTGGAACATGTTCGGACTGTGTTCCGGATTTTGAGGGAGAATTCCCTGTATGTCAAGGGATCGAAATGCCTTTTTGGGGTACAGAGGGTTTCATTTTTGGGATTTATTTTGTCTCCGTCAACTATTGAAATGGACCCGGCCAAGGTACAGGCCATTTATGATTGGGTTCAGCCCACTTCTTTGAAGGCCCTCCAGAAGTTTTTGGGTTTTGCTAATTTTTATCGGAAATTTATAGCTAATTTTTCTGGTATTGCCAAGCCATTGACGGATTTGACTAGGAAGGGTGCTGATGTGCTGAATTGGTCTCCGGAGGCTGTTTCTTCCTTTCAGGAGCTGAAGCGAAGATTCACTTCTGCTCCGGTTTTGCGGCAACCTGATGTCTCACTCCCGTTTCAGGTGGAGGTGGACGCTTCTGAGATTGGTGCAGGAGCGGTGTTGTTCCAAAAAGATCCTGTGACATCTAAAATGAATCCTTGTGCTTTCTTTTCCCGAAAGTTCTCCCCATCCGAACGTAACTATGATGTGGGGAATCGGGAACTGTTGGCCATGAAATGGGCATTTGAGGAGTGGAGACATTGGTTGGAGGGAGCCAAACACCAAGTCGTGGTCCTTACTGACCACAAGAATTTGATTTACCTGGAGTCGGCCAAGCGCTTGAATCCTAGACAGGCTAGGTGGGCCTTGTTTTTCACACGTTTTGATTTTGTGGTCTCTTTTCTTCCGGGCACTAAGAATGTCAAGGCAGACGCCCTCTCTAGGAGTTTCCTTGCTGATTCTCCTGTTGTGACTAAGCCTGCTACTATCTTAGGAGAGGGGGTAGTTCTTTCTGCCATCTCGCCCGATTTCAGACGTGCTCTGGAAGAGTTTCAGGAGGACAAACCTGAGCGTTGTCCCAGTGGAAAGTTGTATGTTCCTGACCAGTGGAGGAAGAGAGTGATGTCTGAAGTTCATTGCTCTGCATTGGCTGGTCATCCAGGTATTTTTGGTACTAGAGATCTGGTGAGTCTGTCTTTTTGGTGGCCCACCTTGTCTCGTGATGTCAGGAATTTTGTGCAGTCCTGTGGGACTTGCTCCCGGTCTAAACCTTGTTCTCGCTCTAGTGGGTTGTTGATGCCTTTGCCGTTGCCCAGGAGGCCATGGACCCATATTTCAATGGATTTTATCTCTGATATGCCTGTCTCTCAGAGAATGACTGTTATTTGGGTGATTTGTGATAGATTCTCTAAGATGGTTCATCTTGTACCACTCCCTCAGTTGCCATCTTCCTCTGAGTTGGTGCCCCTGTTTTTGCAACAGGTGGTTCGCTTGCACGGGATTCCTGAGAACATTGTATCTGACAGAGGAGTTCAGTTTGTGTCTAGATTTTGGAGGACTTTCTGTTCCAAGCTGGGAATTCAGTTGTCCTTCTCCTCTGCATTTCACTCTCAGACCAATGGGCAGACGGAGAGAACAAACCAGACTTTGGAGTCGTATTTGAGATGTTTTATTTCTGCCGATCAGGATGATTGGGTTTCATTTTTGCCCTTGGCCGAATTTGCTTTAAATAATAGAGCTAGTTCTGCCACTTTGATGTCACCTTTTTTTTGTAACTTTGGTTTTCACCCTCGAGTTTCTTCAGGGCAGGTGGAGCCTTCTGCCTGCCCAGGTGTTGACACTGTGGTGGAGAGAATGCACCAGATCTGGGACCAAGTATTAGATAAGTTGTCTCTCTCCCAGGAAAAGGCCCAGCGGTTTTCCAACCGGCGTAGGACCGTTGGTCCCCAGTTTAAGTTGGGTGATATGGTTTGGTTGTCATCAAAAAATATCGCTATGAAGGTGGCTTCTCCTAAGTTTAAGCCTCGATTTATTGGACCTTACAAGATTTTGGAGATTATTAATCCGGTCTCTTTTCGGTTGGCTCTTCCTGTCACATTTAAAATTCATAATGTGTTTCATAAGTCCTTGTTGAAGAGGTTTGTTGAACCAGTAGTTCCTGTGGTGGCACCTCCTCACCCTATATTGGTTGAAGGTAACATGGAGTATGAGGTAGAGAAGATACTGGATTCCCGTCTGGCTAGACGGAGACTCCAGTATTTGGTTAAGTGGAAGGGTTATGGTCAGGAGGATAATTCCTGGGTCTCTGCCTCTGATATTCATGCCGAAAGATTGGTGTGTGCCTTTCATCGGGCTCACCCGGATCGCCCTGGTGGCATGGATGAGGGTTCGGTGACCCCTCCTCAAGGGGGAGGTACTGTTGCGAGTTCATTTTTCCCTTCATCATTGACGTCTGATGAACTCCCTCCTCTGGTGAAGGAAGGTAGTGAGACCGATTACCAAACACCTGGGCAGCTAGATGATAACTGGGTGGCTGGAATTGAGGACTGGATATAAGGCTGCCGACGCCCTTCTTCCTGGCTGGTGATTTTCCTGCTGGATTCTTGGAGACCAGTCTGATTCCTGCGTCTGAAAGGTAAGTTTTTCTGCTCTGCTTTGTATTCTTCAGTTTTGTTTTGCCTTGTTTTTTGGGAGTTCTGCCATCCCCGGCCGGGGGTGAGCTGTATTCCATTTTTGTCTCTGATCTGTTGATCTTTTGCTCTGTCTTCAGAATATACCTGAGTGCTGATATAGTCTTTTGAAGCCTAGCGACTTCAGGGCCAGTTTTTCCTATCAGTCGGTTGGCTCATTTTGATAGGGTTTTTGTGGATGGCAGACAGCAGCTTTCCTATCCTGTCCTATGTAGTTAGCTTGGGCCCCATCATTTGCTCAACCTATCTTTCTATCTGTGTTAGGCTAGTTTCACACTAGCGCTTTTGAGCGCAGCGACGGCCTGCGCACGGTCGCCGCTAAGCCCCGCCCCTGCCGCGCCTCCGCCGGTAGCTCCGCCTACCGGCACATGACGCTGCATGTGTCCTGCGTCCCCTATCTTTATCACTGGGGGCGCAGGCCGTGCGCTGTATGCGTTTGGCGGCACATGCGTCCTTTTGATGGTGCGCCGACCTGCGCCAAATGCAACCTGCTGCAGTTTGGTTGCGCTCGGCGCACCGTCAAAAAGGCGCATGCGCCGCCAAACGCATACAGCGCACGGCCTGCGCCCCCAGTGATAAAGATAGGGGACGCAGGACGCATGCAGCGTCATGCGCCGTAGGCGGAGCTACCGGCAGAGGCGTGAAGGGGGCGGGGCTTAGCGGCGGCCGTGCGCAGGCCGTCGCTGCGCTCAAAAGCGCTAGTGTGAAACTAGCCTTAGTGTTTTCATCTTGCTTCACCGTCATTATATGTTGAGGGCTGCCTATTGCTTTGGGGTCTGCTCTGGGGTAGTTTAGTTTTTCCCCTGTCTTTAGGCTATGTAGCTCTCCGGCTGTGATCGAGGGGTCTAGGGCACCGTAGGAACCCCCCACGGCTACTGCTAGTTGTTGTGGATAGGTTCAGGGGTCTGCAATCCGATAGCTGCCAACCTCTCTGGTTTTTCTGGACTTAGCTGGTATTTTGTTTTTTCCTCCTTCGGTGACTCATCACAACACAGGGACACAACACAATACTCAGGCCCCGAGCATAGGAAGGGGCAGTCTAATATAGGGCATAGCACCTCCTCTTCCGGGTCAGGACCAGGGGAGAACTTCCTAGTTCAGATGCTCCAGGATCACAGAGCGCAGTCACATGATCAGGGTTTCAGACATGACGAGATGATCACAGAACCAGACAGTGCAGGATCCTAGGAAGGACACATGATCAGGGATTCTAGATATGACAAGATGATTGCAGAACCAGACAGTGCAGGATCCTAGGAGAGGTCACATGATCAGAGTTTCAGACATGATGAGATGATTGCAGAACCAGACAGTGCAGGATCTTAGGAAACGTCACATGGTCAAGGTTTCTAGACATGACGAGAAGATCACATAAGGCAAAGCAGAAACGCAGGCATCTTACAGCTCAGCAGACATGAGGTGAGTGCACACCGCTCCAGGGTCATGAGGCAAAACAGACATGGCGGACATAACAGACATGGCAAGCATGACAGTGGGGTTCATATTTGTGGGGTTGATGTCACCTTTGTATTTTCTGGTGACATAAGCACACCACCAGATTACCAGCCTAAGAATACCAGCCCCCAGCTGTGAGTTTTGTCTGGTTGGTTATCAAAAATAGGGGGGAACTCACACCTTTTTTTTTTTAATTACCATATTTATTTACACTGTAGGAGTGGCAGATGAATACTTCCATCTGCCGCTCCTGCTGTCACTGTTATTAGCAGCAGCAGGGGTAGGCTGATGGGAGTAATAGTTGGAAATGTTCAAATATGAAATTTTTTGCATTTTTATGCTCCTCTAGTCATCCCAAACATGATTTCAAAAGGTTGAATGTGAAACTCTTTTAGTTCAGGAGAAAAGTTAAAACATTTATAACCAAATCAGGCCCAATAGTAAAAATGAATGGGGAACAACCATATCGAACAAACACGCATATCTCTGGTTGGAAATGTTAAAATACAATTTTTTTTGCATTTTTATTACTTAAATGTAACTCATCATTCTCCCCTGCTTGCGCCGATGGCCAGCAGAGCAGGGGAGAATGATGAGAGCTGTGTTCAGCACCTGGTGCCGGGGAACAGCACTTTCTGTAACGCTTCTTCCCCGGAGCCAATGTGTGTCACATGGATGACATCCATGTGTGTTATGCGTATGCATGTGTGATGGATATTTTGTGACCCATGCTGACATTAAAAAAACTGACATGTCAGAGTGTTTTGTCCATGGACACACAGTCCGTGGAAACACACTAACATGTGCACAGACCCATTCACTTGAATAATGAAACAGCAATCTGTTCCTTCCAAGTCTCTCCACATGGCTAAGTAGCACTGTAAAGCCACATATGGGGTATTGCCACGTTCAGTAGAAATTGTGGGACAAATTTTGTTGCCATTTTTACCTACTTCTTGTGTAAAAATGTAAAATCTTTGACTAAAACATTTTGGTGGTTAAAATGTAGCTATTTTGTCCTCATTGCCCAATGGTATAACATTCTGTGACACACCCATGGTGTGAATATGATGAATGCACTCCTAGATGAATTCATTGAGAGGTTTAGTTCATAAAATCATTTTGTTTTTTTTTTGCTGTTTTGGCACCTCATGGGTATCTGCAAATCATAACAGTTAAATCTGGCGCTCCTTGCCTTCTGAGCACATGTGCCCAAACAGTGGTTTAACCAACATATGGGGTATCGGCGTACTCAGGACAAATTACACAATAATTTTTGGGGTCCAATTTCTTCGGTTACCCTTGAGAAAATAAAAAATTGAGGGCGAAAAGATCATTTTTGTGAAAAAAAATATGATTTTTTATTTTTACAGCTCTACGTTATAAACTTCTATGAAGCACATAGGGGTTCAAAGTGCTCACTACACATCTAGATAAGTTCCTTAGGTGGTTTAGGTACCAAAATGGTGTCACTTGTGGGGGGTTTCCACTGTTTAGGCACATCAGGGACTCTCCAAATGCGACATTGCATCTGATCTGAATTCCAGCCAATTTTGCGTTGAAAAAGTAAAGTGGCGCTCCCTCGCTTCTGAGCTCTGCCATAACATGACGCCCACAGACCATTCCATCAAGTCGACATTTCAAAACGTCACCACTTCCCTTCTGAACCCCGACGTGCGCCCAAACAGTGGTTCCCCCCACATATGGGGTACCAGCGTACTCAGGACAAATTGCACAACTTTTGGGGTCCATTTTCTCCTGTTACCATTGGTAAAAAAAAATTGGATCTGAAGTAATTTTTTTGAGAAAAAAAGTGAAATGTTCATTTTTTTTAAACATTCCAAAAATTCCTGTGAAGCACCTGAATGGTTAATAAAAGTCTTGAATGTAGTTTTTAGCAACTTGAGGGGTGCAGTTTTTAGAATGGTGTCACTTTTGGGTATTTTCTATCAAATAGACCCCTCAAAGTGACTTCAAATGTGATGTGGTCCCTAAAAAAAAGATGTAACAATGATAAACCGCAGTTTAACTTTTAACCCTTATAACTTCCTAACAAAAAAAATTTGGTTCCAAAATTATGCTGATGTAAAGTAGACATGTGGGAAATTTTAATTATTAAGTATTTTGTGTGACATATCTCTGTGATTTAAGGGCATGAAAATTCAAAGTTGGAAAACTGCAAAATTTTCAAAATATTTGCCAAATTTCCAATTTTTTCACAAATAAACTCAAGTCATATCAAAGAAATTTTACCACTATCATGAAGTACAATATGTCACGAAGAAAAAACAATCTAAGAATCACCGGGATCCATGGAAGTGTTCCAGAGTTATTACATCATAAAGGGACAGCGGTCAGAATTGTAAAAATTGGCCCAGTCATTAACGTGCAAACCACCCTCAGGGGTAAAGGGGTTAAACAAACAGGATCATGTTGGCACTAACACTGGCTGTTCATTCAGCAGTCAGTTAAGTTCAGCTCCAAGGCTGGACAGCTGTGGTTTCCATTGGATCTCCAGAACATATACTTGTATGTACATTCATTTGTGGGAAGACCTTCCAGACCTGGACAAACATGCATGTCCAGTGTCAGAAAGAACACCTATTGAAGTTTATGAAATAAAATAAATTATTGTCATACCTTCTTAGCTTTTTGTACATGTCATGCAGAATAAAAAATACTGCTATCTGTAATCTCACAAAAGACAAACATTTTGATTAAGGTATATTAGGTTAGAAATGGTATATTTTATTATTATTATTATTATTATTATCATTATTATCGCACCATTGACTAAATGGTGCTGTACATGAGAAGGGGGTTACATACAAAAAACAGCTATCACATTAAATAAACTAATGACAAACTAATACAGAAGGGAGAAGACCCTGCTCTTGTGGGCTTACATTCTGCAGACTATTACACAGTTTTTATGCTTTTGTTCACTTTCTAATGTGGCCAGATGTTATTTTGAAGTCTGAAGGGTATACACTACTCACAGCTTTATTTTTTAATCTCTATATATAAAAATCAATGTGTGTGTATATCACCAACCAATCACGAAGCATCTTTCATTTCACCAGAGCTGTTCAAAAGAAGCTAAGCTGTGATTGGTTGCTATGACGAACAGTTTTCCTTGCAACCAATCACTAAGCATCTCTCATTTCACCAGAGCTGGTTAAAAGTAGCTGAGCTGTGATTGGTTGCTATGAGCAAGTTTTCCCACTTGACAACACCTCAGCAGACACTGACATGGTGGGAGAAATCTAGCATCCCCAGGAACATAAGCTCCAGCCATTGTCTGTCCCCCAGAAAGCAGTGAGTACATGACAGAAATGAATCCCCCCCCCTCCCGTTTGGTATCATTAAGTGACACACATGAATGTAGGAAAGTGCACACATTAAATGTCATGTGGATTTAATATTTTCTCACAGCCACTGTTATGCATTATTGATGTGTTACTGTGCTCTGATGCTGTGAGTTTTTTTAAAGTGCTACTTTCCCCATAATTCACCTGAATATACCCATATAACACGTAAAGCTTTTTCCATAACAACCCATTAAATATGATACTATACTGCATACAGATGCTGTACATCCATGAGCAACTCAGCCGGACAAATTACAAGTTGACGGTGCATGAAAATGTGTGTGAAGGTTTCTCTACTGTACTAATGTATGAGGTTTGTGCCTGTTCATTGGTGAAAAGCATGACTGTGATATTTATGGTGGCAGATAAGTGAGACTATCAGCCTGATCAGTAGAAAACCTGGGGTCTTAGTGAACCATGTTTCTGTGCAATTTCACTATTCTACTTTTATTGGCTTTGACGGGATGATGTGGGATATTAGGGGTAGTAGTCCGGTAGCTCTGGCTGATGGGATGATGTGGGATATTATAGTGAATGTGGCTATGCGGAGTGGGTGGGGCTATACACTCAGCTTTATATATAGATATAATTATAATTTGTTATAACTAACCGTAGTTAGTTACTATGCCCAGGCAGCACCGGGCTCTTCAGCTAGTGTAGCATAATCTAAGTATAGTGTCTATTTTCTGCCTAGGCTTCACAATAAGGCCGGGATCACACATGCGAGAAACACAGGTGAGTCTCGCTCGTTAATACCCGCCACTGCCGCTGGCACTCAGGAGCGGAGCGTGCCGCCGCAAAGCAATACATGCAGCCAAAAAGGTATCAATAACAACGTCAGCTAAGAACAAAAAATAAGCCCTCACCCATCCCAAAATCACAAAAAATTGAGACGCTACAGGTCGCAGAAAATGACGCCTTTTTTTTACTAAAGTTTGGATTTTTTTTCACCACTTTCATAATAAAGAACTGACATGTTTGGTGTCTATGAACTCATAATGACCTGAATAATCATAATGGCAGGTCAGTTTTAGGATTTAGTGAACATGGTAAAAAAAAAAAACAACTGTGGAATTGCACTTTTTTTGCAATTTCACTGCACTTGAAATTTTTTCCCATTTTCCAGTACATAATATGTTAAAACTAGGAACTGCGTGAATGGTGGGGCTATAAAAACAGCCTGAACATCACTGACTCTTCTGGCTGATGTTAATGATACTTGCAAAGCTGTTTTAAGCGAAAAGAGCATCAGAAATGCTGATTCCGTGGGTTCGAAGAGAACGTCTGTTTAGACTGTCAGGACTAAATTTAAGTCCCATGGCACTAAAGTTACTTTAGAAATGGTCCTAGATCTTAATGAAGCTCTTCTATACTGTGAAACCAATTACCAGCCAGATCACAGCTGTACAGTGCCCCGAGAGCCGACACCTGCAGTTTTACTGGTGGACCAACCTCCATCTTCCCCAATGGAGTCTTCTCTTCGACCCTAGACCCTGAAGATATCAAAAATTTTCTCCAAGTTCTAGCATATATCCTATATCCTAGTCGTGACTTCTTTCCTACTCTGAAATAGAGTGGATATGAGATATGGGGAAAAAACCCTCTCCCTTACCAGCACCATCAAGTGGAGGCTGGTGCTTGTTCATGGAAAACTGACTCCTGAGAAAGCAGGTTCGGTATCCATGGAAGAACCCATGGATCGGATGCCAACATTCTTCTTAGCCACAAAACCATGGTTTTTTTGGCCAGAAGGAGGCAATCAACACAATCTTGACTCAGCTCCCACTTCCTTTGTTTTAGCAGATTGTGACTTAAGAAGTCCACTTTGGTGTTCTCCTTCTCATTTATATGCAGAGCCGCAAGTGAGAGATGACCCTCCGCCAGCTGAAATAACCGCTCTGTCACCTCCATCAAAGTTCTGGAACGATTTCCCCCTGGCATTTTATATAAGCCACTGATAGTTGATTGTCCGAAAGAATCATGATATACTGACCCTGTAGTGTCACAAGGAATCTACTCACAGCCCGCTCTATTAGTGGAATTCCTTTGTATTAGATGACAGTGGTTTCTCACTCCTGGTCCACATTCCCTTCCACCTCCCTTCCTAACAGTGCTTCGCGTTCCATGGTGCTCGCATCTGTGGTAACAAACCAGTTTGATGTCCGCGACCCAGGGGACATCCCTGAGCAGGTTTGATTAATTCGACTACCACCTAATGGACTGTACCAGCCGAGAGGATAGTCTCATCCTGCCCCCAAAGGGAAGTTTCGCTTTGCAACACATCCAGCTGCAAACTTCTGGAATGGAATTGGGCAGACAGCACTGCCAGAAAGCATTAAGTTAAGGAACCCAAAAGGGTCAATGCTCTCCTAAAGGACATGGAGGGGACTTCTATGGCTTTCTCCATTGGGTACTTTACCTTTTTTATCTTTGACACTCCAGGACTCAAAATAAGCCCCAGAAACTCCTGAACCTTCCAGGGAACTAATCTAGATTTTTTAAATTCAGTAAGCAGCCCAGGCCCTCTAGGGTAGCCATCACCACTCCTTGGTGATTACTACACTGGTGGACCAATTTCCCTAACATCAGGAAATCATCCAGATATGGAATAATTAAGATATCTTTTAACTGGGTATGAGCCATGAGCTACCACCAGGCCAAATGTGAGGGCCCTAAACTGAAAATGCTTAAACACCCCATCCATGGCTAATGCTACTCTAAGGTATCTCTGATGCTCCATATGTACATGCCAGACTAATCTAATTTCCTTCTATGATGGAATCACTGACTGGGTGGATCAAGGAAATGTGGTAGATATACTATATCTCGACTTCAGCAAGGCATTTGATAAAGTGTCTCATACCATCCTCATTTAAAAAATGACCTCATATGGGATTGACAACACTACGGTTAGGTGGATTCATAACTGGCTCAGTGCTCGTACTCAAAGAGTGGCAAAAAAATGATTCGACATCCAATTGGAAGTATTTCAAGTGGGGTAACACAAGGCTCTGTCCTGGCCCCAGTGTTGTTCAACACTTTTATAAAATGATCTAGATAAGGGAACTGAAGGTAAACTAATCAAATTTGCAGACAATGCAAAGCTAGGAGGGATAGCTAATACTAGCGAAGACAGATAAAGGTTTCAGAAGGATCTAGACAAGCTTGAACAATGGACAGCGACTAATAGAATGGTATTCAACAGAGAGAAATTCAAGACACTACATCTTGGCATCAAAAACAAATTACAGAATCGAAGGAATAGAACTAAGCAACAGTATGTGTGAAAAAGACTTGGGTATAGTAATAGATCACAGACTGCACATGAGTCAACAGTGTGATGCAGCAGCAAAAAAGGCAAACTGTTATGAATGAGTCACCGAGGAGGAAAAAACAAAAAAAGCAAGCTAAGCCCAGAAAACCGGAGGTTGGTAACTAGCGGATTGCAGACCCCTGATCCAATCCACAACAAGTAGCAGTAGCCGTGGAGCGTGCCTACGGTGGTCCTAGATGCCTCGTCACGGCCGGAGAACTAAATAAGCCTAAAGAAAGGGAAAATCTAAACTGCCCCAGAGCAGACCCCAAAGCAATAGACAGCCCCCAACATGTATTGTCGGTGAAACAAGATGAAAACACAGACACAGATAGAAAGATAGGCTGAGCAAACGATGGGGCCCTCACTAACTAGAAAGGACAGGAAAGAAAAGCTGCTGTCTGCAATCACGCAAAAAACCCTGCCAAAAAAAATGTCCAACACGTCTGATAGAAAAAGGCCCTATATCAGCACTCAGGTATATTCTGAAGACAGAGCAAAAGAGATCAACTGATCAGAGACAAAATGGGGATTCAGCCCAGTCCCAGCCAGGGCTGGCTGAACACAAAAACTAAGTAAACCAGACAAAAACTCATATGAACAATAGCAGAGAAAACTTAGCTTTAGGAAGGCAGGAACCAAACTGGAAACCAGAAGCCACAGTCAGGAAAAATCACCAGCAAGAAACTAGGGAGTCGGCTGCCTTAAATCCAATCAGAAACTCCTGATGTCCAATCGCAGTCCTCTTCCTCAGGTGGCCAGTCTCTGCCATTTAGATCAGCTTCATTACCTCCCTTCACCAACAGAGGGAGTCCAGATAGAGAACTCACTACTCCTCTGTCAGCACAGCCAGTTCCATAACCCTCACCAGAAGCCTGAGGCAAACCCGAAAATGAGCTCACAACAGCAAACACAGTTCTAGAATGTATTAAGAGAAGCATAGGGTCTATATCACATGAAATAATTATCCCCCTCTACTCCTTCTTGGTCAGGTCTCATCTGGAATACTGTATCCAGTTATGAACAACTCATTTTAAAAAAGACACTGATAAACTGGAGCAAGTTCAGAGAAGAGCGACCAGATGGAGAGCGGACTGCAAAGTAAGTCCTATGAGGAACGGTTAAAAAAATCTAGGAATATTTAGCTTGCAAAAAAAGAAGGCTAAAAGGAGACTTAATAGCTGTCTACAAATATCTGAAGGGATATCACAGTGCAGAGGGATCATCATTCTCATTTGCGCATGTAGACACGAGAAGCAATGGAATGAAACTGAAAGGGAGAAGATACAGATTAGATATTAGAAAAAACTTTTTGACAGTGAGGGTGATGAGTGGAACGGGCTGCCAT
The DNA here is from genome assembly GCF_039654945.1 of Dendrobates tinctorius. Classification (NCBI taxonomy): domain Eukaryota; kingdom Metazoa; phylum Chordata; class Amphibia; order Anura; family Dendrobatidae; genus Dendrobates; species Dendrobates tinctorius. The sequence continues at coordinate 962,941 of NW_027361770.1, forward strand.
GAAAGATGATGAGTTCCCCTTCAATGGAAGTCTTCAAACAGAGGCTGGATAGACATCTGTCTAAGATGGTTTAGTGAATCCTGCATTCAGCAGGGGGTTGGACATGATGACCATGAAGGTCCCTTCCAACTCTATGATTCTATGTATGAGCACATAATAGGATGCGTACTACCATGAAGCAGCCAGGAAAAAGCAATTTTTATTGCTTTTTTCCTGGATTCCATTTTAAAGGACTGCACTTTCAGTAACTTATTTCGGGCCTTCAGATTAACTATAGTTCTGAATGATTTGTCTGGCTTGGTTATTAGAAAGAGAGGGGAGTAGAATCCCCACCCTCTTTCAGATTCTGGGACCTCCAGGAGGACGGCTTTCTGAATTAAGTCCAGGACATCTGTCTCTAGTGCTAATTGCTCCTTCTGGGATGAACAAGGAGAGTTCAACACAAATCTTTTATTCAGGAGCGACAGGACCTTCAATCTCAAACCTGATCTAATCAGGTTGGGGATCCAGACACTAGCCGATATGCCATCCCAGGCACGGAAGAGGCCTTCTCCCTACCTGAGCTGGGAGTCATTGACCCGTTTTTCTGGCTTCTTGCGAAGAGGTTCTGAACATGAGGCCTTTACCTTTTTCTTCTATGATCTTATCATTTGTCCTGCTCCTTAAAAAGACCTCCTCTAGACAAACTTCCTTCTTTGGAAGGATCATTTGTGGTTTGGCACAGAAAGACTGGGGAATCCCATTCTTGGCATCCCCGCGTACTCCAGGATCTCATCCAGGGCAGGGCTAAAGAGATACTACTCCTCATATGGCATTGAACACAGAATAAACCTAGCCTGGATATCCCCCAGCCAGCATTTCAGCCATAAAGCCCTACGGGCTGCATTGGAAAGGGCGGCTGACCTTGCCGCCAACCTTACAGAGTCCACTGAGGCATTGGAAAAGAAGGCTGCTGTGACTGCATAGCCAGAATGGTGGGTAAGATGTCAACCCTTGCCACCCTGTCTTAACTGGGATTCCAGTCTGTCCAGCCAGATCATCAAGGACCTGGCCATGCATGTCACTGCTACAGCAGGTTTCAAAGCACCAGCAAATGTCTCTCAAGTCCCCTTATGAAAAATGTCCACTCTTTTTGAGGGGATCTCTCAATGCCCCCATATAATCCAAGGGCAGAGAAGCTCTTTAGGAAGTGTTGGTTATTGCAACGTCCAGCCTAAGGGACTTGTCCCATAACTACAAAGAAGGCTTGTCAAAGAGGTATTTTCTCTTGAAAGAATGGAGTAGTGAGCCCTTCCTTTCCGGTTTTTCCATTCTTTTTGCATCAAGGCCCCGATCTTTTTGTTCAATTGGAAGGACCTTTGTTTCCTCTGTCTAGGCCTCGGAATATTATATCCTGCACTGGTTTCTCAGGCCAAGTTTCCATAATATATCCCAAACAAAAGACATTCAAAGTTCTAATAATAAAATTAGATTTATTATATCACAAAAAAGACATCATGACATACAATATAGAATTAATAAAAAAAAGACAAGATGTTGCAAAAAGAAATTTATTCTTATTTCCATAAAAAATATATATGAAAAAATTGATAAAAACACAATGTGTATGCAGGGGGCACAGAACAAACGACAATGGCTAGCAGAAAAGATAAAAAAAAATAAATATATAAATACACAACAAAAAATATTATATTAAATAAATGTGAAAGTGTATCTCCATATATTCATGATAAACATCTATTAACATGTATAATCAAAATAGTGGACATAAAAAAGGTGATTATCAAGTGGTTAAATCACTATGTACAAAAAATATAATCTATAAAATAAACTGAAGTGCATATTTATAGTAAGTGTTCGATATAATTAGATGTGCAATGAATTAGTTGATCACTGAGCAGTTATATATACGCATTTCGCTACCGCTTCGTCAGGGAGTGATGTGGGCAGGGTATACCTATGATTATATTGGCTAAGATCAGCTGTAAATGATATTCAATCAAGATCACCATGATTATATGGCGCCGACACTCACAAATGCGGCCGCTGCCATCATGGGCCAGAAGCCCAGAAGTACATAGCCGAGTGCGATGCAGTGACAGTCAGCTATGCAGGATCCAAAGAACCAATCACGGAATGGGACGGGCGCATGCACGGTGCGGCGCACAGCGGTCCTGCAGCCAACTTGGAGAAGGGAAAACACAAGAGGAATAGTATACATGTTAAGGGAAAAGATAGATGGTCATAGGATACGTTTTATTAGCAGTTAGATGATTAATTATGGTGTCAAAAATAAGTGAAGACGCTGTGAAGTGCCTGTGAAAAACATAATAATAAAGTATTAATGAATAAAATAGTGAAAAAAGTAAAATTATTAAAAAATGTTAAAAAATGTGATAATACTGAAAGTGCTAAAATTATTAAGGTGAGATGATGCAAAAAATAAAGAATAATAATAATATAGTGAAATTATAGCACTTTTTTTCACCATAATCTGCCAAAAGTTATATTATACTTTTTTCCTATATATACTTATACTCAATACATATATTATCCCTTCCACATGTTCTCATTTTTTCATTTCTCCATATTAAAATTGGAGAATTAATCTTTATATATAAAAATATACAAAACATATAATAGAAAAAATGAGAAAAAAAAAAAATATACATATAGAGCTACAATAGCCATACAATCCATATATCACGGACTGGATACCCTGCCCTGTAAAGAGAGTAATGTAATTAATAAAATAATAATAATGTAATGAAAATGGAGAAAAGTATATTTTAATAAAAAATAAAAAAGTGAAAAGAATAAAAAATAAAAATAAAAAATAAAAGATGCAATAAGTAAATAAAAATGAAGATAATCTTTCAGTCTAAAAATAAATAATAAAACTACAGAAAACTGGAAAAACCTCACTGCTCATTCAAACCACACGGAGTCATACTTTGCAGCGTAGTAATCTACTTACACTCCCTTTTGTGCTAGTTTTCTACTAAGATCCCTCCTTCTATTTCCTCTACAGATACGATCAATGCCTCTCACTTGAAGTACATCATCTCACCTTAATAATTTTAGCACTTTCAGTATTATTTATCGCATTTAACATTTTTTAATAATTTTACTTTTTTCACCATTTTATTCATTAATACTTTATTATTATGTTTTTCATAGGCACTTCACAGTGTCTTCACTTATTTTTGACACCATAATTAATCATCTAACTGCTAATAAAACCTATCCTATGACAATCTATCTTTGCCCGTAACATGTATACTATTCCTCTTGTGTCTTCCCTTCTCTAAGTTGGCTGCAGGACCGCTGTGTGCTGCACCATGCATGCGCCAGTCCCATCCCGTGATTGGTTAATCGGATTCTGCATAGCTGACTGTGACTGCATCGCACTCAGCTATGTACTTCCGGGCTTCCGACCCGTGATGGCGGCGGCCACGTGTGTGTGTCTCCGCCATATAATCATGGCGATCTTGATCGAATATTATTTACAACTGCTCTTAGCCTATATAATCATAGGTATCCTTATCAATTTTACCACACATGGAACGGCATAACCCCATCCCCCCCCCCCCAAAAAAAAAAAATTCCTGAATTTCCGGTTTTTGTTCGTTCTGCCTCACAAAAATCAGAATAGAATACGATCACAAAATCTCATGTGCCCGAAAATGGTATCAATAAAAACATCAACTCGTCCCGCAAAAAACAAGACTTTACAAGAGTCCGTGGCCCAAAATATGGAAAAGGTCTCAAAATATGGTGGTGCAAAAACTATTTTTTGCAATAAAAAGCTTCTTTTAGTGTGTGACAGCTGCCAAGCATAAAAAACCCATATAAATCTGTTATCGCTGTAATTGCACCGACCTGAATAATAAACTCGCCTAATCACATACCACACGAGGAATGGCATAAAAAATAAATAAAACCAATTCTTCACATTGTTGTTGATTTTTTCGTTCTGCCTTCCAAAGATTGCAGTAAGGTTCAGCGCACATTTATCCTGCGCGCTGTGTTGAGCTCTTATACCGGGGATTTCCGTGTACCGTATATACCTGTGTATAAGCCGAGATTTTCAGCACATTTTTCTGTGCTGATAATGCCCTCCCTCGGCTTATACACGAGTCATTGCCCAGAAAGCTGGCGAAGGAGGGGGAGCAGCGGAGCAGGGGCTGCGGTTGTAACTGTGCCGCTGCTAAAGAGAAATGAATATTCATTTCTCTTATAGCAGTGACAGCTGCAGCCGCCAGCTTCCAGAAGACATCATACTCGCCCTCCTCCGCACTGTTGCTGTATCTCCATTGGTCTCGGTGCCGGCAGCTCTTCCTGTGCTGAGGATCACGTGGCACCACTCGTTAAGGTAATGAATATGAACGCATCTCCACTCCCATAGGCGTGGAGTGAGTATTCATTATCTTAATGAGCGGGACCACGTGATCGCAAGAACTGCTGGCACCGGAACGAGAACCAGCGATGGTGCACAGGCAGGACATAGACCGGGGGAGCCATGCATATCAGGACAAGTTCAGGGGGATCCATGCATACAATGACAGGGACCAAGGGGAGCATGCTTACAATGACAAGGACCGGGAGGAGCGTGCATACATTGCCAGGGACCGGGGGAGCCATGCATATGATGACAGGGACTGGGGCAGCCGTGCATACAATGACAGGGACGGGGGAAGCCATACATACAATGACAGGGACCGGGGGAGCCGTGCATACAATGACAGGGAGCGGGGGAGCCGTGCATACAATGACAGGGAGCGGGGGAGCCGTGCATACAATGACAGGGAGCCGTGCATACAATGACAGGGATGAGGGGGATAATGCATAACCGGATTATACACAAGTCAATAAAGCTTACCCTGTTTTTCGTGGCAAAATTAGGTGCCTCGGCTTATACTTGGGTTGGCTTATACTCGAGTATATATCACGAATCCCATACACTGCTATACAGGACAACAAAGAGATCCCAAATATAGTAAAACCAATATTTTATTTCAAATAAGGTTAAAAAATACATAAAGCAAAATGCCGTTATAGGGGATGCTGGAGCACAATATGCAATAATACAACAATAAGGCACCTGCAATATTATATATCCAAAGGTTAATAATACAGCATTACATTGGGCATATAAATAATGCTACAATCAATATTTCTCCGATAATGAGAACAGTAAATAAAGCTATGCGACAGCAGTGCAATAATCCAATGCATAAAGGGAGGCGCACAAATAATAATATTCAAGTGAGCTATCAAACTCACACATATTTCCAAAATTGCTATTAGATAAATGTGCCCATACAAAAAATGCCTGCTAGTACATGAAACCAGATGAAAAAGGAAAAAAGGATAAAGCATAAGAGAGTGCCTCAATACATAATAAATAGTTGGACATAACACTGGCAGTAAAGGTAAAGGCGACCTACGTGTGAGATAACACAAACAGATCCTATAAACAGAAGGGACCTTCCCCAATCCATTAAATATCAATGCCAGAGACATAAATCCTATACAGTCATATTTACCAATAGTATGTGCTGGTGCTCGTGGCGTCCCCTCACCCCTTGGGACCACTCAGCAATTGTTATTGGACACTGGTTGATTATACTCGAGTATATACGGTAAATCTCTGAAATACGTGATTCAGACGGAACCTCTGGCAGAAGATTCCCTATAATGAGGCAGATGGAGGCACTGTGGGTGCCGTGTGACCTGTGATCCGGCGATGTCCGTAATTTTAGGATTGCATAAAAGTGCCGTCGGCCACAGTTTTGCGGACTTCTGAAAAGAAGGACACCGCTGAACAAAGGCCAGAAGGAGTCGAGAGTAACTCTGCTGCCTCATTATAGTGAATGGATCCCTTGGGGGTTTCAGCTGAATGAAGTCACTCAGAAATTTAAATGTAAACCTCAAAGTAAGTGGTCAGCGTAGAGTGCCGGATAATTGTGATCCCACATGTTACGTAAAATGTTCCCAATAAAAGCTTCAACTCAATCCACAATAAAAACAAGTCCCCACTCAGGTCTGTCATCTCTTAGAGGAAATATAGGGGTCTTCCAAGTTACTGGTAGCACAAAGTCTCTGGAAAAGTGAAATGGCTCCTCACCAGCCAAAAGAAATTCAGCAAATTCTCTGCTCCCAAATCCAAATGCCTGCCTCCCTTCTGAGCCCCACAGTGTACCTAAACCACATATTGCTTCCACGTTTGGCATTTCGGAAGCGATGGGAGCCGAACAAAATTACAGGTGCATACCTTCAGAAGCACGAGCTGGTCATATACTGGTGACTGCAACATACTGGTCTGTACAGCATACTGGTCACCATGATGCAGTTTGCAATTTTTACTCGGCAACATTCATTGCTGCTTGTTTATGGAAAACACCCATGGAGTCAAAATCGCCACTACACCTGTAGATAAATTCCCCAAGTGGTATAGTTTCCTAAATGGGTCACTTGAGGGGGGATTCTGCTCTTCTAGTAATTAGTGGCTCTGCATATGGAGCCCGCAAACTGTTGTTGGAAAATCTGAACTCATAGAGGCAAATAGCTCTCCATTCTTCCTGTGTCTCGCCATAATGCTAAGTAGTACTGTACAGCCACATATGGGGTATTGTCACGCTCAGTAGAAATTGTGGGATGTATTTTGGTGCCATTTTTACCCACTTCTTGTGTGAAAATTTAAAATCTGGGGCTAAAACTAAATTTTGGTGGTAAAAATGTAGTTATTTTTTCTTCACTGCACAATGGCATGAAATTCTGTGACACACTCATCGTGTCAATATGATCACTGATCCCCTAGATGAATTCATTGAGAGGTGTAGTTTGTAAAATGGGATCACTTATGGGGAGCTCTGCTGTTTTAGCACATCATGGGCTCTCCCAGTGGGTCATGGCACCTGAAAACCCTAACAGTAAAATCTGGCGATCCTTGCATTCTGAGCTTTGTACTGTGCCTGAAAAATGTTTCCCGATTTCATGCAGGGTATTGGCGCACTCAGGAAAAAATGGAGCTCAGTTTGTTGTAAAAAAAATATCCCATTAGCCCTAACAAAAATTCAAAACTTGGGGCTAAAATAACATTTTAGTGGTGAAAAGGAATTTATTATTTCTTCACCGTTCAGTGGTATAAAATTTTGTGAGGCACATGAATTCATCTACATGAATTCAATGGGGAGTATAGTTTCTAAAATGAGTTTACATATGAGGGTTTCTGTTGTTCTGGCACCTCAGGGGCTCTACCAATGTGATATGACATCCTCAAACCATTCCAGCAAAAGCTGAACTCCAATATGACGCCTCTTCCCTTCTGAGCTTTATACTGTGCCTCAAAATTAGTATTCCACCACATATGGGATAACTAATTGTATGGTGCAATTGTTCCTGTTACCCTTATGAAAATGCAACATTTTGTGCTGAAAACATATATTTGTGGGGAAAAATTATTTTTTTTTATTTTTACGGCTCAATGTTATAAACTTCTGTGAAGCACCTGAGGGTTCAATGTGCTCACCACACACCTACACTGGGTGCAGAATTATTAGGCAAATGAGTATTTTGATCACATCATCCTTTTTATATACATGTTGTCCTACTCCAAGCTGTATAGGCTTGAAAGCCAACTGCCAATTATGTAAATCAGGTGATTTGCATCTCTGTAAGGGGTGTGGTCTAATGACATCAACACCCTATATAAGGTGTGCTTAATTATTAGGCAACTTCCTTTCCTTTGGCAAAATGGGTCCGAAGAAAGATTTGACGCACTCTGAAAAGTCAAAAATTGTGAGCTGTCTTGCAGAGGGATGCAGCAGTCTTGAAATTGCCAAACTTTTGAAGCGTGATCACCGAACAATTAAGCGTTTCATGGCAAATAGTCAACAGGGTCGCAAGAAGCGTGTTGATAAAAAAAGGCACAAAATAACTGCCCATGAATTGAGGAAAATCAAGTGTGAAGCTGCCTAGATGCCATTTGCCACCAGTTTTGCCATATTTCAGAGCTGCAACTTTACTGGAGTATCAAAAAGCTCAAGGTGTGCCATACTCAGGGACATGGCCAAGCTAAGGAAGGCTGAAAAACGACCACCTTTCAACAAGAAACATAAGATAAAATGTCAAGACTGGGCCAAGAAATATCTTAAGACTGATTTTTCTAAGGTTTTATGGACTGATGAAATGAGAGCAACTCTTGATTGGCCAGATGGATGGGCCCAAGGCTGGATCAGTAAAGGGCAGAGAGCTCCACTCCGACTCAGACGCCAGCAAGGTGGAGGTGGGGTACTGGTATGGGCTGGTATCATCAAAGATGAACTTGTGGGACCTTTTCGGGTTGAGGATGGAGTGAAGCTCAACTTCCAGACCTACTGGCAGTTTCTGGAAGACACCTTCTTCAAGCAGTGGTACAGGAAGAAGTTGGTATCATTCAAGAAAAACATGATTTTCATGCAGGACAATTCTCCATCACATGCATCCAAATACTCCACAGCGTGGCTGGCCAGTAAAGATCTAAAAGAAGAAAAAATAATGACATGGCCCCCTTGTTCACCTGATCTGAACCCCATAGAGAACCTGAGGTCACTCATAAAATGTGAGATCTACAGGGAGTGAAAACATTACACCTCTCCGAACAGTGTCTGGGAGGCTGTAGTGGCTATGGCACGCAATATTGATCGTAAACAGATCAAGCAACTGACAGAATCTATGGATGGAAGGTTTTTGAGTGTCATCGAAAAGAAAGGTGGCTATATTGGTCATTGATTTTTTTTTTTGTTTTTGAATGTCAGAAATGTTTATTTCTAAATTTTGTGTTGCTCTATTGGTTTACCTGGTGAAAATAAACAAGTGAGATGGGTATATATTTAGTTTTTATTAAGTTGCCTAATAATTCTGCACTGTAATAGTTACCTGCACAAACAGATATCCTCCTAAGATAGCCAAATCTAAAAAAACCCCACTCCAACTTCCAAAAATATAAAGCTGTGATATCTATGAGTCTATTGGGTTGATTGAGAACATAGTTGTTATTCAATAATAAAAATAATCCTATCAAATACAACTTGCCTAATAATTCTGCACCTAGATCTGAGGGATCGTTTCCAAAATGGTGTCATTTGTGGATTTTCACTGTTTAGGCACATCAGAGGCTCTCTAAACACGACATGGCGTCTGCCAATTGTTCCAGCAAATTTTGCATTCAAAAAGTAAAGTGGCGCTCCTTCCCTTCTGAGCTCTGCCGTGTGCCCAAACAGTAGTTTTCTCCCTCATATGGGGCATGCTCAAGAGAGATTACATATCAAATTTTGGGGTCCATTTTTTCGTGTTACCCTTGTCAAAATATAAAAAATTGGATCTGAAGTCGATTTTTTGTGAAAAAGTTATTTATAAAAAAAATTCCTGTGAAGCACCTGAAGGGTTAATAAACTTCTTCAATCTGGTTTTGAGCATATTTAGGGATACAGTTTTTATAATGGTGTCACTTTTGGATATATCCTTTCCTATAGACCCCTCAAAGTGACTTAAAATGTGATGTGGTCCCTAAAAAAAAATGGTTTAGTACATTTTGTTGGAAAATGAAAAATCGCTGGTCAACTTTTAACCCTTATAATTTCCTAAGAAAAAAAAAATTTGGTTCCAAAATTGTGCTGAAGTAAATTAGACATGTGGGAAATGTGATTTAATAATGTTTGTAAAGCGCTGTTGAATTAATGGCGCTAAATGAGTAAAATAAATAAATAATACATTTATTAACTATTTTGTGTGACATATCTCTGTGATTTAAGGGCATGAAAATTCAAAGTTTGAAAATTACGAAATTTTTGCCAAATTTTTTCACACATAAACGCAAGTCATACAGAAGAAATTTTACCACTATCATGAATTTCGATATGTCACGAAATAACAATCTCAGTATCATTGAGATGCAGTGAAGCATTCCATAACCTCATAAAGTTATGGTCAGAATTGCAAAAATTGGCCCGGAGATTAACGTGCAAACCACTGTGAGGCTGTGACCAGTGTCACAGGTAGGGGTCGCTGTGTGTTCTAAACAGGTTGCGCAGAGGCTTATAGAGGTCTTTGGGGGACATTGTTGTCACAGGCATAGCTGTGATTGCAATTGTGAAATGTCACAGGTAGGGATCACTGTGTTCCCCCAGGATGTGAACAGAGGCGTATGGAGGCCATGAGAGCGCATTGCAGACACAGGCGCAGCTGTGATTGCAATGCAGACAAAAAATAAGTGTTAGTCTTAGGCATGCTAATGTCCAAGGCAGGTTTAGGGAAAACCTGCTCTGGGCTGTTGTGTTTTGAAACAGACTCATACTGCAGGATGGTAGTCATGCAGTCCGCTTCATTCCTGGTTGGGTTTTCCATGTGGCTGAAGGCCACAAATCTGTTAAAATCCCTGCAGTAAAGGGTTTGGGTGTGTCAGATCCAGTGTGAGGGCTAGTATCAGTCTGGTGTTTGGAGGAGTACAGAGCAGTAGGCTCTGCAGAGCTTCATCTGTGTGAGGCAACACAGGCCAGTGGAGCCAAGCAGCCAAGGCAGCTTAGGAGTCTGGCACCCACAGTGCACATAGAGGTGCAGTCACCCACGGCAACAAGTCTTGGAGGTGGACTGTCTTGTGCCCGGCGGTGAACTGTAGGTAGACGGTCCTGTCCCCGAAGGAGGACTAGCGTGTTTAGCAATTGTAAACTGAAGGATATCGGGTACTGTGGAAAGCTGTGAGTAAAGAGACATTAACATGGAGGTGCAGTCGCCCACAGAAAACGGTCATGAAGGTGGACCAGCATGTTTAGTGATTGTGTAAACCAGAGGATATGTGCCCGGCTGCAAACCGGAGGATATCATGTGCTGTGTTTATATGAGCTGGACATTACTGCTGAAGTAAACACATTAATGAAACTTTTGTTTGGAAGTTTGCTGGATCACTGCCTCATCTCTGCATAAGTGTGCTACCACTGAACTATACCACCCTCGGAGGTAAAGGGGTTAAGGTCATGCCACAGCATCTCAATTGGATTAAGGTCAAGACTTTGACTAGGCCACTCCAAAGTCTTAATTTTGTTTTTCTTAATCCATTCAGAGATGGACTTGCTGGTGAGTTTTGGATCATTGTCCTGCTACATAATCAAAGTGCACATCAGCTTGAGGTCATAAACAAATAACCAGATGTTTTCCTTCAGGATTTTTTGGTAGATGGCAGAATTCATGGTTCCATTTACCACAGCAAGTCTTCCAGGTCCTGAAACAGCAAAACCGCTCCAGATTGTCACATTACCACCACCATATTTTATTGATATTATATTCCTTTTCTGAAAGGCTGTGTTACTTCTACACCAGAATTAATGGGAAATACACTTTCCAAAATGTTCAACTTTTGTCTCGTCAGTCCACAAAGTATTCTTCCAAAAGTCTTGAGGATCATCAAGATGTTTTCTGGCAAAACTGATACGAGCCTTTGTGTTCTTATTGCTCAGCAAAGGTTTTCGTCTCGGAACTCTGTCATGCAGGCCATTTTTGCCCAGTTTCTTATGGTGGAGTCAAGAACACCGACTGGGTAATTTTGGTTAGCCAGTTACTCCTGAGAAGGTTGCATGTTTTTGCCATTTGTGGATAGTGGCTCTCACTGTGGATTGCTGGAGTCCCAAAGCTTTAGAAATGGCTTTATAACATTTTCTAAACTGATAGATCTCAATTACTTTGTTCCTCACTTGTTCCAGAATTGATTTGGATCACAGCATGATGAGTAGCTTTTGAAGAACTTTTGGTCTCCTTCACTTTGTCAGGTAGGTTCTACTTAAGTGATTTCTTGATTGAGAACATGTTGGCAATAACCAGGCCTAGGCGTGACTGCGGAATTGATCTCAGCTTCCCAAAGATGTGATAAACCACAGTTAATTTATATTTCATGGGAGGAGGTGCAAACATGCACTGCCCTACAGGTTAGGATTTCTTTTTCCCTTAACAATGAAAACCTTAATTTAAAAACTGCATTTTGTGTTTACCTGTTATCTTTGTGTAATATTTAAATTTGTTTCGTGATCTGAAAGATTTAAGTGTGACAAACATGCAAAATAGTAGGAAATCAACAATTTTTACCACCACTGTATGTCTTTTTGATCGCTTTTAACATTTTTTTTTTATGGTGTTTGATGTATGGAATAAATAAATAATGTGAAAGTTTCATAGATCGAGTCATTCCAGGCACGGCAATACAAATTATGTGTTAGTTTTTTGTTTATTTTGTTTTAACACAAAGGATGTGCTCTGGCCTGTTTTCACGATTTGTGTGCACTTTTGTGTTTTTTTTTACTTTTATACATTTATTTTACTTAATTGTTCACTTTTTGACTGAGACCCACTGTGGGACATTAATATTGTTCTGCAGTGCATGAGACCTGTCAGTTCTTCACTGATACAACCTGTTACACCCTGTTTATAGATGAGTCTAACAGGCCACGGTACCCCAAGACCATCAGATAACATCAGGGTGCTATGACAACTATCAGTACCTGCAATTATGAACACAGGGGGCCAACAGTGCTAAAGGGCATTGAACTAAGCTTGCCAAAAATGTGATAAATCAGTTATTTTATGTTTTAAGTGGGGAAATTACTTTTACACACAGGGCCCTACAGGATTGGATTTCATTTTTGAGCAATAATAATGACCTTGATTTAAAAACTGCATTTTGTGCTTATTTGTGTTATCTTTGATGAATAAAATTAAGAGACCACTTTCAAATGTTCAGTTTTTCTGATTTTTCTCTTTATAGGTATATTTTTGAGTAAAATGTAAATTGTTATTTTGGTCTATAAACTTCTGACAACATGTCTCCGAATTTCCAAGCAATTATTGTATTGCATTGTATTGTATTTGATATGGCATGCATTGCTGACTTCCACCTCTCTCTCATGCTCCTGAATGCCCCATGTGAACTGCATTGTATTTTATGTGGTATGCAGTGCTTACCCATCTTCTTGTATCCAATTATGTACTCCATTCTTGTTATCTTTGCCACACATCTATGTGGTCTGTATAACCCCTTCCCCTTTTATGACCTTTGCTTAACTCTGTGCATTTGGCCTGGGCAGTCACACCCCACTTTCACCCACACCTGATTGTCTTTAGCTGCACATATATTCAGCACCATGGGTCTGCTCCAGACGTAGTCGGCTCCATCTATTTCAAAATCCATATTTCAAAGTACAGATTTCTAAGTACAATACTCTGAATTAGACTAGAATTGGACTGGAATTGACTGTAAGGTAACGGACTATACCATCAAAACAATGTTTCGCCTTCTTTTCACTATCACCTCCATACTACTCCTGCAATCCCTCCACCCAGTAAGGAACTTATCATTTCCCCCTCCATCCTTCCCAACCATCTCTCCTCTTCGTCACAACTGTTCCTCCACATACAATCCTTTTTCTCCAGACACACACGGCCACATCATGTCCTATCCTGCTCCCACCTTGTAGTGCTCTGTCTACTACTCCTCATTGCTGGCGACGTATCCCCAAATCCTGACCCTCCTCAACACATCCCTACACTCAATTCCATCACCCTGCCACAATCCTCTACATGTTTTCACAACCATGATAACCTCATACCCATTCATCCAGCCCCCACTCCCCCAACCCCCTTACCTGGAGCCCTATGGAACGCACACTCTGTCTGCAACACGCTGTAATTTATCCATGACCTCTTTATCACCAACAAACTCTCCTTCCTTGCCATCACTGAAACCTGGCTCACTCCCTCTGACACAGCCTATCCAGCTGCGCTTTCCTATGGCGGATTCCATCTTTCTCACAACCCTCGACCCAGCAACAAAAATGGTGGAGGAGTTGGCTTCTCCTGGACCTGTCCTCTGCCTTCGACACCGTAGACCATTCCCTCCTGCTACAGACTCTCTCATCTCTTGGCATCACAGACTTGGCCCTATCCTGGATCTCATCATACCTAACAGACCGAACATTTAGTGTCTCCCTTTCACACACCACCTCCTCACCTCGCCCCGTCTGTCGGTGTTCCTCAAGGCTGTGTCCTAGGACCCCTACTATTCTCCATCCACACCTTCGGCTTGAGACAGCTCATAAAATCCCTCGGTTTGCAGTATCACCTCTACGTTGATGACACGCAGATCTACCTATCTGGACCCAACCTCGCCTCTATACTGACTGAAATCCCACAATGTCTGTCTGCTATCTCAGCCTTCTTTTCTTCTCACTTTCTCAAACTGAACTTGGACAAAACAGAATTCATCATCTTTCCCCCATCTCACTCTTCCCTTCCACCAGACCTATCCATCAATGTCAATGGCTGCTCTCTTTCCCCAGTCCAGCACGCTTGGTGCCTTGGGGTGATCCTCAACTCTGTGCTCTCTTTCAAACCACATATCCAAGCCCTCGCCTCCTCCTGCTGCCTCAATCTCAAAAATATTTCCTGGATCCGCTCATTCCTCAACCACGAAACCACAAAAACGCTAGTGCATGCTTTTATCATCTCCCGCCTTGACTACTGCAACATCCTTCTCTCTGACCTCCACTCTGGCACCACTCCAGTCCATCCTACACTCTGCTGCCCGACTAATCCACCTGACTCCCTGCTATTCCCCAGCCTCCCCCCTATGCCAGGCCCTTCACTGGCTTCCTATTGCCCAGAGTCTCCAATTCAAAACCCTAACTATGACATAAAAAAAATCCACAACCTGTCTCCTCCATACATCTGTCTCCAGGTACCTACCCGCACGCAACCTTCGATCATCTCAAGATCTCCTTCTCTACTCTCCCCTTATCTCTTCTTTCCACAACCGCATACAAGACTTCTCCTGTGCTTCCCACATACTCTGGAACTCTCTGCCGCAACACATCAGACTCTCACCATCAACAGAAACCTTCAATAAGAACCTGAAGACCCACCTGTTCCGACAAGCCTACAGTCTGCAATGATCCTCGGTCTACTGAACCGTCGCACGACCTCCTTATGTACTTGTGTGTCCCTTGTCTTACACATGTTTATTATACTTGTCTATATTTCCCCTTTTCACATGTAAAGCGCCATGGAATAAATGGCACTATATAAATGCATAATAATAATAATAATAATAATAATAATGTCTCTGAATTTTGCAAGCAACAAATTTTGTATTTTTTTTCTGACAAAGAAAAATGGTGAAAATTAAAAAATAAAACAGTGCTTTCAGACCTAAAATAATGCAAAGAAAGCAAGTTCATAATCATTAAGAAACAACAATACTAAAGTTTTAACTCAGGAAGAGTTCTGAAATCAATATTTTGTGGAATAACCATGATTTTTAAAAACAACTTTCATGCGTCTTGGCATGCTTGCCACCAGTCTTTCACACTGCTTCTGAAGCAAAAATTTAAGCAGTTCTTCTTTGTATGATGGCTTGTGACTATCCATCACCCTCTTGATTACATTCCAGAGGTTTTCAATGGGGTTCAGGTCTGGAGAATGGGCTGCCCATGAAAGGGTTTTGATGTGGTGGTCTCTTAATTTTTGCCAGGCTGTGTATATGTGTATATACATACTACTGACACATGTCTTTGAATTTCCAAGCTCTAAATTTTGTATTTATTTTCAGAAAATGAGAAATGGTCAACATAACTAAAAAAATGCAGTGCTTGAAGACCTCAAATATTCCTAAGAATACAAGTTCATAATCATTTACAAACAACAATACTAATGTTTTAACTCAGGAAGAGTTCAGAAATCAATATTTTGTGGAATAACAATGATTTTTAATCACAGCATTTATGCGTCTTGCCATGCTTTCCACTAGTCTTTCATGCTGCTTTTGGGTGACCTTATGCAACTCCTGGTACAGAAATTTAAGTTCTTTGTTTGATGGCTTGTGACTATCCATCTTTGTCTTGATGACATTCCATGGGGTTTTCAATGGGGTTCAGGTCTGGAGATTGGGCTGGCCATGACAGGGATTTGATGTGGTGGTCCTTCATCCACACATTGATTGACCTAGCTGTGTGGCATGGCGCATTGTCCTGCTGGAAAAAAACAGTCCTCAGAGTTGAGGAACATGGCCTGGGCAGAAGGAAGCAACTGTTTTTCCAGGATAACCTTGTATGCAGCTTGATTCATACGTCCTTCGCAAAGATTATCCTGCCCAATTCCAGCCTTGCTGAAGCATCCCCAGATCATCATCGATCCTCCACCAAATTTCACAATGGGTGCAAGACACTGTGGCTTGTACGCCTCTCCAGGTCTCTGTCTAACTATTAGATGACCAGGTGTTGGGCAAAGCTGAAAATTAGGCTCATCAGTGTAGATTACCTTACTCCTGTCCTCTATGGTCCTATCCTTATGGTCTTTGGCAAACTTAAGCCTGGCTCTCCTTTGCTTCTCACTGATTAAAGGCTTTTTTCTAGCTTTATATGACTTGAGCCCTGCCTCTAGGAGCCTATTACGAACCGTTCTTGCTGTGCACTTCACCCTAGCTGCCATTTGCCATTCCTTTTGTAGGTCACTTGATGTCATTCTGCAGTTGCTGAGCGAATAAGATGACGGTCATCCCGGTCAGTGGAGAGTCGTTTTCGCCCTCTGCCGGTCAGTAGCTTTGTTGTCCCCAATGTCTGCTGCTTGACCTTGTTGCAATGGACTGTTGTCTTAGAAATTTTAAGGATGGAGGCAACATGATGCTCACTGCATCCCTCTGCTAGTAAAGCCAGAATTGAGCCCTTCTTTTCCTCACTGGACTTTTTTTCAACTCCTTTGGCATGATTAAAATTTATTTTTTCATTCCTATTACTTTTGGGATATTACTAGCACTTGTTTTGCCATCCAGCTTTTCCTATTGCCAAAGTATTGTGAACACCACAGCAGGGTTTTTTATACTTTCCTTCGTTAAATAAGATTTGGTTCAGGTGATCACCTAATCAGAAGCACAATAAGTAAAATGAGCTGTACTCTGGTTGGAAATCAACAGACACTGGAATGGAATGGCTGTCAGACATGTAGAGAAGTTATTTATAAAAAATGTTTGTGCAGCTCATCCAGGATGGCACATCAATGCGAGCTGTGACAAGAAGGTTTGCTGTGTCTGTCAGCGTAGTGTCCAGAGGCTGGAAGTGCTACCAGGAGACAGGCCAGTACACCAGGAGATGTGGAGCGGGCCATAGGAGGGAAACAACCCAGCAGCAGGCCCGCAACCTCTGCCTTTGTGCAAGGAGAAACAGGAAGAGCACTGCCAGAGCCTGCAAAATGATCTCTAGAAGGCAACAAATGTCCATGTGTCTGCTCAAACAGTTAGAAACTGACTCCATGAGGATGGTCTGAGTGCCCGACGTTCACAGATGGGGGTTGTGCTCACAGCCCAACACCGTGCAGGACGCTTAGCATTTGCCACATAACACCAGGATTGGCAATTTCGCCACTGGTGCCCTGTGCTCTGCACAGAAGAGAGCAGGTTCACACTGAGCACATGTGAGAGTCTGGAGACGCCGTGGAGAGCGATCTGCTGCCTGCAACATCATTCAGAATGACCTGTTTGGCAGTGGGTCAGTAATGGTATAGGGTGGCATTTCTTTGGAGGGCCGCACGGTGTTCAGCTGAGAGCACAACTCCCATCTGTGGAAGTCGGGCACTCAGACCATCCTCATGGAGTCGGTTTCTAATAGTTTGTGCAGACACATGCACATTTGTGGCTTGTCGGAGGTCATTTTGCAGGGCTTTGGCAGTGCTCCTCCTTGCACAAAGGCTGAGGTAGCGGTCCTGCTGCTGGGTTGTTACCCTCTTACGGCGCCCTCCACGTCTCCTGGTGTACTGGCCTGTCTCCTGGTAGCGTCTCCAACCTCTGGACATTACGCTGACAGACACAGCAAACCTTTTTGCCACAGCTTGAATTGATGTGCCATCCTGGAGCCACTTGTGTGGGTTGTAGAGTTCGTCTCATGCTACCACGAATGTGAAAGCACAACCAACATTCAAAAGTGACCAAAACATCAGTCAAAAAGCATTGGTATTGAGGTGTGGTCTGT
Source organism: Dendrobates tinctorius (assembly GCF_039654945.1). Lineage (NCBI taxonomy): Eukaryota > Metazoa > Chordata > Amphibia > Anura > Dendrobatidae > Dendrobates > Dendrobates tinctorius. The sequence continues at coordinate 980,982 of NW_027361770.1, forward strand.
GGTCCCCACCTGCAGAACCACTCCTTTATTGAGGGTGTCCTGATAATTGTCAATAATTTCCATCTGTTGTCTATTCCATTTGCACAACAGCATGTGAAATTGATTGTCAATCAGTGTTGCTTCCTAAGTGGACAGTTTGATTTCACAGAAGTTTGATTTACTTGGAGTTATATTCTGTTGTTTAAGCGTTCCCTTTATTTTTTTGAGCAGTGTATATCTAATATATAAAGCTGAATGTGTGTGTTTATGTTTGTATGTATGTGTGTATGTCCGGGATTGGCATCTGCACCGTTGCAGCTATAGCCACAAAATTTTGCACAGTCACACGTCTGGACCCCGAGAGCGTCATAGGCTATGTTGTGAGGTGAAATTTTAACCCTGCGTGTTCCAATTCACCAAACAATTTAGTCTATTATTCTTATCATTTCTATGGTGTTATCGCCCTTCTGTAAAGCTGGAAATAACACAATTTATTACCGTGCCAACACAGACCACCCTCTGACAGACTGCAGGGGGAGCCCAGTATAACACAGGATAGGATTACATACACAGCTCAGCAATCAGTATCACACAGGATAGGATTAGATACACGGCTCAGAAGTCAGTATCACAAAGGATAGGATTAGATACACGGCTGAGCAGACGGTATCACACAGGATAGGATTAGATACACAGCTCAGCAGTCAGTATCACACAGGATAGGATTAGATACACAGCTCAGCAGTCAGTATCACAGGATAGGATTACACACATGGCTCAGCAGTCAGTATCACACAGGATAGGAATAGATACACAGCTCAGCACACAGTATTACACAGAATAGTATTAGATACACGGCTCGGAAGACAGTTTCACACAGAATAGGATTAGATACACGGCTCAGCAGTCAGTATCACACAGGATAGGATTTGATACACGGCTGAGCAGTCAGTAACACACAGGATAGGATTAGATACACGGCTGAGCAGTCAGTAACACACATGATAGGATTAGGTACACAGCTCAGCAGAAAGTATCACACAGGAGAGGATTAGGTACACAGCTCAGCAGACATTATCACACAGGATAGGATTAGATACACAGCTCAGAAACAGGATGTGGCAAAGGAGAGAGGACATTTTCATTCCAATTCCACTCATTCCATCTGATTTGTATTTTGATTGTAAACGCCTCCATTTTCCAGTTCAACTGCTATTTGCAATGTCCATTAAGAATGCTCAGGGACAGTCCTTGAAAGTAGTAGGGATCGATTTGCAATCTCCATGCTTTTCTCATGGTCAACTTTACGTGGCCTGTTCAAGAGTTCAAGAGTTGGAACTGCCAAAAATCTGTTCATCTTTGCACCAAAAGGAAAAACCAAAAATTTTGTATATCAAAAGGCTCTTGAATGAGTTGAAAATAAAATACAATCAATACTTGGGTAATCGCTTAGTTAACCCCTTACCTACAATGGACGCAATATTCCGTCCATGTGACCCTGGACCTAACTCCCATGGATGGAATATTACATCATAGCGATCAACGGCGCCCACGTGGTGGGTGCCGCTGATCGCGGCCGGGTGTCAGCTGATTATCACAGCTGACACCCGGCACAATGTGTCAGGGGCAGTCACGGACTGCCCCCGACACGTTAACCCCTTGCACACCGCGATCAAACACGATCGTGGTGTACCGGGGGTTAAAGGGAAGCATCGGCAGGGAGGGGGTTCCCTCCATGCTTTCCTGAGCCCCCCACAGCAGCGCAATGTGCAGCGCTGCTGCGGGGGTCTCTTCCCTACAGGTCCCCGGATCCAAGATGGCGACGGGAACCTTCGGGGGTGTGTAGGGAGCGGACTTCCTCAGTGCCTGCAAAGGAAGTCTGCAGCACTGCCTGTGACAGATTGCAGCTCTGTCACAGTGATCTGTGATGTGACAGATTAGAGATCTGTCACAGGACAGTGATGTCCCCCCTGGGACAACCTAATAAAGTTAAAATATATATATATATATAAAACTATAACTATATATAGCTATAACTATATATATAGTATATATATAACTATATATATATATATATATATATATATATATATATATAACACTATATACTATATACTATATATATATATATATATATACACACTATACTATATATATATACACACTATACTATATATATATATATATATTATATATACTATACTATATATACTTATACTATACTATATACTATACACTATAACTATATATATATATATATATATATATATATATATATATATATAACTATAACTATATATATATATATATATATATATAAATATATATATATATATATATAGTTATATATATAACTATAGCTATAACTATATTATATATATATATATATATATATATATATATATAGTTATAGCTCGCAGAATAAAGCGATGCAAAAATAATATTTTATATAATAGTTTTCAATGCATAAAACCGCCAAAACATAAAAAAACCACATAAATGAGGTATCTCTGTAACCGTACCGACCCGAAGAATAAAACCGCTTTATCAATTTTACCACACGCGGAACGGTGTAAACGCACAGCCCAAAAGAAATTCATGAAACGCTGGTTTTCGTTCATTCTGCGTCCCAAAAATCGGAATAAAAAGCAATCAAAAATGTCACGTGCCCGAAAATGATACCAACAAAATCGTCAACTCATCCCGCAAAAAATAAGACCTCACATGACTCAGTGGGTCAAAACACGGAAAAATTATAGCTCTCAATATGTGGTGATGCAAAAACTATTTTTACAATAAAAAGCGTCTTTTAGCCTATGACAGCTGCCAAATATAAAAACCGCCATAAATAGTAAATCAAACCCCCAGTTATCACCCCCTTAGTTAGCGAAAAATAATAAAATTAAAAGAAAAAGTATTTATTTCCATTTTCCCATTAGGGTTAGGGCTAAGATCAGAGTTAGGGGTGTGTTGGGGTTAGGGTTGGAGTTAGAATTGGGAGTTTCCACTGTTTGGGCACATCAGGTGCTCTCCAAATGCAACATGGCGTCGGATCTCAATTCCGGCCAATTCTGCGTTGAAAAAGTCAAATGGTGCTCCTTCCCTTCCAAGCTCTGCCATGTGCCCAAAACAGTGCTTTACCCCACATATAGGATATCAGCCTACTCAGGACAAATTGCAAAACAACTTTTGGGGTCCAATTTCTCCTGTTACCCTTAGGAAAATAAAAAATTGGGGGCAAAAATATCATTTTTGTGGAAAAAAATGATTTTTTTATTTTCACGCCCGGGCGTCATAAACTTCTGTGAATCACTTGGGGGTTCAAAGTGCTCACCACACATCTAGATAAGTTCCTTAGGGGGTCTAGTTTCCAAAATGGGGTCACTTGTGGGAGGTTTCCACTGTTTAGGTACATCAGGGGCTCTCCAAAAGCAACATGACACCCGCAGACCATTCCATCAAAGTCTGCATTCCAAAGCGTCACTACTTCCCTTCCGAGCCCCGACGTGTGCCCATACAGTAGTTTTCTCCCACATATGAGGTATCAGCGTACTCAGGACAAATTGGACAACAACTTTTGGGGTCCAATTTCTCCTGGTACATTGGGAAAATAAAAAAATTGGTGACTAAAAGATTATGTTTGTAGAAAAAATACGATTTTTTTATTTTCACGCCCAGGCATTATAAACTTCTGTGAAGCACTGGGGGGTTCAAAGTTCTCACCACATATCTAGATAAGTTCCTTGGGGGGTCTAGTTTCCAAAATGGTGTCATTTGTGGGGGGTTTCCACTGTTTTGGTACATCAGGGGCTTTCTAAACGCGACATGGTGTCCGATCTCAATTCCAGCCAAAAACGTCAAATGGCGCTGCTTCACTTCCGAGCTCTGCCATGCGCCCAAATAGTACCTTCACATGTGGGGTATCAGCGTACTCAGGACAAATTGCACAATAACTTTTAGGGTCCTGTTACCCTTGGAAAAATAAGAATTGAGGGTGAAAAGATCATTTTTGTGGAAAAAATATGATTTTTTAATTGTACGGCTGTATATTATAAACTTCTGTGAAGCCCTTGTGGGTTCAAAGTTTTCACCACATATCTAGATAAGTTCCTTGGGGGGGGGTCTAGTTTCCAAAATGGGGTCACTTGTGGGGGGTTTCCACTGTTTAGGTACATCAGGGGCTCTCCAAACGCGACATGGCGTCCGATCTGAATTCCAGCCAATTTTGCATTGAAAAAGTCAAACAGCGCTCCTTCCCTTCTGAGCTCTGCCATGCGCCGAAACAGTGGTTCCCCCCAACATATCAGGTATCAGCCTACTCAGGACAAATTGCACAATAACTTTTGCAGTCCAATTTCTCCTGTTACCCTTGGTAAAATAAAAAAAATTGAACATGAAGTATTTTTTTTGTGAAAAAAAGTTAAATGTTCATTTTTTTAAATATTCAAAAAATTCCTGTGATGCACCTAAAGGGTTAATAAACTTCTTGAATGTGGTTTTGAGCACCTTAAGGGGTGCAGTTTTTAGAATGGTGTCACTTTTGGGTATTTTCTATCATATAGACCCCGCAAAGTGGCTTCAAATGTGATGTGGTCTGTAAAAATAAAATGGTGTTGCAAAAATGAGAAATCGCTTGTCAATTTTTAACCCTTATAACTTCCTAACAAAAAAAATTGGGGCTCCAAAATTGTGCTGATGTAAAGTAAACATGTGGGAAATGTTACTTATGAAGTTTTTTGTGTGCTGTATCTCTGTGATTTAAGGGCATAAAAATTAAAAGTTGGAAAATTGCAAAATTTTAAAAATTTTCGCCAAATTTCCATTTTTTTCACAAATAAACGCAAGTTATTTGAATGAAATTTTACCACTAACATGAAGTACAATATGTCACGAGAAAACAATGTCAGAATCACTGGGATCCATGGAAGCATTTCAGAGTTATTACCTCATAAAGGGACAGTGGTCAGAATTGTAAAAATTGGCCCGGGAGTTAACGTGCAAACCACCCTTGGTAGTGAAGGGGTTAATTTGTGTAGCAAATCTATAGTGTTGAATATATGATGTGAAATGTTTTTATGTGCAATATAATCATTATAATTTGTTATAACTAACCATAGTTGGTTACTATGCCCAGGCATAGTATATATATATATATATATATATATATATACACACACACACACACACATACACACACACACATACGGTGTATCTATAATAATAAATGCCCTAAGCAGCTTCCGGTTGTAACAACTTCCGTCCAGTTGTAACCGGTGACGTCACCGCACACCTCTTTCCATGTTAACCCTCAACACACCACTCCTCCTCAACACACACTCCTCTCACCTTTCACCATCTCCACTCACGTCCACTCACTCTTTCACTCCACATACGACCCCTTCTCTCTCTCAGTCTCTCATACTCACGCCGTCATCGCCGCTGATCCACGATCCCCGACATCTTCCGCCGGCGCCATCCTGGATCCAATCCCGCGATACTAAAGATGGCGTCGCTGCAAGAACATGTCGCCGGCGAGGACGACGTCGGGATCCAAAATGGCGTCGGCGAAATCTCGCGAGATTTCGCCGACCCCATTTTGGATCCCGATGGCATCCACGCGGGCGACATGTTCTTGTGGCGACGCCATTTTGGATCGGCGAAATCCCGCGATACTCAAGATGGCGTCGCCGCAAGAACATGTCGCCGGCGAGGACGACGTCGGGATCCAAAATGGCGTCGGCGAAAACTCACGAGATTTCGCCGACGCCATTTTGGATCCCGACGTCGTCCACGCCGGCGACATGTTTTTTCGGCGACGCCATCTTGATTATCGCGGAATTTCACGATACTCAAGATGGCGTCGCCGCAAAAACATGTCGCCGGCGTGGACGACGTCTGGATCCAGGATGGCGCCGGCGGAAGATGTTGGGGATCGTGGAGCAGCAGCGATGATGGCGTGAGTATGATAGATGGAGTGAGAGAAAGGGTCGTATGTGGAGTGAAAGAGGGGGGTACGTGAGTGGAGATGGTGAAAGGTGAGAGGAGTGTGTGTTGAGGTGTGTGTGTTGAGGGTTAACATGGCAAGAGGACGATACTCAAGATGGCGGCGCTGCAAGGACATGTTGCCGGCGTGGACGACGTCGGGATCCAAAATGGCGTCGGCGAAATCTCGCGAGATTTCGCCGACGCCATCTTGGATCCGCGGAATTGCGTCATTTACCTCACGCCGACTTGCTGTGCGGACGTGTTGGCTTGCTCCAATTTGCCTCTACCACCATAACTACTGCTGCCTTGCTCCTCTGCCTGTTCACTGCCGGTGTCTAATTGCAGGGCCAATTTGCCTCTACCACCATAACTATTGCTGCCTTGCTCCTCTGCCTGTTCACTGCCGGTGTCTAATTACAGGGCAAATTTGCCTCTACCACCATAACTACTGCTGCCTTGCTCTTCTGCCTGTTCACTGCCAGTGTCTAATTACAGGGCCAATTTGCCTCTACCACCATAACTACTGCTGCCTTGCTCCTCTGCCTGTTCACTGACGGTGTCTAATTACAGGGCCAATTTGCCTCTACCACCATAACTACTGCTGCCTTGCTCCTCTGCCTGTTCACTGCCGGTGTCTAATTACAGGGCCAATTTGCCGCTACCACTTCATAACTACTGCTGGGCAATTACAGGGCCAATTAGTATCTGTTTACACTACAATACTCCAGGACGCCTTCTTCACTGCCAGATAACTGCCAAATAGACTCCTTTACCTGTGCCAACATGAGTCATAACAAAAAGTATGCCAATGCCAGTGAAAGGAAAGCAGCTTTAGCACTACGACAAAAACAACGCGGTGCTAATGAGACTCCTGAGGAAAAACACCATCGCCTTGACAAGATTAAGGCTTATAAACGCCGTCGCCTCAAACACGAATCCCCTAACTCTAAATCCATTAGATTGGCTGAAGAAGCCTCTGCACGCCATCACCGCCGACAACAGACGGCTTCTTCCTCATCATTATTATTAGACTCACAACAGGATGCTTCCACATCAGCATGTGGAACAAGTTACTACCACATTTCATCTTATGTGCCATTCACTGACATAACTAATCAGCAATCTGTTTCTGCCCTATCAATACCACCATTAGTCAATACCGACGCACAGTATGGTAATGTCAGTGAAAGGAAAGCTGCTTTAGCACTACGTCAAAAACAACGACATGCTAATGAGACTCCTGAGGAAAAACAGCATCGACTTGACAAGATTAAGGCTTATAAACGCCGTTGTCTCACACATGTCATTGAATTTCAGAAGCGTGGTCTCCCACACGCTCATATTTTAATTATTCTTGACAGCCTGTCTAAATTACGGACTGAGGCGGACATAGACAATATAGTCTGGGCTGAAATACCTGATGAAACGATCTACCCTCAGTTCCATAACATTGTTCTTCAACACATGATTCATGGTCCCTGTGGAGAACAGAATCCTAATTCTCCCTGTATGGATCTTGGAAAGTGTAGCAAAGGTTTCCCTAAACAATACCAACCATATACCATCAAAGAAAAGGATGGCTATCCCACTTACCGCAGACCCATATACCATCTACTTACACATCATTTAAGAGGACAAGGAGAAATTGTCTCACCTGCAGCGACTACAGGAATAGCATCTAACTTGATACAAGGAGGCCGAACAATCCACTCTCTCTATGGCATACCTATTCCGATCAACGAAACATCCGTTTCCAGGATTAAAAACGATACAAATGCAGGAAAACATTTACAGAGTACAAAACTTTTTATTATTGATGAGTGCACTATGGTCCAAAAACATGCATTGAATGTGATAGACAGACTTCTACGTGACATCATGACAACAAATGTTGCTGAAAAAAATAAAACACCGTTTGGAGGTAAAGTTATTGTTCTTGGAGGAGACTTCAGACAATGTCTTCCCGTCATCGCTCATGGAACAAGAATAGACATTGTAGATTCCTGCATTAAATATTCAGAACATTGGCAACATTTTACCAGACTACCGCTAATCAACAACATGCGCTCCACTGATCCTGAATACAGCACTTGGTTGCTTAAACTTGGAAATGGTGAGCTGTCTAATGAACATAACCTTGGAGAGGATGTCATTGAAATTCCTCCAGACATGCTTTGCACTGGCTCTATAGTAACCGAGATCTTTGGAGACCATATTTGCATTGATGTTAATGACAAACAAAGCCTCGACACTGCTGCATCACATGCTATACTATGTCCGAAAAATGTTGACGTAGATTTTCTGAACTGTAAAGTAATGGATCGCATCAGTGGTGATTATACTGTATATACAAGCGATGATTCTGTCGATGCTGATGAGGCAGAGGAATGTGAAAACTACCCAGCTGAATTTTTAAACTCTCTGACACCATCAGGAATGCCATCACATCTCTTAAAACTTAAAATTGGCACCATTGTGATGCTATTAAGAAACTTAAACACCAAGAAAGGTCTCTGCAATGGCACTCGCCTCATTGTCACTGCCTTACTCCGCAACATCATACAGGCTAAAGTGATTACTGGCTCAGATGAAGGAGACAATGTATTTATTCCACGCATCGATTTGTGTCCTACAGAAACTGGGTTACCTTTTAAATTAAAACGTTGACAGTTTCCTCTAAAACCTGCTTTTGCTATGACCATTAATAAATCCCAAGGACAGACCCTCAATCGAGTTGGCATTTTTTTGCCCGAACCTGTATTTGCCCATGGACAATTGTATGTTGCATTCTCCCGAGTAAAGCAACGCAGCAACGTTAGGGTCAAAGTGGTGGATACACCACTTCAAGGACAATTGCTACCTAAAAGCCCAAAAATCTTCACTAGAAATGTCGTTTACAAAAATGTCTTACTTTAAACTATTTAAGTTGGTCTTGGAATGGATAGATACAGTCATATGTTACAGTTTGGGCACCCCTATTAATGTTAACCTTTTGTTTAAATGCAGATTGCACATTTTCTGTTAGTACAATAAACCTCATTTGAATCCAGAAATATAACTGAATCCATCAGTTATTAGATATATGAAACTGAAATAGCTGTTGCAAAAACCAAAATTGTTATAAAGAAAAAAGGTTAACATTAATAGGGGTGCCCAAACTTTAACATATGACTGTATATAGATATATAAATGATAGTTACATTCTAAATAGATATAGATAATAGACTTCTAAGACTTCTATACATAGCTTGATATATGTTATATATATATATATATATATATATATAGATATTCTAAGCAGATAGATATATCATACACTAATTATCTCTTTCACATATATGTCATAGACATATTTAAATCCATGCAAAGATACATAGGTATAGGTATATATAGATTAAAAAAGAAAAAAAATACAAAAGCAAAAACAAAAAAAATTTAGGCACACATACGTAGATTTCAACTACATAGCTAACACTTACCTACATAACTTAGGTAATAATTAATTTTTTATTTATTAATAAAGTACTATTATTTCAATAGCACTTTACATACGTCAGTAATACTGTCCCTCTTGAGGCTCACTATGTAAATATCCTATCCACATAAAAACATAGGTGTGATACATCTATCTTCTATAATAATAAATGCGCTAAGCAACTTCCGGGTTGTAACAACTTCCGTCCAGTTGTAACTGGTGACGTTACAGCACACCTCTTGCCATGTTAACCCTCAACACACCACTCCTCCTCAACACACACCTCAACACACACTCTTCTCACCTTTTACCATCTCCACTCACGTCCACTCACTCTTTCACTCCACATGCGACCCTTTCTCTCACTCCATCTCTCATACTCACGCCGTCATCACCGCTGCTCCACGATCCCTGACAACTTCCGCCGGCGCCATCCTGGATCCAGACGTTGTCCATGCCGGCGACATGTTCTTGCGGCAAAGCCATCTTGAGTATTGTGAAATCCCGCGATACTCAAGATGGCGTCGCCGCAAGAACATGTTGCCGGAGTGGACGACGTCGGGATCCAAAATGGCGTCGGCGAAATCTCGCGAGATTTTGCCGACGCCATCCTGGATCCCGTCATGCCAAAACTTCACAGCAAAGATGTACAATAGCAGAGACTAATCACTTGCAGGCACAGGCGGGTAGCGTGTTAGTTTTATTTCCCACAACTTACAGCATGTTAAATTGCTTATAGCTCATGCAAAAGTTTGTGCACCCTTCAGTTCACAAAACAAAATAATTACTGTAAAATCCTCATACAAATTAATGATAATAAAGAGTGTTTTGTATTTCAATTATCAACAGAACATTTTGTACATTGACAAAGTAATACATTGTCTGATGGAATTTTTACGGTAGGCATTCACCTTGGATGGCTGTCATCTGTCAGCTATTCCTTCCGATCCCCCATACAGATGAATGCTCGGGGGACGGCTTTTCTTCAAACTAAAGGATTGTGGGTGCTGAAATTCAAATACATGACCCTTCTTTCCTCCTCACTGTGACCTCTCACGTGTATGGCCACCTCCAGTAAATGCAAGTATGGGACCCTTATCCGATTCTTGTATTCCTACATGTACACAATGCGACTGTACATTTTATTGTAGCTAAAAGGACCCAACGCACATTATAAAGCTGCCAGCTATCATCCTGGACTCCCTCATAGAGACACGCATTCGGCCATGCACTCCTGTGACTCTTCGGGCAGAAGTTTATGAGTGCAGAGAACTAAAGGAACCACCATTGGAATTCCAAAGTGCCGACCCTGCTCTACCCAGACCAATCGGGGCAGCGTTGGGAGACCTCAATACACATTAGACAGTCACCTGATCAACAGAATTGGCCAACTTGGGACTTATAGAAACATATATAAAAGAAACATGCTAAAAGGATATGTAGGAAGTTTTTTAGTGTTATTTTTTAGTGTTTTTTTTTACTTAAGACATGTTACACACTGGTAAAGTAAGTCACAAATCACTAAAGTCAGCAAGATCTGGATAAAAAATAAGGCACTATGGACAAGCCAACTGGAAATATAAATTTTAATAGATCATCATCTCCTAATCTAAAAGAAAAGTAATAGAAAAAAGGCAAAGTATCGCGGGATTTCACGATACTCAAGATGGCGTCGCCGCAAGAACATGTCGCCAGCGTGGACAACGTCTGGATCCAGGATGGCGCTGGCGGATGATGTCGGGGATCGTGGAGCAGCGGCGATGACGGCGTGAGTATGAGAGACGGAGTGAGAGAAAGGGTCGTATGTGGAGTGAAAGAGGGGGGGGGACGTGAGTGGAGATGGTGAAAGGTTAGAGGAGTGTGTGTTGAGGAGGTGTGTGTGTTGAGGGTTAACATGGCAAGAGGTGTGTCACTATCCTCCCGATGCGATAGCATCGGGCCTTAATCTAGTATATATATATTGTAAGGTAGCGCTCACTGAGTGTAATGGGGGACACTCACTTGGCTTCAGATAAACCAGGTCTGGCACAGGCTTTTCACATAGCACAGTCCATACGGTTTATTGTATACGGCATAAACCATGGCAGCATGAGGAAATGATAACAGTCTTACAGCAGACCAAAGAAATGTTCATAGTGGAGCTCCGTTCCCGTAGCCCTGTGTTCACACAGGCTGTGCTTTGTCCAGCAATAAGACTCAACAGTCTCTCAGTTATTTCCCCCTGTTCAGGTTACCTCTTGGAGCTCTTGCTCCAGATGCCGACTCGCTGTTAGTCCCTTCTCTCAGGGGAGCGGCCGCACTGGGCTCACCGTTCCAGACAGTGCCTTATTCACTAGGCCGCCTCACGGTTCCAGAACCACAGCCGGGCAGTGGCTTCCCCAAAAGCAGGCAGTCACAGACTCTGCTCACACACGGGGCCAGTCCGGGTGCTGTTCAGGGATCCGACCCTACTCCTTGGGTCTCCCAACACACCAGCCTCACCAGGTCGAGGGCCTCAGCGGGTGCTATTCAGTACATCCGTCCCCTCCTGAGACTGTCCAACACTCACGCTTCACTGGGTGCTATTCAGGGATTCGTCCCTACTTCCAGGGACTCCCAACACACCGGCCTCACCAGGTCCAAGGTCACAGAAGGTGCTATTCAGGAAGACAGCACACCTTCCAACACCTAGACCCTCCAGGACCTTCCACCCTGAACCATTCAGGTACACACTCTCTCCCCCTGTGATCTACCTCAGGCACATTATATGGTCCGTAGCCACACCCACAGATGATCACAGGGCTATGACCTCATTGCAGGTCCTTCTCAGACACCCAACCATACACACACACATATACTTTGGGCATTCAGACACATGCCCCTGGGTGGGTTTGTAGGTGACTGGTCCCACCCATCTCACCAAGCCACCTGGAAGCTTTTCCCTGATTCATTGTAACAAACACTCAGCAGTACCTCTGCTGATTACCATATACTTCAGCTTCCATCCCAGGGCCACCCACCCTGGGATGCATATCAGTCATCCACCATCCTGCCGTTCATCGTTTCCCCATTACCATAATGGATATGCCTGTGTGCATGACCCATACAGCACCCCTAGCTGTCACAGGGGTCACTGCATCACATAGCCCCCACCTCTATTCAAACTTGTGGGTTTGAACACTTGTCACAAACCGGGGCCTCGAGACCGGGCACCCATGTCACCTTGCCCTACAAGTCGAGAGGACCCTCTTAGTCGTCTTTGAGCGTCAGCTCCCTAGACGTAGTCCAACACTGTCACTGTATCCCTCTCTGTGACCAACACATTATCGAATTTTATCCTTTCACGTTTCAGAGTCCGTCTGTTAGGCCTCCCCCGCCCCAGCGGTCCTTATATCGTCCTTGAGCTTTGGCCTTTAAGTCACAGTCCAACTGTGTTACCAGACCCTTGTTAGTCTCCAGATTTATGCCATATGCACCACCACCCAACCTTTCTCTCAATGGTCGGCTCTCCTGGTTCGTACAGTCATTAGTCCCACGTCCAGTCGAGCTAACGGGCTGGTCTGAGTCTGACCCTTTGTCGCTATGTCCACCTCCGGGTCTCCTGCCTATGCTACTAAGATTAGAACTGCCACCTGCAGATTCTCGACATCCTTGTCTTCGGCTACCTGCTACTTCACCATTTAGAGGATCCCTTCGGGTCCTTACATCATGGGTTGGAGGTGGATGCCACCTGATGTTCTGCATCTGTTTATTCATCTGCAGTCGGTCCCGTCGTAGCTGATCTATCTCCTTCAGGTGTGCTATCCGATATTCCAGGAGCATGCGGATGTTCCCAATGCTTTCCACCGAGCCAACAACAATGACTGGAACCATGTCATCTTCAACTGCTACTTGGATTTCACCAGCAGGTGGGATCCTCACTCTCTTCACACTGGATCGATTCACCATCTCCTGCATCACCTTTCCAAATCTTCCAACGACTTTCCCCACCAGATTTCTGGGTACCGGAATTATGTCTTCCACATATCCCAGCCGACTTTGAGCCTTCCTCGCAAGCTCCAGGCGTCGAGCGGCTTTCTTATTATCCAACATCCGACTATCTGTTTCATGCGGAGACATTGTAGGTGCATCTCCTTCAGGACAGTCACCCGCTTCTCTGACTTCCCTATCTACCAGTATCACCAACTGGTTCGTCTCTGGGGCCCAGTTCACACTATAGGCTTTTATTGCCTTTTTAAAGGCCTCATGCGCACCCTCACTGGCACACGCTTCTCACATGTCTTCGGGTACCTCCATCATGTACTTGAAGAGCGAAGCTTCACTCTCTTCATGGACAGATGGCTCCTCGTTTACCACGGACACTTCCCTCAACACAGTTGTCCCGACCGAGGGACTATCTTGTCCAGCTTTTCGCTCCAAATCTTCAGGAGATTTTACTTCTTCAAGACCCCTTGCCAAGATGAGCACTGGCAGTTCCGTCTTGTTATCTCTCTGGCACGGCCGCTGGAAGTCTTCGACCACCAACCTCTCCTGAAGAAGGCCTCTTACTGCTCCTCGGAGCACTTCCACATCTTCCCTTAGGGTCTTATTCACACCTTGCCACGTTGTCATGTGACCTTTGAGCTCAGAGACTTCCATCTCCAGCTCCTCCACTCTGTGCTCGGCCGTTTCTCTCAGGGCCTTAACTGCTGAGAGCTCGGACTCTAGGTGGCGCAGCCGCTCCAACTGCGCGGAGTTTGAGACTTCCATACTTGCCACCTTTAGACATTCCTTCGCCAGCTGTTGACACATCTCTTCGCGCCCTTGCTCCAAGTTTCATATGTGCGCTTCTACCGGGTGAAAAATGTCAACTCGCTCTTTCCACGTGCACACATCCTTGGTCAGTTTGTCAACTTGACCCTCTAGCTGTCGGGTGATAGAGGTCAAATTGGCGAGCTTTTCCTCTTCAATGGTCACACATTCTGGTTTGACTACCAGTATCCTGCTACCTTCACCATGTGGAGCACTGTCATTACACTGGGTTCGTGCTTCTGTCTTGACAAACATTGTCTTCAGCCCTAGTGGTTGCTAATGGCAATAAAATATTAGTCACGCCCGGTGCCTCTGTCGCACCCCACAGTATGGTAAACGCTCATGTTGCTCTCTGTTCGGGTGTCAGCTCCACTCTTTTTAATTACCACACCACTATCAGTCACCCTGTGGTTCATGTCAGGTGACATCATGTCCATAAGTTGGGCCGACGCACCTTTCTCTCTGGCCATACTTTCGGGCATGGCTGGTACCATCATGTCACTAAGTTGGGCCCGTCCACCATTTCCTTTGGTCATGCCTAACTTTGGACTGTCAACTTTAGGGGGTGCACTTTCCATACCATTACTTCCCACACACATTATTTCTACAGACACTCTCCTTTTGTCCACCAGTCCCACAGGGCTTCTAAGTCCCGCCCTATTATCATAGTACACCGTAAGTCCAGGACTACCGTCACTTCATGGTACGTGGAACACTCAGTTGTGTCAATGTAGAGGTATGCTGTCAAAGGTTCTTTAACATCCCCACCAAAGCAATTCACTCTCGTCCACGTCCCAGGCGACACAGAACGTCCAGGAGGGGTCCTCAGCTCAGACACCCGACTCCCCGGGTCTAATAATCCCATCACCCGTTCTCCATCCAGCCAGAAGGGGCACAGTACTGTCAGTTCATTGACCGAGCTATCCATAGTATAGCAGGAACTTCGCTGCTCCCAGCTACAGTCCAATGGTGCCTTCGCCGCCGCCTTTTTTGCCACCACCCCAATTTGGGTTACCACCCCCTTTTGGGCAACTACTACATTGTGGGATACCATCCCCTTTTTGGCAATCATCCCTGTATGGGTTACCTCCCCCTTTTGGGACTCCACCCCGTTTTGGACTCCACTCTTTTTCGGGCACCCATCACTGTTTCGGGTTACCACCTCCTGTTTTGGGACACCACCCCTCTCTGGGTACACTCCGTGGACTCCCCCACGGCAGTTTCAAGACCAGGTTCACACAGTTCCTTATGTCTTTCTGGGCTGGTAATGGCCCTTTAAGAGGACGCACAGTCTGTACCTCTGACGTCTCTATGACACCCCAGCAGCTCCTGCTGGCACTGCCACAGCTCCTGCTGTAAACACAATCACCGGCACCTCCGGCTACCACTTACAAGCAGCTGCTGGTGTCACTGCAGCTCCTGCTGCAGAACCTCTTGCTGCAATAAGTCCACACACACTTCCGCGCGCTGTCTTCGTTGACCTGCCGATCCATAGCAGCCTTCGTAACCCTGCCGAGTTACAACCAGCCGCTTGTCACCTTCGCGACCCCACTGAGTCACAGCAAACACCTTCAGCTCTTATAGAGAGAGAGGGAGAAAAAAACACATACACTGTCTCTTACTGACCCTGGTCAGTACAACACGGACTCCTGTCCGTTACCTGCTGCCGTCGGCCACACAGGTTCCCGGGTACCTCTTATCCACAGAGGAACCCTATATCTCCTGGCTCAGAGTCGCCAGCACTGCAACATGTGCTTCTTGAAACCATTGCCCCTAGCAACCAAATTTGTAGACCTCGTCCGTTGCCCCTAGCAACAAGGCTACAACAGTGCCCTTAGCATTCTCCACCATATGAAGGTAGCGCTCACTGAGTGCATTGGGGGACACTCACTTGGCTGCAGATAAACCAGGTCCGGCACAGGCTTTTCACATAACACAGTCCATACGGTTAATTGTATACGGCATAAACCATGGCAGCATGAGGAAATGATAACAGTCTTACAGCAGACCAAACAAAGGCTGTGGTTTGTCCAGCAATCAGACTCAACAGTCTCTCAGTTAATTCCCTGTGTCCGGGTTACCTCTTGGAGCTTCTGCTCCAGATGCCGACTCGCTGTTAGTCCCTTCTCTCAGGGGAGCGGCCGCACTGGGCTCACCGTTCCAGACAGTGCCTTATTTACTAGTCCGCCTCACGGTTCCAGAACTACAACTGGGCAGTGGCTTCCCCAAACGCAGGCCGTCACAGACTCTGCTCACACACGTGGCCAGTCCGGGTGCTGTTCAGGGATCCGACCCTACTCCTTGGGTCTCCCAGGTCGAGGGCCTCAGAGGGTGCTATTCAGGACATCCGTCCCCTCCTGAGACTGTCCAACACTCATGCTTCACCGGGTGCTATTCAGGGATTCGTCCCTACTCCCAGGGACTCCCAACACATCGGCCTCACGAGGTCCAAGGTCGCAGCAGGTGCTATTCAGCAAGGCAGCACACCTTCCAACGCCTTGACTGTTATGAATGGGTCACCGAGGAGAAAAAAAACAAAGCAAGCTAAGTCACAGAAAACCAGAGAGGTTGGTAACTATGCAGATTGAAGATCCCTGATCCTAACCACACAACTAGCAGCAGCCGTGGAGCGTACCTATGATGATCCTAGACGCTTCGTCACAGCCGGAGAACTACATAAGCCTGAAGCAAGAAAAGGGGAAAACTAACTGCCCCAGAGCAGACCCCAAAGGAAAGACAGCCCCCACACATGTATTGACGTTGAAACAAGATGAAAGCACAAACACAGGCAGGAAAATAGGCTGAGCAAACGATGGGGCCCAAACTAACTAGAAAGGATAGGAAAGGAAAGACACTGTCTGCAATCTGCAAAAAACAAGTCCAACACTTCTGACTGACCCTGAAGTCACTAGACTTCTCCCACTATATCAGCACTCTGAAATATTCTAAGACAGAGCAAAAAGAGGCCAATCTAATAAGGGACAAAAAGGAAATTGGCAAATACAGGTAAATAAGAGTGGAAATTCAGCACAGCCCCAGCCGGGGCTGGCTGACCACACAAAAAACTGTATAGACCAACAAAATCAAGTGTGAACATTAGCAGAAAAATTTAGCTTCAGGTGACTGGAACAGAGCTGAAAACCAAGACCTGACAAGCCAGATGGAATCACCAGCACCAGAATAGGGCGACGGCTGTCTTAAATCCAGTCTGAGATTCCTGAGGTCCAATCGTCATCCTCATTATCAGGTGGCAGATCTCTACCGATTAAATCAGCCTCCCTACCTCCTATTACCACCAGAGGGAGCCTGGCAGGAGAAGTCACAACTGGTGGGCAGAAAATGAACTCACAACACTAGACCCTCCAGGACCTTCCACCCTGTACCATTCAGGTCTCCCCCTGTGAACTACCTCAGGCACATTATACGGTCTGTAGCCACACCCACAGGTGATCACATGGCTATGACCTCATTGCAGGTCCTTCTCAGAAACCCAACCATACACACACACATATACTTTGGGCATTCAGTCACATGCCCCTGGGTGGGTTTTGTAGGTGACTGGTTCCACCCATTTCACAAAATTTTGCAGTCACACGTCTGGACCCCGAGAGCGTCATAGGCTATGTTGTGAGGTGAAATTTTAACCCTGCGCATTCCAATTCACCAAACAATTTGGCCTATTATTCGTATCATTTCTATAGTGTTATCATCCTTCCGTAAGGCTATGTGCACACGATGCCGATTCAGTGCAGTTCTGCAGCAGATTTGGCCTTGCAGAACTGCTGCAGAAGTGCAGCAGAACTGCAAGTGATGTACAGTACCATTTAAGGCTATGTAAAACAAAAAACATTGTGCACATGCTGCAGATTTTTCCGTGCAGATTTAAAACTGCAGCATGTCACTTCTTTTGTGCAGTTCTGCAGCAGTTTTTCATCTGCTCCATTATAGAAATCTGCAGGTGAAAACTGCAGGGGAAATTCACACAAAAACTGCACTAAATCTGCAGGTAAAACGCATGTCATTCTACCTGCAGATTTTGCAAAATCTGCACGGAAAATTCCACAGCAGAATCCGCACCGTGTGCACATAGCATAAAGCTGGAAATAACACAATTTATTACCGTGCCAACACTGACCACCTTCTGACACAGACGGCAGGGGGAGCCCAGCATCACACAGGATAGGATTAGATACAAAGCTCAGCAGTCAATATCACACAGGAAAGGATAAGACACATGGCTCAGCAGTCAGTATCATACAGGATAGGATTACATACACAGCTCAGCAGTCAGTATCACACAGGATAGGATTAGATACACAGCTCAGAAGTCAGTATCACACAGGATAGGAAAAGATACATGGCTCAGCAGTCAGTATCACACAGGATAGCATTAGATACACGGCTCTGCAGTCAGTATCACACAGGATAGGATTAGATACATAGCTCAGCAGTCAGCATCACACAGGAGAGGATTAGACACATGGCTCAGCAGTCAGTATCACACAGGATAAAATTAGATACACAGCTCAGCAGTCAGTATCACACAGAATAGGATTAGATACACCGCTCAGCAGTCAGTATCACACAGGATAGGAATAGATACACGGCTCAGCAGACAGTATCACACAGGATAGGATTAGATACACAGCTTAGCACACAGAATCACACAGAATAGTATTAGATACACGGCTCAGCAGATAGTATCACACAGAATAGGATTAGATACACGGCTCTGCAGTCAGTATCACACAGGATAGGATTAGATACATGGCTCAGCAGTCAGTATCACACAGGATAGGATTAGATACACGGCTAAGCAGTCAGTAACACACATGATAGGATTAGGTACACGGCTCAGCAGTCAGTATCACACAGGATAGGGTTAGATACACAGCTCAGCAGATTGTATCACACAGGATAGGATTAGATACACTGCACTGCAGTCAGTATCACACAGGATAGGATTAGATACATGGCTGAGCAGTCAGTAACACATGATAGGATTAGATACACAGCTAAGCAGAAAGTAACACACAGGAGAGGATTAGGTACACAGCTCAGCAGACATTATCACACAGGATAGGGTTAGATACACAGCTCAGAAACAGGATGTGCCAAAGGAGAGGACATTTTCATTCCAAGAATTCCACTCATTCCATCTGATTTGCTTTTTGATTTTAAATGCCTCCAGTTTCCAGTTCAACTGCTATTTGCAATGTCCATTAAGAATGCTCAGGGACAGTCCTTGAAAGTAGTAGGGATCGATTTGCAATCTCCATGCTTTTCTCATGGTCAACTTTACGTGGCCTGTTCAAGAGTTGGAACTGCCTTTGTACATCCGAAAGGAAAAACCAAAAATGTTGTTTATCAAAAGGCTCTTGAATGAGTTGAAAATAAAATACTATCAATACTTAGGTAATCGTTTAGTTAATTTGTGCTGCAAATCTGTAGTGTTGACTATATGATGTGAAATGTTTTTATGTGCAATATAATCATAATAATTTGTTATAACTAACCACAGTTGGTTACTATGCCCAGGCAACGCCGGGCTCTTCAGCTAGTAACCTCATTCTTACTTTTGTGGTAACAACATAACAAACGTTGACCCCACACAATAATGTATGTATCTTTAAATTTTTTAAATTTTATTAGACATAAAGTGACACTGGTCAGAATTGTAAAATTTGGTCTGGTTATGAAGGTGAAAACAAGATTGGGGGTGAAGGGGTGAAGCAAGTTTCGGTTACATTTTGTAGTAAGTCCAATTGGGCATTACCAGATATTTTGCTCTAGGGGTATGTAGTTTCTCTGTTGATTAGCAATGACCAATGGTAAATAGGAGGTGTTATGCAGGAAAATTAAGAACACTACCAAAAGGACAGAAGAACTTGCCTTCTCCTGGGAGATGTTTGCTAAACTGTGGAGAATCTAGTTGTATCTGACTGCGGGCATGCTAAGGTAGGTTTTCCACATTTCGATGAGGCAAACCCTCCCTTCCACGGTGGTGCTGGTGCCCCACTGCTTTGGTGACTTCCTCCTCTGCCATGTGCTTCCATTGAGGCACTGCTGTCAGGTGGGAATATAAGCATTAGTTTGTCTACCAGCGTGTGCTTGTGTTCCTGCATTTTCCATTCCCACTCCAGTGACGGAAGTAAGGATGGTACGTTGTCCTTGTAGTGGGGATCAAGCAGGGTAGGAACTCAGAAATCAGCACTGGTAACAATCCGGGCAACTCAGCGGTCATTGTGTAGGCACAGCAGCATGTATTGGCTCATATGTGCCAGACTGCTGAGGCAATGACAAGCTTTGCTCGGTGGGAGTTGTATAGTCTGGGTTCTCTGTATCAGTGATGCACTTGAGCTGCTTTGAGTGCCACCTTGCTGTTAACACGGTTTCTACTGTTCCTAATCCTCCAAAATGTTCCCTGGCTGGACAGTTGTGCACCTGGCCACTATTGGTACACGAACCCTCCGAGCCATGTATGGACGACTGACCTGGTAATGGTGTTCCTCGTCTTCTTCCAGTGCCACCACCTCAACCATCAAAGCCTGAAGCATTTTTTAAAGGCATAGAAGTAGGATAGGAATGCTGTCATCATCAGCGCTGGCTATATTGGAGTTTTTGAAGCAGCACAACACGGTACACACGTCCCACATGGAAGCCCATTTGGACTACCACCTTTTTGGTATGTCGCATATGAAGCAGTGAGCAGAAAGGTAAAAGTGATGCTGCAGCGCAGACAGGCAAACGGCAGCAGGGTGAGAACGCCGGAAGATGGCCCACACTTTCTGCAGCTACTCTGACATATCGGGGTTCTTTTTCATTCAGTTCTGCCCCATCAAATTCAGCACATGCAACAGGCAAAGAATGTGCGTCCTACTGGCCAGGCCCAAAACTGCTATGAAATTACGTCCGTTATCGCACACCACTAAGCCGGGCTTGAGGTTCAGCGGCACCAACCACTCATCGGTCTGTTTGCTCCCCATCCACAGATCCTGCATGGTGTGTGATCTTTCCCCCAAACAAGTTTCAGAACAGCCTGCTGTCGTTTCCTGCTGGCTGTGCTGAAGTTGGTGGTGCAGGTGTTATGCTGACCAGATGAAGAGGTGGTGGAGGAAGCGGAGTAGGAGAGGATGGCAACATGGACAGAGGACCGTCCAGCAGTCCTCAAGTGGGTGTAGGATATGTGTCAGAACGCCTTCTGCCTCAAGCCCAGCCACCACATTTACCCAGTGGGCAGCTAGGAAGCTATAGCATCCCTACCCGTGCTTACTGTTCCATGTATCCATGGTTACGTTGAACTTGCCACTGATGACATTTTGCAGCACACACCTGATTCTGCCGCAACATGTTTGCGTAGGGCACAGATGGCACCCTGGAAAAGTAGTCCTGGCAGGGAATCACGTTGCTTATTCCCAATACTCTCAAGTGCCTTTGCCTATGTTTGTTTCCTCCGGGGTACTAAAAACTGACTCCTCTTATTGCGACTTCCTTCAGATCTGGTGGCAAACTCAGTTCCTCCTCCTTAAGGCCAAGACCCTGATGAATATTCATGAATACAAGAGGCGTGGTTCATCGCCTCAGCATCACCCTGGAGATAAAGTCTGGTTATCGTCCTGGAATATTTGCCTGAACATATCATGGTACAAGTTTACCCCATGGTAATAATAATAATAAATTTTATTTCTATAGCGCCGACATATTCCACAGCACTTTACATTTCAGAGGGGACTTGTACAGATGATAGACATTACAGCATTACAATAATCACATAGATCATAACAGATACCAAGAGGAATGAGGGTCCTGCTCGCAAGCTTACAATCTATGAGGGAAAAAGGGGAGACACGAAAGGTGGGTGGTAACAATTGCCCTGATTGTTTGGACCAGCCATAATGTTAAGTGTGTAACAGTACGGACACAGAGGGCTAATATATGCATAAAGCATGTGGGAACATGATACGGGGAACCTGGTTATGGTAAAACTTTTGACTGTGCCACACAGGGATAGTTAGGTTAATGTGTTGAGGCGGTAGGCCAGTCTGAATAAATGAGTTTTCAGGGCACGCTTAAAATTGTAGGGATTGGGGACTACTCGTATTGACCTGGGAAGTGCATTCCAAAGAATTGGCGCAGCACGTGTATAGTCTTGGAGATGGGAGTGGGAGGTTCTGATTATCGAGGATGCTAACCTCAGGTCATCAGCAGAACGTAGGGCACGGGTAGGGTGGTAGACTGAAACAAGGGAGGAGATGTAGGGTGGTGCTGAGCCACGGAGTGCTTTGTGGGTGAGGGCAATAAGTTTGTACTGGATTCTGGAGTGGATGGGTAGCCAGTGTAAGGACTGGCACAAGGTAGAGGCATCGGTGTAACGATTGGCGAGGAATATGATCCTGGCTGCAGCATTCAAGACAGATTGGAGGGGGGAAAGTTTGGTAAGAGGGAGACCGATTAGAAGAGAGTTACAATAGTCCAGACGAGAATGAATAAGAGAAACAGTAAGAGTTTTTGCAGAATCAAAGGTAAGAAAAGGTCAAATTCTAGAAATGTTTTTGAGATGCAGATAACAAGAGCGAGCCAGTGATTGGATGTGGGGGGTGAATGAAAGCTCGGAGTCAAGTATGACCCCAAGACAGCGGGCATGTTGCTGGGGAGTAATAGTGGAACCACACATGGAAATGGCAGTGTCGGGTATAGGTGCATTAGTAGAGGGAGGAAACACAAGGAGTTCAGTCTTTGACAGGTTCAGTTTCAGATATAGTGAGGACATGATGTTAGACACAGCATTTAGACAATCGCCGGTGTTTTCTAGAAAGGTTGGCGTGATGTCAGGAGAAGAAGCGTATAATTGGGTGTCATCAGCATAGAGATGGTACTGGAAACCAAATCTACTGATTGTTTTACCAATAGGGGCAGTGTACAAGGAGAAGAGGAGGGGGCCTAGAACCGATCCTTGAGGAACCCCAACAGTAAGGGAAAGATGAGAGGAGGAGGAGCCGGAAAAGATACAGTAAAGGATCGGTCAGAGAGATAGGAGGAAAACCAGGAGAGAACGGTGTCCTTAATGCCGATGGAGCGGAGCATAGTGAGGAGGATCTGATGATCCACCGTGTCGAATGCTGCATAGAGATCCAAGAGAATTAGCATGGAGTAGTGACCGTTAGATTTAGCTGTTAGTAGTGTTGAGCATTCAGATACCGCAAGTATCGGGTATCGGCCGATATTCACTGTATCGGAATTTTGATACTGAGTTCCGATACTTTTAGCATATCGAATACCGGAATCGGAAGTTCCCATAAAGCTATGAGCCAGTTTGATTTGATTCAGCTAATGACAATCCTCAGAAGTGTGGGCACATCCTGTTAGGCATGTAGGCATGTTAACTAATGGCATGGCTGTGATTGGCTGCTGAAATGATGTCATGATGCACTATAAAAGCTGCCGCCGCCATTTCGGGTTCACTCTGCTGTGAATTCAGTTAGGGACAGGCTGCTGTTCAAGACTCTGAGGGACAGTTAGAGATAGCGATTTTCAAAATCATATTGTGCTTTACCCATAAAAAACCACTGTAGCTTTCTTTTGCCTTGCAGCAGTGTTCACAGCTGTCTACAAGGTCTGTGTGAGTGTAGCTCATGCTGTTGTGTGTCCTGCAGCTACATCTGGCTGTAGGCCGCTCAGCGTGCATCACTGCCTCACACATATTTTTCTTTTATTACAGCTCATTTTTCAGTCTCCTATTAGTGTGCATCCATCCGTATCCATATACGTTGGTTGCAAACACTATAGGAGTAGACAGCGGAGCCTTTCTGCAGCCTTTCAGTGTTAGTGCCCACTTATCTGCACTGTTCACGGCTGTCTGAGAGGTGTCTGTGTGAGTGCAGCTCACGCTGTAGTGTGTCCTACAGCTACGTCTGGTTGTAGGCCGCTCAGCGTGCATCACTGCCTCACACATATTTTTCTTTTATTGCAGCTCATTTTTCATTCTCCTATTAGTGTGCATCCATCCGTATCCATCTACATTGGTTGGTTGCAAACACTATATAGGAGTAGATAGAGGAGCCTTTTTTCTGGCTTGTGCCCTTCAGCTGCAGCCAGATTAGTATTACCCTATTTTTTGGAGCCTCATCTTTTGCATTGCATGTTACCTTCCTGCATTGTAACAGCTCCAAAAAGTTTGTGATACTATCGCTTTCAAATCTTTGGTCACATCCTTTTTGTTTTTTTGAAAAATACAAAACACAAAATAAAGTTCACCAAACACTCCATTTGACAGTTGTGTAGGCCACATTAGCTCATATTAAAGTGTAGTCCACACACACACTTTATAAAATTAGTGTTTCTTATACCTGTTAGCAGCTGTTCAGGAATAAGCACACTAAACCCCCCTTTGTACTTTTCTGCCTATCTTTATCAGTCTACCAAGATGAAGAAGGCAGGGAGTAAGGCACGTGGGCGTGGAGTTTCAGCAGGGAGAGGACGTGGGGATTCTGTGCCTGCTGCAGGCACCAGTGAGTCAGCATCCCCCAGTTTTACCAAGCAACAGTCCTTTATGCGCAGCTTTGTAGGACCTCGCCGTAACCCACTGCTGCGGGAGGAACAAATTGAAGCCGTTGTCGGATGGATGGCAGCTAGCGCATCGACTTCAATGACTTCCACGTACTCTCAGGGCCAGAGCACTGAAGAGCAACCATCTGTCTCTTCACCACCTGCCAAAGTGCCCAGGCAGTCAGAGAGCCCTGGACAGGAGCCATCAGTCTCTACTTCTGTTCTCTGAATCTGTTGGCTTGGAAAGAGGGGGCCAGCCAAGCAGCATTCAAAAATGTGAAGAAGAGGGAGTATGCAATGATGTGCAACTTCTTTGTCCCTCTGAATCTGAAGAGGCGGGTGGGCCAGTGCCTATGGTCAGCACAACTCAGTACGCATCAGATGATGACGAGACTCAAACTACATCACCTATAAAACTTGCTGAAATTAGGCCTCAGCCTGCTCCATGACTGATCCTGGGCTTCAACACAGCCAGTTGTTGCTTGGAAGTGCCGTCTGCACAGAGAGAAACACATGCTCCAGTGTTAGTGGGGTTCAGTAATGTCAGCTGCTCCCCTGCTGTGCGGACGGCAATATCTCCTGATGCCTTCACATTCACACTACTACTGATTTCAAACTTGCTCCAACTAGGCCTCTGGCTCCACTCTGTCTCTAGTATTTCCCCTGGCCTCCAACCCCGCCAGTTGCTGCTCAGAAGTGGCGTCTGCACAATCAACACTTGTTCCTGTGTTACTGGGGTTCAGTAACGTCAGCTGTTCCCCTGATGTGTGTCCGACAATGTCTCCTGCTCTGTCCACATTCCCACAACAGCTGACGTTACTGAACCCCAGTAACACAGGAACAAGTGTTGATTGTGCAGACGGCACTTCTGAGCAGCAACTGGCGGGGTTGGAGGCCAGGGGAAATACTAGAGACAGAGTGGAGCCAGAGGCCTAGTTGGAGCACGTTTGAAATCAGTCATAGTCTACTACAGATATTAAACTTGATGAAATTAGGCCCCAGCCTACACCCTGATTGACCCTGGGCTCCAACATCACCAGTTGCTGCTCAGAAGTGTCTTTGGCACGGGTACTCCCTCCTGCCCATCCTAGTTCCAGCACGCCTGCTGTTTCCGGGGAGTGTCAACATCACTTTGCCACCAATACGTTGTCCTGTCGTGTTGCGGTCGGGTTAGCCGAGCCTATGGTGCCTGCAGTTTAGGTGTTTCCTATGTGGGCTGTGGGTTCTGATAATAAAGGCTGGTTCCGTAGTGCCAATAGGACAAGCACCCCCTGTAGGACTGTGGGTTTCGGTAACTGCGGCCTGCTCACGGCCTTGCAACTTTGTTTATCATGGGTACCTTCTGCTACCCATCCGGGTTCCAGCACCGTCAGCTGGTTCTCGGCAGTGCCTTTGGCCTAGGTGCCTCCTCGGTATCAGAGTTCCAGCAACGTCTGCTGGTCCTTGGTAGTGCTTTGTAGCACAGGTACCTCCTGCTTAGTAAACGTGTTCCAGCACCGTCAGCTGGTCCACGGTTGTGCCATTGGCTCTTGTTCCTTCAGCTGCCACTCTGGGTTCCAGCACCGTCAGCTGGTTCTCGGTAGTTTCATTGACTCTTGTAGCTTCTGCTACCCATCCGGGTTCCAGCACCGTCAGCTGGTTCTCGGCAGTGTCTTTGGCATGGGTACTCCCTCCTCCCCAGCCTGGTTCCAGCACGCCAGCTGTTTCCGGGGAGTGTCAACGTCACTTTGCCACCAACTCGTTGTCCGGTCGCGCTGCGGTCGGGTTAGCCGAGTCT
This sequence comes from Dendrobates tinctorius, assembly GCF_039654945.1. Classification (NCBI taxonomy): domain Eukaryota; kingdom Metazoa; phylum Chordata; class Amphibia; order Anura; family Dendrobatidae; genus Dendrobates; species Dendrobates tinctorius. The sequence continues at coordinate 1,007,513 of NW_027361770.1, forward strand.
ATGGTGCCTGCAGTTTAGGTGCTTCCTATGTGGGCTGTGGGTTTTGGTAATAAAGGCTGGTTCCGTAGTGCCAATAGGACAAACACCCCCTGTAGGACTGTGGGTTTCGGTAACTACGGCCCGCTCGCGGCCTTGCAACTTTGTTTTTCATGGGTACCTTCTGCTACCCATCCGGGTTCCAGCACCGTCAGCGGGTTCTCGGCAGTGCCGTTGGCCGAGGTGCCTCCTTCTCGGTATCAGAGTTCCAGCAACGTCTGCTGGTCCTTGGTAGTGCTTTGCTGCACAAGTACCTCCTGCTTAGTAACCGTGTTCCAGCACCGTCAGCTGGTCCACGGTTGTGCCATTGGCTCTTGTTCCTTCTGCTGCCCCTCCGGGTTCCAGCACCGTCAGCTGGTCCTCGCTATTTCCATTGGCTCTTGCAGCTTCTGCTACCCATCCGGGTTCCAGCACCGTCAGCTAGTTCTCGGCAGTGCCTTGGGCCTAGGTGACTCCTTCTCGGTATCCGAGTTCCAGCAACGTCTGCTGGTCCTTGGTAGTGCTTTGTAGCACAGGTACCTCCTGCTTAGTAACCGTGTTCCAGCACCGTCAGCTGGTCCACGGTTGTGCCATTGGCTCTTGTTCCTTCTGCTGCCCCTCCGGGTTCCAGCACCGTCAGCTGGGCCTCGCTAGTTCCATTGGCTCTTGCAGCTTCTGCTACCCATCCGGGTTCCAGCACCGTCAGCTGGTTCTCGGCAGTGCCTTTGGCCCAGGTGCCTCCTCGATATCCAAGTTCCAGCAACATCTGCTGGTCCTTGGTAGTGCTTTGTAGCACAGGTACCTCCTGCTTAGTAACCGTGTTCCAGCACCGTCAGCTGGTCCACGGTTGTGCCATTGGCTCTTGTTCCTTCTGCTGCCCCTCCGGGTTCCAGCACCGTCAGCTGGTCCTCGCTAGTTCCTTTTGCTCTTGTTCCTTCTGCTAACCATCCGGGTTCAAGTACCGTCAGCTGGTTCTCAGCAGTTCCTCAGCCTTCTTGTACCTTCTGCTACTTTTCCAAGTTCGAGCTTGTGGAAATGGTTTTTGGTTCTCACTCTGGATCTCCCTGACGACCCTGAAGACGACGACCCTGAAGACCACACCAAAGAAGACCAAAAAGATGACCCTGAAGATGACCAAGAGGACAAAAAACATGAAGACAACCACCAAGATGCAGAACAACAAGAGACAGAAGACCAAGAAGCAGAAAAACCAAAAGCAGAAGAACATTAAGCATAAGACTAAAAATCAGAGCAAATGATATTATCCAAATTATAAGCAGAAGACGACTAAGCAGTGTATGGGGGGTGAGTCTGTTCCTCCTCGTGGTGCCCCTGGAAAATGCCTGCTGCTGCAGGCCAAACTGAATGCGGACAAATCCTGTTGTAAATCTTTTGTGACAGGCAGAACGGAAGGTGTAATCTTCAAACTTTTATAGATAACAACTACAGGAATGCCTGTCACAAATAACAATATGATGAAGAAGAAGAATAGGAAGATGAAGAAGTAGAATATGAAGAAGAATAATAGTTGAATAAGAAGAATATGAAGAATGTTAAAAAAAAAAAGAATAATAGGAAGAAGGTGAAGAAGATGAATAAGGTGAAGAAGTTGATGAAAAAGATGCTGCTGCTGAGGATAACGAAGGAGAAAGTGTGGGAGAAGTAAAAAAGAAGGTGAAGAGCATGGAAGTAGTGAAACTTACATATCTGACAAAATAGAAAAGAGGTTAACATAGTCAATATCTTTGTAACTCCGAACATCTTTAAAAAAAAATAATAATAATTCCTGCTATTCCATTTGATTTGGCTAAACCTCTATGGCTTTAATGTCTCCTCCACCTCCCCCAATACATTCTACATTATTATTAGTTGTTTTTCTTCATGTAGAATTAACCTACAAGGAAAGAAAGGGGTTTTTTTTAATTCCGATATTTCTGTGCCATTGACTTGAATGGGACTTCCGGGATCGGAATTGGCGATACCCGATACTTTTTGGATATCGGCTGATCCAATCCGATCCGATATTTTTCAATATCGAATGGTATCGCTCAACACTAGCTGTTAGTAGATCATTAGAGACTTTAGTGAGGGCAGTTTCAGTAGAGTGTAGAGAGCGGAAACCGGATTGGAGAGGGTCGAGAAGAGAGTTATCAGAGAGATGGCGGATCAGATGGGAGTGGTCCAGGTGTTCCAGGAGTTTAGAGTTGAAGGGAAGATTAGAGACAGGTCTATAGTTAGCGGCACAGTTTTGGTCGAGGGATGGTTTTTTAAGTAGTGGATGTATGATGGCATGCTTAACCCCTTCACGACCTTTGACGCCACATAGGTGTCATGAAAAGTCGTGCCAGAACGACCCATGACGCCTATGTGGCGTCATGACTTTAAAGCCCCCCTGCGGGTCGGGTGACCTAGGTCACTGAAAGGTCACCCGACCCGCAGATACAGGGGGCTTTGTTCTTCAACAAAGGGGGCGTGGCTTCACCCCCACGTGGCTACGATCGCTCTGATTGGCTGTTAAAATAGAAACAGCCAATCAGAGCGATAGTAATATTTCATCAATGAAAATTGATGAAATATTACAATCCAGTCATGGCCGATGCTGCAGTATCAGTACCAGGGGAAGAGTCTTGAGGAGATCATTTGCATATTCCCAGTGCCTTCTGGGATAAGTGAAGAGTCTCCGCGAGCTCAACGATCACTTGGTTTTGGCCGTTGCAGCTGAAAAGAGGAAATCGGAAAACCAGGGGAAGAGTCTTGAGGAGATCATTTGCATATTCCCAGTGCCTTCTGGGATAAGTGAAGAGTCTCCGCGAGCTCAACGATCACTGGGTTTTGGCCGTTGCAGCTGAAAAGAGGAAATCGGAAAACCAGGGGAAGAGTCTTGAGGAGATCATTTGCATATTCCCAGTGCCTTCTGGGATAAGTGAAGAGTCTCCGCGAGCTCAACGATCACTGGGTTTTGGCCGTTGCAGCTGAAAAGAGGAATTTTGGCTCATCTTTCATCGTTTTTAAGAAATCTCAATATGGAAGAGGCCAGGAGCCATTTGGTGAGCTGCATTTCTTGCTACATGTTCACAGACTTACCAGTGGAAAAGCCAAACTTCACATGCCACAAATGCAAGCTTGTGTCCCTGTTGGAGGAAAAGTTGCAAAATCTCGAAGAGAGGTTAGCTACGTTGAAGATCATTAAGGAAGGTGAAGAGTTCTTGGACAGAGCAGAATTATCTCTTCATGTTACAGAAAGAGAAGAAATTCGAAGTGCAACTGAAGAAATAGAGGAATGGAGACATGTGACCCAGAGAAGCAGGAGCATCAGGAAGCAGTCAGCACCCATACTGCTCAGGAACCAGTACCAGGCTCTCACGAAGGATAACGAAGAAGAAATACATCAGGATAAGACTTTGCCAACAAACAGCAACCTTGTACGCCTTCAGAGTCCTGCTGGATGGAGAAAGAAAAATGTTGTGAAGAAACGGAGAGTGGTGGTCATTGGGGATTCCCTGTTGAGCGGAACAGAGGCCGCTATCTGCAGACCGGATATAACTTCAAGAGAAATGTGCTGTCTTCCAGGTGCAAAAATTAAAGATGTGTCTGACAGGATATCAGGACTCTTCAGACCTACAGATGACTACCCATTCCTGCTACTACATGTGGGGACAAATGACACCGCAAGAAATGACCTGGAAACCATCTGCAGAGACTTTGAAGACTTAGGCAAGAAAGTGAAAGAACTGGGAGCGCAGGTGGTCTTCTCTTCCATCCTCCCAGTGGCTGGCCATGGAACAAGGAGGTGGAATAAGATTCTGCAGGTGAACAACTGGCTACGTCGATGGTGCTGTCAGCAAAGATTTGGATTTCTGGATGACAGAGTGAATTACTTATACGATGGACTACTTGCTAGAGATGGGGTGCACCTTACGAAGACTGGAAAGCATGTATTTGGAAGTCGCCTTGCTACACTTGTTAGGAGAGCTTTAAACTAGAACAACATGGGAAGGGAAGCAAAAGACCAGACAAAGCCATACACCTGACAAATGCTATTGAGAACTCTGCTATCAGAAGTGGAAAGGAAGAACAAAGACAAAAGAATCTAATTAATAAAAATATTGGAGAAAGAGAAACCTATCACAAACTAAAATACTTCTATACTAATGCACAAAGCATGGGCAACAAACAAGGAGAATTGGAACTACTAACACAGGAAACGAAATATGATGTCATTGGAATCACTGAAACTTGGTGGGACAATACACCTGATTGGAATACAAGAATAGAAGGATACAACTTATTTGCAAGAAACAGACTTGATAAACGAGGAGGGGGTGTCGCATTGTATGTTAGAAACGCATATATCTGCACAGAGATTGAAGCTTCAGAGACTGGGAGTTCTGTGGAAACTGTTTGGGTAAGAATACAAGGACAGAACAATGGAAAGGACACCGTTGTAGGCATTTACTACAGGCCGCCTGTGCAAGCTGAAGATATGGATGAACTCTTTATGCATCAAATGGCCAAGTTCTCCAAAAAATATGACATAGTTGTCATGGGAGATTTCAACTATCCAGACATTTGTTGGGAATCTCTCTCAGGCAAAACTAACAGGTCAAGGAAATTCTTATCCTCTCTTGCCGACAACTTTATCTTCCAAAAGGTAGGGGAGAAAACAAGGGGAACTGCTACCTTGGATCTAATCCTTATAAACAGGGAGGAAATGGTTGAGGAGGTAAAAGTGGCTGGGACCCTAGGAGGTAGCGACCATGCTATTTTAGAGTTTTGGATAACTAGAGGCGGAAGACCTGTGAAGACACCGACGTCAAGGTTAGATTTCAGAAAGGCAGATTTTAAGGGATTCAGAAAGAGAATTGGAGGGATCCAATGGCTGGATATCCTTAAAGACAAAAATGTCCAGGAAGGATGGGAAATCTTGAAAAATGAAATTCTCAAAGCACAGTTGTTAACAATTCCGAAAAGAGGGAAGAATACGAAGCATTTAAGGAAACCAGGATGGATGAACACAGAACTTAAGCACATGCTAAAAAGGAAGAAAAAAATGTTTATAAAGTGGAAAGAGGGAGGCATATCTAAAGAAGAATATAATGCTGTCTGCAGAACATGCAGGGCACAAATCAGATTAGCTAAAGCTGAAAATGAATTGAGGCTTGCAAGAGATGTCAAAAGCAATAATAAAGGATTTTGGGGATATGTCAAAAGTAAAAGAAAAGTCAAAGATGCTATAGGATTTTTACAGGATGAAAATGATGAAATGGTAAGACAGGATGTTGAGAAGGCTGAACTTTTAAATTCCTATTTTGCATCTGTTTTCTCTCAGAAAGGAAATGTAACATCAACTGTTATTCACTGTCCTATTAAGGGAATAGAAGAATCCAGGATATCTATAAACAGAAAGATAGTGAGGAAACACTTAGCTAACCTAAATGAATTCAAGTCTCCAGGTCCAGATGAATTACACCCTAGAGTACTGAAGGAGATAGCAGAAGAAATTTTTGAACCCCTCTCCATAATCTTTGAAAATTCATGGAGAACAGAAGTGCCAGAAGACTGGAGAAGAGCAAATGTTGTTCCTATCTTCAAAAAGGGGAAGAAGGTGGACCCAGGCAACTATAGGCCGGTGAGTCTGACTTCTATCCCAGGAAAGATCTTTGAACAAATTATTAAACAACATGTATGTCAATACCTGGATAAGAATGAAGTGATTAAACAGAGTCAGCATGGGTTTGTAACTAATAAGTCATGTCAGACTAACTTAATTTCCTTCTATGACGGTATCACTAATTGGGTGGATCAAGGAAATGCTGTAGATATAGTATATCTTGACTTCAGCAAAGCATTTGACAAAGTCTCTCATACAATCCTTATTGAAAAAATGACTAAGTATGGAATGGACAAGGCAACTGTTAGGTGGATTCATAACTGGCTTAGTGATCGGACCCAAAGAGTGGTCGTAAATGGCTGCACATCCAGTTGGAAGAATGTCTCAAGTGGGGTACCACAGGGCTCTGTCCTGGGCCCTGTATTGTTCAACATCTTTATCAACGATTTAGATGAAGATTTAGATGAAGGAATTGAGGGTAAACTGATTAAATTTGCTGATGACACAAAGCTAGGAGGGATAGCTAATACTAGAGAGAGAGAGGATTCAAAAAGATTTAAATAAACTGGAGAAGTGGGCAGCAACTAACAGAATGTTTTTTAACAGGGAGAAATGGAAAGTACTACATCTGGGCAATAAAAATGAAAAAAGCATATACAGAATGGGAGGAATAGGGCTAAGTGACAGCACATGTGAAAAAGACTTGGGTACACTAATAGATCACAGACTGAATATGAGTCAACAGTGTGATGCAGCAGCAAAAAAGGCAAATGCAATTCTAGGATACATACAGTCTAGATCACGTGAAGTCATTATTTCCCTCTACTCCTCTTTTGTCAGACCTCATCTGGAATATTGTGTCCAGTTTTGGGCACCACATTTTAAAAAAGACATCAACAAACTGGAGCAAGTTCAGAAAAGAGCGACCAGAATGGTGACCGGTCTGCAAACCCTGTCTTATGAGGAAAGGTTGCAGGATTTGGGAATGTTCAGTTTGCAAAAGAGAAGACTGAGAGGAGACTTAATAGCTGTATACAAATATCTAAAGGGCTGTCACATTGTAGAAGGGTCAACTTTATTCTCATTTGCACAAGGAAAGACTAGAAGCAATGGGATGAAACTGAATGGGAGGAGACACAGATTAGATATTAGAAAAAACTTTTTGACAGTTAGAGTGATCAATGAGTGGAACAAGCTGCCACGAGAAGTGGTGAGTTCTCCTTCAATGGAAGTCTTCAAACAGAGGCTGGACAGACATCTGACTGGGATGATTTAGCGAATCCTGCTTTGAGCAGGGGGTTGGACCAGATGGCCCAGGAGGTCCCTTCCAACTCTACGATTCTATGATTCTACGGCTGGAGACCGTGATTCGACCCCCCCCAACCGGCTCACGGGGCCGATCGGCCCCCGATACCGTGCCGTCATCATCGGCTCCCCTCCCGTTCTGTGCTCCCCCCTCCTTCCGACCCCCCCGGTACCTCCGATGTCCCTCTCCGCCTCCCTGTGTCCCGTGGTCCCGGACCATGGGCGCCGCCATCTTGAAAATGGCGGGCGCATGCGCAGTCCGCCCGCCGGCTGCAATTTCCCCTCATTCTATTATGATCACTGTGATAAACTCTCACAGTGATCAAAATAGAATGAAAAGTAAATAAACCCCCCGTTTATCACCCCCATAGGCAGGATCAACTAATAAAATAAAGAAATTTTTATTTTTCCATTAGGGTTAGGGTTGGAAAGAGGGTTAGGGTTGGAAAGAGGTTTAGGGTTGGAAAGAGGGTTAGGGTTAGGGTTGGAAAGAGGGTTAGGGTTGGAAAGAGGGTTAGGGTTCGGGTTGGAATTAGGGTTAGGGTTGGAATTAGGGTTAGGGTTGGAATTAGGGTTAGGGTTGGAATTAGGGTTAGGGTTGGAATTAGGGTTACGGATAGGGTTAGGGGTGTGTTGGGGTTAGGGTTGGGATTAGGGTTAGGGATGTGTTGGTGTTAGGGTTGGAGTTAGAATTGTGGGGTTTCCACTGTTTAGGCACATCAGGGGGTCTCTAACCGCGACATGGTGCAACCATTGATACCAGCCAATTTTGCGTTCAAAAAGTCAAACGGTGCTCCCTCCTTTCCAAGCCCCGACGTGTGCCCAAACAGTGGTTTACCCCAACATATGGGGTATCAGCGTACTAAGGAAAAATTGCACAACAACTTTGGTGGTCTAATTTCTCCTGTTACCCTTGGGAAAATAAAAAATTGGGGGCTAAAAAATTATTTTTTTGGAAAAGAAATGATTTTTTTTATTTTCACGTCTGTGTTATAAACGTCTGTGAAGCACTTGGGGGTTCCAAGTGCTCACCAGACATCTAGATAAGTTCCTTGGAAGGTCTAGTTTCCAAAATGGGGTCACTTGTGGGGGTTTCTACTGTTTAGGCACAACAGGGGCTCTGCAAACGTAACGACAACCGCAGACCATTCCATCAAAGTCTGCATTTCAAAATTTCACTACTTCCATTCTCAGCCCTTACGTGCGCCAAAACAATGGTTCCTCCCCTCATATGGGGTATCGGCGTACTCAGGACAAACTGGACAACAACTTTTGGGGTCCAATTTCTCCTGTTACCCTTGGGAAAATAAAAATTTGCGAGCTAAAAAAATCATTTTTTGAGGAAAAAAATGATTTTTTATTTTCACAGCTTTGCGTTATAAACTACTGTGAAGCACTTGGGGGTTCAAAGTGCTCACCACACATCTAGATAAGTTCCTTGGGGGGTATAATTTCCAAAATGGGGTCACTTGTGGGTGGGGTTCCACAGTTTAGGCACACCAGGGGCTCTGCAAATGTAACATGACGCCCGCAGACCATTCCATCAAAGTCAGCATTTCATAATGCCACTACTTCCCTTCCGAGCCACGACGTGTGCCCAAACAGTGGTCCCCACCCACATATGGGGTATCAGCGTACTCAGGACAAACTGGACAAGAACTTTTGGGGTCCAATTTATCCTGTTACCGTTGTGAAAAAAAAAAAAATTGTGAGCTAAAAATTTATTTTTTTTTGAGGAAAAAAAATGATTTTTTATTTTCACGGCTCTGCGTTATAAACTTCTGTGAAGCACTTGGGGGTTCAAGGTCCTCGCCAAACATCTAGATAAGTTCCTTGGGGGGTCTAGTTTCCAAAATGGGGTCACTTGTGGGGGGTTTCCACAGTTTAGGTACATCAGGGGCTCTGCAAATGTAACATGACGCCCGCAGACCATTCCATCAAAGTCAGCATTTCATAATGTCACTACTTCCCTTCCGAGCCCCGACGTGAGCCCAAACAGTGGTCCCCACCCACATATGGGGTACCAGCGTACTCAGGACAAACTGGACAACAACTTTTGGGGTCCAGTTTTTCCTGGTACCCTTGTGAAAATAAAAAATTGTGCACTAAAAAATAATTTTTGGAGTTAAAAAATTTTTTTTTTATTTTCACGGCACTGCGTTATAAACTTTTGTGAAGCACTTGGGGATTCAAAGTGCTCACCACACATCTAGATAAGTTTCTTGGGGGGTCTAGTTTCCAAAATGGGGTCACTTGTGGGGGGTTTCCACAGTTTAGGCACACTAGGGGCTCTGCAAATGTAACATGACGCCCGCAGACCATTCCATCAAAGTCAGCATTTCATAATGCCACTACTTCCCTTCCGAGCCACGACGTGTGCCCAAACAGTGGTCCCCACCCACATATGGGATATCAGCGTACTCAGGACAAACTGGACAACAACTTTTGGGGTCCAATTTATCCTGTTACCCTTGTGGAAAAAAAATTGCTGGCTAAAAATCATTTTTTTTAGGAAAAAAAATGTTTTTTTGTTTTCACGGCTCTGCTTTATAAACTTCTGTGAAGCACTTGGGGGTTCAAAGTGCTCACCACACATCTAGATAAGTTCCTTGGGGGGTCTAATTTCCAAAATGGGGTCACTTGTGGGGCATTTCCACAGGTTAGGTACATCAGGGGCTCTGCAAATGTAACATGATGCCTGCAGACCATTCCATCAAAGTCTGCATTCAAAAACGTCACTACTTCCCTTCCGAGCCCCGACGTGTGCCCAAACAGTGGCCCCCACCCACATATGGGGTACCAGCGTACTCAGGACAAACTGGACAACAACTTTTGGGGTCCAGTTTCTCCTGGTACCATTATGAAAATAAAAAATTGTGCACTAAAAAATAATTTTTTGAGTTAAAAAAAATATTTTTTATTTTCACGGCACTGCGTTATAAACTTTTGTGAAGCACTTGGGGGTTCTAAGTGCTTACTATGCATCTAGAAAAGTTCCTTAGGGGCTCTAGTTTCCAAAATGGGGTTATTTGTGGGGGAGCTCCAATGTTTAGGCACACAGGGGCTCTCCAAACACGACATGGTGTCCGCTAACGATTAGAGGAAATTTTAATTTCAAAAAGTCAAATGGCGCTCTTTCCCTTCTGAGCCCTGCCGTGTGCCCAAACAGTGGTTCCCCCCACATATGGGGTATCGGTGTACTCAGAACACATGGCACAACAACTTTTGTGGTCCAATTTCTCCTGTTACGCTTGCGAAAATAAAAAAGAGCGTGCTAAAAAATCATTTTTGAGGAAAAAAAATGATTTTTTATTTTCACTGCTCTGCGTTATAAACTTCTGTGAAGCACCTGGAGGTTCAAAGTGCTCACTACACATCTAGGTAAGATCCATAAGGGGTCTAGTTTCCAAAATGGGGTCACTTGTGGGGGTTTTCACTGTTTAGGCACACAGGGGCTCTCCAAACGCGACATGGTGTCCGATAACGATTGGAGCTAATTTTCCATTCAAAAAGTCAAATAGCGCTCCTTCACTTACGGACCCTGTCGTGCGCCCAAACAGTGGTTTATGAAGACATATGAGGTATCGATGTATTCAGGAGAAATTGCCCAACAAATTTTAGGATCCATTTTATCCTGTTGCCCATTTGAAAATGAAAAAACTGAGGCTAAAATAAAATTTTTGTGAAAAAAAAAGTACTTTTTTTTTTTTTACCGATCAATTTGTGAAGCACCTGGGGGTTCAAAGTGATCACTATGCATGTGGATAAGTTCCTTGGGGGGTCTAGTTTCCAAAATGGGGTCACTTGTGGGGGAGCTCCAATGTTTAGGCACACAGGGGCTCTCCAAACGCGACATGGTGTCCGCTAAATATTCCAGCATGTTTTCCATTCAAAAGTCAAACGGCGCTCCTTCCCTTCTGAGCCCTGCCGTGCGCCCAAACAGTGGTTTATGACCACATATGAGGTATCGGTGTACTCTGGAGAAATTGCCCAACAAATTTTAGGATCCATTTTATCCTGTTGCCCATCTGAAAATGAAAAAATTGATGCTAAATAAAATTTTTGTTGTAAAAATTAAAAAGTCCATTTTTTCTTTCCACGTTGCTTTAGTTCCTGCGAAACACCTGAAGGGGTAAATAATCATCTAGAATGTAGTTTTGAGTAGCTTGAGGGGTGCAGTTTTTAGAATGGTGTCACTTTTGGGTATATTCTGCCATATAGACCCCTCAAAGTGACTTCAAATGTGAGGTGGTCCCTAAAAAAAATGGTTTTGTAAATATTGTTGTAAAAATGAGAAATCGCTGGTCAACTTTTAACCCTTATAACTTCCTAACAAAAAAAAAATTGTTTCCAAAATTGTGCTGATGTTAAGTAGACATGTGGGAAATGTTATTTAGTAACCACTTTGTGTCACATAACTCTCTGGTTTAACAGAATAAAAATTCAAAATGTGAAAATTGCAAAATTTTCTAAATTTTTACCAAATTTCTGATTTTTTTCACAAATAAACGCAAAAATTATCGACCTAAATTTACCACTAACATGAAGCCCAATATGTCACAAAAAAACAATCTCAGAATCGCTAGGATCCGTTGAAGTGCTCCTGAATTATTACCTCGTAAAGGGACACTGGTCAGAATTGCAAAAAATGGCCAGGTCATTAAGGTCAAAATAGGCTGGTCATGAAGGGGTTAAATAAGGAGGGAAAGATACCAGAAGAGAGAGAGAGGTTAAATATTTTAGTTAGGTGAGGGGTGATAGCAGGGGAAAGGGACTGGAGAAGATGTGACGGAAATGGGTCACTGGTGCAAGTGGTTGGGCGAGAAGATGCAAGGAGCCTGCTTACTTCTTCTGTGACTGGTTCAAACTCAGAGAGTGAGCTAGATGCAGTGGGGGAGGGAGGACAGTGCATGGTATGAGATGATTGGGAGATAATTTCCTGTCGGATATGATCAATTTTTTCTTTGAAGTAATTGGCCAGATCGTCAGCTCGAAGCTCTGTGGTTGGGGCTTGCACTCTTGGGTTGAGCAGGGAATGAAAAGCGTCAGAGACGTTTCGGGTTATTGGACAGTGAGGTGATGAGGGTGTTGAAATAGGTTTGTTTGGAGAGGTGACGGGCAGTGTTGTATGTTCTAAGCATGAACTTATAATGGATGAAATCTTCGTATAGATTGGATTTTCTCCATAGATATTCAGCACACCTGGAGCACCGCTGCAGGAAACGTGTTTGCAGGGTGTGCCAGGGTTGTCGCTGTCTTTCTCATGTTGTTCTATGTATGTAGGGGGTGCAAAATCATCCAGGGCAGTTTGAAGTGTTTCATTGTAATGCTTCAGTGCAGAATCAGGACATGAGAGGGAGGAGATAGGGGCCAATGAAGACCGCAAGTTCATCGCAAGTTTCTGGGTGTTAATGGCCTGTATTTTTCTATAAGTATGGACAGTGGGGGAGACCTGAGCGGCCTGGCAGTTCTTGATAGAGAATGAAAGAAGGTTGTGATCAGAGAGTGGGAGAGGGGAGTTTGTGAAATCATCCACTGCACAAAGCCGAGAGAAGACCAAGTCGAGGGAGTTTCCGTCTTCATGCGTTGGAGAATTAGTAAGCTGTGAAAGGCCAAACGAGGAGGTTAGAGATAAAAGGTGAATAGCAGATGGGGAGAGGGGAAGAGCAATGGGGATGTTGAAATCGCCCATGATGAGGGTAGGGATGTCACAGGAGAGATAATGTGGAAGCCAAGTGGCAAAATGATCCAGGAACTGATGGGAGGGGCCGGGAGGACGATACACCACCGCCACTCGCATGGAGAAGGGGGTGTAGAGTCTGACAGCATGGACCTCAAAAGAAGGGAAGACTAGTGAGGATACTTGAGGGATAACCTGAAAGGTACATTTTGGTGATAGAAGCAGACCAACGCCTCCACCTGCTCTTTTGTCTGATCTTGGGGTATGAGAGAAGTGTAATCCCCCATATGAAAGAGCAGCAGCAGCGTTAGTGTCTGACTGCTGGATCAAGGTTTCAGTAAGAGCCAGGAGGTTAAGAGAATTAGAAAGGAAGAAGTCATGGATGAAGGAGAGTTTATTACACACTCAGCGAGAATTCCAAAGGGCACAATTAAGAGAGACAGAAGGCATGCAGGGAATATTAAAAAGATTAGAGGGGTTTCTGAGTGTAGCAGTTGGGGAGTTTGACTTTCTATAACATGGGGGACCAGGGTTGGGAGCAATGTCTCCTGCAACTAGGAGAAGGAGGATAGAAAGAGTGAGCAGATGGTTGAGTGATTTGTGGGAGCGTCTCTTATGTTGAATGGTGGGACTGAATGGATATGTGCAATTTAACAATGTGAAAAGAGTGTGAGTGCTATACATAGGAGAGGAAAGAAGCGAGGGGCCGATATGGATGGAGTGTAGAGAGTTAATGCCAGGGCGGTGGATGTGTGTGAATGCAGCAGCCAGGATATAAATTACACAAATGCATATGGTATATATTTGTTGTACTCCTATTGTACAGGGAGTAGATGTATATAAATGTCTTACATGTCTCCTGCCCTGTCTAACTGCCATGTTATAACTGCCAGTACTTTGATAAACTGTACTTCGATAAAGTGTACATAAATGCCCCCTGCATAAATGCTCCCCCAAGCTAGGTCTGAATATATAAGAATCTAAGGCTTAGATTTTTTTTTTCTCTCTCTTCTCGTTAATCAATCAAACTAAACTAAGACAGCAGGGCACAATAAAGGTAATTATCAGACAAACCAATGTCCAGGCCTACATGCATCATAAACCACTTTGAAAAGTTTCTTGACCTCAGAGCAAAAGGGGACAAGCAGAGTAAGTTGAAATAAATATATACCAGATATAAGCTTGCAGAGTTGAAAAGACGTATAGAGCATTCAGGATTAACTGCTTGCTGACATTGAAAGGAGGAGTTGATTCAGAGCAGAGATTGAAAGAGGTACCTTGGGTTCTCCTGTTTTCTAACTCGGTTAGCTTACTCATTTATTCTGATTTCTCTGCTTCTGACCACAGCTACGTATATTGAACCTGTGATGCCTACCGTGAGCTTGGATTTTCTGACCAGGTTTTTGCCTTTGCCCACCTGTACCTGTGTCTCTGACCTTCCGGTCAGCTGCTACAGGCTGGGGACTGCTCAGGAGCAGTAACTGGTGGCTACCTGTGACCAATCCTACCCATCAGAGGCTCTAGTGAATACAAGGTAGTCATTTATTTATGGCCCTCCAGGGTAATCCTGGCCTCTGGGTTCACATCCACAAGCATTACAAGACCACAGCCTACAGAAATGTGACAGAGCATGTCGCCCAGATGCCGAAGGGGCTTGCCAAAGTGAAGCCTATTGTGAAGGAGCATCTCATCACGGAACAGGAGGCACAGTCAAGGGTGTATAATAGGTAAGCTAGGGTAAGACAGTTCAACCCTATGAAATACTGGAAAAGGTTGGTGTGGTCAACTACAAAATTCACCAACCATGGAAAAGGAAACCCTACAAGTCCTCACTCAGGTCACCGAGCATGAGGTACTCACAGAGACTCATGTTCTCGTCAATCTGAAACCTTATCTGATTCCAGAAGCCTGTCAAGAGGTGATCTCAAAAGAGGTGAAGCGGATGCTAAATCAGGGAGTCATTGCAGAGTCTAACTGGATATTTGAGTCCCATAGTGTTGGTACCAAGGCCAGAATTAGAGTGGCGTTTTTGCAACGACGACTGGGGGTGCTCTATGAGCTCATGAAGCTTGAAACATATCTCATGTCCTGGGTGGCTAAGACCAGCTAGGAAAATTACCATCCTTGACCTTACAAAAGGTTATTGACAAATTCCCTTGTCCAAGGAGTCCAAGGAGAAGACGGCCTTTTTCATGCTAGACAGGTGTTTTCAGTACATCAGGATGCCGCTTGGGTTGCAGGTAGCTGTGGATTAGAACTTAACACCCCATAAAAGAAAGCATCGCGCTACTTAAATGACATTGCCATATTCAGCCAGGAGTGTGGGAATTCATCTCAGCAAAGTCCAGACAATACTAAGCCCAAAGAAAACAGGGCTTTACCATCAAAACAAAGAAATGTACCATAGGGATGGAGGAAGCCAAGCATCTGGGCTACGTAGTAGGCAGAGGCAAGCAAAAATCACAAATAAAGTTGAGGCGATCCAGAGCTGGCCACAACCAGAAAACACAGCATGGTCATTGGACACACAGTCTTCTCTGCTGCCAAAGGAATCCCAAACCTCTCCGCTACTTGTTCCATCGTTCGCAACAAAATTGCGCACATTGGAGACCCAGCTTGTCCAATACACAAAAAATCTTCAAGTTAGTGAATAAAAGAATCTGCGCCTGCCTCCGTGCGAAACACCCATTTCAAAAAGGAACTAAATGTCTCAAAATACACACATGAGATAGAACAACCCATGGGCAAACAACAATCATTGTAATAATGTTCTTACCAAAAACAGCCCAACAAGTAAAAACTGTCAGGATGAAATGGCAACAATCGAAAAGCCGTCTCTATGTCGATCTTGGCCAACAGTGCACCATAACCACACTGCCTTACCCACTCCACCATCTTATCGAATGACACGTAAGACACTGAGACCAACTCTGGATCAATGCCATCATTGAACGACTCCCACTCAGGGTACAATAAATGGTGTATCAACCGATACTTATTTGGTTCCTTCTTTGGGACCAAACCCAACAGAGAAATCTTTAAACGCGGTAATGGTAATTCCTGAAACGGACCGGCTATCCTGCCCAACTCCACTTCTTTACCCAATTTTTGACCAACTAACGCCGGTTGGTCAATAGCAGACCACAAATTCCGAACCAAACCCGATACTTCCTTCACAACTGAAGGGATCTTGAAACCAAAATGAAAACCCTCTTTCAACAAAACATGCTGCCTCCCAATCAGGGAAATTATGTAAATACTGCTCCATCCGCTCTACCCTCATCGGAGTCATCCATCTTACCCGCAGCTTCCCCAGGCTTTCCCTTTCCTCTTTTAAAACACTTTGTGAAGCTGTGGTGTCCCCCGCAACCGGAACATTCGTGCTTAAACCTACAGGATGTAAAAGTACATTCCTTCTCAGTAAAGCACCAAAACAAACCCTTCTTTGCTCCCGCAGGCGGTGCCCCTGAACTAGCAGGTACCCCAAGAAAGGAAGACGACAATACTCTCTGTGCCATCATTAAACGCATCCATAAACTTATGTCCTTCGTATCCCACCGCAAACTCGGATTTACCGCCTTCCTTTGCCTAAACTGTTCGTCGTACCGCAACCAACCAGTCCCACTATACGTACAACATGCCTCCCCGATGCTATACAGATAGCAAAAAAGAGAAGAACACTTTTCCAGGGCCTTTTCCCCCACACACTAGCCAATATAGAGAACGCCTGCAGCCAGTTGGCAAAAGCCTGCAGCCAGTTGGCAAAAGTTCAGGGAATCAACCGATACCTACGCCTTTCCACTTCCTCAACTTCACCCTGTCCAAATTAAACTTCTCCAATTGCAAAAGTGAAAAAATCTCCGCATATTCATCCCGCCATATCTTCTCTTTCACCTCCAGCTTTAAATGTGATGGACTGTTGGGTGCACAACACAGATATACTTCCCCATTAGCCTTATCATCCAGTCTCACTGGATTAATACTCCCCGCGCTATCCAATTCAGGGGCCCCCCTCAAGTGGGGCCCCACCCTCAGTATCACTTGCCACTCCTACCGAGGCTGAAACCACTGCAGCCGTTTGCGCCATGTACATCGCACCTTCTTGCCACACGGCAGCTGGTGAAGACCTAGCCATGTCCATCAATTCACCCATCATTCCCAACAACTGTGACACCTCGCTACCTGTCGACCCCTAAAGACATAACCTGCCACATGCCACCAACATAACAACCACTCGCTGCATTACAGTGACCACAATGTTTACCGGGCCGACTTCGAGTCCCCCTCGGAATGGCAGCTGCGTATTTCACCCGCTGGTCCTCCTCCGATTCTTCTCCAGTAGATTCCAGGCCCTCCTCCTCAGGCTCCACCGGCGACGCCCCAGCAACCATGGATCCCTTGGCCTTTGTTGCGTTAGTGTTGTGAATGTCCATAGTCCTTGCGGTGGTGGTAGGCACTTCAGCTGCACGCCTGCAGCCAGCAATCCTCTGAATGCCTTCATCCACCCCTTCTGATCCATTGTCCCTTGGACCTACAGCTCGTCTGCTTCTTGTTCTTTTGTTGGCCCTGCGTGGTGCAGCAGGCGCCCTATCGGTCTTTCTTCCATTCCCATGGCCAGTCCCCATGCTCCGTCCTTTCAAGGAGGCAGAGCGCTGCCCGCTCAGGTCCTTGCTCCCCGGATACTCCAGCCACTTCCCTGTTCCTCCTCCCGGTGCCCTCATCTCTCTGTATGACGTTGGCGCCTCTACGCCGGAAGATGATGTCACCTCCCGGCTCCTATACATGCTCGCAATCGTAGCAGACTTCCGGCGTGTATTCAAGGCCTCCTGTGTCTCCTGGCTGTACAGGCTGGACAGCAGTTCAGGGCTCGCTCTCTCAGGAGGCCGCAACCTTCTAGGGTGTTTTGGGGGAATTGGGTCCACAGCTAACCCATCAATGCTACCAGCTACCACTTAAAAGCCACAACTGCTCCTGCAGCCACGTGTTCTCTTTGTCGCTGCCAGCTTCATAAAGTCCTGGAATAGAGTCTCCATTATGGTAGTGTGTCCCTTGCTCCGATGTACTAACAGGCTTTCCCTGCCCCTTCCAATCTCCCTTATATACCTAGTCCCCTTAACCAATCAAATGGCCACATTCACACCCCCTTTTACTAACTCCCACCATAATTTGAACCGAAACACCTCCTACCTTCCCTTATTCCACCATTTTAGATCCTAACCCTCTTCGCCTAAAACTCCATTCTAGTTTACTTCTGCTTAACCCCTATTAGGGCCTGGCATACATCCTGGTCATGAGGCCCTCCCCTCTACAGTCTGTGGCTTGCAGTATGGGCCACACTTTCTTTCAATGGATATTCATGGCATATCTACAGTTTATGCTATAAAAGTACTGTATATAAAATGGGGCCCCACCACTTGGATCCTCATTTATCAGGGATTTTACTGTAACACCAAAAAAAAAATAGATAAATGTAGTAACCACTTCAAATTAAGTACCGAATGCAGATTTAGGATCCCAACTCAATCTATCAAACATCTATGGCATATCTTGTAATAATGCTATAAATGGTATATTGCGAGAAAATCCTACAGAAACTGTAGGAAGAAAAATAAACCACTGTCATTGAGCAATGACTTGGAGCACAAGGAACAAAAAGACAAAAATTATACTAAAATTCCAGATAACATGCAGATTAATATATTGGATCTTTCATACAGGACCTCTCAGTGACATTTGTGAAGCAACTCTTTTGGGCCAGTAGGATTATTTCAAGGGAACATGTCAGAAGAATAAACCCTCCTAAGCAATCTATATGGGTATATAAGGTAGGTCATAGGAAGCTGAATAAAATGATAACTTGATATCTGTGATCCAATATCTTTTTTTTAAATCAGATGATTTTTATTTAAAAGTTGTCAGCATGAAACTTTGACAATACATCTAACTTTAGCATATAATATAAACCATGTTCAACCTGACAGGCGATATAACTGTACTTAAATCCTAAATCCCCTCCCCTCCCCCCATCCACCCTAACCCCATCCCTTTAAATCATTGTGTGATCCAATATCTTATTCCAGAAAAATCCACAATTTTCTTATTTGTAAATGAGCTGTTCCAGACAATGGGGAGGACACTGATCTGGATGAGAATCTGCCTCTAGACACTATTCTAAATGAGAGGTGGAGTTACCAGTGTTAAGTGTAATGGTAGCTCTCCTGATTTCTCTGCAAAGCTGTGCATGATTATACCGGACACATTACTGCATCAACACATCTGCAGATGTCCTCTCAAAGTGCTTCAACTTCCATCTCATAGGTAGTCAGTACTGCAATACAGCACAGCTGTGCAAGCAACAGCAAATTGGTTTGTAAAAACACAATGTTCAGTTCTACTGTTTTGCGTTAGGTACAGGTCTCACACTGGTAATGCCCTCTTTTATTAAAAATAAGCTCTAGAGGCAGACTCCCATGCAGATCAGTGTCCTGACCATAGAACTTAATAGCTTATTTACATGCCCATATAAATGGCTTAGAAGGGTTAACCCTACTGACAGATTCCCATTAACTTCTGTACTTACCAGACATAAGACATATAGCGGATAGGCAAGCCAAGGTTGAAATGTCAAGGTTAAGGCTCTGCAAATGTGATGAAAAATTTATAATTGCTTCCAGCCATTCTCCAAACCCATGAAGGCACTGAAGTCTATGAAGTACTAGTCCATTACAAAACACAAATTCATTGCCAGTAATATTTGACCTGTTGGTGAGTAAGTAAATGGATAAATAAATCATTAATACATGAAAAAATATCACTTATGAAAACAATACAGGCAATTGTACATGTTACACTTTATGGGCGCTTACATTTCAATTTTCACTAGGTTTCTTCTGTTGCTTTGTGACATGCATTCATTTATTCCAGTGCAAAAAAATAAATAAAACATTAAATAGGAGCTGTACTTTCATCAAACTTAGCATAAATCAATAGTAAAGAGATCACTGATTGGTCAATTGAAAAAGAGTATGTTATTATTTATAAGTTTACAGTCCATACACATTAAAAACACTATTGATTCATACTCATTAACCCCTTCCTGACATCCGACGTACTATCCCGTCCACGGTACCCGGGCCCGTATGACCGTGAATGGGATAGTACGTCTACCGTGGTGAGCGCCGCTGATCGCGGCCGGGTGTCAGCTGATTATCACAGCTGACACCCGGCACAATGTGTCAGGGGCGGTCACGGACCGCCCCCGACACGTTAACCCCTTGCACACCGCGATCAAACATGATCGCGGTGTACCGGGAGTTAAAGGGAAGCATCGGCAGGGAGGGGGCTCCCTCCGTGCTTCCCTGAGCCCCCCACGGCAGCGCAATGTGCAGCGCTGCTGCGGGGGGCTCTTTCCCTACAGGCCCCCGGATCCAAGATGGCGACGGGGGCCTTCGGGGGCCTGCAGGAAGCTGGCTTCCTCAGTTCCTGCAAAGCGCAGGCATGAGGAAGCCTTCGGCACTGCCTGTGACAGATCGCTGATCTGTCACAGTGATCTGTGATGCGACAGATCAGCGATCTGTCACAGGACAGTGATGTCCCACCTGGGACTATGTAATGAAGTAAAAAAAAATTAAAAAAAGTGTAAAAATAATTTAAAAAAAATCGCCAAATAAATTAGTAAAAAAAAAAAAAAAAAATTCCCCAATAAATTCATTTTTTGAAAAAAACAAAAAAAAAAAACTATAAAAGTACACATATTAGGTATCGCCGCGTCCGTAACGACCCGCCCTATAAAACTGTCCCATTAGTTAACCCCTTTAGCGAACCCCTTAAAAAATAAAAATAAAAAACGAAGCAAAAAATAATGATTTATTATCATACCGCCAAACAAAAAGTGTAATAACACGCGATCAAAAAGACTCATATAAATATGCATGGTACCGCTGAAAACGTCATCTTGTCCCGCAAAAAACGAGCCGCCACACAGCATCATCAGCGAAAAAATAAAAAAGTTATAGCTCGCAGAATAAAGCGATGCAAAAATAATTATTTTTATATAAAATAGTTTTCATTGCATAAAACTGACAAAACATAAAAAAACGACCTAAATGAGGTATCGCTGTAACCGTTCTGACCCGAAGAATAAAACCGCTTTATCAATTTTACCGCACGCGGAACGGTGTAAACGCACTCCCCCAAAAGAAATTCATGAAACGCTGGTTTTTGTTCATTCTGCGTCCCAAAAATCGGAATAAAAAGCGATCAAAAAATGTCACGTGCCCGAAAATGGTACCGATAAAAACGTCAACTTGTCCCGCAAAAAATAAGACCTCACATGACTCGGTGGGTCAAAATACGGAAAAATTATAGCTCTCAATATGTGGTGATGCAAAAACTATTTTTACAATAAAAAGCGTCTTTTAGCGTGCGACAGCTGCCAAACATAAAAACCGCCATAAATGGTAAATCAAACCCCCCGTTATCACCCCCTTAGTTAGGGAAAAATAATAAAATAAAAAAAAATGTATTTATTTCCATTTTACCATTACGGTTAGGGTTAGGGCTAGGGTTAGGGTTAGGACTGAGATTAGGGTTAGGGGTGTGTTGGGGTTCGGGTTGGAGTTAGAATTGGGGGTTTCCACTGTTTGGGCACATCAGGGGCTCTCCAAATGCAACATTGCGTCTGATCTGCTATTAGAAGTGGAAAGGAAGAACAAAGACGAAAGAATCTAATTAATAAAAATATTGGAGAAAGAGAAACCAATCACAAACTAAAATGTTTCTATACTAGTGCACAAAGCATGGGCAACAAACAAGGAGAATTGGAGCTACTAACACAGGAAAAGAAATATGATGTCATTGGAATCACTGAAACTTGGTGGGACAATACACATGATTGGAATACAAGACTAGAAGGATACAACTTATTTGCAAGAAACAGACTTGATAAACGAGGAGGGGGTGTCGCATTGTATGTTAGAAACGCGTATATCTGCACAGAGATTGAAGCTTCAGAGACTGGGAGTTCTGTGGAAACTGTTTGGGTAAGAATACAAGGACAGAACAATGGAAAGGACACCGTTGTAGGCATTTACTACAGGCCGCCTGTGCAAGCTGAAGATATGGATGAACTCTTTATGCATCAAATGGCCAAGTTCTCCAAAAAATATGACATAGTTGTCATGGGAGATTTCAACTATCCAGACATTTGTTGGGAATCTCTCTCAGGCAAAACTAACAGGTCAAGGAAATTCTTATCCTCTCTTGCTGACAACTTTATCTTCCAAAAGGTAAGGGAGAAAACAAGGGGAACTGCTACCTTGGATCTAATCCTTATAAACAGGGAGGAAATGGTTGAGGAGGTAAAAGTGGCTGGGACCCTAGGAGGTAGCGACCATGCTATTTTAGAATTTTGGATAACTAGAGGCGGAAGACCTGTGAAGACTCAGACGTCAAGGTTAGATTTCAGAAAGGAAGATTTTAAGGGATTCTGAAAGAGAATTGGAGGGATCCAATGGCTGGATATCCTTAAAGACAAAAATGTCCAGGAAGGATGGGAAATCTTGAAAAATGAAATTCTCAAAGCACAGTTGTTAACAATTCCGAAAAGAGGGAAGAATAGGAAGCATTTAAGGAAACCAGGATGGATGAACACAGAACTTAAGCACATGCTAAAAAGGAAGAAAAAAATGTTTATAAAATGGAAAGAGGGAGGCATATCTAAAGAAGAATATAATGCTGTCTGCAGAACCTGCAGGGCACAAATCAGATTAGCTAAAGCTGAAAATGAATTGAGGCTTGCAAGAGATGTCAAAAGCAATAATAAAGGATTTTGGGGATATGTCAAAAGTAAAAGAAAAGTCAAAGATGCTATAGGATTTTTACAGGATGAAAATGATGAAATGGTAAGACAGGATGTTGAGAAGGCTGAACTTTTAAATTCCTATTTTGCATCTGTTTTCTCTCAAAAAGGAAATGTAACATCAACTGTTATTCACTGTCCTATTAAGGGAATAGAAGAATCCAGGATATCTATAAACAGAAAGATAGTGAGGAAACACTTAGCTAACCTAAATGAATTCAAGTCTCCAGGTCCAGATGAATTACAGCCCAGAGTACTGAAGGAGATAGCAGAAGAAATTTTTGAACCCCTCTCCATAATCTTTGAAAATTCATGGAGAACAGGAGAAGTGCCAGAAGACTGGAGAAGAGCAAATGTTGTTCCTATCTTCAAAAAGGGGAAGAAGGTGGACCCAGGCAACTATAGGCCGGTGAGTCTGACTTCTATCCCAGGAAAGATCTTTGAACAAATTATTAAACAACATGTATGTCAATACCTGGATAAGAATGAAGTGATTAAACAGAGTCAGCATGGGTTTGTAACTAATAAGTCATGTCAGACTAACTTAATTTCCTTCTATGACGGTATCACTAATTGGGTGGATCAAGGAAATGCTGTAGATATAGTATATCTTGACTTCAGCAAAGCATTTGACAAAGTCTCTCATACAATCCTTATTGAAAAAATGACTAAGTATGGAATGGACAAGGCAACTGTTAGGTGGATTCATAACTGGCTTAGTGATCGGACCCAAAGAGTGGTCGTAAATGGCTGCACATCCAGTTGGAAGAATGTCTCAAGTGGGGTACCACAGGGCTCTGTCCTGGGCCCTGTATTGTTCAACATCTTTATCAACGATTTAGATGAAGGAATTGAGGGTAAACTGATTAAATTTGCTGATGACACAAAGCTAGGAGGGATAGCTAATACTAGAGAGAGAGAGGATTCAAAAAGATTTAAATAAACTGGAGAAGTGGGCAGCAACTAACAGAATGGTTTTTAACAGGGAGAAATGCAAAGTACTACATCTGGGCAATAAAAATGAAAAAAGCATATATAGAATGGGAGGAATAGGGCTAAGTAACAGCACATGTGAAAAAGACTTGGGTATACTAATAGATCACAGACTGAATATGAGTCAACAGTGTGATGCAGCAGCAAAAAAGGCAAATGCAATTCTAGGATGTATTAACAGAAGCATACAGTCTAGATCACGTGAAGTCATTATTTCCCTCTACTCCTCTTTGGTCAGACCTCATCTGGAATATTGTGTCCAGTTTTGGGCACCACATTTTAAAAAAGACATCAACAAACTGGAGCAAGTTCAGAAAAGAGCGACCAGAATGGTGACCGGTCTGCAAACCCTGTCTTATGAGGAAAGGTTGCAGGATTTTGGAATGTTTAGTTTGCAAAAGAGAAGACTGAGAGGAGACTTAATAGCTGTCTACAAATATCTAAAGGGCTGTCACATTGTAGAAGGATCAACTTTATTCTCATTTGCACAAGGAAAGACTAGAAGCAATGGGATGAAACTGAATGGGAGGAGACACAGATTAGATATTAGAAAAAACTTTTTGACAGTTAGAGTGATCAATGAGTGGAACAGGCTGCCACGAGAAGTGGTGAGTTCTCCTTCAATGGAAGTCTTCAAACAGAGGCTGGACAGACATCTGACTGGGATGATTTAGCGAATCCTGCTTTGAGCAGGGGGTTGGACCAGATGGCCCAGGAGGTCCCTTCCAACTCTACAATTCTATGATTCTATCTCAATTCCAGCCAATTCTGAGTTGAAAAAGTCATATGGTGCTCCTTCCCTTCCAAGCTCTGCCATGCGCCCAAACAGTGTTTTACCCCCACATGTAGGGTATCAGCCTACTCAGGACAAATTGCAAAACAATTTTTGGGGTCCAATTTCTCCTGTTACCCTTAGGAAAATAAAAAATTGGGGGCAAAAATATCTTTTTTGTGGAAAAAAATGATTTTTTTATTTTCACGTCCGAGCGTTATAAACTTCTGTGAAGCACTTGGGGGTTCAAAGTGCTCACCACACATCTAGATAAGTTCCGTGGGGGGGTCTAGTGTCCAAAATGGGGACACTTGTGGGGAGTTTCAATAGTTTATGTACATCAGGGGCTCTCCAAACACACATGACACCCGCAGACCATTCCATCAAAGTCTGCATTCCAAAACGTCACTGCTTCCCTTCCGAGCCCCGACGTGTGTCCATACAGTAGTTTTCTCCCACATATGGGGTGTCAGCGTACTCATGACAAATTGGACAACAACTTTTGGGGTCCAATTTCTCCTGTTACCCTTGGGAAAATGAAAAAATTGGGGACTAATTGATCATGTTTGTGGAAAAAATACGATTTTTTTATTTTCATGCCCGGGCATTATAAACTTCTGTGAAGCACTGGGGGGTTCAAAGTGCTCACCACACATCTAGATAAGTTCCGTGGGGGGGTCTAGTGTCCAAAATGGGGACACTTGTGGGGAGTTTCAATAGTTTATGTACATCAGGGGCTCTCCAAACGCACATGACACCCGCAGACCATTCCATCAAAGTCTGCATTCCAAAACGTCACTGCTTCCCTTCCGAGCCCCGACGTGTGTCCATACAGTAGTTTTCTCCCACATATGGAGTGTCAGCGTACTCATGACAAATTGGACAACAACTTTTGGGGTCCAATTTCTCCTGTTACCCTTGGGAAAATGAAAAAATTGGGGACTAATTGATCATGTTTGTGGAAAAAATACGATTTTTTTATTTTCATGCCCGGGCATTATAAACTTCTGTGAAGCCCTTGGGCGTTCAAAGTGCTCACCTCACATCTAGATAAGTTCCTTAGGGGGTCTAGTTTTCAAAATAGGGTCATTTGTGGGGGGTTTCCACTGTTTAGGTACATTAGGGGCTCTCCAAAGGCAACATGACACCCGCAGACCATTCCATCAATGTCTGCATTCCAAAACGTCACTACTTCCCTTCCGAGCCCAGACGTGTGCCCATACAGTAGTTTTCTCCCACATATGGGGTATCAGCATACTCAGGACAAATTGGACAACAACTTTTGGGGTCCAATTTCTCCTGTTACCCTTGGGAAAATAAAAAAATGGTGACTAAAAGATCATGTTTGTGGAAAAAATACGAATTTTTTATTTTCACGCCCGGGCGTTATAAACTTCTGTGAAGCACTGGGGGGTTCAAAGTGCTCACCACACATCTAGGTAAGTTCCTTGGGGGGTCTAGTTTACAAAATGGTGTCATTTGTGGGGGTTTCCACTGTTTAGGTACATCAGGGGTTTTCCAATCGCGACATGGTGTCCGATCTCAATTCCAGCCAAAAACGTCAAATGGCGCTGCTTCCCTTCCGAGCTCTGCCATGCGCCCAAATAGTGGTTTACCCCCACTTGTGGGGTATCAGCGTACTCAGGACAAATTGCACAATAACTTTTAGGGTGCTTTTACCCTTGGAAAAATAAGAATTGAGGGTGAAAAGATCATTTTTGTGGAAAAAATATGATTTTTTAATTGTACGGCTTTATGTTATAAACTTCTGTGAAGCCCTTGGGGGTTCTAAGTTCTCACCACACATCTAGATAAGTTCCTTAGGGGGTCTAGTTTCCAAAATGGTGTCATTTGTGGGGGGTTTCCACTGTTTAGGTACATCAGGGGTTTTCCAATCGCGACATGGTGTCCGATCTCAATTCCAGCCAAAAACGTCAAATGGCGCTGCTTCCCTTCCGAGCTCTGCCATGCGCCCAAATAGTGGTTTACCCCCACATGTGGGGTATCAGCATACTCAGGACAAATTGCACAATAACTTTTAGGGTGCTGTTACCCTTGGAAAAATAAGAATTGAGGGTGAAAAGGTCATTTTTGTGGAAAAAATATGATTTTTTAATTGTACCGCTGTACGTTATAAACTTCTGTAAAGCCCTTGTGGGTTCAAAGTTCTCACCACATATCTAGATAAGTTCCTTGGGGGGTCTAGTTTCCAAAATGGGGTCACTTGTAGGGGGTTTCCACTGTTTAGGTACATCAGGGACTCTCCAAACGTGACATGGAGTCCGATCTGAATTACAGCCAATTTTGCATTGAAAAAGTCAAACGGCGCTCCTTCCATTCTGAGCTCTGCCATGCGCCGAAACAGTCGTTCCCCCCCACAAATCAGGTATCAGCGTACTCAGGAGAAATTGCACAATAACTTTTGCAGTCCAATTTCTCCTGTTATCCTTGGTAAAATAAAAAAAATTGAACCTGAAGTATTTTTTTTGTGAAAAAAAGTTAGATGTTGATTTTTTTTAAATATTCAAAAAAATTCCTGTGACGCACCTAAAGGGTTAATAAACTTCTTGAATGTGGTTTTGAGCACCTTAAGGGGTGCAGTGTTTAGAATGGTGTCACTTTTGGGTATTTTCTATCATATAGACCCCTCAAAGTGGCTTCAAATGTCATGTGGTCCTAAAAATAAAATGGTGTTGTAAAAATGAGAAATCGCTGGTCAACTTTTAACCCTTATAACTTCCTAACAAAAAAAAATTTTGGTTCCAAAATTGTGCTGATGTTAAGTAAACATGTGGGAAATGTTAGTTATCAAGTTTGTTGTGTGCCGTATCTCTGTGATTTAAGGGCATAAAAATTCAAAGTTGGAAAATTGCGAAATTTTCAAAATTTTTGCCAAATTTCCATTTTTTTCACAAATAAACGCAAGTTATTTGAATGAAATTTTACCACTAACATGAAGTACAATATGTCACGAGAAAACCGTGTCAGAATCACCGGGATCCATGGAAGCATTCCAGAGTTATGACCTCATAAATGTACAGTGGTCAGAATTGTAAAAATTGGCCCGGTCATGAACGTGCAAACCACCCTTGGGGATGAAGGGGTTAAAATGCCTCAAGTGAATACACACCAACCAAAAATATGATGCTACCCAAAAAATGAAAAATTATAAAAAAAATCAATCAATTAAATGGTCAAGAGTAAAAGTCTGATCACACTATGCTGTCCGCTATTCTCTTCTCTCCCTGTCACTGGAGGTTGGGACATTCTTGGAACAAAAATGGCGCCCCTGCTCCACATTGACTAGCTGTCAAGGACCCTAAACAGATGACATATATACAAAGTAAAAAGTTCAACAGAGTGACTACAGACTACAATCAGTCGGCAATATACTAGTATTCAAAATCTGAGCATAAAATATGTGCAGAGCTACTGTTCAGGGGAAAGTTGAAACTCGAAGTTAACATATAGTATATAAAAAGACACATATGCATGTTTTTCTCAGTATCTGACATGAAATTAGAGTAAATCTTTCCCGCTTTAGATCAATTAAGATTGCCATAATTATTAATATTTGCTAAATGCCAGAATAATGAGAGAGTATGTTTTAAGGCATTTTTAGTACTTTTTTTTCCTATTTTTCTCCCCAAAATTTGGCGTGCATCTTATAATCTGCAAAATATGGTAGCTACCAATCTGGACGCGTGAATAAGTTCAAGGTCGTGTAGAGGTTAAGATACTAGACCAACTAAGATAACTAAAAAATATATATATAAAAAAAAACCAAGCAAAAAATCATGAAAAACTATTACAGATACAAAAAATT
This sequence comes from Dendrobates tinctorius, assembly GCF_039654945.1. Lineage (NCBI taxonomy): Eukaryota > Metazoa > Chordata > Amphibia > Anura > Dendrobatidae > Dendrobates > Dendrobates tinctorius. The sequence goes on from NW_027361770.1 coordinate 1,035,574, forward strand.
GACATTATTATGTAGAAACAAATAAATACAGTATATATATATATATATATATATACACACACATATATATATATAACAAATGTAAATGTCCATTTGTTCAAAATCTTAAGTCTCTAAAAGTTCTTCACCGATTGCTTTGAAATTTTCGCACAATGTTGCATTCGCATCCGAGTGTATTTTTATATACCTACTAGCTGAAGAGCCCGGCGCTGCCCGGGCATAGTAACTAACTGTGGTTAGTTATAGCAAATTATAATTATCCTCCATCCCATAGTCCCGTACCCATATACCCATCATACATATCCACGATCCCATAGTCGAGTGCCCATATACCCATCACACATCCTCCATCCCATAGTCCCACGCCCATATACCCATCACACATCCTCCATCCCATGCCCATATACCCATCATACATATCCTCCATCCCATAGTCCCGTGCCCATATACCCATCATACATATCCGCCATCCCATAGTCCAGTGCCCATATACCCGTCATACATATCCTCCATCCCATAGTCCAGTGCCCATATACCCATCACACATCCTCCATCCCATAGTCCCATGCCCATATACCCGTCATACATATCCTCCACCCCATAGTCCAGTGCCCATATACCCATCACACATCCTCCATCCCATAGTCAACCATTATGACATCATAATGAGCGGCGGAGCTTGCAACCTATGATGACATCAGCATCGCCATGGCAACCATTATGACATCATAATGAGGGGCGGGGCTTGATACACACACTTTTTCCCCATTATGTAGACAGGGGCAAAATTATTTGGTGCATTGGAACGTGCGGGGTTAAAATTTCGCCTCACAACATAGCCTAGGACGCTCTCGGGGTCCAGACGTGTGACTGTGCCAAATTTTATGGCTGTAGCTGTGACGGTGCGGATGCCAATCCCGGACATAAAAACACACACATACATACATACATACACACACTTGAGCTTTATAAATTAGATTGTTCTGCTCTCTGAATATGGGGCAAAAATGTTTTGCATTATGTGCTGGTTTAGTCATAGCACCATCTAGTGGTGGCTGAATTTAAAGCTGTGCCTTAAATAGCATTTACAGCCTGTGTCATTAGCAGAAGTGTTGCACTGTGGGATTGAAGCAATGCATGTGGGAATTAAGCAATGTATTCTGGGATGAGGAAGATGCCATTTTTCTTCTGTGTATTTCATAAGGACACACGTGTTTATCTGTCCTCTTGTAACTCCCCTACTTGAGTTCAATATCCGCATAAAGCATATCTGGTAAGATTAATATCTTTCTTGCAACGCAATTTTGTTCAGAGATGTTATTATCTGTATGGCAGCCAGTGCACAGCAGATGTAATTAGACACCTGTGTATTTCTATGTAAAGTTTGCATCACACTCTATACTTCCTGTAATTGTGTTAGCTGTGTGATCATCTGCCCAATACTTACCCATGTCGTTTGCATTCTTTATAGTTTTACCGCATGTTCTATACTCTTAACCAATAAACAAGTTAGACTACAGAGAACAGTCTGCTTATTTTTGAAGATAGAAGGTAGTTTTTTTCTGTATGCTAGATTACACACCGTGTCAACGTGTATAAAGGCAGAACAGTAAAACAGATGCTAGACGCCTGCGATAGTGAATACGACTTAAGGAGCTGCTTGTACCCACACCACACTACCTGCGGATATTACAGCGGCCGCCATACAGTCACAAGTACAGAGAGTGCAACCCGCCATCAAGCGCTACATCTTTCCCGCCACGCGGAAGCCCACCGCACACAGACTGTTTCCCGCCAATATACTCAGCAATACGCGCACAATGTCTCGAAAAAGCACATCCTCACTCAAAATGAGGTCCTGAACAAGCTCCAACAGGTCGTTATTAGCAGAGCTCCCTGCTGTCGCTCGTGCTGAAGCCGAAGCGGCCAAAGCAAGATCCTCTTTGCCAAACGAGAGATGCATCTAAAGCAGAGACAAGCAGATCAAGGTGCCAAAACCGCACATTTGCAGGCCGTAAGAGAGATGGAAGCCGCACGTCTGCAGGCAGAAAGGCGGAAACTGCACACCTGCAAGCTGAAACCGCACGTTTGCAGGCAGAGAAAGGTGGAAACTGCACGCCTGCAAGACGAAACCGCATGTTTGCAGGCAGAGAGAGGCGGAAGCTGCACGCCTGCAAGCTGAAACAGTACGTTTGCAGGCAGAGAGAAAAGTGGAAACTGCACGTTTGCAACCAGAGCTAGAAAGACATGCGGCAGACAAAGAGACAGCAGCTGCAATCGCTAAAGCAGAGTATTTGGAAGCTATGAAAGATCCTGATTATGAGAGACGCAGCAACATTCTCGGACCAGATCTAGAGCAGCAAGATCTAGCGCAGCGCGTCACAGAGTACATCCGTCAACATTCCGGCGTTGATGACAGCCCTGATGCATCATATCGATCAGCCTATGCCGATTACCAGCGACCAAACACCGAGCTTCACTACCATAGACGAGTAGACGTCCAGCACAGAGATGTCGACCACAGCTACCGTTCCACTGAGAACAAGGTACAGCTCCCATCCCGCTTTAAAGAGACACCTTCTTCACCGACAAGGTACCGCACAGACTATCCGGAGTCAGAAGAGTCTTACAGGTATGGTGATACACCACACACTAGACATGACTATAATACACCGGCGCATGCCAGCACTAACCGAGCCACCATGGACTTTGCAAAAAAGTTCTTTGCCCGCCGAGAACTGGTTACTAAAGGACATGTAAAGTTCACTGACAAACCCGAGAACTATCGGTCATGGCGAGCCTCATTCCAGAACGCCATTCATGGTCTGGACCTTTCTTGTCGTGAGGAGTTAGATCTCCTAGTAAAGTGGCTCAGAAGTGAGTCAGCCTAACATGCCAAAAGGATGAGAGACATTAATGTAAAGCATCCCCGCACAGGTCTACGTAAAGTGTGGGAAAGACTTGATGAATGCTATGGGACAGTAGAAGTCATAGAGAATACTCTAAATTGATGATTTTCCTAAGATAGGACCTAAAGGTTATCAAAAGCTTAGAGATCTGAGTGATTTATTGATAGAGTTACAGGTTGCCCAGGAGGAAGGAGATTTGCCCGGATTGGCATACTTAGACACCGCTAAGGGTGTCAATCCGATAGAACAGAAACTTCCTTACAACCTACAAGAAAAGTGGATTACATTTGGTTCAGAGTATAAACAAAATCATAATGTATCATTCCCTCCTTTCACTGTATTTGTTTATTTTGTCACCAAACAATCTAGGATTAGAAATAACCCTAGTTTTGACTTTACTCTGTCATGTTCCACTGCCCCTGGTGTCAAACCCAGGAGGACACCCATGGCAGTTCACAAAACTAACATTGTTTCCACAGGCCCTCCTCACAATGTGAATAAACCTCCTCCAGACGAGAGCAAGCCTCAGGATGTCAGTAAACATTGCCCTCTTCACAAGAAACCACATCCTCTACTAAAATGCAGAGCTTCAGGGAAAAGTCTTTAGAGGAACGCAAAGTTTTACTCAAGGAGAACAACATCTGCTTCAAATATTGTACCACAACCTCTCACTTCACCAGGAACTGTGAAGCTAGCGTGAAATGTGTAGAATGCAGCAGCACGGATCACAATACAGCCATGCACCCTGTATCAACTGCATGAGTGTTCTCACAAGCAGAGGAGCACGATGAGAAGCAGAAAGACACCGACGAAGACACCCCTGAGGTCAGCTCTAAATGTATGGAGATCTGTAAGGGACTCACAGTAGGAAGGTCCTGTTCAAAAATCTGCCTTGTCTGAGTCTATCCTGCAGGCCACAAGGACAAAGCCCTCAAGATTTACGCAATCCTGGATGACCAAAGTAACAGGTCCCTAGCCAGGTCCATCTTCTTTGACAACTTCAGCATTGGAGGCCCTGGTTCTCCCTACACCCTGAGGACATGTTCTGGTACCGTTGAGATGGTGGGGAGAAAAGCTACCGGATAAAAGGTGGAGTCCATAGATGGCCAAACCTGCCTATCGTTACCGACCATCTTGGAGTGCAACCAGATTCCTGACAACAGGTCAGAAATACCTTCACGGGAGGTGGCGACACATCACTACCATCTAAAGCGTATAGCCCACCTGATACCTGAGATGGATCCATGAACCCCAATAGCGCTACTTCTGGGAAGAGATATACTAGAAGTCCACAAGGCTACAGAATGTATAAATGGCTTCAGGAATGCTCCGTATGCACAGAGGCACGACCTTGGATGGGTCATCATTGGAGACGTCTGCCTAGGAGGAGCACACAAGCCGGCCTTAGACGAAAGCATGCTTACGAATACTCTTTAAAAAGGACGTCCGCCTCTCTTCCAGCCATGTAAGAGTAGCTTCCTGGTAAAAAAGTTGCCACACAATGCTCCTCTACCTTGTCCGTTAGCTGATCCTTCCTATGAAGACCACACATGTGATGGCGAACAAGATCACATAGGGTGCACAGTTTTCCACAGAACAAGAGAAGACAACAAGGTAGCAATGTCCATAGAAGACAGACTGTTTTTGGACATCATGGATCGAGAGATGGTAAGAGATGAGTCAAAGAGTTGGATGCCCCTCTACCATTTACACCCCAGAGGCAACATTTACCCAACAACAGAGAACCTGTCTATGGTCAATTTGTCTTCCTCAAACGCAAATATCAGAAGGCACCTGAAATGAGAGAGCACTTCTTTGCCTTCATGGAGAAAATACTTCAGAATGGCCATGCAGAAATTGCACCTGTACTCCAAGATTCCGAGGAATGTTGGTATCTACCCATTTTTGGCATGTATCATCCTAAGATACCTGGTCAGATAAGAGTATTTGACTCAAGCGCCAGATATGAAGGTGTCTTGCTAAACGATGTCTTTTTGTCTTGCCCAGACCTCAACAACAGACTTTTAGGAGTACTTCTTCGCTTCCGCAAAGATGCAGTGGGATTCATGGCTGACATACAACAGATGTTTCATTGCTTCCTTGTCAAAATAGAACATAGAAACTATTTGAGGTTTTTCTTGTACCACGATAATGACCCCTACAAAGACATCGTGGAGTATCGGATGAAAGTACACATCTTCGGGAACGGCCCTTCCCCTGCTGTCGCCATCTATGGTCTTAGACATTCAGCCGGAGAAGGCGAAGCAAAGTACGGGTCGGATATTAGATCGTTTGTGGAGAAGGATTTCTACGTGGATGACAGCTTGAAATCCACACCTACAGATGAATCGGCAGTCAGTCTCCTAAAGAGGACACAAGAAATGCTCGCTTTGTCCATTTGAGGTTGCACAGAATTGCTTCCAACAGCCAAAAAATGATGGAAGCTTTTCCCTCTCAAGATTACTCAACTGATCTAAATGACTTGGATTTAGACACGGACTCCCTTCCAATGCAAGGGAGCCTTGGTTTGCTCTGGGATTTGAAGAGAGATGCATTTACCTTTCGGATCAACAAAGAAGAAAAACCTTTCACACGTGGAGGTGTCCTTTCCGTGATAAATAGCCTGTACGATCCTCTAGGATTTGTAACCCCTGTAACTATCCAAGGTAAAATGATGTTGAGAGACTTCACCCAAGAGATGTCCGAGTGGGATGATCCGCTTCCCATGGAGAAGAGAGATCTGTGGGTAAGATGGAAGAAATCTTTAGAAGCCTTATCAGATCTTTACGTGGCACGACCATACGCTTCCGTGCCATCAACACAAGTCAAGACGCAAAGGCTCTGTATCTTCTGCGATGCCTCAACCAAAGTGATTGCAGCAGTAGCATATCTGAAAACTACTGACATTAAGGAACAATGCCATGTAAGGCTTGTTATGAGCCGGGTTAAACTAGCGTCAGTACAGGAGCACACAATACCCAGACTGGAACTCTGTGCGGCTGTGCTAGCAGTAGAGTTAACTGAACTTATCTCGACAGAAATTGACCTGGAATTCAAGGACATTGAGTTCTACTCAGACAGCAAGGTAGTACTTGGGTACATTTGCAACGAAACTCGATGCTTTTATGTTTAGGTCAGCAAGCGCGTGCTAAGGATCAGGAGATCTACTTGCCCTAAACAGTGGCATTATGTGTCCACAAACCACAATCCTGCGGACCACGCAACTAGATCTGTTGAATCTAGACACCTTAAGGACACAACCTGGTTTATGGGCCCTACATTCTTATACCGTTCAACGCCTTACAGTGACGAATCAGACACCTTTGAATTGGTAGATCCAGATGCAGAAGAACTCCGCCCTCAGGTATCTGTTCTAAGTATGGTGACTTCAGACAATCACCTCAAATCCCACCATTTCAGCAGGTTTTCAACCTAGAACTCGCTTGTTCGTGCCATTGCTTGTTTAATTCATGTGGCTCAGTCTTACAAGTCAACATCACACACCAGTCAGACGTCTTATACAAAAAAACCCTGTTTGGGAGAGAATAGACAAATTGCGGCGCCCTAAGTGCGTAAACACAATATTATAGTATTAAAAGGTGCACAATTTTACGCACTCACCTGATAGAAGACTAATATGGCTTTAGATTGTGTATCCTCAAAAAGTCTTCTGGGATACTTTTCAATAGACAGGGCTTGCAGCTTGCTTCGGGTGGATCCAAGTGAAAGAGCCAGAATCAGGCTCACACAGGATGAGTAAATCAACAAAAGCACATCCAGCCCATGAATGGCAGTGCTTCCCAGGACTCACATCCAAAGATGATATTTCATATTTTTTAATTTGATAAGTTAACAAAGAGATACAATACGTTTCGGATACAGTATATATCCTTCATCAGGTATCATAAAAACACAGTACAAATCCTCAGAAGTCTTGTAAAGGTTGGCACCACTGCAAGCATGCCTTTACTGCTCCAAACCTGGAAAATGAAGTGGAATCAGTTGATGCCAAGCGGGGAGTGTTCTGCCCTCTGAATCTAGGGCAAAAATGTTTTTTATTATGTGCTGGTTTAGTTATAGCACCATCTAGTGGTGGTTGAATTTATAGCTGTGTCTTAAATTGCCTTTACAGCCTGTGTTTTTAACAGAAGTGTTGCACTTTGGGATTGAAGCAATGCATTGTGAGAATTAAGCAATGTATTCTGGGATGAGGAAGATGCCATTTTTCTTCTGTGTATTTCATAAGGACACGTGTTTATCTGTCCTCTTGTAACTCCCCTACTTGAGTTCGTTATCTAGGTAAAGCATATCTGGTAAGATTAATATCTTTCTTGCAGTGCAGTTTTGTTCAGAGATGTTATTATCTGTATGGCAGCCAGTGCACAGCAGATGTAATTAGACACCTGTGTATTTCTATGTAAAGTTTGCATCACACTCTATACTTCCTGTAATTGTGTTAGCTGTGTGATCATCTGCCCAATACTTACCCATGTCATTTGTATTCTTTATAGTTTTACCGCATGTTCTATACTCTTCACCAATAAACAAGTTAGACTACAGAGAACAGTCTGCTTACTTTTGAAGATAGAAGGTGGTTTATGCTGTATGCTAGATTACACACCGTGTCAACATGTATGAATGCAGAACACCTAAGACATAGATGGCACACCTGTGCTTTGAAATTTTGACACAACGTGCTGTGAAATTTTGACACAATGTTACATTCGAATACGAGCGTGTTTTTATATACCTATGATCTAGATGGCACACCTGTGACAGGTAAAAACAAGCTTTTTTGAAAAGCGCCATCTGTTCGATGTAAAAGCAACAACATTGTTTATGTTGAGTAGTGTCAACATAAACAATTAAATAGTGACGGTTTACTGTTTAATAAGTTGTTTATATGGAAGGTGTCATCCACTTCCTTTGTAACAATTATTTGGGTACTATGGAATCTGATTGCATGGGATAAAATAGATATGAGACCAAAGCTGAGGCAAACGAGTGTATTTAACAAAGTAAGATGTGGAAAAAAAACTAACAGACATCTTCCTGCAATTGTAACAAAGTGAACAGCACAATATAGAAATGTTCAACAAACTGAATAGCGGGGCGCGACCGCTAATATGAACCAGTATCAAACAGACGTGGTAGCCAGAATATATACCAAAAATGGACCAAGTACCACAAAATGGTGTATCAATATTAAAATATAAAACTTTATTGAAATTCATAAAATCAATGAATTTACACTATCTTTGTATCTATTCAGTACATATGTTTCGGCACTCTTTTTTTGGTGTTTTAATTAGTGGTACTATTAAATTAGTTTGTCAATATTGTCAGCACTTTTCTAATAGTAATTATTTTGTGGGATATATTTATGCATGTTTAGTTAGGATAACTTGAACATATGATTTTTATTGATAGACACATATACATTTTTTAATTAAGTGATTATTCACAGTAAGTGCACACAGCTTAACAGCGTCACGATTCACATCTAGTTTTCCCCATAGATGGCAGTGTGCATGCGGGGTATCCTGTGCCGCCGGTATGCAGGAAGCGGTCTTTAGGGATTCAAGAGCGCATGGATTCCTTTGAGGACCTGGCGTTCTGGATCACGTGACCGCCGACTTGCATTCCTATTGGACAGCAGGACTCATGTGATCCCGCGCATGCGCCGTGAATGCCACTTGTCCCAATAACAATATCAATCCCTTTAACAGAAAGTAACCTCGGGTTGCATTGATGGTACCGCCTAAAATGCCTAGGTAGGGTCTTCAGAGTACAGATATCCGTCACATTTTTGGCTTTCTCTATGTCTAGGCAATGTTCACGGTCTCTAACTTAGAGATCCCGACTTGTCATGCCCATATAAAGTTTCCCACAAGGGCATTCTGTATAGTATACGACCCCCTTAGATGAACATGTAATGTGGGCCCTGATGTCAAACTTCCTAGATTTGTCAAAATTAAAGAAAACCAACCCCCTTTTCATGTAGGCACAGCCCTTACACAAGCCACATGGAAAAAATCCTTTAGGCTCAGGATTTTTCTTACTCCTCTCCCTTCCTTTAGGGTCATAAGAACTGTGTACCAAAATGTCCCGTAGGTTGGGAGCCCGTTTCGCTACAAATGAAGGATTAGCAGGAAGACATTGTCTAAGAATGGGGTCAACCAAAAGTATCTTCCAATATTTTTCAACGATCTTTCTAAGGTCAGACCACCTACTGTTATAGTTGGTAATAAATCTTACCTGCTTGTTATTCTCATCCTGCGTTATAATGGGCTGATTTTTTATGTAGAAGTTGATCTCTTGGCGTGTTCTTGGCTCTCCTGTAGCCCCTTTGGATAGCCCGATCCACGGTCTTGGAAACGTTTTTTTAAACGTGTTTTAATTAGTGGTACTATTTAATTAGTTTGCCAATATTGTCAGCACTTTTCTAATAGTATATTATTTTGTGGGATATATTTATGTATGTTTAGTTAGGATAACTTGAACATATGATTTTTATTTATTGACACATTTACATTTTTTAATTAAGTGATTATTCACAGTAAGTGCACACAGCTTAACAGGGTCACGATTCACATCTAGTTTTTCCCATAGGTGGCAGTGCGCATGCGGGGTATCCTGGGCCGCCGGTATGCAGGAAGCGGTCTTTAGGGATTCAAGAGCGCATGGATTCCTTTGAGGACCTGGCGTTCTGGGTCATGTGACCACCGACTTGCATTCCTATTGGACAGCAGGACTCATGTGATCCCGCGCATGCGCCGTGAATGCCACTTGTCCCATATAGTAACAGGACATTCCATTGACACTGCACAGGCGCCGTCACTGGCTGAATTAAATTTAAATTTATTGCACCCGAGACCTCTATTTAAACCGGATCGCCCCCTGCCCTGACACGCCTCCCGAAGAAGCAGTGCGAAACGCGCGACGGGGCAGAGGTGACGACCGGGGCTCCTCCACCAGAACATACTGGTATGTAATTATGTGTACAGTTTAATTTTGGTAGCTAATTTAGCTTAGGGTCATTGCTTGGTATGGGTTAAAGTCAGTACATGGTACACTTTATGATCTTACTCCTAATTGGAACGTAATACTGGTGTATGTGGATTTTTATGCTGATACCTATATTATTTGAGGATTGAACTGGTAGGGTCTTGCTTGCCCCATATCATTTGTAATATTTATATTAATTTACTATGTGGATGGTATCACAATACTGTGCTGTGTTGTAGTAGGAGGTACCATGGTTTATGTAACTCTTTTTTATTTCAGTATCTCTTTGCACACATTGTTTTTATGAATTTCAATAAAGTTTTATATTTTAATATTGATACACTATTTTGTGGCACTTGGTCCATTTTTGGTATATATTCTGGCTACCAAGTCTGTTTTATTTATGTTCTGTGGGGTATCGCCCTTTTTTAGGGTAAAAAACTAATATAAATGGGCATTTTTGTGATATAATATGAAACAGTCCAGCAGTAATATGACCCAGGAATGCACACGGCACTTAAACATGGAAATCGAGAAATAATATGAGTGTGAATGCACCCAGTACTTAAATGTGGAAGTCAAGCAATAATGAGTGAGAATGCGCATAGCACTTAAACGTGGAAGTCCACCAATACACGGGTGGAGCGTTAGCAGGAGAAGGTCTCTAAATGTACCTTTTGGGCTGAAAAGTCTCGCTCAAGTCCAGCACTGCAGCCCAACAGACACAGTCTAGGAAGAAATAATGGTATCAGAATCTCTTACTGACCACAGCAGTTCCAGAGGCGAGTAGCTCCACACCAGAAGCCCCGACAATAGGTAATCCTGGTCAGGATCAAGGAGCAGCATAGAGGACTGAAGGCAGCAGAACACAGAGAGGCAAAACACTGAGTAACGAGCAGCAGCAGCATTAAAGAGTCCAGAAGAAACAGGCACAAGCTCAGGAGCCAACAGCAACAAAATACTCAGGCAAGGAGGATCTCCTGACCCAGACTAAAATAGCAGGACAAACAGGAAGTTCAAGGGCAGGGAGAAGTAATGGACTCCATCTTGGACAAGGGCAAAACAAGCTCCTAGGAACATACTTGTTTCTATACAAATGCACAAGCATGGGCAACAAGGAGAATTGGACTACTAACGTAGGGACAGAAATAGGATGTCAATGGAATAACTGAAACTTGGTGGGATGATAAACATGATTGGAATACAAGGTGTAAGACAGCGCTTACTGCTTGTGTTGGGGGACACTTGCTTCGCAATGGGATTCAGTCACACAGGAACGGTTTCTTCACAAAACAGTTTATTCCGGTTTATTTAGACTCATAAACCGCACCATGAACACTTCATTACATCACAGTTTATACGACTTCAACTCACAGTCACTAAACACGCGGAACTTCTCATTTTGTCCATTTGCCATGGGTGACTGTACGCTGCACATTTCATTACATATATATCAACAGAATATAATAACCACAGATAGTCTTTTGCAATGGCAGATACTTCTGTGCCGTTATTATAACCCCCTTTCTGGAGTTACCTTCCGGGAGCTCCTGCTCCACACACTGACCTCTGGTCAGCCATGGTTCCCAGGGAAGCTGCTGAACTGGGATCACCATCCCAGACAATGCCTTGCTCACCAGGCCACCTGACAGTTCCAGACCCTCAGACTTTTGGTAGCTTCCCTAACGCAGTGACATCACAGACTCTGCCAGTCCATGGCCACACCCATGGTGCTATTCAGGAAGTCCGTCCCCTCCTGGGACCTTCCAACATATAGACCTTTCAGGACCTTAGAACAATGAACCTTGTTACCCAAACCATGGTCACATTACGTAGCTGTAACCACCACCATAGGTGGGCGGTGTATGTGTGGCTAGTCAGTCCCGCCCAGCTCTCCGACTAACCCTGTAAGACCCCCTATAAGTAAACAAACACTTGTGGAACTACAAGTCCCAGAACAACATCATTTTAGGCTTACAGCGCAGAAGACCTCTGCGACACATACAGGCCATTTACAATACTGCATGTCACTGTCTCACCATCACAGTTACACCTCCATGCGTATCCTGAGGAGCATATACAGCGCCCCCTAGCTGTAACAGGGGTCACTGCCTCACAAAGACTAGAAGGATACAACTTATTTGCAAGAAACAGACTTGATAAACGAGGAAGTGTCGACTTGTATGTTACAAAAGTGTATATCTGCACAGAGATTGAAGCTTGAGACTGGGAGTTCTGTGGAAACTGTTTGGGTAAGAATATAAGTAGAGAACAACGGAAAGGACACCATTGTAGGCATTTACTACAGACTGCATGTGCAAGCTGAAGATATTGTAAGGCAGCGCTTACTGCATGTGTTGGGGGACTTGGCTTGGCAATGGCATTAAAGCACACAGGACCAGTTTTCTCACAAAAACAGTCTATCCGGTTTCAGGCCTCTGTAGGCAATGTTACACTTCACAGACCTCACATAGTCCATAGCACTTCTGTAATGACACCGATAGTGAGGAAGCCTAGGAGGCACTAGCAGGGGGCAGGGGACCGAGTGCAGGGAATGGAAGAACTGAGGCAGGCAGAGCACACAGGACCTGCGACTACGCGGTCACATGACCACAGGGGGCGGAGTCCCCACGCATGAGGACAGGGAAACAGCAGAGAGCACGGAGTACGGGGCATAGAACGCTAACGTGGTCAGTGGGGACCCAAGGATCAAAAGCCAAATGAGAGCGAGGTACCTAGGGATAAGAGAGTAAACCAAGAAGAGACAAGGGGTCAGAGAACCAGGAAGGACAGGGCAGTACAGAGCAGGAGACGGAGGCAGAAGTCAGGGGACAAATCAGGTCATACATAGCAAAGCTCACACGCACAGAGGCACAAAGATTACAGATGAGTAACCTGGGTCAGCTACCTCTAACATATATGGCCGAGTCTCGCATGTTAATACCCGACTCTGCCACTGGCACTCAGATCGGAGCGTGCGGCCACGTAGCAATACATGTAGCCGCAGGCTACACTCCTTAGTTCCGGCAGCAATGCCGGGTATTAACATGCGAGACTCGGCCGTATTCCTCGCATGTGTGATCCCGGCCTGAACGGAAGTATCACAGACACCAAACCCAGGAAATACCAAAATTAAATAGCCACCCCAGAACCAAAGAGAGGCAAACTAGAATTAACCCTGACCTAACCAGAATGGAGGCAGAACCAACCCATCAAGAGACATGACTTTACCCCTCTCAACGGGGGGCCACCGGATCCCCAGGTTTCCCAGGAAATCGGGCATAAAAGGAGCGCACCAGACAATCGGCATGAACCGATTGGGCAGGAACCCAGGATCGATCCTCAGGACCATACTCCTTCCAGTGCACCTGATCCTGGAGGGAACAGCGGACCAATCGGGAATCCACGATGCACTCTACCTCATACTCCTCCTGACTATCCACCAATACAGGCGGCAAGGGACCCAATGAAGCTTTTTCCACTGTGGCTCAGTGGTTAGCGCTGCAGCCTTGCAGTGCTGGAGACCTGGGTTCGAATCCCACCAAGGACAACATCTGCAAGGAGTTTGTATGTTCTCCCTGTGTTTGCGTGGGTTTCCTCCGGGCACTCCGGTTTCCTCCCACACTCCAAAGACATACTGACAGTGAATTTAAATTGTGAGCCCCATCAGGGACAGTGATGAAAATATGTGCAAACTGTAAAGCGCTGTGGAATATGTTAGCGCTATATAAAGATTATTATTATTATTATTCCACAGCCCCCAATGGTTTCAGCAAGGCCCTATGGGATACACTGGGGATCTTAAAAGACACTGGGAGGTGCAAATGAAACGCCACTGGGTTAACCACCTCCGTGATCTCATAAGGGGCAATAAACTTAGGCTCCAACTTCGCCGAAGGAACTTTAAGCTTAATGTTCCTAGTAGAAAGCCACACTTTATCACCAACCCAAAGGGGAGGTCCCACCTTCCGTCTCCTGTCCGCAAAAACTTTAAATTTCCTTTGAGCCTTCCCATTTGTTCTTCTGGATCTCCCGCCATAACTTCCCCAAATGCTGTACAGCTATATCAGCCCCCGGGCAAAAAGAGTCCAAAAGAGAAAACTCCCCAAAATGTGGATTAAACCCATAATTACAGAAGGGGAGGTACCAGTAGAGTGGAAAACAAGGTTATTGAACGCAAACTCTGTTTAATGCAAGGCGTCAGACCAGTCATCTTGACTGGAAGTGGAAAGACATCGCAAAATTTGCTCTAACGACTGATTGGTCCGTTTGGTCTGACCATTGTCTCTGGATGTTATGCAGACGGAAAAGACAACGCACTATCCAACCTTTTACAAAATGCTCTCCAAAACTTGGACACAAACTGCACACCATGGTCAGACACCACACTAAAGGGCACACCATGCAACTGAACCACACGTTGAATGAACAACCTGGACAAGGTCTCCACAGAAGGAAGTGCCACTAAGGGTAAAAAATGTGCTTGCTTCTTAAACCTGTCCACCACCACCCAGATGACATTATACCCTTGGAGGGAGGAAGATTGGTGATAAAATCCATGGACAAATGTGTCCATGGTCTATCAGGAACTTGCAAAGGCACCAATTCCCTGGCCGGCTGGTTATGAGCTCTTAGCGGGCACAAACGTCACAGGCAGACCCAAACTTCTTCACATCAGACGTAAATGAAGCTCACCAAAAAACCCTCGCGATGGACCCAAGAGTAGCCAAAATCACAGGATGTCCACCCATAGCCATATCGTGGAGCTCCTCGAGGACTCTGAGTCGAAATTGAACAGGAACAAACAATTTTTCCACTGGCTTGGATGGGGGAGCCTGCGACTGGGCTTCCCGAATCTCAAGTTCCAAACCTGCTGACACGTCAGCCACCACCCCAGGTTAAAGAATGAAGGATGGAGGCTTGGGGGGAGAAACTGGATCCAGACTCCGGGACAAGGCATCGGCCTTCACATTCTTGGATCCTGGGGGAAAAGTAATCGAAAATTGGAACCGAGAAAAAAAAAAGTGTCCATCTAGCTTGCCTAGGGGTCAACCTTTTAGCAGACTCAATGTGCACCAGGTTCTTGTTTGAGTTTTCATTGGCTGTAAGCCATAATCATCAACATTAACATCAATAAACACTTGAAATAGCTCACTCTGTTTGCAATGACAGTATATATGAGATTCACATTCTGTATTGAAGAACTAAAATAAATTTTGATGATATCATAATTTTGTGAGAAGCACCTGTACAAACTTGGAAGATGCAGGCAGTGGAGTGACATGCAGTGGCAGAGCTATGGTCCCATGGGCCCCAGAGCAAACTTTGGACTGGGGATCCGATCCTAATCTAATAAAAAAAATACAAAATATAATAAGAATATATGCCCCTTTTGTACTTTCAAAATTTACTTCTAATACAGTTTTGTGTTACATGCAGTTTTTGTTGAATGCATCTGCAACATTTTCTCAACATAGTCAAAATGGTCTTAAAATCTGTAGAATGGTTATATTGTTTAGCAATATGTGTAGACTAGTTGGCCCGTGCAAAATTTTTGCACATTGGTCATCGGGGGCGCAAGCAATTTCAGAAAAAGCAAGCTGGTCAAATGTAAATGTATTTCATGATATGATGAACACAGACAGGTATTTATATATGTAGATTGGTAATACAATAAATTGGTTTGATAAGTAGAGGCCAAAAAATATCTTCCGGTTGAGCTGCCACCTGCAGGTCATTGTTTCTTTCTGCAGGTTTATGAAAATGAATGTTTAAACTGTAGTTAGTGATAAAATCATGAATGTGTGGGTTGTTTGGCTCTTTTCTTGCTGAAGGGTGCAAGTTTACCTTTCAAATGGTGTATCATTTGTGTGTGTGGGGCGAAGCAACCAGCGAAAAAGCAGTGCATGTTTACAAATGTGTTTGCATATGTGACTCACCATTTCTGTGTGTGGGGCAAAGTAGTCACCGAAAAAGCAGTGCATGTTTACTAAAGTGTTTGCATGTCATTCACCATTTGTGTGTGGGGCAAAGTAATCACTGAAAAATCAGTGCATGTTTACAAATGTGTTTGCATATGTGACTCACCTGCAGTGAAGTGTGCAATCCTCCAATGTGCCTGAAATAGGCTGGGCAAGCACTTGAGCAAGCTGGAAAGACTCCGAGGCAAATGTTTGGATTTGTTTGTGATGTCTGAAAGCAGCTTTTGTGGTAGTGTGCTGCCACCTGCAGGTCATTTGACCTTTCAAATGGTGTATCATTTGTTTGAGTGGGTGGAGTGTGAACGAGCAAGTGTGCAATTCAATAGGCAGTGCATGTTTACAAATGTGTTTGCATATGTGACTCACCTGCAGTGAAGTGTGCAGTCCTCCAATTTGCCTGAAATAGGCTGGGCAAGCAGTTCTGCAAGCTGCAAAGCCCCCAAGGAAAATGTTTGGATTTGTTTGTGATGTCTGTAAGCAGCTTTGTGGTAGTGTTCTTTGGGTTAGTGTGGTGCCACCTGCAGGTCATTCTTCCTTACTGCAGGTTTACGAAAATTAATGCTTAAAAACTGCATTTTGTGATCAAATCATGGATGTGTGGTTTGTTTGGCTATTTTCTTGCTGAGGGGGCAAGTTTACCTTTCAAATGGTGTATCATTTGTGCGTGTGGGTGGAGTATGACCAGAGATACAAACTAATCACTGAAAAAGTGTTTAGAAATAATAAAATAGATAGTATTGAAAATCTTTATCAACATTGCCATTGTGTTATCTGCACTGCAAACCCTATTCCTAAATATGGTCTATAAATTTATCCTCCACCATTGTGAAATGTAATTTACCGGTGAACACAATGTAAACAAATGAGCAGATATCTATTACACACATTACTTCCATACACATATTAGCATAAATATATTACACACGTGGAAGCAAATATACACCTTTACCCACAAAATACACACACACAATACACATGAGCATACATTTTTGTTAATAGTTGGAAGTCTGACAAACTGCATTTGTCATGTCCTCACTAAATGAACCGGGATTCATGTAGCTTAACAAGCAGCTAAACCGCTATACCAGGGTCCAATAAGGGAGACCGTAGTTGAATCTGTGCTTTATTGAACGTAGGGTATATACAGTTAGGTCCATAAATATTTGGACAGAGGCAACATTTTTGTAATTTTGGTTCTAGACATTACCACAATGAATTTTAAACAAAACAATTCAGATGCAGTTGAAGTTCAGACTTTCAGCTTTCATTTGAGGGTATCCACATTAAAATTGGATGAAGGATTAGGAGTTTCAGCTCCTTAACATGTGCCACCCTGTTTTTAAAGGGACCAAAAGTAATTGGACAATAGACTCCAAGGCTATTTCATGGACAGGTGTGGGCAATCCCTTCGTTATGTCATTCTCAATTAAGCAGATAAAAGGCCTGGAGTTGATTTGGGGTGTGGTGCTTGCATTTGGAAGGCTTTGCTGTGAAGGAAACATGCGGTCAAAGGAGCTCTCCATGCAGGTGAAACAAGCCATCCTTAAGCTGCAAAAACAGAAAAAACCCATCTGAGAAATTGCTACAACATTAGGAGTGGCAAAATCTAGTTTGGTACATCCTGATACAGAAAGCACTGGTGAACTCATTAATGCAAAAAGACCTAGGCGCCCACGGAAGACAACAGTGGTGGATGATCGCAGAATAATCTCCATGGTGAAGAGCAACCCCTTCACCACAGCCAACCAAGTGAACAACACTCTCCAGGAGGTAGGCGTATCAATATCCAAATTTACCATAAAGAGAAGACTGCATGAAAGTAAATACAGAGGGTTCACTGCACGGTACAAGCCACTTATAAGCCTCAAGAATAAAAAGGCTAAACATCTAAAAAAGCCAGCACAGCTCTGGAAGAACATTCTTTGAACAGATGGAACCAAGATCAACCTCTACCAGAATGATGGAAAGAGAAAAGTATGGCAAAGGCGTGGTACAGCTCATGATCCAAAGCATACCACATCATCTGTAAAACACGGCGGAGGCAGTGTGATAGCTTGGGCATGCATGGCTGCCAGTGGCACTGGGACACTAGTGTTTATTGATGATGTGACACAGGACAGAAGCAGCCAAATGAATTCTGAGGTATTCAGAACCATACTGTGTGCTCAGATCCAGCCAAATGCAGCCAAACTGATTGGTCGTCGTTTCATACTACAGATGGACAATGACCCAAAACATAAAGCCAAAGCAGCCCAGGAGTTTATTAAAGCAAAGAAGTGGAATATTCTTGAATGGCTAAGTCAGTCACCTGATCTCAACCCAATTGAGCATGCATTTCAATTGTTAAAGACTAAACTTCAGACAAAAAGGCCCACAAACAAACAGCAACTGAAAACCACCGCAGTGAAGGCTTGGCAGAGCATCAAAAAGGAGGAAACACAGCGTCTGGTGTTGTCCATCAGTTCAAGACTTCAGGCAGTCATTGCCAACAAAGGGTTTTCAACCAAATACTAGAAATGAACATTATTTACAATTAATCTGTCCAATTACTTTTGGTCCCTTTAAAAACAGGGTGGCACATGTTAGGTAGCTGAAACTCCTAAACCCTTCATCCAATTTTAATGTGGATACCCTCAAATGAAAGCTGAAAATCTGAACTTCAACTGCATCTGAATTGTTTTGGTTAAAATTCATTGTAGTAATGTCTAGAGCCAAAATTAGAAAAATGTTGTCTCTGTCCAAATATATATGGACCTAACTGTAGATGTGGTGAAACAGCGATGCTGACGCAAGGGGTGTAGAGGAATGAGATGTTACCATGAAGCGGGCTTGATTGAAAATGGAGGACTGGAGAGAAAAATGGGGCTGGACTAGACAATAATCCCTTGCAAACTTACCCAGAATACATTGTGAATTGGAAGGAAAGCAAAACGAAAATAAAATAGAATAACACTGCAATTATTACTTTGGCCACTAGATGGAGTCAAAAACAATGAACATTAAAATCTATGGAAAACTGAGCATTATAGATATTCTCAGTAAATCACTGTATATATATTATCAAAATAGACAGTCAAAGGTCAAGAATTGTGTCGGAGACAGAACACTCCCCGTCTGGCAACAAACGGATGTCACTATTCTTATTCTCCGAAGACAACAATAAGACCAGCTCAGTTACTGGTCTGGAGAATGTCTTAAGTTCATCGCCTTTGGCCATCCTAAGTTCGACTTTGCGGACATTGCCATCTTTATTTGGGAATGTTGCAGTCACTAGTCCAAGTGTCCACTGGTTTTGATGGGTCTGACAGTCTATCACAAGGACGAGGTCACCAATCCTCAGATTAGGTTTGGTAGATTGCCACTTTGTCCGTGGCTGCAGGGTAGACAAATACTGTTTGCGCAACCTGTCCCAGAATGTATTGGCAAGACTTTGCACCAGTCTCCATTGACGCTTGTAGAGGTCCTTGCATCGAATCCTCCCAGAGGGGCACTGGATAGTCCTGTTTTCTGGGTGAGGAGAGTAGCTGGAATCTTTGTATGAAGTGTAGACATCTGAAGGAGGATTTCAGCACCGGAGTCCTCTCTCACAAGTTCAAAGGTGTCTGGACAACGTTCCTAAGTGTACAGTAGTTTTGGTCTTGAGAGCCAAGTTGTGCTCTCTAGTGGACTTGCGTCAACTGCTCTAGTTGCATGATCTGCAGGGTTTTGGTCCATGGAGATGTAATGTCACTGTTTTGGATGAACTGATCTCCTAATTCGTAGCACTCTGTTGTTGACATAAACGTAGAATCGCCTGGTTTCATTGTGGATGTATCCAAGGACTACTTTGCTGTCTGAGTAGAACTTGGCTTGTGTCAGGTCGATATCCATCGTGGATGCGATGAACTCTGTTAACTCGACGGCTAGAACAGCAGCACAAAGTTCTAACCTTGGTATGGTGTGCTCTGGCTGTGGAGCAAGTTTGGCCTTCCCCATAATGAATCCAATGTGGCTCAGACATTTGGAGTCCACAGTTTTGAGATAGGCAACAGAAGCAATTGCTTTGACAGAAGCATCTGCAAATACATACAGTCTTGGCTCTGTATCTCTATTGACGGCACAGGGGTGTATGGCCTTGGTACATTCGGGCTGCTAAATATTTCTTCCATACTTCCCACTGGATTCTCTTGTCAGGTGGCAGAGGTGCATCCCAGTCAGAAAGTCTCCTTAGTTGTCTCTTAGTATAGCTTTGCCTTGTATAGTAACAGGAGCTGCAAAACCTAAGGGACCATACAGGCTGTTGATGGTAGACAGGACACCTCTGCATGTGAAAGGCTTTTCCTCCTGGCTGACCTGAAAGGTAAAAGTGTCTGTCTGACTGTAGATTCCAGAGAAGCCCGAGGCTGCGTTGCATTGGTGTGGGGTCTGACCCCAGGTCCAGGTCTCTGAGACCATTACACAAGTCTTGTGAAGGGAATGCTTTCATGAGTTTTTGGCTGTTTGAGGCTATTTTGTGAAGCCTGAGGTTGGAGCAAGCACGCATCTCTTGGGCTCTCCTGAGAAGACTGACGGCAGTCTCATTTGAAGCATGGCTTTCAGACAGTCATCAACATAAAAGTCTTTTTCTATGAATTGTCTGGCATCTAATCCGTATTCTGTTTCTCCTTCTTCAGCTGACCTTTTTAGTTCATAAATGGCAACTGCAGGAGGACTATTGCCAAAGATGTGCACTCTCATGCGGTACTCTGTGACCTCTTTAGTAGGATCATTGTCTCTGTACCAGAAGAATCTTAGGAAGTTCCTGTCTACCTCTCTCACAAGGAAACAATGGAACATTTGCTGGATGTCAGCGATGAAGGCAATGTAATCCTTACGGAAGAGCATAAGTACTCCCATTAGTTTGTTATTGATGTCTGATCAAGTCAGTAGAACATGATTCAGGGAGATATCATCAAACTTGGCACTGGAGTCAAACACCACTCTAATTTGGCCCAGTTTCTTAGGGTGGTATACTCCAAACATGGGTAGGAACCAGCATTCTTCAGAGTCTTTGAGAGTGGGAGTGTCAGGATCCTGTCAGCACCGGCGAGCAGCCTCCGCTGAGCAGGGACTCACCCGCACTGTAGGGGGGCCCGGGGTCAGGTACAGCCGGAAAGTACAGATACACAGGACCTGTGGACGCTGAAGTTTAGCAAGCAGTCACAGGACCTACGGTCATGTGACTGCAAGGGGGCGGGGCTTAGCGTCCTGCTTTCAGAGATGGCAGGACACTACAGAAATACTCAGAGTCAGGCAAAATGGAGGTCATACACAGAGATATCAGTAAAGTACCAGGGATGAGACAGAACGGATAGTCAGGGCCAAGCAGAAGTCAAAACCAAACAGACATAGAAGGTACCAAGCAGAGTCCAAAGCAATATCCAGAGAACAGACCGAGTCATACACAGAGAATCAAGCAACCAGAACACAGCACACACTCAGGGGTCACCACACAATGCCAAGGGCGAAAGTATAACTGACGGGGACGGGAGCGTCCTGAGGATATAAGAAGCCTCTCCCAGAACCAGGGAGAGGCAACAATCATAGCCCCAGGTGTGCAGGTAAGCCTGCACTGGGCTCACAACCTTTAACCCCAGAAATGCCAGTCATCAGCACTGGTTCCAGACATTAACCCCACGTGTGCGAGTCAAACCCGCAGAGATCAGGACAGTACCCCCCTCTCAACGGGGGGGGCCTCTCGACCCCCAGTCTTGAACGGGTACTTAGCATGGAAAGCCCGCACCAGGCGATGAGCATGCATCAACCAGGCCGGTACCCAGGACCTGTCTTCCGGTCCACACCCCTTCCAATGAACCAGGTACTGTACCGACCGCCGTACCAACCTGGAATCTACGATATGACCAACCTCGTACTCCACCTGCCCCTCGACCAAAACAGGAGGAGCAGCGGACTCGGAGTCTCCCCGGACTGCTTCAAAAGGTTTCAGTAGAGATTTGTGGAAGACGTTAGGGATCTTGAAAGAGGGTGGAAGGCACAGCCTAAAGGCCACTGGATTGACTTTTTTCCACAATCTTGTATGGGCCAATTAATTTGGGCCCCAACTTGGCTGAAGGAACCTTCAACTTAATGTTTCGCGTGGAGATCCAAACCTTGTCTCCAACCTGAAACGTGGGTCCTGGTGTTTGTTTCCTGTCCACGAAAAACTTATACCTGTCCTGAGACCTAGATATACTCCGCTGAACTTCTGCCCACGTATTCTGTAATCGCTGAACAGAGCCCTCAGCCCCGGGACACCCCGAGTCCAGACGAGAAAACTCACCAAAATGAGGACTGAACCCATAATTGATCAAAAAAGGAGTCATACCCGTGGATTGACTCACCCGATTATTGAAGGCAAATTCAGCCAACGGCAGTGCATCGCACCAGTCATTCTGTCTAGCAGAGGTTAGACACCTGAGGATCTGTTCTAGGGACTGGTTAGTGCGCTCCGTCTGACCATTGCTCTCAGGATGGTATGCAGACGAAAAGGACAGAGACATCCCTAATTTTTTGCAGAAAGCATGCCAAAACTTAGCCACAAACTGCACACCATGATCAGACACCACATTCAGGGGTACCCCATGCAACCGGATCACATGCTGCACAAACAACCTGGACAATGTCTCAGCTGACGGTAGTGCGGACAGGGGTACAAAATGAGCCTGCTTAGAAAACCTGTCCACCACTACCCATTCCACTGTATTACCCTTAGATGGAGGGAGATTGGTAACAAAATCCATGGATAAGTGAGTCCATGGTCTTTCGGACCCTGCCAAGGGCATCAGCTCCCCTGCCGGCCGGCTATGAGAGCTTTTAGAATGAGCGCAGACACCACAACCAGCAATGAATTTTTTATGTCCGAACCAAGGGTAGGTCACCAAAAGATCCTAGCCACCACCAGACGCGTGGCTGAAATACCAGGGTGAGCACTCAGCTTGGATTCATGGAACGCCTGCAAGAGTTTCAGGCGAAGTTGCTCTGGGACAAACAACTTCCCCTCCGGCTTGGCCGCCGGGGCCCGCGACTGGGCCCCCTGAATCTCCCGTTCCAATTCAGACGAGACCTCTGCTATCACAATCCCAGGGTAAAGAATGGAGAACGGTGGCTCAGGGGGCGACACCGGCTGAAAACTGCACGATAAGGTGTCAGCCTTGACATTCTTAGACCCTGGACG
This sequence comes from Dendrobates tinctorius, assembly GCF_039654945.1. Lineage (NCBI taxonomy): Eukaryota > Metazoa > Chordata > Amphibia > Anura > Dendrobatidae > Dendrobates > Dendrobates tinctorius. The sequence goes on from NW_027361770.1 coordinate 1,058,664, forward strand.
AAATGTAATCGTAAACTGAAAACGGGAAAAAAAAAGTGACCAACGGGCCCTGTCTGGGCGTTAGTCTTTTAGTAGACTCTATGTATGACAAATTTTTGTGATCCGTGATCACCGTAACCGGGTGACTGGCCCCCTCCAAAAAGTGCCTCCATTCTTCAAACACCAATTTGACCGCAAGAAGCTCTCTATTGACTACGTCATAATTTCTTTCCGCAGCAGAGAATTTCTTGGAAAAGAAAGCACATGGCCTGAGGTTGGTTAGAGTGGCAGGCCCTTGGGACAACACCGCCCCCACCCCCACCTCAGAGGCGTCCACTTCCACGACGAATGGTTTGGACGGATCTGGCTTTACTAACACGGGAGCAGACATAAAGCTTCTTTTCAGGGTCGCAAAGGCCTCTTTTGCGAGCGAGGACCAGTTTCTCACATCCGTACCTTTACAAGTAAGATCTGTGAGAGGTTTGACCACCTGTGAAAACCCCCGAATAAATTTGCGGTAATAATTGGCGAAATCCAAGAAGCGCTGAAGACCCTTAAGGTCTTGGGGTTGCACCCAATCCGCAATGGCCTGCACCTTCTTGGGGTCCATGCGAAAACCCTCACAGGACACAAATAATCCCAAAAAAGACAATTCTTGAACAAAAAACACACATTTCTCCAATTTGGCATACAGATGATTTTCCCTCAGTCTTTGGAGAACGGTTCGTACATGATTCAGATGAGATTGACTGTCAGGAGAGTATATCAGAATATCGTCTAAGTAAATGACAACAAAATGACCTATGAGATCCGAGAATACCACGTTGATGAAATTCTGAAATATGGCTGGGGCATTGGTAAGACCAAACGGCATGACTAAATTTTCAAACAGTCCCTCGGTCGTGAGGAACGCGGTTTTCCATTCATCCCCCTCCCGGACCCTTATCAAATTATATGCCCCCCGAAGATCCAGTTTGGAGAACCATTTTGCCCCTGAAAGTTGGTTACACAAATCGGGAATCAACGGAAGGGGGTACATATTTCGTACAGTAATTTTGTTGAGCTCACGAAAATCGAGGCAGGGACGTAAACCACCATCTTTTTTCTTTACAAAAAAAAACCCTGCCACCACAGGTAAGACTGAGGAACGTATGTGTCCTTTGCGAAGACTCTCAGCAATGTAATCTTTCATGGCCAAGCGCCCAGGGCCAGATAAATTAAACAGATGGGCTTTAGGCAATTTAGCCCCCGGGACTAACTCAATAGCGCAGTCAAAGGGTCTATGTGGCGGCAACGTCTCGGCCTCGCTTTCAGAGAACACATCTTCGAATTCTTTCAGGTACTCCGGAATACCTTCCAGCTCGACAGATGACACAGATACAGATTTAACAGGTTCAACCAATAGTGCAGACTTATCACATAACATCGAATCATTAAACCCTCACTGAACAATCTCCCCCGTTTTCCAGTTAATGACTGGGTTATGGCGCAGTAACCAGGGCATGCCCAACACCAATCCTGCTGGTAGATTGTCCAGAACCAAACAACTTAATTTTTCCACATGGGTAGCGCCCACTTTGAGCGAAAACAAGCCAGACATAAAGAGAATTCCCTCTTTAGTGAGGGGGGGAGGAGTCAATGGCCACCACTTTGATCAGAACCTTAAGTCTAACTGTCCCTATCTTACAGCTTGTGACCAATTGGGAATCAATGAGATTGATGGATGATCCGCAGTCCACGAAAGCTGTAGAGGGAAAACAACAATCGTCCACTAACAGTTCCACATGAAGCAACACCTTAGAAAACGAGGAAAAGGGTACCTGAGGGTCTGAGTAGTCTCCCCTCTGACTACCCAGACCTAGTCGTTTCCCGTCGACCGGGTTGAGGATGGACAATCAGGACACTCCCTTTTCCAATGTCCCATTTTACCACAGTAGAAGCATAACTGCTTTTCTCTCCGGCGTTGTCTCTCCTTTTCCTTCAGGGAGAGAGCCCCTACGTCAATGGGCACAGAAACAGTCTCTTTTCCACTAGGGAACAATGGAGTCTCCACCTGCATCACCCCCCTGGCCCGCAGCCTGTGGTCCATCTGGACAGTCTGGATCATGGCGTCCTCGAGTGAGTTAGGTGGGGGATGTAATGCCAAGGCATCCTGTAACCGCTCGGACAAGCATCTGCGAAAGAGTCCTCGGAGTGCGGCATCATCCCAAGAGACCTCTGCGGCCCAGCGGCGGAATTCTGTACAAAACCACTAAGCCGAGTGTTTCCCCTGACAGACACTCCTAACCATGTCCTCTGCCAATCGCACTCGGTCCGGCTCATCATATATGTGCCCGAGGGCCTCAAAAAACGCATTCACAGACTCTCTCAGGGGCAGTGGGAGGAAGGGAGAAAGCCCAAGCTTGTGGGGACCCTCTTAACAGAGACATAATGACCCCAACCTTCTGACTTTCGTCCCCAGAGGAACGTGGCCTCAAACTAAAGAAGAGTTTGCACCCCTCCATGAAGACCCTGAACTCCTTTTTGTTCCCAGAAAAGAAATCAGGCAGTTTAACAGGTGGTTCTGGGGACACCAAATCAACATCACTCGCCCCAGCCCCCAGAGACCCAGCAGCTAAAGCCCCTCGCACTGTCTCAGAAACCTGCTGCTGAGAATGACCCAGAGCTGGCTGCTCCAGAGATAAACCCTGAAACATCTGACTCAGATTTTTCATTTGCTCAGCAAGAGATTGTATGGGATCCATATTTCTCAGCAGAGAAAGAAAAAAAAAACAAAAAAAACTTAACGGTCAGTTATAATGTCAGGATCCTGTCTGCGCCGGTGAGCAGCCTCCGCTGAGCAGGGACTCACCCGCACTGTAGGGGGGCCCGAGGTCAGGTACAGCTGGAAAGTACAGATACACAGGACCTGTGGACGCTGAAGTTTAGCAAGCAGTCACAGGACCTACGGTCATGTGACTGCAAGGGGGCGGGGCTTAGCGTCCTGCTTTCAGAGATGGCAGGACACTATACAGAAATACTCATGAGTCAGGCAAAATGGAGGTCATACACAGAGATATCAGTAAAGTACCAGGGATGAGACGGATAGTCAGGGCCAAGCAGAAGTCAAAACCAAACAGACATAGAAGGTACCAAGCAGAATACAAAGCAATATCCAGAGAACGGACCGAGTTGTACACAGAGAATCAAGCAACCAGAACACAGCACAAACACACTCAGGGGTCACCACACAATGCCAAGGGCGAAAGTATAACTGACAGGGATGGGAGCGTCCTGAGGCTATAAGAAGCCTCTCCCAGAACCAGGGAGAGGCCACAATCATAGCCCCAGGTGTGGAGGTAAGCCTGCACTGGGATAACAACCTTTAACCCCAAAAATGCCAGTCATCAGCACTGGTTCCAGACATTAACCCCAGGTGTGCGAGTCAAACCCGCACTGAGATCATGACAGGGATGTTTCAGAGTATGCAAAGGTAACCGCCTTATTAGTTTACATGCATGTTATATAACAGTGTCACTAATATTCACATATATATATATATATATATATATATATATATATATATATATATATATATATATATATATATATATATATTTTTTTTTTTTTTTTTTCCATATATTTACATTTCCAGATATAACTTTAAATTTTCTAGTGCACCACACAACCATCACCAAGATAGTGCGGGAACAATGCGGTGCTGTCATGGCTCTGGAAAATCAAATTACCGGTAAGTAATTATCATTTTTTCCCTTCCCCCATGACAGCACCGCACATGAGAGGAAAGATAGAATAGACTCCTAGGGTGGGACAACAGCAGACAACACTTTTCTCCCAAAGGCCAGATTTGAGGGCCCTAGGACTAGTCTATAGTGTCGGAAGTGGATGGTGAGGACCATACTGCTGCTTTACAGATTTGCTCAACTGAAGCATTTGCCCTTTCAGCCCATGACGTGGCTATGGCTCTCATAGAATGAGCTGTTACACCCAGTGGGGGAGTCAGATCCGAACAAGAGTAAGCTAGTGCAATACCCATACGAAGCCATCGTGCAATCGTTTATTTTGAAGCTTTTTTACCCCTGTTTGTCCCCTGAAAGGAGACAAAAAGGGCTGAACACTGTCGCCATGATTTTGAGGCTTCTATATATTGAAGCAGGCAATGTCTGACATCTAAGCAATGGAAGGTTTTCTCTCCCTGGGATTTGGGGTTCGGACAAAACGAGGGCAAAATTATCTCCTGCTCCCTGTGGAATTTACCTTCGGTAGGAAGGCTGGATCAGTTTTTATGATCACTCTATCATCCAAAAAGGTGGTATATGATGGATTTACAGATATTGCCTGCAGCTCGCAGACACGACGAGCTGAGGTCAGGGCCACCAGGAGTACTGTTTTTAGCGTTAGCGCCTTTATTGAGATGGAAGCAATAGGTTCAAATGGAGATGCTGTCAGTGCCCTTAATAAATTTAGATCCCAGGGAGCTACCTTAGATGTTAATTTTGTGGGCCTGGATGTGAAGGAGGCCCGAATGAATCTATAGATCCATGGTGATCAGCCAGTTTTTGATCAAACAATGCACCCAGGGCCGATACCTGCACTTTTAAGGTGCTTGTGGATAGACCTTTTTCCAGTCCTTTCTGGAGGAACTCTAGGATTTCTTTTATTGGTATTTCCTGGGCTGTTCTAGCTAATTGTCAGCCTGTGAACTGCAAGAATTTTTCCCAAATTTTTTGGTATTTTCGTGAAGTTACCTCCTTCCTGCTAGCGAGCAGGGTGGTTACTAACGGGACTGACAACCCCTTTGCTAGAAGGAGTCCCCTCTCAAGTTCCACGCAGTGAGGTGCAGCCCGAGAACACTGGGGTGTTCCACTGGGCCCTGGTATAGCAGATTCGGGGAATCTGGGAGGATCCATGGGTCCGAGATAGACATGCGTCTGAGCCATGTGAACCATGCCCTTTTCGGCCAGAAGGGCGCAATCAGGATTATTCGAGCTTTCTCCTGCTGGATCTTTTTTAAGACTACTGGAATCAATGGAAACGGGGGGAACGCATAGGCCAGGCGAAATTTCCACCGGTGTAGTAGCGAATCCACCCCCTCTGGCTGCTCTCTTGGATTTAGGGAGTAGAACCTGTCCACTTTCCGATTTTCCCTGATTGATCATCCAGCCTAACCTGGTTAATATTTCCAGGACCCTTGTAACTGCATCTTCGCAATTTTGCTTGTCGTTTGCTATAACCAGGAAATCGTCTAGATAGGGTACTAACAGGATATTTTCCCTTCTTATAAAGGACGCTACTTCCCCGATGATTTTTGTAAATATACGCGGGGCTACTGATACCCCGAAGGGTAGGCACTGGTAATGTAGATGAGTGGGACTTTGAGCAATCTCTACTACCAGTCTCAGATATTGTTGGCGTTCCCCCCATATTGGGACATGGTAATAGGCATCGGTAAGATCTATTACTGCCATGTAGCAACCTGGGTCGAGTAGTTTCACTGCTGACCCCAAGGTCTCCTGTTATGAATGAGTCACCGGAGGAGGAAAAAACAAAAATGCAAGCTAAGTCCAGAAAACCAGAGAGGTTGGTAGCTAACGGATTGCAGACCCCTGATCCTATTCACAACAACTAACAGTAGCCGTGGAGCATTCCTACGGTGGTCCTAGACGCCTCTTCACAGCCGGAGAACTAAATAAGCCTAAAGAAAGAAAGGGGAAATCTAAACTGCCCCAGAGCAGACCACAAAGCAATAGACAGCCCCCAACATGTATTGTCGGTGAAAACAGATGAAAACACAAACACAGACAGAAAGACAGGCAGAGCAAACGATGGGGCCCAACTAACTAGATAGGAAAGGACAGAAAAAATGCTGGCTGCAATTCGAAAAACCCTACCAAAAATGTCCCAACACGTCTGATAGGAAAAACGGCCCTGAAGTCACTAGACTTCAAAATCCTTATATCAGCACTCCGATGACAAAAATGGAAATTCAGCAGAGCCCCAGCCGGGGCTGGCAGAACACAAAACTAAGCAAATCAGACAAAATCTCATGGAACAATAACAGAGCAAATCTTAGCTTTAGAAGACAGGAACTGAACTGGAGGCCAGAGCTCAGAGCAGAGAAATCACCAGCAACCCTACAGGGCGTCGGCTGCCTTATATCCACTCAGAGATTCCTGATGTCCAATCGCAATCCACCTGTTCAGGTGACAGGTTTCTCCCATCCAAATCAGTTTCACCACCTCCTTTCACCAGCAGTGGGAGTTCATCGGACATCAAAGGTGAACGAGAAAATGAGCTCACAACAGTACCTCCCCCTTAAGGAGGGGTCACTGAACCCTCATCCATGCCACCAGGCCGATCAGGATGGGCCCGATGAAAAGCACGAACCAATCTTTCGGCATGAATATCAGATGCAGAGACCCAAGAATTATCCTCCAGGCCATAACCCTTCCACTTAACCAAATACTGGAGTCTCCGTCTAGCCAGACGAGAATCCAGTATCTTCTCAACCTCATATTCCACATTACCTTCAACCAATACAGGGTCAGGAGGTGCCACCACAGGAACTACTGGCTCAACAAACCTCTTCAACAGAGACTTATGAAACACGTTATGGATCTTAAATGTAACAGGAAGAGCCAATCGAAAAGAGACTGGATTAAGAATCGCCAAAATCTTGTAAGGTCCAATAAATCTAGGTTTAAACTTTGGAGAAGCCACCTTCATAGAGATATTCTTTGATGACAACCAAACCATATCACTCACCTTAAACCGGGGACCAATGGTCCTATGCCGGTTGGAAAACCGCTGGGCCTTTTCCTGGGAGAGAGACAACTTATCCACCACTTGGTCCCAAATCTGGTGCATTCTCTCCACCACAGTGTCAACACCTGGGCAGGCAAAAGACTCCACTTGCCCTGAAGAGAATCGAGGATGAAACCCAAATTTAAAAAAAAAAGGTGACATCAAAGTGGCAGAACTAGCTCTATTATTTAAAGCAAATTCTGCCAAGGGCAAAAATGAGACCCAATCATCCTGATCAGCAGAGATAAAACATCTTAAATAAGACTCCAAAGTCTGGTTTGTTCTCTCCGTCTGCCCATTGGTCTGAGGGTGAAACGCAGAGGAGAAGGACAACTGAATTCCCAGCTTGGAACAAAAAGTCCTCCAAAATCTAGAGACAAACTGAACTCCTCTGTCAGATACAATGTTCTCAGGAATCCCATGCAAGCGAACCACCTGTTGCAAAAACAAGGGCACCAACTCTGAGGAAGATGGCAACTCAGGGAGTGGTACAAGATGGACCATCTTAGAGAATCTATCACAAATCACCCAGATAACAGTCATTCTCTGACAGGCAGATCAGAAATAAAATCCATTGAAATATGGGTCCATGGCCTCCTGGGCACCAGCAAAGGCATCAACAACCCACTAGAGCGAGAACAAGGTTTAGACCGGGAGCAAGTCCCACAGGACTGCACAAAATTCCTGACATCACGAGATAAGGCGGGCCACCAAAAAGACCGACTCACCAAATCTCTAGTACCAAAAATGCCTGGATGACCAGCCAATGCGGAGAAATGAACTTCAGACATTACTCTCTTCCTCCACTGGTCAGGAACATACAATTTTCCAATGGGACAACGCTCAGGTTTGTCCCCCTGAAACTCTTCCAGAGCACGTCTCAAATCGGGCGAGGTAGCAGAAAGAACTACCCCCTCACCTAAGATGGTAGCAGGCTTGGTCACAATAGGAGAATCAGCAAAGAAACTCCTAGAGAGGGCGTCTGCCTTGACATTCTTAGTGCCCGGAAGAAAAGAGACCACAAAATCAAAACGTGTGAAAAACAAGGCCCACCTAGCCTGTCTAGGATTCAAGCGTTTGGCCGACTCAAGGTAAATCAAATTCTTGTGGTCAGTGAGGACCACGACTTGATGTCTATCTCCCTCCAACCAATGTCTCCATTCCTCAAATGCCCATTTCATGGCTAACAGTTCCCGATTCCCCACATCATAGTTGCGTTCAGATGGGGAGAACTTTCTGGAAAAGAAAGCACAGGGATTCATCTTAGAAGTCACAGGGTCTTTTTGGGAAAAAACAGCTCCTGCACCAATCTCAGAAGCGTCCACCTCTACCTGAAACGGGAGTGAGACATCAGGTTGCCGCAAAACCGGAGCAGAAGTGAACCTCTGCTTCAGCTCCTGAAAGGAAGAAACAGCCTCTGGAGACCAATTCAGCACATCAGCACCCTTATTAGTCAAATCAGTCAATGGTTTGGCAATACTAGAAAAATTAGCTATAAATTTACGATAAAAATTAGCAAAACCCAAAAACTTCTGGAGGGCCTTCAAAGAAGTGGGCTGAACCCAATCATAAATGGCCTGTACCTTGGCCGGGTCCATTTCAATAGTTGACGGATACAAAATAAATCCCAAAAATGAAATCCTCTGTACACCAAAAAGGCATTTTGACCCCTTAACATACAGAGAATTCTCCCTCAAAATCCGGAACACAGTCCGAACATGTTCCACATGAGAGTCCCAATCCCTGGAAAAGATCAAAATATCATCCAGATAGATGATCAAAAATTTATCCACAAAGTCCCAGAAAATATCATTCATTAAGCACTGGAAGACAGAAGGGGCATTAGTGAGCCCAAAAGGCATCACCAGGTACTCAAAATGTCCCTCCGGAGTATTAAACGCCGTCTTCCATTAGTCCCCATGCTTAATGCGAATAAGATTATACGCCCCCTGAGGTCAAGCTTGGTAAACCAGCAAGCACCTTTAACTCTGGAGAATAGATCAGAAATCAGGGGTAACGGATACTGATATTTAACAGTAATTTTGTTGAGGGAACGATAGTTAATACAAGGCCTTAATGAACCATCTTTCTTGGCCACGAGAAAAAACCCAGCACCCAAGGGTGAAGAGGATGGTCTAATATGACCCTTCTCCAATGACTCCTAAATATAAGATCGCATAGCCTCATGCTCGGGTACAGATAAATTGAAAAGTCGACCCTTGGGAAATTTACACCCTGGGCTCAGCTCAATTGCACAGTCATAACTCCTATGAGGAGGCAAAGACGCAGACTTATTCTCACTAAACACATCATAAAAATCAGCCAAATAGCCAGGAACATCATGCGACTGGGGAGAGGTGGAGAAAACAGGAGTGTCACTAAGAGCACACTGACAACCCCAACTCACCACAGACACAGATTTCCAATCCAAAACTGGATTATGGATTTGCAACCAGGGAAACCCCAGAACAATGGTATCATGCAAATTATGCAACATCAAAAATCTGCAATTTTCTTGATGGTCTGGGGCGACCCGCATTACCACCTGGGTCCAAAACTGAGGTTTATTCTTCGCCAAAGGAGTAGCATCAATACCCCTCAAAGGGATAGGCGTCCGCAGACGTGTCATAGGAAACCCACAACGTTTAGCAAAATCCAAGTCCATCAGGTTCAGAGCCGCTCCTGAATCCACAAAAGCCTTAGCGGAAAATGTGGACAGGGAGCAGATCAGAGTAATTGCCAGAAGAAACTTAGGTTGTACACCACCCACAGCAAATGTGTGTGCAAAACGTTTCTCTCGTTTAGGGCAGACAGAAATATTATGAGAGGCATCTCAACAGAAAAAACACAGCTTATTACGCCTTCTGAACTCCTGACGTTGCGCCCTAGACAAAACTATCACATTGCATAGTTTCAGACATTTGTTCAACAGGTGGCAACATTTCTCGTGTAATTTTACGTTCACGTAAACGCCGATCAACCTGAATGGCTAATGACATAGAATCGTCAAAACCAGAGGGAACAGGAAATCCCACCTTAGTATCTTTTACGGTTTCTGACAAACCCTTCCGAAAGAGAGCTGCCAAGGCACCATCATTCCAGGTAGTAAGGACCGCCCACTTTCGGAATTTTTGACAGTACAACTCTGCAGAATCCTGACCCTGGCTCAATGCCAACAGGGCTTTTTCAGCTTGATCAATAGCATTAGGTTCATCATACAACAACCCCAAGGCTTGAAAAAATGCGTCCACATTAGTTAGAATCGGATCATCAGGTGTTAAAGAAAACGCCCAATCCTGGGGATCGCCGCGCAGCAAAGAGATGACAATTTTAACCTGCTGTGCAGAACTCCCCGATGAGCTAGGCTTCAAGGCAAGAAATAATTTACAATTATTCTTAAAATTCAAAAATTTAGACCTATCCCCAAAAAAAAACACATCAGGAGTAGGGATCTTTGGTTCAGCAGCATGTAAATGAGCAAGACCGGCGGAAATTCCCCGCACTTCAGCAGCGAGCTGCTCCACATGATCAGACAATTGTTTAATCTCTTTTAAGAAAAAATTCCTCCTACGGCCCCTGAGAAAAAGAGGAAAAAAATATACATTAAAAAAAAAAAAAATTCTGACACTATTTTTTTTTACAATTCTTTCCTGCTATTGAGTACCCTAGAATCTGCGGTATGGCTGGTGATTCTGTTATGAATGAGTCACCGGAGGAGGAAAAAACAAAAATGCAAGCTAAGTCCAGAAAACCGGAGAGGTTGGTAGCTAGCGGATTGCAGACCCCTGATCCTATTCACAGCAACTAACAGTAGCCGTGGAGCGTTCCTACGGTGGTCCTAGACGCCTCTTCACAGCGGAGAACTAAATAAGCCTAAAGAAAGAAAGGGGAAATCTAAACTGCCCCAGAGCAGACCCCAAAGCAATAGACAGCCCCCAACATGTATTGTCGGTGAAAACAGATGAAAACACAAACACAGACAGAAAGACAGGCAGAGCAAACGATGGGGCCCAACTAACTAGATAGGAAAGGACAGAAAAGATGCTGGCTGCAATCCGCAAAAACACTACCAAAAATGTCCCAACAAGTCTGATAGGAAAAACGGCACTGAAGTCACTAGACTTCAAAATCCCTATATCAGCACTCCGTTATATTCTGAAGACAGAGCAAAAGAGATTTAACCGATGAGGGACAAAATGGCAGCACCGCACATGAGAGGGAAGATAGAATAGACTCCTAGGGTGGGACAACAGCTGACAACACTTTTCTCCCAAAGGCCAGATTTGAGGGCCCTAGGACTAGTCTATAGTGTCGGAAGAAAGAGGATGGTGAGGACCATACTGCTGCTTTACAGATTTGCTCAATTGAAGCATATGCCCTTTCAGCCCAGGATGTGGCTATGGCTCTCGTAGAGTGAGCCGTTACACCCAGTGGGGGAGTCAGATCCGAACAAGAGTAAGCTAGTGCAATACCCATACGAAGCCATCGTGCAATCGTTGATTTTGAAGCTTTTTTACCCCTGTTTGTCCCCTGAAAGGAGACAAAAAGGGCTGAACACTGTCGCCATGATTTTGAGGCTTCTATATATTGAAGCAGGCAACGTCTGACATCTAAGCAATGGAAGGTTTTCTCTCCCTGGGATTTGGGGTTCGGACAAAACGAGGGCAAAATTATCTCCTGCTCCCTGTGGAATTTACCTTCGGTAGGAAGGCTGGATCAGTTTTTATGATCACTCTATCATCCAAAAAGGTGGTATATTTACAGATTTACAGATATTGCCTGCAGCTCACAGACACGACGAGCTGAGGTTAGGGCCACCAGGAGTACTGTTTTTAGCGTTAGCGCCTTTATTGAGATGGAAGCAATAGGTTCAAATGGAGATGCTGTCAGTGCCCTTAATAAATTTAGATCCCAGGGAGCTACCTTAGATGTTAATTTTGTGGGCCTGGATGTGAAGGAGGCCCAAATGAATCTATAGATCCATGGTGATCAGCCAGTTTTTGATCAAACAATGCACCCAGGGCCGATACCTGCACTTTTAAGGTGCTTGTGGATAGACCTTTTTCCAGTCCTTTCTGGAGGAACTCTAGGATTTCTTTTATTGGTATTTCCTGGGCTGTTCTAGTTAATTGTCAGCCTGTGAACTGCAAGAATTTTTCCCAAATTTTTTGGTATTTTCGTGAAGTTACCTCCTTCCTGTTAGCGAGCAGGGTGGTTACTAACGGGACTGAGAACCCCTTTGCTAGGAGTCCCCTCTCAAGTTCCACGCAGTGAGGTGCAGCCCGAGAACACTGGGGTGTTCCACTGGGCCCTGGTACAGCAGATTCGGGTTATCTGGGAGGATCCATGGGTCCGAGATAGACATGCGTCCGAGCCATGTGAACCATGCCCTTTTCGGCCAGAAGGGCGAAATCAGGATTATTCAAGCTTTCTCCTGCCGGATCTTTTTTAAGACTACTAGAATCAATGGAAACGGGGGGGGGGGGGGGGGGGGGACGCATAGGCCAGGCGAAATTTCCACCGGTGTAGTAGCGAATCCACCCCCTCTGGCTGCTCTCTTGGATTTAGGGAGTAGAACCTGTCCACTTTCCGATTTTCCCTGATTGATCATCCAGCCTAACCTGGTTAATATTTCCAGGACCCTTGTAACTGCATCTTCGCAATTTTGCTTGTCGTTTGCTATAAACAGGAAATCGTCTAGATAGGGTACTAACAGGATATTTTCCCTTCTTATAAAGGACGCTACTTCCCCGATGATTTTTGTAAATATACGCGGGGCTACTGATACCCCGAAGGGTAGGCACTGGTAATGTAGATGAGTGGGACTTTGAGCAATCTCTACTACCAGTCTCAGATATTGTTGGTGTTCCCCCCATATTGGGACATGGTAATAGGCATCGGTAAGATCTATTACTGCCATGTAGCAACCTGGGTCGAGTAGTTTCACTGCTGACCCCAAGGTCTCCTGTTATGAATGAGTCACCGGAGGAGGAAAAAACAAAAATGCAAGCTAAGTCCAGAAAACCAGAGAGGTTGGTAGCTAACGGATTGCAGTCCCCTGATCCTATTCACAACAACTAACAGTAGCCGTGGAGCATTCCTACGGTGGTCCTAGACGCCTCGTCACAGCCGGAGAACTAAATAAGCCTAAAGAAAGAAAGGGGAAATCTAAACTGCCCCCGAGCAGACCCCAAAGCAATAGACAGCCCCCAACATGTATTGTCGGTGAAAACAGATGAAAACACAAACACAGACAGAAAGACAGGCAGAGCAAACGATGGGGCCCAACTAACTAGATAGGAAAGGACAGAAAAGATGCTGGCTGCAATCCGAAAAACCTTACCAAAAATGTCGCAACACGTCTGATAGGAAAAACGGCCCTGAAGTCACTAGACTTCAAAATCCCTATATCAGCACTCCGATGACAAAAATGGAAATTCAGCAGAGCCCCAGCCGGGGCTGGCAGAACACAAAACTAAGTAAATCAGACAAAATCTCATGGAACAATAACAGAGCAAAACTTAGCTTTAGAAGACAGGAACTGTACTGGAGGCCAGAGCTCAGAGCAGAGAAATCACCAGCAACCCTACAGGGCGTCGGCTGCCTTATATCCACTCAGAGATTCCGGATGTCCAATCGCAATCCACCTGTTCAGGTGACAAGTTTCTCCCATCCAAATCAGTTTCACCACCTCCTTTCACCAGCAGAGGGAGTTCATCGGACATCAAAGGTGAACGAGAAAATGAGCTCACAACAGTCTCCATTTTGAATTTCTCTGTTCTGATATATTGGTTCAGGGCTTTGAGATTGAATATTGTTCTTAGTGACCCATCTGGTTTTGGCGTGAGGAACAGAGTACTGTAAAACCCTTTCCATTTTTGATGACACGGTACTTTTATAAGTACCTCTTTTTGAATGAGGAGCTGGATCTCCTTTTCTAATGTAGCCTGATTCTTTTTGGCTACCCGGGTCACTCTTAGTCTTTGAGGAGGAAGGGTTAGAAAATGTAATCGTAGGCCCTCGGCTAACAGGTCAGTTACCCACTTTGAGGTGGGCAATGCTACCCACTGATAGATCAAGAACTGAAGCCTTCCTCCAACCGCCCTGGCGTCATTGTTTGGTATCGGGTCTCGGGGTGGTTCTGCTAAAGAGGAAACCTCTCTCCTTTCTTCCCCTCCAGGGCCTATCCCGCGTGGTTCTATTGTCTGGCCACCCTCGGCTCCCTCTATTCCCTGTTCCACGAAAGGACGAGTGAGCCTCAGTCCACCGACGCCTAGGGAAGGGGGTTGGAAACCGTTTTTTTCTTATCTCACGCTTTTTCCAAAATTTTGTCCAGTGCTTTTCCAAATAAGTATTGACCCTCACAAGGGACGGCACAGAGTTTAACCTTTGACTGGAAATCTGCTGACCAGTTTTTTAACCAAGTGCTTTGCGGCCTGAATTTGAAAGGGCGCATGCACGGGCAGTACCTCGGACGGAATCTACTGCAGCGTCAGCCAGGAATCCCGCTACCTTCTGTAGGAAAGGTATTGCCTCCAGCAGTGTCTCCCTTGGGCATTTCTTCTTAATTTGGTCACTTAATTCGTCTAACCACTTGACCATAGCACGTGCTGTACAAGTGGCAGCCACCCCTGGTTTAAACGACCAAGCTGATGCTTCCCAAGCAGCTTTTACAAAAGCGTCTGCTTTCTTGTCAAGGGGATCTTTTAAGGGCGCCCATGTCTTCAAATGGCAATGCTATTCCTCTGGATGTACTAGCAATGGCGGCATCTAGTCTGGGAAATTTTCCCATTTATCGCATACCTCCTCATCAAACGGGTATTTATGTTTGAGCGCCTGCGGTATGGACATTTTTTTGTTGGTTTTTTTCCACTTTCTCTTGATTAAATTTAACAGGTTATCATGAAGGGAAAAACCCTTCGTTTTTTCCCCACAAGATTGCTAAACATAGCATCTTGAATTGATTTCGGCTCTTTTGGTGTCTCAAGTCCCATTGTGGACCTTACAAGCTTTAGCAATTTCCCAATGTCCTCAGATAGGAAATATGGACGACCCTTTTCCTCGCCCGAGGAGTCCAGGTCCGAATCCGAGGCCTCTATCTCCCCTTGCTCTTCCTCAGACTCTATATCAGTAGCTATCTCTGTGGGAGGCAGTGGGGGCGGGGGTGAGGCAGGTGTTGTGGCAGGTGTTCTATCGGTGCTACGTGTGGTCTGCTCTTTTATTTCATCTTTCACCGTCGATTTTACTTGATCCCGGATCATAGCTTTAATGCATTGGAGCAGGGATGGTGACTCTTCGGCCACTGTCTTTTTAATGCACGAGCGACAGAGTCGCTTCTCATACGTTTTAGCTAGGGCCTTTTTACATAATGCACATTCTTTGTTCTTTTGTTTGGATGTGGCCTTTCCCTACAGAAAAGATACATAGGGCCATTGTTAAAATATTGCGCTGCCTTACAAAGGCACTCACCCGGCCCTCTGGGTACCCCGGTAGCCGGTGGCTCTTCCTCCTGTACTCGCTCCCCGACTTCAGGATCCATTCCGTTCTGCTGCTGGCCTGGCTCTATACAGTGGAGCCTATGTGCAGCCTCTCTGGGACCAGTGGTGGCTGCCGCGTCTCCCTTCTTATGGAGGAGCGGTGCACGCTTCTGGGACTGCTCCCGCCCGGAAGTGCCCAGTACACCGCTCCCCCGGCGTGTCACGTCACTTCCGGTGCGACCCCGGAAGCCGTCGCCACTCAATCGGCGCCAGCGTCATGGTGGCCACGCCTCCCCCGGCCCTGCCTCCCACTGGAGCGGCCACCGGGGAGTCACACGGGGAGGACACCGCTCACAGCGCCCACCAAGCTGGGCTGTCAGGCACGCCCGTCCGCGCCCCACTGCCATTCCCTCCCCGCGAACCTCGGCCTCCTGACCGGACAACATCAGAGGGGGATCCCTCCGGAGGTACAGCTCTTCCCCTGGCATCCGCCTGCAGGAAACAGAAAACCAAACTGGGGAGAGAGGTGCCGCCCACTTCTTATGTCTCTGCTACAGGTTTCCTGGGGGCGGATACCTTCTCTCCTGTGCGTTGCTGTCATGGGGAAGGGAAAATATTGATCTTTCATCTGTCTGGTTTCCTTTGCAGATTATGTTTGAGAGAGGAGAAACGTTTGAATGCCTGATCTCTGTTGTTTGGTAGACATGGACTGTGGGTTCTGAAGGGAAGAGGTGCGACCCAGCTGTTGGGCTCATCTTTGGTCTCACTTGTCCATTACCTCTAAGAACAACTTGTCCTCTACCGATATTGCCACTTGGTTGTCTTAGTTCTCTAGAAGACTGCGCACCCCAACTGATCCTCATAGCTTCCTGACACTGTACTGCTGTCATGAGTAAAGTCTATTAAATGATTGGGTAGTTAGATGCTGTGTGGTAGTTCCTTGACATGGAACTCGTTGTGGCAAGGTTGAAACAAAGATGGGCGTCCTTTCTCCAATGTATTTGTTAGCATACTTGTCACAGAAGATGGGGCATGCACATGTCCCAAGCATACGTTTCCCATTATGACCCATCCTAGGTCTAGCTTTTGTGCATAGGGAGCATTGTGAAGTCCATTGATGTGACTTCTCACTTTATGGACCTGTAGGATATCTTTTCCCAACAGCAGTATTATCTGTGCCTGAGGGTCGAGTTCCGGTATATGGTGTGCTATGCGTTTCAAGTGAGCATGATGGATTGCCATATCTGGTGTAGGGATTTCAGACCTGTTGTCTGGAATCTGATTACACTCGATGATTGTAGGTAGTGGTAGGCAGAATTGTCAATCTAAGGACTCAATTTGGTAGTCAGTAGCATTCCTACCTGCTGTTGTTACAGTACCTGCACGTCTTTAATGAGTAAGGAGTGCTTGGTCCTTTGATGTTGAATAGGTCAAAGAATGTTGATTTAGCCAGGGGATCGATTACTTTGATCATCCAAGATAGCATACAGTCTTAGAGTGTCCCTATGGGTACACTCTGATGAGGCAAATTTTAGAACAAGACCTACTGTCTATTGTCCCTTTACAGACTTCAGTACATTGTGAAGTGATCTCTGGCATAGCTGCATCAGTGCTCCTTTCCTCTCCGCTATGCTCACTGTCAGCTGGCGTGTTTTGTGCACTCCATAGAGCTGGGCCAGGGTGTAGGGCAGTGTTATTATCTGTGGTGCCACATTCTGTGCATTTTACACTGACCTTACAATCCTTGGAGAGATGAGTGGTGGATGAGCAGCACTTGTAGCAGATACCGTTCTCATTCAGGAAGCTTCTGCAATCCGGCATAGATTTTCCTCTGACGGCTCTGCATTTCAGGAGAGGATGAGGCTTCTGATGGAGCGGGCACTGCTTGTCAGGGTCCTGCACCTTTGTCTCTGATTGAGAGCGGCCAGCAGACCTGTAATTGGAACTTGGAGAAGAAACATAAGTCTTGTGTACTGCCACAGATGTTCTGCGTGGGTTTGCAGCTGGTGAGGGTGTAGCATATGACATTGCAAAGTCAAAGCTGGGATCATTTCTGATTGTCGCTTGTTCGTGTATAAAGTCTACAAAAATGGAGAAGGGAGGGAATGAAACATTGTGTTTGTATTTGTACGTGGAACCACGTGTGAGCCACCTCTCCTGTAGTTTGTAGGGCAACTTTTACACTATAAGGTTAACACTTTTGGCTGTGTCAAGGTATGCAAGTCCTTGTAGGTCACCATCACATTTGGCAACTAGGACCTCCTGTAGCTCTCTAAGTTTTGGGAGACCTTTGTTAGATATTTTAGGAAAGTCATCAATTTTTTGAACAAGGCTCTCTCTCCGCAAAGCCGTAACACTCATCCAGCCTCTTCCAGATCTCTTTAAGGCCGATTTGAGGGTGGTTTATATTAATGTCTCTGATCCTTACTGCATGTTTGACTGACTCTTCTCCTAGGCATTTGACTAAGAGGTCTATCTCTTCCATGTTGTAGCCCCAAGTTTCTAGTGAATTTTGGATGGAAGCTTTCCAAGCTCTGTAGCCTTCAGCTTGGTCAGTGAATTTGGCAACCAGATCACGACGTGAGATGAGCTTAGCAAATTCTGATGTGAACCGGTTGTCAGCAGAGTATACTGGTGATGGGTCACCCTGATAGTGATGTGAAGTGCGTTCATACCTGTTAGAATCCTCAGGGTGGCGCCAGCCAGTGTCATATTGCTTCAGTCTGACGTGCGGTGTGTCAGCAGGTGATTCACGTTGGTTGCCTGGCGAGGGGCAAGGTAGACATTAGCAGAGTTGTTTTGCTCCACGTTTTCCTGGAGTTGAGCCTCGCTTGTTTCACTGGATGTGTCGTGATCTTGGTTATAGTTTGGATCAGGAAGTTCATTTACATACTGAGATGTGCGTTGTGGTGAATCTTGGCAGTGGCAACTTCAGACTTGACGCACTGCTACGGCTATGCAGCTCAGGGTTGTGTGCGGCTTCTAGTGCTTCGGCCTCGGCTAGTGCTGCAGCAGCCTCTCTTTTTATTGCCAGGCTCTCTAAGGCGGCATCTACACGTGCCTTCTCCATCTGCATCTTTCTCTCTTGCTCATCTAAGCGTGACCTTCTCACTTGGTCTTCTAGGTGTGCTTTCTCTAACTGCATCCTTCTCTCTTGGTCATCTTTCTCTATGCGTGACCTTCTCTCTATCATTTAGGCGTGCTTTCACTAATTTAAGTTCTATCTCTTCTGCAACAAAGATTGCTCGCATTTTGGCGGCTTCAGCATTTGCGCGGGCAATGGCGACCGTGCTGCTGATGGATACAGTCTTCGAGGAGACGGATGCAGCTGATTTTGTCCTGTATGATTTGTGGGACATGGTGTCTTGGAGGGATGCTTGGCTGTGCAGAGATTGCTGTAGCTGTGTTAGTCTCTGTGTAGCCGGTGGCTTGAATCTCACTAGATGGATTTCTGCAGTTTACTAGTTCCTGCAAGCTGGATGAAGGGCTGTCTTTTCCCTGAATTGCACTAGCTGGATGGTGCTGTGTAACTGGCCTCTGTAGGATGGAAAGGATGGAAGACTCTTCTATCTCTGAGTTCTCACTAGCTGGAGAGCTATTGTTTCACTGCGGTTCTGCAGGATGGAAGGCTCTTCTCTCTGTATTCCCACTAGCTGGAGAGCCGAGAACAGAGATATGGGAGCAGAACGGATATTACTACAGAAGTATAAGAGCAGAACGGAGCTTACTACAAAAATATGTGAGCAAAACCAAGCTTACTACAGAGATATGGGAGCAGAACCAAGCTTACTACAGAGATATGGGAGCAGAACTGAGCCTACTAGAGAGAAACTTCCACCTGATGAAGATGGATCCTCCGCCGAAACGCGTTGTGGTTGAACCCCATCTCTTGTCTGAGTCTCTTCCCTGCGCTCCTAAGACCGTTTCCAATTTCTCATTGCTCCTATCCGCCATTGGAGGTTTTCGGCTGGAGCTGCGGTGGAGACCTGACATCATTGTCTGCCCCTGGGTTGCTTCCTAAGCGCTCCTGTATGACCGCTTATCACTGACTCTTATTCAATGAGTGGAACAGGCTGCCACGAGAGGTGGTGAGTTCTCCTTCAATAGAAGTCTTCAAACAGAGGCTGGACAGACATCTGTCTGGGATGATTTAGCGAATCCTGCTTGGAGCAGGGGGTTGCACCAGATGGCCCAGGAGGTCCCTTCCAACTCTACGATTCTATGATTCTAACTGTACCTAACTTAAACTTGGCCACCAACTTAGAGTCAATAAAGTTAATTGACGACCCACAGTCGATAAAGGCTGAAGTGGGCATATAGCAATTCCCTCAACCAAGTTCCACTTTCAACAATATCTTATTAAATGAGGAAAAAGGTACCTGAGAGTCTGGCTGACCTCCTCGGTAGTCACCCAGACTTAGGCGTTTCCCGACACCTTGCTAGTCAGTGGGCATTAGGGGCAATCCTTTTTCCAATATTTGGTATTTTCACACTAGAAACATAACTTTCCTTCAAGTCACTATCTCCTCTCCTTCTTCTTGAGGTTGTGGCCTCCACCTCCATAGATTCAGAATGTGGCATTACATCAGGGTTAGTAGGAAGCAAAGGAACCTCTCGCTGCATTACACCTCTCTCCCAAAGCCTCCATTCCATACGCATGTTCTGAGTCATAGCTTGCTACAGGGAGCTCGGTGGTGGATGGAGAGCCAGAGCGTCCTTCAGATGATCAGACAGTCCCCTCCTGAACTGACTTCTAAGCGCAGAGTCGTTCCAGGACACCTAAGTGGACCATCGTCTGAACTCGGAACAATACCATTCGGCCAAAAGCTTATCCTGGAAGAGACCCATGATTGTGTCCTCTGCCACCATGACCTGGCCTGGTTCATTAAAAATAAGTCCTAAGGCCTCAAAGAACCTATCCACAGACACATGTTCAGGGGCAGTCGCAGGTAAAGAGAAAGCCAACGATTGAGGACCCTCCCGCGGTAAGGAAATAATTATCCCCACCCGTTGACTCATCTCCAGAAGATTGGGGCCTAAGAGAAAAAAGCAGCTTAGAACTCTCCCTGAACATACAGAATTTCTCCTTTTCTCCGGAGAAGGTATCTGGGAGTCTGACGGTAGGTTCAGGAGATTGCAGCAAAACATCAACAGTGTCAAAGTGCTTACAGACAGATTGGGAAATAGAACCCTGGACAGATTTATCCATCTCAGAAGGCTCCCTCTGCAATTGTTTATGAGATGTGGCCAGGGCTCTATAGCTGGAGTCACACATAGCGACTTACCAGCGATCCCGAGAACAATATCAACGTGTCAGGATCGCTGGTAAGTCGCTATGTCATCGCTGGTGAGCTGTCACACAGACAGCTTCACCAGCGATCAGCACAGCGATGCCGAGCGCCCGGCATTGCTGTGTTCCTTAGCGCTGATGCCATATCCCTGTAAAAAAAAATAGAATTGAAATAAAAAATACTTTGCGAGAATGACCGCAAGAATGTCACAGTCTCGCGGCAGCGCGACGTCTCGCGGTCATTCGGGCAAAGGATCACTGGGACCGGGAGCGTGGAGAGAGGCGGGATGGCTGCGCGGGACATCGGAAGGTGAGAATAACAATATTTTTTATTCTTTTTATTATTTTTTTTACAGCTGATCGCTGGTCTCCTGCCTGTCACACGCTGCGATGCGTGCTGGCCAGCGGGAGACCAGCGACGAAAAATATGTCCAGAGGTTTCTTGCAGCGATCAGCGATACCGGCAGGTGGGCCGGTCGCTGATCGCTGTCACACACAGCGATCTCGCTGGTGAGATCGCTGTTGTGTCACAAAAGTTGTGACTCAGCAGCGATCTCGCTAGCGAGATTGCTGTGTGTGTCTCCCGCTTAAGTTTCACAGACAAGTCCTGCATCATTTGCATTAAACTACACATCTGATCCACCAAGGTACAAAGTGGATCCATAGAAAGAGGAGCATAGGAAAAAAAACTGTCTGTGGTCAGTTATAATGTCACACTGCTGCAATGCAGGTAGATGCAAGCTTCGCCAGATGGAAATAGAGTGGAGGGAGAACTGTACACAGCAATAGCAGACCTGCAGTGCAGCAGCGAGGCTACCAGCAGGTGACAGCAGAATAGTTAAACAAGTCGGGTCGATATTAGTCTGTAGCATAGTACCAAAGGAATAAACAAATACAGAGTCAGTAACAAGCCAAATGGGGGTCAGTATCAGTCAGCAGATATGCCAAAAACAAGAGACAGATAGCAGGTCAGGGTCCAAGCCAAGTCAAATACCACAAAGTCCAAAACATGAGAGGGGGAACAACGAGAAGAGGGAAGAGGGGAAAAAACAGACACCGGCTAAGTCAGCAACAGCAGAAGGACAAATCAGGGTATACAGTGAGTCAGCTATTCACGCTGTAGGCAGAAACTATAACTGACACTGCCTGTAGTGTTCAGTGAAGAGAAATAGCTAGCCCGATGCCAGAATGGAGGCAGAGAAAAGTTAACCCTTAACATGATCAAACTGGGAAAGACAGGATACAAAATCCGGCCTGGATCATGACATCCACATTTTCCACTTTACACTCACAAACTTAAATGTATTTATTGTGATTTTATGTGATATACCAACACAAAGTAGCAAGTGTAAACGAAATGATATATGGCTTTCTAATTATTTTAAAAAGATCATTCTGAAAATTGTGATGGACATTTGTATTCAGCCCTCCTGAGTAAATATTTTGAAGGACCATCTTTCACTACAATTACTGCTGCGGGTCTTTTGGGCTATGTCTCTACCAGCTTGCACATCTAGAGACATTTTTGCCCATTCTTCTTTGATAAAGAGCTCTAGCTCAGTGAGATTGGATGGAGATGTCTGTGAGCAGCAATCTTAAAGTCTTGTCACAGATTCTCAATAGAATTTTGGTCTGGACTTTGACTCGGCCATTCAAACATATATGATTTGATCTAAACCATTCCATTGTAGCTCTGGCAGAATGTGTAGGGTCATTGTCCTGCTGGAAGGCGAGTCTGAAGCCTCACTCTGAAGTCTTTAGCGGCTTCTAAGAGGTTTTCCTCCAGGATTGCCCGGTATTTAGTTCCATCCATCTTCCCATAAATGATGACCAGCTTCCCTGTATCTTCTAAAGAAAAGCATCCCAACAGCATAATGCTGCCATCATGTTCCATGGTGGGGATCGTGTTTTCAGGGTGATGGCTAGTGTTAAGTTTTCTGCCACACATAGTGTTTTGCATTTAGTCCCAAAACATTCTACTTTAGTCCCAACTGACCAGAGCACCTTCCTCATTCTAGTTGTCTTCCCTAAATGGCTTTTTGCAAACTGCAAACTGGACTTCTTATGGCTTGCTTTCAAAAATGTCTTTCTTATTTCCACTCTTCCATAAATTCCAGATTTGTGGACTACATGACTTACACTTGTCCTGTGGACAGATTCTCCCAACTGTGAATCTCTGCACTCCTCCAGAATGACCATGGCCTCTTGGCTGCATCTCAGTTAGTGCTCCCCTTGCTTGGAATATCAGTTTATATGGATGGCCATATCTTGGTAGATTTACCGGTAGCCGGTTTTTCCAGAACCCATGACAGCACACCTGAGAGATCCGCCCCGCCAGGACAGGAACCTACTGAAATATAAGGGGTGGCACCTCTCCCCCGCTTCAGTTGGTTACAGAGCATGAGAGGACTTCCCGGTTAGATACAGGTTTATCCAACACCACATCACACAAATACACCCTACTAATGTGCACACCCATACGGTGAAAAAAGGGGGGGGAATATACGGGTGCTGTCATGGGTTCCGGAAAAACCGGATCACGGTAAGTAACCATGGTGGTTTTCACTTCACCCATGACAGCACACCTGAGAGATTTTTGTAGACTTCGAAAACCTTAGGGAGGGACCACCGCTTGCAGCACCCTTCTACCAAAGGTTAAGTCAGCAGTGGAGGATAGATTTAATCTATAGTGCTTAAAGAAGGTTGATGGTGAGGCCCAGGTAGCGGCCTTACAGATTTGCTCAATTGATACCTCTGCCTTTTCAGCCCAGGAGGTCACCACGGCTCTGGTGGAATGAGCCTTGATGCCATCAGGAATCGGAACACCACTAGCTGAGTAGGCTATACTAATGGCCTCCCTAATCCATCTGGCAATAGTCCCTTTTGATACTCCATAGCCCTTTCTGGCACCCTGGAAGGCTACAAATAGGGACTGGGACCTCCTCCACTGGCTAGTCACTGATATATATTCTAGCAGGGCCCTTTTAACATCCAATTTGTGTAATTTCTCCTCCCCTGGGTTTTTTGGATTCTCACAGAAGGAGGGGAGGACAATCTCCTGGCTGCGGTGGAAATCAGATACTACTTTCGGTAGATAAGTGGGGTCTGTTTTTAAGACGACCCTGTCCTGGTACACCTGGGTATAAGGTGGATTCACTGAGAGGGCCTGCAAGTCACTTACTTTACGGGCCGACGTAAGGGCCACTAAAATAATGGTCTTTAGGGTAAGATATTTTACAGGCAGTTGTTGAATTAGTTTGAATGGCTTTTTCGTAAGGGCTTCTAACACCAGGTTTAAATTCGACTGTGGGATTTACCGCTAGTCCCAGCTGTAATCCTGCTTGTAAGTATTCCAAAATGGCCTTAATGGGGGGCTTTTGGTCTAACGGCTTCCCCAGGAACTGTAGAAACGTATTCCATCTTCTACCATACAGTGGGGCAAAAAAGTATTTAGTCAGTCAGCAATAGTGCAAGTTCCACCACTTAAAAAGATGAGAGGCGTCTGTAATTTACATCATAGGTAGACCTCAACTATGGGAGACAAACTGAGAAAAAAAAATCCAGAAAATCACATTGTCTGTTTTTTTTTCATTTTATTTGCATATTATGGTGGAAAATAAGTATTTGGTCAGAAACAAAATATCATCTCAATACTTTGTGATCTATCCTTTGTTGGCAATGACAGAGGTCAAACGTTTTCTGTAAGTCTTCACAAGGTTGCCACACACTGTTATTGGTATGTTGGCCCATTCCTCCATGCAGATCTCCTCTAGAGCAGTGATGTTTTTGGCTTTTCGCTTGGCAACACGGACTTTCAACTCCCTCCAAAGGTTTTCTATAGGGTTGAGATCTGGAGACTGGCTAGGCCACTCCAGGACCTTGAAATGCTTCTTACGAAGCCACTCCTTCGTTGCCCTGGCGGTGTGCTTTGGATCATTGTCATGTTGAAAGACCCAGCCATGTTTCATCTTCAATGCCCTTGCTGATGGAAGGAGGTTTGCACTCAAAATCTCACGATACATGGCCCCATTCATTCTTTCATGTACCCGGATCAGTCGTCCTGGCCCCTTTGCAGAGAAACAGCCCCAAAGCATGATGTTTCCACCACCATGCTTTACAGTAGGTATGGTGTTTGATTGATGCAACTCAGTATTCTTTTTCCTCCAAACACGACAAGTTGTGTTTCTACCAAACAGTTGCAGTTTGGTTTCATCAGACCATAGGACATTCTCCCAAAACTCCTCTGGATCATCCAGATGCTCTCTAGCAAACTTCAGACGGGCCCGGACATGTACAGGCTTAAGCAGTGGGACACATCTGGCACTGCAGGATCTGAGTCCATGGTGGCGTAGTGTGTTACTTATGGTAGGCCTTGTTACATTGGTCCCAGCTCTCTGCAGTTCATTCACTAGGTCCCCCCGAGTGGTTCTGGGATTTTTGTTCACCGTTCTTGTGATCATTCTGACCCCACGGGGTGGGATTTTGCGTGGAGCACCAGATCGAGGGAGATTATCAGTGGTCTTGTATGTCTTCCATTTTCTAATTATTGCTCCCACAGTTGATTTCTTCACTCCAAGCTGGTTGGCTATTGCAGATTCAGTCTTCCCAGCCTGGTGCAGGGCTACAATTTTGTTTCTGGTGTCCTTTGACAGCTCTTTGGTCTTCACCATAGTGGAGTTTGGAGTCAGACTGTTTGAGGGTGTGCACAGGTGTCTTTTTATACTGATAACAAGTTTAAACAGGTGCCATTACTACAGGTAATGAGTGGTAATGAGTGGAGGAAAGAGGAGACTCTTAAAGAAGAAGTTACAGGTCTGTGAGAGCCAGAAATCTTGATTGCTTGTTTCTGACCAAATACTTATTTTCCACCATAATATGCAAATAAAATGAAAAAAAAACAGACAATGTGATTTTCTGGATTTTTTTTTCTCAGTTTGTCTCCCATAGTTGAGGTCTACCTATGATGTAAATTACAGACGCCTCTCATCTTTTTAAGTGGTGGAACTTGCACTATTGCTGACTGACTAAATACTTTTTTGGCCCACTGTATATGTTTGTTGTTACTGGCTTTCTACTTTTCAACAACGTAGCCACCAACCCCGGAGAGAATCCTCTATCCTTTAAATGCGACCTTTCAAATTTCATGCCGTCAGATGGAATCCTTTGACTTGCGCATGGAATACTGGACCCTGAACTAGCAGGTCTGGGATCTCTGGTAGTACCCATGGATCCGAGAGGAACATCATCTGCAGCAGCGAGAACCAGGGCCTTATTGGCCAGAACGGGGCTATTAAGATCACTCTGGCTTGATCTTCCCTTAATTTCCTAACAACTGTTGAGATCAGAGCTATTGGAGGAAACGCGTAACCTAGTTTGAAATCCCACGGAATTTGCAACAAGTCCACCGCCCATGGTTTTTCTTTTGGGTTTAATGAACAAAACCTCTCTACCTGTCTGTTGCTTATTTTGGCAAAGAGGTCTACTACGGTTCTCCCCACAGTTATGCTATCTTCTGAAACACTAACTGATTTAGGGTCCATTCTCCTTGCTTTAGCATATTGCGGCTCAGGAAGTCGACTTCTACGTTTTCTACTCCTCTTATGTGTAGTGCCGTCAGCGAAAGTAGATGTCGCTCTGCTCTGTGAAAAATCTCGCTGGCCGCCTTCATTAGGGAGTGTGACCTTGTTCCCCCCTGGTGATTGATATACGCCACTGTCACTTTGTTGTCCGACATGATCCGAACATTGCGGCCTTTTAGATGGGGAATAGTTTTTTAATGTTTTGTTTACTGCCTGTAGTTCTCTCAAGTTGGAGGATGCGTTTTGCTCTTGAGGCCCCCAGGGTCCCTGGGCCACCTGACCCCTTAGGTGCGCCCCCCACCCTGAGGAACTCACGTCTGTCAGAATTATGTCGGTCACTGGTCTGTGCCATAACATCCCTGACATCAGATTTGTTTTGTCTATCCACCATCTGAGAGAGTTTTTGACCTCTAAGGAAAGCTCCAGCCTTCCTTCTAAACGCCCTCTCAGCGACCTCTGTGCTGACAGAATTTCTGCCTGAAGCTGTCGGGTGTGAAATTGTGCCCACCTGACCACTGGAATACATGCTGTCAGAGTGCCCAGCAAGGACATCGCGCTTCTCAGAGTCATGTGAGGTTGATCTAGGGCCGCCATATTTCTCACCTTTTCCATCTTGTCCTCTGGTAACAAACAAGTTTGTTGTTCTGAGTCCAGGATGAACCCTAGAAAAATCTGTCTCTTTAGGGGTTGTAGCTTTGATTTTTTGATGTTTACCATCCACCCCAGTCTTTGTAGGGTGTCCGTTACCCTTTCTACCTGCTCTGCACAATGGTCTTCTGAGTTGCCCAATATTAGGAAGTCATCCAAATAGGGTATTATGATTGTGTTGTGGATTCGGAGGAAGGCTGTCATCTCCGCTATGACTTTGGTAAACACTCTCGGGGCTATGGATATGCCAAATGGAAGGGCTCTGAACTGAAAATGTCTGAGATTGCCCTGGATGTAGAGAGCTACTCTTAAGTATCTTTGATAACCTGGGTGGATCGAGATGTGATAGTATGCATCCTTTAGATCGACTACGGCCATAAAAAAATTGTGGTGTAGTAGTTTTAAGGCCATAGTTACTGATTCCATTTTGAAGGTCTGATTTTTTATCCACTGATTGAGGCCTCTGAGGGTTATAATTGCTCTGAATGACTTGTCCGTTTTTTTTTTATCAGGAAGAGGGGTGAGTAAAAACAGAACGTGCTTGCCTAGCAGACTCAAGATTTCTGACTCCAGGGCCAATTGTTCTTCTATCCCCTTCCTGACGGGGGTCACCACAAATGATGCTCTTGGTAGCTGAAAAAACGGGTTTTTTAGGCCTTCTCTTATGATGTTTAAGATACAGGCATTGGAAGAGATACCTTCCCAGGCCTGGGAAAAAAGCATCAGTCTCCCCCCTACCGGGATGCCGGCGTCATTGTGGGGATTTTTTAGAGGATGAGTTGGCTCCTCCGAACATGAATCCAGACTCCTCCTTCCTTTAGTCCTCCCATTTTCTCCTATCCCCTGGAGGACGGCCCCTGTTGAATTTTCCTCCCCAAAAGGATGGCCTTGTTTGATCTACTGGAAACCTGGGAAAGCCGTTCTGTCACTTGCTTTTTCCAAGATGTCATCCAGATTTTTGCCAAATAAAAATTGACCATCACACGGGAGAGACCACAACTTGGCTTTAGACTGTAGGTCTCCTGGGCAACCTTTAAGCTATAATGTGCGCCTTGCGGCGTTTGATAACACTGCTGCTCTAGCCGTCAGTCTCATGGAATCGGTGGAAGTGTCGGCTAAGAAAGCTGCTGCTCCGTGCAGAAGATACATGTCTGCCAAAATTTTTTCCCTCGAGACCTTTGAAGCAAGTTTCTCTTCCAGCTGATGTAGCCAAATCATTAAGGAACGTGCTGTGCAGATGCCGGCTATTGCCAGTTTTAGGTCTCCTGCCGCTGCTTCCCACGTATGTCTTAAGTAGGAATCCGCTTTTTTATCTAGCGGGTCTCAGCACCCCTGAATCTTCCAGGGGCAGGGCCGATTTTTTGGATGACCTGGACACCACTGCATCAATATTTGGGACTTTATCCCATATCTCTGTGTCTTTATGTTCAAAGGGGTACCTCCTTTTAGAGGAGGAGGGAAGTGCTCCTGATCTCTCAGGCTTCTTCCATTCTCTTTCAAAGAGTGCTTGGACCTTCTCACTGACTGGAAAGGTGCGTTTCTTCCTTTCCTGTAGACCCCCGAACATGACATCTTCAAGGGACTTAGTCGTTTTTTATTCCTGTAGGCCCATTGTTACTCTGATGGCCTTGAGGAGAGCATCCGTATCCTCTACCGGAAAACACTGCTTGCCACCAGTGTCGCTATCCGAGGAGGAGGAAGATGGGTGTTCGGCCTGTGATCCGGCTGAGGAAGAGTCTGGGAAAGAGCTAGGGGAATCTTTCCTACTCTTTTTCTTTAACAACACTTTGAGTGAGCCTTCCACCTCTGACCTGATGACCGATCTAAGGTTGGTTGCAAAGCTCGGTGCCTCCTCCGCCATGGTTCGCTGGAAGCAGCTGGCGCAAAAGTCCTTCTGCCAATCTCTCGCTAGGGGGCTTCTAGATATGGCACAATCCTTATTGTTCCTCTTGCTCCCTGCTTTTTTGGCCTTTTCCTAAGGAAGTTAACACACAAGAAGGACCCTATTAACAACATACTAACATTCACGGAGATCACTCATAAAGTCGGGTACCGGACTAGGAGGCTGTGGTGAGGCACGTGATCTGTGCTCTCTGGACATCAAGGAGTCTCCCGACCTGTGGCTCGGGCGACTGCTGCTTTTGCCGCTTGAAAGGCTGCCATGCTTGCGAGCGGAGGTTTGTGATGGAGGCAGAGATGGTGGAGACAGTGATCACTCCTGCTGACCCCATGGTTTACCTGGCTGCACTGACGTCCTCCTCCTTTAAGTAGGTCCGGACCAGTGAGTGTTTCCCCTCTTCTTTTTTCTTTTTCTTCCTCCCCTCCCCCTGCGACCGCCGGCTGAGTGCTATTCTTCTCCATGCGTCTGGCGTCGCACCAGGCACTATCTTGCCGTCGCACATCTGACGTCAGCAGGTGCGCTCCCAGGATACCCTGCGCCGCTGACGTCAGTGGCCGGAAACTGTCCCTGGCTTTCCACGCTGTGTGTCGTGAGGGAGACGCTTGGGGGGACATGCGAGGGGAGGGAGGCACGGTGGAGCGCCCCGCATCATAGAGGCCGCAAGCCGCACCTGCAGGAACCCAGAGCCCCAAGGAGACCCCGGGGACTGCGTTTCCAGGAGACCAACGGCCGGCGCTGCAGGTAAGGTGACCTGCTCTTCCCGCACTGGGACTGCCCTGGGTCTCTTCATCCATGACAGGCACCGCCGCTGTCAGTCTGGGATTCCCTTCCTAGGACAGGAACCCAACTGAAGTGGGGGAGAGGTGCCGCCCCTTATATTTCAGTAGGTTCCTGTCCTGGCGGGGCGGATCTCTCAGGTGTGCTTTCATGGGTGAAGGGAAAAGTGCTCTGTGAGATGTTCAGAGCTTGGGCTATTTTTTATAACCTAACCCTGCTTCTTTCTTCTCCACAACTTTATCCCTGTCCAGCCTGGTGTGTTCATTGCTTTTCATGATGCTGTGCATTCCCTAATGTTCTCAAACAAACCTGAGACCTTCACAAAACAGCTGTAGTTATAATGATAAGAAATTACACACAGGTGGACTCAATTTACTAATTATGTGACTTCTGGTGACAAATGTTAACTTGTTTTTTTTCTTTAGAGATATCCGACTACAGGAAGTGAAGACAAATGCATGTCACATTTTTCAGATTTATATTTTTAAAATGATAAAATCATGCTTCATTTACATTACACTTCACAAATACATACTACTTTGTGTTGGTATATCACATAAAATCCCAATAAAATACATTTAAATTTGTGGGTGTGACATGTAAAAATATGGAAAAATTCACAGGATATAAATTACTTTTTGAATGCACTGTAATAGAGCTATGTATTTTGTGACAGAGTCACTGACACTGTATGTGAGGGGAGATGTGTCACGAAGATTGCTTTCTTCCGCGATCTGAAACCCATAATTTTCTCTCCAGAATGCTATGTGCTGAAGGGGTTAACCAGCCATTACCAGGGTCATTCAAACAATCATTAGGGAAATAGAACTGTGGAGAAAGAGTATTTGTTTTCATTTTAATTTAGTGGGCCTCTCTGAATCATGAGAGAGACTTTTTAACCTCTTTCTGACATATGACGTACTATACCGTCCAAGTGCCCTGGGCCTTAATGCCCATGGACAGTATAGTACGTCATATGCGATCAGCTGCACTTCACGGGGGAAGCGCAGCTGATCGCGGCCGAGTGTCAGCTGATTATCACAGCTGACACCCGGCACTATGTGACAGGAGCGGTCACGGACTGCTCCCGACACGTTAACCCCCGACAAACTGCGATCAAACATGATCATAGTGTTCCGGGGGCATAGGGAAGAATCGCGCAAGGAGGGGGCTCCTTGCGTGCTTCCCTGAGACACTCGGAACAACGCGATGTGCTTGCGTTATTCCGAGGACCTCCTCCCTGCAGGCCCCCGGATCCAAGATGGCCGCCTGCACTGCCTGTCAGATCGCTGCTCTGACACAGTGCTTTGCAAAGTTTCAGATCAGCGATCTGACACTATATAGTAATGTCCCACACTGGAACAATATAATAAAGTGAAAAAAAAAAACGTGTAAAAATAATTTTAAAAAAATCCCTAAATAAAGAAAAAAAAATTTCCTAATAAATTTTTTTTGTAAATAAAAAAATAAAAATAAAAGTAGACATATTTAGTATCGCCGCGTCCGTAACAACCCGCCCTATAAAACTGTCCCTCTAGTTAACCCCCTTTAGTGAACCCCTTCTAAAAAAAACAAGGCAAAAAACAATGCTTTATCATCATACCGCCAAACAAAAAGTTCAATAACACGCGATCAAAAAGACGGATATAAATAAACATGGTATGGCTGAAAACGTCATCTTGTCCCGCAAAAAAAGAGCCGCCATACAGCATCATCAACGAAAAAATAAAAAAAAAGTTGTAGCTGGCAGAATAAAGCGATGCAAAAATAATTATTTTTTATATAAAATTGTTTTTATTGTATAAAAGCGCCAAAACATTAAAAAATGATATAAATGAGGTATCGCTGTCATCGTACTGACCCGGAGAATAAAACCGCTGATTTTACCACACGCGGATCTAAACGTCCCCATCCCAAAAGAAATTCATGAATTGCTGGTTTTTGTTCATTCTGGGTCCCAAAAATCGGAATAAAATGTGATAAAAAAATGTCATGTACCCGAAAATGGTACCAATAAAAACGTCAACTCATTCCACAAAAAATAAGACCTCACATGACTCTGTGGGCCAAAATATGTTAAAATTATAGCTCTCAAAATGTGATGATGCAAAAACTATTTTTTGCAATAAAAAGTGTCTTTTAGCGTGCGACAGCAGCCAAACATAAAATCCCGCTATAAATACTAAATCAAACCCCCCTTTATCACCCCCTTAGTTAGGGAAAAATAATAAAATTTAAAAAAAATGTATTTATTTCCATTTTCGCATTAAGGCTAGGGCAAGGGCTAGGGTTAGGGGTGTGTTGGGGTTAGGGTTGGAGTTAGAATTGGGGGGTTTCCACTGTTCAGGCACATCAGGGGCTCTCCAAACGCGACATGGCGTCTGATCTCAATTACAAGCTCTACCATGTGCCCAAACAGTGGTTTACCTCCACATATGGGGTATCAGCCTGCTCAGGACAAATTGCACAACAACTTTTGGGGTCCAATTTCTCCTGTTACCTTTGGGAAATTAAAAAAAATCGGGGCAAAAAATCATTTTTGTGGAAAAAATATAATTTTTTTATTTCTATGGCTCTACATTATAAACTTCTGTGAAGCACTTGAGGGTTCAAAGTGCTCACCAAACATCTAGATAAGTTCTGTGGTGGATCTAGTTTCCAAAATGTGGTCACTTTTGGGGGGGTTTCCACTGTTTAGGCACATCAAGGGCTCTCCAAACGTGACATGACACCTGCAGACTATTCCATCAAAGTCTGCATTCCAAAACCACCATGGTTACTTACCGGTAGCCGGTTTTTCCGGAACCCATGACAGCACCACATGAGAGGGATCCGCCCCGCCAGGACAGGAACCTACTGAGACATAAGGGGCGGCACCTCTCCCCCGCTTCAGTTGGGTTACAGAGCATTGAGAGGACTTCCCGGTTAGTTACATGTTTATCCAACACCACAACACTCAAAACACCCTACTAATTGTGCACACCATACAGTGAAAAAAGGGGGGGAATGTACGGGGGCTGTCATGGGTTCCGGAAAAACCGGCTACCGGTAAGTAACCATGGTGGTTTTCCCTTCACCCATGACAGCACCACATGAGAGATTTTTGGAGACTTCGAAACACCTTAGGGAGGGACCACCGCTTGCAGCACCCTTCTACCAAAGGTTAAGTCAGCAGAGGAGGATAGATTTAATCTATAGTGCTTAAAGAAGGTTGAAGGTGAGGCCCAGGTAGCGGCCTTACAAATTTGTTCGATTGATACCTCTGCCTTTTCAGCCCAGGAGGTCGCCACGGCTCTGGTGGAATGAGCTTTGATGCCGTCAGGAATCGGGATACCACTAGCTGAATAGGCTACACTAATGGCTTCCCTGATCCATCTAGCAATAGTCCCTTTTGAAACCCCATAGCCTTTCCTGGCACCCTGAAAAGCTACGAATAGGGACTGTGACCTCCTCCACTGGCTAGTGGCAGATATATATTCTACAAGAGCTCTTTTAACATCCAGACTATGGAATTTTTCCTCCCCCAGATTTTTTGGATTTTCGCAAAAGGATGGAAGAACAATTTCCTGACCCCGGTGGAAATCTGACACTACCTTGGGCAGATAACTGGGGTCTGTTCTTAACACTACCCTATCCTGAAAGACTTGCGTATAAGGAGGATTTACTGAGAGAGCCTGTAAGTCGCTTATCCTGCGGGCTGATGTGAGGGCTACTAACAGGATCGTTTTTAGGGTCAAAAACTTTAGGGGTAGCTGATGTAATGGCTCATACGGTTCTTTTGTAAGGGCTTCTAACACCAGGTTTAAATCCCAGGGGGCTATTCTAGGTATTGGAATAGGTCTAGCTCTATGGCAGGATTTAATAAATCTGGCTATCCACCTATCTGATGCCAGTTTGCAATTGTAGAGCGCCCCTAGTGCCGACACCTGAACCTTAAGTGTGTTTACTGCTAACCCCATCTGCAACCCAGATTGTAAGAACTCTAGGATGTCACTAATCGGAGGTTCTTTCCCTAACGGCTTACCCAAGAACTGTAGGAACTTATCCCATGTTCTGCCGTAGATGTTAGTAGTCACCGGTTTCCTGCTTTTTTGCAGAGTGGCCACCAGCCCAGGGGAGAACCCCCTATCTATTAAAAGCGACCTTTCAAATTCCACGCCGTCAGATGGAATCCCTTGACCTGAGCGTGTAATATTGGACCCTGAGCTAGTAGGTCCGGGATTTCTGGCAGAACCCAAGGATCGGAGAGGGACATCTTCCGTAGCAGAGCGAACCAGGGCCTTTTTGGCCAAAATGGAGCTATTAGAATCACCCTGGCTTGATCGTTTCTGATTTTTCTTACCACAGTCGGGATCAGAGCTACTGGGGGGAACGCGTAAGCCAGTCTGAAGTTCCACTGGATGTGCAATGAGTCCACTGCCCATGGGTTTTCCCTTGGGTTTAGAGAGCAGAACCTTTCTGTTTGCCTGTTGTGCTTGTTTGCAAAGAGGTCTATCACCGGTTCCCCCCAAAGCTGAATTAACTTTTGAAAAATGGATCGGTTTAGTGCCCATTCTCCTTGCCTCAGGGTATTGCGACTCAGGAAATCTGCCTCTATGTTTTCTGCCCCTTTTATGTGTAGGGCTGTCACGGAGTGTAGGTGATCCTCTGCCCTGCTCAGAATGTTTGTTGCTGCTTCCATTAAGGAGTGTGATCTTGTCCCTCCTTGGTGGTTGATGTATGCCACTGCTACCTTGTTGTCTGACATGATGCGTACATCTTGACCCTGGAGTAGCGGAATGAAGTGGTTTAGGGCCTTGCCCACTGCACACAGTTCTCTCAGGTTGGAGGATGCCTTCCTTTCTTGAGGTGTCCAGGAACCCTGACCTATGAGGCCCCTTAGGTGTGCCCCCCACCCCGAGGAGCTTGCATCTGTTAAAATTATATCTGTCGCCTGTCTGTCCCATGGTATTCCTAAGGTCAGATTTGTCTCGTTCAACCACCAGTTGAGAGAGTCTCTGGTTTTTAAGGAAAGCTCCAGCTTTCCTTCCAAACGCCCTCTTAGCGATCTTTGTGCTCTTAGTATCTCCCACTGGAGTTGCCGGGTGTGAAACTGAGCCCACCTGACCGCCGGAATACAGGATGTTAGGGTACCTAGCAGGGACATTGCTTTTCTTAATGTCATACATGGTTGGTTTCGGCCTGCCAAGGCCAGATTTTGCACCTTCTCTATCTTGGACTCTGGGAGCAGACACTCTTGCCTTTCTGAGTCCAGTATAAATCCTAGGAAGGTCTGTTTCTTTAGGGGTTGTAATTTTGATTTTTTGAAATTGACTATCCACCCTAACTCTTGCA
This sequence comes from Dendrobates tinctorius, assembly GCF_039654945.1. Classification (NCBI taxonomy): domain Eukaryota; kingdom Metazoa; phylum Chordata; class Amphibia; order Anura; family Dendrobatidae; genus Dendrobates; species Dendrobates tinctorius. The sequence continues at coordinate 1,093,452 of NW_027361770.1, forward strand.
AGGTGTTGATCACCTGAGTCAGCTGTGCTGTACAGTGGTCCTCTGAACTGCCCACTATAAGAAAATCGTCCAGGTATGGTATTATGACCGTATCGTGAATCCGGAGAAAGGCTGTCACTTCCGCTATGACCTTGGTGAAGACCCTCGGGGCTATGGATATGCCAAACGGAAGAGCCCTGAACTGAAAGTGCCTTAGTGTGCCCTGAATATAAAGCGCTACCCTCAGGTATTTCTGGTAATCTGGATGGATAGGGATGTGGTAATATGCATCCTTTAAATCGACTACGGCCATGAAGCAATCTTGATGTAGCAGCTTCACTGCCGTAGTTACTGATTCCATCTTGAAGGTCGGGTTCTTTATCCATAGATTGAGGCGTCTGAGATTTATGATTGTCCTGAACGACTGATCCGGTTTTTTTATTAGGAAAAGGGGTGAATAAAACCCCTTTCCTTCCTGTAAGCGTGGCACCTCGGACAGTACCCGCTTGTCTATCAGGCTCAGGATTTCTGTTTCTAAGGCCAGTTGTTCTTCGGTCATCTTCCTGATAGGTGTGATGACGACCACGGATTTTGGCTGACGAATAAAGGGGATTTTCAGGCCTTCTTTTAGGATGCTCAGAATCCAGGTGTTGGAGGAGATCTTTTCCCAGGCCTGGAAAAAGAGTGCCAATCTCGCTCCTACTGGAATACTGGCGTCACTGTGGTGACTTTTTGGAGGTGGAGGTGCCTCCACCAAACATAAACCCTGATTCTTTCTTCTTTTTATCCTCCCATCTTCTCCTGTCAGCGGGAGGACGTCCTCTATTGAATCTTCCCCTCCGAAAGGGCTGTCTCCTCTGATCCATAGGGAATCTGGGGAAGCCTTTTTTCTTATCGCCTGCTTTCTCCAGAATATCATCCAAGTTTTTGCCGAACAGGAATCGGCCATCGCAGGGGAGAGAGCACAATTTGGTCTTGGACTGAAGGTCACCCGGACAGCCTTTAAGCCATAACGCGCGTCTAGCAGCATTTGATAGTGACGCTGCTCTGGCTGTTAATCGCATAGAGTCCGCCGAGGTATCTGCCAGAAAAGCCGCTGCCCCGTGCAAGAGATACATGTCTGATAAGATCTTCTCTCTTGGGACCCTTGACGCCAGCTTCTCTTCTAACTGCTGCAGCCAGATCATGAGGGAGCGTGCCGTGCAGGTGCCCGCTATCGCCGGCTTAAGACCTCCTGCTGTTGCTTCCCATGCGTGCCTCAAATATGAGTCCGCTTTTTTGTCTAGCGGGTCTCTAAGAACCCCTGCGTCTTCCAAGGGCAGGGCCGACCTTTTGGAAGACCTGGACACCGCTGCATCTATTTTTGGGACTTTGTCCCATATTTCCGTATCCTTGTATTCAAAGGGGTATCGCCTCTTAGAAGCAGATGGAAGGGCCCCCGATTTTTCAGGCTTTTTCCACTCCTTCTCAATAAGCGCCTGGATTTTCGCGTTTACTGGGAAGGTTCGTTTTTTCCTCTCCTGAAGCCCCCCAAACATGACGTCCTCTAGGGTTTTGGCCGCCCTTTCTTCCTGTAGGCCCATTGTGGTTCTAATGGCCTTTAGGAGGGCATCTGTATCTTCTACAGGGAAACATGGCTTACCCCCTGTGTCACTATCTGAGGAGTCTGAGGAGGATGATTTTTCCGCCTGAGATGATACTGATGCGGAATCTGAGGGGGAACTAGGGAAATCCTTCCTGCTTTTTTTCCCTTTTTTCAATAAGGACTTAATTGAGCCTTCCATTTCTGACCTGAGGGCAGATATTAGATTGGCTGCGAAACTAGGTGCTTCCTCCGCCATAGTTCGCTGAATGCACGAAGCACAGAGATCTTTTTGCCAGTCTCTTGCTAGGGGAGATTTACATATAGCACAATCCCTATTGTTCTTCTTGCTTCCTGCTTTTCTGGGCCTTTCCTACAGGGTGAAGCATACAATAGAAAAACCCCCTATTAACATACTGCTGACATTCACGAAGATCACTCACCACCCGTAATCAAGGGTACCGGATTTGGAGGCTGCGTCGGAGCACCTGACCCGCGCTCTTTGGACCTTGAGGAGTGCCCCGACCTGCGGCTGGGGCGACTGCTGCTTGAATGGCTTCCATGCTTTCTGCCAGAGGGCTGTGAGGGAGGCAGGGACGCTGAACGTTCCTGCTCGGACTCCATCTTGCACCGCCGATCTACCGCTGTCTTCCCCTTTAAATCTGCATGCCTCCGCCTGGTGAGCGTCTTCCTCCCCTCCCCCCTGCGACCGCCGGCCCAGCGCTTCAGAAAGCCGGCCGGCGTCGCACCCGGCGCCATTACACCGTCGCCTTCTGCTGACGTCAGCCGGCGCACCCAGCATTCCAAGCGCCGCTGACGTCAGCGGCCGGAAGACGCCAGCGTCTCTCCCCTGCCACGGGGATCGAGATGCGGCGTGCGCGAGGGGAGGGCGGCGCGGTGGGGGCTTCCCGGAGCCACCGGGATCCCATCCACGCCCGCACGAACCCGGAGCCCCAGGGACCCCGGGGACTGCGCTTCCAGGACCCGACGGCCGGCGCTACAGGTAAGCTACCTGTTCTTCCCGCGCCGGGACGGGCCTGGGTCTTCTTTCTCTTCGCCCATGACAGGCACCGCCACAGTGGGATTCCTTCCAGGACAGGAACCCAACTGAAGCGGGGGAGAGGTGCCGCCCCTTATGTCTCAGTAGGTTCCTGTCCTGGCGGGGCGGATCCCTCTCATGTGGTGCTGTCATGGGTGAAGGGAAAATGTCACTACTTCCCTTCCGAGCTCCGACGTGTGCCCATATAGTATTTTACTCCCACATATGGGGTATCAGCATACTCAAGACAAATTGCACAACAACTTTTGGGGTCCAATTTCTCCTGTTACCCTTGGGAAAATAAAAAATTGGGGACTAAAAGATCATGTTTGTGAAAAAAATATAATTTTTTTATTTTCATGCCTGGGCGTTATAAACTTCTGTGAAGCAATTGGGGTTTCAAAGTGCTCACCACACATCTAGATAAGTTCATTGGGGGGTCTAGTTTCCAAAATGGGGTCACTATTGGGGGGTTTCCACTGCTCAGGCACATCAGGTGTTCTCCAAACGCAACATGGCATCCGATCTCAATTCCAGCCAATTTTGCATTGAAAAAGTCAAACGGCGCTTCTTCCCTTCCGAGCGCTGCCATGTGCCCAAACAGTGGTTTACCCCCACATATGGGGTATAAGCGTACTCAGGACAAATTGCACAATAACTTTTGGGGTCCTGTTTCCCTTGGGAAAATAAAAATTGGGGGTGAAAACAATTTTTTGGGAAAAAATGATTTTTTAATTTTATGGTTATATGTTATAAACTTCTGTGAAGCCCTTGGGAGTTCAAAGTTCTCACCACACATCTAGATAAGTTCCTTGGGGGGTCTAGGTTCCAAATTGGTGTCATTTGTGGAGGTTTTCTACAGTTTAGGTACATCAGCGGCTCTCCAAACGCGACATGGTGTCCGATCTCAATTCCAGCCAGTTTTGCGCTGAAAAAGTCAAACGGTGCTCCTTCCGTTCCAAGCCCGCCGTGCGCGCAAACAGTGGTTTACCCACACATATGGGGGACAAATTGCACAATTTTTGGGGTCCAATTTCTCCTGTTACCCTTGGGAAAATCAAAAAAGTGGACCTGAAGTAATTTTTCTGTGAAAAAAAGTTATATGTTCATTTTTTTTAAACATTCAAAAAATTCCTGTGAACCACCTGAAGGGTTAATAAACTTCTTGAATGTGGTTTTGAACACCTTGAGGGGTGCAGTTTTTAGAATGCTGTCACTTTTGGGTATTTTCTATCATATAGACCCCTCAAATTGACTTTAAATGTGATGTGGTCCCTTAAAAAAAATAGTGTTGTAAAAATGAGAAATCGCTGGTCAACTTTTAACCCTTATAACTTCCTAACAAAAAAAAAATTGTTTCCAATATTGTGCTGATGTAAAGTAAACATGTGGGAAAATTTTACATATTTAGTATTTTGTGTGCCATATCTCTGTGTTTTAAGGGCATGAAAATTGAAAGTTGGAAAATTGCTAAATTATTTGCCAAATTTCCATTTTTTTTCACAAATAAACACAAATTATATCAAACAAATTTTACCACAAACATGAAGTACAATATGTCACGAGAAAACAATGTCAGAATCACCAGGATCCATGGAAGCGTTCCAGAGTTATTAACTCATAAAGGGACAGTGGTCAGAATTGCAAAAATTGGCCCGGTCATTAACATGCAAACCACCCTTGGGGGTAAAGGGGTTAAATACATCTCTAGTATTTTTAAGGACTTAGTTATATTTTAGTACCTCTTCGGTAACCCATCTTTCCCTTTATTCATGAAAACTTTGAATTGGTGGTGTACACAGTTGCAGCTGCCAGAATAACGTAATCCCACATTTATGTTTTCCTTCGGTATCATTAGACTATCCTACATTCTAATTACAAACTATATGATAATTAAATAAGTCACACATATTACCTTATTGAAAGTCTCAGTACAAAAAGTTCCAGAAATGTTGATTCAATCAATAATAACTGGTCATCTTTTGAAAGGTCTGAAAATCCTGGTAGCTTTTGTGCCCATTTTTTTGAAATTTCAAAGGAGATAGTAAGAAGGCTATAGAATTGTTGAATGTGTTCTGTATCTGTGCTTGCAGTAGCTCGGTCACTATCAGCAGAGTACTATGTGCAAAAATATAGATACAAAGTTAGTGATTTGTACAATGTTAGTTAATTTTTCACCACATCATGGTTAGTCTATATTTCTAGAATCCAGATATCTCACTATATTGGAATATGGTATGTAATATACAGTAGATCTGGTGTATGACAAAATAAAAAGGAAATAAAGCATATGTGGCAATAATACATTATGATGACTTTGAACTTTTAAGTTCAGAAGGTTATGGGACTGTTCCTTGGGTCAGACTTTTTGACATGAACATCCATCCATTCCGTTATTCCATTCCCTTGATGATAAAGGTTTGGGAGGTAAATTTACAATGTGTCAAGAGTTTAAAAATATATATATACCATTAGTATAGGGGGGTGTATTTGATCTATTTATATAAGTCAGGTTTTCCTGACACCCATGGAATTCTCATTTCTGGGTACGTTTACTACATATTTATAGCTCCAAACAATCAAAAATAACAAATAGTCTTGACCCTAACCTACATGCCCACCTACGTGTCTTCTTATGCATTCTATGGGGGCATTTATTAATACTGGCTTTTCTGACATTGATCTTAAATTGAAGTGCAATGAAATAAGACGCAGAGATACAATTATGAGCACATGATAGATAAAAAAAACAAACAAATGGAAACAACTGGGCTGAGTTTTTTTCACAAAACCATAAACACACAACCAAAATTCCACAATAATATTGAAAAAAATCCAAGCAATTTCTCTCTTAACTGCTTCTTTTTCCCTCCTCATCTTCCGGGAGCCATAACTTTTTTATTTTTCTGTCCACATAGACATACGAGGGCTTGGTTTTTTGTGGGATGAAAAACACCAAAGAAAAGAACAATGCAAGCCATTTGAAATCAGTTAGCAATTTTTATTTAACCCCTTAACGACCACCGATACGCCTTTTAACGGCGGTAGTTAAGGGTACTAAAACCACAGCGCCGTGAATTCACCGTGTCTCCCTTCAGCGGTCACGTGGTGCCGCTCATTAAAGTCATAAATATGCGCATATTCATGACTTTAATAAGCGGTACCATGTGACCGCTGTAAGAAGGAAGGGAGACCATGGGAGAAGCAGGGGGCTGCAGAAACCCGCCAGGGGGGTCAGTATGATCTGACACCACCACTCCCCCTCCTACCCCCTGGCTATATGACTCGCATATAAGCCGAGAGGGGGACTTTCAGCCCCAAAAAATGGGCTGAAGATCTCAGTTTATACGCAAGTATATACGGTAGATAGATAGATAGATAGATAGATAGATAGACAGACAGACAGAACGACAGACAGACAGCTCTGGCAAAAATTAAGAGACCACTGCAAAATTTTCAGTTTCTCTGATTTTTTTCTTTATAAGTATATTTTTTGAGTAAAATGTACATTGTTGTTTTATTCTATAAACTACTGACATGTCTCCGAAATGTAAGGCTAAAAATTTTGTATTTATTTGCAGCAAATGAGAAATCGACAAAATAATAAAAACGAAACCGTGCTTTCAGACCACACAAAATGCAAAGAAAAGAAGTTCTTATTCATGTAGAAACAACAAAACTCATGTTTTAACTCAGGAAGAGTTCAGAAATTAATATTTGGTGGAGTAACCATGATGTTTAATCACAGCTTTCATGCATCTTGTCATGCTTTCCACCAGTCTTTCACACTGCTTTTTAGTGACCTTATGCCACTCCTGGCACAAAAATTTAAGCAGTTCTTCTTTGTTTGATGGCTTGTGACTATTCATCTTCCTCTTGATTACATTCCAGAGGTTTTCAATGGGGTTCAGGTCTGGAGATTGGGCTGGCCATCACAGGGATTTGATGTGGTGGTCCTTCATCCACACAACTGACCTAGCTGTGTGGCATGGGGAATTGTCCTGCTGGAAAAAACAGTCCTCAGAGTTGGGAAACATTGCCTGAGCAGAAGGAAGCAACTTTTTTCAAAGATAACCTTGTATGTGGCTTGATTCATACGTCCTTCGCCCAATTCCAGCCTTGCTGAAGCATCCCCAGATCATCACCAATCCTCCATCAAATTTCACAGTGAGTGGCTTGTATGCCTCTCCAGGTCTCCATCTAACCATTAGACGACCAGATATTGGGCAAAGCTGAAAATTAGACTCATCAGAGTAGATTACCTTACTACAGTCCTCTATGGTCCAATCCTTATGGTCTTTGGCAAACTTCAGCCTGGCTCTCCTTTGCTTCTCATTGATTAAATGTTTTTTTACTAGCTTTACATGACTTGAGGCTTGCCTCTAGGAGCCTGTTATGAACTGTTCTTGCCATGTACGTCACCCCAGCTGCCATTTGCCATTCCTTTTGTAGGTCACTTGATGTCATCCTGTGGTTGCTGAGTGACATTCGGATAAGACGACAGTCGTCCCAGTCAGTGCAGAGTCGCTTTCGCCCTCTGCCGGTCTGTACCTTTGTTGTCCTCAATGACTGCTGCTTGACCGTGTTGTAATGGACTGCTGTCTTCAAATTTTTAAGGATAGAGGCAACATGACGCTCACTGTATCCCTCTGCTAGTAAAGCCAGAATTGAGCCCTTCTTTTCCTCACTCAAGACTTTTCTTTTCAACTCCTTTGACATGGTTAAAAGTTGTTTTTTCATTCAAATTAATTTTGGGCTATTCCTAGCACTTGTTTGGCCATCCAGCCTGTTCTATTGCAAGAGATTGTGAACACAACAGCAGGGTTTTTTTATACTTTCCCTCATTAAATAAGATTTGGTTCAGGTGATCACCTAATCAGAAGCACATTAAGTAGAATGAGGTGTACTTTGCTTGAAATTCAACTGGCACTGGAATGGCTGTCAGACATGTAAAGATGGTGATTTTAAGAAAACTATGAAGTGGTCTCTTAATTTTTGCCAGAGCTGTATGTATATATATAGATATTAAATATTTGTGACTAGGAGGGTTTATAATAATGATAGGAAAAATACGTGATGTGCTGCGTACACTATGCATATCAACGTTATCACATGACTAATTGACTCTCACGTGGACCGCGATGCTCATTTATCATATGACTATGGACGGCCCTGTTAAAAATAATTGGTTGTTAATTTATATTTCTTATTACACTCACTTCTGTACTGAACGCATTGCCTTCCGCTGACATTACATATGTTATTTCTGTAAATTTAGCTCATGGTAAATGTCAACTCCATATATATAGAGACCACATGCTTTGAGAGGCGTATATAATTCATGGCTTACTCTAGGGAACTCTCTCTCCTTCACCACCATGAGACACACACGAGAGGAGTCATCTTTGCTAGGGCACTACGTTGAATGGACAGCTGGTATGTAACTTAGCCACCATGTGTGACTTCAAGAGAAGCTACATGCTGAAGATAGATGCTTTTTCCATTCAGAGTTCAGAATTCCAGGAAAGAAGGATACTGGCTTAGCTATGAACAAATGGACAATCGCTTTATAATCATTTAACCTATTTTTTATGTTTTTCTGTAATAATCTTTTCTTTGATGGAAGAATCCAAATAAACCACTACTTTTTTTTATAAGAACCTTGTCATATTTTAGAGTATCGCATCTGGTAACAAATCCTGAATAATATACAAGAACATGTATATTTAACATTGGCGAGCCAGCCATATCTGAATTTTTGTACTTTTTTTCTGGATTTCCCTCAACTTGCCCAAGGGGGAATGAGCTTTGCTAACGTCAGATGTGCAAGTTATCAGGAACTCCACTACTATGGACAAGTCACAATAATCAGACAGAACCTAGAAGTGAGGACTAAGAATTGCCAGATGGATTGAGAAGTACTACAAAGGCAGACGTACTACAAGATAGACGTGTGAAGACAAGAGCCCAGTGTTGAAAGGAACTACAAGCTGAGATATTTCAAGGTAAGAAACATGGATATCATTACTTCTTTTTCTAAGCAAAGTAAACTGAAATTTATGTCTGTAGACGAGCCTAATTTAGACGTTTTATGGCTCAGCTTATATGCAGAATGTGAAATAGAGAATCTAAAGTTATATTCTAAGCTGGTGTCCTTTAATAGAGAAGAGAAAAATTGAAAAATATTTTACAAACGTTTGATTTATTTCACAAGTTGGTGTCAGAGAAATCCAAGAATGATTGTGTAAAGGAAAATATTGATGTTCCCGAGATTCATTGTAATGTGAAGAAGCAGTTACAAGAAAGGCATGGTGTCTGTAGCAGCAGCCATTGAAGGTGACCTTGCAGACTTGGAACAAAATGGAGGAGTAGGAGGAGACATTAGAACTGACGCAGAAGCCGTGCAAGGGAAAGACATACCACTAAAAATAGACCACTCAGAGGCCCAACTCTAAATTAAAGTTAGGAAAAATTTGTTAAAATTATGCAAAATCATTCGTGCATATGATAACAAAATCCATGTTTGTAGAAACTCTGAGGTTTTTGAGAGTTGTGCTGACAAGTTTGATTTGACTAATAAGGAGAAAAAACAGGTGTTTAAAATGTGGATCCCTGTAACTTTTTCCAGGCGGTTATCTTTAACCCCTTCACCCCCAAGGGTGGTTTGCACCCGGGCCAATTTTTACAATTCTGACCACTGTACCTTTATGAGGTCATAACTCTGGAACGCTTCCATGGATCCCGGTGATTCTGACAATGTTTTCTCGTGACATATTGTACTTCATGTTAGTGGTAAAATTTCATTCAAATAACTTGCGTTTGTGAGAAAAACGGAAATTTGGCGAAAATTTTGAAAATTTTGCAATTTTCCAACTTTGAATTTTTATGCCCTTAAATCACAGAGATACTGCACACAAAAAACTTGATAACTAACATTTCCCACATGTCTACTTTACATCAGCACAATTTTGGAACCAAAATTTTATTTTGTTAGGAAGTTATAAGGGTTAAAAGTTGACCAGCGATTTCTCATTTTTACAACACCATTTTATTTTTAGGACCACATCATATTTGAAGCCACTTTGAGGGGTCTATATGATAGAAAATACCCAAAAGTGACACCATTCTAAAAACTGCACCCCTTAAGGTGCTCAAAACCACATTCAAGAAGTTTATTAACCCTTTAGGGGCGTCACAGGAATTTTTTTGAATATTTAAAAAAAAAATGAACATCTAACTTTTTTTCACAAAAAAAATACTTCAGGTTCAATTTTTTTTATTTTACCAAGGGTAACAGGAGAAATTGGACTGCAAAAATTATTGTGCAATTTGTCCTGAGTACGCTAATACCTGATATGTGGGGGGGAACGACTGTTTCGGCGCATGGCAGAGCTCAGAATGGAAGGAGCGCCGTTTGACTTTTTCAATGCAAAATTGACTGGAATTTAGATCGGACGCCATATCACGTTTGGAGAGTCCCTGATGTACCTAAACAGTGGAAACCCCCTACAAGTGACCCTATTTTGGAAACTAGACCCCCCCAAGGAACTTATCTAGATATGTGGTGAGAACTTTGAACCCACAAGGGCTTTACAAAAGTTTATAACATACAGTGGTACAATTAAAAAATCATATTTTTTCCACAAAAATGATCTTTTCACCCCAATTTTCATTTTCCCAAGGGTAACAGGACCCTAAAAGTTATTGTGCAATTTGTCCTGAGTACGCTGATGCCTCACATGTGGGGGTAAACCACTATTTGGGCGCATGGCAGAGCTCAGAAGGGAAGCAGGGCCATTTGACGTTTTTGGCTGGAATTGAGATCGGACATCATGTCGCGATTGGAAAACCCCTGATGTACTAAAACAGTGGAAACCCCCCACAAATGACACCATTTTGGAAACTAGACCCCCTAAGGAACTTATCTAGATGTGTGGTGAGAACTTTGAACTCCCAAAGGCTTCACAGAAGTTTATAATGCCAGGGCATGAAAATAAAAAAATCGTATTTTTTCCACAAAAATGATCAATTAGTCCCCAATTTTTTTTATTTTCCCAAGGGTAACAGGAGAAATTGAACCCCAAAAGTTGTTGTCCAATTTGTCCTGAGTACGCTGACACCCCATATGTGGGAGAAAACTACTGTATGGACACACGTCAGGTATCGGAAGGGAAGTAGTGACGTTTTGGAATGCAGACTTTGATGGAATGGTCTGCGGGTGTCATGTTGCCTTTGCAGAGCCCCTAATGTACCTAAACAGTGGAAACCCCCCACAAATGACACCATTTTGAAAACTAGACCCCCCACGGAAATTATTTAGATGTGTGGTGAGCACTTTGAACCCCCAAGTGCTTCACAAAAGTTTATAACGCTCGGACGTGAAAATAAAAAAATCATTTTTTTCCACAAAAATGATATTTTTGCCCCCAATTTTTTATTTTCCTAAGGGTAACAGGAGAAATTGGACCCCAAAAATTGTTCTGCAATTTGACCTGAGTAGGCTGATACCCTACATGTGGGGGTAAAACACTGTTTGGGCGCATGGCAGAGCTTGGAAGGGAAGGAGCACCATTTGACTTTTTCAACTCAGAATTGGCTGGAATTGAGATCAGACGCCATGTTGCATTTGGAGAGCCCCTGATGTGCCCAAACAGTGGAAACCCCCAATTCTAACTCCAACCCAAACCCCAACACACCCCTAACCCTAATCTTAGCCCTAACCCTAGCCCTAACCCTAGCCCTAACCCTAATGGAAAAATGGAAATAAATACATTTTTTTAATTTTATTATTTTTCTCTAACTAAGGGGGTGATAACGGGGGGTTTGATTTACTATTTATGGCGGTTTTTATGTTTGGCAGCTGTCGCACGCTAAAAGACGCTTTTTATTGTAAAAATAGTTTTTGCATCACCACATATTGAGAGCTATAATTTTTCCGTATTTTGACTCATTGAGTCATATGAGGTCTTATTTTTTGCGAGACCAGTTGACGTTTTTATTGGTAGCATTTTCGGGCACGTGACTTTTTTGATTGCTTTTTATTCCGATTTTTGGGACGCAGAATGAACAAAAACCAGCGTTTCATGAATATCTTTTGGGGGGGTGCGTTTACACCGTTCTGCGTGCGGTAAAATTGATAAAGCGGTTTTATTCTTCGGCTCAGTACGGTTACATCGATACCACATTTAGGTCTTTTTTTATGTTTTGTCGGTTTTATGCAATGAAAACTATTTTATATAAAAAATAATTATTTTTGCATCGCTTTATTCTGCTAGCTATAACTTTTTTATTTTTTCGCTGATGATGCTGTGTGGCGGCTCGTTTTTTGTGGGACAAGATGACGTTTTCAGCGGTACCATGGATATTTATATGCGTCTTTTCGATCGCGCGTTATTACACTTTTTTCGTTTGGCGGTATGATAAATCATTTTTTGCTTTGTTTTTTATTTTTATTTTTTAAGGGGTTCGCTAAAGGGGTTAACTAATGGGACAGTTTTATAGGGCGGGTCGTTACGGACGCGGCGATACCTAATATGTGTACTTTTATTGTTTTTTGTGGAAAAAATATGATTTTTTAATTGTATGGCTGTATGTTATAAACTTCTATGAAGCCCTTGGGGGTTCAAAGTTCTCACCACACATCTAGATAAGCTCCTTGGGGGGTCTAGTTTCCAAAATGGTGTCATTTGAGGGGGGTTTCCACTGTTTTGGTACATCAGGGGTTTTCCAATCGCGACATGGTGTCCGAACTCAATTCCAGCCAAAAACGTCAAATGGCGCTGCTTCCCTTCCGAGCTCTGCCATGCGCCCAAATAGTGGTTTTACCACCACATGTGGGGTATTAGCGTACTCAGGACAAATGGCACAATAACTTTAGGGTCCTGTTACCCTTGGGAAAATAAAAATTGGGGGTGAAAAGATCATTTTTGTGGAAAAAATATGATTTTTTTATTGTACCGCTGTACGTTATAAACTTCAGTGAAGCCCTTGTGGGTTCCAAGTTCTCACCACATATCTAGATAAGTTACTTGGGGGGTCTAGTTTCCAAAATGGGGTCACTTGTGGGGGGTTTCCACTGTTTAGGTACATCAGGGGCTCTCCAAACGTGACATGGCGTCCGATCTGAATTCCAGCCAATTTTGCATTGAAAAAGTCAAACGGCGCTCCTTCCCTTCTGAGCTCTGCCATGCGCCGAAACAGTCGTTCCCCCCAACATATCAGGTATCAGCGTACTCAGGACAAATTGCACAATAACTTTTGCAGTCCAATTTGTCCTGTTACCCTTGGTAAAATAAAAAAAATTGAACCTGAAGTATTTTTTTTGTGAAAAAAAGTTAGATATTCATTTTTTTTTTTAAATATTCAAAAAATTCCTGTGACGCACCTGAAGGGTTAATAAACTTCTTGAATGTGGTTTTGAGCACCTTAAGGGGTGCAGTTTTTAGAATGGTGTCACTTTTGGGTATTTTCTATCATATAGACCCCTCAAAGTGGCTTCAAATGTGATGTGGTCCGTAAAAATAAAATGGTGTTGCAAAAATGAGAAATCGCTGGTCAACTTTATAACTTCCTAACAAAAAAAATTTTGGTTCCAAAATTGTGCTGATGTAAAGTAAACATGTGGGAAATGTTACGTATTAAGTTTTTTGTGTGCCGTATCTCTGTGATTTAAGGGTATAAAAATTCAAAGTTGGAAAATTGCGAAATTTTCAAAATTTTCGCTAAATTTCCATTTTTTTCACAAATAAACGCAAGTTATTTGAATGAAATTTTACCACTATCATGAAGTACAATATGTCACGAGAAAACAATGTCAGAATCACCGGGATCCATAGAAGCGTTCCAGAGTTATGACCTCATAAAGGGACAGTGGTCAGAATTGTAAAAATTGGCCCGATCATGAACGTGCAAACCACCCTTGGGGATGAAGGGGTTAAACTGAACACTCTCCTCCGAGAATCCGTTAGCTTCAAAATGGCAAGAATTTTTCAGGACATTTTTTACAGAGAAATAAGATTGGGTTTAGGAATTGGCTACAGTAAAAAAAAATGTAATTATATGTTGTGTAAAAGTGTTATACAATGTATTAGTCAGTTATATGTAATTATTTTATAGAGTATAATTTTGTAGTTCTATAGTTTTGCAGATATATACGAGGGGCGATCCAAGAGTAATCATAATCGGTTATTTCTATTGCACACAGAAATTAAAATAAAATGTTTTCTTCTCTCTTAGGTACCCACTAGTCCAGGAAAAAAAAATCACTTAAATAGGCCACGATTCCCGGGAGCTACATTCATTTGAATATGAACTGCCAAGGAGTGAACATCAAAATGGAAAAAACGAGCTCAGAGCTGTCATCAAATACCTCTGCTTGAAAAAAATGTCTACAAAAGACATACACAGCGACTTGGTGGAAACATTGGGGGACTCTTTTCCTCCATATTCCACAGTTGCACGCTGGGCCAAGGAATTTAAGCTGGGAAGAACATCGACGGAAGATGAACATCGCGAAGGACGCCCATCCACGTCCCTCAATGAAGAAAACGTGAAAAAAGTTGAAGAAGTGTTGGCAGATCGAAGAGTGACTATCAGGCATGTAGCTGAGGTCACAGGGATCTCATATGGTAGTATTCAAAGAATCCTTGCAAAAGAATTACATATGAGAAAGGTCTCCGCGCGTTGGGTGCCAAAAATGTTAACCGACGAGCAAAAGAAGAAACGAGTTGACATTTCAATAGCAAATCTCGAAAAGTTCCAAGCAGACAAGGAGAATTTTTTGTCACGTTTTTTGACCATCGATGAGACCTGGATCCACCACTTTGATCCCGAAACTAAACAACAATCGATGACATAGAAACGAGGCGATGAACCGACGCCGAACAAATTCAAAGTGTCAAGCTCAGCAGGGAAGGTTAATAGCGTCCGTTTTTTGGGACGCTGAAGGAATTATTATGGTGGACTATTTGGAGAAGGGAGCCACTATTACGGGCTTGTACTACGCAAAACAAATAAGAAGATTGCGGGAGGCTATCAAGGAGAAAAGGCGCTGCAAACTGCGGGCTGGAGTGCTGTTTCACCAAGATAACGCACCGGCTCACAAAGCTGCAGTTGCCATGGCTACCATTCAAGAAGCGGGCTTTGAACTGGTGGACCACCCCCCCATTCGCCAGATCTAGCCCCCAGTGACTTCTTTCTCTTTCCTCGGCTCAAGGAACACCTGCGGGGCAAGAAATTTGACGACAATAGCGACGTGATAACCGCTGTTGGGGAGTTTTTTGAGGGTCAAGATCAAGAATTTTTTTCGAAGGGAATTCTAAGTTTAGAAAAGAGATGGACTAAATGTATAGACTTGTTAGGAGACTATGTAGAAAAATATATATTTTTTTTTTTTACTATATTCATTGTGTTTATTATTGATTATCATTACTTTTGGATCGCCACAGAATAGAGTGTTTGTAGAAGTAAAGATTGTAGAACTGTATTTTTTAGTGAAAATTAAAATTTACTACAATACATATATGTATAGGATATTGCAATTGTTTTGTTTCTGGATGAATATGATATTAACCTTATCTATTATTTTTCCTTAGAATTTTCATTTCAAAGCAGGATTTAATCGGAATAAAATTCTCTTACAAGGATTTATGCCTTTATTTACACAGGAAGTTGTAATAAATGCATGATTTCATATATTTAACACTTAAAAGAAAATAACTAACTGCATCTTAAATGTTTTCTGTGTGTATGTCTTTACTGCATGGCATGGCATGAAACCACAGCAGGTGAAATCTGAACCTTGTTCTAATAATAGGGATACCATACCCGTTTCAGTTTTTGTAACATAGCCTGTAGCCTTAGTGAAAAGAATTTTTAAGGGGTCTCAGCTTTTGCAAATCAAATGAATTTTTTTCTAGGCCTAAAGTTTCAAGTATATCTAATAGAACATAAAGTTTATGCTATGTGTATTTGGGGAATATTCAAAAAATATTAAGATACTAAATTTAATAGTTTACAATGCGCATTGATAATTAGGATAATAATTTGGGTTAATATACTTGAATTCATACCTCTGTATGTGGGATAATTTGGTTTGAACTTATATGTAACACAGTCTGAGTGACAGATGATGGATGCGTGTATGAGCAGCTGCTAAGAGTAAAGGGCCTGTCACACCAAGCGATATCGCTAGCAATATCGCTATAACGTCACTGATTTTTGTGACGTTATAGCGATATTGCTAGCGATATCGCTATGTCTGATACTTACCTCCGACCGCTCCCCCGCTGGTTATCGCTGATCGCGCGAGAATGTCCTGGACCATTTCTCGTCGTCAGCTTCCTGCTGGGCTTCCTATGGCGCCGAAGAGCGACGCGTGGACACGGGCGGGAGGACGTCAGGATCGCCTCGCGTGACAGGTAAGTAACGACCCCCGACCGCTGCGATGGCACTGGTGAGATCTGCCTGTGTGGCAGCTCACTAGCAACCACTTAGCGATGCACCAGCGATCCTGACCGCGTCATATCGCTGGTCGGGATCGCTGGTGCATCGCTAAGTGTGACAGTACCTTAATGTGATACGTTTGATGTATGAAAGAGGCCTCAGGATTATGTATGCAAGGGAAAAAAAAACAAAAACCTTTATCTTTAGGAGAAATATGCAGATCAGTTAAATTATTAGAATATTAAGATACATATGAAATATTATCTACACAACATATATTTCTATATTTCTTTAGTAATTATTTATTGATTTAGTTAATTGTGGATAAGTGCAATGACACATCAAAATGGTTTATTAAGAAAATCTACATTTAAATTAATTTTCCTGATATTCAATTTTATTTTTAATGGTTACATAGATGTATACACATCTTCAGATAAATATATGGTATAAAGCAAGTATAAAATTTACACAATTTATAAATTAATTATTTTTAATTTTGGTTTTGATAAATGAATTATTTCATGAAACAATATTTTTTTTTGGTATTAAGGGGGAAATGTGTTTTTGATCCTGACTACATCATCACATTTGATTAATACCTCTTCACAAATTTTAATAAAGAAGAAATATTAATAAGGTGCAATGGTACAGTATAAGTATTGGGTATAATAACATTAAGTATTATAAAGAGTCATTTCTTTACACTAAGAAGAGTATTACATGCAAAGTTGCATAATTTGAATATTTTGGTAATACAAGTTTATGACAAATATGAAATACTCCAGATCATGGAAATATTAAGGGTATATGTTACCGAGGACATAACTACTCTGCATTTGGTATCAACATAAAGGCCTTATTCTTATTTTTATTCTTATTTTTCATTTTTTATTATTCTATTTTTAATTCTTACATTTTTATTTTTTCTGTCAATCAAGAAAAAAAAACATCAATATTTTATAAAGTAATATCTACTATGAGAATATTGCTTCACTAAATATAGCGATGATATGGTTCCATTACAAAAGAAAAATTTTTCAATTGT
Organism: Dendrobates tinctorius; assembly: GCF_039654945.1. Taxonomy (NCBI): domain Eukaryota; kingdom Metazoa; phylum Chordata; class Amphibia; order Anura; family Dendrobatidae; genus Dendrobates; species Dendrobates tinctorius. The sequence goes on from NW_027361770.1 coordinate 1,110,543, forward strand.
GAGTTATATGCAACAATTCTTTCATTCATCCATTCATTCACTCGTATATTCTTATTTTGGTTCATGGCCATACATTCTTACATATTATTGGTCTAATAAATATATTCTATTAATAAAGTTTCACTAATAAAGATGAAAACACCTGTTACATAAAACACACTGACACCTATGGGTTGAAAAAGGTAATTACACCTATGGCATAAAAAATGTTCTATCACATGAAGAATATAGATAATAATGTATTATCACTTATTATTGTTTTCTTATTCCAAACATGAAATCCATATATGGAACAAATTCTGATAATTATATGGAAATTACTGATTGCTATGGTACGCTGTGATAATATAGGTTAGGAAAATTACCAGATTTGGTATAGAATAGGGAATGAAGACTTCAAGGAAGATACTGAAATTACATTGATAAAGACTTTTCATATTTCTAAATTTAATTGATTCTTACCAGTTGCAAGAAGAAAAACGCGATCCAGAAGTCCCAGAAGGTAACAATGCTATGATTTCTGAGTAATAGACTGTGTCAATTACAAGTGCAGTATCCACCACTGACAGTCACAATTAAAGTATCTATCCTCACAACCAGAGGACGATGATCCTATGATGCAGAGATGAACTGTGTTATCACGCTCTTATCAAGTTCCAGTGGTTTCCAATCACCTGTAAAGCTTCAATGAAAAGCTGGTGAACAATGAAGGTTATTGTCAGGAAACTACAACCCTGACATGTGTCCTGTGCATTAGGACTAAAGGACTGGTGCTATGTTTAGCAAGGAAGAGTCATTTTAACACTTGCTTTGCTGACCAAAGACGTGACACCTGTTCAAAGACCAGTGCCGATGAAGGATTCCAGAAATATCCAAGGAGAGCCAATGTAAGTCCAGGCTTCTAAAGGTGACAGTGCACAGATATTAAGGCTATGTGCCCACGTAGCGTTTTAAAACGCTCACTAAAAACCGGACTCCTTCCCAGAAATCGCGCGTTTTTTTCCGCGCGATTTCACCGCGATTTTGCCGCAATTTTCACGTGCGATATTCAAGCACTTTCCAAGCGATTTGAAGCATCGCTTGGAAAGTGATTGACAGGTTGGTCACACTCGTCAAACATAGTGTTTGACAAGTGTGAGCAGTTTTTTACTATTGAGGCCGCCCATGCGGCCTCAATAGTAAAAGATAGGATGTTAAAAAAAATAAAAAATCGGTGTATATTTACCTTCCGGCGTCCCGCGCTGCATTCCCGGGCCACAGCGTTCCCAGTAATGCCTTGCGAGACCTATGATGACGTAGTCTCGCGTTGCTATAGCGATCTCGCGAGACCGCTAGAGTCACGCGAGACTACGTCATTACATGGCCTTGCTGCAAGGCATTACTGGGAACGCTTAGGCCGGGAATGCAGCGCGGGACACCGGAAGGTAAATATACCCCGATTTTTTATTCTTTTTTTTACAGGGGTATGGTACCCAGGGCCTGGAGGACAGTCTCCTCTCCTCCACACCGTGGGTACCAACCGCACATGAGATGCTTAACTTCCCGCATGGTGGGCATAGCCACATGCGGGAAGTAAGCGATTCCCATGCATTCCTATGGGTGCGGAATCGCGGCAATTCTTTGCGATTCCGCACAAAAGAATGAGCATGCTGCAATTTTTTCCGCGATGCGATTCCGCCGCGGAAAAAAGCGCAGCATTAGCACAGCATGTGAGGAATGCCATAGGAATGCATGGGGGGCATTCTGTACACGATTTTTAAACATTTTTGCAGCGTTTTCGCGCCGAAAATCACGGCAAAAACGCTTAAAAATCGCTACGTGGGCACACAGTCTAAAGCTACATTTCATCTATAGACTTTGTTTTCTTATCAACATTTGAATTTATGAACTTTGATTTGACACACAACACGATTTCTACAACATCTATATGCCATAGAAAAACTGTGTTTTTAAAAGAACCAAGAAGAAGACAGAAGACATCAAAATGAAGACCAGATGACATCAGATGATGATGACTGGACCTGAGATGCTTCAATTTAGATTTAGGGAAGTATAATTATACATATTGTATATGAATATTGTTCACGGCTTACCATAACATGAATTCACATCATTGAGTAGGTATAACAATAATCTGATATTATTATTATTGATACTAAATTATTTTGCCAAAAAAGAAGAAAAGAAAGATCTCGTTATATTTTGACTTTGAGGGTTCCAATTAATGTCTTTCACCCTCAAAAGGGGGAATTGTTAAATATAATCGGTTAATTTATATTTCTTATTACAATCACTTCTTTACTGAACGCATTGCCTTCCGCTGACACTACATATGTTATTTCTGTAAGTTTAGCTCATGGTAAATGTCAACTCCATATATATAGAGACCACGTGCTTTGAGAGGCGTATATAATTCATGGCTTAGTCTAGGGCGCTCTCTCTCCTTCACCACCATGAGACACACACTCGAGGAGTCATCTTTTCTGGGGCACTACTTTGAATTGACAGCTGGTATGTAACTTAATCACCATGTGTGACTTCAAGAGAAGCTACGTGCTGAAGATAGACGCTTTTTCCATTCAGAGTTCAGAATTCCAGGAAAGGAGGATACAAGCTTAGCTATGAACAAATGGACAATCTCTTTATAATCATTTAACCTATTTTTTATGTTTTTCTGTAATAATCTTTTCTTTGATGGAAGAATCCAAATAAGCCACTACATTTTTTTTTTATAAGAACCTTGTCATATTTTAGAGTATCACATCTGGTAACAAGTCCTGAATAATATACAAGAATATGTATATTTAACAGGCCCCTCGGCTGTGTCTGCACGAGGACTGGTCCATACACCACAACAAACATGTGACCCATTGTGGTCACAGGAGCTCTGACGTACAGGCTTGCTGTCTGTTGTGACTCACCCCTTCCTGAATACCAGTACACTAACTTGGTATGCGTTAGAAGCTTATGCCTGCAAACAGGTGTTCTTGATAAGATAAGTTGTGTTTTCACTGGCCAATTCTCTTTTAAATAGCCTGCTTTCCAACAACCCACCACTCATAGACGAAGCATTTCCTGTGAAACGCGCGTCGGGTGAGGTGGAATATCTATCAACAACTACTAGATTCCTTTAGGTAACCTACTATGTGTATTGCTAATTGCATTTGAGAAGTGTTTTGGTAATTATACAGGAGAACCACTTTAGGCATAGCACTAATGTGTATTTCACTTCTCTAATATATTTATTGGTTGTTGTTTTATATAGGAAGCTATATATTTTGTTATTTATTGATTGTATTATGCCTATTATTATTATTACAAACCCTATGTGCTAGTCACCCATTTAAATCAACATCCATGCTCGCTGTTTTCCAGGACTTTTTTTGTTCCTGCCAATCCCCTCCTGGTGAACCACCTCTGTGCATGCACCCTGCTGCTGCCGAGCGTTGATCAGTGAAGCAAATCACTGATCTACACTCATGCTAGCTGCTTTCCACAACTGTTTTTTTCCCTAACAGTCCCCCTCTTCCCCTCTGCACCACTCTGGGACTGAGTGCATCCTACAGTCACCGAGCCGTTGACCAGACATACACCACTGATTAGCACCCGTGCTTGCTTTTGAAAAGGACATTTTTTCTGTTTTTTTTAATTCACTTTTTGCACCACCTCCATGCGTGCATCCGACAGCAGTCGAGCCCTGGTCGGTGATGAACATCACTGACAGGCTTCTCCTGTTGTTTTTTTGGTTCCCTGAAAAATGCCCACAGGAAAATTGCCCACAGGAAAAATGCCCACAGGAAAATTGCCCACACAGAAAATTGCCCACATGGAAAATTGCCCACACGGAAAATTGCCCACATGATAAATTGCCCACATGGAAAATTGCCCACACAGAAAATTGACAATTGCAGCATCACCAAGTTTAAGATATATGATTTTTGAGATGCAAGGTGAGAATGTTCACATGATATGTGATTAACTTGTGATTTACAGTTGTTCTAGTGCAAAACTGCAAAAATGAAGATCTGTGCTTGTAGCAGTCTGTCATTATCAGCAATAGATAAATACAGTCTGCTCTCATCTCTCACTGATTCTGCCTTACTCCTCCCACCAGCCCAAAACAGCAGCACATGCAGAACCAGCAACAGTGTGATCCAGAGGAGCTATCACTGCTATCAGTACTCACAAAAGTATCACTGTATTATCTGTGGAATTACATGGGACTGCAGATCACATCTAATACATTATCATCTCAGTGGGAGCCCACCAAAAGCAGGGAGCTGCTGGCAGAGATAGTTGTTCCTGGAAGCCCAGAAGGCACAGCAGAAAGGTGAAATTCTGCCAATCGTACCACCTTGTGTACTTGCTGAGAATGTACAGTATGTTTTTGCAGTAGTGTAACTGGAGTCCGATGGTTCCCAGTGCCAAATTTGGACCTGCCCCCCCACATGTGTTGGTCAGATGTATGGGCCTCTGTAGTGTTCTAAATTCTATAAAGACTTATCAATTGCCCCTTTCATTATGTAGTAAAATGTCCCCCATCCAGGTATATATGCCCATCATCCTGGTGAATATGTCCGCATCCTGGTATACAGTATATGTCCCAATGATGGTATATATGGTCCCCATCCTGGTATGTATGGCCCAAATAGTCTCCGTTCTGGTATACATGCCCACTTCCTGGTATATATGTCCCCATCCTGGTTTACATGGTCCCCAATCCTAGTGTATGTGTCCCCGTTCTGCCCCTAATGCATAATTAAAAACAAAAACATTCTACTCACCTTTCCTCTGCTCCCACGTCGCCCAGTGTCTTTTGTACCCACTGCACAGCACGGCAGCTGACATCGGAGTGTGCGCCCTTGTCATGTACTACTCCCTGTGGCTGCACCTCCGACGTCAGCTCACAGCCACTGCATGTGTTGCAGTGCAGCATGTATCGCAGTGCAGGGACCCGACGGATGCATGTCATTTGGATCTGTGTCTTCAGTGAGGACGGAGATCCAGCAGAAGGAGGCATCTGTACCCCCGTGTCTGCTCATGGCCTTCAAAACAGTCGTTGCACCTGTGTTTTTTTCTGTTGGTGAAGCAATAGTCTTGGTGTGTGTGTGTTCCCCTCACCCTGTGTTGTCTGAGTGGTGTTCTACCCGTGGAGATCGAGTGTGGGCGTTCAGTGGGATGAGCCATGGTTTTTGCGGGCTCTCGAAAGACAGCCAGGTCAGCAGACAAGTGCACCGATTGACCCATGTGTCTCCATAGTGATGTCACTGACCAACACAGGAGCCAGACATGCCAGAGCAGCGCCGCTCTCCCATTGATTTCAGTGGCAGTGAATCTGGCGCCTGCACTTCCTTCCCTGTCCACTTATGACTACCAAGAGTAAGGGTGTGTGCATACGTAAGTGTTTTTTCGTGTTTTTTAAGCGCTTTTACTGGCAAAAACGCTTAAAAAACGCTTACAAGAAGCATCCCATTCATTTGAATGAATTCCACACTTTTTGTGCATATTGATGCATTTTGTTCCGCGAAAAAAATGCATCGTGGTAAAAAACACAGCATACTCATTAATTTCGCTGAAGAATCCGCATTTCTAACTATATTCTATGAGACTGGGGACGCTACGGAAAAAATCGCATCAAAAACGCGCAAAAAATTGGGGCAAAAATTGCGGCAAAAACGCGCATTTTCTAGGAAGGTACATAGCCTAAGAGTGAACAGATTCTACATAGTTATGTATCATACACATATACTGCAGGTGTAGGCAGGCATAGGATGAAAGAAAATGCAGAATAGATTTGATCAGGGCTGTGGAGTCGGTAAGCCACAGTTGCGACTCCGACTCCTGGATTTTATCAGGCTCCGACTCCGACTCCTTCATAAATGGCCAATTCATAACAACAAATTTACTGTTGTAAAATATTAAACATTGTGCTTATTCAGTTTCTCACCATCATATAAGTAATCAGACCACTTAGAGCAAAAACTACATTTATTAGAATACAATTAGAATATAGCAAATAACTTTTATAAACTTTTCTAAACTGTAAGTAAATATGCAATAAACACTTTTATGCAGTTATTAAGAAGAAATCTATAAATTTGTCCACAGAAAAAGTATTGCCTCTGTCAGATCCGCCTTCATGGATGCCCTCAAATCTGATCTAATTATTTTGAGAGCAGAGAACAACCTCTCTACACTAACTTGTGTTGGTGGCAAAGCAGTAACCACTCGGGCAACATCTCTGACAATGTCAGGATACAGAGGAATCGCTTGTTGCACTGTTATTTTTGATGAACGGTCAAATTTCTCAATTTCTTTTAGTGCACATGAAAAATTCTGCTGAAATGTACTGGCTGTGTTCCTTGATGGGGATGACTCTTCTTCTATGCGGGAACGCTTTGTACGGTCCTTGTGATCCAAATATTTTTCGAAATTAAATTCTTCATGAGTTGATGATGAGGGTGAAGATGTGGCAGGACGACCAAATTCTTCTTGTTCCTCCTGACTGTTCTGCAACCCTTTCATCCTTACTGCTATTTCAAACCTAGCTTCTTTTCCTTTACTTAGCTGTTGATCACCTAGAAGAATCCGATGCATTGGGTCTACATAAACAGCTGCCAAAAGAATGTTATTTTGTAATAGTAGCTCCTCTCTCCGTTTCATTGATGTAGCAATGCCACTTGCAATTAACCCTCCTCTTTGGGACAGGCGAAACATCAGGTTCTTCCACTCCTTTAAGAAAATACCTGGAGTTAAGTCCTCTGCTTGTAATTTTTTAGTCACTGTAAATGGGTGCTCTAGCAATTTTTCCAGCTCAGTCACCTGATTCCACTGACTTTCATTTAGCATCAGTTGAGGGTTAGCCATGTCTACAAGAAAGGTTTTCAGTTCAACCAAGCGCTGAATCATTAAGTACTGCCCCATCGTGTGGCTTGATCAATAATTGCCCCTTTTCCAGCACGTCTCTTCAAAATTGAGTCAACTTTAGGGGTTCTGGCAACAGTAGCCAATTTTCTCACCTTGCCAATCAGTGCAGCAGCATGTCCTTCTTGCAGACTGTCTCTTATGGTCAGCTGTAGCGTATGAACAACACAGCGCATGTGATGAATGAAAGAACATATTGACACAGTTTCAACAAGATCATCTAAACTATCATGTTGCTGTTCATCTGAAGCAACTTCAGTTTGCTCCTCAGTTACAATACTGTGTTCCTCTATTTCAAACATTTCTGTGTCTGTGGACCCAGAATGTTCTTCTAGCTGCTGGTCACCATCATTACTCTCATTCATTAGCTTAATAGTACTTATATTTGAAGCATTGTCAGTTACGACAGAAAGAACTTGCTCTTTTTTAAGTTCATAGTCTTGCAGAACCTTTTCCACCAAGACCTGGAGAAACTCACTGGTGTGATGAGCTTTGGTGTCTTTTACTGCCAATGTCTTGGTAACTATTTCATTTTTGTCACAAACAAATCGGACATTGATGGCAAAATAGTTCACTCTGTGACGTGTGCAGGCATCCATTTTAAGAAACAGAAAGCGTCCCTTGAGAGTTTTTTTAAGTTCTTCCTTTGTTTAAACGCTTCTTCGATTACTAATTTTCTAATACTCTCTCTCTCCAGAGAAACACAAAGCTTGCGGGCCATTTCCCCATTCAGACACATAAAAGCTGGTCGTGAAAATAATGAAATAGGCACACTATCCTTTACAACAAGCTCTATGATCTGTTTTTTAAATGTATCTACTGTCATTGTCACAGTAACTTTGTCACTGACAAAATATCTTGCAACTGATGGCTGCAAAGTTCTCTGCTCCTTTGTTTGGCTGGAAGAGCTGGGCACTGGTTCATTGGTTTGGATGCAGTCTTTCTCATCCACTGCTTTCAGTACTTCTGGATGAAAGCGCTGTAAATGTCTCTTTAGATTAGAAGCTCTGGTAGGAGCATTTTTATCTTTGCCTGAATATGCACTCATCTTGGCTTCACAGCATTTGTTTTCGTCTGGATCATTTGTCATACACTGACAGACATAATGTTTTTATCTTGAGTGATGGTGAAATGTTCAAATACAGCTGATTTAATGTGATGCTTCTTTGACATTCTCAGGTTTTTAATTCTGCATTCACAATCCAAATGACAATTGTTTTTCCTAAAAACAATTGTACAAAATTATTGCCAGGTCGTACAACTGATATAGTGGTCAGTAATACTGTTATTATTCCTTATGTACTCACAGTTAACTGATGCAAAGTTTGTTGAAAGGATAATACTTCTTACAGTCTTCCTCTTCTGAGTAGCAGGCAGCTGTGAGATGCTTGGAAGACGCACACCTAGTATGATCTAGTCTAGAGGAGGAGCTTTACTACTAAGAATTTGCAACACATTTTCACTTTCAGTTTCATACATTTTAAGTAGGGGGGTTGGGGCAGCATGAGGTTAACCAAGTATAAGATTAGATAAGGGCAGTGGAGAACAGTGACACACAAGAAGTAAGATATGTCTCTATCTCCAGCAGAACTGCTTATCACTGTTGTTCATAGTTTGATAGAACATATATATATTTGAGTAACATTTATAAAATTCATATGAAAGTTCAATTATGAAATATTAATACTTTTTTTTAAAGCTAGAGTCGGTACATTTCTACCGACTCCGACTCCAACCAAAACTAACTCCGACTCCACAGCCCTGGATTTGATTAAGGGTCTCTAGGCCCATACACACTACACTGAGAGTGGAATTATTTTTAGCACAGTGGAATCTGTGCTCTGAGACTAGGTATGAGTGAACCAAACTGTAGAACCCGGAGAAGTAAACGGCCCAGAGACCTGTGGTGCATTTTCTTTGCTGCCTGTGTTGTGCTGTATTGTATTTCAATGGAGCCCATGGAAGTCAACTGGGTTTCCTTGTTGACATTATTTCACATGTTCCTTCCAGCGCTTCCCCACCCTCATTGTTTCCAATTGGCAATCCTGTCATTCCTCTTGGTACAACCCCAGTGAACAATGGCTTTCCTGCGGTGCCAGACAATAATAGCTCTATCCCTATATTTTTTAATTTCTTTTCAATAAAAGTGTATTTTGAATTCATCTAAAGTATTCTAGCCAGTGGAACAACAAAGTTATGATTTACTTGGGGTTTGGATATCTTGCATTTCATACTATCATACTATTTCTATATCATTTTCCTGCCCTGCAGAGCATCTCACCTATACTTGCATACTATCCCCCTGTCATGCAGAGCATTTAACCTATAATTCTATACTATTCTCTGTCCTGCAGAGCATCTCACCTATAATTCTAGATTATTCTTCTGCCCTGCAGATTATCTCATGTATACCTGTATACTATCCCCCTGTCCTGCAGAGCATTTAACCTATAGATCTACGCTACTTTCTGTCCTGCTGAGCATCTCACCTATAACTCGCTACTGTTTTCCTGTCGGTATTCATGTCTGTGGGCAATTTTCTGTGGGCATTTTTCACATATCATGTGAACATCCTCACCTTGCACCTCAAATATCATAGATCTGAAACGTTGTGATGATGCAATTGGCAATTTTCTGTGTGGGCAATTTTCTGTGTGGGCAATTTTCCGTGTGGACAATTTTCCGTGTGGACAATTTTCCATGTGGGCAATTTTCCGTGTGGGTAATTTTCTTGTGGGCATTTTTCCTGTGGGCAATTTTCCTGTGGGCATTTTTCCTGTGGGCATTTTTTTGGTCACCGTTTTTTTTTTGTGAGAAAAGAATTAAAAAAATAGCACTGACAGTGAGAGAGAGGATTCCATCTTCCTTTATTTTTACAATTCATCCTCTTCCTCAAGTGATTCTAAACCGCCACATACATGCCCCAGGACAGAAAATTAACCACCGCCCACTGTTGTTGACCCCGTATGGACCTCACTCCACGAAGACTACGAGCCACAGGTTCCTGATTTTGTGGCGCAATCAGGAATCCAGTTTGACACCAGTGACCTTACAGAAATAGACTTTTTCAAAGCCTTTTTCTCTGAGAATTTTGTACATCTCATGGTGGCCCAGACAAACTTGTACGCCCAACAATTTTTGTCACAAAACCGCCCTTCATCATTTTCTAACTGGACCCCTATAGACAGTAGAAATGATGTTTAGGGGCCTGGTTCTTCACATGGGTTAGTTTTGTAGAACACTCAACTGTTCAGCATGTTCATGACCCGTAAACGTTTTGAGGCCATCCTCAAATTTTGCATTACAATGATAATGCACGGTGACCACAACTTTGACTTTTCAAAGTTTGACCAGTCATTGAGCACTTCAGCAACAAGTTTGCTGAGCTATACATAACCCAAAGGGGCATCTGCATGAGTGAGGCTTTAATCCATTTCAAGGGGAGGCTCACATTCTGATAGTACCTGCCCAGTAAGAGGGCCAGGTACAGAATTAAGCTGTACAAACTGTGAGATTACCTCAGGGTACACCCACAAGTTTAGTCTTTTTCTCTGAGGATTTTTTAAACCTAATGATGTGCCAAACTAATTTGTACACTCATCAGTTTTTGACACAAAACCCTGATTCATCATTATTTAACTGAAGTTTTGGGGCCAGGTCCTTCACATGGGGATTGTGAAGAAGCTAGAACTTCGGCAATATTGGGGTGTTGATGTTTTATACAACACTCCAATGTCCAAATGGTCATGACCCGGACACGTTTTGTGGTCATCCACAAATTCTTGCATTATAATGATAATGCACGCTATTCTCCCCGAGATGACCCCCAACTTTGACCGTCTGTTCAAAGTTCGGCTGGTCATCGAACACTTCAACAAAAAGTTTGCTGAAGTGTACGTGCCCCAAAGGGACATCTGCGTGGATGAGTCCCTAATCCATTTCAAGGGGAGGCCCAAATTCCGTCAGTACCTGCCTGTAAGGGGGCCAAGCATGGAATTAAACTCTGTAAGCTGTGTGATAGTACCTCAGGGTAGACCCACAGATTTAAAATTTATGAAGGTAAGGATGCTCTGATTGAACCCCCTGAATGCCCCCCTTTCCTGGGATTGAGTGGAAAATTGTGTGGAATTTGGTGCACCCACTGCTGGATCAAGGTCATTATCTCTATGGAGATAACTTTTATACCAGCACCCACTCTTCAAGTCCCTCTCTGCGCAAGCTACAGCAGCCTGCGGTACTGTCCGCAAAAATCAGAGAGGCCTCCCTAAGACTCTAATTGGGCAGCTGCTCAGAAAGAGCAAGGGTATAGCCCAATGTAGCGACAACATGCTGGTGGTCAAGTACAAGGACAAGATGGATGTTCTTTCCTTGAGCACCATACATGGTGATAGCAGCACCCCCACCACTGTATGAGGTACATCTACACAGGTCCATAAACCACACTGTGCACTGGGGTATAACAAAAACATGGGGGGGGTTGATCTCTCTGATCAAGTCCTCCTGACATATAGTGCCATAAGAAAAGCCAAGGTGTCGCCATGCACATCGTACAGATGGCAATGTACAATGCTTTTGTGCTATCACAATGTGCAGGCTAGACTGCTACGTCATACGTTCAGTTCCAGGAAAAAGTGATTAAATCGTAATATTTGGCAGTCAGGAAAGAGCAGGCCCCAGTACTTCCAGAACTGAAGGGGCTCTTATTATACCAGGCCAACATTTCATCCAAACTGTACAGAAGGGAAGGTCACAAGAAAGGTGCCGAGTCTGTTACGAAAGGGGAATACGCAAGGACACTATTTGGCAATGCAACTCTTGCCCCAGCAAATCTGGCCAGTAAGTAAAAGAATGATTCAGACTGTACCACACATCCGTGGACTACTAAATTCATTTCTGACTTACACTACTCACATATGCCAACCTGATGTACACTACACCATTCACGTATGTCAACCTGACGTACACTACATAACTCAACTCACATATGACAACATGAAGTACACTACATAACTCACATGTGACAACCTGACGTTCACTACAGAACTCATGTATCCAAACTGATGCACTCTATACAATTTACGTATATGACACCCCATTATATATTCACATACCAGGAAACACTAGATCCATTCCAATATAGGGTAACTTGTGAGGGGTTTCTACTGTTTAGGCACAACAGGGGCTCTGAAAATGCAACATGACACCTGCAGACCATTCCATCAAAGTCTGCATTTCAAAACGTTACTCCTTCCCTCCTGTGCAGCACTTGGGGGTTCAAAGTGCTCACCACACATCTAGATAAGTTCATTGAGAGGTCTAGTTTCCAAAATGGGGTCACTTGTGGGGGTTTCCACTGTTTAGGCACATCAGGGGCTCTCCAAACCCATAGTGACCGCTAATGATTGCAGCAAATTTTTCATTCAAAAAGTGAAATGACGCTCTTACCCTTCCGAGCCCTGCTGTGCGCCCAAACAAAGGTTTTCACCCACATGGTGTATCAGCGTACTCAGGAGGAATTGCACAACAATTTTTGGGGTCCGATTTCTCCTGTTACCCTTGTGAAAATAACAAAAATGGAGTCAAAATAAATTTTTAGTGAAAAAAGTTAAAATGTTCATTTTTTCCTCCCACATTCCATTAATTCCTGTGAATCTTCTGAAGGGTTAATAAACTTATTGAATGTGGTTTTGAGCACCTTAAGGGGTGCAGTTCTTAGAATGGTGTCACTTTTGGGTATTTTCTGTCATATGGACCCCTCTAATTCACTTTATATGTGATGTGGTCCCTAAAAAAAAATAGCTTTGTAAATTTTGTTGGAAAAATGAGAAATCACTGTTCATCCTTTAACCCTTTTAACTTCCTAACAAAATAAAATGTTGTTTAAAAAATTATGCTGATGTAAAGCAGATATATGGGAAATGTTATTTATTAACTATTTTGTCTGACATATCTCTCTGATTTAAGGGCTAAATTTTCAAAATTTTCACCAAATTTCCATTTTTTTCACAAATAAACAAGTCATATCAAAGAAATTTTACCATTATAACTAAGTATAATATGTCTCGAAAAAAATCATCTCAGAATCAGTGGGATCCGATGAAGCATTCTAGAGTTATTGCCTCATAAAGTGACACTGGTCAAAGTTGTAAAATTTGGCTTGGTTATAAAGGTGAAAACAAGCTTGGGGGAGTCAAGGGGTTAAGGCAATCCATACATTTAAAAGGGTTGTCCACTACTTAGACAACCCCTTCTCATTCCCCATGTTTGGCCCTGTTAAAATAAAAGTAGTGCTGGCTTCAATGTCCCCACCTTCTGACAAATTGAGCATCAATAGGAAGTCAGAGAGCAGTCACAGCCCTGACATCCTGTTAATGTTCAATACGTCCGACGGTAGGGACAGGGGAGTATAAGTGTTTTTATTTTAATGGGGCACACATTAGGAATGGGGAGTTGTGATAGTAGCAGGCAACATTGATTTCCACAGGAGAATCTTTATAACAAAGCAGTGTTCATATGAGATAATTCTCACTATACAGTACACAAGTGCCCCATTAAAAATAAAACAATAAAAAATACATATTGCTGATTTCATAAAAGTCTGATCAATCAAAGCATAAATTAATCTGATTGGTAAACAGTGTGACAAGAAAAAAAAAGATCAAAATGCCAGAATTACAAAAAATAAATAAATAAAATAAGAGCAGATCAAAACATTGCTTTTATGCCAAAATGGTATCGGTAAAAAATGTCAGCTCAGGGTACAAAAAATAAGTTCTCACACAGCCTCATTGAAAACATCTTGGAAAATGGTGATACAGGCAAAATTGTTTTGTTATTTTTCGGGGTTTTTTTTTTTTTTTTTTTACAAATGTTCTATTTTTCTTTCACTATTTAAATAAGAACAAAATATAATTTATGTTTGGTATCGGTGTACTTGTACTAACCTGGAGAATAATATTGCCATGTATATTGAACATGGTAAAGAAAAAAAAAAAACTATTGTGGAATTGCACATTTTTTTTGCAATTTCAAAGTCCTTGGAATTTTTTTCATAATTTCCAGCGCATTAGATGATAAAATAAATGGTTTATTTCAAGAATACAAATTTTCCTGCAAAAACACAAGCCCTCATACGGCTCTGAGGACAGAGAAGTTATGGCTTTTGGAAGAATGTGAGGAACAAATGAAAAAGGAAAATCGCCCATTCACGAAAGGGGTTAATTAGCCCTAGATAGAAGTATAATGTTTTGTAAAATATTGATAGTAAAATAGATTAGCATTCCCGATTTCCACACCCGAATATTGTTCCACTTCTCACATGTCCATTCTAAATGCACTGTCCAGGCACAACTATTTTCGCCCATGCAAAGATGAACTGGCCTTTTCATGATGATAATACTGCCAACTATCCTATATGTGATGGAACAGTCTCCCACAGATTTAGCCTTGCATACCTTCTAGAATCTTAACTTCATCCTATGATCCTTAGTGTGGCACTCTGGAAAAGTTAAGCTGACATGAAGGACAGCCTTACCCACCTACGCTTCTACTACATAGCCTCACAGTATCATTTGTAAGGCATAGACCCAAGAGTTCTGGTGGCTCAGACAGATCCTTAGATATAAACGTTTTCCTGGCATTCGCCAAACTTGGACTCGTCCATCAGACTAAGAGACAGAAACGTAACTCTTCACTCCACAGAATGTTTCCGCCGCTGTCTGCCCCCGCTGCCTCTGCCGCCACTGTCGCTGCAGCCACTGCTCCGGCCACTGCTGCCTCTGCCGCCGGAATCTCCCTAGCACATCAGCTGCATTATTTGTACAACTTTATCCCACCCATGACATTGTCCTTGGTGATGTGCCGACGTTAATGCCAAAAGAAGACCGGAACTTACCAAGGCCACTTTGTAACATTACATGGTTTGCCGCTCCGTATCTGAGTATCTGAGGATATTAAATGTTTCCGGTTTTCTAGAATACAACTCTGAGTTGATTGTGGAATGACGAGAAGGCAAGAAATTGCTCAAACTGACTTGTGTGGCAATGATGGGAGGCATATTTCTTCTCTTTAGAATGACCCAATCTTTGCCAATGTTAGTAAGGGCAGTCTGCATGAGTAGGTGCTTGACAATGGGATGGTCTGAAAAACCTGACTTTAATCATTAAGAGGAATAACCCAATACTTTGGTCATAGTGTATGTCCTGCATAGGAAAATATCAGCTCACTTGTGAACTCACTTACATGGCAAGAGAACATTGTAAATGTATATTGTATGTAGTCTTTAGCATTAGTGGCTGATCGTACATATCACTGTGCCACTATTTGAAATGTACATTTTTTCTGTTTTAATCTGCTACTACACAGTCAAATCTGGCATCCCTCATTCATAATGTGTACATTTTATGACACTGTAATGGTTAAAGCTTTCTTACTGTGGAGTAGTCGAGTTCTCTAGGCGCAGAGTCTACTATCGCTTGGATCAATGCATCCAGCATACTCACTGGAGCAGATGACAGATTTGGTTGTGATAATTCCTGATGACATAGGCTCTTTGGTTTAGAAGGTAGCCTTCCTCTTCTTCCTTTAAGATTATCTGTTCTTACAACTATACAAATAAAGATACAGATCTGTCATATGATGGATACATCACTGTGTTTGGATACAGTTTAATAATCTACACTTTTCCATAAGAAAATTATCAAAGTGTTAGTGTAAAGTGCTAATACTTTTAGGTAAATACCTGTATATATTATAGAGGTTTTCTGGATTTTTCATGCCCTCACATGACCACCACATTCATGCTGAGAATACAAGGGAATTGTAAGAGTGTGCAGTGTGCACATTGCACACTATCAGGATTTGTAAATCTGCAGCCACATTGTGATTGCAGACTTTTCTTCTCAGTCCAGAAAACTGCTTTAACACTTTGTAAATGATGGATAATAAATTGGTTGATACTATATCCTAATAGTTAAACACAGAGAAATCTCAAATCAGATTAAAAATCAAAAATAAACTCCAACGATCAATAACACCAAATTACCTCTCTAAGTACCAAAAAACAAAATGAGACCATGAGTTTTTTAAACAATCAAATATTTTATTAATTATACCAGGAAAATCAATAAAGTAAATTAAATTAAAGTACTGCAAACCAAGCAGGGCAATAAAGGGGGAATTTCTACCAGGTGTATAAATAACATTCCATGTCAATGAATCTATATATACAGTATATAAAAATGAATGAATGTGTGCATGTGTGTGCTTATCAGCCATGCCCACTCCATATAGCCCCACCGAATCACTAAGCATCTTTCATTTCACCAGAGCTGTTTAAAAGAAGCCAAGCTGTGATTGGTTTCTATGAGCAACAGTTTTACCACACCACAATACCTCAGCAGAAACTGACCAGGTGGGAGAAATCTAGCATCCCCGGGAACATAAGGTCCCAGCCATTGTCTGCCCCCAAGAAAAGAGCAGAGAGCACATGACAGAAATGAATCACCCCCTCCTGTGCCCATATACCCATCACACATCCTCCATCTCATAGTCCAGTGCCTATATGCCCATCACACATCCTTCATCCCATAGTCCCATCTTCCCTCTTAAAGGTATCTCCGGAATGGAAGTCAGGGCAAATCCATCCAGCGCTCTGATTCTGACCCCAGGCCTCTCTTAAAGGGATCATTGGTATAGAAGTTAGGGCAATTACACTCAGAGCTCTGGTTCTGACCCCAGGCCCCTCATAAAGGGATCCCCAGTATGGAAGAGAGGGCAAATCCACTCTGCGCTCTGGTTCTGACCCCAGACCCCTCTTAAAGGGATCCCCGGTAAGGAAGTGAGGGCAAATTCACACTTCGCTCTGGTTCTGACCCCAGGCCCCTCTTAAAGGGATCCCCGGTATGGAAGTGAGGGCAAATCCACTCTGTGCTTTGGTACTGACCCCAGGCCTCTCTTAAAGGGATATCTGGTATGGAAGTAAGGGCAAATCCCTCAGCGCTCTGGTTCTGACCGCAAGCCTCTCTTAAAGAGATCTGTTGGGAATTCCCTTGCTCAGACTTCTGAGCCGGAGCTTCCTCTGGTGGTTACTGGGAGTAGTGGAGATGGCCAGTTTGATGGAAGTTTGCCACCTGACGACAATGATTGGGACTCTGGGATTACTGGCTGGGAGCATATAAGTGAGCAGGCTTCCCTTAGTGGTTGCTGGTGATTTCCTCCTTGTGCATTTGGAGTTCTTCTGTCTCCTGCCTGATCTGCATGGTTCAGTTAAGTCATTCTCTTGCTAATCGTTTGCATCTAATCTGGTTGTGCCTTTTTTTAGCTTCCTGCTTTGTTGCAAGGGTTCAGCGCTCTCCCTGCTGGGGGCAGCGCTGGGTCCCGCTCCATATGTTACAGCTTGTGTCAGTTTGTTCAGTCCCCTGTTATATTAGTATCTTTTGCTTTGCTTCCAGTTCACACCAGACTGCTGATCTAGCGGGGTGAGGTCGTGTGGCCTCAGGTTTTTTGTATATCAGATGTGTTGGATTTTTTAGCATTTTTGCGTGATTGCAGACAGTATCTTTTCTGTCCTGTCCTATCTAGACAGCTTGGGCCCAATTTGCTCAGTCTATTTTCTGCCTATGTTTGTGTCTCATCTTGTCTCACCGACAATATATGTTTGGGGGCTGTCTATTCTTTTGGGGATCTGCTCCGGGACAGTTTATATTTCACCTTTCTGGCTTTAGGCTTAGTTAGTTCTCCGGCTGTGCCGAGGCATCTATGGCATCGTAGGAACGCTCCACGGCTACTGCTAGTTGTGTTGTTAGGATCAGGGGTCTGCAATCTGCTGAGTTACCAACCTCTCTGGCTTCCAGGTGGCTTAGCCTGTTTCTGCAATCCTCCTCGGTGACCCATACAAAACAGAATCACCAGCCAAAACTGTAGACTCTAGGGTACTTTAAAGAAGGAAAGAATTTAAAAAAAAAAAAAAAAAAAAAAGAGTGTCAGAATTTTTTATATTTTTTTTCCTCTTTTTCTCTGGGGCCGTAGGAGGATTTTTTCCTTAATGGAGACTAAGCAATTGTCCGATCGTGTTGAGCAGCTCGCCGCTGAAGTGCGGGGAATTTCTGCCTATCTCGCTCAATCATCTGCTGTAGAACCCTACTCCTGATGTGTTTTCGGGGGATCGGTCAAAATTTTTGAATTTTAAGAATAACTGTAAACTATTTCATGCTTTGAAACCTAATTCATCAGTGAGCTCGGTGCAGCAGGTTAAAATTGTTATCTCCCTGCTGCACGGCGATCCCCAGGATTGGACTTTTTCTCTGACACCTGGAGATCCTATTCTGGCTAATGTAGATGCATTTTTTTAGGCCCTGGGGTTGTTGTATGATGAACCTAATGCTATTGATCAAGCTGAGAAAACCTTATTGGCATTGAACCAGGGTCAGGATGCTGCGGAGTTATATTGCCAGAAGTTCTGAAAGTGGGCGGTCCTTACTAAATGGAATGATGATGCCCTAGCAGCTCTCTTCCGTAAAGGTCTGGCAGAAACCGTAAAAGATGTTATGGTGGGATTTCCTGTCCCCTCTGGTCTTAACGACTCCATGTCATTAGCCATTCAAATTGATCGACATTTACGTGAACGTAAAACTATGAGAGGTGGTGCTGCCTTCTGAACAAATTTCTGAACCCATGCAATGTCATAGGGTTTTGTCTAGGATGCAACGTCAAGAGTTTAGTAGGCGTAATAAGTTATGCTTCTTTTGTGGGGACATCTCTCATGTTACTTCTGTCTGCCCTAAATGAGAAAAATGTTTTGCTCACTCATTTGCCATGGGCAGTGTACAGCCTAAGTTCATGTTGGCAGTTACCTTGATCTGCTCCTTGTCTACATTTTCTGCTAAGGCCTTTGTGGATTCAGGAGCAGCTTTGAATCTGATGGATCTTGACTATGACAAACGTTGTGGTTTCCCCATGGTGCCCCTGCGGACCCCTATTCCTTTGAGGGGGATTGATGCTACCCCTTTGGCGGAGAATAAACCCTAGTTTTGGACCCAGGTGATAATGCGGGTTGCCCCAGACCATCAAGAGAATTGTAAATTTTTGGTGTTGCACAATTTACATGATATTATTGTACTGCGTTTTCCTTGGTTGCAAACCCATAATCCTGTTTTGGATTGGAAATCTGTGTCTGTGGTGATTTGGGGTTGTCAATGTGTTCTTAGTGACGCTCCTGTTTTCTCCACCTCTCCACAGTCTCAAGATGTTACTGACTATTTGGCTGATTTTTCTGATGTATTTAGTGAGAGTAAGTCTGCGTCTTTGCCGCCTCTTAGGAGTTATGACTGCGCAATTGAGTTAATGCCCAGTTGTAAATTTCCCAAGGGTCGGCTTTTCAACGTATCAGTACCTTATATCAAGGAATCGTTGGAGAAGGGTCATATTAGACCATCCTCGTCACCTTTAGGTGCTGGGTTTTTTTTTGTGGCCAAGAAAGATGGTTCATTAAGACCGTGTATTGATTATCGTTCCCTTCACAAGATGACGGTTAAATATCAGTACCCGTTACCTCTGATGTCTGATTTATTCTCCAGAGTTAACAGTGCCTGCTGGTTTACTAAGTTTGACCTCAGGGGGCGTATAATCTTATTCGCATCAAGCACGGGGATGAATGGAAGACGGCGTTTAATATTCCGGAGGGACATTTTGAGTACCTGCTGTTTCCTTTTGGGCTCACTAATGCCCCTTCCGTCTTCCAATCTTTTATGAACAATATTTTCCGGGACCTTGTAGATAAGTTTTTGATCATCTATCTGGATGATATTTTGATCTTTTCCAGGGATTGGGATTCTCATGTGGAACATGTCCAGACTGTGTTCCGGATTTTGAGGGAAAATACTCTGTATGTTAAGGGATCTAAATGTCTTTTAGGTGTACAGAGGATTTAGTTTTTTGGATTCCTTTTGTCCCCCTCTGCTATTGAAATGGGCCCGGCCAAGGTACAGGCCATTTATTATTGGGTTCAGCCCACTTCTCTGAAGGCTCTTCAGAAGTTTTTGGATTTTGCTAATTTCTACCGTAAATATATAAGTAATTTTTCTGGTATTGTTAAACCTCTGACGGATTTGACCAAAAAGGGCGCCGATATGGTGACTTGGTCTCCAGAGGCATTCTCGGCATTTCAGAAGCTTAAGCAGAGATTCACTTCTGCTCCGGTTCTATGGCAACCTGATGTTTCACTCCCTTTTCAGGTGGAGGATAGATGCTTCTGAGATTGGTCCAGGAGCCGTTTTGTCTCAAAGAGATCCGGTAACCTCTAAGATTAATCCCTGTGCCTTCTTTTCTCGAAAATTTTCTCCATCTGAATGTAACTATGACATGGGAAGTCGGGAATTGTTGGCCATGAAGTGGACATTTGAAGAGTGAAGACATTGGTTGGAGGGAGCTAGACATCAAGTTGTGGTCCTCACCGATCACAAGAACTTGATTTATCTTGAATCAGCCAAGCGCTTGAATCCTAGACAGGCTAGGTGGGCCTTGTTTTTCACACGTTTTAATTTTGTGGTCTCCTTTCTTCCGGGCACTAAGAATGTTAAGGCGGATGCCCTTTCTAGGAGTTTCTTTGCGAATTCTCTTGATGTGACCGAGCCTACTACCATTCTAAATGAGGGTATAGTTCTTTCAGCCATCTCTCCAGATTTGAGACGTGCCCTGGAGGAATTTCAGGAGGATAAACCTGAATGATGCCCTATGGGAAAATTGTATGTCCCTGACCAGTGGAGGAAAAGAGTTATGTCTGAAATTCATTGCTCCGCGTTGGCTGGTCATCCAGGTATCTTTGGTGCCAGAGATTTGGTGAGTCGGTCTTTTTGGTGGCCTTCCTTATCTCTTGATGTCAGGAATTTTGTGCAGTCCTGTGGGACTTGTTCTCGGTCCAAGCCCTGTTTTCATGCTAGTGGTTTGTTGATGCCCCTGCCGGTGCCCAGGAGGCCATGGACCATATATCAATGGATTTTATTTCTGATCTCCCTGTCTCTCAGAGAATGACTGTTATTTGGGTGATCTGTGATAGATTTTCTAAGATGGTCCATCTTGTACCACTCCCAAAGCTGCCATCTTCTTCTGAGTTGGTGCCCTTGCTTTTACAACAAGTGGTTCATTTGCACGGGATTCCTGAGAACATTGTATCGGACAGAGGAGTTCAGTTTGTTTCCAGATTTTGGAGAGCTTTTTGTTCCAAACTGTGAATTTAGTTGTCTTTCTCCTCTGCATTTCATCCTCAGACCAATGGGCAGACTCTGCTGATCAGGATGATTGGGTCTCATTTTTGCCCTTGGCCGAATTCGCACTAAACAATAGGGCTAGTTCCACCACTTTGATGTCTCCTTTCTTTTGTAACTTTGGGTTTCATCCTCGATTTTCTTCGGGGCAGGTGGAAGCTTCTGCCCTCCCAAGTGTGGATTCTGTGGTAGAGAGAATGCAGCAGATTTGGGACCAAGTAGTGGATAAGTTCCCCACTCTCAGGAAAAGGCCCAACAGTTTTCCAACCGGCATAGGACCATTGGTCCCCGGTTTAAAGTGGGTGATATGATTTGGTTGTCCTTAAAAAATATTCCCATGAAGGTTGCATCTCCAAAAGACAAGGTTTATTGGACCTTATAAGAGTTTGGAAATCCTTAACCCCGTTTCTTTCCGTTTGGCTCTTCCAGTTACAATTAAGATTCATAACGTTTTTCATAAATATCTGTTGAAAAGGTTTGTGGAGCCAGGAGTGTTAGGTGTCAGGTTCCGGGCGCTGCACAGCGGGAATCCCAAGCCTTGCCACCTTCAGTCTCCCATTCCTCTCCAGCCGCAGTGGAGTCTGCTCAGCAGACTTCACGATCCCAGCGTTCAGCCCATACCAGCATTGTGGGTTCAGTTGCTACTGCCACCTCTGGTTCAGTTATGGCAATGCAACCTGGCCAGCAGCAAAAGTCTTTCCTTTGGCCCACTGAGCATGCTCATGAGACGATCTCCCATTGGGGATCGAGTCACATGCTCAGGTCCTTCTCCTGTTCCGATTGGTCCATCTGGAGCATCAGGAAGGTCCCGGAAGCGCACAACTGTAAAAAGTCCGCATGGCTGCTCGGCCATGCGCTAGTATCGACTCTAGTTGCTATATGTGTGGATGATGACGGATGCATGTACCTGGTGAATGACTCATTAAAATTCCCCTCCCTTTGATATTACGTATGTGGTTAGGGAATTGGTTGCAGAGTCAGCGTCAGCCAGTGGCTAGCCATAGGCCACAAGTGCTCGTCACTTCCCAGCACTAGCGTCCGATGGTGTCGCCTGCCATAGGGCACCATCGTACCATGACAGAGTCTGTCGCTTCGCGGCAGTCGGTTTCTGTTAGCGGCATTCGCAGCTGCGATGCCACACGCTCGGTAGGTCTAGAGGGACGCTGGTCCTATGTCCTGGGGCCAGAGTGCTGTGACCATATACTGAGCGGTCTTCTCCCCGAGCGCTGTGAGTGTGAACAGGCTCGGCATTTGTGTTAGTGTCAGTGTGGCTCTGTGAGGTAACAGAGTTTGCCCTGCGCACACCGGGTGACGTTTAGCCCATGTGTTATACTGCCATATTGAGCATCCGCCATTACTTAGCAGCAGCATACCAACTCTGCACGGTGGACCCCGGGTGGCGAACGCGCCCACTATTATTTTATAATTTGGTGCGTTCCGCCAGCCCTAACATTATACTAGCGCCAGGGTCTGGCTAGTAATGGCGGATAAGCAGCACCTAATGCAGGTTGGTGGCTCTCGAGCGTTCAACCTCAGCTGCGAATGTTACTGCGGCCGCTGCTCAGGCAGCCACTGAGGCTGTCTCCCATGTTCCTACGTCCATCCCTGCACCGACGTTATCCCACCCCCCGCTGCCCGAGAAGTTCTCTGGCGATAGTGCCTCCCGCAGGGGATTCGTGAGCCAGTGTGCTATTCAGCTTGAGCTGCTGGCCGCGCGATTTCCCTCTGAGCGGGCTAAGGTCGGATTCATTGTGTCCCTTGTGGCTGTCAGGGCTCTGGAGTGGGCCACCCCACTGTGGGAGCGTGGTGACCCCGTGGTCCAGGGAGCCTCGCAGTTCCTAGCCTCTCTGAAGCAGGTCCTTCTGGGACCACGGGTCGCACACAATACCGCGCTCCATCTGTTGGCCTTGACACAGGGTTCGTTCCCGGTCAATCAGTATGCCATTCGGTTTCGGACACTGGCTTCCGAGCTGGAATGGTCAGACAATACTCTAATACCAATTTTTTGGAGGGGTTTGGCTGACCACGTTAAGGAAGCTCTGGCCACTCGGGATGTTCCCTGCACTCTGGAGGAGCTCATTACCAGCTCCAACCGTATTAATCTCCTCTTCTTAGAGCGAGGGTTGGAGTGCTCCCAGTCCAGACAGAGGTTTAGGTTGGCTCCAACATTCTCCAAACCTCTGGAGTCTCCCGACTGAGCGTTCGAGTCATCGGCAGTTAGGGAGGTGCCTCACACGGGCTCTAAGTTCCGCCCAGATCGAACCTCCATAGCTCACACTCACTGCCGAAAGTCTGGTCACCTTGCCAATAGGTGCCCACAGCGTTCAGAGAGACGCCTGCGTCTAGTGGCAACAGCAGGAGGGTTACAAGACACCACACCGTTTTCCTCCAAGCTAACCTTTAAGGGGGGTGTTGGAGTTCGGCTCCTCTCCTCTGGCAGTGGAGGTTTGCGTAGATTCTGGAGCGGAGAGTAAATTTATGTCCTCAGCCTTGCCGCTCCAGCACGCAGTCCCCTTGGTTATGCTAACTCAGCCGGTCACCATCAGGGTGGTGAACGGTTCAACATTACCCTCGCAAATTAACCATGAGACTGCTCCATTAAAACTCTCACTGCTTCCGTCCCATCACGAGACAGTGTCGCTCTTTATTACGCCCGAGGGCATCGACCAGGTCCTCCTAGGAGTTCCCTGGTTGTGTTGCCACTCTCCCCTTGCATTGTCAGTGACCAAGGATAATTATCTGTCACAACTTGTGCAGGGCCCAACTAGAGGGACAGCCCTTCTGGACTTAATTTTAAGCAACAGGCCAGATAGAATAACATAAGTACGAGTCGATGGGCACCTAGGGAACAGTGACCACAATATAATACAATTCCACTTGTCCTTCAGTAAGGTGCCCTGGAAGGGGGTTATGAAAACGCTGAATTTCAGGAAAGCAAAGTTTGATCACCTTAGAGAGGACCTTCGCCGAATTGATTGGGACAATGTTCTCAAAAATAGGAGCACAGAAAATAAATGGGAAATATTTATATCAGTTTTACACACCCACTGCGAGCTAGCCATACCGTACAGAAATAAAAGGGCTAGAAACAGGAGAACACCAATGTGGCTAAATAAGGATGTAAAAAGGGCAATAAATAACAAGAACAAGGCATTTAGGAAGCTAAAACAAGAAGGTAATGAAGAAGCATTAAAAAGTTATAGAGGAAAAAATAAAATGTGTAAAAAACAAATACATTTAGCAAAAGTGGAAACTGAGAGACTCAGTGCTAAGGAAAGTAAAACAAACCCCAAACTATTCTTTAATTATATAAACAGTAAAAAGATTAAAATTCATGGTGTTGGCCCTTTAAAGAACAATGAGGGTGAAATCATAGAGAGCAATGTTGGAAAAGCAAATGTTTTAAATACTTTTTTCTCAACAGTGTTCACACAGGAAAAGGATTTGCCAGGGGAAATGCAGAGTGATAATGTAAACTCCCCATTAAGTATTACCTGCCTAACCCAGGAAGAAGTGCAGAACCGCCTTAGTAAGATTAAAATTGACAAATCACCAGGCCCTGATGGCATTCACCCTCGGGTATTAAGGGAGTTAAGTAATGTGATAGACAGGCCTCTATTCCTTATATTTAAAGACTCTATAGAAACAGGGTCTGTTCATTTTGATTGGCGGCAAGCAAATGTGGTATGTTGTGAGTTCATTTTCTGGTCCATTCATGCCAATAGATTGGTTTGTGCTTTTCACTGGGCCCATCCTGATCGGCTTGGTGGCGTGGATGAGGGTTCGGTGACCCCTCAAGGGGGGGTACTGTTGTGAGTTCATTTTCTGGTCCACCAGTTGTGAGTTCTCCTGCCAGGCTCCCTCTAGTGGTAACAGGAGGTAGTGAGCCTGATTTAATCAGTAGAGATCTGCCACCTGATAATGAGGATGACAATTGGACCTCAGGAATCTCAGACTGGATTTAAGAAAGCCAATGCCCAATTCTGGTGCTGGTGATTCCTTCTGCTTGTCAGGTCTTGGTTTTCAGCTCTGTTCCAGTCATCTAAAGCTAAGTTTTTCTGCTAATGTTCACACTTGATTTTGTTGGTCTATTCAGTTTTTTGTGTGGTCAGCCAGCCCCGGCTGGAGCTGTGCTGAATTTCCACTCTTATTTATCTGTATTTGCCAATTTGCTTTTTGTCCCTTATTAGATTGACTTCTTTTTGCTCTGTCTCAGAATATTTCAGAGTGCTGATATAGTGGGAGAAGTCTAATGACTTCAGAGTTAATTTTGCTATCAGAAGTGTTGGACATTATTTTTGTACGGTTTTTTGCAGATTGCAGACAGTGTCTTTCCTTTCCTATCCTTTCTAGTTAGTTTTGACCCAATCGTTTGCTCAGCCTATTTTCCTGCCTGTGTTTGTGCTTTCATCTTGTTTCACCGTCAATACATGTATGGGGGCTGTCTTTCATTTGGGGTCTGCTCTGGGGCAGTTAGTTTTCCCCTTTTCTTGCTTCAGGCTTATTTAGTTCTCCGGCTGTGACGAAGCGTTTAGGTTCATCGTAGGAACGCTCCACGGCTGCTGCTATTTGTGTGGTTAGGATCAGGGATCTGCAATCTGCATAGTTACCAACCTCTCTGAATTTTTTTCTGTGACTTAGCTTGTTTTGTTTTTTTTTCTCCTCGGTGACCCATTCATAACAGTGGTACCAATATTCAAAAAGGGGTGTAAAAGGGAACCTGGAAACTAGGCCGGTAAGCTTAACATCTGTTGTGGGTAAAATTTTTGAAGGGATTCTAAGGGATACCATTATAGAATATCTCAATGTTAATAAATGTTTAACTCAATATCAACATGGATTTATGAAGGATCGCTCCTGTCAAACTAACCTGATCAGCTTCTATGAGGATGTAAGCTCTCAAATGGACCAAGGAGAATCATTGGATGTCATTTATCTCGACTTCTCTTAAGCATTTGACACTGTCCCACATAAAAGATTGGTAAGTAAGATGAGAAAGCTTGGGCTAGGGGAAAATGTGTGTAGATGGGTAGGTAGCTGGCTTAGTGATAGAAAACAAAGAGTGGTTATTAATGGTGCGTACTCAGATTGGGCCAGGGTTACTAGTGGGGTACCACAGGGTTCTGTATTGAGCCCCCTACTATTTAACATTTATTAATGATCTAGTGGATGGCTTACACAGTAAAATATCAGTATTTGCAGATGATACAAAACTATGTAAGGTAGTTAACACAAAGGAGGACAGTTTGCAACTACAGACAGATTTGAGTAAATTAGAGAATTGGGCTGAAAAATGGCAGATGAGGTTTAACACAGATAAGTGTAAGGTTATGCACATGGGAAGGAGAAACAGATGCTATAATTACTTACTAAATGGGAAACTGCTGAGGAAATCAGACATGGAAAAAGACTTAGGCATCTTAGTCAATAAGAAGCTAAATTTGAGTGCCCAGTGTCAGGCAGCTGTCACCAAAGCAAATAGGGTGATGGAATGCATTAGAAGAGGTCTGGGGGCACGAGATGAAAACATAATTCTCCCTCTGTACAAATCACTCGTCAGACCACACTTGGAGTATTGTGTGCAATTTTGGACGCCAGTGCTTAACAAAGACATTACTGTACTTGAAAGGGTTCAAAGACAGGCTACTAAAATGATAAATGGAGTTGGTTCACTACAATACCCAGAAAGGTTATCAAAATTAGGTCTAGTTACTCTAGAAAAGAGAAGACTTAGGGGAGACTTAATATATATATGTACAAGTATATCAGAGGGCAATACAGACATCTCTCCAATGAACTGTTTGTACCAAGGACTGTGACAAGAACAAGGGGGCATTCTCTTCATTTGGAGGAAAGACAATTTCTGCACCAGCATAGAAGAGGGTTCTTCACAGTAAGAGCAGTGAGGCCCTGGAATTCTCTTCCTGAGGAAGTGGTGATGGCCAACTCACTGAATGAATTTAAGAAAGGAATGGATGCTTTTCTTGTGAGTAACAGTATAGAAGGTTACAAATAACAGAATATTATAGGAAGATGGTTGACCCTGTTTAGGGGGAAGGAATTTTTTCCCTATGGAGAAAATTGGCTTCTACTATGTGGGTTTTTTTGCCTTCCCCAGGATCAACAATGCAGAACAGCTGCACTAAAAATAGGCTGAACTAGATGGACATAAGGTCTTCCTTCTGCCTTCAAAACTATGTTACTATGTTACTATATAGAGTGGTCCTTGAGGAGAATACTGGGTTGGAGCAAGTCCTGTGAGGATAGGTGTGTGAAGGACCGCTTTCAGATAGCCTCCACCAAGGACCTCGCGGATCTCTCCGCACTCCCAAGTCACTACCAGCAATACGTGGACGTGTTCTCGAAGAAGTCCGCCGAGACCCTTCGCCCCATCGCCCCTACGACTGTCCTATAGACCTCTTGCCAGGCGCGGAACCTCCTCGAGGTCGTGTATATCCTCTGTCCCTTCCATAGACGGAGGCCATGTCCCAGTACATCCGTGAGAACCTGGCAAGGGGGTTTATTAGGAAGTCGGTGTCACCAGCGGGGGCAGGATTCTTCTTTGTACAGAAGAAGAGTGGAGAGCTGCGCCCGTGCATTGATTACAGAGGTCTCAATGCAATAACTGTCAAAAACAAATACCCTCTTCCCCTGATCTCTGTGTTGTTCGACAGGTTGCGTGGGGCCCGGATCTTCACTAAGCTAGACCTATGAGAGTCTTACAACCTGATCCGCATACACAAAGGGGACGAGTGGAAGACAGCCTTTAATACCAGGGATGGCCATTATGAGTATCTGGTCATGCCCTTCGGCCTCTGTAACGCCCCAGCTATCTTCCAGGACTTCGTAAATGGTGTCTTTCATGATATGCTCTCCACCTCGGTGGTGGTCTATCTTGATGACATCATCTTCTCTCCAGATTTGGCCTCTCACCGGAGAGACGTCTGCAAGGTCTTCGACCGCTTGCGGGCGAATTCTCTCTTCGCCAAGTTGGAGAAGTGCCAGTTTGACCAGTTTCCTGGGCTATATCATCTCAGCCCAGGGGTTGGCTATGGATCCTGCCAAATTGCAGTCGGTAATGGACTGGCAGGAACCCCATTCTCTTAAAGCGGTTCAGCGCTTTTTGGGGTTCATTAATTACTACCGTCAGTTCATTCCCCACTTCTCCACACTGGTAGCTCCTTTGGTCGCCCTCACCAAAAAGCGAGCCAATCCCAAGGTTTGGTCAGAACAGGTCTCCGTGGCCTTCTAGTCTCTTTAGACCCATTTTGCTGGCGCTCCTATCCTCCACCATCCCGATGTGGATAAACCCTTTATCCTAGAGGTGGATGCCTCGTCCGTTGGTGCAGGAGCAGTCCTTTTCCAGAAGGATGCTCAAGGTCGGAAGCATCCCTGCTTCTTCTCAAAGACCTTCGCATCGGCGGAGAGAAACTACTCCATCGGAGACAGGGCTGGCAATGAAGTTGGCCTTTTCCGAGTGGAGACATCTCCTGGAGGGAGCCCAGTTTCCCTTTCAGGTGTACACCAACCATAAAAACCTGGTCTATTTACAAACGGCCCAGCGCTTGAACTCTCGCCAAGCTAGGTGGTCGCTCTTCTTCTCCTGCTTCCGCTTCACCTTGCACTATCTGTCCGTTGAGAGGAACATCCAGGCTGATGCTCTCTCTCGCTCGATAGCGTCAGAGGAGGAGGCTGAGCCTCGGCTTATTGTCCCCTCTGAGAGCCTGAAGAACGTGGCTCCGATTGCCCTCGAGTCAGTGCCACCGTGCAAGACCTTTGCTCCTCCCCGGCTGTGGCCAGAGGTTCTTGTGTGGGCGCACGCGTCCAGGGTGGGTGGTGACTTTGGTAATAAGCGGACCACGGAACTCCTGGCAAGGACTTATTGGTGGCCGCACATGGCTCGGGACACGAGAGAATACATTCAGGCATGCGTCTCTTGTGTTCGAAACATGTCCTCTAGGCAGAGGCCGGTTGGGTTACTGTACCTTTTGCCGGTGGCAGACAGACCCTGGGATATGGTTGGCATGGATTTTGAGGTCGGCCTGCACAAATCCAGTGGCAGCACGGTCATCTAGGTGGTCACCGATCATTTTTCTAAAATGGTGCACCTGGTGCCACTCACGCGGCTGCCTGCCTTCTGCCCGTGGTCTCGCCGCGCTGTTCATAAACCATGTATTTCGCTTGCACGGTATGCCAGACAAGATAGTTAGTGACCGAGGTCCCCAATTTGCGTCTCAGTTTTGGAGGGAGCTCTGCAGTCTACTCAGTATTGAGCTAAATTTGTCCTCCGCTTATCATCCCGAGCCGAACGGGTTGGTTGAGAGAGCTAACCAAACTCTGCTCACTTACCTGCAACATTTTGTCTCGGCGAGGCAGGATGACTGGGCATCCTTACTACCGTGGGCAGAATTTGCCCTGAATAATGCAGTGGCTGATTCCACTGGTCAGACTCCATTCCTCGTTAATTACGGCTAGCATCCGCGTGTCCCCGTCCCGATGCCAGTGTCTTCCACTGATTCCAGGGTGGCAGACTGGGCAGTGGAGGCAGACTGTGGCAGTGGAGGCTACAACCTTTGGGATCGCACTCAGGATGCCATTCGAACCTCTAAGGAGAGAATGAGGGCGTCCGCCGACACGCATCAGCGTCCCACTCTGACTTTTGCCCCTGGCGACTTGGTGTGGCTCTCTGCCTGAAATATCAGGCTGCTGGCCAAGTCCACCAAGTTTGCACCACGATACATTGGTCCCTTCAAGGTCAACCCTGTGGTCTATCGCTTGGCTCTTCCTCCCCACTTGGCCATTTCTAACACCTTTCACGTGTCCCTCCACTTGTCCCGGTTTTCCGAGTCATCTGCCAGGACATCTGACCTGTCTTTGGACGAGTTTGAGGTAAATGCCATCGTGGGTTGTAGGGTGGTGCGTGGCAAAAATTTTTATTTGGTGGACTGGAAGGGTCATGGTCCTGAGGCTCGGCCCTGGGAGCCAGTGGAGAATATCCACGCTCCGCTCCTTATTGCAGCATTTGAGCGCAGCGAGGCTCAGAGGGGAGGAGGCCCTAGGAGGGGGGGTAATGTTAGGTGTCGGGTTCCGGGCACTGCACAGCGGGAATCCCGAGCCTTGCCACCTTCAGTCTCCCATTCCTCTCCAGCCGCAGTGGAGTCTGCTCAGCAGACTTCATGATCCCAGCATTCAGCCCACACCAGCATTGTGGGTTCAGTTGCTACTGCCACCTCTGGTTCAGTTATGGCAATGCAACCTGGCCAGCAGCAAAAGACTCCAGAGGCTGTCTTTCCTTCGGCCCACTGAGCATGCTCATGAGACGATCTCCCATTGGGGATCGGGAGTCACAGGCTCAGGTCCTTCTCCTGTTCCGATTGGTCCATCTGGAGCATCAGGAAGGTCCCGGAAGCGCACGGCTATAAAAGGTCCGCATGGCCGCTCGGCCATGCTCTAGTATAGACTCTAGTTGCTATATGTGTGGAAGATGATCATGCATGCACCTGGTGAATGACTCATTAAAATTCCCCTCCCTTTGATATTACATATGTGGTTAGGGAATTGGTTGCAGAGTCAGCATCAGCCAGTGGCTAGCCATAGGCCACAAGTGCTCGTCACTTCCCAGCACTAGCGTCCGTTGGTGTCGCCTGCCATAGGGCACCATCGTACCACAGCAGGCACTGTCGCTTCGCGGCAGTCGGTTTCTGTTAGCGGCATTCGCATCTGCGACGCCACACGCTCGGTAGGTCTAGAGGGACACTGGTCCTATGTCCTGGGGCCAGAGTCCTGTGACCATATACCGAGCGGTCTTCTCCCCGAGCGCTGTGAGTGTGAACAGGCTTGGCATTTGTGTATTAGCGTTAGTGTGGCTCTGTGAGATAACAGAGTTCGCCCAGCGCACACCTGGTGACGTTTAACCCGTGTGTGTTACACCGCCATATTGAGCGTCTACCATTACTTAGCAGCAGCATACCAACTCTGCACGGTGGACCCTGGGCGGCGAACGTGCCTAGTATTATTTTAAAATTTGGTGCATTCCGCCAGCCCTAACAAGTAGTTCCCATGGCGGCGCCCCCTGACCGTGTACTGGTTAAGGGTAATTTGAAGTATGAGGTAGAGAAGATATTGGATTCTCGTCTGCCTAGACGGAGACTTCAGTACTTGGTCAAGTGGAAAGGTTATGGCCAGGAGGATAATTCCTGTGTATCTGCTTCTGACATCCATGCCAAGAGATTGATTTCTGCCTTTTTTGCCACCTGACGATGATTGGGACTCTGGGATTACTGGCTGGGAGCATAAAAGTGAGCAGGCTTCCCTTAGTGGTTGCTGGTGATTTCCTCCTTGTGCATTTGGAGTTCTTCTGTCTCCTGCCTGATTTGCATGGTTCAGTTAAGTGATTCTTTTGCTAATCCTTTGCATCTAATCTGGTTGTGCCTTTTTTTGCTTTCTGCTTTGTTGCAAGGGTTCAGCGTACTCCCTGCTGGGGGCAGCGCTGGGCCCCACTCCATATGTTACAGCTTGTGTCAGTTTGTTCAGTCCCCTGTTATATTAGTATCTTTTGCTTTGCTTCCAGTTCACACCAGAGTGCTGATCTAGCAGGGGTGATGTTGTGTGGCCTCAGGTTTTTTGTATATCAGATGTGTTGGATTTTTTAGGGTTTTTGCGTGATTGCAAACATTATCTTTTCTGTCCTATCTAGACAGCTTGGGCCCCACCATTTGCTAAGTCTATTTTCTGCCTATGTTTGTGTCTCATCTTGTCTCACCGACAATATATGCTTGGGGGCTGTCTATTCCTTTGGGGATCTGCTCAGGGGCAGTTTAGATTTCACCTTTCTGGCTTTAGGTTTAGTTATTTCTCCGGCTGTGCCGAGGCGTCTAGGGCATCGTAGGAACGCTCCACGGCTATTGCTAGTTGTGTTGTTATGATCAGGGGTCTGCAATCCACTGAGTTACCAACCTCTCTTGTTCCTGGTGGCTTAGCCTGTTTCTGCCACCCTCCTCGGTGACCCGTTCATAACAGGGATCCCCGGTATGGAATTTAGGACCGTTCCACTCAGCGCTCTGGTTCTGACCCTAGGCCTCTCTTAAAGGGATCCCCAGTATGGAAGTTAGGACTGTTCCACTCAGCGATCTGGTTCTGACCCCATGTTGACAGGATGATGTGGCATATTAGGGGTAGCAGTCCGGTGGCTCTGACAGGATGATGTGGGTTATTAGGTGTAGTTGTCTGGTGGCTCTGACGGGATGATGTGGGATATTAGGGGTAGTAGTTCGGTGGCTCTGACAGGATGATGTGGGATATTAGGGGTAGTAGTCCAGTGGCTCTGGCTGATGGGATTATGTGGGATATTAGGGGTAGTATTCGGGTGGCTCTGACGGGATGATGTCAGATATTAGGGGTAGTTTTCTGGTGGCTCTGGCTGTTGGGATGATGTGGGATATTAGTGGTAGTAGTCCAGTAGCTCTGGCTGACAGGATAATGTGGGATATTAGGGGTAGTAGTCTGGTGGCTCTGACAGGATGATGTGGGTTATTAGGTGTAGTTGTCTGGTGGCTCTGACGGGATGATGTGGGATATTAGGGGTAGTAGTTCGGTGGCTCTGACAGGATGATGTGGGATATAAGGGGTAGTAGTCCAGTGGCTCTGGCTGACGGGATTATGTGGGATATTAGGGGTAGTATTCGGGTGGCTCTGACGGGATGATGTCAGATATTAGGGGTAGTTTTCTGGTGGCTCTGGCTGTTGGGATGATGTGGGATATTAGGGGTAGTAGCCGGTGGTTCTGATGGGATGATGTGGGATATTAGGGGTAGTTGTCTGGTGGCTCTGGCTGTCGGGATGATGTGGAATATTAGGGGTAGTAGTCCGGTGGCTCTGGCTGACGGAATGATGTGGAATATTATAGTGAATGTGGCTATGCGGAGTGGGCGGGGGTCTACACCCAGCTTTATTTATATATATATATATATATATATATATATATATATATATATATAATCATTATAATTTGTTATAACTAACCATAGTTAGTTACTATGCTTGGGCAATGCCACGCTCTTTAGCTGGTAAATAATAAAATTCAAGTAATTGTAAATTTAAGTTAAATTCGAAACGCATGTAGGGGAGGCAGGTGGGGATCCAGGTTTCCATTCCTCATGTGAGTTTGGCACATGGGCTATATAGATATAATTTTGGCAATTTGAACTATTGGCACACTTGCACTTTATAATGATCCCATATATTTGAAACTCCTTGCACTAGCAGATAATGTTTTGGGTCTATTATTAGAGTCCCACTGATTTTCCCTATATCCCTTTTCGGTCTTAGTACTGCCTTTCTTTCATGGTCCTGGCTTTTTTCTATATATGGATGATTAGCTGGATAAAATTGGCTATTATGATTTATTACCACTATTGCACTTTATATTTAATTATTATCCTAATCTATCAAGACTTCTGATCTGTATTTATTATATGATTGACTATCTATATGGAATTGGAATAACTTAAATTTACAATAACTTGAATTTTATTATTTATTCATTGACATGGATTGTTATGTACACACCTGGTAGAAATTCCCCCTTTATTGTCCTGCTTGGTTTGTGGTACTTTAATTTAATTTACTGTATTGATTTTCTTGGTATAATTAATAAAATATTTGATTGTTTAAAAAAATCATGATCTCATTTTTTGGGGGGAACTTATAAAGGTAATTTGGTGTTATATATCCTAATAGAGCAACAATAACATTTTATTATGTTATGACTTCAGAATGCAGAGAACATTTTCATGCTCGTGACTTAAGTTTAGTTTTTAATCTATCTTTACTATAAAATACTAATATCAGTAAGAATATAACTGCAATACAAATCTAAAATGAAGATGATCTCATTATAATACAGACTGTGGTGCAAACAGCTTAATAACATTTCAGGGAACTCTTACCTTCCTTAACCATGCCAACATTTAGACATTTCTGAAATCTGCAATACTGACATCGATTTCTCCGTCTTTTGTCCACAGGGCAGCTTTTATTTGCCAAACACACATATTTTGCATTTTTTTGTACTGTCCGCTGAGAATAATAGAAAACACAATGCTATTCTAATTGATGTAGAAGCAGGAGACGCTAACAAAACAAGGCATTCAATTTACTACTTAATAAGCAAGCAATGCAATTTGTATTATTAGATCAAATTAATTTCTCAATACAGTAGCCTGCAGACAGATAAAATGTATGAGGCCTAGAGGCAGTCAGTGACATTAACAAGAATAAGTCTGATGGAAGTCATTGGAACTATAAATGTAAAACATGAAATTGTTCATGATCACATACTATACCATGACATTAGAAAGTCAAAACTTATACTTATAAACCTTTCCTTTGGAGATCCACTGGCAAAATGGCATGATTTGTGTTCATGGAAGTACACTGTATTTTCAGCCTATATGCACGCATTATGCAATGCCTATATACAGTTGGGTCCAGAAGTATTTGTATAGTCGCACTGGTAACCAATCCTGAAAAATGTCATTTACCTGCAGTCATACTACTAATCTTCAAGTTTATGGCATTTTAAAAATGTGGCAGCCTAACTGGATGCTCAGCTGAAGGGAGAACATGAAGTTATATTCTCCCTGCAGCTGCTCGGTTCCAGTCATCTGCGCACAGTTGGGTACAGAAAGCTCTCTGCACTCTGTATATAGTGAGCAGACTGTAATCACGCCCACTGCTTTTTCATTGACATCCTGCTCAGCATACAAGATATAGAGCAGGATGTCATTCTAGGAGCAGGAGGGAGCGATTGCAGCAGGTTTACTTTATATAGACTGCTGACTGCTCATAGCCCCAGTGAATGACTGACAGCAGAATTTCAATTCATTTTCTCCCGAAACATATGTTTAAAACTATATTTACCTATGCATTAGTACTATGGCTGCAGATACAGCAAATACTTTTTTATTGTTTTGTATGACAAGTTCCCTTAAAGCCTCTATCTGCCAGAACAAAGGATTTGCACCAAAGCCAATAAGATGTAATTCATATGCATATCTGCAGCTTTAATTCAGGAGGTATTGTAAAAATATTGCATTAATCAATTAGGAATTACAAAGGTGCTCGAAAGTTTGTGAACCCTTCAGAATTCTCCCAATTTCTGCAAAAATTTGACCTAAAACTACATCAGAGTTCTTAAAGAGGTTGTGCTACAATAAAGAATACATTTAATCAAGCACAAAAGATGGAAATAAATGGTTTTGTAATTTACAGTTATTAACATTTTTCTCTGTTCAAAAGTTAACAACCTTTGACGTCCGTCCTACCAGTGGCCAATCAGCTGGCCGAGCATGCATAGTTCCTGTCATCATAAAAAAGTTCCCGCACCTCCCCACCCCGTGTTCACAATGTATGAGAGATGCTCCCTGCTCTCACACAGGTCTGACAGCATGCGCAGAATGCAGATTGCTGAGAAGCACGGAAGGGTGTGCAGTGATCCTTCCCCCTACGCTCACAGAGGGAAAGATCACAGTGAGTGCAATTGCAGAAAGACGCTTACTGTACTCACAAACTCTGAAAGTGCGCATGTGAAGCAGAACGATCTCACCCAGATGTCAGAGTTGTGTGAGCGCAGGGGCAAAGATCTCTGCACACGCTTCCACGCTTCTCAGCAATCTGCATTCTGCGCACGCTGTCAGACCTGGGAGCAGGGAACATATCACATACATTGATGTGCGCGTGGATATCAGTGTTACATGTCAGAGCTCTGATATGCGCAGTTTGGAATTGCTTTTTTTTACTGCCTTCTTCTTTCTGAATGGCTCACACGTCACTCAACCACAGCACTTCCTTCTCCTCATCACCGCCCACCACCTGAAGCTGCCTATACGCCCGTGATAATCCTAACTAGTATGTCAATCATGGCGCTCCTGTTTTTACACATCTTGCCCTCCTTTTCTCTTGATTGACAACTACTTAAAGACTGAATGACTGGTATTTGTCTAACTTCCCCTGACGAAGCTACACTCAGCAGCGATACGCGTGGGGCTCCCCACACTGCCTTGTCCTGGGACCTTCCTTCCCTGATGACCTGGCTCCTGACACTCCATGCTGGACTGCTCTCTAGGGTGATTTTATTATCACATCACTCTTTATCTGTATACTTTGGTACATATATATTCTTTACCTATTGCACCATCCTTCAGTCCAGCCTCCCTTTTTTATAAGTGGTCTGATTCTTTGCTCCCTCTCTCATAGGGCTACTTACAGTGCCCTTTGGCCTTTATGAGGCCTTTTGGAGTAAGCGTCTGTGTGGTACTCTCCCTATCCTTCTAGTGGATGGTCACGTTGCTCCCTCCCTTACAGGGCTACTTACAGTGCCCCCTGGCTTTTCTTAAGGCTGTTTGGAGTGAGTGTCTGTGTGTCATCGTCTTTCTGGGGACGCCAAGATTTGCGGCCGGTGGGTTATGCCTTATGTAATATCATATACATTTAGGCTAGCATGTTGCATATTTAACCATGTGGTTTTTATCCATTAGCATCTATTGTTAGATCCATTTGGGACAATTGGGGGTGTGTTTTGCCTTTTAAATGTTTTTATTGCATGCATTTTTTCTATCTTTTCAACAAAATTTATATATGTTTACTTACATATCTTTATTGTCCTGGATGTGCACCTCATATGCTGGGTTCTCTTTTCTTTTTTGAGGATTACTATGCAACTATCAAGCTCAGGTCAGGAGAGCCGACAGCCAGTACGATTCTCGCATGAGAAATACGGCAGTGTGTCTCTGGCCTTACAGAGAGAAAAACGCTAGCTGGCATTCTTCAAAACACGAAAAGTTGTTATTTTTTATATGGAGCATAATTTTCAATAACTGTAAATCACAAAATCTTTTATTTCCACATTTTCTGCTTAGTTACAGTGGGGGGATATAAGTATTTGATCCTTTCCTGATTTTATAAGTTTGCCCACTGACAAAGACATGAACAGTATATAATTTTAAGGGTAGAATAATCTTTACATTGAGAAATAGAATATCAAAAATAAAATTCAGAGAATCACATTGTATAAATTATATAAATTTATTTGCATTTTGCAGTGAGAAATAAGTATGTGATCCCTCTGGCAAACAAGACTTAATACATGGTGACAAAACCCTTGATGGCAAGCACAGCAGTCAGACGTTGTTTGTAGTTGATGATGAGGTTTGCGCACATGTCAGGAGGAATTTTGATGCACTCCTCTTTGCAGATCATCTCTAAATCATTAAGATTTTGAGGCTGTCTCTTGGCAACTCAGAGCTTCAACTCCTTCCATAAGTTATCTATGGTATTAAGGTCTTGAGACTGGCTAGGTCACTCCATGACCTTAATGTGCTTCTTTTTGAGCCACTCCTTTGTTGCCTTGGCTGTATGTTTTAGGTCATTGTCTCGATGGAAGATCCAGCCACAACTCATTTTTAATATCCTGGTGGAGGGAAGGACATTAAATCACATAGGATTATCACTCAAGATTTTACTGTACATGGCTTCATCAATTCTCCCACTGATGCGGTGAAGTAGTCCTGTGCCCTTAGCAGAGGAAAATCCCCAAAACATGTTTCCACCTCCATGCTTGACAGTGGGGACGATGTTCTTTGGGTCATAGGCAGCATTTCTCTTCCTCCAAACATGGCAATTTGAGTTAATGCCAAAGAGCTAAATTTTTGCCTCATCTGATCACAGCACCTTCTCCCAATCACTCACAGAATCATCCAGGTTTTCATTGGCAAACTTCAGGCTGTGTGCATATGTACAGAATTGCCACAGATTTTATGCGTTTTTGCAGCGTTTTTTCGCCACGAAAAACACTGCGAAGATGCATGCAAAAAGCAACCCATTGAATTCAATGGCATTCTGCACATGCTGTGCTAATGCTGCGTATCTTTCAGCAGCGGAATAGCATCGAGGAAAAATACGCAGCATGCTCATTCTTTTTGCAGAATCGCGGGGATTCCGCACACATAGGAATGCATTGTTCCGCTTACTTTCCGCATGTGGCTATGCCCAACATGCACAAAGTAAGCGGAAAATGTGCGGATGGTACCCAGGGTCTGGAGAAGAGGAGCCCTGGGTACCATATCCCTGTTAAAAAAAAAAGAATTAAAATAAAAAATCGTGATATTCTCACCTTCCGGCGTCCCCAGGCCTCAGCGACGCTCCCTGCAAGTCCCGTTCCCAGCAATGCCTTGCGACAATGACCTGTGATGACGTAGCTGTCTCGCATGATGCTACGTCATCTGGGGTCATTGTCGCATGGCATCGCTGGGAACGGGACTTGCCGACAGCATCGCGAGGATCGGGAAGGCTGCGGGGGAAGCCGGAAGGTGATAACACAATTTTTTTTTTTTTTTTTTTATTATTTTTAACATATCTTTTTACTACTGAAGCTGCATAGGCAGCCTCATAGTAAAAAGTTGGTCACACTTGTCAAACACTATGTTTGACGAGTGTGACCAACCTGTCAATCAGTTTTCCAAGAGATGCTACAGATCGCTTGGAAAATGCTAGCATTCTGCAAGCGAATTACACTTGCAAAACGCTAGTTTTTCACGGGAATTCCGCATGTGTATTTCCCGTGGCAAGGAGTTGCAGAATTGCCGTGGAAATTTCCGCAGCAATTCCGCACGTGTGCATATAGCCTCAGACAGGCCTGCACATGTGACTTCTTGAGCAGGGGGACCTTGCAAACACTGCAGGATTGTAAACCTTTAACCTTTAAGGCGTAATGTGTTACCAATGGTTTTCTTGGCGACTGTGGTCCCAGCTGCCTTGAGATCATTAACAAGTTCCCCCTGTGTAGTTTTAGGCTGATCTCTCACCTTCCTCATGATCAAGGACAGCCCACGAGGTGAGATTTTGCATGGTGCCCCAAATCGATGTCAATTGACAGTCATTTTGCATTTCTTCCATTTTCTTACTATTGAACCAACAGTTGTCTCCTTCTCAACCAGCACCTTACGTATGGTTTTGTAGCCCATTCCAGTTTTGTGCAGGTCTATGATCTTGTCCCTAACATCCTTAGAAAGCTTTTTGGTCTTGCCCATGTTGTAAAGGTTAGAGTCTGACTGATTAATTGAGTCTGTGGACAGGAGTCTTTTATAAAGGTGACAATGTAAGACAGCTATCTTTAATGCAGGTAATGAGTTGATTAGGAGCGTCTAGGGGTTGGTAGGGGATCAAATACTTATTTGTCACTGCAAAATTATTTTATAATCTATAATTTTTATAATTTATAATTTTATATTTATATTTATGGTAAATTTATATAATCTTATATAATGTATACAAAGTGATTTTCTGGATTTTATTATATTTAAAATTATAGACTGTTCATGTCTTTGTCAGTGGGCAATCTTACAAAATCAGCAAGAAATCAAATACTTATTTCCCCACTTTCTGACCAGTGTCACTTTATGAGATTATAACTCTGGAATGCTTCAACGGACCTCGTTGATTCTTAGAATGCATTTTTGTGACATATTGTACTTCATGGTAGTGTAAAAATTTCTTCGGTATGACTTGCGTTTATTTGTGAAAAAAAAATAATAATAAATTTTATTTCTATAGCGCCGACATATTCCGCAGCACTTTACATTTCAGAGGGGATTTGTACAGACAATAGACATTACAGCATAACAATAATCACATAGATTATAACAAATACCAAGAGGAATGAGGGCCCTGCTCGCAAGCTTACAGTCTATGAGGAAAGAGGTAGACACGAAAGGTGGGTGGTAACAGTTGCCCTGATTGTATGGACCAGCCATAATGTTAAGTGTGTGACAGTACAGACACAGAGGGCTAATGAATGCATAAAGCATGCGGGAACATGATGCGGGAAACCTGGTTATGGTAAAACTTTTGGCTGTGCCACACAGGGATAGATTAGGTTAATGAGTTGAGGCGATAGGCCAGTCTGAATAAATGCGTTTTCAGGGCACGCTTAAAATTGTGGGGATTGGGGACTAATCGTATTGACCTGGGAAGTGCAGTACAAAGAATTGGCGCAACACGTGTAAAGTCTTGGAGAC
Organism: Dendrobates tinctorius; assembly: GCF_039654945.1. Classification (NCBI taxonomy): domain Eukaryota; kingdom Metazoa; phylum Chordata; class Amphibia; order Anura; family Dendrobatidae; genus Dendrobates; species Dendrobates tinctorius. The sequence continues at coordinate 1,150,801 of NW_027361770.1, forward strand.
GGGAGTGGGAGGTTATGATTATTGGGAATGCTAACCTCAGGCCATCAGCAGAACGGAGGGCGCGGGTAGGATGGTATACTGAAACAAGGGAGGAGATGTAGGGTGGAGCTGAGCTATGGAGGACTTTGTGGGTGAGGGTAATAAGTTTATACTGAATTCTGGAGTGGATGGGTAGCCAGTGTAATGACTGGCACAAGGTAGAGGCATCGGTGTAACGATTGGTGAGGAATATGATCCTGGCTGCAGCATTCAAGACAGATTGGAGAGGGGAGAGTTTGGTAAGAGGGAGACCGATTAGAAGAGAGTTACAATAGTCGAGACGAGAATGAATAAGAGACACAGTAAGAGTTTTTGCAGAGTCAAAAGTAAGAAAAGGTTGAATTCTAGAAATGTTTTTGAGGTGCAGATGACAAGAGCGAGCCAGTGATCGAATGTGGGGGGCAAAGGAAAGCTCGGAGTCAAGTATGACCCCAAGACAGCGGGCATGTTGCTGGGGAGGTAATAGTGGAACCAAACACAGAAATGGCAATGTCGGGTATAGGTACATTAGTAGAGGGAGGAAACACGAGGAGGTCAGTCTTTGACAGGTTCAGTTTCAGATATAGTGAGGACATGATGTTAACACAGCGCTTAGACAATCGTGGGTGTTTTCTAGAAAGGATGGTGTGAGGTCACAAGAAGCGTATAATTGGGTGTCATCAGCATAGAGATGGTACTGGAAATCAAATCTGATTGTTTGACCAATAGCGGCAGTGTACAAGGAGAAGAGGAGGGGGCCTAGAAACGATCCTTGAGGAACCCCAACAGTAAGGTGAAGGTGAGAGGAGGAGGAACCGGCAAAAGATACAGCAAAGGAGCGGTCAGAGAGATAGGAGGAGAACCAGGAGAGAATGGTGTCCTTGAGGCCATTGGAACGAGCATAGTGAGGAGGAGCTGATGATCCACGGTGTCAAATACTGCAGAGAGATCCAAGAGAATTAGCATGGAGTAATGACCATTTGATTTAGCTGTTAGTAGATTATTAGAGGCTTTAGTGAGGGCAGTTTCAGTAGAGTGTAAAGAGCGGAAACCGGATGGATGGGAGAGGGTCGAGAAGAGAGTTATCAAAGAGATAGCGGATAAGACAGGAGTGGACCAGGCGTTCCAGGAGTTTAGAGATGAAGGGAAGATTAGAGACAGGTCTATAGTTAGCGGCACAGTTTTGGTCGAGGGATGGTTTTTTAAGTAGTGGATGTATGATGGCATGCTTAAATGAGGAGGGAAAGATACCAGAAGAGAGAGAGAGGTTAAATATTTTAGTTAGGTGAGGGGTGACAGCAGGGGAAAGGTGTTGTGAGTTCATTCTCTAGTTCACCAGTTGTGAGTTCCCCTTCTGGACTCCCTCTGGTGGTGACGGGAGGTGGTGCGGCTGGTTTGATCGGTGGAGATCTGCCACCTGAGAATGAGGATGACGATTGGATCTCAGGATTCTCAGACTGGATTTAAGACAGCCGACGCCCTATTCAGTTGCTGGTGATTCCTTCTGGCTTGTCAGCTCTTGGTTTTCAGCTCTGTTCCAGTCATCTAAAGCTAAGTTTTTCTGCTAAATGTTCACACTTGATTTTGTTGGTCTATTCAGTTTTTTGTGTGGTCTGCCAGCCCCGGCTGGGGGCTGAGCTGAATTTCCACTCTTATTTATCAGTATTTTGCCAATTGGCTTTTTGTCCCTTACTAGTTCAGTCTCTTTTTGCTCTGTCTCAGAATATTTCAGAGTGCTGATACAGTGGGAGAAGTCTAGTGACTTCAGGGTTTATTTTGCTATCAAAAGTGTTGGACATTATTTTTGTAGAGTTTTTTTGCAGGTTGCAGACAGTGTCTTCCCTTTCCTTTCCTGTCTAGTTAGTTTGGGCCCCATCATTTGCTCAGCCTATTTTCCTGCCTGTGTTTGTGCCTTCATCTTGTTTCACTGCCAATACATGTGTGGGGGCTGTCTATTCCTTTGGGGTCTGCTCTGGGGCAGTTAGTTTTCCCTTTTCTTGCTTTAGGCTTATGTAGTCCTCCGGCCGTGACGAGGCGTCTAGGTACATCGTAGGCACGCTACACGGCTACTGCTAGTTGTGTGGTAAGATCAGGGATCTGCAATCTGCATAGTTACCAACCTCTCTGGTTTTCTGTGGCTTAGCTTGTTTTGCTTTTTTTCTCCTCGGTGACCCATTCATAACAGAAAGGGACTGGAGGAGATGTGACGGAAATGGGTCACTGATGCAAGTGGTTGTGCGAGAAGATGCAAGGAGCCTGCTTACTTCTTCTTCTGTGACTGGTTCAAAATCAGAGAGTGAGCTAGATGCAGTGGGGGAGGGAGGACAGTGCATGGTATGAGGTGATTGGGAGATAATTTCCTGTCGAATCTGGTCAATTTTTTTTTTAAGTAATTGGCCTGATCGTCAGCTCAGAGCTCCGTGGTTGGGGCCTGTACTCTTGGGTTGAGCAGAGAATGAAAAGTGTCAAAGAGACGTTTCGGGTTATTGGACAGTGAGGTGATGAGGGTGTTGAAATAGCTTTGTTTGGAGAGGTGAAGGGCAGTGTTGTATGTTCTAAGCATAAACATATAATTGATGAAATCTTCGTGTAGATTGGATTTTCTCCACAGACGGTCGGCGCACCTGGAGCACCGCTGCAGGACACGTGTTTGCAGGGTGTGCCAGGGTTGTCGCCGTCTGTGTTGTGGTATTCTATTAATAGGGGGTGCATATTCATCCAGGGCACTTTGAAGTGTTTCATTGTAATGCTTCAATGCAGAATCAGGACATGAGAAGGAGGAGATAGGGGCCAATGATGACTGCAAGTTCTACATAAGTTTCTGGGTGTTAATGGCCTGTATGTTTCTATAAGTAAGGACAGTGGGGGTGACCTGAGCAGCCTGGCAGTTCTTGATAGAGAAAGAAAGAAGATTGTGGTCAGAGAGCGGGAGAGGGGAGTTTGCAAAATCATCCACTGCACAAAGCCAAGAGCAGACCAGGTCGAGGGAGTTTCCGTCTTCATGCGTTGGAGAATTAGTAAGCTGCGAAAGGCCAAACGAGGAGGTTAGAGATAAAAGGTGAGTAGCAGATGGGGAGAGGGGAAGAGCAATGGGGATGTTGAAATCGCCCATGATGAGGGTAGGGATGTCACAGGAGAGAAAATGTGGAAGCCAAGTGGCAAAATGATCCAGGAACTGATGGGAGGGGCCAGGAGGACGATACAGCACCGCCAATCGCATGGAGAAGGGGGTGTAGAGTCTGACGGCATGGACCTCAAAAGAAGGGAAGACTAGTGAGGGTAGTTGAGGGATAACCAGAAAGGTACATTTTGGTGATAGGAGCAGACCAACGCCTCCACCTGCTCTATTGTCTGATCTTGGGGTATGAGAGAAGTGTAGTCCCGCGAAAGAGCAGCAGCAGTGGTAGTGTCTGACTGCTGGATCCAGGTTTCAGTAAGAGCCAGGAGGTTAAGAGAATTAGAAAGGAAAAAATCATGAGTGAAGGAGAGTTTTTTTACACACTGAGCGAGAATTCCAAAGTGCACAATTAAGAGAGACAGATGGCATGCAGGGAATATTAATAAGATTAGAGGGTTTTCTGAGTGTAACAGTTGGTGGGTTTGACTTTCTAAAACATGTGGGACTAGGGTTGGGAGCAATGTCTCCTGCGACTAGGAGAAGGAGGATAGAAAGAGTGAGCAGATGGTTAAGTGGTTTGTGAGAGCGTCTCTTATGTTGAATGGTGGAACTGACTGGATCTGTGCAATTTAACAATGTGAAAAGAGCGTGAGTGCTATACATAGAAGAGGAAAGGAGCGAGGGGCCGATATGGATGTAGTGTAGAGAGTTAATGCCAGGGCGGTGGATGTGTGTGAATGCAGTGGCCAGGATATAAATTACACAAATGCATATGGTATATATTTGTTGTACTACAAATGTACAGGGAGTAGATGTATATAAATGTCTTACCTGTCTCCTGCCCTGTCTAACTGCCATGTTATAACTGCCAGTACTTTGATACATGTAAAAAAATGAAAATTTGGCGAAAATTTTGCAATTTTCCAACTTTGAATTTTCACGCCCTTAAATCAGAGAATTATGTCACACAAAATAGTTACGGTAATACATAACATTTCCCACATGTCTACTTTACATCAGCACAATTTTGGAACCAATATTTTATTTTGTTAGGAAGTTATAAGGGTTAAAAGTTGTCCAGCGATTTTTCATTTTTCAACAAAAGTTACAAAACCATTTTTTTTTAGGGATCACATCACATTAGAAGTCACTTTGAGGAGTCCATATTATAGAAGATAGCCAAAAGTAAGACAATACCAAAAACTGCAACCCTCAAGGTGCTCAAAACCACATTCAAGAAGTTTATTAACCCTTCAGGTGGTTCACATGAATTTTTGGAATGTGGAAAAAAAAAATGAACATTTACCTTTTTTTTCATAAAAAAATGTATTTCAGAGCCAATTTTTTTTTACTTTGAAAAGGGTAACAGGAAAAATGGACCCTAAAATTTGTTGTGTAATTTCTCCTGAGTATGCCGATACCCAATATGAGGGAGAAAGCCACTGTTTGGGTGTACAGCAGAGCTTGGAAGGGAAGGAGCTTCATTTAACTTTTTTAAAGCAAAAACAATGGAACAATTGGCGGACGCCAGGTCGCATTTGGAGGTCTGATATACCTAAACAGTGAAAATCCCCCATAAGTGACACCATTTTGGAAACTAGACCTCTCAGGGAACTGATCTAGATGTGTGGTGAGCACACTGAATCCTCAGGCGCTTCACATACATTTATAACATTGAGCCATAAAAATGAAAAGTCAAATTTTCCCCACAAATATGTTTTTAGCCCAAAATATTGCATTTTCATAAGAATAACATGAGAAATTGCACCATACAATTTGTTATGCAATTTCTCCTGAGTACGCCAATACCCCATATGTGGGGGAATACTACTTTTGAGGCACAGTGCAAAGCTCAGAAGGGAAGAGGCGCCATATTGGAATTTAGATTTTGCTGGAATGGTTTGAGGGTGTCATATCACACTGGCAGAGCCCCTGAGGTGCCAGAACAACAGAAACCCCCCTATAAGTAAACTCATTTTACAAACTACACCCCCCAATTAAATGTTCTAGGGGTGAAATGATCATATTTTACCACATGTGCCTCACAGGATTTTATACTATTGAGTGGTGAAGAAAGAAGAATTACATTTTTACCACTAAAATGTTGTTTTAGCCCCAAGTTTTTAACTTTTCTAAAGGATTTTTTTTAAAACAAACTGAGGTCCATTTTTTCCCCTGAGTGCACCACTACAAAATATTTTTCAGGCACAGTGCAAAGCTCAGAAGGCAAGGGAGAGCCCATGAGGTCCCAGAACAGCAATTTTATACCATTGGGCAGTGAAGAAAAAATAACTACCATAAATACTCGTGTATAAGTTGACCCCAGTATAAGCCGAAGAACCTGCCACGAAAAACTGAGAAAATGTATTGACTCGAGTATTAGCCAGGTATGCGTTGTCCCCGCATCTCCATCCTGGTATGCATGCTTCCTCATCTCTAACCTTGTATGCATGGCTTCTCATCCCTGTCTATCCTGGTATGCATGGCTCCTCAACCCTATCCTTGCATGCATGGCCCCCCATACGAAAAACATTTAAAAAAAAACAAAAACCTCCTACTTACCTTCCATGTGCGCCCTCGCAGCACCTTGTTCCGACTTTCCAGCAGCTCCTGCGGCCAAGCGATCACATGTCCCCTCTCATTAAGATAATGAATATTCACCTCTCTCCACTCAGAGGGGACATGATTGCTCAGCCGCAGGAACTGCTGGAAGCCAGAACAAGATGCTGCAAGGGCACGCAGGGAAGGTAAGTAGGAGTTTTTTGTTGTTTTTTTTTTTTACAGGTGCTGGAAGCTGGCAGCTGCAACTGTGCACGCTACTAAAGAAATGAATATTCATTGCCAGTGAAGTAAATATTCAATTCTCCTTAGCAGTGGGCACCGTTACAGCCGTAGCCGCCAGCTCCTGCCTCCTGTGACCCGCTGCTCTGACGCTCCCCCTCCCTCGCCGGCTTCTGGGACAATGACACATGTATAAGCTGAGGGGGATTCAGAGGAGACCATGATTTTTACTATGTGCAGTAATTCTCTGGCATTGCTGTACGTGGTACAAGTGATCAGATGATCGCAGATTCAACTAACAAGTACAGTGAAAAGTAAAATTACAAAAAAAAACTATAAAAAAAGAATAAAGCTCAAATCACCAACCTTTTCCTCTATTAAAGAGGTTGTCCACTACTAGGGCCATCCCTTCTTGATCTAAATGTTTGGCCCTGATCAAATAAAAAAGCTTATACTCACCTACCGTACAGGCGCCGTTCTAGCGGTGTCGGCACTCGCGTTTCTGGTGTTCACGTGAGGTTATGACATGTGAGCCTGGCACCCAATCAGCGCTGGCGTCACTTTCCCTTTCTTTGCATGAATTGAACATGAAGAGGAAGTCAGGGCTGTGGCTGATCTCTGACTTCTTCGTGTTCAATGTGTCCAAAAGTGGGGATAGTGATGCCAGCAGTGATTGGGTGCCTGGCTCACGTGTCAAAACAAATGCATGAGAGTCTCGGGAACACAAGCGCTGACACAGCTGGAACGGCGGCTGCACGAGAGGTCGGTATAAACTTTTTTACTTTATCAGGGCCAAACATTTAGATCAAGAAGGGGTTGTCTTAGTAGTGGACATCCACTTTTAAAGATAAAGATAATAAAAATGTTTTAAAAATACATGTGGTATTGTCACATTTAGAAAAGTCCATTCGATTAAAATATAAAGATAATTAACCTGATTCGTAAACACTATAAATGGAAACATTTAGTATTTTTAATCACTGTAATACCACAAAAAATTTTGTAACAAGCAATCAAAATGTCATATCTAACCCAAAATGGTATTAATATAAACGCTTTCTGGCCCTGCAATAAATTAGCCATCAAACTGTTTTATTGACTGAAAAATGAAAAAAATTATGAGTCCCTGAAAATGGTGACACAATCCAAACTTTTTTTTCTGATTTTTTTTACCACTAAAATTTAAAAAAAAAATCGGACATGTCTGAAATTGCCAGAATTGTACTGATGAGCAGAATCATTTTGCAAGGTTAAAGAGAGTCAATGAATTTACAGGTTGGGTACCCTAGCTCCCCAGGGGTTAAACAAGAGCTTTGGGTTTGGAGCATTTTTGTAATATGATTCTTTTTGGAAGTTTTAGCGTAGGGGGTTTACGTTTTATATGTGACCACATACAATTTCCGGTTGATGTGTCTACACATATATACACTTATTTTATTTCTTTTTTACGTATTGTATTGGTTTTGTTTTTAATTGTATTTTATTGTTATCCATTTATTCAGATTCAGTCCATCCTGGTTCTCTCTTCAGTGGTTGGATCCCACGCTTTTGTTGTATGTATTTAGGATTTTAGTTGAAGTGTCTGAGTGATTTACTATTGGATCTTCCATTACTTCTATTCTTGGATTCAGTTAGATGGAGGTGGCCAAATTTCTTCATTTTGTATGTTCACGAAAATTCCTATCTTCTAATGGACTCTCTTATGGATCAAGATTGGACTGGAGTTATAAGGTTATACTCCATTTTTTTCATGTAGGATTTTTCTTTTTCCACGCTTTGCGCTAAGGCTAAGTGCTCACGTTGCAGAAATGATGCGGAAATGGTCGCAGCATTTCCGCAACTCCCTACCACGGGTAAAACGCATGCGGAATTTGAATGCGTTTTCACGCAAAACACAAGCGTTTTGGAAGAGTTTTTAGCTTGCAGAATGCTTGTGCTTTCCAAGCGATTTGAAGCATCGCTTGGAAAAGTGATTGACAGGTTGGTCACACTTGTCAAGCATAGTGCTTGACAAGTGTGACCAACTTTTTACTATTGATGCTGCCTATGCAGCATCAATAGTAAAAGAATGTTAAAAATAATAAAAAAATAAAAAATATGGTTATTCTCACCTTCTGACGGCATCTGATGTCCTCAGCGGTGCTCCCGGTACGTTCCGTTCCCAGGGATGCTTTGTGCGAAGGACCTTTGTGACGTCACGCTCGCGAGACCGCGACGTCATCTCAGGTGATTCGCGCAAAGCATCCCTGGGAACGGAAGATGCTGGCAGCGCGGCTGAGAGGCGGGAGAACTCCGGGGGCTGACAGAAGGTGAGTATATCCCTATTTTTTATTTTTATTCTATTTTTTACAGGATTATGGTACCCAGGGCATGGAGGAGAGTCTCCTCTCCTCCAGACCCTGGGTACCATCCGCACATGAAGCGCTCACTTGATGCATGGTGGGCATAGCCACATGCGTAAAGTGAGCATTTCGATGCAATCCTATGGCGGCGGAATCACCGCGATTCCACAGTAATAATGGACATGCTGCGGATTTTACCGCTATGCGATTCTGCAGCGGTAAAATCCACAGTATGGGCACAGCAACTGTGGAATCCCATAGGATTCCATGGAGATGCGTTTTATTAGCGTTTTCTCTAGACACCTTCCACGACAGCCACCATGGAGGTTGTCTCCCCGCCCTAATAGGGGACAGGAACACAAAGAGGTTAAATAACCCTCCCCTTCCTGCTACCTCAGTGTTTTTCCTGTCCCCTATCGGGGCATGAAGAGGTCACAAGGGTCTGCCGTGGCCAACGAGCGGGGCCCTAGATCCTTACCAAAAGCTGGGCAGCCGAGGTCGGGGAGTTCTCCTCTCTTCCTCCATGCGCTGCTCCCATCTCCACCACCGGTGTGACTCGGGACGTGACCGCCCCCCCCCGCGCCCTCCGGGGTAAAGCGGGGCGGTATGGTGCCTGCCGGGGTCCTGCACAGCTCCCCGGCATCCTTCCTCCTTCCAGCGCTGCATGGGGAAGCCGCACGGGCGCCAGAAGGGGCAGGCAGTAGACCGGAAGTAGCGATGACGAGCACTTCCGGTTTGCGGCCTCCGGCGTCCTGCAAAGGGGAAATGCGCGCCAGCACCCGGGGGAACCGGGAAATGGCTCCAACAGCGGCGGGGGTCGACCAGCGTCCTCCGCAGGGACAGAGGAGGGAGGAGGATCAGAGAACGAACGCCAGCAACACCCTTAAAAAGGGTGCAGCAGCTCCAGGTAAGCGCAGTGTGTCTGTGGTGTGTACGGACATGGATGGTGAGAAGCCCTCAGCTGCAGCATCTGCAGAGCCCAGCGTTCCCCCTCCTACAGTGAGTAGCAGGGCCAGGTCCCTTGTCTGTCAAAATACAGTGGCACAGGTCTGAGTAAGCCTTCTCTTCTTCTTGCAGGAAGACAAGCCCTCTGCAATTAAAAACCCCCGCAAGTGTGGTATTTGTGGTGCCAGGTTTCCTTCTGACTACAGAAAGAAGTTATGCCAACCCTGTATGCAAAATATCCTGCGTACCGAACAACCCTCCCTGTTTGACAGCATAAAGACTCTCATTAGGCAGGAGGTTCAGACCTCCATAGCAGCCCAGACCCCCGAGGCCCAGGGCCCTGCCTCAAAAAAGAGAAAAAGGGCACCCGTGGAGGCTGACTCAGACTTGGGAGAGGTCCGTTCTTCCGGATCGGAGGATATTTGGGAAAATGAGGGCTCCACGTCCACCTCCAGTCATGATGCGAAAAAATATTATTTCTCCTCGGAGGATATCGAGGAATTAGTATCCATGGTGAGAAATACCATGGGATTAGAAGAGGAGGAGTTCAAGCTCTCAGTCCAGGATAAGATGTTTGGAGGGTTGAAACCCAGAGGTAGAAAGGGTTTCCCAGTTCATGAGGTTATAAAGGATTTAATAGCTCAGGAGTGGTCCTCCCCCGAGAAGGCACTTACTGTGCCCTCTGAGCTGAAAAACCGTTTTCCCCTAGAGGGTGATAGTTCTGTTTGGGAGATCCCTAAAATAGACGTCCAAGTATCTAGGGTCACTAAGAAGACGTCCTTACCCTTTGAGGATGCTTCCCAATTGAAGGATCCAATGGATCGCAAAATAGAGAGCCATCTTAAAAAGTCCTGGGACGCCTCTACGAACCTGCTGAAAGCAAATATTGCATCCACCTGCGTGGCTAGATCTTTGTTTTTCTGGCTACGCATGCTGGAAGACCACCTATCGGGGGGCACTCCAAGAGAGGAAATCCTAGACTCCCTATCAATCCTTCAGAAGGCATCAGGGTATTTGGCTGATGCCTCAGGAGAAACGGTACGGGTGGCAGCAAGGTCCCTTGTCCTTTCAAACTCGGCCAGGAGAGCCTTGTGCCTGAAGTCATTGGGGGGTGATATCACCTCCAAGACGAAACTGTGTGCTATCCCCTTCCAGGGACACCACGTGTTTGGGCTGGTCCTAGATGACATCCTGGAGAAGGCCTCAGACAAGAACCAGTGGGTCCTGCACACTATACAATATGGGCTGAAGCTGGAGTTCGAGCACCCCCCCAAACGCCCTAAGAATTACCCCAGCACAGTCCCCAAGTCTGCAGAAAATATTGTTACGTCAGATAGAACTCCTACGGGAAGAAGTGGTCTCATATGTACCTCTGCAAGAGGAGGGCAGGGGACATTATTCTCGCCTGTTCCTGATAAAAAAAAACCCTCAGGAAAACACAGGCTCATAATAAACCTAAAGCCCCTGAACCACTTCATCAAGTACCGAAGGTTCAAGATGAAATCGGTGAAGTCAGCGATGCCGCTCATTGGGCAAAACTGGCAAATGGCTCCGATAGATCTAAGGGACGCGTATTACCACGTTCCCATTCATCCAGTTCACCGGAAGTTTCTGAGGTTCGCGGTCTCCCACGACCGAGGAATCAGCCACCTCCAGTTCAATGCCCTGCCGTTTGTGGTATCCCCAGCACCAAGGGTATTCACGAAGATCATGAGGGAAGCAGTCATCTCTATCCGACTTCAGGGGATATGCATTGTGCCGTATCTAGACGATCTGCTGATCGTCGCACCATTGGTAACCCGGCTGAACCAGGACGTATCAAGAACCCTACAGATACTCGAAGGCCTAGGGTGGATACCGAATCTCCAGAAGTCGGCCCTCTATCCTTCCCCGAGGAGGAAATTCCTGGGGATCCTCTTGGATTCGGAGAAAAGAACCTCCTTTCTCCCCGAAGATTGGCAAAAAGACCTTCGGCAAAAAATAATCAGGTTCAGAGACCAAAGGGCGCCAACGTTGAGGGACGCCATGTCCATCCTGGGTTCCCTGACGGAGTGCATTCAGGCGGTATCCTGGGCAAAAGCTCATACACGAGTCCTCCAATCATATGTCCTGATGAACGCGAGGAAGTATCCGAACAACCTATCAAAAAAGGTTCTGCTTCCAGGACATGTAAAAGCGGCTCTTTGGTGGTGGCTGAGTTACCGAAACCTGAGACGAGGAGTAAGTTGGGATCAACTTCCTCTAAAAGTACTATGTACCGATGCCAGCCTGAGGGGCTGGGGGGCTGTGGTCAAGGATTCATACTTTCAGGGGCAGTGGCCCCAGAACATAAGATCCGGATCTTCAAACCTAAGGGAGTTGACGGCGGTGGAAGAGTCACTGAAAGCCGCATCAGCCCTGGTCAAGAACCATCATATTCGGATATACTCCGACAACGTGACAACGGTGGCATATCTCAGACACCAAGGGAGCACAAAGTATGCCAGTCTAAAGAAGGTAGCAACAAGAATCTTCCTCTGGGCAGAGAAGCACCTGTTATCCATTTCCACAGTACACCTGAAGGGGTCGGAAAACATCAAAGCAGACTTCTTGAGCAGGAAGGACGTCCATCCAGGAGAATGGTGTCTGAACCAGGAGGTCTTCCAGACCCTAGCCTCAAGATGGGGAGACCCAGAAGTCGACCTGTTCACGAATGCGCAGAATACAAAAGCAGCGACTTATTTCTCCCTCAGTCCAACATACGGAGCCCAGGGGACGGATGCATTTGCCCATCCATGGGTCTTCAGACTGGCCTACGCTTTTCCCCCAATCCCGATGCTGGCAAGAACATTACAAAAGATAAGAGCAGACGTAGTCACAACGATCCTAGTGGCTCCCATGTGGCCAGGGCGGAGCTGGTACAGAGCTCTGTTGGACATGGCCCAAGAAGGTCCCTTGCTTCTACCCCAAAGGACCGACCTCCTGTTTCAGGGTCCCTTGCTACACCCGAACCCGACCAGGCTATGTCTAGCAGCTTGGTTATTGAAGCCAATATTCTGAAGGCTAAAGGGTTGTCCTATGAGGTAATTCGGACCCTTCAAAAAAGTAGAAAGCCGGTGACGAATGCAATTTATGGCAAAATATGGAAAAAATTTTGCTCCTGGTTCCTCCCTGGGGCCCCTGACCCCTCCCATCCAAATATTGCCCAAATACTAGACTTCCTGCAGAAAGGGTTAGATCTAGGCCTTACTCCAAGTACGTTGAACGTACAGGTATCTGCCCTTAGTTCTTTTTTTGACCAAGACCTAGCCAGACACCGCTGGGTCAAGCGATTCATGGTAGCGGCACGCAGGATTCGCCCTTCACTCCCTAATCGGGTTCCCCCCTGGGATCTTAATTTAGTACTCAACAGCCTGACACAGGCCCTATTTGAGCCCCTGTCAGAAATCTCATTAAAGATTCTTACACTCAAAACAGTGTTTCTGGTGGCAATCACATCGGCTACACGGGTGGGGGAGCTACAGGCCCTATCAGTACAGGAACCTTACCTCCTACTCAATTCAGACAGTATAGTACTACGTCTAGACCCCTCCTTTTTGCCCAAGGTGGTGTCAGACTTTCATAGAAGCCAGGATATCGTGTTGCCCTCATTTTGACCAAATCCTTCTAATCCGAAGGAGGGAAGGTTTCATACCCTGGACGTTCGCAGGGTAGTTCTCCGCTACCTCGAGGCAACCAGGGATTGGAGAATCAATCAGAACCTGTTCCTCCAGTATTCAGGAAGAAACAAAGGGAAGAAAGCGGAAAAGAACACGATAGCGGGCTGGATCAAGCAGTCCATCTCCCTAGCATATTCCTCAAGACATCTCTCTCCTCCTGAGTCGTTAACAGCCCACTCAACTCGATCAGTCGCTACGTCCTGGGCAGCGAGGGGAAATACGTCTTCGGAGCAGATATGCAGAGCTGCCACCTGGTCCTCTGTGCACACCTTTACTAGACACTATAGACTGGATTTCAATAGGGATCTGACGTTCGGCAGACGCGTCTTGCAAGCTGTAGTCCCTCCCTAGAAAAATTAACGTTGGCATGACTCCAAGGTGGCGGTCGTGGAAGGTGACTAGAGAAAATAGAATTAGACTTACCGGTAATTCGGTTTCTAGGAACCTTCCACGACAGCACTAATTTCCCTCCCTATATGATATGTTTGCCTGATGATTCCTGCTCTACTGGCGGTAACTATTCATGCTAGTATGTCAGAAAAAACACTGAGGTAGCAGGAAGGGGAGGGTTATTTAACCTCCTTGTGTTCCTGTCCCCTATTAGGGCGGGGAGACAACCTCCAAGGTGGCCGTCGTGGAAGGTTCCTAGAAACCGAATTACCGGTAAGTCTAATTCTAGTTTTTAAGCGTTTCCGCTGTGGCAGAAACGCATAGAAAACGCAACGTGGGCATACAGCCTTAGATGGATGGAGAGTGAACATCTCGAATTTAAATCTTGGGGACTTATGTTAGTGGGTATGGGAGTCCCTCAACTATGTATATTTTTTATGTTCATTATTTATTTATTAATATCTTTTCATGTTTATACAAATTTTATTTCTGAATTTGTATTTTTGGATGACATAGCTATTTTATAAAGGGACATAGTCATATTTTGCTCTACATGCCATTTTCATTGGGCGTTTGGTATGGGTATAACAGGGGTGTCATTTCAATTGTGATTTCATTTTTTTAAATTTACATTTTTACTTCACCTCATTTTTTACTGGATATAGGTATCCTTCTAGTATATTTATTGTTAGTTATTTCACGTCAATAATTTTTCACTCTTATACACATATGATTTTTCATATACAGTCAGTGTTGTTTCATTTCACACCCGTTACATCTCACTTATTTATTTTCACTTTTTATATATATTTTTTATTTTGTGCTTTATCATTACACTTATACATTTTTTATTTATTTATTCACTTATTCATCACATCCACATACATTTACATCTGTAACTTATTATTCACATCATTTATCACTATCTGTGCTATTCACTTACACATTCACAGTCTTATTTTAATTAAGTTTTCATGATTCACGTAGGTTGTGCGCATGCACGGGCCACAGGCTTGCTTTGAGCATGGCCGGCGGTCTTTTCGTGGGATGAGGCACCTACGTCATCTTTGTGATGATGGGACTCGTCTGCCCACGTGACCGCTACGTCATGGTCTCCATTAGTGTACGGGCCGAGTTGGCTGACGCATGCGCCGTAGTACTTCCTTGATACCTCATCTCATCCCCTTTCGCTCAATCAGACATGCAGCTTTCGGTATTTAAACCATAACGCCCCCTGCCCCGACACGCCTCCCAAAGAAGCAGTGCGAAACATGCGTCGGGGCAGAGGCTACGCACAGGTAATATATACCCACAGTCTTATATCATGTAAGCTTCATGTGATGCCGCTTGTAGTCTGCAGCAATTACCAATAATCCAGTGTATTTAGGGTTCACTTTTTGCATAGCAGTATTGATTTATAACTGTTCTTTTTTCTACTCTGCATGATTTCGTCAGCAGCATTTTTCTTATATTGATAATATACACTATTGGACCTCTGGTTGTTTATATGTGGCATGTACTTTGCTACAACCCATTTCAGCAAAAGTTCACATTCTTATTACTGCCATTCTTTTAGTTATTTTGCACTGGTGGTTATATTTATATGCATGATTTATAGGCAAATATGATAATTTATTATTATATTTTTTACATTATTGCACATGGCACTTTTTTGATGATGTTAAATATATAAGCTACATCTTTTGGGTATTGCTATTTTTGTATAGCTGGTGCAACGTGACACCCTATGGCATGAAGTGCCTTCTCTAGTGATCCAAGCACCTTTCTATTTTTGTACCTTGTTTTATCTTGTATTAACACAATGAAGTTTTTATAAAGTACCTTTTGTCACATTTTGATGTATGTTTGGTGATATTTTTGTGATTAGCATTATAGAATGCTGTAGATAAGCCCTGAAAGGCAGTGGCCGCATCTTATATCAGCCAAAACTGCTGAAAGGTTCACTTTAAGGCTATGTGCCCACGTAGCGTTTTATTCCGGACACTAAAAACCGGAATCCTTCCCAGAAATTGCGCGTTTTTTCCGCGAAATTTCACGGCGATTATGATCGCGATTTTGCCGCGATTTTCGCGTGCAATATTCAAGCACTTTCCAAGTGATTTGAAGCATCGCTTGGAAAGTGATTGACAGGTTGGTCACACTCGTCAAACATAGTGTTTGACAAGTGTGACCAGTTTCTTACTATTGAGGCTGCCTATGCGGCATCAATAGTAAAAGATAGAATGTTAAAATGCTAACCACATAGCCACATGCGGGAAGTAAGCGATTCTCATGCATTCCTATGGGTGCGGAATCGCGGCAATTCTTTGCGATTCCGCACAAAAGAATGAGCATGCTGCGATTTTTTCCGCAATGCGATTCCGCCGCGGAAAAAAGCGCAGCATTAGCACAGCATGTGCGCAATGCCATAGGAATGCATGGGGGGCGTTCTGTACACGATTTTTAAACGTTTTCGCGACGAAAATCGCGGCAAAAACGCTTAAAAATCGCTACGTGGGCACACAACCTAAAACAGATTGTGTCACCATTTTCTGGGACTTGTAATTTTTTTATTTTTCAGTCAATAAAACAGTATGATAGCTTATTAATTAATAATAATAATAGCCTAGAGAGGAACCATTGTTTTTGGGCCACCACTGGCTAAAAAAATCTGCCCCCAGCCATCCCAGAAAAGGCGCATCAGTAAGACGCACCAATTCTGGCACTTACCCTCCCTCTTCCCATTGCCCTGTAGCGGGTGGCATATGGGGTAATAAGGGGTTAATGTCACCTTGCTATTGTAAAGTGACATTAAACCTGGTTAATAATGAAGAGCTGTCAATAAGACACCTTTTCATTATTAACTAGTCTGAAAGGGTTAAAAAAAAAACACACAAATTAAGAAAAAAAGCTTTTTATGAAATAAATACACATTTTTTCCATTTTTATTTAACTCCCAATCCAATCGAAGCCATCGTTCTCCTGTAAAAAATCCAAAATGAAAACGCAACAATATCCCATACCTATCCGCCGTACAGTCATGCCACATGCTGCAATTCATCTGAAGGGGTTAAATAGTTCACAACCAGGAGCGGAAGTTACATCAGCGGTTGTCACTGAGGCTGCGCAAACTCCCCGCCTGACCCGCGGTGAACTGACAGCGTGGCAAAATGTTCAGAAACTTTCCCACGCTAATGAGTTTATGTCCGGTCAGGCGGGGAGGCTGCGCAGGCAGCTTTTCATTCATTCCTGTACAGCCAGGCTGGTCACATTAGCATCGCTCCTGGGTATAAATTATTTAACCCCTTCAGATGGATCGCAGCGTGGGACATGACTGTACAGTGGACAGGTAAGGGATATTGTTGCTTTTTATTTTTTATTTTATTTTTTACAGGAGAACAATGGCTTCGATTGGATTAGGAGTTAAATAAAGATGGAAAAAATGTGTGGTTATTTCATTAAAAGTCTTTATTCTTAATGTCTGTGCGGATTTTTTATCCCATTCAGACTAGTGGATTAATAATGGAGAGGTGTCTTATTGACACCTCTCCATTATTAACCAAGCTTAATGTCACCTTACAATAGCAAGGTGACATTAACCCCGTATTACCCCATACGCCACCCACTACAGGGCAATGGGAAGAGAGGGTAAGTGCCAGAATTGGCACATCTTACAGATGTGCCTTTTCTGGGAAGGCTGGGGGCAGATTTGCTTTAGCCAAGGTGGGGCAATAACTATGCTCTAGGCAATTAACCCATTTCTGACATCAGATGTACTATCCCGTCCATGGTACCCAGGCCACATGATCGGGGATGGTATAGTACGTCTGAGCGATCAACGGCGCTCCGGGGGAGGGGGGGGCGCCGCTAATCGCGGCCGGGTGTCGTCAGCTGACTATCACAGCTGACATCCGGCACTATGTGACCGCCCCCGGCACGTTAACCCTGGCACACTGCGATAAAACATGATCGCAGTGTACCGGGGATTAGGGAAGAATCAGCAGGGAGAGGGCTCCCTCCGTGCTTCCCTGAGACCCCCGGAGCAGCACGATGTGCTGCGCTGTCCGAGGGTCTCCTTCCCTGCAGGCCCCCCCGGATGAAGATGTATCAGACTCATTGAATAATCAAAGGAATATAACCATAATTTTTTGTGTACATGTATTCCCTTAAAAAACTAAACCTTTGTTGATGATTTAGATTAAAAAAAATCTATTCCCCTAAAAAAAATGGAACAAAGACCACAAAAATAAACAAAATAGAAGACCATGAAAAAGCCCTACAAAAAGACTACAATAACCTATCAGCACACCTTCCTTACCGTGGAGGTTGGCACCCTAAAAGATACGGTTATTTGGCCCCACCACTCAACGTCGACTCACCCTATCTCCCCTACCTCCCCCTAGATGAAAAGGTGGGAAAACAATATTCAATAGAAAGGGGTTGAAGGAAGGGAAATATGCAGAAAGAAACCTTTTGTTTAGGAAAAGATAACATTTCATATTGTATCCACATAAAGGCATGCCTTTTTCATCATGGTATCTGGGGCATCATAGAGTTTATCCAGCATCTGTGGTACTAAAGTCTTAGGCCTCCTGATGAACCATTACACCGGGGAAATGCGTCGAGGCGACTTCTTATGATAGGTAACCGCCATGTGGTGCATATTATATATGTTTTCATTTATTGGACTTTAAATGTCCAAAGTAAGGTTATTTACTATAAGCACCGTTTTTTGGCGCATGTTTATTACTGCATGGGGTTATGCCTAACATTAATTGTGGCAATGTACGTTTAGTACTTCTTTTTGATCACATTTTCTAAATCTTTGTAAAGTGGTCTTTTTTGGGGTAGCATATATTGCTTAGTATTTTTTAGGCTAAATAGCCTTTTTCTATGCTAGCCCTATAAGTGGATACAATATGAAAAGTTATCTTTTCCTATACAAAAGGTTTCTTTCTGCATATTTCCTTTATTTCCCTTCCTTCATCCCCTTTCTATTGAATATTGTTTCCCACCTTTTCATCTAGGGTGAGATAGGGGAGATAGGGTGAGTCGACGTTGAGTGGGGCGCCAAATAACCGTATATTTTAGGGTGCCAACCTCCACGGCAAGGAAGGTGTGCAGATAGGTTATTGTAGTCTTTTTGTAGGGCTTTTTCATGGTCTACTATTTTGTTTATTTTTGTGGACTTTGTTCCATTTTTTTTCACGGGAATAGTAACATACATAGTAACATAGTTATTAAGGTTGAAGGGAGACTTTAAGTCCATCTAGCTCAACCCATATCCTGTCCTAACCTGCCCTAACATGTTGATCCAGAGGAAGGCAAAAAAAACCCATGTGGCAAACAGTAGGCTTCACATTGGGGAAAAAAATTCCTTCCTGACTCCACATAGGGCAATCAGACTAGCTCCCTGGATCAACGCAATATCAAGGAAACTAGTGTATATACCCTGTAATATTATACTTTTCAAGAAAGGCATCCAGGCCCTTCTTAAATTTTAGTAGGGAATCACTCATTACAACATCATATGGCAGAGAGTTCCATAGTCTCACTGCTCTTACAGTAAAGAATCCGCGTCTGAGTATGCTTAAACCTTCTTTCCGCCAGACGTAGAGGGTGCCCCCTTGTCCCCGTCACAGGTCTAAGAGTAAAAAGATCATTAGAAAGGTCTTTGTACTGTTCCCGCATATATTTATACATTGTAATAAGATCACCCCTAAGCCTTCGATTCTCCAAACTAAATAACGACAAGTGTAATAACCTGTCTTGGTATTGCAGACCACCTAGTTCCCTAATAACCTTGGTTGCTCTTCTCTGCACCAGCTCCAGTTCAGCTATGTCTTTCTTATACACCGGAGACCAGAACTGTACACAGTATTCTAAGTGTGGTCGCACTAGTGACTTATATAGAGGTAAAATTATGTTCTCCTCATGAGCATCTATGCCTCTTTTAATGCATCCCATTATTTTATTTGCCTTTGCAGCAGCTGCCTGACACTGGCCACTAAATGTGAGTTTGTCGTCCACCCATACACCCAGGTCTTTTTCAGTGACAGTTTTGCCCAGTGTTTTACAATTAAGCACATAATTATACATCTTGCTCATTCTACCCAAATGCATGACCTTAAATTTAAACCCATTAAAGCTCATTTGCCATTTATCAGCCCAAGCTTCTAGTTTACATAAATCCTCCTGTAATATAAAATTGTCCTCCTCTGTATTGATTACCCTGCAGAGTTTAGTGTCATCTGCAAATATTGAAATTCTACTCTCTATCTATGCCCCCTACAAGGTCATTAATAAATATGTTAAAAAGAAGCGGGTCCAAAACTGACCCCTGTGGTACCCCACTGCTAACCGTGACCCAGTCCGAGTGTGCTCCATTAATAACCACCCTTTGTTTCCTATCCCTGAGCCAGCTCTTAACCCACCTACACATATTTTCCCCTATCCCCATTGTTCTCATTTTATGTATCAACCTTTTGTGTGGCACCGTATCAAAAGCTTTTGAAAATGTTTTTTTTTTTTTATCTAAATTATCAATAAAGGTTTAGCTTTTTAAGGGAATACATGTACACAAAAAAGCCCCCGGATGAAGATGGCTGCGGAGGCCTGCAGGGAGGCGGCTACCTCAGTGCCTGCAGAGAGCAGGCAAGGAGGAAGCATGTGCATCGCTTGTCAGATCGCTGATCTGACACAGCGCTGTGTAAAGTATCAGATCAGTGATCTGACACAGCGCTGTGTAAAGTGTCAGATCAGTGATCTGACACAGCGCTGTGTAAACTGTCAGATCAGTGATCTGACACAGCGCTGTGTATACTGTCAGATCAGTGATCTGACACAGCGCTGTGTAAACTGTCAGATCAGTGATCTGACACAGCGCTGTGTATACTGTCAGATCAGTGATCTGACACAGCGCTGTGTAAACTGTCAGATCAGTGATCTGACACAGCGCTGTGTAAACTGTCAGATCAGTGATCTGACACAGCGCTGTGTAAACTGTCAGATCAGTGATCTGACACAGCGCTGTGTAAACTGTCAGATCAGTGATCTGACACATTACAGTAATGTCCCCCCCGGGACAATAAAATAAAGTGAAAAAAAAGTGTAAAAAATGTTATTAAAAAAATCACTAAATAAGTTAAAAAAAAATATATTCCCCAATAAATTCATTTTTTGGAAATAAAAAAAATAAATAAAAGTACACATATTTAGTATCGCCGCATCCGTAACGACCCAAGCTATAAAACTGTCCCTCTAGTTAACCCCTTTAGTGAACCCCTTAAAAAATAAAAAACAAATAAAAAAACAATGCTTTATCATTATACCGCCGAACATAAAGTGCAATAACGCACGATCAAATAGTTGGATATAAATAACCATGGTACCGCTGAAAACGTCATCTTGTTCCACAAAAATCGAGCAGCGACACAGTGTCATTAGCAAAAAAATAAAAAATTTATAGCTCACAGAATAAAGTGATGCAAAAATAATTATTTTTTATATAAAATTGTTTCATTATATAAAATCGCCAAAATATAAAAAACGACATAAATGAGGTATCGATGTAACCGTACTGACCCGAAGAATAAAACCGCTTTATCAATTTTACCACACGCGGAACGGTGTAAACGCACCCCCAAAAGAAATTCATGAAATGCTTGTTTTTGTTCATTCTGCATCCCAAAAATCGGAATAATAAGCCATCAAAAAAGTCACGTGCCCGAAAATGGTACCAATAAAAGTGTCAACTCGTCCCACAAAAAATAAGACCTCAAATGACTCGGTGGGTCAAAATATAGAAAAATTATAGCTCTCAAAATGTGGTGATGCAAAAACTAGTTTTACAATAAAAAAAAGTCTTTTAGCATATGACAGCTGTCAAACATAAAAACCCGCTAAAAATAAATCAAAGCCCCCTTTATCACCCCCTTAGTTAGGGAAAAATAATAAAATTAAAAAAAAATGTATTTATTTCCATTTTCCATTTGGGTTAGGGCTAGGGTTAAAGTTAGGGTTAGGGCTGAGATTAGGCTTAGGGATGGGTTCGGGATAGGGTTGGAGCTAGAATTAGGGGGTTTCCACTGCTTAGGCACATCAGGTGCTCTCCAAATGCAACATGGCATCAGATCTCAATTCCAGCCAATTCTGCTTTAAAAAACTCAAATGGTGCTCCTTCCCTTTCAAGCTCTGCCATGCGCCCAAAAAGCAGTTTACAACCACATATTTGGTATCAGCCTACTCAGGACAAATTGCACAACTTTTGGGGTCCAATTTCACCTGTTACCCTTGGGAAAATAAAAAATTGGGGGTAAAAATATCATTTTTGTGGAAAGAAATATGATTTTTTTATTTTTATGTCTCTACGTTATAAACTTCTGTGAAGCACTTGGGGGTTCAAAGTGCTCACCACACATCTAGATAAGTTTCTTGGGGGGTCTAGTTTCCAAAATGGGGTCACTTGTGAGGGGTTTCCACAGTTTAGGCACATCAGGGGCTTTCCAAATGCAACATGGTGTCCGAACTCAATTCCAGCCAAAAAAGTCAAATGTCGCTGCTTCCCTTCCGAGCTCTGCCATGCGCCCAAATAGTCGTTTACACCCACACATATGGGGTATCAGCGTACTCAGGACAAATTGCACAATAACTTTTGGGGTCCTGTTACCCTTGGGAAAATAAACATTGGGGTGAAAAGATCACTTTTGTGGAAAAAATGTTTTTTTAATTATACGGCTGTACGTTATAAACTTCTGTGAAGCCCTTGGGGCTTCAAAGTTCTCACCACATATCTAGATAAGTTTCGTGGGGGGTCTAGTTTCCATAATGGGGTCACTTGTGGGGGGTTTCCACTGTTTTGGCACATCAGGGGCTCTCCAAACGTAACATGGCGTCCGATCTGAATTCCAGCCAATTTTGCGTTGAAAAAGTCAAACGGCGCTCCTTCCCTTCTGAGCTCTGCCATGCGCCGAAACAGTGGTCCCTGTTATGAATGAGTCACCGGAGGAAACAAAAATACAAGCTAAGTCCAGAAATTCTGACACTTTTTTTTTTTTTTTTACAATTCTTTCCTGCTATTGAGCACCCTAGAATCTGCGGTATGGCTGGTGATTCTGTTATGAATGAGTCACCGGAGGAGGAGGAAACAAAAATACAAGCTGAGTCCAGAAAACCGGAGAGGTTGGTAGCTGTCGGATTGCAGACCCCTGATCCTATACACCACAACTAACAGTAGCCATGGGGGGTTCCTACGGTGCCCTAGACCCCTCATCACAGCCGGAGAACTACATAAGCCTAAATAAGGAAAGGGGAAATCTAAACTGCCCCAGAGCAGACCCCAAAGCAATAGACAGCCCCCAACATGTATTGTCGGTGAAAAACAGATGAAAACACAAACACAGACAGAAAGACAGGCTGAGCAAACGATGGGGCCCAACTAACTAGATAGGACAGGACAGAAAAGATGCTGGCTGCAATCCGCAAAAAAACCCTACCAAAAATGTCCCAACCGTCTGATAGGGAAAAAGGCCCTGAAGTCGCTAGACTTCAAAATCACTATATCAGCACTCAGGTATATTCTGAAAACAGAGCAAAGAGATCAACTAATCAGAGACAAAAATGGAATTCAACCAGTCCCAAGCAGGACTGGCTGAATACAAACACTAAGGAAACAAGACAAAATCTCATGGAATAATAGCAAGGCAAAAAATTAGCTTTTAGTAGACAGGAACTAAGCTGGATGCAAGAGCTCAGAGCAGAAAGGATCACCAGCAGCCCTGCAGGGCGTCGGCTGCCTTATATCCACTCAGAAACGCCAGATGTCCAATCACACTCCGCCTGTTCAGATGACAGGTTCTTCCCATCCCAATTAATTTCACTACCTCTCTTCACCAGCAGAGGGAGTTCATCAGACATCAAAGGTGAAGGGGAGAATGAACTCACAACAGGTCCCCCCCCACATATCAGGTAACAGCGTACTCAGGACAAATTGCACAATAACTTTTGCAGTCCATTTTCTCCTGTTACCCTTGGTTAAATTAAAAAAATTTGACCTGAAGTAATTTTTTTGTGAAAAAGTTAAATGTTCATTTTTTTTAAACATTCAAAAAATTCCTGTGAAGCACCTGAAGGGTTAATAAACTTCTTGAATGTGGTTTTGAGCACCTTGAGGGGTGCAGTTTTTAGAAAATACCCAAAAGTGACACCATTCTATCATATAGACCCCTCAAAGTGACTTCAAATGTGATGTGGTCCCTAAAAATAAAATGGGGTTGTAAAAATGAGAAATCGCTGGTCAACTTTTAACCCTTATAACTTCCTAACAAAAAAAAAAATTTGGTTCCCAAATTGTGCTGGTGTAAAATAAACATGTGAGAAATGTTATTTATTAAGTTTTTTGTGTGCCATATCTCTGTGATTTAAGGGCATAAAAATTCAAAGTTGTAAAATTGCAAAATTTTCGCCAAATTTCCGTTTTTTTCACAAATAAACGCAAGCTATATGAATGAAATTTTACCACTAGCATCAAGTACAATATGTCACGAGAAAACAATGTCAGAATCACCGGGATCCATGGAAGCGTTCCAGAGTTATTACCTCATAAAGGGACAGTGGTCAGAATTGTAAAAATTGGCCCGGTCATGAACGTGCAAACCACCCTTGGGGGTAAAGGGGTTAATATCTGTCCTCAGTCACTGGCTTTCCTTCTCTGGCAGAGAAAATTGCGCGGGAGCCCACGCCAGTTTTTTCCGTTAATTAATCCTTTAACACCTACAGCTCTGAAAGTTTACACACATACTACTAACATTAATAGTGAGGGACAGATATAAATCTTACTGATATGAAATGGTTTACTGTATGTAAACCATGTCTCATATCTTGTTGGGTACTGTAAGGATTTTACAGATGCCGACAATTGAATTATCACCTATCTCTCTATGAAATATAAAATATATATATATATATATATATATATATATATATATATATATATATATATATATATATATATATATATATATGTGTGTCAATGACATATATACCTATACTATGTGTATACATGTATTCTGTCTACTCTATTTTAACCTGTCAGTGTGATTTTACAGTATAGCGCACTGAATTGCCGGCTTTTCTAAAGGACACCGGTGAGTATTTCTCGCAAGTCACATGCATGGTCTGTGTGTAATCCGTTTTTTTCACGCACCCATAGACTTGTATTGGCGAGTCTCAGGCGTAATACAGTGCAAATCGCAGCATGCTGCGATTTCCTCCGCATGTATAGCATGGGCGAGAAAAAAATCGGATGATGGGAGCTGCCCCATAGATTAACATTGGTCCGAGTACTATGCAATTTTTTTCTCGCATAGCACTCGTCCTTATTTCTTTCTAGTGTGACTCCGGCCTAATGGTGTGTCCGGGACTGGTGGCATTCTATGTGACCTTTACTGGGATATGCTAATTATATACTTCTAGTGAAAGTCGATGATGATCCACTGTCTTTTAATTATTTTCTATTTAGTTTTCTGCTATCTGCATACTTGTGATGTGCTGTTGTGATTCCTCAATACCTTTACAGCAATTGGTGCTTTACCTGGTCAGCATATACTTGGACTTAATTCACAACAAATCTTTCTTGGAACAAATTAAAGCCATGACAGGTCACTCAAAGTAAAGATCACCCAGCTATGACTTACCTACTTTAGACACATCATATAAAAAGAGCAATCAATGAAGACATCATGATTGAAAGAATAGAAAGAACAAAAATCTAGGCTTGCACAAGATCAATCTTCCTACAGAGCGTTCATTCATCCAGTCGTCGTGGATTGAGATTGTGCCGAAGGCCATTAAATGTAATAGAGCAAGATAAAGTCAAACCCATAAAAGGGAGCACCTCAATTGCATAAGAAATTATATATATATACACACACACACACCAAATATATGTGTAATACAAAATTTGAATTTTTATTACTCACCAAAAAAATACATACAGAGACAGAACAAAACACATATAGTATAAAAACAATTAAAATTGCATCTGTGTGCAAAGGAGACTCAAGACCAAATGCCACACCTCAGTATAAAGGCAATGGCAAACCACAGCAGGCTCCCATAAAAGGCGCTGAATGAATAAATATAACAGGCTTTAGAAATGCATGCCTACAAATGTACAAGCATGTATCACCAAAAAACTTATATAAATATTATATGTTTAAAAAAATTGCATATATAGAGAGTGACAAATGACAAAATTTAACAATGAGTATACAATACCAAAAGAGGGTCCAGCAGCATTTGTGATCAAAAATTGGTTTGAAAAAATATCCAGTTGCTAATATGAAACAATGGTAACCCCTCAAAGTGGGGAATTTTATCACTGAGTCAAATGTGAAGGACATATAACGAAGAGAAATGTCCAAGAGATGGTAAGACTGAATAAGTGTGTAAAAACACACTAAGGTGCAGAGAAGCTGAGAATCAGGGCAATGGTATGTCCCAGAAACATGAAAAAAAGCCAGCAGCGCCACCAGGGATAAGGGGAGCCAGTGAGTGGGATGAGATCCCACGTGTATCGCCACACAAGAGGTGGCGTCCTCAGGGTAAAATAGCATGGTGTGTTTAACGTTCTGAAGCCATATATACTCTTTTCTGTATAATCAGCACATGGCTCACCTGTGAGGAGGAGAGAGTCAGCGTTCAAGGTGCACAATAGCACATATGCAGGAGAATGACCGCAGCCATCTTGTGCATAGGGAGACGATTTAAATAAAGTTGAATAAAAAACACTTACTGTGCATGCGTCAGATTCTCTAATGCTAGTCTAAAGATGGCGCCGTTATCTCGTATTGGCACTCAAAGAACGCGATAGTACATAAGGAAGGGAACAGGCCGCGGCCATCTTGTACATAGAAAGGGATTGACAATAAAGTTACATTGAAAGTACTTATTGCGCATGCGTTGGTTTCTCTGCTGTCATGCTTTAAAGTAACGCCGTCATTCCATACACCTCAAAAGCACGGAAAAAAATGCTTACTGCGCATGCGTCAATTAATCAGACAAATGCTCCCATATAACGCTATGATCTAATGTGTACAAGGGCGCAGCAACCAATATGCAAGAAAACTATATAATCCCTATTACAACCTCGTCATCATCAGAGTAAGTCCCGCAACCAATTTGGTCAAACAGAAATATTTGGGGGGACCCTATGCACACAATAAATCTTATAAGAATAATAATGACCGCAAAACAGCAAACATATATAATCGCCGCGAATGAGTCAATTGCTCAATCGCATAGTGCCATTATGCAGTGTGTACATAGAGATACAGACATCAAAAAATGATAATGGCCTCAAAACAACAGAGACATTTATCGCTGCGCATGTGTCAATTGTTTAGTCATATATTATCGCATAGTGCCGTTTTGCAATGTGTGCACAAAGGCGCTAACGTCCATAAACGTGGTCTTATATATACCCGGCGGAATTGCCATAAAGAAACATAAGCGCCACCATTTTGTTCAATCAAAGGCAGGCAAAGGTGTTAAAGGGATTACTCCACACATAGATTTTGTTTAGGAAGTACATGTGTTGAATGTTAAATGCCACATATTATAAGCGCAAGCGCGAAACTGTTAAGAATTTCCTGAAAATTTTTTTTTGAAAAAAGCCTTCTGAAAAAAAAATTTTCTAAAAAAATCCCCAGAGAACTTTATGAGATCACACAAGCCACATCTTGATGTAAATATATTACTGCCAAAAAAGGTAGATCTCTGAATGCTATGAGTTATTTTTAATGGTTTCAATACTCCAATTAATTAATACCAACTATTGATACGGTTACAATCTACTGTAAATATATATATATATATATATATATATATATATATATATATATATATATATATATATATTAGTCTCATCTCTTTGATCCTTCCTAGAAGGTAATTGACTTGTTCAGCCAGATGGTCAAGTTGTTCAAGCAGAGCAAATAACTCGTTTACACTTATCTACCAACAAAGGACCTTTGTTGCCATAATTAGATTGGGTGTGTAAACGTTCCCAAGGATGTTATCAGGTGAATTCTCATCTATTTGGTTTCAGGGGACTTTCACATTAGCATTCAAGGATAGATCAAAGCTTTTTAACTAAGACACCTTTGGATGCTTTTGGGGGATAAAAAGAGGGGACTGATTAGCAGAGGGAGACAGAGTGAGAGACAGAGGGCAGAGGGGAGATGATCGGACCAGACAAGGACACGGAGATGAGAAAGAGATGGACCTGAATTCTACCTGAATAATGTAATGTATGTTTAATTCACGTGTATATTTATTGTTTATACTGTTTATTATTTGATCTTATCATTTATTAAGTAAATCAATTTAGTAAATTCAATTCTTGTGTGAGCATTTTCTTTAAATTACAATCCATTGGAACCCTTACAATACAAATTGGTGTCAGAAGTGGGATTGTTTTGAATAAAAATGTTTGTAAAATTGAATAAGTTTGTTAAGAGTAGGAAGGCAGTTGAGAGTAGTGTCAGATCTTTGCCAGAATGGGTGTTACCAGGAAAGTGGACCCCAATGGCACAGGAATGTAACAATTATATGGAGGGACAGCGCTTGCCAAATCCCCAGGATGTGGCTGCCAAATTTGATCTCTCAAGGTATGATGCAAAAGAGCAGAAAGCTGCAGCAGCCGTTGGATGGATCTGTGTGCAAGTGTCTCAAAGCTTACAGGAACAGATAGATAATTTGTGTTTAGAGCTGCATACAGTTTTAGAGCAAAGGATTAGCTTGCAATCAGCCTTGAGAGACCAAATGAAACAGCATGACAATATGCAAAGGAATTTTGAAGCTTATGCAATGAAAAATGTGAATAAGAATAGGCGCAGGAGGAGACAGCCGCCAATGTCAGATATTTGTACTGCACAGATTAGAACCATGATTGCACATGAGAAATGGTCAGATTTGATAGAATGTGATGGCTGTAACAGTGAGTCAGATGAGGAAGAAAAGCAAGCCAGACCAATTGTGACTACTAAAACTAGGAGAGAAGTCACACAGCGTAGTGGAGATAGGATGGAAGCAGGAAATGCAGCTACAGGAGCAGAAGCTTCAATGACAGAGGAAACTAGGAATTATACAGCAGGAGAATTAACATAATTAGCTACAAGGTACAGGCAGCAAGCAGGAGAACATTTGTTAGCATGGATTCTCAGATTATGGGATCAGGGAGCCGATACTATAATCTTGAACCGTCTTGAGGCAGTAGGACTTTAGTATTTGTATTGATCCTATGGTGCGTCTAAAAATGAGACGTGCAAGGGACACTACAGAGTTTCTCTTTACTGCATTTGGTGAGGGATTCTGTGGCACAAGTGTATGACTCTCCCATGGATTTAATATCACAAGACACGATGGGAGACTCTTGCAGATGGAGTTCAGAGATTGAGAGAAATCGCAGGTATAGGTGGCATAACTCGCAATCCTTTGCCAGATCTGAATGATCATTTTGCTGTTGTTGAGGATTGGAAGGGACCAGATGCTGCAATATTGACAGTATTGATGAAGAATAAGCTCATAGAAGGTGCAACTCAGGATCTGGGCGTCCCCGCTGTTGGTGTTTCCTGTTATGAATGGGAAACCGAGGAGGAAAAACAAGACAACAAGCTAAGTCTCAGAAAACCAGAGGTTGGTAACTTTGCAGATTGCAGATCCCTGATCTTAACCACACAACTAGCAGCAGTCGTGGAGCGTTCCTACGTTGGTCCTAGATGCCTTGTCACAACCGGAGAACTACATAAGCCTAAAGCAGGAAAAGAGGAAAACTAACTGCCCCAGAGCAGACCCCAAAGGAAAAACAGCCCCCCACATGTATTGACGGTGAAACAAGATGAAAATACAAACA
Organism: Dendrobates tinctorius; assembly: GCF_039654945.1. Taxonomy (NCBI): domain Eukaryota; kingdom Metazoa; phylum Chordata; class Amphibia; order Anura; family Dendrobatidae; genus Dendrobates; species Dendrobates tinctorius. The sequence continues at coordinate 1,180,006 of NW_027361770.1, forward strand.
AAGGCAGGAATATAGGCTGAGCAAACGATGGGGCCCGGCTAACTAAAAAGGACAGAAAAGGAAAGACACTGTCTGCAATCTGCCAAAAACAACCTACAAAAATATTGTCCAACACTTCTGATAGCAAAATTAACCCTGAAGTCACTAGACTTCTAAACCTATATCAGCACTCTGAAATATTCTGAGACAGAGCAAAAAAAAAAGGCCAATCTAATAAGGGACAAAAAGCAGACTGGCAAATACTGATTAATAGGAGTGGAATTTCAGCATAGCCCCAGCAGGGGCAGGCTGATTACACAACAAACTGAATTGACCAACAAGCACAAGTGTGAACATTAATAAAAAAAACAAACTTAACTTGAGAAGACTGGAAGAGAGCTGAAGTCCAGGACCTGAGAAGCAGACTGAATCACCAGCACCCGGATAGGGCGTCGGCTGTCTTATATCCAGTCTGATACTCCAGAGATCCAATCGTTATCTTCCTCATCAGGTGGCAGATCACTACCACTTAAACCAACCGCACTACCTCCTGTCACCACCAGAGTGAGAACGGAAGGGGACTCTCAACTGGTGGAGCAGAAAATGAGTTCATGACAGTACCCCCCTTGAGGAGGGGTCACCGAACCCTCATCCATGCCACCAGGCCGATCAGGATGGGCCCGGTGGAAAGCACGAACCAATTTATTGGCATGAATATCAGAGGCAGAGACCCAAGAATTATCCTCCTGGCCATATCCCTTCCATTTGACCAACTACTGGAGTCTCTGTCTAACCAAACGAGAATCCAATATTTTCTCTACCTCATATTCCACATTGCCTTTAACCAATACAGGATCAGGAGGTGCCGCCACAGGAACTACTGGCTCAACAAACCTCTTCAACAGTGACTTGTGAAATACGTTATGGATTTTGAACGTAACTGGAAGAGCCAATCGAAAAGAAACAGGATTAAGAATCTCAAAAATCTTATTTAGGTCCAATAAATTTCGGCTTAAATTTTGGAGATGCAACCTTCATAGGAATATTCTTAGACGACAGCCAAACCATATCACCCACTTTAAACCGGGGACCAAAGGTCCTACGCCGGTTGGAAAAACGCTGGGCCTTTTTCTGAGAGAGTGACAACTTATCCACCACTTGGTACCATATCTGCTGCATTCTCACAACCACAGTGTCCACACCTGGGCAGGACAAAGATTCCACTTGCCCTGAAGAGAATCGAGGATGAAACCCAAAATTACAGAAAAAGGGTGACATCAAAGTGACAGAACTAGCTCTATTGTTCAGCGCAAATTCGTCCAAGGGCAAAAATGAGACCCAATCATCTTGATCAGCAGATATAAAACATCTTAAATAAGACTCCAGGGTCTGGTTTGTTCTCTCAGTCTGCTCATTGGTCTGGGGGTGAAACGCGGAGGAGAAGGATTACTGAATTCCCAGATTGAAACAAAAGGCTTTCCAGAATCTGGAAACAAACTGGACCCCTCTATCAGACACAATGTTCTCAGGAATCCCGTGTAACCGAACCACCTGTTGTAAAAACAAGGGCACCAACTCAGCGGAAGATGGCAACTTTGGGAGTGGTACAAGATGGACCATCTTCGAAAATCTATCACAAATCACCCAGATAACAGTCATTCTCTGAGAGACAGGAAAATCAGAAATAAAATCCATTGAGATATGGGTCCATGGCATCTTGGGCACCGGCAGGGGCATCAGCAACCCACTAGAACGAGAACAGGGTTTAGACCGAGAACAAGTACCATAGGACTGTACAAAATTCCTGACATCACGAGATAAGGCAGGCCACCAAAACGACCGACTCACCAAATCTCTGGTACCAAAAATACCCGGATGACCAGCCAATGCGGAGCAATGGACTTCAGACATCACTCTCTTTCTCCACTGGTCAGGAACATACAATCTTCCCATAGGGCAACGCTCAGGTTTATCCTCCCGAAATTCCTCCAGGGCGCGTCTCAAATCGGGCGAAATGGCAGAAAGAACTACCCCCTCACCTAGGATAGTAGTAGGCTCGGTCACATTAAGAGAATCAGCAAAGAAACTCCTAGAAAGGGCATCTGCCTTAACATTCTTAGTGCCCGGAAGAAAAGAGACCACAAAATTAAAACGCGTGAAAAACAAGGCCCATCTAGCCTGTCTAGAATTCAAGCGTTTGGCCGACTCCAGATAAATCAGATTCTTGTGATCGGTGAGGACCACAAATTGATGCCTAGCTCCCTCCAACCAATGTCTCCATTCCTCAAATGCCCATTTCATAGCCAACAATTCCCGATTCCCCACGTCATAGTTGCGTTCAGATGGGGAGAACTTTCGAGAAAAGAAGGCACAGGGATTCATCTTAGAAGTCACAGGGTCTTTTTGGGACAACACAGCTCCTGCACCAATCTCAGAAGCGTCCACCTCCACTTGAAATGGAAGTGAGACATCAGGTTGCCGTAAAACTGGAGCTGAAGTAAATCTCCGCTTAAGCTCCTGAAATGCTGAGACAGCCTCAGGAGACCAATTCAGCACATCAGCTCCCTTCTTGGTTAGATCAGTCAGTGGTTTGACAATACTAGAAAATTACCTATAGATTTACGATAGAAATTAGAAAAACCCAAAAACCTCTGGAGAGCCTTCAAAGAAGTAGGCTGAACCCAATCATAAATGGCCTGTACCTTGGCCGGGTCCATTTCAATAGTCAATGGAGACAAGATAAATCCCAAAAATGAAATCCTCTGTACACCAAAGAGGCACTTCGATCCCTTAACAAACAGGGAATTCTCCCTCAAAATCCGGAACACAGTCCGGACATGTTCCACATGGGAATCCCAATCACTAGAAAAGATCAAAATATCATCCAGATAGATGATCAAAAACTTATCCACAAAGTCTCAGAAAATATCATTCATAAAGGATTGGAAGACAGAAGGTGCATTAGAAAGCCCAAAAGGCATCACCAGGTACTCAAAATGTCCCTCCGGAGTATTAAACGCCGCCTTCCATTCATCCCCGTGCTTGATGCGAATAAGATTATACGCCCCCCTGAGGTCAAGCTTAGTAAACCAGTAGGCACTCTTAACTCTGGAGAATAAATCAGACATCAGAGGTAACGGGTACTGATATTTAACCGTCATCTTGTTAAGGGAACGATAATCAATATACGGTCTTAATGAACCATCTTTCTTGGCCACAAAAAAAAAAAAAAAAAAACAGGATGGTCTAATATGACCCTTCTCCAACGACTCCTTAATATAGGATCGCATAGCATCATTTTCGGGTACAGATAAGTTGAAAAGCTGACCCTTGGGACATTTACACCCAGGCATCAACTCAATTGCACAGTCATAACTCCTATGAGGAGGCAAAGATGCAGACTTAGGCCTGTTTCACACTTCCGTTTTTTCAAATCCGTCAAAATCCGTTGTTTTCCGTAAAAAAACGGATCCGCCATTTTTTGCAGGATCCGTTTTTTTGTCCCATAGACTTCCATTACGGTTACCGCGGATCCGTCAAAAAAACGGATCCGTTTTTAAAAAACGGATCCGTTTGCATCAGTTTCCGTCAAAAAAACGGAAACGGATCCGTTTGGCGGACACAAAAACGGAAGTGTGAAACAGGCCTTACTCTCACTAAAAACATCAGAGAAATCAGCCAGATAATCAGGAATATCATGAGACTGAGGAGAGGTAGAGAAATCAGGAGCATCCCTAAGAACTCACTGACAACCCCAACTCACACTGCATAGGTTCAGACATTTGTTCAAAAGGTGGCAGCGCCTCCCGTGTAGTTTTATGTTCACGTAAACGCCGATCAACTTAAATGGCTAATGACATAGAGCCATCCAGACCAGAGGGAACAGGAAATCCCACCATAACATCTTTTACGGTCTCTGACAAACCTTTCCGAAAGAGAGCTGCCAATGCACTATCATTCCATGTAGTAAGGACCGCCCACTTTCGGAATTTTTGACAGTACAACTCTGCAGGATCCTGACCCTGGTTTAATGCCAACAGGGTTCTCTGAGCTTGATCAACGGCATTAGGTTCATCATACAACAACCCCCCATAAATAAGCCAATCTAAGCAGACAAAAAGCAGACTGGCAAATACTGATTAATAGGAGTGGAATTTCAGCATAGCCCCAGCAGGGGCAGGCTGATTACACAACAAACTGAATTGACCAACAAGCACAAGTAATTAAGGAGGGGGTACTGTCATGAACCAGCGTGGATCTGACAGTTTAAATGGATAAGTGAACTTTTTTCCTTTGGCTAGGTGCCAAAGTGATGTGATGGCCCCCGGTGGCCATTAGAATTATTACACGTGGTGTCGTTCATTTTAAGTTGCCCCGGTGGTGGTGAGTGGTAGTGCACTTTAGTTTCTTTGGTTTAGTGCACGTAATTATAAATCAGGTGTGAGGCTCTATAAAAGAGAGCCAGGTGTGTTCAATCACTGTTGGTGATATTGTGTGTTCGTCATTTGGGAAGCAAGCCTGGGTGATGAAGGAGCTGAACATGAGTCCTGCGCATCCCAGAGGGGACGAGTGGCAGCTATGTGGTCTGCAAGAAAGGCTGGCATGGCGTGGTGGAGTCACAGTTTATGGTGTCGGCAGGAAGTGCTTGCATGGCTTGGTGGAGTGACGACTATGGAGAGAGTTGCACTCAGCGTGCGGGACTTTGTTGCTGAGAGCTGGACTCAAGCATGCTTGACTTTTGGGCAGGAGCTGAACTCATCTTTGGGACTCTGTTACTGGACTTCTGCAATTGGTGGTGGACGCTGCTCCAAGGCTGCACTATGGTGAAGGATCCAGTTATGGTGATGGATCCGGGTGAAGTTGCACACAGGTGGTGGGCTCTGTTGCTAGGAGCGTACGCAACAGAGCAAAGCTAAGTGGTGTTTCCCCTGTATTGTCATTTTCCCTCATGTGTGTTTAGTGCAGTGGTGGGATTAGTTTCCGCACCGACCAATTCCCTAGTGAGGGTTTAGGTTCAGGGCGAGCTAGGGTTTCTAGGTTCCTGTGCGTCGCTCGGTGCAGAACCGGCCTAGGGAACGTTAGGAGTGCAGGGACACTGGCTCAGGGGAGTACAGGAGGTCTCCACTTCCCTATTCCCTATTGCAGGGTCCACCATTGTTAATGTTACCCAGATTCCCCCTTTATTATTTAAATTTGCCTTACTGGAGGCGGGGTTTCCAGACTATAATAATAATAATAAATTTTATTTTTATAGCGCCGACATATTCCGCAGCACTTTACATTTCAGAGGGGATTTGTACAGACAATAGACATTACAGCATAACAATAATCACATACAGTAGATTATAACAAATACCAAGAGGAGTGAGGGCCCTGCTCGCAAGCTTACAGTCTATGAGGAAAGAGGTAGACACGAAAGGTGGGTGGTAACAGTTGCCCTGATTGTATGGACCAGCAATAATGTTAAGTGTGTAACAGTACAGACACAGAGGGCTAATGGATGCATAAAGCATGTGGGAACATGATGCTGGGAACCTGGTTTTACAGACTACTGTATGTATAACGTGTAATACCTAAATTCGCCAGTTGGAGGCGGCGTATCCAGCTGCACGTTTTATTATTTAAATTTGCCCAACTGGAGGCGGTGTATCCAGGGTCACGGGTGTCTTATGGGTTCACCTTGCGTTACTCGCTGCGTCCAGACACGCGTGACCGTGACTGAGAGCAAAAGAGTAAAAAAAATAGTACAGTAGAGAGAGTAGATCAAGAAAGGAGAAAAGAGGATGATACTCAAATAAGAAAGAGCAGGAAGGAGTTGTTTTGTGACCTGATAGCTAGTGGAGTTCCTTTCCAGGAGATAGATGGGATCTCTACAAGTGACCTGTTGAGGAGATGGCAAGATCTGAGAAGTAAATTACAATTCGCCAGGCCCAAGAAGGTGGCGACAAATGAGATAGGGGATTGGAAAGATAGAGGTGGGACACCTGATGGAGGCATGCAAAGCCCCCACTGTAACCGCCCCTTGCACTCTTCCAATACCATGGCATACTACACCCCCTGCCATGATTCCCTCATGGACTAATTTTAAATGCAGATTTTAAATAAAAGTTGTGGAACATCCCTGAAAATTGTTGTTTGAACAGTTTTGCCATTTTTTGATGTCTAATAATGTTTGTTTTCGTTCTAGAGTTTCTTAGAGAAATATTCTTGTGAGCATACTATGAAGTATGCGCTGGCTGATATATGATGAATTGGGTTTGGTTTTGGTGATGCATAAATGTGCATTCCTCACCTGAGGGTTTGTAATAGACCTTGATGTTTTAAAAGGCAAAAGACCACAGCAGATATAAGATGATTCTGTATGTGGGAGCCATGTGAGAGAAACATACATGGAAAAGAGGGAGTGACAGTACAGACAATGAATTTAAGACTGAACTAAAGATAGATGACTGATAATATACTGGGGGGTTGACAAGATAATAGATGACTTATTTGTACTAAGTGTTGTCTTTGTCACTGTATGTGCTTTGTGTATTTGTCATGGTTATCCCTGGTTAAAATTGGTTCACAGCCAAAGAAAAAATCCACGTGGTATTTTTATTTTTACTTTTTATTTGGAATATTTTTATTTTTTATGAGCTAACTTTTTGAATTTTAATTGTAATGTGTTTAGCATTCTTGGTTTTTAAAGGAATTGTTTTTTCTCTTTTCAGTCCACTACAAGTTGGATTTGGGGGTGGAGTGTGTAATTAACCTTTTGTTTTCAGGAGTAAAAGAAGAAACCTTGGCCATTTAATTAACATGTAAATACAGTGCACAGCAAAATAGTTAATTTCTGCAGTAGTGAAAAAGGAGTCTATCTACCTAATATAAGATGATATTTTGAGACTTATTTTTGAGTTTTAACATGTTTTATTTTTTAGGAGCTCCCGTGCAAATTGGGTTTTGAAGAACATATATGATAAATGATTTCAATGAATGCTAGTTTGTTAATGTCAGTCTTTTGTTCTCGATATAGTTTTGTTCACCTACACCTGAGTCATGCAATGCAAATGTGTGGTTACCCAAAGTGTGTGTTTGTCTATATGCAAATGAGAATCTCTCCTGCTTACTGAATGAATGCATTAGGTGAAGCCAGAGTGTGTGTTGATGTATTGTGTATATTATGATGTAAAAATAATAATTTGCTAGAATTGGGTTAATAGCAAATTGGTTTGGGTTCTGTTTTCCTTAACATGTAATTGTACTGATTCTGACTAGTAGTAACATTATTTTGTGATCTCCATGAACATGATTGTACTGGTAATTATGATCATCATTATTATGCAAGTGTGATTGACATGAATTTGATGTGTTTGATAACTGGTATCTGATATTTTGATGTTATGATTTATTTCAGTGTATAAGTCCATACACATATGATATATTTTATGTAGTAGTTATTATCTAGAGTAGAAATATTTGCTACAGTAGAAAATTTCAAAAGTCATTCTGGGCACAATTAATTTGGACCAACAAACCTACAGAAATTTTGTTTGATTCATTTGATCAAGGGATGGAAAAAACAAGCCACCCGGACTGAGTTATATTGAACAAGTTATTCTATCTTGGACTGTGAATATATCATGGACTGAGTTATTTTGGACTGTTGCTTTGGACTGAGTTAGCTCTGCCAAGACTTTTGAACTTTCAAGTATGATTGGGAATTTCACTTTCCCTCAGTGCAGGCTGTGTCTTGTGTGTAGACTGAAGATGTCCAATTGAGCACTGAGACTGAGCCCAGATGATGCTGAACCGTCACCAGGGTGAATCCTCATGACTGTCAGCTGATGACAAGCCAGGGGACAACTAACCCTAGAAGCTTCTGCCGGAAACCAAATGGCATATAAAGTGAGGCCCTGAACAGCTGCAGCAATAGAAGATGAAAGGACTCATGCTCAGCCATTGGACACCTGCACCGAGGGGGTAATTTCATGAAGTCCAGGGACAGACTGCTCTTTAGAGTCTGTTCTTTTGCTAACCAGGGAATGTAGTGAAGTCACTAAGGCCAAGTGATGAGGGCATAATACTCCCCGTGCGTCCCTGCAACAAACCCATTCAGAATTGTGGTCTAAGAAGATCTAAAGAAGAAAGATTTCTCTAAAGCACCTGCTGGTCCAATGTTGTTTTCGTTTTGTTATTTTTTCCTTTTAAGCACAGGATGCTATTTTTTACCAAGCGGTTTTCTATTGGTAGCAAATAAATTTATATATATAAATGAGCAATGCAAATAATAATAAATGGTATAGTTTAGTGGCAGGTTAATTAATTAAACTGATTGAAACCAAGGGGTGAAATGTATACACACCAATTAATTAATACCAACTATTGATACGGTTACAATCTACTGTATATATATATAGTCTCATCTCTTTGATCCTTACTAGAAGGTAATTGACTTGTTCAACCAGATGGTCAAATTGTCCAAGCAGAGCAAATAACTGGTTTACACTTATCTACCAACAAAGGACCTTTGTTGCCATAATTAGATTGGGTGTGTAAACGTTCCCAAGGAGGTTATCTGGTGAATTCTCATCTATTTGGTTTCAGGGGACTTTCTCATTAGCATTCAAGGATAGATCAAAGCTTTTTAACTAAGGGTACCGTTACACGTAGCGATGCACCAGCGATCCCGACAACGATATGGATCGCTGGTGCATCGCTAAGTGGTCGCTAGTGAGCTGCCACACAGGCAGATCTCACCAGCAACATCGCAGGGTCGGGGGTCGCTACTTACCTGTCAGACGCGGCGATCCTGACGTCCTCCCGCCCGCGTCCACGCGTCGCTCGTCGGCGCCACAGGAAGCCCAGCAGGAAGCGCCCGACGAGAAATGGTCCAGGACGTTCTCGCACGACCAGCGATGAGCAGCGGGAGAGCCGGTCGGAGGTAAGTATCACATGTAGCGATATCGCTAGCAATATCGCTGCTACGTCACAAAATCGGTGACATTACAGCGATATTACTAGCGATATCGCTATGTGTAACGGGGGCTTAAGACACATTTGCATGCTTTTGGGGGATAAAAAGAGGGGACTCATTAGCAGAGGGAGACAGAGAGAGAGACAGAGGGCAGAGGGGAGATGATCGGACCAGATGAGGACACGGATATAAGAAAGAGATGGACCTGAATTCTACCTGAATAATGTAATGTATGTTTAATTTGCGTGTATATTTATTGTTTATTCTGTTTATTATTTGATCTTATCATTTATTAAGTAAATCAATTTAGTAAATTCAATTCTTGTGTGAGCATTTTCTTTTTCATTACAATCCATTGGAACCCCTTACAATACAATCTCTAAGGGAATTTTTACCCTAATGCACGTATCTGGGTTATCTCTTTGCCTACATTGTAATCTTTCATATATAGCAAAATTTGCACATATACTGCACTGTTTGTTTGTGTCCTTAGCTCTCTGGCGATTTTTTGTAGGAAATTTTTTTTAGAAAAAATTTTTTTCAGAGTGTTTTTTCAAAAAATATACATATACTGCACTGTTTGTTTGTGTCCTTAGAGATCCACATTTTAGGAAGTAATACATTTACATCAAGATGTGGCTTGTGTGATCTCAAAGCTCTCTGGGGATTTTTTAGAAAAAAAATTTTCAGAAGGCTTTTTTCAAAAAAAATATTCAGGAAATTCTTAACAGTTTCGCGCTTGCGCTTATAATATGTGGCATTTAACATTCAACACATGTACTTCCTAAACAAAATCTATGTGTGGAGTAATCCCTTTAACACCTTTGCCTGCCTTTGATTGAACAAAATGGTGGCGCTTATGTTTCTTTATGGCAATGCCGCCGGGTATATATAAGACCACGTTTATGGACGTTAGCGCCTTTGTGCACACATTGCAAAACGGCACTATGCGATAATATATGACTGAACAATTGACACATGCGCAGCGATAAATGTATCTGTAGTTTTGAGGCCATTATCATTTTTTGATGTCTGTATCTCTATGTACACACTGCATAATGGCACTATGCGATTGAGCAATTGACTCATTCGCGGCGATTATATATTTTTGCTGTTTTGCGGTCATTATTATTCTTATAAGATTTATTGTGTGCATAGGGTCCCCCCAAATATTTCTGTTTGACCAAATTGGTTGCGGGACTTACTCTGATGATGACGCGGTTGTAATAGGGATTATATCGTTTTCTTGCATATTGGTTGCTGCGCCCTTGTACACATTAGATCATAGCGGTATATGGGAGCATTTGTCTGATTAATTGACGCATGCGCAGTAAGCATTTTTTTCCGTGCTTTTGAGGTGTATGGAATGACGGCGTTACTTTAAAGCATGACAGCAGAGAAACCAACGCATGCGCAATAAGTACTTTCAATGTAACTTTATTGTCAATCCCTTTCTATGTACAAGATGGCCGCGGCCTGTTCCCTTCCTTATGTACTATCGCGTTCTTTGAGTGCCAATACGAGATAACGGCGCCATCTTTAGACTAGCATTAGAGAATCTGACGCATGCACAGTAAGTGTTTTTTATTCAACTTTATTTAAATCGTCTCCCTATGCACAAGATGGCTGCGGTCATTCTCCTGCATATGTGCTATTGTGCACCTTGAACGCTGACTCTCTCCTCCTCACAGGTGAGCCATGTGCTGATTATACAGAAAAGAGTATATATGGCTTCAGAACGTTAAACACACCATGCTATTTTACCCTGAGGAAGCCACCTCTTGTGTGGCGATACGCGTGGGATCTCATCCCACTCACTGGCTCCCCTTATCCCTGGTGGCGCTGCTGGCTTTTTTTCATGTTTCTGGGACATACCATTGCCCTGATTCTCAGCTTCTCTGCACCTTAGTGTGGTTTTGCACACTTATTCAGTTTTACCATCTCTTGGACATTTCTCTTCGTTATATGTCCTTCACATTTGACTCAGTGTTAAAATTCCCCCCTTTGAGGGGTTACCATTGTTTCATATTAGCAACTGGATATTTTTTCAAACCAATTTTTGATCACAAATGCTGTTGGACCTTCTTTTGGTATTGTATACTCATTGTTAAATTTTGTCATTTGTCACTCTCTATATATGCAATTTTTTTGCACATATTATATTTATATAAGTTTTTTGTGATACATGCTTGTACATTTGTAGGCATGCATTTCTAATGCCAGATATACAGTATTTATTCATTTAGCGTCTTTTATGGGAGCCTGCTGTGGTTTGCCATTGCCTTTATACTGAGGTGTGGCATCTGGTCTTGAGTCTCCTTTGCACACAGATGCAATTTTAATTGTTTTTACACTATATGTGTTTTGTTCTGTCTCTGTATGTATTTTTTGGAGAATAATAAAAATTCAAATTTTGTATTACACACACACACACACACACACACACATATATATTTCTTATGCAATTGAGGTGCTCCCTTTTATGGGTCTGACTTTTTCTTGCTCTATTACATGTCTACTTGCATACCCTGGTGAGACTCTTGCTCTTACATATAAACATAAATTTTTCTGGTGGTGCCCTCCATTTACTGTGTATACTTGGAAGGCCATTAAATAATAATTCAATTTTTATCTCCTGCTGTTTTGTTTGCCACCTCCCTTTGTATCTTCTGTTTTTAACCTTCTTTTACTTATTAATTGATACAAGACATTAATAAAGCTATTTATTGGATTTACTACTTTTTAGCATTTTGTATAGGTTTGATTTTGTACTTCGATGTTATAGCCAACATTATATATACATGTCTATGCTGCTATAACATTTGGGTATGATATTTATCTATAATTACTCCTTTGGAGCAAATTTTCTTTGGCTGCAATTTTGTTATCAGAAGTACATGTGGACTGAAGCTGGTTGGATACCGCCATCTATAGATAGTTGTAAGCGACGTGTAAAGATTAGAGCCTCCTCTCACCACACACTCCTTGCCTAGGCAACCGGCCAGGCTGGGATTGGGGGGATAGCAGGCAACCTGAGCAACTAGCTGTACACAACAAAATTAATAATCCCTGCGTCTTTGTGAACAGTGAGATTTTTGTAATAAGGGTTAAAGAAGCACTTCCATCAAAGTTCTTATACTATTAATATATAGCAAGCATCATATTACATCGCAGTGTGTACTTACAATTTTTCATTTTGACTTTCTTCCAAGTGAATTCTTTTGTTTTCCATTAGATCTTTGAAATCATGTAATTAAAAACTGACTAGCAAAATCAGTCTAAGCTCTTTGTAGAAACAGGAGGTCTCTTTTCTCTGTATAAGTCATCACTGTAAAAGTCCCTGACAAGGAGGGGCCGAGCAGCTGGGTGAAGAAGTGAAGGGAATGATCCATGTGTGGAAAAGAGACTTCATGTTTCTACATAACGCAAGGGACGTGAAGGATTAACTGGGAAGAAAGGCAAAAGGAGCAATTGTAAGTACACAGTGTTATTTGATAAGGTGATTGCAATATATTAAAGGGAATCTGTCACCCCATTTTTGGCCTATAAGATGTGGCCACAGCCATCAGGGGCTTATCTACAGAATTCTGTAATGCTGTAGATAAGCCCCCGATGTAACCTGAAAGATAAGAAAACGAGTTATATTATACTCATCGGGGGTCCGGTCTGGTCTGGCGGATCCCATCTTCTAGAGATGACGTCCTCCTTCTTACTTCTGCCGCGGCTCCTGAGCAGGTGTACTTTATCTGCCCTGTTGAGGGCAGACTAAAGTACTGTAGTGCGCAGGCGCCGGACCGCTCTGACTTTTCCTGGCACCTGCGCACTGCAGTACATTACTTTGCCCTCAACAGGGCAGAGAAAGTACACCTGCTCAGGAGCCGCGGCAGAAGTAAGAAGGAGGACGTCATCTCTAGAAGATGGGAAGCGCCGGACCGGACCTCAATATCCACCGCACCCGCCCCCTGGTGAGTATAATCTAACTTGCTTTTCTTCTCTTTCATGTTACATAGGGGGCTGTAGATAAGCCCCTGATGGCTGTGGTCGCAGCTTATGGGCCGAAAATGGAGTGACATATTCCCTTTAAGAGGATATAAACTGACTGGAGTGATTCTTTAAATTGCAAAATTCCTAGTTTTTACAAGCACCTTGCAATTTTGACTATTTGTTACTTGAGATAACTCCCTTTAAGGTCTTGGCTGCCTCCATACATTTATGTGTAAGCAACTCCATTTTTGAAGTCATGAACTTGTACGCATCTATATACGCAGTGCTTCCATTTCTCGCTCAAACACTTTCCAAAGGATCAGTTCCAGATAAATGTCTCTATTTAATGCCTTTAGTCATGTAGAGCCCTTTTAAATACATTTTCTGAGCTAAAAATGCCTTTATTGTAATCTAGTTCATTAAACAGATATAACATGTTTTTATTTGACTGACTGGACAGTGCACACAAAACACTATGTTCTACATGTACACTTCCACCCTAAATAAACACATGCATAAGAATAAAATCTTACCTTAAAGAAGCCTTTACATCCCTCACACGTTCTAACACCATAGTGTTGACATGCAGCATTATCTCCACATACAGCACAGGCTCCCTCCCCAGACGAAGAGCTTCTACTAGTTGGTGATGGAAAACTTCCCTCGCCGACCACGCTAATTGCTTGACCACTTGAAAGTGGAGAAAATACAAGATTTGATACTTTTGTTATCGGTAGGTTGAATGGGATGGATTCCCCTGGTAATTGTGTTGGATCTCCTTGAGTTCCTACTGAAATGCTATGAGAAGCTTCATAGCATACAGGGCGGTTAGACAATGGTGAACCTGGAGGAGAAGTCTTAAAATGAAAAATTGGAAATCGTGGAGAAACAGTTTTATGTGAGGTATCCATCAAGTGACCGGAAGTCATACATGAATGTATACCTGACGAATGGTGAGGTTCTTCCCATTGTTGTGTTTGGTGAGCTGAAAATCCAGGTGCAGACGAAATTGAAGGAACTGATGATTTGAAATTCATTGAAATGCTTGGCATGGCTTCTTGCGTTTGCAGAGGGATTGAACTTTGGTAGGTGACCAAATGTGGATTTTCCATTTTTAACAGTGGCCTCTGCCCAGATGTTTGCATTTGATACAAGCACGAAGGCTTAAGTTCATAGTTTCCTGAATATCCCTCAATGAAAGTGCTAAAACTTGGCAAGGACATTGTTGCTGAAGCTGTAACATTTGTGCTGTTTAATTCTAAGTTACATTTTGAAGTTGAAGTGTTGGTCATATCTACATTGAATTCAGAAGCATTACCAAAAGTCTGGGCAACATATGTAGAACCAGGTGGAGTGGGATTATACTGAACACAGGGTATACCTGTAGAAGAATATAAATATGAGAAATTAAATTTGTAAGATATGTACATTTTTTGCATCAAACTAACACCAAATACATACTCTTACTTTCTTTATACCACATTGTCAAAATTGAATTTTATTTTTGTCCAACCTGTTCTCCTTCTGTCTTAGTATATTTCTAACAAGCTGAGTCTGTACACAGCCCTTTAAGAAAGGAAATGGTATCCAAATGTCAATTTATTTCCAGGAGGAATCTAAAATAGATAGAACAATGTAGTGGCCTAAGGAAAGATATTTTATTCTTTCACCATCTTTCTCGGCAGCTACTGATAACATTATACTGAAACCTACAAAAACAAAAAGAGTAAAAAAACTGAAAAATATGCCCGTCTCATCTCCACCCGTACCTGCAGATGCTGTTCGGCCAGGGACTAGTTTAACTGAGATCTGTGGTTTCACTAATCTAGACTAATGGGTGTGTTTGATGTTCAGCAGGTGTATGCATCTTCTTGCTGTGGCTAATGGGGCAGTACCAATCCCTATATATAATCCCAGCCTTCTATCTTAATTGCAAGACATTGTTCCTGGAACCTTTCCGAAAACAGATCATACTCAGAGACTTCATCTGATCCTGAAATTTCCCATAATACTGATTGATTTCATTTTGACTGATTTCCTGGTATGTGATCTCACCTATTTCCCGGATTATGGCTTTTAATTCGGGGCCTTTGTCTCGTCACTCCAGTTACTGATCAGGCTAGGCTAGCTAAACATTGTTTTTGCCTCAGACTCGCTCCTCTGGCCAGCAGCAACTGTGGGAAAGCAACCCAGGGGATCACGTCTTTAAGAGGTTGTCCACTACTTTATCATTGATGTCTATCAATGTCTGATAGGTTGGGGTCTGACAACTGGCACCCCTGCCAATTAGCTGTTCTTGGAGTTGGCAACAGCTGCAGTCCTGAAAAGCTCAATTGCGGAGCGGTTTGGTCTTTTGATTGTGGCCACGGCCGGGTGCTGCACATCCACCTCCTATTCAAATCAATAGGAGGTGGATGTGCAGTAACCGACCACTGCCACTATCAGAAGACGGAGCAGCTCAGAAACTGAGCATTTCCGGCAGGTGGCCACCGCCACCAGGAAGAGCTGATTGGCAGGGGTGCCGGGTGTCAGACCCCGACTGGTCAATCATTGATGACCTATCCTGAGGATAGGTCATCAATGATAAAGTAGCGAACAACCTCTTTAAGTTCAGATCCCTTTAAAGGATGAAGGCCATGCTTTCCTGTGGGATCTGCTGGATGGACTAGCTAGCGCCAAGTGTGTCTTAGATAGCCCTTTTTAACTAATGGCCTCCAAAACACATATGATGCCAAAATAGAGATGTTTTATTCATTTGTTGGAAATTACATCAAAGTCTAAAAATGTGAATGCTACATAAGTGAAAAAGAATTGATGGCATCAACTGAGGACAGAACATAAATTAAGAATAAAAATTAGAAACATTATGTGCAATACCTGCAAAACATCATGTGGTGAAGGTATATATTGATGGACAATAGAATAGCCAAATGCACAGATTAGACAGATCTCTAATTGGCACTATACATGAGAAATAAAATATAATATAGCCAATAACTGAGTAATAATTATAGAGCAAATAAATCATACACTTAGTAGCTGTAGAAATGTATAATGAGTAAAGAATATAGTAACAAACAAACCCAACACATTTCCTGAGCTTAGTGATGTGGTCATCCCAGACATACAGTATAGCACAGTCCACGTCTGGGAGTCATTCACATGTTAAAACTATATTCCATAGGGACAGAAGGATTGTATTGGGGATCGTTCTGTGGCCATTATTTTTCGTCAGCCTGTGTAAAGAGGCCGATAAACAAGCGCTGAACGCCTTCAATAGTTGATAGTCACTTGTTTACTGGTGAGAAATCAGCTTGTGTGCATATTTTTGTGTTTTGGTGTAATATTTATGCAGCCAATGTGGCGTAACGCCTACTGTGTGTGCTGGGGAACACTCGCTTGGCAGCGGATTAACGTAGTCAGGCACAGGTTTTTCACACAAAACAGTCCATACGGTTTATTTAAGCGCCATAAACTGTGCCATAAGCCAGGTTGCACATCACCGGCTTACACACATTCCATTACTTTATCACATAAGCTTTACCAAGCATTCACTAGTCACGCCTGACTTTCTCCAGTCACCGGGTGACAGCACTGTTCAATAACTGACTTTTGCCAGTGCACACAGTTTTTTCCCCATGCCCGGGATTATCTCTCAGGAGCTCCTGCTCCACAGACTGCCTGCCTGTCAGTCATGATTCCTGAGGAAGGTGCTGAACTGGCATCACCATCCTTGTGTCCATTGCACTACTGACAGTCCAGATCCTCAGACGGAAGGTAGCTCCCCAAACGCAGTGCCTTTCACAGACTCAGCAAACACACGTGGCCTGTGCGGGTGCTATTCAGGACATTCGTCCAACACCCAGGCCACCATGTCCAAGGTCTCACCACATGTTCCAGGAATCCGATCCTACTACCAGGATCTTCCAACACAGACCTTCTAGGACCTTGCACCCTGAACCATTCAGGTAAACACATTCTCTCAATGTGACCAGACCTCAGTCACATTATAAGTGACTGAGTGTTGGGGTTGCCAGAGATCACAGTGCCTGTTTCTGAGAAGAGCAGTCTAAGGTTATGTGCACACAGCATCTGATTTTAGGTCGCTTCTGTAAGGAATCAACATGAAAAATAGCTAAAAAAAAAACCTAACATTTTGCTGTGCATATTTTCAGTCATTTGTAACTTCTATTAACCACTTTAGCTTTTGAAAGCCATTAAGAAGCTAAAGTAAGAGAACTGACCATACTTCATGCAACTTCCTCCACTATTTTACATGTAATATAAAAAAATGCATAAAAAAGACCAAAAAGACAATTAAAAGGATGATTCAGTAAAAACACCACCAACATGTTTCCTGAAGTATCTTCTACTTTAAAAACTGTGGGTATGCTGACTGCTAAAATATGCTGTGTACACATACGCTATGGTTATGTTCACACTGAGTTTATTTTAAGAGGTTTTTTTGGAGCGGATCATCCTGAAAAAAAAAAACACTTCAAAAACTCTTGGAAAACTCTTCCAATCTACTTCTATGAGAAATCCTCTTTAGTGTTCATAAGAGGAGGGTTTTTTATTTTTTTTTCCTTCAGATAGTCTTAAAAACACATGATGGAAAAAAAAGTGCATGTCACGTCTGAACGAAAGCTTTACAAATTAGGCACTCTCCATTCAAAAGACTGCAAAGAATCCTTCCCTAAAAAAACTCTTTCAAAACATCATCAAAATGGCTTCAGGAAAAGAAAAAGATGACAAAGAAGACACGTCAGGATAAACACTGCTGGCGTTTTCAGGAAACTTCTGCAAAAACAATGCAAGTAAATTAGCATCTAAAAGAGAAGATGGCTAACACCCTCTGAAGACCTATCATTCTATCTTATGTGAACGGTATTATATGGCGCGTTTTATCCACATGTAGGCTGCAGTTTTCTGTTAGTCAGTGGTGACTGTTTTAACTCCAGGGCAAGCCCATAGTTGGGGAGGAGTAGATGGGCACTAGTGACAAGTTCCTGTTTGATATAGTCTTAGTTGAGCTAAACAGAAAGAAAGGACACTCTCAGGCAGTTCTGATCATCACTTAGTGTGTGAATAGCTTACAAGGGAGCACATTTCAGCCAGCAAGTAACAGAGACGGCAGTTTTTTTCAAAGCAGGCAAGTTGGGGACCTACTGGAAGTGGATTAAAGTCAGTCTCTGTGTTAGCCAGACCTGGAGGTCCTTGTGAATAAATACAAGATCAGCCAGGCTGTTGCACGTCCATAAGGGGGTAGCTGAAAGCTGCTTTACACCATTCACAGAGTGCAATTTGGGTCCAGTGGGCACAGCTCAACATATTGACCTGTGTGACTCTGTAATGGGAAGTTGGAGGCCCCCAGCGAACCCTGTTATTCATATGCAATGTGTCACGGAGTACCATGTCAGAAAGGGGGACAGAATACCATGGTGTCTAGTTTCACACACTCCTGCACTGGTTAGAAGTACTTCACCATCATATTTAACAGAACAGTACATTTTATTTCCCTGTTAGCAGTGGAAGGGTTAATCTGTTCAGTAGAAGCACTTAGAGCTTTCCTACTTGGATTGTCTCATCTGTTCAGCATTTGCCATTCCCCTCTGCTATATATGCTTACCACTGGCACTTAGGGATTACCAGTGTTAGTTCTTACTGCCTGGTTTTGGAGGTGGAGGTAGTGATAGTTGCTGGAGTTAGCATTTGGAGATTGTTCAGGAAATTGTTGCTTGGAGTTTTGCCTGTATGCACATTTTCTCCTATTTGGTTTCTTCTTTAACTCCTCGGTGTCCTACTCTGTTTTTTGGTGAGTGTATTTTGTATAGTTGGTATTTTCATTTATCCCTGTCCATCTTCCCTTTGTCTGGTTAGCATGTTCCTATCCTCCTCAGACCCAGAAGTCCCAGAACACAGAAAACGTTTTACACTACAGTGTATGTGAGGTCTACACTTCAGCTTCTCACTATCCTAGTTGGGGGAGGGAAAAGATCAGGGTAGATATAGGATTATAGCAAGACAAGAGAACCCAGCGTTTCCACCTTCAGGAGTAATCCGGGGGACAGGGAAAGACTAGTAACATAGTAACATAGTTATTAAGGTTGAAGGAAGACTTTAAGTCCATCTAGTTCAACCCATATCCTATCCTAACTTGCCCTAACATGTTGATCCAGAGGAAGGCAAAAAAAACCCATGTGGCAACAGTAAGCTTCACATTGGGGAAAAAAATTCCTTCCCGACTCCACATACGGCAATCAGACTAGCTCCCTGGATCAACGCAATATTAAGGAGACTAGTGTATATACCCTGTAATATTATACTTTTCAAGAAAGGCATCCAGTCCCTTCTTAAATTTTAGTAGTGAATCACTCATTACAACATCATATGGCAGAGAGTTCCATAGTCTCACTGCTCTTACAGTAAAGAATCCGCGTCTGTGAGTATGCTTAAACCTGCTTTCCTCCAGACGTAGAGGATGCCCCCTTGTCCCCGTCACAGGTCTAAGAGTAAAAAGATCATTAGAAAGGTCTTTGTATTGTCCCCACATATATTTATACATTGTAATAAGATCACCCCTAAGCCTTCGATTCTCGAAACTAAATAACCCCAAGTGTAATAACCTGTCTTGGTATTGCAGACCACCTAGTTCCCTAATAACCTTGGTCGCTCTTCTCTGCACCCGCTCCAGTTCAGCTATGTCTTTCTTATACACCGGAGACCAGAACTGTACACAGTATTCTAAGTGTGGTCGCACTAGTGACTTATATAGAGGTAAAATTATGTTCTCCTCATGAGCATCTATGCCTCTTTTAATGCATCCCATTATTTTATTTGCCTTTGCAGCAGCTGCTTGACTCTGGCCACTAAATGTGAGTTTGTCGTCCACCCATACACCCAGGTCTTTTTCAGTGACTGTTTTGCCCAGTGCTTTACAATTAAGCACATAATTATACAACTTGTTCGTTCTACCCAAGTGCATGACCTTGCATTTTTCCCAATTAAAGCTCATTTGCCATTTATCAGCCCAAGCTTCTAGTTTACATAAATCCTCCTGTAATATAAAATTGGCCTCCTCTGTATTAATTACCCTGCAGAGTTTAGTGTCATCTGCAAATATTGAAATTCTACTCTATATGCCCCCTACAAGGTCATTAATAAATATGTTAAAAAGAAGCGGGCCCAAAACTGACCCCTGTGGTACCCCACTGCTAACCGTGACCCAGTCCGAGTGTGCTCCATTAATAACCACCCTTTGTTTCCTATCCCTGAGCCAGCTCTTAACCCACCTACACATATTTTCCCCTATCCCCATTGTTCTCATTTTATGTATCAACCTTTTGTGTGGCACCGTATCAAAAGCTTTTGAAAAGTCCATGTACACCACGTCCACTGCATTCCCTTGGTCCAGTCCGGAACTTACCTCTTCATAAAAGCATTATCAGATTAGTCTGACAGGAACGGTCTCTTGTAAACCCATGTTGATATTGGGTCATAAGGTTATTCTTCTCCAGATACTCCAGTATAGTATCTCTTAGAAAACCCTCCAGGATTTTACCCACAGTTGAGGTTAAACTTACTGGCCTATAATTTCCAAGTTCAGTTTTTGTCCCCTTTTTGAATATTGGCACCACATTTGCTATACGCCAGTCCTGTGGTACAGACCCTGTTATTATGGAATCTTTAAAGATTAAAAATAGTGGTCTATCTATGAATGTGCTTAATTCCTGCAGTACTCGGGGGTGTATCCCATCCGGGCACGGGGATTTGTCAATTTTAGTGATTTGTAGACGCCGCCGTACTTCCTGCTGGGTTAAGCAGGTGACATTTAATGGAGAATTTTTATCCCTGATCATGTTATCCGTCATGGGATTTTCTTGTGTAAATACCGTTGAAAAAAAGTCATTTAGCATATTGGCTTTTTCCTCATCCTCATCCACCATTTCACCCAGACTATTTTTAAGGGGACCAACACTATCATTTTTTAGCTTCTTACTATTTATGTAGTTAAAGAATATTTTGGGATTATTTTTACTTTCTCTGGCAATGAGTCTCTCTGTCTCAATCTTTGCTGTCTTGATTTGCTTTTTACAGAATTTATTTAATCTTCTGTATTTATTTAATGCCTCATCACTACCTACTTGCTTTAATTCTCTAAATGCTTTATTTTTATCTCTTATTGCGCCCCTTACAGCTCTATTTAGCCATAGTGGTTTCCTCCTATTTCTCGCATGTTTATTCCCATACGGTATATATTGTGCACAGGTCCTATTCAGGATGCTAATAAACGTCTCCCATTTTCTTTGTGTATTTTTATGTCTCAGGATATCGTCCCAGTTAATTGCACCAAGATCATCTCTCATCCGTTGGAAATTTGCCTTCCTGAAGTTTAGTGTCCTTGTAACCCCTCTACTACACATCTTATTAAAGGATACATGAAAACTTATTAATTTGTGATCACTATTACCCAAGTGACCCTCAACCCTTACATTTGATATGCGGTCTGGCCTGTTGGTTAATATTAGGTCTAGCAGTGCCCCCCCTCTTGTTGGGTCCTGAACCAGTTGTGAAAGGTAATTGTCTCTCATCGTTGTCAGAAACCCATTACCTTTGCTGGAACTGCAGGTTTCGGTTCCCCAATGTATTTCAGGGTAGTTGAAGTCCCCCATAATAATGACTTCTCCTTGAGTCGCTGCTTCATCTATTTGCTTTATGAGGATATTCTCTGTAGCTTCCATTATTCTAGAGAACTGGTTAGTGCCCAAAGTATCAACACCAACATGACATAACGTTCTTCACAAGTAATGTGCTGCTGTCTGTAACCACCAAGTGTGAACCTCTGCCACACAGTACAGATGAAAAGCTTAAGTATTGTTTATTGCTACCCTTTGTACAAGCAACCCAGAACTAGTGAACAAGATTCTATTTTTGTAAAGTCTTGGAGACGGGAGTGGGAGGTTCTGATTATTGAGGATGTTAACTTCAGGTCATTAGCAGAACACAGGGCACAGGTAGGGTGGTAGGCTCAGACGAAGGAGATGTAGGGTGGTGCTGAGCCATGGAGTGCTTCGTGGGTGAGGGTAAAACGTTTATACTGAATTCTGGAGTGGATGGGTGTGATGGTGTGATGTTATGTGTGTATCATTTTGTGTATATTTATATTTTATGGATTTCCATTGTGTTCTCTTGTTGCCCTGTATCATTCTGTGTATTCCCATATTGTCTAGAGTCTCAATTACCTTCCAAAAGTCTGATAATTGAATTAGCTCACTTACTGTCTGCAGCCTGACTAACTATGCCTCTTGATGAACCCCTGTAGTGCCTTAATCCCCAAGGCATCTTTGTCAGGTCTGGGAGGCCTGAAAACCACCCCAACCTGTCTAACTACCCCTGGACATAAGGAGGGGGCTGGGGAGGACAGGAGTTGTTCAAGTCAGATGCTGTGTGGTGATGATTGTGTGAAGACAGCACGTCCGAGAGAAGGGGAAGCATATGGACCCATTTTATCCTCTGTCTGCTGGATTATTGGACTCTCATCTCCTTGGACATTCATCCTGTTACTGAACTGCATCCGTGTTCTGGACTATTGTATCCTCAGTGTGGTGGATTGTTTATGGACCTTTTAGTTTTGCCTATAATAAAGGTCTTGGGATTGTTCACACTTCCCTCGCTCTGATCATTGTGTGGTATCGGAGAAGGACCCCGTAACGATGGGTGACCAGTGTAAGGAGTGGCACAAGGTAGAGGCATTGGTATAACGATTGGTGAGGAATATGATCCTAGCTGCAGCATTCAGGATAGATTGGAGAGGGGAGAGTTTGGTAAGAGGAAGACCGATTAGTAGAGAGTTACAATAGTCCAGACGAGAATGAATAAGAGAAACAGTAAGAGTTTTTGCAGAGTCAAAAGTAAGAAAGGGTCCAATTCTAGAAATGTTTTAAGGTGCAGATAACAAGAGCGAGCCAGTGAACGATGTGGGGGGTGAATGAAAGCTTGGAATCAATTATAACCCCAAGACAGCGGGCATGTTGCTGGGGAGTAATGGTGGAACCACACACGGAAATGGCAATGTTGGGCATAGGTAGGTTAGTAGAAGGAGGAAACGCGAGTTCAATTTTTGACAGGTTCAGTTTCAGATAGAGGGAGAACATGATGTTAGATACAATGGTAAGACAATCACTGGTGTTTTCCAAAAAGGCAGGCGTGATATCAGGAGAAGTGTATAATTGGGTGTCATCAGCATAGAGTTGGTACTGGAACCCAAATCTACTGATTGCTTGACCAATAGGGGCAGTATACAAAGAGAAGGCCTAGAACCGATCCTTGAGGAACCCCAACAGAAATGAGAACATGAGAGGAGGAGCCAGCAAAAGATACAGCAAAGGAGCGGTCAGAGAGATAGGAGGAGAACCAGGAGAGAACGGTGTCCTTGAGGCCAATGGAACGGAGCATAGTGAGGAGGAGCTGATGACTCACAGTGTCGAATGCTGCAGAGAGATCCTAGAGAATTATCATGGAGTAGAGATCATTAGATTTAGCTGTTACAAGATCATTAGAGACTTTAGTGAGGGCAGTTTCAGTAGAGTGAAGAGAGAAAAAAACAGATTGTAGAGGGTCGTGGAGAGAGTTATCTGAGAGATAGCGGATAAGTCAGGCGTGAACCAGGCGTTCCAGGAGTTTAGCGATGAAGGGAACATTAGAGACAGGTCTATAGTTAGCCCTTCACCTCGCCAAACAGACCTACTTCACCACCCTGATCTCCTCACTAGCCAACAACCCCAAGAAACTTTTTGACACCTTTCACTCCCTCCTCAGGCCAAAAGCACAAGCCCCTATCACAGACATTTGCGCTGATGACCTTGCCTCCCACTTTATAGAGAAAATAGACAATATCCGTCAGGAAATCCGCTCCCAATCACCAAATTCAGTGACTCCCATCCCTCCCTGCATTCCCCCTGGCTCACTCTCCACATTCGATCCCATCACAGAAGAAGAAGTCTCCAGGCTCCTCTCCTCTTCTCGTCCGACTACATGCACAACCGACCCCATTCCCTCACATCTCCTCCAGTCTCTCTCCCCAGTCGTCACAACTCACCTAACTACAATCTTTAATCTCTCCCTCTCCTCTGGCATTTTCCCCTCCTCCTTCAAACACTCTATCATTACTCCATTACTAAAGAAACCCACCCTCGACCCATCCTGCACAAACAACTACAGACCAGTCTCCAATCTCCCCTTCATCTCTAAACTCTTGGAGCGCCTGATATACTCACGCCTTACCCGTTACCTCTCCACTCACTCCCTCCTAGACCCTTCACAGTCCGGTTTCCGCCCCCTACATTCGACAGAAACTACACTCATCAAAGTGACCAATGACCTTCTGACAGCAAAACGTAATGGTGACCACTCTCTGCTCATTCTTCTCGACCTTTCTGCAGCTTTCGACACTGTTGACCATCCTCTCCTACTCTCTAGGCTCCAGTCACTAGGCATTAAGGACACTGCTCTTTCCTGGTTCTCCTCCTATCTTTCCGACCGCTCCTTCAGTGTTCTGTTTTCTGGCTCCACTTCATCTCCTCTTCCTCTCACTGTTGGGGTACCTCAGGGCTCAGTCCTTGGCCCCCTTCTCTTCTCTCTCTATACGGCCCCAATTGGACAGACCATCAGCAGATTTGGCTTTCAGTACCATCTTTATGCTGATGACACACAACTGTACACATCATCCCCTGACCTTACCTCCGCTGTACTACAGAACGCCACTGACTGTCTGTCTGCAGTCTCCAACATCATGTCTGCTCTCTATCTGAAACTCAACCTCTCCAAAACTGAACTTCTTCTGCTCCCACCATCTACTAACCTCCCTAAATCTGACATTTCCCTCTCTGTGGGTGGCACCATAATAACACCCCGACAGCAGGCACGCTGTCTGGGTGTTATGTTCGACTCCGATCTCTCCTTCACCTCCCATATACAATCTCTTGCCCGCTCATGCCGCTTACACCTAAAGAACATCTCTAGAATCCGCCCTTTTCTCACCATGGAAACAACAAAAACTCTCACTGTCGCCCTGATCCACTCCCGCCTGGACTACTGTAATGCTCTATTAATTGGCCTCCCTCTCACTCGACTCTCCCCTCTCCAGTCTATCCTTAATGCAGCAGCCAGGGTTGTCCATCTGGCTAATCGTTACTCAGACGCGTCCGCTCTTCGCCAGTCGTTACACTGGCTGCCAATTCATTACAGGGTACAATTCAAAGTACTTGTTCTCACCCACAAAGCTCTCCACAGTGCGGCACCCCCTTACATCTCCTCCCTCATTTCTGTCTATCGGCCTAACCGACCGCTGCGCTCTGCAAATGACTTTCGACTAACCTCTGCCCTAATCCGTACCTCCCACTCCCGACTCCAAGACTTCTCCCGTGCTGCGCCAATCCTCTGGAATGCTCTACCCCAAGATATTAGGATCATCCACAATTTGCATAGTTTTAGGCGCTCGCTCAAAACGCATTTGTTCAGAGCGGCCTATCACATTCAGTAATCAAAGTCATGTTATGTTTGTGTGTGTGTAGCCCATTCACTATCTCCATCTAACCCCCACCCCCTGAAGATGGCTGGACCGTCATTGTAAATACATCATTGTAAATACAAACCTATGCTTTGTATCTCCCCCACCTCATTGTAGATTGTAAGCTCCACAAGCAGGGTCGTCTTATTTCGCTTTAATTATTGTATTGTTAACGTTGTTACTTATGACTGTTGTGTTTGAAACTGTTCAACTGTAAAGCGCTGCGGAATATGTTGGCGCTATATAAATAAAGATTATTATTTATTATTATGACATGCTGCATACATAACATTTTCAGTGTCATTAACATTAATATGAATGTTTGTGCCAAATATGTCCGTAATTAAACAGGCAGAGAACAGCATGTCTGGAGGAATTTCAATAACGTCCTCTCCAAGGTTGTATTCGTTTGAGAGCTGACCATTACCTAGTTTAAGTAACCAAGTGATGTATTCTGGATCACTGGATCTCATGTTGTTGAACAGCGGGAGTCTTGTGAAGTGTTTCCAGAGTTGACAATATTTAAGACAGCAATCCACAATTTCAGATCTGGTGGCATGTGTAAGTACAGGAAGGCATTGTTGAAAATCTCCTCCAAGTATGAAAACCTTACCACCAAAGGGAACATTATTTTTGTCATCAACATGTGTTGTTATAAGAAAACGTAGAAGTCTATCAATTGCATTCAAAGAATAGTTTTGTGCCATTGTGCACTCATCAAGTATAAAAAGTTTTGTATTTTTTAACTTGTTGGCAGTGTTAGTGTCACTTTTAATCCTGGAAACTGACGTTTCATTGATTGGGATTGGAAGGCCATACAGACAGTGCATAGTTCGTCCTCCTGGTAGCAAGTTTACAGCTATTCCTGTAGAGGCAGCAGGTGAGACGACATGTCCTTGTCCTGTGACATAATGTATAAGTAGATGATATAAGAAGGTTTTTCCACTGACACCCGGACCATCAATAAAGAAGCACTTAGGTGTCAACGTGTTGTCTTGTAGAGCATCCAAAATGGCATTAAAAGCCAAGAGTTGCTCAGGATTAAGAGTTTTTTTCATCTCAGTAGCTATAGCTAATTCATAGTCTTTATCATAGTCTTCTTGAGGCTGGCAAATAATTGTTGCAGGGCGTGGTAAATTGAAATCCAAATAAGACTCGCCATGCATTATTAGCACATCTTGAATATCTTTCATAGCATAGCTTTCACAATTGATGCACAGTTCAGTGTTGTGGTATTTGTGACAGTAGTCTTGTAAGAAATGTTGTTTAAATTCATTCTACAATTCCAGTGGATTTGTAGGTGATCCGAAAACACAGATGTAAGCGAACATCTCCCGAAGTTATGTAGGCATGTTCGGAACGGTGGCATCTAGTATAGTATTTCTCCAGACACTATCATCCATTAATAATCCAAGTGCTAACGCAGCATCTTGAAAGATTTCATGTGTAATACCATTGACAGATTTAAGGTTCTGAAAACTTGTTGCTCCTTTTACATCTAATAACAACAAAAGAAAATAATAGCATTCTTGGTCTTTCAAACTAACTGTATACATTCTTCCTATTACAGTGTGGCATCTTTGCTTTCTGGATTCCCATATACCATGTTTCCAAACAGTGTCCTGGAATGTCTCTGTAATAATATTGATGTGCATTAGGGTGGATCTTATTAAGGTTAAAGTACGCCATGAGTGTTGAATTTTGAAGTAGTTTTTGTTGTATGTTGTCAATGGGTTCAACTTGATGAAAATATAGTGGCTGAGAGTTAGGTAGATGTACTAATGGCATGCTATTGTTTATGCATAGGAAAAGCATAGATTCTCCACGCAGCTTCTGGTGCACTGATGTATCGTGTATTGACAAATTGGTTTGTTTCATCATGTTGGAGGTGTTTTTGCACTATTTCAATATTAGCCTTGTCATGTCCTTTGTATACATATTTAAATAAATACTTGACACTTTTGGAGCACCAATTTCCACATTAATATGGCAGTTGTATTTTTTAGCAAGTATGGGTTATATGGAACAACCCATGTATTGTTAATTGTTTTAGAATTATGTTGGTATGTTGTTCCCAATGTTTCTGTGGTAAATTGGATAGCCATCCATTTCTTTAGTGGTATTTTGTTGTAATTGTTTTGGAAATCCTTTGGTACAGTGTCCATGATCCATACTGGGAGAGTTAGGATTGGCTTCACCACAGGGACTATGAATCATGTGTGTCAGAACAATGTTGTGGAGCTGAGGATATGTTGTCTTGTCAGGAATTTCAGCCCATACAATGTTGTCTCTCTCTTGTTCAGTTCTGATTTTCAAATTGTTATCAAGTATGATTAAAATATGTGCATATGGCAGACCATGCTTTTGAAACTCGATGACATGCACGATCGCACAGACCTGTCCAAATAATCCATTGTTAATATCAGATAACAGGGATTCAAGTTTAATTTTAACCCCTTTCCTACAATGGACGTAATATTCCGTCCATGTGACCTGGGACCTAAGTCTCAAGGACGGAATATTACGTCTAATGCGATCAACTGCGCTCACGGGGGGAGCGCAGCTGATCGCGGCCGGGTGTCAGCTGATTATCACAGCTGACACCCGACACAATGTGTCAGGGCGGTCACGGACCGCCCCCGACACGTTAACCCTTGGCAAACATGATTGCGGTGTACCGGGGGTTAAAGGAGGCATCGGCAGGGAGAGGGCTCCCTCCGTGCTTCCCTGCGACCCCCACAGCAGCGCGATGTGCAGTGCCGCTGCGGGAGTCGCCTTCCCTGCAGGTACCCGGATCCAATATGGCGACGGGGACCTTCGGGGGGCCTGCAAGGAGCTGACTACCTCACTGCCCGCAGAGCGCAGGCATGAGGAAGCCTGCAGCAGTGCCTGTGACATATCGCTGATTTGTGATGTGACAGATCAGCGATCTGTCAGAGGACAGTGATGTCCCCCATGGGACATTATAATAAAGTAAAAAAAAAAAAAGTGTAAAAATAATTAAAAAAAAAAAAAATATTCCCTAATAAATTCATTTTTTGAAAATAAAAAAGCAAAAAAAACAATAAAAGTACATATATTTGGTATCGCCGTGTCCTTAATGACCCACCCTATAAAACTGTCCCATTAGTTAACCCCTTTAGCGAACCCCTTTAAAAATAAAAATAAAAAACGAAGCAACAAATAATGATTTATTATCATACCGCCGAGCAAAAAGTGCAATAACGCGCGATCAAAAAGACACATATAAATATCCATGGTACCGCTGAAAACGTCATCTTGTCTCGCAAAAAACGAGCCGCCACACAGTGTCATCAGCGAAAAAATAAAAAAGTTATAGCCTGCAGAATAAAGCGATGCAAAAATAATTTTTTATATAAAATTGTTTTCACTCCATAAAACCAACAAAACATAAAAAAATGACATAAATGA
This sequence comes from Dendrobates tinctorius, assembly GCF_039654945.1. Taxonomy (NCBI): domain Eukaryota; kingdom Metazoa; phylum Chordata; class Amphibia; order Anura; family Dendrobatidae; genus Dendrobates; species Dendrobates tinctorius. The sequence continues at coordinate 1,208,928 of NW_027361770.1, forward strand.
GGTATCGCTGTAACCGTACTGACCCGGAGAATAAAACTGCCTTATCAATTTTACCGCACGTGGAATGGTGTAAACGCACCCCCAAAAAGAAATTCATGAAACGCTTGTTTTTGTTCATTCTGCGTCCCAAAAATCAGAATAAAAAGCGATCAAAAAATGTCACGTGCCCGAAAATGGTACCAATAACAACGTCAACGCATCACGCAAAAAATAAGACCTCACATGACTCGGTGGGTCAAAATATGGAAAAATTATAGCTCTCAAAATGTGATGATGCATAAACTGTTTATACAATAAAAAGCGTCTTTTAGCGTATGACAGCTGCTAAAAATGAAAACCCGACATATATAGTAAATCAAACCCCCTGTTATCACCCCCTTAGTTAGGGAAAAATAATAAAATTAAAAAAAAATTATTTATTTTCATTTTCCCATTAGGGCTAGGGTTAGGGCTATGGTTAGGGTTGGAGTTAGAATTGGGGGGTTTCCACTGTTTTGGTACATCAGGGGCTTTCCAAACGCGACATGGGGTCCGATCTCAATTCTAGCCAAAAAAGTTAAATGGCGCTGCTTCCCTTCCGAGCTCTGCCATGTGCCCAAATAGTGGTTTACCCCCATATATGGGGTATCAGCGTACTCAGGACAAATTGCACAATAACTTTTGGGGTTCTGTTACTCTTGGGAAAACAAAAATTGGGGGTGAAAAGATTATTTTTGTGGAAAAAATGTGATTTTTTTTAATTGTACGGCTGTACGTTATAAACTTCTGTGAAGCCCTTGGGGGTTCAAAGTGCTCACCACATATGTACATAAGTTCCTTGGGGTGTCTAGTTTCCAAAATGGGGTCACTTGTGGGGGGTTTCCACTGTTTAGGCACATCTGAAATTCCAGCCAATTTTGCAGTGAAAAAGTCAAAAGGCGCTCCTTCCCTTCCGAGCTCTGCCATGCGCCCAAACAGTGGTTCCCCCCACATATCAGGTATCGGCGTACTCAGGACAAATTGCACAGTAACTTTTCCAGTCCAATTTCTCCTGATACCCTTGGTAAAATAAAAAAAAAAATGAACCTGAAGTAATTTTTTTTGTGAAAAAAGTTAAATGTTCATTTTTTTTTTAAACATTCAAAAAATTCCTGTGAAGCACCTGAAGGGTTAATAAACTTCTTGAATGTGGTTTTGAGCACCTTGAGGGATGCAGTTTTTAGAATGGTATCACTTTTGGGTATTTTCTATCATATAGACCCCTCAAAGTGACTTCAAATGTGATGTGGTCCGTAAAAATAAAATGGTGTTGGAAAAATGAGAAATCGCTGGTCAACTTTTAACCCTTATAACTTCCTAACAAAAAAAATATTGGTTCCAAAATTGTGCTGATGTAAAGTAAACATGTGGGAAATGTTATTTATTAAGCTTTTTGTGTGCCATATCTCTGTGATTTAAGGGCATAAAAATTCAAAGTTGGAAAATTGCGAAATTTTCGCCAAATTTCAGTTTTTTTCACAAATAAACACAAGTTATAACAATGAAATTTTACCACTAACATGAAGTACAATATGTCACGAGAAAACATTGTCAGAATCACCAGGATCCATGGAAGCATTCCAGAGTTATTATCTCATAAATGGACAGTGGTCAGAATTGTAAAAATTGGCCGAGTTATGAACGTGCAAACCACCCTTGGGGGTAAAGGGGTTAATATGGAGTTTTGCCCCCGGTGGCCGCTGGTGTTACTACAACTGTAGTTGGTTGGCTGCTGGGATTTTGCTCCCGGTGGCCGCTGGTGTTACATGTTTAATTAGTCAGCAGGCCTTCCTATAAAAGGTCGTCAGCTGCTGCTGCTCTCTGTTGGTAATACTGGTCATTCACTAACCAACCTTTGAGAAGAGCGGAGCTATTTGGAGCAGTGCTGTTGCAGCTTATCTGGAGCCTTGGTGATTCTGCTGGAAGCTGTGTTTGGGTGCCGTACTCTGCTGCCTCAGGAGAAATGGCAGCAGAGAAAGTTAAGTTGCTTGTTTTTCCCTGTCTGTTATTTTCCCTGGTGTTCTGCTAGTACAGCGGTGAGGACCAGTATCCGCACTTGCAAGTTCCCTAGTAAGGGATGGGTGCAGGGCAAGTGAGGGACTGAGGTATCCTGGTCGGCGACAGGTTCAAAGAACCTGTATAGGGAACGTGAGGAGAGTTCAGGGCTCTTCCTTAGGGAGTGCAGGAGGTGTCCACTTCCCCGTTTCCTATTATAGGGCCCACCGTTGTAATTGTTTCCCTGGTGTCCCCTTGTCCGTCTTGTGGTTTTGTGACCGACCGATCGTCGGGTTGCATCATGCTGAGCCAGACATACCGTGACAGTTGATAGAGCGAATATTGTCCATGAAATTTTTGCTGTATTCATATTCTCCTGTCATCAACATTGTCAACACATGGGGATACTGTATTATGGGTAGATGGACTTTACCCTTTTGACAGCACTGTGTAAAATTTTTATCCAGAGGCATCTCATTTGCAAAATGCAAATCTTGGCATCTTTCACATACATGAGTCACGTCACCACAGCTGTGTTCTTTAAAAGTATTTCATCTTCAGTAAAATGTTGTAGTAGTAGTGAAGTAGTCAGAGTCAATGGGTCTTGTTTGCCGGAAATGTAGGTTAGTCGTTTGTTTTGTAGTTGGAGTAGTGTGACAGGTTGTGTTTCAGCTTGTGGCTGCAGAGAGTATGATTCAGTATTATGTAACAGTGGCATTGATGTGGCTAATAGAGATAGTTGCCGAGCGCTCATACACCTTGAAGTGGTAGAATCTATGGTGTGGTGTTCAGATTGTGATGCGTCACCTTGTGGATGTGGTATAAATGGGGAAACGGAATGTGTATTGTAGCAGCGTTTTTGTTGGCAAATAGTCAATCTAATAGCTTTAGAGCGAGGTGACTCCTGAGCGAGACGTCTACGTTTAGATGCATTGTCTTTGTGCAGACGATGGCGTTTTTGCTGAGGAGTCTCATTAGCGCGACGTTGCGGTTCACATAGTGCCTGAGTCTTTTTTTTTCGTGTTGATTTTTGGATATGGCTCCTCATATATATATATGAGGAGCCATGTTGGCACTGCTGCAGGAGTCCAGAAGCAGTGATATGCAATAAAATGTACAGGCGGGTATGTGGGCCTGTTTGGGGAAGTGAGTCAGCTTTCTTGTGTGTAAAAACCTGCACTTCAGTAAGTGGCACTGGTGTTAGATTCCTTCAGAAATGAATGCTAGTTGGACATGCGGTAGTTATGTAGATTTGTAAAAAATAGGCGTGTATGTGGGGCTGGCGGAATTTACTGCTACCTGCGGTAATAAAAAGAACGCATATATTGCCGTGGTACTGGCTTTCTTTGTGCCATAATGGTGATCAGGCCAAAATGTTTTATTACATTTTTTCTGAGGACAGGTAAAATGGCAAATCTATAAGCAGTGCATCAGTGGTATGAAGCATGAACATACCAGTAGCAGAGACTTGTGTGTCTCAGATAGTAGACACAATTGTTATACAGTATGGGACTGTGTTGAATTTGCTGCTGGCTGAGGTAATAAAAATAACATATATATTGGCATGGTACTGGCTTTCTTTGTGCCAAATATTTTTAGTTATTTTTTTGCTCATTACAGTTAAAATGGCAAATCCAGAAGCAGTGCCTCATTAGTATGAACTATGTACATACCAGTAGTAGACAGTATTTTTGTGTCTCAGATAGCAGACAAAATTGATACACAGTATGGGACTGTGGAGACGTTTGTGCTGCGTGAGGTAATCAAAAATCGTAAGTAAGCATACGTGGGTGCACCGCGCAGTTATGGCTGTTACTGGGAATAGCGGTGATGTATATCTGTCACTTGCACAAGAGAAGTTCATGGCCGTAAGGCTGTTACTGCGGCTGCACAAGTAAAACATAGAAGTCACCACTATTCCCCACGCAGGCGCAGCAACAGCCGCGTCGTTACCGCGCATGCGTGGGTAGAGCACGCAGTTGTGGCTGTTACTGCTCATGCACGGGAATAGCGGTGACTCGAATGTCACTTGCACAGGCACAAGTGACACTGCCGCGGTGCCTTATGAGATTCGGGGACAGCAGCCGGAAGTCCCAACTGGCGATTATATATGTAGATGCAATTACGGCAGTTCTGTTCTTCTCTGATTTCTTTGACTGTGGAGACTGGTGTGTCTTAAACTGTGCCTCCCCCCTTCCCACCAATCCCATAATGAAAAGACAGCCAGGCCTAGATAGGTTGAAACAGGTTGGTCACAGTTTATTAATTACCTAAGCAGAAAAAGGCAATTACATTTCGTAACGGGTGGCTCATGGCCGAGATCCTGTCCGTGATCGACAGGCGATTTGGCCAACGAGCGGTCATGAACCTTTGCCCTCCTCTATTTATTCCGCTGTGACTTGGTATCGTTAACAAGGATTATATATATATATATATATATATATATATATATATATATATATATATATATATATATATATATATTCGACTAGGCTAGAAAAAAGCCGGTCGGCACCGCTGCCAAGTTATGCTGTCAAACTCATGCTGCGTTAAGGGCTTGATACCGTGATTGGGGGTGCTTGTCCAGAAAACACAGTATTTATAAATTCACTATCAAGGAAAAAGGACCATAGCACTCACCGATCCAAATAGAAAGTCCGCTTTTATTGGCACACAATTAAAACTTCATGGCCGGAAGGGTGAAAGAGAGATTGCAATGTTCCTTTTTCCTTGATGGTATATATATATATATTATATATAATTTTCTTTTATAATATATAATACACATATATAAATATCTCCATCACAGTTAATATGGCAATTAACACCCCATTGAAATATATAAGGGAGGGAGGGTGGGACAAAAGCTTTCAAGTGACCGCCGGAGGGAAAAGGAAGTTACTGACCTGGGCACCTGGATTTAACCCCTGTAGGTGTGGCCATAGATACCTTCCCATTTAAGGACCATTGGACGGCAGGGCATCCCAATTAGTACATCACCGAGGGGAGTGGTGCGAGGGGGGGAACTGGGCACAGTATTTTATTAGCTTTGGACAATATGAGCTCCACAGTCAGAGGCACATTCCTTATGCAGTACTGTGCCTGCCAGACTGTAGAAACCTGTGTGTCTTAAACAGTGCCCTCCCTTCCCAAAAATTCCATAATTAAAACACAGCCAGGCCTAGATAGTTGAAACAGGTCAGTCACAGTTTATTAATTACCTAAGCAGAGAAAGGCAATTACATTTCGTAACTGGAGGCTCATGGCTGAGATCCTGTCCGCGATCAACAGGCGATTTGGCCAACGAGCAGTCACAAACCTTTGCCCTCCTCTACTTATTCCGCCACGGAGGATTCTGTGTATGACCTACACAAGACTCCGACCCCTACCCCCCCATTTGTAAAGATCATCGATTTTACGCTTGCCAAGATCATTGCCCCCAACGTGTAACACTATTATCACCGTTTTGCCCTCCTGGAGATGTCAGATACCTCTTGGAACACCTGTTGCCATTGGAGGTCTCTTATCCCTCTCCAGTTGACTTCTAGACCCGGGAAGCCTAGACTTTTTCCTCCAGGTCGCAGCTCGGCCCTCTTTGCTGCCCAATAGACATATGAATGTCCTAAAACCCAAACTTCTACTACTGTAAGAGATAAAATGTGTTACTTCAGCAAATCGGGTCTTATGTATCTAGCGAAGCATGCAGATTTCCATCAACCCATGCTCTGCACCTCGGCCTCTGATACTCCCATCCTAGCTGCTTCCGTATTCCTTCAGATTAGCGCCGGATTTTTCTAAACACAACACGAAAATTGCCTGAAACTGATACTTGGTAAGAGGGGACCCGACTGTAAGAGAGAGAAAAAATTTGCTTTCGTGTCTTATTACTGTATATCTTTTGACTATTTTAAGTAGGCATACTGGGCCATCTGCTGATTTAACCAGCACCCACGTGCCCCTCCCGGTTGGCTCACACTTGGATTTTCGCACTCGGATGCGCAGAGTGTCGCTGCATATGACTATGTCTTCGTTAATTAAACCGTCTTCCGACGCGCTTTTTGATCGAGGTAACAACTCGCTAATGTACAGCGCGCCGAAAAAGGCAATAGTGAAAGCTGCTGATATGAGGGTCACCTCGTATTGCGATTTGCATACCGATGGGGATATTGAAATGTCATGCAATAGACTTAATGAAATGGGGCAACGACATTCTTAACTCGGTTGAAGCCTTTTCCACCCTTTAATGGCTTGCTTGATGAAAAAGAGCTTTGTTACATCGGCCTACCCCATTAGTTGAAAGAAAAAGGCTAATCCCGATAATTTCCGTTGCGCCCGATCCCGTACCCGACGCCCCTCCTTCCCACAGCCGAACCAAAAATTCTGTCATCACTACGCCTACCCTGAATTAATGAGCACCACTCCTTCCAAGCCTCACCCTAAACCTGCCAGGTAGCCGGTGAAACAGAGGCGCGGATTAGGGGCATCAGTGATTGACCACTGTGTCCCATAGGGATGGCGGACACTGAATACCCAAAGGTTGCGCGTTGGGAAGCTGGATTCTGAAGGCCTGCCAATTGGAAGGTAACAGTGAGTTAATGAGATTATCATCTACCTCCGCCACTACTGTGGCTCGACACCAGATATTGTTTTCCAAACACAGCAGCGCTAACCGGGGTAACAGAGCAAGTATGGGCAAGGATGTAGCTGACATATGGTTCAAGCTCTTAGCGGTTGTCACATTTTTTGTTTGAAACCGAATGTTTGCATTACTCAACTGCTTGGCCCATATCTCAACAGATGCAACTATTGAGAAAATTTCCCACAGGGCTGGAACGTGCCCCCAGCTTGATGTGGTCCATACCTCCGGCCATTTGCTTTTGCACCATTGGTCTTTGTAGATTGCTGAAAAACCATGTTTTTTCACTCCACCCTACTGCGAGCCCTATGTATTTGCTTGACGCTTTTATAGCCATGACGCATGTATGGCCACATTCTATGATTGCAGGAAAGTTTTCCACACTACCAAGTCTGCTTTTAACAAGCGAGTAAGCCTAATTCTATGGCCGGGCTGGGAAATGCCCTTTGTTGCCAAGGATAATAGGCGAGAGAATGCTCTGCCAACCAGCATTACGCAGCTGGCAAATGTCAGTAGACCCAGTAAGGCCTGCATCTGCTGAAGGGTGACTTTTTTAACTTTGCAGAAACCTTCTAGCATCTGTAGTGTTTTTTGTATTTTCTCTGCAGGTAATCGAAAAATCATCGCATTGGTGTCTATTTCGATGCCCAAGAAAGGCAGTATATTACATGGTCTGACTGTGGCTTCTCAGATTAAAACTTTTTTCCTTTCAGGCCATTGGGGTTAATGTCAATTTTTTCCCCTGCTAGTGTAATTGCATTATTGCTGGATTTGCTGATGTGGGTGGTGACCACTCCCACCATACTTCAAGAGGTCACCTGATGCATCAGCTGTCGGTGTTAGCGTTTTCTAAAGTGACCATACTGGAGGAAGGAGCTGGCTGGGTGCAGTGGTGCTTCAGCTGAATACTTTGATCTGATGTCTTTATCCTGCTGTGCAGTGCTTTGCAGCACAAAGCTAAGTGTTGCATTTTTTGTTATGTTGTCCCTTTTGGTGTCTGTCTTTTTATTGTAAACACTCTTAACCTGACTTCTGAGATTGGGCTCCCTCTGGTGGTGGCTGCGGGTAGTGGAGCTGGTCGAGTTGACAGAAGTCCATCACCTGAAGACAATGAGTGGAAGTCAGGTATTACAGACTGGGAAGATTTAAGTGAGCAAGCTTCCCCCAGTTGCTGCTGGTGATTTGTTTTTCTTCCTGTGCATCTTGAAGTCCGCTTGTCCCCTGCTTGGTCCTGCATCGTTCAGATAAGTTATTTGTTTGCTGGAATATTTTTGCATTTCATCCATTTTTGTCTTTCTCTGCTTTGCTGTGTGGGTTCAGCATTGTTCTCTGCTGGGACCGGTGCTGGACCCCACTCCTTATGCCACAGCTTATGTCGGTCTATTCAGTATTGCTAATCCCCTGTTAAAGCAGTGTCTTTGGTTTTGCTTCCAGTTCACACCAGAATTCTGATCTAGTGGGGGAGAGGTCGTGTGGCCTCAGTATTTTTGCATATCAGACGTGTTGGATTTTTTAGGGTTTTTGCGTGATTGCAGACAGTATCTTTTCTGTCCTGTGCTATCGAGACAGTTTGGGCCCCATCATTTGCTTACTCTATTTTCTGCCTGTGTTTGTCTCATCTTGTCTCACCGGCAATAAATGTTTGGGGGCTATCTATTCCTTTGGGGTTCTGCTCCGGGGCAGTTTATCTTTCCCTTTTCTTGCTTTAGGCTTAGTTAACTCTTTGGCTGTGCCGAGGCATCTAGGGCATCGTAGGTACGTCCCACGGTTAATTCTAGCTGTGTTGTTAGGTTTAGGGGTCTGCAATCCGCTAAGTTGCCAACCTTTCTGGTGTTCTGGTTGCCTAGCTTATTTCCCAGTTATCCTCCTTGGTGACCTAATCATAACATTTATTCCTTTTGTTGTGTTCTATTACAGCAGCTGCACAGGCTTTAGCTGTAATAGTACATAGTGACAACCGACACATCATACTTACCTACCTACGCGCCCTTGCTGCTGGCACTGCATCTCGTTCGGTCCGTCACCAGCAGCTCTTCTAGTCGAGCGATCACATGGCCCCGCTCATTAAGGTAATGAATATGCACTCCTCTCCACTTCCATAGGCAAGGAGTGCATATTCATTACCTTAATGAGCGGGGCCATGTGATCGCTCGCGGGAAGAGCTGCTGGCGTCAGCGGCCGGACCGAGATGCAGTGCCAGCGAGGACGCGCAGGCAAGTAAAGGATGTTTTTCTTTTTAACAGGAATCATGCATATAAGGATAGGGGATTATGGGCCATACATACAAGGATAGGGGATAAAGTGCCATGCATACCAGGACAGCGACGGGGGAGCCATACATACAATGACAGGGACGGGGGAGCCATGCATACAAGGATAGGAGAAACGAAGCCATGCATTACACAATAGGGATGAGGGAACACTGCAAACTCGGCTTATACTCGAGTCAATAACAGGGATGTGGAGTCGGAGTCGTGGAGTCGGAGTCGGTGCTCATTTTGGTGGAGTCGGAGTCGGAGTTGGAGTCTGTATAAAATGGACCGACTCCGACTCCTAAAATATATAATAAATTGGGTACAGTAATTCAATGCAGGATGTGCTGAATATTTTTTCATAGGAGTTTGGGAAAGTTATGAAATGTCCTATAAATGGCTGTTATATTCCTGATCTATGGCTACATTCACACACAGCGTTTTTCCTGTGTTTTTTGAGGATACGTTTTTCAGCTGCAAAAGCTGATCATCTTTTTAAAAAACTGCATCACCTGAAAGGTTTTTGAGCTCATAGATAATGTTTTCAATAGCAAAAGCAGATTAGAAATCTGCTCTATCTATCCATTTATCCATATCTGTCTATCCATATCGTATCTGTACCAAAAAGAATGAAAACCGGGTAGTACACCAATATATATTCTGTTCTAAATATCTTGATTATTGGATCATAAAAATGATTAAATGTCTGAGGTTCACATTGTACTACAATAAATTTTTCACTTAAATATAAGCAATATGTGTGGGAGTCGGAGTCGGAGTCGTGGAGTCGGAGTCGGAGTTGGAGTCGGAGTCACAGGTTTGGCTTACCGACTCCACAGCCCTGGTCAATAAGTTTACCCAGTTTTTCGCGGCAAAATTAGGTGCCTCGGCTTATACTCGGGTTGGCCTATACTCGAGTATATACGGTAACTAAAATGTATTTTGCTTGTGGGAAATCCCCTTTTTAGTTAAGGTAGAGGAAATTAAGAACAGTTCCAAGTATCAGTCCATTTTAGAATAAAACCTTCAGGACCTCTGCTAAAAGCTGAAGATGAATTTCACCTTTCAGCAGAACACCGACCCTAAGCTTACCTCCAAAACAAAAAAAAAAAAAAAAAAAGAAGAATGGCTTAACCAGAAGATCAAAGTTTTGGAATGTACCACTACCAACCACAGCCCAGACCTAAATCCAATTGAAAATTCATGGAAAAGAGCTAAACACGGGAGATTCTCTCGCAGTCTGACAGATTTTGCGCACTATGCATGGAAGAATGGGAAAGGTTTGCCAATTCTAGATGTGCCATTCTGATTGACTCCTACCCAAAAAACTGAATGCTGTCACAAAATCAAAGTGTATGTTAACATAATATTAGTTTATGATTATTTAACTGTATACAACCACATTATTTTTGTTTATTGCTTTTTTTCCACCTGAAAAGGTTTCAGTTTACTTTCCAATTGAATTATACATATTATGGGTGACGTTATAGGTGGAAAAAGTTTTGAACTGATACTTCTTGGTATGTTTTTTTTACATGACATAAATCTGGCATTTTACCAGGGGTGTATATACTTTTTACACCCATTGTACTTAAAAGGAATCTGTCACCCCATTTTTCGAGTATCAGCTGCCGCCACCGCCATCAGGGCCTTATCTACAGCATTCTGTAATGCTGTAGATAAGCCCCCGATGTAACCTGAAAGATAAAAAAAAAAATTAGTTAGATTATACTCACCCTGGCGTTCCGTCCAGTCCGATGGGTGAGCCTGTGCAGGAGCCACGACAGGCAGCAAAGAAGAGGACATCACCGTTAGAAGATGGGAGGCGCCGGACTGCAACACTCATCGGACCAAGACCGGACCGCCCCCCCAGTGAGTATAATATAACTCATTTTTCTTATCTTTCAGGTTACATTGGGGGCTTATCTACAGCATAAGGCCGGTTTCACATTTGCGCTTTATGGCGCAGCGACGGCCTGCGCACGGCCGCCGCTAAGCCCCGCCCCTGCCGGCTCCCTGCCCGCCCCTTCCGGTCATCGCCGCCTACTACCGCACATGGACGCTTGCAATCTGCGGCACCCTATCTTTAGCATAGGGTGCGCAGATCGTGCGCTGGCTGTGCGCTAGCAGGATTTTGCCGTGTGCTGCGCACTTTTGAAGGTGCGCCCCGAAATGCAACATGCTGCATTCGGCGCACCTTCAAAAGTGCGCAGCGCATACCAAAATCCTACTAGCGCACGGCCAGCGCACGATCTGCGCACCCTATGCTAAAGATAGGGTGCGCAGATCGCAAGCGTCCATGTGCGCTAGTAGGCGGCGATAACCGGAAGGGGCGGGCAGGGAGCCGGCAGGGGGCGGGGCTTAGCGGCGGTCGTGCGCAGGCCGTCGCTGCGCCATAAAGCACAAATGTGAAACCGGCCTTACAGAATGCTGTAGATAAGACACTGATGGCGATGCCGGCAGCTGATACTCAAAAAATGGGGTGACTGATTCCCTTTAAGAAAAATCATTTTCTTGTGGCTGCCCAATGCTTTCTTAGATACAAAAGCAGCCTCAGACAAAAGTCCTCTTTGACCCCTTCACCCTGAAGCCTGTTTTAACCTTCCTGACCAGGACAATGTTTTGAACGCTGACAAGTGTTACTTTATGAGGTAATAACTCTGGAATGCTTCAATGTAGCAAAGCGATTCTGAGGAACGACATACACAAATCCCAGAGTACAAACTGGCCCCATATCTAGAGAAACTAGAAAACCCCAAAGAGCGACAGATCCTGAGCCGGTACAGACTGAGCGCCCACAGCCTATTCATCGAATCAGGATGGCACCGACAGAACTATAAGCCCCAAGAGAGCAGAGTCTGCTAGCAGTGCCCCCAGGAGGCTGTGGAGGACAAGGCACACTTCCTGCTGAAGTGCCGAAATAATCCGCAGTGAGGGACACTCACTTCAAGAGACTGTGCGAGCTCCTCCCAGACTTCACCTCCATGGAGAAGGAAGAGAAACTGCCGATAATACTGGGGCGGGGGGGGAGTGCAGCTGCCATAGCAGCGGAATATGTCAGTGCCTGCCCCAGACTAAGAGGAGACTAATATGTCATGGACTTCTATACCCCACCATGGATATGTCCCTATCCCCAGACTAAGGCTGTGTGCACACGTTGCGGATTCTCAGGTGGATTTTTCCGCACAAAAACCGCAGCTCTTGGCAGAAAACGCATGTGCGTTTTTTATGCATTTTTGCTGCGGTTTTGATGCGTTTTTGCAGCTGTTTTTGAGGGCAGTTTTGCCTACGGATTTGTATGTTTTTGTAAGCTAAAAAAAATATGTTAACAAAAAAAAAAAAATTTGATGTCATTTCTGTCCAACCTCCTCTTTTACATTGGTCCAATCCACACTCCATTACACACAGATAGATAGATACATAGATGGAAGGATAGCTAGATGGAAGGATAAATAGATGGAAGGATAAATAGATAGATAGATTTATCTATGGATATATCTATAGATTTAGCCATAGATATATCTATAGATATATAGCCATATAAATAAAAAAAAAAATGGTGTGGGCTCCCGCGCAATTTTCTGCGCCAGAGGGGGAAAGCCGATGGCCTGGGGCCAATATTTGTAGCCTGTGAAGGGGGTAATACCCATGGCCCCTTCCCAGGCTATGAATATCAGCCCACAGCTGTCTGAGTAGCCTTTACTGGCTATTAAAATAGGTGGAACCCCCCCCCCCCAAAAAAAAAAATGACGTGGGGTCCCCCTATATTTTAAAGCCAGAAAGGCTATATGCAGACAGCTGCGGGCTGATATTCATAGCCTAGGAAGGGGCCATGGATATTGGCCCCCCTCGGCTACAAATACCAGCCCGAAGCTGCCCCAGAAATGGCGCATCTATAAGATGTGCCAGTTCTGGCACTTAGCCCCTCTCTTCCCACTCCCGTGTAGCGGTGGGATTTGGGGTAATATAAGGGGTTAATGTCACCTTGCTATTGGAAGGTGACATTAAGCCAGGTTAATAATGGAGAGGCGTCAATAAGACACCGATCCATTCTTAATCTTATATTAATAAAGGGTTAAAAAAAACACACACATAAGAAAAAAGTATTTTAATTAAATAAAACACAACACGGTTTTCATATTTCTATTGCACGCTCAGATCCAAGCGACGCCCCCGTCTCCTAGAAAAAAACTAAAAATAATAAACCAACCGTATACTCCCTGTCTGACGCAGTCCAATTAATAACGAGGGTCCCACGACGATCTCCCCTATAGAACAGTGACATCAGGTGATGTGACCGCTCTATAGGGCCTCCCAGTGATGAACTGACAGGAGACAATGCCTCCTGCAGTCCATCACTGAGGTTACCTGAGTTCAGAATCTCACTTTACAGCAATGCTGCGTGAGAATTAGGGTTAGGGCTAATGTTACGGGACCTTTTTCCCGGCGGAGGGATAACTCTGCCTGTCATTTCAGTGCTGGAGCCCCTGGAGAGCGGTCGCATCAGCTGATGTGGCTGTTCTCCACGGGAGATCGTCGTGGGACCCTCGTTATTATCTGGACTACGGCGGAGAGGTGAGTATAGGTTGGTTTATTATTTTATGTTTATTACAGGTGATCGATGGCTTCGGGGAATTAGGTGTATATGGTGAGTATGTACTCTATGTTATGTGTTGTATGTTATATGTATGTTCTGTATGTTGTTTGTTCTGTATGTAATGTATGTGTTTTTTTTTACTTGCAACACATTAGCCGGATGATGGGACTACTACTGTCCCATCATTGGCTAATGCAGTGCTTCTCAAGTCCAGTCCTCAAGACCCACCAACAGGTCAAGTTTTCAGGATATCTTTAGCATTGCACAGGTGATTTCAACACCTGCTCAAGCATTCATTCCATCACCTGTGCAATACTAGGGAAATCCTGAAAACATGACCTGTTGGTGGGTCTTGAGGACTGGAGTTGAGAAACACTGGACTAATGTGTCACTCACTGACAGTGTAGCAGGCATCACCCGCTGGGACTTGTAGTCCCATCGGACAATGTATATATATATATATATATATATATATATATATATATATATATATATATATATATATATATATATATATATATACACACACACATACATATACATACATATACACACACACATATATATATATATATATATATATATATATATATATATACACATATATATACACACATATATATACACACACACACACACACACACACACACACACAGCAGGGCCCCCTGCCCTGCAGAGGCCCGATCACCCATGCACAGACCCCCCCGGACAGCCCGGTGAGCCCTGCACACCCCCGCACACACGCCCGATGAGACCCACACAGCCCCGGTAACCCCTCGCACACACACCCGGACTGCCCAATGAGCCCCGCAGACCCCCGCACACACACATAGCCCGCACACACATACACACCCAGTCACCACCAACACACCATACACGCACAGTCACCGCCCACACTCCGCCCTCACTCTTCCCCCTCCTGATCTGCAGCGTTTCACCCGCAGCAAAGCCGCAGATCTTTTTGAGACCTGCGGATTTGCTGCGGATCAATGCAAGTCAATGGGTGCAGAAACTCTGCCGATCCGCACAAAGAATTGACATGCTGCGGAAATAAACCCGCAGCTATTCCGTGCAGATTTTTCCGCAGCATGTGCACAGCGTTTTTCAAATTCCATTGACTTTAATGGTACTGTACAACACAGGAGACTCTCCTGTGAACCCGCAGGGCCAGATCCGCAGTAGAATCCGCAACGTGTGCACACACCCTAAGAGGAGACTGATATGTCATGGACCTCTATACCTCAGAAAAAAAGCGCATTGCGGAAAAAAACGCAGCATGTTCATTAATTTTTCAGAAAAAAACGCATTTCCAACTATATTCTATGAGAATGTGGATGCTCTGGAAAAAAACGCATAAAGAAAGCGCAAAAAACGTGAAAAAAAATGCGTTTTTCCTGGGAAGGAGTCTGGTTTTTAGTCAGGAATTTTCTGCATATTTGGTCATATAGCCTGAGAGATAGAATATCAAAAATAAAATCCAGAAAATCACATTGTATAAATTATATAAATGTATTTGCATTTTACAGTGATGCACAATACAAAATAATATTGTGGCACCGTGTTAGCCAGAAAAATTGATGTAAATACTTATGTCCCCCCAAAAAATTGAGAAAAGTATTCAAGGAGTGATACCTTTATTGGCTAACTAGAGAAATTACATTTGCAAGCTTTTAGGGCTCTAAAGGCCCCTTCATCAGGCTTGTTACAAGTGAATTACTGAGAAAAGATGGCAACAATTAAATAGAAATTACACAAGGACCTGAGGTGATGCTTGCTAGAGATAGGCCAAGAAAATCAAATTAAGGTTTTTGTTATACATGCAGATGAGGTGGAAGTGTTCTATTAGACATCTGAAGACCTTCTTGTGGAGATGTGAACTGTGTCCATGTAATGAGTCATGAATCCAGGTGTCAAGTTGAGTCCTATTGTTAGGCTAAGTGCCCAGGTTGCAGAAATGCTGCAGAAATGTCTGCAGCATTTCCGCAACTCCCTGCCACAGGTAAAACACAAGCGTCTTGCAATTGTTTTTAGCTTGCAGAATGCTTGCGCTTTTCCAAGCGAAAAAAAGTGATTGACAGGTTGGTCACACTTGTCAAGCATAGTGCTTGACAAGCGTGACCAACTTTTTACTATTGATGCTGCCTATGCAGCATCAATAGTAAAAGATAGAATGTTAAACATAATAAAATAAAAAAATAGGGATATACTCACCTTCTGGTGGCCCCCGATGTCGTCCCGGCCCTAATTGTCGCTGGCGGCAACTCCGGTCCCAGGGATGCATTGCGAGAATCACCTCAGATGACGCAGCAGTCACGCGACCGTGACGTCATCTGGGGTGATTCGTGCAATGCATCCCTGGGAACGGGAGTTGCCGCCAGCAACAATGAGGGCCGGGACGACTTTGGGGGCCACCAGAAGGTGAGTATATCCCTATTTTTTATTTTAATTCTATTTTTTACAGGGATATGGTACCAAGGGCATGGAGGGGAGTCTCCTCTCCTCCAGACCCTGGGTACCATCCGCACATGAAGCACTCACTTCACGCATGGTGGGCATAGCTACATGTGTAAAGTGAGCATTTCAATGCAGTCGTATGGCGACGAAATTGCCGCGATTCCGCAGAAATAATGGACATGCTGCGGATTGTACCGCTATGCGATTCCGCAGTGGTAAAATCCACAGCATTGAGAAGCAACTGCGGAATCCCATAGGATTGCATGGGGATGCATTTTTAAAGCGTTTCCGCGGCCGCAAAAACGCGGCGGAAACGCTAAAAAAATGCAACGTGGGCACAGCCTTAGACATTGAAGCATATTTATCAACTTGAATTGCCAGATTTTTTTCTCTCTGTCACTATTAAAATGACCTTTCAATATTAGGACTTTTAGATCTGGCATTCTGTGTCCAGGTCTAGAGAAGTGTATTGCTACAGGTGTGTCCAGCTGATTTTTTTATTGTATGTCTATGCAGATTCATCCTTGTTTGTAGTTTTTGTTTTGTTTCCCCGATGTTTGTTTCCCTGCATTGCACCTTGTACATTGTATCATGTACACCACATTGGAGGATGCACATGAAAAAGAGTCTACGATATTATAGTCCTGATTTGTGTAGGGTACGGGGACTTAATCTGTTGGTGATATGTGGGTACAGGTCTTGCATTTCTTACTGTTACAGAGGACTGTGCCTGTCTCTGATGGTGATGTGAGGACACTTCTGACAAGGATATTCCTTAAGATGGGAGACTGTTTGCTGGAGAGCAAGGGCAGTTCTGGGAATATTGCTTTCAGAGTGTGGTCTCTGTGGAATATGGGTTGAAGGTCAACGCCAATTTTCCTTAAGATGTTCATGTGAGGGTTATATGTGACCACAAGCGGCACCCTTTTGTTTTCCTCCTTCTGTCTGTAATCCAGGAGGCTTCTTCTTGGGATTCTTATAGCTCTGTGGATCTGCTCATCAAATACAAGTGTATGATACCCTTGTTGTAGGAATGTTTTCCTCAGTGATAGTAGGTGTAGTTTTCTATCCTCATTGTCTGAACAGATCTGAATATGCCTTAGAGCTTGACTGTAGATTATTGATTCTTTTGTGTGTCTCGGATGAAAGCTGTTCCATCTCAGGTATGCCGGAGGACGACCTGTGGGTTTATGGTAAATAGCCGTTTGTACGGTATTGTCTTTGATGCATATGGTCGTGTCTAGAAAATGAATTTGAAACTTTGAAAAGATGAGGGTGAGCTTGATGCTAGCGTGGAAGTTGTTGAAGTTTTTGTGGAAGGTAAGCACATCCTCCTTTGAGCCTGTCCAGATTATTAGTAGCTCATCAATGTAGCGTAAGTATGCTAGAGGTTTGATAGTGCAGGATGTAAAAAAAAGTCTTGTTCTAGTTTAGCCATAAACAGGTGACATTTTGCTTCCCATGGCGCTACCCATACACTGTTGGTATATACACTGCTCAAAAAAAAAAAAAAGGGAACACTTAAACAACAGAATATAACTCCAAGTGAATCAAACTTCTGTGAAATCAAACAGTCCACTTAGGAAGCAGCACTGATTTACAATCAATTTCACATGCTGTTTTGCCAATGGAATAGACAACAGATGGAAATTATTGGCAATTATCAAGACACACTCCATAAAGGAGTGGCTCTGCAGGTAGGGACTACAGACCACATCTCAGTACCAATGCTTTCTGGCTGATGTTTTGGTCATTTTTGAATGTTGGTTGTGCTTTCACACTCATGGTAGCATGAGACGGACTCTACAACCCACACAAGTGGCTCAGGTAGTGCAGCTCATCCAGGATGGCACATCAATGCGAGCTGTGGCAAGAAGGTTTGCTGTGTCTGTCAGCGTAGTGTCCAGAGGCTGGAGGCGCTACCAGCAGACAGGCCAGTACACCAGTAGACGTGGAGGGGGCCGTAGGAGGGCAACAACCCAGCAGCAGGACTGCTACCTCAGCCTTTGTGCAAGGAGGAACAGGAGGAGCACTGCCAGAGCCCTGCAAAATGACCTCCAGCAGGCCACAAATGTGCATGTGTCAGCACAAATGGTTAGAAACCGACTCCGTGAGGATGGTCTGAGGGCCCGACATCCACAGATGGGGGTTGTGCTCACAACCCAACCACGTGCAGGATGCTTCGCTTTTGTCACAGAACACTAGGATTTGCAAATTCGCCACTGGTGCCCTGTGCTCTTCACAGATGAAAGCAAGTTCACACTGAGCACATGTGACAGACGTGACAGAGTCTGGAGCGTGATCTGCTGCCTGCAACATCCTTCAGCATGACTGGTTTGGCAGTGGGTCAGTAATGGTGTGGGGTGGTATTTCTTTGGAGGGCCGCACAGCCCTCTATGTGCTCATCAGAGGTAGCCTGACTGCCATTAGGTACGGAGATGAGGACCTCAGACCCCTTGTGAGACCATATGCTGGTGCAGTTGGTCCTGTTTTCCTCCTAATGCAGGACAATGCCAGACCTCATGTGGCTGGATTATGTCAGCAGTTCCTGCAAGATGAAGGCATTGAAGCTATGGACTGGCCCCCTGTTCCCCAGACCTGAATCCGATTGAGTACATTTGGAACATCATGTCTCGCTCCATCCACCAACGTCACGTTGCACCAGACTGTCCAGGAGTTGGCGGATGATTTAAGGCCCCTTTACATTTAGCGATGCACCAGCGATCCCGACCACGATACGACCCGGTCAGGATCGCTGGTGCATCGCTAAATGGTCGCTAGTGAGCTGCCAAACAGGAAGAGCTCACTAGCGATGCAGCATCGGTCGGCGGTCATACTCACCTTTCAGACGCAGCGATGATGTCTTATTCCGCCTGCGTCCATGGCTCGCTCATCGGCGTCAGCAGGAAGCCGACGACGAGAAATGGACCAAGCCGATCTCGCGCCATCAGAGATAGCCAGCGGGGGAGCCGGTCGGAGGCAAGTATCACACATAGGTGACGCTTTAGCGATATTGCTAGCGATATCACTATGTGTAAAGCCCCTTTTAGTCCAGGTCTTGGAGGAGATCCCGCAGGAGACCATCCGCCATCTCATCAGGAGCATGCCCAGGCATTGTACAGTAGGGAGGTCATACAGGCACGTGGACGCCACACACAATACTGAGCATCTTTTCCTTGTCACGAGGCAATTCCACTGAAGTTGGATAAGCCTGATTTTCCACTTTGATTTTGAGTATTATTCCAAATCCAGACCTCCATGGGATATTCATTTTGATTTACTTTGATAATTGTTATGTTTTATTGTTCTGAACACATTCCACTGTGCAATGAAAAAAAATTTGCAACTGGAATATTTCATTCAGAGATATCTGGATGTGGTATTTTAGTGTTCCCTTTATTTTTTGGAGCAGTGTACTATTCCCAAATAAAAAATAGCTGTGGTGGAGCACAAACCTGATGAATTGCAAGGCTGGTTCCATGGCCAGATTTTTCATTCCCACATGTCTGCTTTACATAAGCACATTTTTGGAAACATAATTTTTTTGGTTAGGAAGTTACAAGAGTTAAAAGTTGACCAGTGATTTCTCATTTTTACAACAAAATTTGCAAAACCTTTTTTTAGGGACCACCTCACACTTGAAGTGACTCTGAGGGACCTATATGACAGAAAATGCCCAAAAGTGACACCATTCTAAAAACTGCACCACTCAAGGTACTCAAAACCACATTCAAGAAGTTTATTAACCCTTCAGGTGCTTCACAGGAATTTTTGAAATGTTTTAAAAAAAAGGAACATTTAACTTTTTTCACCAAAAAATTTATTTCAGATCCAATCTGTGTTATTTTACTAAGGGTAACAGGAGAAATTAGACCCCAAGAGTTGTTGTACAATTTGTCCTGAGTATGCTGATACCCCATATATGCAGGTAAACCACTCGGAAGGGAAGGAGCTTTGACTTTTCAATGCAAAATTGGCTGGAATTGAGATCGGACGCTGTGTCACGTTTGGAGAGACCCTGATGTGCCTAAACAGTGGAAACCCTGCACAAGTGACACCGTTTTGGAAAGCAGACCCCCTAAGGAACTTATCTAGATGTGTGGTGAGCACTTTAACCCCTTCACTACCAAGGGTGTTTTGCACCTTAACTCCCGGGCCAATTTTTACAATTCTGACCAATGTCCCTTTATGAGGTAATAACTCTGAAACGCTTCCATGGATCTCGGTGATTCTGACATTGTTTTCTCATGACATATTGTACTTCATGATAGTGGTAAAATTCCATTCAAATAACTTGTGTTTATTTGTGAAAAAAAACAGAAATTTGGCGAAAATTTTGAAAATTTCGCAATTTTCCAACTTTGAATTTTTATGCTCTTAAATCACAGAAATACGGCACAAAAAAAAAAACTTAATAAGTAACATTTCCCACATATTTACTTTACATCAGCACAATTTTGGAACCAACATTTTTTTTGTTAGGAAGTTATAAGGGTTAAAAGTTAACCAGAGATTTCTCATTTTTGCAACACCATTTTATTTTTACAGACCACATCACATTTGAAGCCACTTTGAGGGGTCTATATGATAGAAAATACCCAAAAGGTGACACCATTCTAAAAACTGCACCCCTTAAGGTGCTCAAAACCACATTCAAAAAGTTTATTAACCCTTCAGGTGCTTCACAGGAATTTTCTGAATATTTTAAAAAAAAAATGAACATTTAACTTTTTTTCACAAAAAAATAATTCAGGTTCAATTTTTTTTATTTTACCAAGGGTAAAAGGAGAAATTGGACTGCAAAAGTTATTGTGCAATTTGTCCTGAGTACGCTGATACCTGATATGTGGGGGGGAACCACTGTTTCGGTGCATGGCAGAGCTCAGAAGGGAAGGAGCGCTGTTTGATTTTTTCAATGCAAAATTGGCTGGAATTCAGATCGGACGCCATGTCACGTTTGGAGAGCCCTCGATGTACTTAAACAGTGGAAACACCCCACAAGTGACCCCATTTTGGAAACTAGACCCCCCAAGGAACTTATCTAGATATGTGGTGAGAACTTTGAACCCCCCCTAAGGGCTTCACAGAAGTTTATAACGTACAGCCGTACAATTAAAAAATCATATTTTTTCCACAAAAATGATCTTTTCACCCTCAATTCTTATTTTTTCAAGGGTAACAGGACCCTAAAAGTTATTGTTCAATTAGTCTTGAGTACGCTGATACCTCATACGTAGGTGTAATCGACTATTTGGGCGCATGGCAGAGCTCGGAAGGGAAGCAGCGCCATTTGACGTTTTTGGCTGGAATTGAGATCGGACACCATGTCGCGTTTGGAAAGCCCCTGATGTACCAAAACAGTGGAAACCCCCCACAAATGACACCATTTTGGAAACTAGACCCACCAAGGAACTTATCTAGATGTGTGGTGAGCACTTTGAACCCCCCAGTGCTTCACAGAAGCTTATAATGCCCGGGCGTGAAAATAAAAAAATTGTTTTTCCACAAACATGATCATTTAGTCCCCAATTTTTTTATTTTCTCAAGGGTACCAGGAGAAATTGGACCCCAAAAGTTGTTGTCCAATTTGTCCTGAGTACGCTGATACCTCATATGTGGGAGAAAACTACTGTATGGGCACACGTCGGGGCTCGGAAGGGAAGTAGTGACGTTTTGTAATGCAGACTTTGATGGAATGGTCTGTGGGTGTCATGTTGCCTTTGGAGAGCCCCTGATGTACCTAAACAGTGGAAACCCCCCACAAATGACACCATTTTGGAAACTAAACCCCCTAAGGAACTTATCTAGATGTGTGGTGAGCACTTTGAACCCTCAAGGGCTTCACAGAAGTTTATAATGCCCAGGCGTGAAAATAAAAAAAATCGTATTTTTTCCACAAACATGATCATTTAGTCCCCAATTTTTTTATTTTCCCAAGGGTACAAGGAGAAATTGGACCCCAAAAGTTGTTGTCCAATTTGTCCTGAGTACGCTGATACCTCATATATGGGAGAAAACTACTGTATGGGCACACGTCGGGGCTCGGAAGGGAAGGAGTGACGTTTTGGAATGCAGACTTTGATGGAATGGTCTGCGTGTGTCATATGCGTTTGGAGAGCCTCTGATGTGCCTAAACTATTCAAACTCCCCACAAGTGACCCCATTTTGGAAACTAGACCCCCCACGGAACTTATCTAGATGTGTGGTGAGCACTTTGAACCCCCAAGTTCTTCACAGAAGTTTATAACGCCAGGGCGTGAAAATAAAAAAAAAAAAAAAATCATACTTTTTCCACAAAAATGATATTTTTGCCCCCAATTTTTTATTTTCCTAAGGGCAACAGGAGAAACTGGACCCCAAAAGTTTTTTTTGCAATTTGTCCTGAGTAGGCTGATACCCCATATGTGGGGGTAAAACACTGTTTGGGCGCATGGCAGAGCTTGGAAGGGAAGGAGCACCATTTGACTTTTTCAACGCAGAATTGGCTGGAATTGAGATCAGATGCCATGTTGCGTTTGGAGAGCACCTGATGTGCCCAAACAGTGGAAATCCCCAAATTATAACTCCAACCCTAACCCCAACACACCCCTAACCCTAATCTCAGCCCTACCCCTAACCCTAAACCTAACGGGAAAATGGAAATACATTTTTTTTATTTTATTATTTTTCCCCAACTAAGGGGGTGATAACGGGGGTTTGATTTACTATTTATGGCGGTTTTTATATTTGGCAGCTGTCACACGCTAAAAGACGCTTTTTATTGTAAAAATAGTTTTTGCATCACCACATATTTAGAGCTATAATTTTTCCATATGTTGACCCACCGAGTCATGTGAGGTCTTATTTTTTGCGGGACGAGTTGACGTTTTTATTGGTACCATTTTCGGGCACGTGACATCTTTTGATCGCTTTTTATTCCGATTTTTGGGACGCAGAATGAACAAAAACCAGCGTTTCATGAATTTCTTTTGGGGGGTGCGTTTACACACCATTCTGTGTGCGGTAAAATTGATAAAGTGGTTTTATTCTTCGGGTCAGTACAGTTACAGCGATACCTCATTTAGGTTTTTTTTTATGTTTTAGCGCTTTTATGCAATGAAAACAATTTTATATAAAAAATAATTATTTTTGCATCGAATTATTCTGCGAGCTATAACTTTTTAATTTTTTTGCTGATGACGCTGTGTGGCGGATCATTTTTTGGGGGACAAGATGACGTTTTCAGCGGTACCATGCATATTTATATGCGTCTATTTGATCACGCGTTGTTGCACATTATGTTCGGCAGTATGATAATAAATCATTATTTTTTGCTTTGTTTTTTATTTTTTAAGGGGTTTGCTAAAGGGATTAACTAATGGGACAGTTTTATAGGGCGGGTCGTTACGGACGTAGCGATACCAAATATGTGCACTTTTATTGTTTTTTTTTTTTTTTAATTTCCAAAAAATGAATTTATTAGGGAATATTTTTTTTTTTAATTTATTTAGCGATTTTTTTAAAATTATTTTTACACTTTTTTTTGTTTTTTTACTTAATTAGGCACTGAGGAAGGCAGCTCCCTGCAGGCCCCAGAAGGTCCCCGTCGCCATCTTGGATCCGGAGATCTGCAGGGAAAGAGCCCCCAGCAGCAGCGTGCACATTGAGCTGCTGTGGGGGGCTCAAGGAAGCACGGAGGGAGCCCCCTCCCTGCCGATGCTTCCCCTTAATCCCGGTACACCGCGATCATGTTTGATCGCGGTGTGCAAGGGGTTAATGTGTCGGGGGCGGTCTGTAACCGCCCATGACACATTATGCCGGGTGTCAGCTGTGATAATCAGCTGACATCCAACCGCAATCAGCGGCGCTCACCACGTGAGCGCCGCTGATCGCACTAGACGTACTATTCCGTCCTTGGGACTTAGGTCCCAGGTCACATGGACGGAATAGTACGTCCATTGTAGGAAAGGGGTTAAACCGCCAAGTGCTTCACAGAAGTTTATAATATAGAGCCATAAAAATAAAAAAATCAATTTTTTTCACAAAAATGATCTTTTCGTCCCCAAGTTTTTATTTTTCCAAGGGTAACAGGAGAAATTGGACCCGAAACGTTGTTGTGCAATTTGTACTGAGTATGCGGATACCCCATATGTGGAGGTAAACCACTATTTGGGCGCATGGCAGAGCTCGGAACGGAAGGAGTGCCGTTTGACTTTTCAATGTAAAATTGGCTGGAATTGAGATCAGACGCCATGTCGCGCTTGGAGAGCCTCTGATGTGCCTAAACAGAGGAAACAGCCCAATTCTAACAACAACCCTAACCCCAACACACCCATAACCCAAATACCAACCCTAACCATAACCCTAACACACCCCTTACCCTAATCCTAACCCTAACTTTAGCCCCAACCCTAACCCTAACGGGAAAATGGAAATAAATACATTTTTTATATTTTATTATTTTTCCCTAACTAAGGGGGTGATAAAGGGGGGTTTGATTTACTATTTATAGCTGGTTTTTAGGTTTGGAAGCTGTCACACACTAAAAGACGCTTTTTATTGCAAAAAATAGTTTTTGCATCAAAACATTTTGAGTTATAATTCTGCTATATTTTGGCCCACAGAGTCATGTGAGGTCTTGTTTTTTGCAGGACCAGTTGATGTTTTTATTGGTACCATTTTCGGGCACATGACATTTTTTGATCGCTTTTTATTCTGATTTTTGGGAGGCAGAATGAAGAAAAACCAGCAATTCAGGAATTGCTTTTTACTTTTTTGTTTAACGTTTCGTGTCTGGTAAAATTGATAACGCAGTTTTATTCTTCAGGTCAGTATGATGACAGCGATACCTCATTTATATCTTTTTTTCATGTTTTGGCACTTTTACACAATAAAAACAATTTTATAGAAAAAAATTATTATTTTTGCATTGCTTTATTCTGAGAGCTATAACTTATTTTTCTGCTGATGGAGCTGTATGGTGGCTTGTTTTTTGTGGGACAAGATGACCATTTTTATTTACATCCGTCTTTTTGATCTCGTTTTATTGCACTTTTTGTTTGGTGGTATGATGATAAAGCATTGTTTTTTGCCTCGTTTTTTATTTATTTTTTTACGGTGTTCACTAAAGGGGTTAACCAGAGGGACAGATTTATAGAGCGGGTCGTTAAGAAAATGGCGATACCAAATATGTGTACTTTTATTTTTTTTTAATTTACATAAATAAATGGTTTATTGGAAAAATAAATTTTTTCTTTATATGGGGATTTTTTTTTAAAAAATATTTTTTACACATTCTAATTTTTTTTTAACTTTATAACACTGTCCCAGGTTGGGACACCACTATATCATGTCAGATCGCTGATCTGACACTGTGCATAGCACAGTGTCAGATCAGCAATCTGAAAGGCAGTAGTGAAGGAGACTTGCTGGCGCCTGTTCTCAGCAGGTGCTCGTAAGCCACCTCCTTGCAGGACCCGGAAGGACCCCGTGGCCATCTTGGAGCTGGGGGTCTCCATGGAGACCACCGGAACAACGCGATCGCAATGCGTTGTCCCGGTGTGAGCGCGCAGGGAGCCCCCTCCCTGTGCGATGCTTTTCTATGCTGCTGTCACTGTTGACAGCGGCATCAGAGGGGTTCAATGCCCACGATCGGTGCTAGCACCGATTGTGGCATTGCTGCGGGGTGTCGGCTGTCACATACAGCTGACACACACACGTGATCGAAGCGGTGCGGTGATTGCGGCGCCGTACTAGTACTGCTCGTAGCACAAATGCAGTTGCCCCAGAGCAGTACTAGTATGGGGTATGTCGCTAAGGGATTAATAGTGACAGAGAAAGAAAAATCTGGGAGTTCAAGTTGATAAATTTATTTCAATCTCTATCAATAGGACTCAACTTGATATCTGGATTCATGACTCACTACATGGACACAGTTCACGCCTCCACAAGAAGGTCTTCAGATCTCTCTAATAGAACATTTACACCCCATCTGCATGTATAACAAAGAATTTAATTTACAGTGACTCGCAAAAGTATTCGGCCCCAGGAACTTTTCAACCTTTTCCCATATATCATGCTTCAAACATAAAGATACCAAATGTAAATGTTTGGTGAAGTATCAACAACAAGTGGGACACAATTGTGAAGTTGAATGAAATTTATTGGTTATTTTAAATTTTTGTGGAAATGCAAAAACTCAAAAGTGGGGCTTGCAATATTATTCGGCCCCTTTAAGTTAATACTTTGTTGCGCCACCTTTTGCTGCAATTACAGCTGCAAGTCGCTTGGGGTATGTTTCTATCAGTTTTGTACATCGAGAGACTGAAATTCTTGCCCAGTTCTTCCTTGGCAACTCGAGCTCAGTATGGTTTGTTGGAGATCGATTGTGAACAGCAGTTTTCAGCTCTTTCCACAGATTCTCGATTGGATTCAGGTCTGGACTTTGACTTGGCCATTCTAACACCTGAATACATTAATTTGTGAACCTAGCAGGGGTCGGCTCTCTGGCGCCACCACTTGCCCCAGGTCAGTCAGGGAACTGCACCAACGGCAAATAGTTGCCGGAAAGGCTTCCCTTATAGGTACGAGTTATTGAGGCACTCCCAGTAGGGGGCATATATATCACCAGTCCAGGCTGGGGATAGATATATATATATATATACATACCTCCCGGCCGTCACCGCCAGTGTTCCTCACTAAGACAATACGGTATTCTGCCACCAGTTCCTCATTTGAAATAAGCCCCGTCCGACAACAGGCTTATATCTGTTCAAGAACCCACCCGGTAGCGTATCATATAACCAATCGGGTGTGCGGATGTGGGGATTCGTGGATAGAGATAAAAGAGCAGCCCAAGATTAATTTTATATTTAATCGCCTAAAAGGCACACTAGAAATATACAAGTATATAATTACAGAATATACAAGTATGCAGTCAGGAGTGTAGTACAAAGGATAAGGTATAGATAGGTTGCAATTATCGTGTTATGTAGCATGTGACTACAGGGAGGCGTTGACGGATCACTGGTCCAAATCTTAGTTACAGGCTTTCCTGGCTCTGTCTGATAACAGGTCCTCCAGCCAGAAGAAAACTGAGCTTCAAGTGAGGAGCTGACATTTATCTCCTTGGCTGCTCCTCCCACACTCTGCGCCCACGCCTGGGCTTGTGCAGCCTCTCTCCTCCCATCTCTGAATATGATTTCCAGTCCAGAACCGTGAATGGCCCACAACTTTCCGCCGGAAGCTCTGAATGGAATGGCAGTGGTGCCACTGAATTTGGCTGGATTTTATCTGCGCATAAAGTCCTAATACGCCTCCCGTATGTAATTCCGGGTGGCTAAGCTTTATAACTCCATAGCACAGAGTGCTACAAGTGGCTGCCGGGCACGGGCGTATGGGGGAAGTAACGCCAATTCGTATGATGTGCTCGGCTAGGCTCAGAGATATTGCATTCTGTTATTATAGGTCATTTTCCAGATTCAATACCTCATAGCCTTGCTGTGATTTGTTGTACGACGAGCTATATCTATGTGTTTCAAGTCGGACAAAAGACTTCAGTTTACCTGTAGCTTGCAGGGGATTTTGCACCTTTGTGTTATGAGCTTCAAAGGATTTCTTCTTGATTTTTAATTAAAGATAAATACTGCCTGGCTTTTTTATGGCCTTGGGGAATGCCAGGGTGGGGGCACATTTCAGGAGTAGAGAGAATTGTACTTAGTCCTTCACACGGGATCAGAATTGCGAGAAACTCGGACGAGTCTCCCACGTCAATTCCTGGAAATGCCGCCTGCACTCGGATCGGAGCGTTCAGCTGCATAGAAATACATGCAGCTGAACGTTCCAATCCGAGTGCCGGCGGCAGTGCCGGGTATTGACGTGCAAGACTCGTCTGAGTTTCTCACAAGTGTGACCCCAGCCTAAAGATGACTATGTAAGACAGCTGTCTTTAATGCAGGTAACGAGTTGATTACGTGAGGTTAACTGGTCTTTAGGAGCCAGAACTCTTAATGATTGGTAGGGGATCAAATACTTATTTCTCACTGCAAAATGCAAATAAATTTATATAATTGAAACAATGTGATTTTCTGGATTTTATTTTTGATATTCTCTCAATGTTAAAATTAACCTACCCTTAAAATTATAGACTGTTTATGTCTTTGTCAGTGGGCAAACTTACAAAAACAGCAAGGGATCAAATATTTATTTCCCCTACTTTATGTGGTGGAAAACTACTTTTTGGACACACAACAGTGTTAGTAAGGAAAAATCACCATTTGACTTTTGGAGAGCAAAATTGGCTGGGATAGCAGACGGCATGTCACATTTGCAGGGCCTCTGATGTACCTAAACAGTGGAAACCCCCCACAATTGACCCCATTTTGGAATCTGCACCCTTCAAGAATTTCATCTAGATGTGTGTTAAGCAACTTGAACCCACATGTGCTTCACTGAATTTTATAACATTGAGCTGTGGAAATGAAAAAATGAAGAAACATGAGTAATTGGTCAACATAATTTGTTGTGTAATTTCTTCTGAGCACAACTATGCCCCATATTTATGGGAAACTACTGAGTGGGAACACGAAAGAGCTCTGAAGATGTACTACTTGAACTCTGGAGTGCCATTTTGGCTGGAATAAATTGCAGAAGCCATGTCACATTTGAAGAGTCCCTGACAGGCCAAAACAGCAGAAACTCCCTTAACGGACCCCATTTTGGAAACTACACCTCTCAAGGAAGTGATCTACAGGTGAACATTTTAACCTTCAGGTGATGCACAGAATTGTTTAACATTCGGCTGAATAAATGAAAAATCTGATTTTTTTTCCACTAAAAGGTTGCTTTGACCCCCAAGTTTTTAATATTTAAAAGGGGTACTAGAATAAAATGAGTGGTACATTTTCTTACGCAATCTCTCGAGTACACCAATACCCCTTATGTGGTTGAGGCACAGTGCAGAGCTCAGAAGGGAAGAAGGGCCTTATTGGAGTTCAGATTTTGCTGGAATGGTTTAAGGGTGCCATATGACATTGGCAGAGCCACTAAATGCCAGAAAAGAAAACTACCCATAAGTGACCCCACTTTACAAACTACACACGTGGTCAAAATCGTTGGTACCCCTCGTTTAATGACAGAAAAATCCACAATGGTCACAGAAATAACTCGAATCTAACAAAAGTAATAATAAATTAAAAATCTATGAAAATGAACAAATGAAAGTGAGACATTGGCTTTTCAACCATGCTTCCACAGAATTTTTAAAAAATAAAACTTATGAATTAGGCCTGGATAGAAATGATAGTACCCTTAACTTAATATTTTGTTTCACAACCTTTTGAGGCATTCACTGCAATCAAACAATTCCTGTAACTGTCAATGAGACTTCTGCACCTCTCAGACAGGTATTTTGGCCCACTCCTCAAGAGCAAACTGCTCCAGCTGTCTCGTGTTTGACGGTTGCCTTTTCCAGACGGCATGTTTTAGCTCTTTCCAAAGATGCTCAATAGGATTTAGGTCAGGGCTCATAGAAGGCCACTTCAGAATAGTCCAATATTTTCCTCTTAGCCATTTTGGGTGTTTTTAGCTGTGTGTTTTGGGTCATTATCCTGTTGCAAGACCCATGAACTGCGACTGAGACCAAGCTTTCTGACACTGGGCAGCACATTTCTCTCTAGAATCCCTTGATAGTCTTGAGATTTCATTGTACTCTGCACAGATTCTAGACACCCTGTGCCAGGTGCAGCAAATTAGCCCCAGAACATAACAGAGCCTCCTCCATGTTTCACAGTAGGGACAGTGTGGTTTTCCTTATATGCTTCATTTTTCTGTCTGTGAACATACAGCTGATGTGCCTTGATAAAAAGTTCCATTTTTGTCTCATCTGTCCATAGGACATTCTCCCAGGAGCTTTGTGTCTTGTCAACACGTAGTTTGGCAAATTCTAGTCTGGCTTTTTTATGATTTTTTTTCAACAATGGTGTCCTCCTTGGTCATCTCCCATGAAGTCCACTTTGGCTCATACAACGATGGATAGTGCCGATCTGACACTGATGTTCCTTGAGCTTGACGTTCACCTTTAATCTGTTTAGAAGTTTTTCTGGGCTCTTTTGTTACCATCTGTATTATCCGTCTCTTTGATTTGTCATCAAATTTTCCTCCTGCAGGCAAGTCCAGGGAGGTTGGCTACAGTCCCATGGAGCTTACATTTCTGAATAATATGTGCAACTGTAGTCACAGAAACAACAAGCTGCTTGGAGATGGTCTTATAACTTTCACCTTTAACATGTTTGTCTATAATTTTCTTTCTAATCTCCTGAGACAACTATTTCCTTCCCTTTCTCTGGTCAATGTTGAGTGTTATGCACACCATGTCAAACAGCACAGTGCATATCTGTAGCCCTATATACAGGCCCACTCACTGATTCCGAGATTGATGACACCTGTGATGTTAATTAGAGGACACACCTTGATTTAACATGTCCCTTTTGTCACATTATTTTCAGAGGTGCCATCATTTCTGTCCAGGCCTATTTCATGAGTTTTATTTTCTTAAAAATTCTGTGGAAGCATGGTTGAAAAGCAACGTCTGACTTTCAATTGTTCATTTTCATAGATTTTTTATTTATTATTACTTTTGTCAGATTCAAGCTATTTCTTTGACCATTGTGGGATTTTCTGTCATTAAACGAGGGATACCAACAATGTTGACCACGTGTGTACAAACCTCAGTGAATTCATCTAGGGGTGCAGTGAGCATGTTGACACCACATGTGCCTCACAAAATTTTAAACCATTGAGTGATGAAGAAATTATGTTATTTTAGCCCCAAGTTTTTAATGATGGCTTATAGTAAAAAATGGATGGCAGTTTGTTGTGCAATTTCTTCTGAATGTACCAAAACCCTAGATGTAATCAGGAACTACTTTCCAGGCACAGTAGAAAGCTCAGAAAGGATAGAGCGGCATAATATAGTTCAGATTTTGCTGTTATGGTCTGCGGGTGTTATGTCACACTGGCAGAGCCCCTGAGGTGCCAGAACAGCAGAACATCCCCCCCCTCCAAAAGGGACTCCATTTTACGAGCTACATCTCTCCAAGAATTCATCTAAGGGTACAATAAGTACATTGACACCACAGATGCGTCACAGAATTTTATACCATTGGGCGGTGAAGAAAAAATAATTTATTTAATCTTTACCACAAAAATGTTGATTTTACATTTTCACATGGGGAAATGGGTAAAAATGCTACCCAGATTTGTTACACAATTCCTTCTGTATGTGGCAATACCCCATAAATGGTTGTACAGTACTGCTTAGCCACACAACGAGACTCGGGTAAGAAGGGGTGCTTTTTGACTCCGGGAAAACAAATTTTCATACAATAGTTTACAGACTCCATACACAGAGCCCCTACAAGCCAGAAGAGCAGAATCTATCATAAATTTACCCCATTTTCGAAATTACAGTCCTCTCAGAATTTATCTACAGGAGTATTGCCAATTTTAGTTCCATGGGTGTTTTTCACAGACAAGCGGCAATGAAGGTCGCTGAGTGACAATTGCCAGTGTGCCATTATCGTGCCCATACATTGTAGTGCCCATACATTGTGCTCAGCTTGTGCTTTTGGAGACAAGGACCCTGGAAATTAAGCGAGTGCTCATCGCGTTAGAAATACCAAACATGTGGATGCTAAATGTGGTTTAGGCACACTGTGGGGCTCAGAAGGGAGGGGGGGGCATTTGGATTTGGGAGTGCAGGATTTGGCTGGTTAAGAAAATAAACCTGTGTCCCATCTACAGTTAACAGCTGCGAGAAAATGACAGGTCCGAAGCTGACATCGGGGCACATGCCGCTGGCGTAGGACACAACTGCAATGCGCCGATGTGTCCACACTTCAAATAGATGAAGAAGAGGATGCCACGGGACCATGCCCAGGTAAGGAGAAACTTTTTTTTCTGTACTGAAAGCCACAATATGAGGCCAGGATGGAGACGCATGGGGCCAGGATGGGAGATCATATGGGGACAGGATGGAGACACATGGGGCCAGGATGGGAAGACATATGGGGGAGACACATGGGGCTAGAATGGAAGGAGATATAGAGGCAGGATGGAGACATATGGGGACAGGATGGAGACATATGGGGACAGGATGGAGACATATGGGGACAGGATGGAGACATATGGGGCCAGGATGGGAGAGGATGATGGAGACACATGGGGTCAGAATGGGAGGAGATATAGGGGCAGGATGGAGGACATACAGTGGGAAAGATGAAGACACATGGGGGCAGGAAGAGAGGACATATGGGGGCAGGATGGAGACAAATGGGGGCAGGATGGAGGCACATTGTCAGGATTCTTACCCAGCAGGTCTTGTGCATGAGGCGTAAGCTCTTCCCTCTGAGCAATTCAGCTTGCTGGACAGTTCCTTGCTAAATCAGATACTAGTACCTGTGTTGTTCCTGATGTTTCCAACCTGCATTCCTGATGTCTCCACCCCAAGTTCCTTATTGGCTCAACCCTGTGATCTCCTGATTGAACACCCTACTTAAACTTGGCACTGCACTTCCTTCATTGCAAGATTATTGAGCTCCCAGCCTTTAGTCTAGCTTTTTCCCACTTGCTGCTTATCCTCAAGATCCTACTGCTGCTCAGTGTACCGACCTCTGGCTATATCCTGACTATGATTCCTGCTTATCCTTCCAGTTACACTGCTGTTCCGTGTACCGACCTCTGGCTATATCCTGACGGCATACCTGCTGGTGCTGCCCCTAGTGGTTCAAATGACACTACTCCAACTCAGGTCAGTCCTTAAAACACATGGGGCCAGGAATGAGACACATGGGGCCAGGATGGGGGACGTTATTACAGGAAGGGGCCAGGATGTGGGACATTATTACTGTGGGGGCTAATTAAGGGCATTATTACTGCGGTGATGTATTTTATTTTCAAGGATACTGTCTTCAGTGTGTGTGGGGGGGGGGGGCAGTTACTGTACTGTGTGTTGCTTTTTTTTCTTCATCTGACGTAGTTCAGAATTTGGGGAAAAATTAGGGAATTTGCTCTGGAAGCGGAGCTCTAGATAACTGTGTTATTTTCTGCAAAGACGAGTCCTGGCTGGAAAAGTGATGGCAGTCTGCACTGGATGAAGAAGAATCGCAAAGATGAAGGACTTGAACTTGAGACATCACTGGTGAGTCATTGTTACCTGTATATACACCATATACTATATACAGGGCTCTTGTGGATGTCACTGGTGATCACTGTATTACATGACACTATATACAGAGCTCCTGTGCATAATGTCACCGGTGAGCCTTGTAGTATCTGTACACTGATGCTATATACAGAGCTCCTGTGTATAATATCACCGGTGATCACTGTATTACCTGTACACTTAAGCCCCAGTTACACATATCGATATCGCTAGCAATATTGCTGTAACGTCACCGATTTTGTGATGTAGCAGCGATATTGCTAGCGATATCGCTACATGTGATACTTACCTCTGACCGGCTCCCCCGCTGCTCATTGCTGGTCGCGCGAGAACGTCCTGGATCATTTCTCGTCGGGCGCCGAACAGCGACGCGTGGACGCGGGCGGGAGGACATCAGGATCGCCGCGTCTGACAGGTAAGTAGCGACCCCCAACCCCTGCTATGTCGCTGGTGAGATCTGCCTGTGTGGCAGCTCACTAGCGACCACTTAGCGATGCACCAGCGATCCATATCGTTGTCAGGATCGCTGATGCATCGCTAAGTGTAACGGTACCCTTACACGATACACAAAGCTCGTGGGTATAATGTTACTTGTGATACCTGTCTTACATGTACACTATACATTATATACAGAGCTCCTGGTTGTAATGTCACTGATCCCTGTATTACCTGTACACTATATACAAAGCTCCCGTGTATAATGTCACCAGTGATTACTGTATTACCTGTACACTATATACAGTAGTATATACAGAGCTCCTGTGTATAAAGTCACTGGTGAGCCCATGTATTACCTGAACACTTACACTATACAATGTTTACCATGTACAGAGCTCATGTGTATAATGGCACTTATTCTATTATTATTATTGTGTTTTTTAATGATGATCAGTATTGTAGTATTCAGTTACTATGTGGTGGTAACATGTGTTCTGGTCATGTTGTGGTGTTATTTGTTCTTTTTGTGTTGTATTATTCGGTCACGGTATTTGTCTTTTGTATGTGGTGAAAAAACTTATTGGACACAGCAATAGTGGTGTAAAGAGAATGAGATCTTCAAAAGGTGATATATATCTGCTGTATCAAAGGGAATAGCAGACCACTCGGTAATAGAGAGATACCAAAAAGGAGAAAAAGCACAGAACAAAGGTCAAAAAAAGGTAATAGGACAATAAAAATTAAGGCTAAAATGCCTTTATTAATGAGGGTAAAAAGCAGGGCTGTGGAGTCGGAGTCGTGGAGTCGGTGCTCATTTTGGTGGAGTCGGAGTTGGAGTCGGTATAAAATGGACCGACTCTGAAAATATATAGTAAATTCGGTACAGTAGTTCAATGCAGAATGTGCTGAATATTTTTTCATAGGAGTTTGGGAAAGTTATGAAATGTCCTATAAATGGCTGTTATATTCCTGATCTAAGGCTACATACACACACTGCGTTTTTCCTGTGTTTTTTGAGGATACGTTTTTCAGCTGCAAAAGCTGATCATCTTTTTAAAAAACTGCATCACCTGAAAGGTTTTTGAGCTCATAGATAATGTTTTCAATAGCAAAAGCAGATTAGAAATCTGCTCTATCTATATATCCATATCTGTCTATCCATATCGTATCTGTACCAAAAAGAATGAAAACTGGGTAGTACACCAATATATATTCTGTTCTAAATATCTTGATTATTGGATCATAAAAATGATTAAATGTCTGAGGTTCACATTGTACTACAATAAATTTTTCACTTAAATATAAGCAATATGTGTGGGAGTCGGAGTCGGAGTCGTGGAGTCGGAGTCGGTGTAAGGGAAATTGAGGAGTCGGAGTCGCAGGTTTGGCTTACCGACTCCACAGCCCTGGTAAAAAGTAGCAATACATACAAAAAATGTGCCAACACGGACAATACAATGACAAAAATATATAATCGCAAGTGAAATTTATATTAATCAATCAATATAAAAACCCAGGTACTATCTAAAAAAATATTAAAAAATGAAATACATGAAAATATTGCACATAATTAATAGATCACAAAAAAACCATATGGACCAATCATATACTATCAGTGTAACAAAAAGGACACAAAAAATACTAATGTGAAAAAATGACAATATACAGTGCCTTGCAAAAGTATTCGGCCCCCTGGAACTTTTCAACCTTTTCCCACATATCATGCTTCAAACATAAAGATACCAAATGTAAATTTTTGATGAAGAATCAGCAACAAGTGGGACACAATTGAGAAGTTGAATGAAATTTATTGGTTATTTTAAATTTTTGTGGAATTTCAAAAACTGAAAAGTGGGGCATGCAATATTATTCGGCCCCTTTACTTTCAGTGCAGCAAACTCACTCCAGAAGTTCATTGTGGATCTCTGAATTAGTCCTAAATGACTAATGATGATAAATATAACACACCGGTGTGTAATCAAGTCTCCGTATAGATGCACCTGCTCTGTGATAGTCTCAGGGTTCTGTTTGATGCACAGAAAGCATAATGAAGACCAAGGAACACAACAGGCAGGTCCGTGATACTGTTGAGAAGTTTAAAGCCGGATTTGGATACAAAATTATTTCCAAAACTTTAAACATCCCAAGGAGCACTGTGCAAGCGATCATATTGAAATGGAAGGCGTATCATACCACTGCAAATCTACCAAGACCTGGCCGTCCCTCTAAACTTTCATCTCAAACAAGGAGAAGACTGATCAGAGATGCAGCCAAGAGGCCCATGATCACTCTGGATGAACTGCAGAGATCTACAGCTGAGTTGGGACAGTCTGTACATGGGACAACAATCAGTCGTACACTGCACAAATCTGCCCTTTATGGAAGAGTGGCAAGAAGAAAGCCATTTCTCAAAGATATCCATAAAAAGTGTAGTTTAAAGTTTGCAAAAAGCCACCTGGGAGACACACCAAACATGTGGAAGAAGGTGCTCTGGTCAAATGAAACCAAAATTGAACTTTTTGGCAACAATGCCAAACGATATGTTTGGCGCAAAGGCAACACAGCTCATCACCCTGAACACACCATCCCCAATGTCAAACATGGTGGTGGCAGCATCATAGTTTGGGCCTGCTTTTCTTCAGCAGGGACAGGGAAGATGGTTAAAAATGATGGGAAGCTGGATGGAGCCAAATACAGGACCATTCTTGAAGAAAACCTGTTGGAGTCTGCAAAAGACCTGAGACTGGGACAGAGATTTGTCTTCCAACAAGACAATGATCCCAAACATAAAGCAAAATCTACAATGGAATGGTTCACAAATAAACATATCCAGGTGTTAGAATGGCCAAGTCAAAGTCCAGACCTGAATCCAATTGAGAATCTGGGGAAAGAGCTGAAAACTGCTGTTCACAAACAATCTCCATCAAACCTCAGTTAGCTCGAGCTGTTTGCCAAGGAAGAACAATTTATCTAATACTTATCTAATGTGAGTGGTGTGAAGTAACTTAGGCTGCATGGACCCTTTACTCTTTCTGAACACCTATATTTGATTGTATAAAATACTCTATTGCAGCCATGAAGATCTCATAAACAAGTGGATACAAGCCACCTGGCTCTCTTTTTCTGATCTTGCGTCTTATAGGGAGATATAGGAGAATAGGGACAGCCGACGCATGAGCGGGGGCGCCATTCTCGTATTTCTTAGGGTGCCAACCTCCGCACCTAGGTAGGTGTTCAGTTAGGTCAAGCTAACTATAGGGCCAGATCACTCTTTTCCACACATTGGCTGAGTGTAATTGTACAAGATTGATATGTAGTGCTGCACACTAATTACATATTGTTTTTGTCCCTCCCCTTTTCGTTTTTATTTTATTGAGGCTCTTATGGGCTGTTCATGCAGGAATTTTTTCCTGTTGCAGTTTGTTATATCTGGCCAGATACATTTAACTGGCTTTTTGACTGGGTAGATCAGTTTCATCTGCAAGTTATCATCTATTTTCTAGTAATGCTGGAAGCCCAGTTAGCCCATGGAACAGGGGATATTTGTATCAAAAATCAGGATTAAGGTTTTTAAAAGGTACTTAATAAAAGTTACATTTTAATAGGTTTTTTTTCAGTAAGTTGGTTTATGCTCAACCCTTTTTGTATATATTTTTTGTAAGCAAGGAAGAACGGGCAAGAATTTCAGTCTCTCAATATAGAAAACTGATAGAGACATACCTCAAGCGACTTGCAGCTGTAATCACAGCAAAAGGTGGCGCAACAAAGTATTAAGTTAAAAGGGCCGAATAATATTGCACACCCCACTTTTTCAGTTTTTGAAATTCCACAAAAATTTAAAATAACCAATAAATTTGTTCAACTTCACAATTGTGTCCCACTTGGTTCTGATTCTTCACCAAAAATTTACATCTGGTATCTTTATGTTTGAAGCATGATATGTGGGGAAAGGCTGAGGCTGCCTATGCAGCAACAGTAGTAAAAGATAGGATGTAAAAAATAATAAAAAAAATAAAAAATATTGTTATTCTTACCTTCCGGCGTCCCGCGCAGCCTTCCCGCCTCTCTCCACGCTCCCGATCCCAGTAATCCTTTGCGAGAATGCCCGCGATGACATCCGTTCTCGCGGGATCGCGAAGTCTCGCGGTCATTCGCAATGACGTCGCACGAATGACCGCGAGACTTCGCTATCCTGCGAGAACGGACGTCATTGCGGGCATTCTCGCAAAGGATTACTGGGACCGGGAGCGTGGAGAGAGGCGGGAAAGCTGCGCGGGACGCCGGAAGGTGAGAATCAATATTTATTTTAAATTCTATTTTTTACAGGGATATGGTACCCACAGCACGAAGGGCAGTCTCCTCTCCTCTGGACCGTGGGTACCATCCGCAAATGTTCTGCTTACTTTTCGCATGGTGTGCAGAGCCACATGCGGAAAGTAAGCAGAACAATGCATTCCTATGGGTGCGGGATCGCCGCAATTCCGCTAAATTAACCCCTTAAGCCCCAAGGGTGGTTTGCACGTTAATGACCAGGCCAATTTTTACAATTCTGACCACTGTCTCTTTATGAGGTAATAACTCTGAAACGCTTCCATGGATCCCGGTGATTCTGACATTGTTTTCTCGTGACATATTGTACTTCATGTTAGTGGTAAAACTTCATTCAAATAACTTGCGTTTATTTGTGAAAAAAACGGAAATTTGGCGAAAATTTCGCAATTTTCCAACTTTGAATTTTTATGCCCTTAAATCACAGAGATATAGCACACAAAAAACTGAATAATTAACATTTCCCACATGTTTACTTTACATCAGCACAATTTTGAAACCAAAATTTTTTTTTGTTAGGAAGTTATAAGGGTTAAAAGTTGACCAGCGATTTCTCATTTTTGCAACACCATTTTATTTTTACGGACCACATCACATTTGAAGCCACTTTGAGGGGTCTATATGATAGAAAATACCCCAAAGTGACACCAATCTAAAAACTGCACCCCTTAAGGTGCTCAAAACCACATTCAAGAAGTTTATTAACCCTTCAGGTGCGTCACAGGAATTTTTTGAATATTTAAAAAAAAAAAATGAACATTTAACTTTTTTTCACTAAAAAAATACTTCAGGTTCAATTTTTTTTAATTTACC
The DNA here is from genome assembly GCF_039654945.1 of Dendrobates tinctorius. Taxonomy (NCBI): domain Eukaryota; kingdom Metazoa; phylum Chordata; class Amphibia; order Anura; family Dendrobatidae; genus Dendrobates; species Dendrobates tinctorius. The sequence continues at coordinate 1,247,661 of NW_027361770.1, forward strand.
AAGGGTAACAGGAGAAATTGGACTGCAAAAGATATTGTGCAATTTGTCCTGAGTATGCCGATACCTGATATGTGGGGGGGAACCACTGTTTCGGAGCATGGCATACCTCAGCAGGGAAAGAGCGCCATTTGACTTTTTCAATGCAAAATTGGCTGGAATTCAGATCGGACGCCATGTTGTGTTTGGAGAGCCCCTGATGTACCTAAACAGTGGAAACCCCCCCAAGTGACCCCATTTTGGAAACTAGACCCCCCAAGGAACTTATCTAGATATGTGGTGAGAACTTTGAACCCACAAGGGCTTCACAGAAGTTTATAACGTACAGCGGTACAATTAAAAAATCATATTTTTTCCACAAAAATGATCTTTTCACCCCCAATTTTTATTTTTCCAAGGGTAATAGGTCCCTAAAAGTTATTGTGCAATTTGTCCTGAGTACACTGATATCCCATATGTGGGTGTAAATGACTATTTTGGCGCATGGCAGAGCTCGGAAGGGAAGCAGCGCCATTTGACGGTTTTGGCTGGAATTGAGATCGGACACCATGTCGCGTTTGGAAAGCCCCTGGTGTACCAAAACAGTAGAAACCCCCCACAAATGACACCATTTTGGAAACTAGACCCCCCAAGGAACTTATCTAGATGTGTGGTGAGAACTTTGAACCCACAAGGGCTTCACAGAAGTTTATAACATACAGCCGTACAATTAAAAAATCATATTTTTTCCACAAACATGATCTTTTAGTCACCAATTTTTTCATTTTCCCAAGGGTACAAGGAGAAATTGGACCCCAAAAGTTGTTGTCCAATTTGTCCCGAGTACGCGGATACCTCATATGTGGGAGAAAACTACTGTATGGACACACGTCGGGGCTCGGAAGGGAAGTAGTGACGTTTTGGAATGCAGACTTTGATGGAATGGTCTGCGGGTGTCATGTTGCCTTTGGAGAGCCCCTAATGTACCTAAACTATTGAAACTCCCCACAAGTGACCCCATTTTGGAAACTAGACCCCCCACGGAACTTATCTAGATGTGTGGTGAGCATTTTGAACCCCCAAGTGCTTCACAGAAGTTTATAACGCCTGGGCGTGAAAATAAAAAAATCATTTTTTTCCACAAAAAATGATATTTTTGCCCCCAATTTTTTATTTTCCTAAGGGTAACAGGAGAATTGGACCCCAAAAGTTGTTTTGCAATTTGTCCTGAGTATGCTGATACCCTATATGTGGGGGTAAAACACTGTTTGGGTGCATGGCAGAGCTTGGAAGGGAAGGAGCACCATTTGACTTTTTCAACGCAGAATTGGCTGGAATTGAGATCAGACACCATGTTGCATTTGGAGAGCACCTGATGTGCCCAAACAGTGGAAACCCCCCAATTATAACTCCAACCCTAACCCCAACACACCCCTAACCCTAATCTGAGCCCTAACCCTAGCCCTAACGGGAAAATGGAAATAAATACTTTTTTTTAATTTTATTATTTTTCCCTAACTAAGGGGGTGATAACGGGGGGTTTGATTTACTATTTATGGCGGTTTTTATGTTTGGCGGCTGTCGCACGCTAAAAGGCGCTTTTTATTGTAAAAATAGTTTTTGCATCACCACATATTGAGAGCTATAATTTTTCCATATTTTGACCCACCGAGTCATGTGAGGTCTTATTTTTTGCGGGACGAGTTGACGTTTTTATCGGTACCATTTTTGGGCACGTGACATTTTTTGATCGCTTTTTATTCCGATTTTTGGGACGCAGAATGAACAAAAGCCAGCGTTTCATGAATTTCTTTTGGGGGGGTGCGTTTACACCGTTCCGCGTGCGGTAAAATTGATAAAGCGGTTTTATTCTTTGCGTCGGTACGGTTACAGCGATACCTCATTTAGGTCGTTTTTTTATGTTTTGTCGGTTTTTTGCAATGAAAACAATTTTATATAAAAAATAATTATTTTTGCATCGCTTTATTCTGCGAGCTATAACTTTTTTATTTTTTTGCGGATGATGCTGTATGGCGGCTCATTTTTTGCGGGACAAGATGACGTTTTCAGCGGTACCATGGATATTTATATGCGTCTTTTTGATTGCGTGTTCTTGCACTTTTTGTTCGGTGGTATGATAATAAATCATTATTTTTTGCTTCGTTTTTTATTTTTATTTTTTAAGGGGTTCGCTAAAGCAGTGGTTTTCAACCAGTGTTCCGCGGCACACTAGTGTGCCGCGACACATGGTCGGGTGTGCCGCGTGTCCGCATGGCTAATTTACATGCGATGCAAATTAGCCATGTGGAGGCAAGCAGGGCGGCGGGTCGGAGAGGCAGCAGTCCCGTGTTCCTGTGTCGCTTCCTCCCTGACACAGCAGTCAGCGGCGCGGCTGGATGACATCATCATTCAGCCCCGCGGCTGCTGTGCCAGTGAGAGGAAGCTGCCGGTGAGGAGAGGTGAGGGGTGTGTGTGTGTGTGTCTAGGTGAGAGGTGTGTGTTTGTGTGCGTGTGTAGGTGAGTTGATGGATGTGATGAGAAGCAATGATGGGAGTCATGGAGAAGGCGGTGATGGGGAGAGGGCAATGGAGAAGGCGGTGATGGGGGTGATAAGAAGGCGGTGGTGGGGAGAGGGCAATGATGGGGTTGTCGAAAGGGCAATAATGGGGTGGTGGGGAGAAGGAAATGATGGAGGTAGTGAAATGGGCAATTTCTACATGAAGGGGATTATGATGGGGCATATTACTACAAGAAGGTGATAATGATGGGGCATATTACTAAAAGAAGGGGATAATGATGGGGCATATTACTAAAAGAAAGGGATAATTATGTGGCTCATATACTGCAATATAAAGGGGTACAATAAGAAATACTATGGCCATGAGGCTGGAGTACAAGCGCCAGCTCATATACTATATATTTTATATGCTGATAGTTATGTGGCTCATATACGTGGGACTGTATGTATGACTTTACATGGGACTGTATATATATATGGGAATACATGGGACTGTATGTATGAGGTTACATGGGATTGTATATATGAGGGGATTATCCTTTTTTATTTAACTTTTTTAAAATAAATAATTTATTGAAAGGACCTCTGCCAGGCATATTTCACTCTTGCGGGCTTAAAAAGCAGCTCTTGTGGTGATAAGAAGCTGATTTAAAACCCCCAAGAGTGAACTCCGTGAGAGCTGTATGTGTGGAATAATAAATGATATTTTGCCGGTCTTCAGCAGTCATGTCCTGCTTGAATTGACTATAGTGGCGTAGCTCGTAGCACTTTGCAGCCGGCTCTATTCTACTTATAGAGAAAGCTGAGTGCTACGTCACTAGTGTCAATTCAAGCAGGAAATGCAGACCGTAGTAATATAAGTCATTATTACACACATACAGCTCTCACGAAGTTCACTCTTGGGAGTTTTAAATCGGCTTCTTATCACCACAAGAGCTGCTTTTTAAGCCCTCAAGAGTGAAATATGCCTGGCAAAGGTCCTTTAAGACTTAAAGTTTAAGTGTGGCAGATAATGTAATACTCTTCTATTTTAGTGTGTGGCTGCGCACACTATCTCAGCAGTGATGGAGAAGTATTTGAGAATGGAAAAGGCAAATGCCGAACAGGACCCTGGACACAATTCTAACCCAGATGAAGGCCCTAGTATGAGAGGTCGACAAAAGAAAAAAGACAAGACAGTGAGCTCAAGGCAATACAGTGAAAGCTATCTTTCATTTGGATTTACTTCCGCTGGGGATGCGACAGCACCAACACCACTGTGCTTGGTGTGTGGTGAGAAGCTTTCCAATAGCGCCATGGTGCCAAGCAAGCTTAAACGCCATCTCCAAACGAAACACCCTTCCGTTCAAAACAAGCCAATGGAGTATTTTGTACGCTTACGTACAAACAATGAGAAAGGGGCAACTTTTTTGAGAAAAAGCACAAAGGTAAATGAGAGAGCCCTCAAAGCTAGCTACCTTGTTGCTGAACTCATAGCTAAATCAAAAAAGTCCCACACTGTGGCAGAAACATTAATACTGCCAGCTTGTAAAGCTATTGTAAATGAGATGCTTGGCCCTGAGGCAGCCAAAGAGATAGCTAAAGTGCCTCTCTCTGATAACACAATTGCCAGACGGATTGATGACATGTCTGCGGACATATCTATGTGAGCTGGGCTTCTCAAGCTTGACTGCGATAAAAACTAAAAACAGGGAGAGACTGAGAACTGTTGAGGAAGAGCTTCGTGTGTGTCTTTCCACCATTCCTGCCAGGATATCCCTTTTGTGTTTATCGAAACAGGCCCAGGTTTCACACTGAGTGAGTAAAAATACATTTAGAATCTATATTATTAACTATATGTATAATATGTACTGTTTTAGTGTCATTTTGTGCCATTTTGGTTGGTGGTGTGCCCCGGGATTTTTTACGTATAAAAAGTGTGCCGCGGCTCAAAAAAGGTTGAAAATCACTGCGCTAAAGGGGTTAACTAATGGGACAGTTTTATAGGGCGGGTCACTACGGACGCGGCGATACCAAATATGTGTACTTTTATTTTATTTTTTTTATTTTCAAAAAATGAATTTATTGGGGAATATTTTTTTTTTTTTTTTTACTAATTTATTTAGCGATTTTTTAAAAATTATTTTTACACTTTTTTTTTTTTTTTTTTTTTTTACTTTATTACCGTACATAGTCCCAGGTGGGACATCACTGTCCTGTGACAGATCGCTGATCTGTCACATCACAGATCACTGTGACAGATCAGCAATCTGTCACAGGCAGTTCTGCAGACTTCCTCATGCCTGCGCTTTGCAGGCAGTGAGGAAGTCAGCTCCCTACAGGCCCCCGAAGCCATCTTGGATCCGGGGGCCTGTAGGGAAAGAGCCCCCGGCAGCAGCGCTGCACATTGCGCTGCCGTGGGGGGCTCAGGGAAGCACGGAGGGAGCCCCCTCCCTGCCGATGCTTCTCTTTAACCCCCGGTACACCGCGATCGTGTTTGATTGCGGTGTACAAGGGGTTAATGTGTCGGGGGCGGTCCGTGACCGCCCCTGACACATTGTGCCGGGTGTCAGCTATGATAATCAGCTGACACCCGGCCGCGATCAGCGGTGCTCACCACGTGGGCGCCGCTGATCGCATTAGACGTACTATCCCGTCCTTGGGAATTAAGTCCCAGGGCACATGGACGGGATTGTACGTCTAATGGCAGAAAGGGGTTAAAGAGCATGCTGCGTTTTTTACCGCTAAGCGATTGCGCCACGGTAAAAACCGAAGCATTATCACAGCATTGCGGAATCCCATAGGAATGCATGGGATGCTTATTTTTCGCGAGGTTAAAACCGCCGCGAAAAAACCGCCACGTGTGAACTCAGCCTTATACCATTTTTTAGTATTTCTGACCTGGGCCCTGTGCGCGCGCACACCCATGCTTGCCTGCACTGACGAGGGCCGCGGCCGCAATCACACACTGAGGCAGACCGCTGCGGCCCTTATCAGCGCGTGCACCAACATGAGCACGAGCGCACACAGAGCCTAGTCAGAAGTTTTAAAGGACCAGCGGCCCATTTTGTAGTTCAGAGCCGCCGGCCCACCGGGAATATGCCCGGTTCGCAAGATTATCAATCTGGGCCTGGTTATACCTAATGTATGATGGTGTCAGAGATATTAGCCCTTCGATATATGTGCACCTCTGGCTTTGCCCGTATAGTTTCTTATTCTGTGACAGTCTGTTGTTTGCATGTGCGCTCCCGGCTGCTCCGTGCCCCTGCACTGCTCCCGGCATCTACATGGACGTCCACACATGCCCGAGATCCTTGGCAGCCCGCCCTGTCTCCTGGCCGTGTGCGGCTGTAAGGTTCTCTGACTCCCACATCCACTGTTATTTTCTGTTATTGAAACCTAGTTTTTTCCTGTCGGCCATTTTGCTTTCTGTCCTGCTGACGAAGCCGCTTTGGGTGGCGACATGTGTCGGGTCTCTGCTCCACCTGGCCTCACTCCACTCTACATGGGCTTTTTGCACAGATAATGCTAATCTGTGCCAAATCTTTTTACAGGTGGCTATTTTAGCCCTTACTATTTATCCCTTTGTGCCCAGAATTGTTTGGCCTTATGGTGCGCCTATAGTGTCCTGTGTTTAATCTTGGGACCCTATCAATCACAATTCGTAGGTTGGCTATTTGAGTCTTTGATTTCAGATACCTATGTACCTCATATATGGATAAGCTGCTCTCGGTTACACGTCTTTATTTATCTATTTCTATTGTTATATTTCATGTGTTCCCTGATTGCAGTGACGTCTAATGATTATGTTGTCATCTAAGGCAGGGTTCCCCAACTCTAGTCCTCAAGGCCCACCAACAGATCATGTTTTCAGGATTTCCTTAGTATTGCTCAGGTGATAATTGCTTCAGGCTACTTTCACACTTGCTTTTTTTTGCAGCGCGTTTTTCCCGCAAAAAACGCATACATGCGGTTTTTTAAAGCATTTTTATGCGCATGCATGAAAAAAAACGCAGCGATTTTATGCGTTTGTATGCGTTTTTACCGCGTTTGCGTTTTTTTTCCAACATTAGTTGGCCTCACCAAAAAAATCAAGATAGGGTTAGGATTAACACTAACCCAAACCATGACTTTACTAACCTTAACCCTTAACCAAACCATACTAACCCTAACCCTTAACCAAACCATACTAACCCTAACCCTTAACCAAACCCTACTAACCCTAACCCTAACCCTTAACCAAACCATACCAACCCTAACCCCCCTTAACTAACCCTAACTCTAACCCAAACCCCTAATTTCCATTGTCTAACCAATGGTCAACAAAAAAACGCATGCGCAAAAAAACGCATACATGAGCATGGCAATGCGCACGTATGCGCACCCATAGACTTACAATGGGTGTCTTGCTGTAAAAAAACGCATTGCGTGCGCATGCGTTTTTTTTGAGGCAAGTCGGACGCCCAAAAAATGCAACAGGATGCATTTTGTGCGCCCGAGCGCACACCACAAAAAAACGCATGCGCGTAAAAACGCATACAAACGCATGTGTATGCGCACATAAGCGCATCCCATGCAACATATAGGGGAAAAAAAGCGCTTGCGTTTTTTAGCGCTAAAATACAGCGCAAAAAAACGCAAGTGTGAAACCAGCCTCACCTGTGCAATACAAAGGAAATCCTGAAAACATGATCTGTTGGTGGGCCTTGAGGACTGGAGTTGGGGAACCCTGCTCTAAGGCTTCTGTGTCTACAACCCATGCACATCTATTTGGGTAGGAACTAATGTATTTTCTGTATAGGCACTAAATTTACCCTGTAGATGGTTTATACATCATGGTATGCTGTTTATATGGACACAGGGCTTTCTTATAAACCTAGTTATTATGGAGTGTTTTGTTGTAGGTGGTTGGCTACTGATTTCTGTCACACGTGTGACGAATTTTAAATGTTTTTAACTTTTTTGTGGCAAATAAAGATTGTATATTTTTACGCCAATTCCTGCCTCAGGTGATCCCCTATGTGTGGCCTATTCCTTCTCCTCTCTCTATATTGCTTTCTGCCTGTCTTGTCTCCTGCCTCTGTACCTGCAACTGTATTAACCCTTACTTGAATGAAGTAATACAAGAACTTCTTAAACAAGTCTGTGTCTTCTGTGTTTCCTCGCACCCAAGCACAAGACAGTATACAATACATTACAGCGGCCTCCCTTGACTGCCGTGGGCGCTGCAGGCCGCACACAGGGTGGAGTGCGCATGCACCAACATGCCCAGCTACTCTTGGTCTTACAAGATCATGTGATCGCAGGTCCTAACGGTTGAAAAGTCTGTGAAAGCTCCTATTCACTATTCCCCTGAGGAAGTAGTAACACACTGAACGTGAAACGCGCATTGGGGGTTTTTGCTGGTGACTAGGAGAAAAAAGACAAGATGGTGAGGTAGTCAATCCAAAGTCTAACATGAAAACCATAACCTAAAACTGAACTTTTTTTAAACCATTAATTTTTTTTTTGCACAGACAAATATATCAAAAGCTGCAACCAGCCAGTCCAGTAATGAAACTTTATTGTCTTTATTGTGGATATTAACAAAAAAAAGCCCTATAAGGCCCTATTATACCCTTCCTTACAGCGGAGGTTGGCTCATCCAAAGTACAGCCTAGATTTCCATAGCTGTATATCAGGACACTAAAGACATACAGTCAATATTTAATCGGTGTGCCGCGGTGATTAGAAAGGAGAAAAGGGTGTACAAGGTATGTTAATTGGTGATCCAAAAGAGGTATGTCCATATAATGGTGGTCTTTCAATTAGAACCAACCAGACAATAAAAGTTGCCCCCTTGGGAGCCCAAAAGATCCACTCCAACTACAAATAACTGAAGTAATAACCACATAACCAGAAAAAAAAAACCACACAACTTGATATGTATTCAATAAGTAGGGGAACGGGGAGGAGGGGTAAGCCTAAGCTAATTCACCCTCCACTTTTCCTAATTATGTGTCCCCTACCTTGCTGCGGAGGTTGGCAGCCTAAATTATCACGTAAAATGGCGCCACCGCTCACTTTCGGCTTTCCTTCATTACCCATCAACAATCACCCTAGCAACTATTCATACCCAAAAGTGAAGTGGGAAAAATACAGGGGGGGGGGGGGTGAAGTAGGGTCAAACCTCTTAGTGATGAAGATAGAAGCCCAAGTCAAATAGAGTAGATCACTGGTGCGTTACAACAGCAGATAAAGTGCTATAGTGCTTAATCTAAACCAAGGATGCAATCCAGACAACGATGATTCTAAATGCATAGCAAGTGTCTGCTAGATGCATAACATTTCATACACTAGCATATTCACAGGCCACCCTACAAAAAAAAAAAAAAAAAAAAAAAAAAAAAAAAAAAAAAATCACCAAATGCGATAGGCGATCCTTTCAAACATGCTGACTTACCGTATATACTCAAGTATAGGCCAACCCAAGTATAAGCCAAGGCACCTAACTTTCCCATGGAAAACTGGGTAAGCTTATTGACTTGAGTATAAGCCGGGTATTCATTGTCCCCTTATCCCTGTCCTGCTATGCGTGACTTCTCCTGTCCTGGTATGTGGCTCCCCCGTTTTATCCTGGTATGTGTGGCTCCCCGATCCTGTCCTGATATATCTGGCTTCCCCATCCTGTCCTGGTATGTGTGACTCCCCTGTCATTTTCTGGTATTTGTGGCACCCCCTGTTGTATGCATGGCTCCCCGGTCGCGCATGGCTCCCCGGTCTCGCATGGTTCCCCCAGTCCCGCATAGCTCATCTCCCCCGGTTCTGCATGGCTCACCCCCAGTTCCATCATTGCATGCATGGCTCACCCCCCCCACCCCCGTCCCATCGTTATATGCATGGCTCACACCCCCCCGTCCTACTCACCCTCCTCGCGCCGTCCCTACATCTGTTGTCCTGGCGCCGGCAGTTCTTCCTGTGCTCAGCGGTCAGGTGGCCCCGCTCATTAAGGTAATGAATATGTGCTCCACGCCTATTGGAGTGGAGATGCGTGCATATTCATTACCTTAATGAGCGATGCCATGTGACCACTCAGCATAGGAAGAGCTGCTAGCGCTAGGACAGAGATGCAGGGACAAAGATGCAGCGACGGCGCGAGGAGGGTGACTATGAGGTCTTGAAGCCAACGACTGTAGCAGCAGCTGTCACTGTGCCACAGCCGCCGGCTCCTGCCACTGCTCCGCCGCTCCCCGTCCCCCCGCCAGCTTGCTGGACAATGACTCATGTATAAGCCGAGGGGGGCATTTTCAGCACAAAAAAAATGTGTTGAAAATCTCGGCTTATACACGAGTATATACGGTATTTATATAGTAACAAAGCAAGCCAGATCACCAATGCCCTTAAAGTGATGTTTGCGCAGACTGAATTTACCCCAGGAAACAACACATCAATTGCACTATGCCCATAATAGCACCATATAATACATCAAAGTTGTTATCTGGGATCTGAAGACCAAAGAAATGCCTCATCAGGAGGCGAATGGTATTTCCAGTGTCAAAAGATAAACGACATCCGGCACAATAGGACAACCTGGTTGCAGGTTCCCTGGTGACTACCATCTGAATCAACATGGGTAAGGGTGCAATATCTGCATGAATCACAGGTACTTTAATTATATGGCTACTATGACAACTATCTTTACAGCACTATATATTATTGACCTGTGCCATGCCTACGATTGAGTCAGTATCCCTGCCCCTCTTCTGCTGCGATGCACATCTCATGAGTGGCACATATGCTTGATATCAATCATTTGTCACTAGGGTTTGTGGTTCGCTGTCATCCTGTTCATATTTATGTATATACTAGCTGAAGAGCCCGGCGTTGCCTGGGCATAGTAACCAACTGTGGTTAGTTATAACAAATTATAATGATTATATTGCACATAAAAACCGTGCATCTAATCCTATCCTGTATGATACTGACTGCTGAGCCGTGTATCTAACCCTATTCTGTGTGATACTGTCTGCTGAGCCGTGTATCTAATACTATTCTATGTGATACTGTGTGCTGCACTGCGTATCTAATCCTATCCTGTGTGATACTGTCTGCTGAGCTGTGCATCTATTCCTATCCTGTGTGATACTGTCTGCTGAGCTGTGTATCTAATCCTATCCTGTGTGATACTGTCTGCTGAGCTGTGTATCCAATCCTATCCTGTGTGATACTGTCTGCTGAGCTGTGTATCCAATCCTATCCTGTGTGATACTGACTGCTGAGCTGTGTATCTAATCCTATCCTGTGTGATACTGACTGCTGAGCTGTGTATCTAATCCTATCCTGTGTGATACTGTGTGCTGAGCTGCGTATCTAATCCTATCCTGTGTGATACTGCCTGCTGAGCTGTGTATCTAATCCTATTCTGTGTGATACCATCTAATCCTATCCTGGGTGATACTGACTGCTGAGCCGTGTATCCATTCCTATCCTGTGTGATACTGACTACTGAGCTGTGTATCTAATCCTATCCTGTGTGATACTGACTGCTGAGCCATGGGTCTAATCCTCTCCTGTGTGATACTGACTGCTGAGCTGTGTATCTAATCCTATCCTGTGAGATAATGACTTCTGAGCCGTGTATCTAATCCTATCCGGTGTGATACTGGGCTCCCCCTGCAGTCTGTGTCAGAGGGTGGTCTGTGTTGGCACGGTAATAAATTGTGTTATTTCCAGCTTTACAGAAGGACGATAACACCATAGAAATGATAAGAATAAATAGGCCTCAGTTACCACAACTGTCTACAAAGAAAACTGTTGCTGATAGCATCCACTCACAGCTCATTTTTCATCTTTTAAACAGCTCTGGGACAGCGTGGCGAGTTTTGAGTGGCGACTTTTGTGTTTCGACTTTTATGTGGCGAGGTTGGTGTATGTGTGGTGAAATGTGTGCTGAGGGTGATATATGTGTTGAAGCACGTGGTAGTGTGTGGCGCTTTTTGTGTGTGTGTTCATATCCCCGTGTGTGGTGAGTATCCCATGTCAGGGCCCCACCTTAGCAACTGTACGGTATATACTGTTTGGCGCCATCGCTCTCATTCTTTAAGTCCCCCTTGTTCACATCTGGCAGCTGTCAATTTGCCTCAAACACTTTTCCTTTCACTTTTTCCCCATTATGTAGATAGGAGCAAAATTGGTGAATTGGAACGCGCGGGGATAAAATTTCGCCTCACAACATAGCCCATCACGCTCTCGGGGTCCAGACGTGCGACTATGCCAAATTTTGTGGCTGTAGCTGCGACGGTGCGGATGCCAATCCCGGACATACATACATACACACACATTGAGCTTTATATATTAGATATGTTATTTTTTGTGTTTCCCCCTAATAAAGAGCATTTACATTTTGTCATAAATACTCCCTTGTTTCTCATTGTGCCATCTAAGTTTTGGAGCGGCATACTCACATCCCTCTCCATATAGGTTTTACTGTATTTTTTGTGGACGTTAGTAATTATGTACCCGATGATGATGAGCGCAAGTATGACAGGATGTGCAAGCCTATTGTTTGGATTTACCTACAGGTGGATACCTAAAGAAACCAGGGTAATGCTCCCTGCCGCTATGAGAATGCAAATGCCACCATAAAAAGGCTCTCTCCAAGGTGCTAAACCAAGCACAGCCACACGGTGTCATGGTTCCCATTATCTCCCGTCTCTTTATTAGGCTGTGTGCACACGCTGCGGATTTTGCTGCGGTTCCGCAGCGGTTTTGGCCGCTGCGGACCCGCAGCAGTTTTTGCTGCGGTGTACAGTACCATGATTCCCTATGGGAATCAAAAACCGCAGTGCAGACGGTGCGGAATTTTCCGCGCGGATTATCTGCGGTTTTCAATCCGCAGAAAGAATTGACATGTCAATTCTTTCTGCGGATTCTCCTGCGGTTTGCCATCTCCTCCATTGAGGAGATGAAAAACCGCAGAGCAAAACCGCAGAGCAATCCGCAGGTAAAACCGCAGGTCTTTTGACCTGCGGTTTCACCTGCGGATTGTACAAAATCCGCGCGGATGAATCCGCACCTTTTCCGCAGCGTGTGCACACAGCCTTACAGAACAACTGCAGCAGACTGTGAAAGCATTGCCATAATGATACAATTGTCTAAGAATTAATTCTCTGATAGACAATACCCCAGCATTAAATAGTAAGAAAACGAACATCATTGAAAGCATGAAACTATATTGGATATAGTTCAACCCCGACTGGAATGACAAAAATATTCTAAAATATCGAAATGTGTTATGGATCAAGTGATGCCCACAAAGCACACACAGTAGGTTTCTTTATAAGAAAGTACTTTACTTTAGCGATACAATAACTCAAATATGTAACACATGTACAATGTATATTTTGCAAAGAAAAAAAAAATCTATCTTTTTGTTTCATGTGTGATGCTTACTGAATAAATGGCGTTCCTGGCACTTTCCCTAACATACGCCACATGTACCAAATTACCAAAAACACTATGAAATGGCTAATACTAATAAGATGCCATGAGAGCAGTTACCTCGATATCTCTCTTGCTGAATGGTTGAAGTACTTGGCTCAGAGACGTCAAAGAGAACTTCAGGAAGCTCTAGATCTGAAGGAACTGCTTCAGGAAAAGATCTAGCGCAGCGATGTGATGGCCGCTCCTTCAACCTGCAGGCTTTAAGACGAAATGATAGAATAAGTAAATCTACTACAATTACTACAGCTGTGACCTGTTATCAGTTACGAACTGTTATTACTACATTTATTCTATACCAATAATTCAATTTACACACATCCACAACATATTCCACTAATGATGCTGCCTTCAACTTCTTCAGCAGATTCAATAAAGGGTTAAACCCTGCTGCAAATAACCTTAAGCATTTACCTTTTTTGCTTTGCCCCCAAGAGCTCATTTTAACACTGAGCTAAATCTATTGTTTCTCTTCCTTAAAATAAGTCATCACAAAGTCATCTGGTTACCAAAGGAACCATCATCCCTGGGACTTTAGCCTTGCACCTTATTACCGTAGCCCCCGTCTTATCCCCTCATCTATGTGATTACAACCTCACTGACACATTACTGTACTCGGCACTTTATCACCTGTAATGCTCCTCCTGATCACAATTAAAAATATGCAAAAATCTATTACAAATAATTCAGTGGTATACTAAGAACTAACATCACCGCGAGGGTGCCCCGTGCACTGACATCACCGCGAGGGTGCCCCGTGCACTGACATCACCGCGAGGGTGCCCCGAGCACTGACATCACCGCGAGGGTGCCCCGAGCACTGACATCACCGCGAGGGTGCCCCGAGCACTAACACCACCGTGAGCGTGCCCCGAGCACTAACACCACCGCGAGGGTGCCCCGAGCACTAACATTACCGCGAGGGTGCCCCGAGCACTAACACCACCGCGAGGGTGCCCCGAGCACTAACACCACCGCGAGGGTGCCCCGAGCACTAACACCACCGCGAGGGTGCCCCGAGCACTAACACCACCGCGAGGGTGCCCCGAGCACTAACACCACCGCGAGGGTGCCTCGAGCACTAACACCACCGCGAGGGTGTCCCAAGCACTAACATCACTGCGAGGGTGCCCCGAGCACTAATATCACAGTGAGGAGGGTACCCCGAGCACTAATATCACAGTGAGGAGGGTACCCCGAGCACTAATATCACAGTGAGGAGGGTACCCCGAGCACTAATATCACAGTGAGGAGGGTACCCCGAGCCCCGACAGGACCGCCGAGCGTGTGGAGGCATCCTAATGTCATAATGCTACATTACTGTAACGCTGCTGGCTGGAGCTCACGCTTACCACAATGGGACGTATGCCCCGACAGGACCACCGAGCGTGTGGAGGCATCCTAATGTCATAATGCTACATTACTGTAACGCTGCTGGCTGGAGCTCACGCTTACCACAATGGGACGTATGCCCCGACAGGACCACTGAGCGTGTGGAGGCATCCTAATGTCATAATGCTACATTACTGTAACGCTGCTGAGCTGGAGCTCACGCTTACCACAATGAGACGTATGCCCCGAAAGGACCGCCGAGCGTGTGGAGGCATCCTAATGTCATAATGCTACATTACTGTAACGCTGCTGGCTGGAGCTCATGCTTACCACAATGGGACGTATGCCCCGACAGGACCACCGAGCGTGTGGAGGCATCCTAATGTCATAATGCTACATTACTGTAACGCTGCTGAGCTGGAGCTCATGCTTACCACAATGGGACGTATGCCCCGACAGGACCACCGAGCGTGTGGAGGCATCCTAATGTCATAATGCTACATTACTGTAACGCTGCTGGCTGGAGCTCATGCTTACCACAATGGGACGTATGCCCTGACGGGACCACCGAGCATGTGGAGGCATCCTAATGTCATAATGCTACATTACTGTAACGCTGCTGAGCTGGGGCTCATGCTTACCACAATGGGACGTATGCCCTGACGGGACCACCGAGCATGTGGAGGCATCCTAATGTCATAATGCTACATTACTGTAACGCTGCTGAGCTGGGGCTCATGCTTACCACCTGGAAGCTTTCTCTCATTCTTCTGTGAGGGCATCTCCTATGAGAGAAGTCCTACAAAAAGAATGGGGTCATTCACAATTGCAACTCGCCCCATGAAAAATCAAGCACTCTAGGAAAATCAAAAGCTCATGGCTTTGGAAGCGGTGGAGGAAGAGGGGGAGCAAAATGTGCACTTCGCCGCTCGTTAATGAGCTACAGCTAACACTAGTGGTGGGTACTACAAGTGGGGGGGTGGGCACTACAAGCAGAGTGGTGGGCACTACAAGTGGGGAGTGGGCAATACAAGTGGGGGGTGGGCACTACAAGGAGAATGGTGGGCACTACAAGTGCAGTAGTGGGCACTACAAGTACAGTGTTGGGCACTACAAGTGGAGTGGTGGCCACAAGAGGAGTGGTGGCCACAACAAGGAGAATGGTGGGCACTACAAGTGCAGTAGTGGGCACTACAAGTACAGTGTTGGGCACTACAAGTGGAGTGGTGGCCACAAGAGGAGTGGTGGCCACAACAAGGAGAATGGTGGGCACTACAAGTGGGAGTGGTGGGCACAACAACCAAAGTGGTGGGCACTACAAGGAGAGTGGTGGGCACAAGTGGGAGTGGGCACTACAAGCAGAGTGGTGGGCACTACAAGCAGAGTGGTGGACAATACACGTGGGGGGTGGGCACTACAAGCAGAGTAGTGGGCACTACAAGGAGAATGGTGGACACTACAGGTGGGAGTGGTGTGCAATACAAGTGGGAGTGGTGTGCAATACAAGTGGGAGTGGTGTGCAATACAAGTGGGAGTGGTGTGCACTACAAGCAGAGTGGTGGGCACTACAAGCAGAGTGGTGGGCACTACAAGCAGAGTGGTGGGCACTACAAGCAGAGTGGTGGGCACTACAAGCAGGGGGGTGGGCACTACAAGCAGGGGGGTGGGCACTACAATGAGAGTCGTTGGCACTACAAGCGGGGGGGTCGGCAATACTAGCAGAGTGGTGGGCACAAGGAGAGTGGTGGGCACTACTTTCAGAGTGGTGGGCACTACAAGTGGGGGGTCGGCAATACTAGCAGAGTGGTGGGCACTACTTTCAAAGTGGGGGGCACTACAAGCAGCGGGGTGGGCAGTGGTGGGCACTACAAGCAGGGAGCTGGGCACTACTAGCAGAGTGGTGGGGCACTGCACAGATCCCCCATCCAATGCACTCCACAGATGGGGTATACTGCGATATTGGCACTTTCTGCAGGCGATAGATGTACGGCATCATTACAATAGCAGCCGCAGTGTGTACTCTGGCATCACATCTGCTGCATTGTCAGGCTCCACGAGTGCCCGCTGTGTGTATGAGCCACAACGCCTCACACTTACCTGGCTGCTGTGAAGATTCCGTCTTTGCAACACTCGGAAGTCTTCAGAAAAGAAACGTCCCGGCTCCTCTCCCTCCCGGCTCCGTCCCAGGTTCTCTACCTCCCGGCTCCGCTCCGCCCGGCTTTGCTCCCTCCCGGCTCCTTTCTGTCCCGGCTCCGCTCCGTCCCGGGTTCTCTCCCTCCCCGCTCCGCTCCGTCCCGGGTTCTCTCCCTCCCCGCTCCGCTCCGTCCCGGGTTCTCTCCCTCCCGGCTCTGCTCCGTCCCGCTCCGCTCCCTCCCGGCTCCGCTCCGTCCGGCTTCGCTCCCTCCCGGCTCCGCTCCGTCCCGGGTTCTCTCCCTCCCGGCTCCGCTCCGTCCCGGGTTCTCTCCCTCCCGGCTCCGCTCCGTCCCGGGTTCTCTCCCTCCCGGCTCCGCTCCGTCCCGGGTTCTCTCCCTCCCGGCTCCGCTCCGTCCCGGGTTCTCTCCCTCCCGGCTCCGCTAGGATGGACTAGCTCGGACTTGCGGATGAATGACTCCCGTGGTCATGAGAGTGTGTAGGGGCTGCCGTCGTGGGTCAGGAGCCGCCGAGGCTGAGCCGGTGCTGCGGACTCTCCCTTCGCTGTGTGTGAACATCTCTTATGAGTACAGCGCTACAAGTCTTCCCGTGGAGGGGCTGGAATGCAGGACGTCAATAGTGACAGCACGGGAGTCTGACGTCACGACCTCCCCCACCCGCGCGCGTGGAGACCGTGTGAGGGGCGGGAGCTTTCCAGTCGCGTGTTCCCGCTGAGGGGTGACATCCACCGGACGCCGCCGACTCCGGTCATTCTTTCGATTGCAGTGAGGAGGCAGGATTCTCTTCACACTGTGGAGCTCCTGTGTAGTGACATGCTGGGGAGGGATCACAAGCGACTTCTCGGGGCATTACTGGTGGAAGCAGGTGCTGGGATGCAGTAACGCGGGGAATGCAGAGCAAGGCTGTGTGCACACGCTGCGGAAAAGGTGCGGATTCATCCGCGCGGATTTTGTACAATCCGCAGGTGAAACCGCAGGTCAAAAGACCTGCGGTTTTACCTGCGGATTGCTCTGCGGTTTTGCCCTGCGGTTTTTCATCTCCTCAATGGAGGAGATGGCAAACCGCAGGAGAATCCGCAGAAAGAATTGACATGTCAATTCTTTCTGCGGATTGAAAACCGCAGATAATCCGCGCGGAAAATTCCGCACCGTCTGCACTGCGGTTTTTGATTCCCATAGGGAATCATTGTACTGTACACCGCAGCAAAAACTGCTGCGGGTCCGCAGCGGCCAAAACCGCTGCGGAACCGCAGCAAAATCCGCAGCGTGTGCACACAGCCTAAGGGTTAACAACAATGCGGTTAAATTTATAACAACAATGAACTCCTGGCAGGGAGGCAACAGGTGATTAGCAGTAGAATTATGGTATGACCCAACAGTCTGGTTATTAAACTCCACTTATCGTGACTCCTGTTCCTCAATCGCATGCAGTCTGATGCGCGTTGTAATACCGGCAATCTTTAATTGTTGTGATTTTATTGATTGTGAAAAAAAAGGGTGGTGTTACAATCCAAAAAAGGGTGGTGTTACAATCCAACGTTTCAGCTCTACATCTCGAGCTTTCATCAGGGATATGACTAGATCCTTGGTTTTGAGGTGTGTGTATAAGTGGTATAGGTTTGCCGGTGGTATAGGAGGCCGGCCTCCTCCACACCTGACTAGATTTAGGACACAAGGACGGGAGTCACGTGCTGACCCTACACATCGTGGTTACTATAGGTACCGTTCCAGCAGCTGGATTACAAAGGCAAACCTATACCACTTATACACACACCTCAAAACCAAGGATCTAGTCATATCCCTGATGAAAGCTCGAGATGTAGAGCTGAAACGTTGGATTGTAACACCACCCTTTTTTGGATTGTAACACCACCCTTTTTTATCACAATCAATAAAATCACAACAATTAAAGACTGTCGTTGAGAAGACTTTACTTTCATGTTATTAGTGTGCCGGGGTTACTCCTATACTTTAGTCTTGTTTTTTCCCAGAGCACCTAAGTTGGGGTTTGAGCCTGTCATATCTACTTTATATGTAATACCGGCAATGGCCGGCACGGCGTCCTTAGGCGTAACCGCCAACACACGATCCAGCTTCTGGCGGCCCGTTGAGCCCCAGTCCATTAATCTGTAAGGTTGTGTGCACACGCTGCGGATTCTGCTGCGGTTTTGGCCCTGCGGATCCGCAGCAGTTTTAGCTGCAGTGTACAGTACCATAATATCCTATGGATATTAAAAACTGCAGTGCAGACGGTGCAGATTTTTCCGCACGGTTTTCCTGCGGTTTCAAAACCGCAGAAAGAATTGACATGTCAATTCTTTTCTGCGGATTCCGCTGCGGTTTGCCATCTCCATTGTGGAGATGAAAAACCGCAGATAAATCGCAGGGCAAAACCGCAGGCTAATCCGCAGGTAAATTCGCAGATTTACCTGCGGATTTTACAAAATCCACGCGGCCAAATCTGCAGCGTGTGCACGTACCCTAAAGCCAAAATGGGTAATGCAGTGGAAGTCTCTGCCCGGTGCACGATCTGGCACCTGATGCTCCTAAATGCAGGCACCACACGATGCCTGGCTGAGCCCCGACACTCTGCGCGCTCCCTGGTCCTGCGGGGTCCTCACGTAACCTCTTCCTCTTCTGTTTCCTCTCTCTGCCAGCGGGAAAATGAACTCTTTTCCCTGGCTCCCGGGTCTCGCCACGCCCCCTCTCGCCAGGTCATGGGTCCTGTCCGGTTCCCCATTCTTTCCCCCCGGCAACACTGGACGCAGCCTCAACAGTTCTGTACCCGGCATTGTGCAGTGTGCAGTTACCCGCAGCCCGGTCTTCCTCCTGGCATAGGCTTGTGTTTTCATAAGTGAAGATGATCATAGTTTAGGTCGGTGTGAGATCCACATTTGAGAAAGGCGGTGTACCTGGACAGCAGCGGGCGATGTACCCAGTCAGCAGCGGGCGATGTACCCAGACTGCAACTGACTATGTTACCAGACGGCAGCGGGCGTTGGACCCAGACGGCAACGGGCGATGTACCCAGATGGCAGCGGGTGTTGTACCCAGACAGTAGCAGGCAATGTACCCACACAGCAGCAGGTGATGTACCCAGACGGCAGCAGGCTTTGTAACCAGACAGCAGCGAGAAATGTACCCAGACAGCAGCGGGTGATGCACCCAGACAGCAGCGGGCAATGTCCCCAGACAGCAGCAGGCATTGTACCCTGACAGCAGCGGGTGATATACCCAGACAGCAGCGGACAATGTACCCATACAGCAGCGGGCGATGTACACAGACAGCAGCGGGCAATGTAACAGGACAGCAGCAGGCGATGTACCCAGTCAGCAGCGGGCATTGTGTAGGGGGTATGATATATTATGGTAATGTCCTTGCCTTTCTCTTTCGTCCAGGTGCCGTATATTATCAGTGTATGTATATATTTGTTAATACATTATGGTACTGATACACGATTAAGTGTATTACCATGTGTATATAATGGTACTGCTACACTGTTATGTGTATTACCATGTCTTGCTAAATGTATATATCTATAATGTTATACCATTGTAATGCTGCTATGTATAGTGTAAGTGTAGTTACTGGATTGGCCACTAGATGGGGTTAGTATAGTGTACAGAGCTTTCAGCTAGTGAATAGGATAGGCAAGGGTTAACAATAGGAGGGGCTGCTGGGTGGTAATCTAGGAATGTTCCTTTAGGTAGTCAGAAAGGGCCAGGTTGCCCAAATAGTCCACATGGGCTCTATGCCTAGGACACCACAGCAGTCACGTAACGTTAAAGAGAAGCTTAGCCATTCGGAGTCGATAGGACAGAAGGATGGTGTCAAGCAGCAGGATTGCAGCAGTTCATAGCTGGAGAAAGGAAGCGGTGCGGGAAAGTACAGGGCGCAGATAGTTCCATGGGCTGATGCTCTCAGGACCGGGGCGAAACGGGCCAGAGAATCCCCAAGCACAGGAAATCTGAACAGGGAGGACGCTGCGGTACCGTCTAAGGTGCTATTACTCCGTTATGTACTGGAGGACGTGGAACTGAGGACAGGGAAAGAACAGAATGAAACTGCATGGAACTTGCTGTTGTTGTAACTGACAAGAATGTGCTGCCAAGTTGTTCAAGTAAAGTTTCACTTGTTGCATTTAAACCGGACTGTGTGTCAAATCTTGCAAAACCAAATGTAGAAAGGCTTCAGCAGCACAGTGGAATCCCTGATGGCACAGTGAGAGAAGACACAGGTATGCTGGTGAAAGAATGCTGTTTTCATGTAAGAGGAGGCCAGGGCTTAGCTACACCAGAGTGCTCGGCCATGACTACAGTTCTGGACCTCCGTTACAATTGTACCCAAACAGCAGCAGGCGATGTACCCAGACAGCAGCGGGTGATGTACCCAGACAGCAGCTGGCCATGTACCCAGTCAGCAGCTGGCCATGTACCCAGTCAGCAGCAGGCGTTGTACCCAGACAGCAGCTGGCAATGTACCCAGACAGCAACAGGCGTTGTACCGACAGCAGCAGGCTTTGTACCCAGACAACAGGGGGCGATGCACTCAGAGACCTGATCTATGTAACAAGGTGGCATGGGGTGGTAGCCATGGGCGAGGTCACTAAGGCACAATCCAGTCCTGGTGCCCAACAGTCCTGGCAGCCAATATTCTCTCCAGCCGGGGGTTGGTTCCGTCCCAGACGGGGGACACACGTCCAGCCTGTGCTCTCCCAAGAAGCCTCAGCATCCTCTTCACTAGAGGCTGTTGGCTCAGTCCCCTAAGTTAACCCATTCTGTCCCTGCCTCTAGTATGTGTATAACAAGTATAGCACAACAGTCATACATGGCAGACACAGCACATTTAACAGTGTAAACCACAAGGGGATAACATTAAGGCATAAATAGTACATAGCAATACACATTACTGAACAGTAGCATAACAATATATTAACATACAGGTACACTATTCGGGTACCGCATAAAGTGCACGGGCCCAGCACCTAGGAGAGAAGGGAAGCAACGAGGTTCTCAGCCACCTCCTTACACCTCCCTCCTAAAACATGCCCGTCTCCAGCCCTGATGATCCCTGCAAAATTAATAGCAGTTCATACATACACATATATAAAAACATCAGAGCAACAAACTTCAAATAGCATCAACAGAAGAGTCCCAGTCTCTCTCAACACGGGTCCACGTGACCCAGATCCCATTGCTCCTAGGACCGTTAAAACCAGTATTTTGACCCAATGGCCAACTTATTACACAGTTTTTTTTAACCCGACTCAGCCTTCGGGTCCTCCTGAGTGCACTCTCCCCCGGTAGTGGGCTGCATAAAACATGGGGCTAGTCCAAGGGTAGAAATGAGGCAAAGTCCAAGGGCAACACAGTCCAGTTCTGCAGTCACACACAGAGCCCACCGCAATTAACCTTCTTAGGGTTACAGCCCCGTGGTCCAGCAGGGGAGGCACAACAAGCGCAACTGAAAAACGGGGAGGAGCGAAGCGTTAACTTTGGTCCATTGTGACAGAATCGGCCACCACTGACGCCTCAGTCCTTTGGGGCACCATACAGAGCTCCCTGACCTCTTCAGGAGCGCGGAACAGTCCCTGCACAGGTGCAATCGGCACCGCACAAAATTTTAAAGGGTCCGCTTCAGTCTATGCACGGCCGCTGCTTGGTGTAATGGGCCGCATATGGACCCTATAAAACTATATACTGTATGTGTGGGATGAGGATCTACTGGAGGATGAGTCCCCACTGTTACTTCGGCTCCATGTCTCCTCCAGCAGTAGTCCCTGTGGCTGCCTCACCATGTCTTGGCGCTGCTTTCTCCGGCACATGTGCAGGAACTGTGGCCACGGCAACCGGCCATTCATCCCACTGAGCCTCCTGCCGTGGGCTTGCCTCCCAATCAGAGGCCATCAGCATGGCCACCGCATTAGGCCCTCGGGGCCCTTGTTCTTTAACAAAGGAAACACGGTCCCCCTCGTGTAGAGGACCACGAAAAGTCAGGGACCCGGCATTCACATATACCTTTGCTCCTTTCTCGTACCCTTGAATGATCCCATATTCTCGGGCCCAGTCGAGGTGTCGAACCATACCAATGGTCACCTGGTCAGCTGCAGCTTCTCTGCCGGGGAGCTGCAATTCTTTAACAATGTAGTAGCAAAAACTGGGAGGGCACCACAAAATAACGTAGGGGATACACCTGAAATCAGCAAAGAAGTAAATCATAATGATTTATAATTCTTTAACAATGTGGCGCTCTCGCTGCTTCTTTTCTTGAATCACCCGTTGTATCCTCTTCTGCCGTAGGTGTCCGAGGCTCTTCCATATATACGTTGCCGGCGCTGGACAGAGCAGGTGCGGGCCAGAAGGAACCAGATGCCACCAGCGTTGGGGCAACAGTGGAGACGGGGTAGGACCGGTGATCATGGCGGAGCCGCAAGAGGTGAAGGAGTGCCAGCTGTGGCAGTCGGGCGCCCGGACAGAAACCCCCTTGTCACTACCGCTGACAGTCCTCTGGCGTGGCCATGAAAGTTCGTGACAGCGGCCGCAACAGTCCGTGTCATTGCCGCTTCAAATGTCCTCTGCGCTCCTTCCGGATTCAGCTCTTTTATTTTCGCTCTCCATCGGCCACTTGTCCGACCGCCGGAAAAGATGCTATTTGACGAACTCCTCTGACCACTAGGCCTCAAAGTGTAGAATCATAGAATCGTAGAGTTGGAAGGGACCTCCTGGGCCATCTGGTCCAACCCCCTGCTCAAAGCAGGATTCGCTAAATCATCCCAGTCAGATGTCTGTCCAGCCTCTGTTTGAAGACTTCCATTGAAGGAGAACTCACCACTTCTCGTGGCAGCCTGTTCCACTCATTGATCACTCTGTCAAAAAGTTTTTTCTAATATCTAATCTGTGTCTCCTCCCATTCAGTTTCATCCCATTGCTTCTAGTCTTTCCTTGTGCAAATGAGAATAAAGTTGATCCTTCTACAATGTGACAGCCCTTTAGATATTTGTAGACAGCAATTAAGTCTCCTCTCAGTCTTCTCTTTTGCAAACTAAACATTCCCAAATCCTGCAACCTTTCCTCATAAGACAGGGTTTGCAGACCGGTCACCATTCTGGTCGCTCTTTTCTGAACTTGCTCCAGTTTGTTGATGTCTTTTTTAAAATGTGGTGCCCAAAACTGGACACAATATTCCAGATGAGGTCTGACCAAAGAGGAGTAGAGGGAAATAATGACTTCACGTGATCTAGACTGTGTGCTTCTGGTAATACATCCTAGAACTGCATTTTCCTTTTTTGCTGCTGCATCACACTGTTGACTCATATTCAGTCTGTGATCTATTAGTATACCCAAGTCTTTTTCACATGTGCTGTCACTTAGCCCTATTCCTCCCATTCTATATATGCTTTTTTCATTTTTATTGCCCAGATGTAGTACTTTGCATTTCTCCCTGTTAAAAACCATTCTGTTAGTTACTGCCCACTTCTCCAGTTTATTTAAATCTTTTTGAATCCTCTCTCTCTCTTCTCTAGTATTAGCTATCCCTCCTAGCTTTGTGTCATCAGCAAATTTAATCAGTTTACCCTCAATTCCTTCATCTAAATCGTTGAGAAAGATGTTGAACAATACAGGGCCCAGGACAGAGCCCTGTGGTACCCCACTTGAGACATTCTTCCAACTGGATGTGCAGCCATTTACGACCACTCTTTGGGTCCGATCACTAAGCCAGCTATGAATCCACCTAACAGTTGCCTTGTCCATTCCATACTTAGTCATTTTTTCAATAAGGATTGTATGAGAGACTTTGTCAAATGCTTTGCTGAAGTCAAGATATACTATATCTACAGCATTTCCTTGATCCACCCATATCAGTGTAGGCCCGTCTCAGCCCGGGTCACAGAGCTTCTTCAGTCCCGGAGGCCGATGCCGCCTCGGCGCGACATGCTCCTGCTTTCTATCTCTGTAAGTAATGATGTCTCCCCTCAGGACACGCCGTCTTGCTCTGCTCGGTTACGCCTATTCGTGGGCGGGGTCACACTTTTCTGTTCCACCCGTTTCCTTGGGTTCTGCTGCACGGGCGGGAACTTCTTCGCCCGCACCCTTTTAAGGCAGGCCTTTTTCACAGGGAGGCGCAACCTCCTGCCTTTTGGTGCCAAATCTTCTCCATGACACTGATGAAAGGCGGCAACATTCCTTATATTCGCAACAACGGCCACCATCTTCTCGGTAGCGGTCGAAGCCATCTTTAAATCTTCAGCAACCACTATCTTTGTCGCTTTCACTGCGGTCAACATCTTAACATCATTGTCAACCACCATCTTCAATTCTTTCCCGGCGGGCAACATCTCAAAATCACACATCTCAGGAATCCGCTCCATCAGACTTTGGGCTGAAGAGCTGCTGAGGTCGATCGTGTCGTGGATTTACCAACTTTAAATTAGAGGTGTAGGGATGTATAGCTTTCTCCTGTGGCCAAAAATCTGCAAAGAAAAAGAAAAGATTATTAGAAATGTCACCATAAGGGAAGCTGTGAGCAGTTAGGGCCGCTATAAGATGCAGCCACTGCCTTTCAGGGTTTTTGTACAGCATTCTTGAATGCTATAGACAGGGGCGCACCCATAATGAGGCGAGTTGAGCTGGCAGCTGCTGTGCACAGGGGGCAGCATTATGCGCTCTGCTACCCGCAACACCTACAATTTAGCCTCTGCACGCTGGTGCTGCGGTAGCGTGCAGAGGCTTGTAATTGATGAGGTCACATGAGGGAAGGAGTTAGGGCCTCATGATCATGTGACCCCTGACTCCTCCCATCCTGTGACCTCATCACAGGTCCTGTGGCACAGCCCTAGGTGTATGCAAGACTCTGCTGTGCTGGCTGTCATGGTGCTGGATGAGGGAAGTTTAAGTGTGGAGTCAGGGGGGTTTATAGGGTGGATGTAGCAGATACACACATGTGCGAGGTGTACGGAGCAGAGCCATGTGTGTACGAGGTGTACGGAGCGGAGTCGCGCTTGTGCGAGGTGTACAGAGCAGAGCCATATGTGTACAAGGTGTACAGAGTGGAGCCATGCGTGTAAGAGGTTACGGAACAGAGCCGCGCGTGTGCGAGGTGTACGTAGCAGAGCCATGTGTGTACAAGGTGCGCGGAGTGGTGCTGCGCGTGTAAGAGGTGTACGGAGCAAAGCCATGTGTGTACAAGGTGTACGGAGCAGAGCTGCGCGTGTACAGGGTGTACGGAGCGGAGCCGCGTATGTGCGAGGTGTACGGGGCGGAGCCGTGTGTGCACGAGATGTACAGAGCAGAGCCATGTGTGTACAAGGCGTACGGAGCAGAGCCGCGCGTGTACAGGGTGTACGGAGCGGAGCCGCGCATGTGCGAGGTGTACGGAGCGGAGCCGTGTGTGTACGAGATGTACGGAGCAGAGCCATGTGTGTACAAGGTATACGGAGCAGAGCCGCGCGTTTACAGGGTGTATGGAGCGGAGCTGCGCATGTGCGAGGTGTACGGAGCAGAGCCATGTGTGTACAAGGTATACGGAGCCACGCGTGTGCGAGGTGTACGGAGCGGAGCCGCGCGTGTACGAGGTGTACGGAGCAGAGATGTGTACGAGGTGCATGGAGCGGACATGTGTACGAGCTGCGTGTGTACAAGGTGTACGGAGCGGAGCCACGTGTACGAGGTGTTCGGAGCAGAGCTGCGTGTGTACGAGGTGTACGGAGTGGAGCGGCATGTGTACGGAGTGTATGGAGCGGAGCCGCGTGTGTATGGGGCGTACAAAATGGAGCCCTGTGTGTACGGAGCTGAGCCATGTGTGTACGGAACGAAGCAGAGTCGTGTGTGTACAGAGTAGAGCCGCATGTGTATGGAGTGGAGCCGCATGTGTATGGAGTGGAGCCGCGTGTGTACGAGGTGTATGGAGCAAAGCCGCATGTGTACGAGGTTTACGGAGTGGAGCCATGTGTGTACTGAGTGGAGTCATGTGTGTGCGAGGTATACAGAGCGGAGCCGTGTGTGTACGAGGCATAAAAAGCGGAACCGTGTGTGTATGAGGTGTGTGGAGCCATACGTGTACAAGGTGTATGGTGGGGAGCATTCATACCTTCCAGCGGGACAGTCCCGATTTTGATAGAGAGTCTGCCCCACTGCCCCGGGAGCTTAATTTTCCCGCGGACACAGGAGTACACGGTGGAGCCATGAGGAGCACTTTAAAATTCGCACGTGACTTTCCACCGGAAGTGACGTGCTAGAAGTTGGCCTAGAAATGAGATAATTTCAGGAGGAGATTGTGACAGAACCATGGAGGCACTTCAGGGAATGCTTCACATCCATTACCGTGTCCGCCTCCGACAGCGCGTACAGCGGGATCACCTTGGACCCAGGGATGCCGGGCATGTGAGCGGATCATGATATGTCCTGCATCGGGAGGCTCAGGTGGGCATTACAATGGGAGCCGGGCTGCTATAGTATCTTTATAGAATCTTTCTTTCTTTCTCTCTCTAATCTTTCTTTTTTTCTTTCTCTCTCTCTGTTATTTTTTTCGCTCTGTTCTTTCTTTATTTCCCATCTTTGTTTCTCTCTCTCTTCTTTTTCTCTCTGTTTTTTCTTTCTCTCTCTGTTCTTTCTTTCCCCTCTTTCTTTCTTTCTTTCTTTCTTTCTCTCTGTTCATTCTTTCTCTCTGTTCTTTCTTTCGTCTCTTTCTCCCTCTATGTTCTTTCTTTCTTTCCCATCTTTCTTTCTCTCTCTCTCTGTTGTTTATTACTTCCCCTCTTTCTTTCTCTCTCTGTTCTTTCTTTCTCTCTCTCTGCTTTTTATTTCTTTCCCCTCTTTCTTTCTCTATCCCTCTCTGTTCTTTCTTTCTCCTTTATTTTTTCCCTCTCTATGTTCTTTTTGCTGTCCACTCTTTCTCTCTGTGTTCTTTTTCTTTCTTCTTTCTCTCTGTTTTTTCTTTCCCATCTTTCTCTCTCTCTGTTCTTTCTTTCCCCTCTTTCTCTCTCTCTCTGTTCTTTCTTTTGCTCTGTTCTTTCTTTCTCTCTCTAATCTTTCTCTCTCTCTGTTCTTTCTCTCTCTCTGTTCTTTCTTTCTCTCTGTTCTTTCTTTCTCTCTGTTCTTTCTTTCCCCTCTTTCTTTCTTTCTTTATATTCTTTCTTTCTCTCTCTCTGGTCTCTTTCTTTCTCTCTCTCTGTTCTTTCTTTCCCATCTTTCTTTATCTCTATCTCTCTGTTCTTTCTTTTTTTTCCTTCTTTCTTTATTTCTTTCTTTCTCTCTCTGTTCTTTCCCCTCTTTCTTTTTTCCTCTCTGTTCTTTTTCTCTGTCCCCTTTCTTTCTCTCTCTGTTCTTTCTTTCTCTCTATCTCTGTGTTCTTTCTTTCTTTCCCCTTTCTTTCTCTCTATGTTGTTTCTTTCCCCCTCTTTCTTTCTTTCTCTGTTCATTCTTTCTCTTTCTCTCTTCTTTCTTTTTCTCTCTGTTCTTTCATTCTTTCTTTCTTCCTCTGTTTTTTTTCTCTCTATCTCTGTTCTTTCTTTCTTTTCCTCAGTACCAGTCAGTGTGCCCACAGTACCAGTAGAATAAGAGGGGTAGGAAACTAGGTGGCACTGGTCACATGGAGCCTCTCATACTTTTTACTGGTGTATAATAATATGCCCTGAGCACCCCCATAAAGTGGGCCAGCCCCAGACAACAGGGTACAAACAAATCACTACTACTATCAGGTCAAGTGGACAATTATATACGTAAAGTTAATGATGTCCCTGTGCCAAGCAGTGCGGAGGATCAGAATACACTGAGGAGACCAGAGCAGTGGGGTATGGGGAGGAGAATTATATGGGGCCCATTATGCTGTATGAAGTAATATATGGTGCCCATTATGCTGTATGAAGTAATATATGGGGCCCATTATACTGTATGAAGTAATATATCGTGCCCATTATGCTGTATGAAGTAATATATGGGGCCCATTATGCTGTATGAAGTAATATATGGGGCCCATTATGCTGTGTGAAGTAATATATGGTGCCCATTATGCTATATGAAGTAATATATGGGGCCCATTATGCTGTATGAAGTAATATATGGGGAACATTATACTGTATGAAGAAATATATGGGGCCCATTATGCTGTCTGAAGTAACATATGGGGCCCATTATGCTGTATGAAGTAATATATGGGCAACATTATACTGTATGAAGTAATGTATGGTGCCCATTATGCTGTATGAAGTAATGTATGGGGTCCATTATGCTGTATGAAGTAATATATGGGGCCCATTATACTGTATGAAGTAATTATATGGGGCCCATAATACTGTATGCAGTAATATATGGGGCCCATAATATTGTATGGAGCATTATGTGGGGATAGGGGATGATTTTCTATTTGTTGTGGATTTGACCTCTGGGACCCCATGATCCTGGGAAATGTACCTTTGAAGAGCACCATGTAAATGGCGCTGTGGTCAATCATACGCACTGTGGTGCCATTCACATGTGGCTCTTCAAATAACTTCTTTAAGAGAGTGATGAGGGGACGACAAAGTATAGCAAAAATTCACAGATTGGGGTGATGAGTGGTATAGTTTGTGGGCTGGTGGGATTTGTGTGGCAGGGCTGCATTTCTGTCCCAGTCCGGCCCTGTGCTAGGCCTACCATTGCCATTAATGACCCTTGTTCTGGATACTTCTGTGTTGTTCTTGTATGTGCGTGTGATGACATCCTTGTGTTTGGACACCTTTTTATTTCTATTTATCTAAATCAAAATGTCCACTATTGTACTCAGTTTTACTGGATAGATAGAGAAATTTACTTTGTGTGCGGGGGGGGGGGGGGGGGTGTCATTTTGCTGTTCGCGTCAGGCAGCAGAGAGGCTAGGTTCACCCCTGGCTGTAGATAAGTCCCATGTCGAACTGGAAAGATAACAATAATAATTTTGGGTCAACTTAACTGCGGGGGGCCAGTCCAGTCAGATGGGTTTTGCAGGTAATTGCCCAGCTCCTCACCGACACCCTATGTTCATCGCTCTACTGTACAGCCATACTTAGCTTCCTTGTTAAGGGCAGACCAAATTCATGCATGGTGCAGGCACGAGGAAACGTCAGACATTCACAGCACATGCGCACCTCAGTATTTTGCTCTATCCTCAGCTGGGCAGATAACTACGCATGCGCATTCGAACAATGAAGCAAGCTGGAAGGTGTCGTCGCAAGAACATAGGAGGTGCCGGAACCAGCGTACGGCCCCACAGGTAAATATGATAAAAGTAATTATAGTGGTTTGAAAAAACCACTATATTGTAATCCGAACGCTGCTAACTTCTTCTTCTTCTTCTTATTTATAGTGGTTTGAAAAAAACCACTATATTGTAATCCAAACGCTGCTAACTTATTCTTCTTCTTCTTATTTTCCAGTTGATTTCCGCAATTAATGCGGCCCGAACCGCTACGCGCACAGACGCCGTTGAGGTGTCGTTTTGAAGCCAGCGTCCACGAGAGGTGTGCTAAGTATTTTTCGTGTCGATCGGATTTGTAGTTTTTGCGCAATTTGCGTTAGAAAATATTTTTTCCCGTCATTGGAATGAATTGTCTCAATGCATTTGAATGGGGAAATTTTGCCATAGACAAAACATGCCCTGAGGCGATTGAAATGGCAGTTGAGCTCATTGATGTGCACAGGCAGACCCAGTTACTATGCCAACGCCTACGAACGTCACATGACGCCCCAAGGACAGAGCTTCTGCCACATAATATCAGCTCTTAAAGCGAAACCCACAGCACAAATGCAAATCTAGCTTCATCACATGACGCATGCCCCTGAAAGAGAATGTGCGCCAAAGTGTATTTAGAAGCCCAGTGAGCCAAACTGGCTCTTAATGGGCCGAAGTGCCAAAGTGATTCTTAAAGGGCCGGCGCACCGAAATGAGTCTTAAAGGGCCGACGCGCCAAATTGAAAGCTGAGTGACCCCAGGCTCCAAATCGGAGGCTGAGCCACCCCGGCCTCCAAATCGGAGGCTGAGCCACCCTGGCCTCCAAATCGGACCCAGAGTGGCCCCGCCCACCAAAAACGGACCCAGAGTGGCCCCACCCACCAAATCGGACCCAGAGGGGCCCTGTCCACCAAATCGGACCCTGAGGAGCTCCGTCCACCAAATCGGACCCAGAGTGACCCCGCCCACCAAATCGGACCATGAAAGGGCCCGCCCACCAAATCGGACCCAGAGGGGCACTGCCCACTAAATCGAACCGAGAGGCCACGCCCACCAAATCGGACCCCCGAGGAGCCCCGCCCACCAAATCAGACCCTGAGGGGGCCCCGCCCACCAAATCAGACCCAGAGTGGCCCCACCCACCAAATCGGACCCAGAGGGGCCCTGTCCACCAAATCGGACCCTGAGGAGCTCCGTCCACCAAATCGGACCCAGAGTGACCCCGCCCACCAAATCGGACCATGAAAGGGCCCGCCCACCAAATCGGACCCTGAGGGGCCCCGCCCACCAAATCGGACCCTGAGGGGCACTGCCCACTAAATCGAACCGAGAGGCCACGCCCACCAAATCGGACCCCCGAGGAGCCCCGCCCACCAAATCAGACCCTGAGGGGGCCCCGCCCACCAAATCAGACCCAGAGTGGCCCCGCCCACCAAAATGAACCCAGGGGGCCCCACCCACAAAATCGGACCCTGAGGGGCCCCACCCACAAAATCGGACCCTGGGGGGCCCCGCCCACCAAATTGGACCCTGAGGGGCCCCACCCTCAAAATCGGACCCTGAGGGACCCCGGCCACAAAATCGGACCCTGAGGGGCCCCGGCCACAAAATCGGACCCTGAGGGGCCCCGGCCACAAAATCGGACCCTGAAGGGCCCCGGCCACAAAATCGGACCCTGAGGGGCCCCGGCCACAAAATCGGACCCTGAGGGGCCCCACCCGCAAAATCGGACCCTGAGGTGCCCCACCCGCAAAATCGGACCCTGAGGGGCCCCGGCCACAAAATCGGACCCTGAGGGGCCCCACCCGCAAAATCGGACCCTGAGGTGCCCCACCCGCAAAATCGGACCCTGAGGGGCCCCCCGCAAAATCGGACCCTGAGGGGCCCCGGCCACAAAATCGGACCCTGAGGGGCCCCGGCCACAAAATCGGACCATGAGGGGCCCCGGCCACAAAATCGGACCCTGAGGGGCCCCGGCCACAAAATCGGACCCTGAGGGGCCCCGGCCACAAAATCGGACCCTGAGGGGCCCCGGCCACAAAATCGGACCCTGAGGGGCCCCGGCCACAAAATCGGACCCTGAGAGGCCCCACCCACAAAATCGGACCAAAAGGGCCCCACCCACAAAATCGGACCCTGAGGGGCCCCACCCACAAAATCAGACCATGAGGGGCCCCACCCACAAAAATGGACCCTGAGGCATCCTGGCCACCAATAAAAACCCTGAGAAGCCCAGGCCACCGAATCGGATCCTGAGGGGCCCCACCCACCAAATCAGACCCTGAGGCCAAAGTGGCCCCTGAGAGGCACCCACACTTAAAACGGATCCTGAGTTGAAAGTCTTGCAGGGGCAGCAGGCAAGTCTCTCTTAAAGGGCAGCCCAGGCACCATTTCAAACCGCTATCTGTACTTCCTTCAGGAAATACACATCTAGTTATAGTGGTTTGAAAAAACCACTATATTGTAATCCGAACGCTGCTAACTTATTCTTCTTATTATTATTATTAAGTTGATTTCCGCAATTAATGCGGCCCGAACCGCTTCACGCACAGACTCCGTTGAGGTGTCGTTTCGAAGCCAGCGTCCATGAGAGGTGTGCTAAGTATTTTTCGTGTCGATCGGATTTGTAGTTTTTG
This sequence comes from Dendrobates tinctorius, assembly GCF_039654945.1. NCBI lineage: Eukaryota > Metazoa > Chordata > Amphibia > Anura > Dendrobatidae > Dendrobates > Dendrobates tinctorius. The sequence continues at coordinate 1,279,914 of NW_027361770.1, forward strand.
CGCAATTTGCGTTTGAAAATTTTTTTTCCCGTCATTGGAATGCACTGTCTCCAATGCATTTCAATAGGAAATGGCAAAACGTGCCCTGAGGCGATTGAAATGGGAGTTGAGCTCATTGATATGCGCAGGCAGACCCAGTTACTATGCCAACGCCTACGAACTTCACTCGAACCCCAGCACAGAGCCTCTGCCACATAATATCAGCTCTTAAAGCGAAACTCACAGAACAAATGCAAATCTAGCTTTATCACATGACACATGCCCCTGAGAGAGAATGTGTGCGCCAAAGTGGATTTAAAAGAAGCCCAGTGAGCCAAACTAGCTCTTAAAGGGCCAACGCGCCAAAGTGATTGTTAAAGGGCCAGCGCACCCAAATGAGTCTTAAAGGGCCGACACACCAAATCGGAGGCTGAGCCACCCCGGCCTCCAAATCGGAGGCTGAGCCACCCCGGCCTCCAAATCGGAGGCTGAGCCACCCCGGCCTCCAAATCGGAGGCTGAGCCACCCCGGCCTCCAAATCGGAGGCTGAGCCACCCCGGCCTCCAAATCGGAGGCTGAGCGACCCCGGCCTCCAAATCGGAGGCTTATCGACCCCGGCCTCCAAATCGGTGGCTGAGCCACCCCGGCCTCCAAATCGGAGGCTGATCCATCCCGGCCTCCAAATCGGAGGCTGAGCCACCCCGGCCTTCAAATCGGAGGCTGATCCACCCCGGCCTCCAAATCGGAGGCTGATCCACCCCGGCCTCCAAATCGGAGGCTGAGCCACCCCGGCCTCCAAATCGGAGGCTGAGCCACCCCGGCCTCCAAATCGGAGGCTGAGCCACCCCGGCCTCCAAATCGGAGGCTGAGCCACCCCGGCCTCCAAATCGGAGGCTGAGCCACCCCGGCCTCCAAATCGGAGGCTGAGCCACCCCGGCCTCCAAATCGGAGGCTGAGCCACCCCGGCCTCCAAATCGGAGGCTGAGCCACCCCGGCCTCCAAATCGGAGGCTGAGCCACCCCGGCCTCCAAATCGGAGGCTGAGCCACCCCGGCCTCCAAATCGGAGGCTGAACCACCCCGGCCTCCAAATCGGAGGCTGAGCCACCCCGGCCTCCAAATCGGAGGCTGAGCCACCCCGGCCTCCAAATCGGAGGCTGATCCACCCCGGCCTCCAAATCGGAGGCTGATCCACCCCGGCCTCCAAATCGGAGGCTGATCCACCCCGGCCTCCAAATCGGAGGCTGATCCACCCCGGCCTCCAAATCGGAGGCTGATCCACCCCGGCCTCCAAATCGGAGGCTGATCCACCCCGGCCTCCAAATCGGAGGCTGATCCACCCCGGCCTCCAAATAGGAGGCTGAGCCACCCCGGCCTCCAAATCGGAGGCTGAGCCACCCCGCCCTCCAAATCGGAGGCTGATCGACCCCGGCCTCCAAATCGGAGGCTAATCGACCCCGGCCTCCAAATAGAAGGCTGATCGACCCCGGCCTCCAAATCGGAGGCTGATCCACCCCGGCTTCCAAATCGGAGGCTGATCGACCCCAGCCTCCAAATTGGAGGCTGATCGACCCCGGCCTCCAAATAGAAGGCTGATCGACCCCGGCCTCCAAATCGGAGGCTGAGCCACCCCGGCCTCCAAATAGGAGGCTGAGCCACCCTGGCCTCCAAATCGGAGGCTGAGCGACCCCGGCCTCCAAATCAGAGGCTGAGCGACCCCGGCCTCCAAATCGGAGGCTGAGCCACCCCGGCCTCCAAATCGGAGGCTGATCCACCCCGGCCTCCAAATCGGTAGCTGTTCCACCCCGGCCTCCAAATCGGAGGCTGAGCCACCCCGGCCTCCAAATCGGAGGCTGAGCCACCCCGGCCTCCAAATCGGAGGCTGAGCCACCCCGGCCTCCAAATCGGAGGCTGAGCCACCCCGGCCTCCAAATCGGAGGCTGATCCACCCCGGCCTCCAAATCGGAGGCTGATCGACCCAGGCCTCCAAATCGGAGGCTGAGCCACCCCGGCCTCCAAATCGGAGGCTGAGCCACCCCGGCCTCCAAATAGGAGGCTGAGCCACCCTGGCCTCCAAATCGGAGGCTGAGCCACCCCGGCCTCCAAATCGGAGGCTGATCGACCCCGGTCTCCAAATCGGAGGCTGATCGACCCCGGCCTCCAAGTAGAAGGCTGATCGACCCCGGCCTCCAAATAGAAGGCTGATCGACCCCGGCCTCCAAATCGGAGGCTGAGCCACCCCGGCCTCCAAATAGGAGGCTGAGCCACCCTGGCCTCCAAATCAGAGGCTGATCCACCCCGGCCTCCAAATCAGAGGCTGAGCCTCCCCGGCCTCCAAATCGGAGGCTGAGCCACCCCGGCCTCCAAATCGGAGGCTGAGCCACCCCGGCCTCCAAATCGGAGGCTGAGCCACCCCGGCCTCCAAATCGGAGGCTGAGCCACCCCGGCCTCCAAATCGGAGGCTGAGCGACCCCGGCCTCCAAATCGGAGGCTGATCCACCCCGGCCTCCAAATCGGAGGCTGATCCACCCCGGCCTCCAAATCGGAGGCTGATCCACCCCGGCCTCCAAATCGGAGGCTGATCCACCCCGGCCTCCAAATCGGAGGCTGATCCACCCCGGCCTCCAAATCGGAGGCTGATCCACCCCGGCCTCCAAATCGGAGGCTGATCCACCCCGGCCTCCAAATCGGAGGCTGAGCCTCCCCGGCCTCCAAATCGGAGGCTGAGCCACCCCGGCCTCCAAATCGGAGGCTGAGCCACCCCGGCCTCCAAATCGGAGGCTCATCGACCCCGGCCTCCAAATCGGAATTTCATCGACCCCGGCCTCTAAATCAGAGGCTCTTTTACCTCGGCCTCCAAATCGGAAGCTCAACGACCCTGGCCTCCAAATTGGAGGCTTAGCGACCCCAGCCTCCAAATCTTACCCAGAGTGGCCCCGCCCACCAAATCGGACCCTGTGGGGCCCCGCCCACCAAATCGGACCCTGAGAGGCCCCACCCACCAAATCGGACCCAGAGTGGTCCCGCCCACCAAATTGGACCCAGAGTGGTCCCGCCCACCAAATTGGACCCAGAGGGGCTCCGCCCACAAAATCAGACCCAGAGAGGCCCCTGCCACAAAATCAGACCCTGAGGGGCCGTGGCCACAAAATCGGACCCTGATGAGCCCCAGTCACAAAATCGGACCCTGAGAGGCCCTGCCCACCAAATTGGACCCAGAGTGGTCCCGCCCACCAAATTGGACCCAGAGGGGCCCCACCCACAAAATCGGACCCAGAGGGACCCCTGCCACAAAATCGGACCCAGAGGGGCCCCGGCCACAAAATCGGACCCTGAGGGGCCGCGGCCACAAAATCGGACCCTGAGGTGACCCAACCACAAAATCGGACCCTGAGGGGACCCAACCACAAAATCGGACCCTGAGGGGCCCCACCCACAAAATCAGGCCCTGAGGGGCCCCACCCACAAAATCAGACCATGAGGCCAAAGTGGCCCCTGAGAGGCACCCACAGTTAAATCGTATCCTGAGTTGAAAGTCTTGCAGGGGCAGCAGGCAAGTCTCTCTTAAAGGGGCAGCCCGGGCACCATTTCAAACCACTATCTGTACTTCCTTCAGGAAATACACATCTAGTGTTAATTTTGTTATCTTTATTCAGTTGATTTCCGCAATTAATGCGACCCGAACCGCTACACACACAGACTCCGTTGAGGCATCGTTTCGAAGCCACCGTCCACGAGAGGTGTGCTAAGTATTTTTTGTGTCTATCGGATTTATAGCTTTTGAGCAATTTGCATTTGAAACATTTTTTTCTCGTCATTGGAATGCATTGTCTCAATGCATTTCAATAGGAAAATTTTGCCATATTAAGACATGGGGCAGATTCATCACATGACGCATGCCCCTGAGAGACAATGTGCACCAAAGTGGATTTAGAAGCCCAGTGAGCCAAACTGGCTCTTAAAGGGCCGACGCGCCAAAGTGATTCTTAAAGGGCCGGCGCGCCAAATCGAAAGCTGAGTGGCCCCAGGCTCCACATCGGAGGCTGATTGAACCCGGCATCAAAATCAGAGGCTGAGCCACCCTGGCCTCCAAATCAGAGGCTGAGCCAACCCGGCCCCCAAATCGGAGGCTGAGCCACCCCGGCCCCCAAATCAGAGGCTGATCGACCCCGGCCCCCAAATCAGAGGCTGATCGACCCCTGCCTCCAAATCGGAGGCTGATCAACCTCGGCCTCCAAATCAGAGGCTGAGCCACCCCGGCCTCCAAATCAGAGGCTGATCGACCCCGGCCTCCAAATCGGAGGCTGAGCCACCCCGGCCTCCAAATCGGAGGCTGAGCCACCCCGGCCTCCAAATCGGAGGCTGAGCCACCCCGGCCTCCAAATCGGAGGCTGAGCCACCCCGGCCTCCAAATCGGAGGCTGAGCGACCCCGGCCTCCAAATCGGAGGCAGATCGACCCCGGCCTCCAAATCGGAGGCCGATCGACCCCGGCCTCCAAATCGGAGGCTGAGCCACCTCGCCCTCCAAATCGGAGGCTGATCGACCCTGGGGTCCAAATCGGAGGCTGAGACACCCTGGCCTCCAAATCAGACCCTGAGGGGGCCCCGCCCACCAAATCGGACCATGAGGGGCCCCGCCCACCAAATCGGACCCTGAGGGGCCCCGACCACTAAATCAGACCCTGAGGGGCCCCACTCACCATATCGGACCCTGAGGGTCCCCGCCCACCAAATCGGACCCTGAGGTGCCCCGCTCACCAAATCAGACCCTGAGGGGCCCCGACCACCAAATCTGACCCTGAGGGGCCCCGCTCACCATATCGGACCCTGAGGGTCCCCGCCCACCAAATCGGACCCAGAGTGGCCCCGCTCACCAAATCGGACCCTGAGGGGCCACTCCCACCAAATCGGACCCTGAGGGGCCACTCCCACCAAATCGGACCCTGAGGGGCCCCACACACCAAATCGGACCCTGAGGGTCCCCGCCCACCAAATCCGACCCTGAGGGGCCCCGCACACCAAATCGGACCCTGAGGGGCCACTCCCACCAAATCGGACCCTGAGGGGCCCCGCCCACCAAATCGGACCCTGAGGGGCCTCGCCCACCAAATCGGACCCTGAGGGGCCCCACTCACCAAATCAGACCCTGAGGGGCCCCGCCCACCAAATCAAACCCTGAGGGGCCCCGGCCACAAAATCGGACCCTGAGGGGCCCCACCCACAAAATCGGACCCAGAAGGGCCCCAGCCACAAAATCAGACCCTGAGGGGCCCCACTCACAAATCGAACCCTGAGGGGCCCACCCACAAAATCGGACCCTGAGGGGCCCCGGCCACAAAATCGGACCCTGAAGGGCCCCAGCCACAAAATCAGACCCTAAGGGGCCCCGGCCACAAAATCAGACCCTGAGAGACCCCGGCCACATAATCGAACCCAGAGGGGCCCCACCCACCAAATCGGACCCTCAGGGGCCCCGACCACAAAATCGGACCCTGAGGGGCCCCGTCAACCAAATCGGACTCTGAGGGGCCCCACCCACAAAATCGGACCCTGAGGGCCCCCATCCACAAAATAGGACCCTAAGGGTCCCCGCCCTCAAAATCGGACCCTGAGTAGACCCGGCCACAAAATCAGACCCTGAGGGGCCCCAACCACAAAATCGGACCCTGAGGGGACCCGGCCACAAAATCGGACCCTGAGGGGCCCCACCCTCAAAATCGGATCCTGAGGGGCCCAACCAACAAAATCGGACCCTGAGGGGCCCCAGCCACAAAATCGGACCCTGAGGGGCCCCACCCCACAAAATCGGACCCTGAGGGGCCCCGGCCACAAAATCGGAACCTGAGGGGCCCCGGCCACAAAATTGGACCCTGAGCGGCCCAACCACAAAATCGGACCCTGAGGGGCCCCGGCCACAAAATCAGACCATGAGGGGCCCCACCCACAAAATCGGACCCTGAGGGGACCCACCCACAAAATCGGACCCTGAGGGGCCACACCCACAAAATCGGACCCTGAGAGGCCACACCCACAAAATCAGACCCTGAGGGGCCCCACCACAAAATTGGACCCTGAGGAATCCCGGCCACTAATTCAAATCCTGAGGAGCCCAGGCCACCGAATCGGATCCTGAGGGGCCCCACCCACCAAATCAGACCCTGAGGCCAAAGTGGCCCCTGAGAGGCACCCACATTTAAAACGGATCCTGAGTTGAAAGTCTTGCAGGGGCAGCAGCCAAGTCTCTCTTAAAGGGGCAGCCCAGGCACCATTTCAAACCACTATCTGTACTTCCTTCAGGAAATACACATCTAGTATTATTATTATTCAGTTGATTTCCACAATTAATGCGGCCCAAACCGCTACACGCACAGACTCTGTTGAGGCGTCGTTTCAAAGCCAGCGTCCACGAGTGGTGTGCTAAGTATTTTTCGTGTCGATCGGATTTGTAGTTTTTGCGCAAATTGCATTTGACAAAACATTTTCCTGTCATTGGAATGCATTATCTCAATGCATTTGAATGGGAAAATGTTGCAATAGGGAAAACATGGGGCAGTCGTGAGGTGGCAGTTAAGCTCATTGATATGCGCAGGCACACCCAGTTACTATGCCAACGCCTACGAACTTTACATGAGCCCACCAGGACAGAATTTCTGCCAGATAATATCAGCTCTTAAAGCGAAACCCAAAGCACAAATGCAAATCTAGCTTCATCACATGACACATGCATCTGAGAGAGATTGTGAGCCAAAGTGAATTTAGAAGCCCAGTGCGCCAAACTGGCTCTTAAAGGGCCGACGCGCCAAAATGATTCTTAAAGGGCTGGCGCACCAAAATTAGTCTTAAAGGGCCGTCGCGCCAAATTGAAAGCTGAGTGACCCCAGGCTCCAAATCGGAGGCTGACTGACCCTGGCCTCCAAATCGGAGGCTGAGCCACCCCGGCCTCCAAATCGGAGGCTGATCAACCCTGGCCTACAAATCGGAGGCTGATCGACCCTGGCCTGCAAATCGGACCCAGAGTGGCCCTGCCCACCAAATCGGACCCAGAGTGGCCCTGCCCACCAAATCGGACCCAGATTGGCCCTGCCCACCAAATCGGTCCCAGAGTGGCCCTGCGCACCAAATCGGACCCAGAGTGGCCCTGCCACCAAATTGGACTCAGAGTGGCCCCGCCCACCAAATCCAACTCTGTGGGCCACGCCCACCAAATCGAACTCTGAGGGGCCACACCCACCAAATAGAACCCAGGGTGGCCCTGCCCACCAAATCAGACCCAGAGGGGCCCCACCCACAAAATCAGACCCTGAGGGATCCCGGCCAGCAATTCAAGCCCTGAGGAGTCCAGGCCACCGAATCGGATCCTGAGGGGCCCCACCCACCAAATCAGACCCTGAGGCCAAAGTGGCACCTGAGAGGCACCACAGTTCAAACGGATCCTGAGTTGAAAGTCTTGCAGAGGCAGCCCGGGCACCATTTCAAACCACTATCTGTACTTCCTTCAGGAAATACACATCTAGTTATAGTGGTTTGAAAAAACCACTATATTGTAATCCGAACGCTGCTAACTTCTTCTTATTATTTTCCAGTTGATTTCCGCAATTAATGCGGCTCGAACCGCTACACGCACAGATGCCGTTGAGGTGTCGTTTCGAAGCCAGCGTCCACGAGAGGTGTGCTAAGTATTTTTCGTGTCGATCGGATTTGTAGTTTTTGCGCAATTTGCGTTTGAAAATTTTTTTTCCTGTCATTGGAATGCACTGTCTCCAATGCTTTTTAATGGGAAATGGCAAAACGTGCCCTGAGGCGATTGAAATGGCAGTTAAGCTCATTGATATGCGCAGGCACACCCAGTTACTATGCCAACGCCTACGAACGTCACATGACGCCCCAAGGACAGAGCTTCTGCCACATAATATCAGCTCTTAAAGCGAAACCCACAGCACAAATGCAAATCTAGCTTCATCACATGACGCATGCCCCTGAGAGAGAATGTGCGCCAAAGTGGATTTAGAAGCCCTGTGAGCCACCCAGGCTCTTAAAGGGCCGACGTGCCAAAGTGATTCTTAAAGGGCCGGCGCACCGAAATGAGTCTGAAAGGGCCGGTGCGCCAAATCGAAAGCTGAGTGACCCCGGCCTCCAAATCGGAGGCTGAGCCACTCCGGCCTCCAAATCGGAGGCTGAACCACCCCAGCCTCCAAATCGGAGGCTGAGCCACCCTGGCCTCCAAATCGGACCCAGTGTGGCCCCGCTCAAAAAATCAGACCCAGAGTGGCACAGCCCACCAAATCGGATCCTGAGGGGCCCCGCCCACCAAATCAGACTCCGAGTGGCCCCCGCCCACCAAATCGTACCCTGAGGGGCCCCGGTCACAAAATCGGACCCTGAGGGGCCCCACCCGCAAAATCAGACCCTCAGGGACCCCAGCCACAAAATCGGACCCTGAGGGGCCCCAGCCACAAAATCTGACCCTGAGGGGCCCCACTCACCAAATTGGACCCTGATGGGCCCCACCCACCAAATTGGACCCTGAGGGGCCCCACCCTCAAAATCGGACCCTGAGGGGCCCCGGCCACAAAATCAGACCCTGAGGGGCCCCGGCCACAAAATCAGACCCTGAGGGGCCCCGGCCACAAAATCGGACCCTGAGGGGCCCCTCCCACAAAATCGGACCCTGAGGGGCCCCCACCCACAAAATCGGACCCTGAGGGGCCCCACCCACAAAATCAGACCCTGAGGGGCCCCAACCACAAAATCAGACCCTGAGGGGCCCCAACCACAAAATCGGACCCTGAGGGACACCAGCCACAAAATCAGACCCTGAGGGGCCCCAGCCACAAAATCGGACCCTGAGGGGCCCCACCCACAAAATCGGACCCTGAGGGGCCCCACCCACAAAATCGGACCCTGAGGGGCCCCGCCCACCAAATCGGACCCTGAGAGGCCCCGCCCACCAAATTAGACCCAGAGTTGTCCTGCCCACAAAATTGGACCCAGAGGGGGCTCCGCCACAAAATCAGACCCTAAGGGGCTCCACCCACAAAATCGGACCCTGAAGGGCCCCTGCCACAAAATCAGACTCTGAGGGGCCCCAACAAAATCGGACCCTGTGGGGCCTCGGCCACAAAATCGGACCTTGATGGGCCCCAGTCACAAAATCGGACCCTGATGTGCCCCGGCCACAAAATCGGACCCTGAGGGGCCCCAACCACAAAATCGAACAGTGAGGGGTCCCAACCACAAAATCGGACCCTGAGGGGCCCCTGACACAAATCGGACCCTGAGGGGCCCCGGCTACAAAATCGGAAACTGAGGGCCCAACCCACAAAATCGGACCCTGAGGGGCCCCGGACAGAAAATCAGACCCTGAGGCGCCCCGCCCACAAAATTGGACCCTGAGGGGACCCGCCCACCAAATTGGACCATGAGGGGACCCGCCCACCAAATCGGACCCAGATTGGCCCCACCCACCAAATCGGACCTAGAGTGGCCCCACCCACAAAATCAGACCCTGAGGGGCCCCACCCACAAAATTGGACCCTGAGGGGCCCCACCCACAAAATCGGACCCTGAGGGGATCCGGCCACAAAATCAGATCCTGAGGGGCCCCGGCCACAAAATCGGACCCTGAGGGGCCCCACCCACAAAATCGGACTCTGAGGGGCTCCACCCACAAAATCGGACCCAGAGGGGCCACACCCACAAAATCGGACCCTGAGGGATCCCCGCCAACAATTCAAGCCCTGAGGAGCCCAGGCCAAGGAATCAGATCCTGAGGGGCCCCACCCACCAAATCAGACCCTGAGGCCAAAGTGGCCCCTGAGAGGCACTCACAGTTAAAACAGATCCTGAGTTGAAAGTCTTGCAGGGGCAGAAGGCAAGTCTCTCTTAAAGGGGCAGCCCGGGCACCATTTCAAACCACTATCTGTACTTCCTTCAGAAAATACACATCTATTTATAGTGGTTTGAAAAAACCACTATATTGTAATCCGAACGCTGCTAACTTATTCTTCTTCTTATTATTATTATTAAGTTGATTTCCGCAATTAATATAGCCAGAACCGCTACACGCACAGACTCCGTTGAGGTGTCGTTTCGAAGCCAGCGTCCATGAGAGGTGTGCTAAGTATTTTTCGTGTCGATCAGATTTGTAGTTTTTGCGCAATTTGCGTTAGAAAATTTTTTTTCCCGTCATTGGAATGCACTGTCTCCAATGCATTTCAATAGGAAATGGCAAAACGTGCCCTGAGGCGATTGAAATGGGAGTTGAGCTCATTGATATGCGCAGGCAGACCCAGTTACTATGCCAACGCCTACGAACTTCACTCGAACCCCAGCACAGAGCCTCTGCCACATAATATCAGCTCTTAAAGCGAAACTCACAGAACAAATGCAAATCTAGCTTTATCACATGACACATGCCCCTGAGAGAGAATGTGTGCGCCAAAGTGGATTTAAAAGAAGCCCAGTGAGCCAAACTAGCTCTTAAAGGGCCAACGCGCCAAAGTGATTGTTAAAGGGCCAGCGCACCCAAATGAGTCTTAAAGGGCCGACACACCAAATCGGAGGCTGAGCCACCCCGGCCTCCAAATCGGAGGCTGAGCCACCCCGGCCTCCAAATCGGAGGCTGAGCCACCCCGGCCTCCAAATCGGAGGCTGAGCCACCCCGGCCTCCAAATCGGAGGCTGAGCCACCCCGGCCTCCAAATCGGAGGCTGAGCGACCCCGGCCTCCAAATCGGAGGCTTATCGACCCCGGCCTCCAAATCGGTGGCTGAGCCACCCCGGCCTCCAAATCGGAGGCTGATCCATCCCGGCCTCCAAATCGGAGGCTGAGCCACCCCGGCCTTCAAATCGGAGGCTGATCCACCCCGGCCTCCAAATCGGAGGCTGATCCACCCCGGCCTCCAAATCGGAGGCTGAGCCACCCCGGCCTCCAAATCGGAGGCTGAGCCACCCCGGCCTCCAAATCGGAGGCTGAGCCACCCCGGCCTCCAAATCGGAGGCTGAGCCACCCCGGCCTCCAAATCGGAGGCTGAGCCACCCCGGCCTCCAAATCGGAGGCTGAGCCACCCCGGCCTCCAAATCGGAGGCTGAGCCACCCCGGCCTCCAAATCGGAGGCTGAGCCACCCCGGCCTCCAAATCGGAGGCTGAGCCACCCCGGCCTCCAAATCGGAGGCTGAGCCACCCCGGCCTCCAAATCGGAGGCTGAACCACCCCGGCCTCCAAATCGGAGGCTGAGCCACCCCGGCCTCCAAATCGGAGGCTGAGCCACCCCGGCCTCCAAATCGGAGGCTGATCCACCCCGGCCTCCAAATCGGAGGCTGATCCACCCCGGCCTCCAAATCGGAGGCTGATCCACCCCGGCCTCCAAATCGGAGGCTGATCCACCCCGGCCTCCAAATCGGAGGCTGATCCACCCCGGCCTCCAAATCGGAGGCTGATCCACCCCGGCCTCCAAATCGGAGGCTGATCCACCCCGGCCTCCAAATAGGAGGCTGAGCCACCCCGGCCTCCAAATCGGAGGCTGAGCCACCCCGCCCTCCAAATCGGAGGCTGATCGACCCCGGCCTCCAAATCGGAGGCTAATCGACCCCGGCCTCCAAATAGAAGGCTGATCGACCCCGGCCTCCAAATCGGAGGCTGATCCACCCCGGCTTCCAAATCGGAGGCTGATCGACCCCAGCCTCCAAATTGGAGGCTGATCGACCCCGGCCTCCAAATAGAAGGCTGATCGACCCCGGCCTCCAAATCGGAGGCTGAGCCACCCCGGCCTCCAAATAGGAGGCTGAGCCACCCTGGCCTCCAAATCGGAGGCTGAGCGACCCCGGCCTCCAAATCAGAGGCTGAGCGACCCCGGCCTCCAAATCGGAGGCTGAGCCACCCCGGCCTCCAAATCGGAGGCTGATCCACCCCGGCCTCCAAATCGGTAGCTGTTCCACCCCGGCCTCCAAATCGGAGGCTGAGCCACCCCGGCCTCCAAATCGGAGGCTGAGCCACCCCGGCCTCCAAATCGGAGGCTGAGCCACCCCGGCCTCCAAATCGGAGGCTGAGCCACCCCGGCCTCCAAATCGGAGGCTGATCCACCCCGGCCTCCAAATCGGAGGCTGATCGACCCAGGCCTCCAAATCGGAGGCTGAGCCACCCCGGCCTCCAAATCGGAGGCTGAGCCACCCCGGCCTCCAAATAGGAGGCTGAGCCACCCTGGCCTCCAAATCGGAGGCTGAGCCACCCCGGCCTCCAAATCGGAGGCTGATCGACCCCGGTCTCCAAATCGGAGGCTGATCGACCCCGGCCTCCAAGTAGAAGGCTGATCGACCCCGGCCTCCAAATAGAAGGCTGATCGACCCCGGCCTCCAAATCGGAGGCTGAGCCACCCCGGCCTCCAAATAGGAGGCTGAGCCACCCTGGCCTCCAAATCAGAGGCTGATCCACCCCGGCCTCCAAATCAGAGGCTGAGCCTCCCCGGCCTCCAAATCGGAGGCTGAGCCACCCCGGCCTCCAAATCGGAGGCTGAGCCACCCCGGCCTCCAAATCGGAGGCTGAGCCACCCCGGCCTCCAAATCGGAGGCTGAGCCACCCCGGCCTCCAAATCGGAGGCTGAGCGACCCCGGCCTCCAAATCGGAGGCTGATCCACCCCGGCCTCCAAATCGGAGGCTGATCCACCCCGGCCTCCAAATCGGAGGCTGATCCACCCCGGCCTCCAAATCGGAGGCTGATCCACCCCGGCCTCCAAATCGGAGGCTGATCCACCCCGGCCTCCAAATCGGAGGCTGATCCACCCCGGCCTCCAAATCGGAGGCTGATCCACCCCGGCCTCCAAATCGGAGGCTGAGCCTCCCCGGCCTCCAAATCGGAGGCTGAGCCACCCCGGCCTCCAAATCGGAGGCTGAGCCACCCCGGCCTCCAAATCGGAGGCTCATCGACCCCGGCCTCCAAATCGGAATTTCATCGACCCCGGCCTCTAAATCAGAGGCTCTTTTACCTCGGCCTCCAAATCGGAAGCTCAACGACCCTGGCCTCCAAATTGGAGGCTTAGCGACCCCAGCCTCCAAATCTTACCCAGAGTGGCCCCGCCCACCAAATCGGACCCTGTGGGGCCCCGCCCACCAAATCGGACCCTGAGAGGCCCCACCCACCAAATCGGACCCAGAGTGGTCCCGCCCACCAAATTGGACCCAGAGTGGTCCCGCCCACCAAATTGGACCCAGAGGGGCTCCGCCCACAAAATCAGACCCAGAGAGGCCCCTGCCACAAAATCAGACCCTGAGGGGCCGTGGCCACAAAATCGGACCCTGATGAGCCCCAGTCACAAAATCGGACCCTGAGAGGCCCTGCCCACCAAATTGGACCCAGAGTGGTCCCGCCCACCAAATTGGACCCAGAGGGGCCCCACCCACAAAATCGGACCCAGAGGGACCCCTGCCACAAAATCGGACCCAGAGGGGCCCCGGCCACAAAATCGGACCCTGAGGGGCCGCGGCCACAAAATCGGACCCTGAGGTGACCCAACCACAAAATCGGACCCTGAGGGGACCCAACCACAAAATCGGACCCTGAGGGGCCCCACCCACAAAATCAGGCCCTGAGGGGCCCCACCCACAAAATCAGACCATGAGGCCAAAGTGGCCCCTGAGAGGCACCCACAGTTAAATCGTATCCTGAGTTGAAAGTCTTGCAGGGGCAGCAGGCAAGTCTCTCTTAAAGGGGCAGCCCGGGCACCATTTCAAACCACTATCTGTACTTCCTTCAGGAAATACACATCTAGTGTTAATTTTGTTATCTTTATTCAGTTGATTTCCGCAATTAATGCGACCCGAACCGCTACACACACAGACTCCGTTGAGGCATCGTTTCGAAGCCACCGTCCACGAGAGGTGTGCTAAGTATTTTTTGTGTCTATCGGATTTATAGCTTTTGAGCAATTTGCATTTGAAACATTTTTTTCTCGTCATTGGAATGCATTGTCTCAATGCATTTCAATAGGAAAATTTTGCCATATTAAGACATGGGGCAGATTCATCACATGACGCATGCCCCTGAGAGACAATGTGCACCAAAGTGGATTTAGAAGCCCAGTGAGCCAAACTGGCTCTTAAAGGGCCGACGCGCCAAAGTGATTCTTAAAGGGCCGGCGCGCCAAATCGAAAGCTGAGTGGCCCCAGGCTCCACATCGGAGGCTGATTGAACCCGGCATCAAAATCAGAGGCTGAGCCACCCTGGCCTCCAAATCAGAGGCTGAGCCAACCCGGCCCCCAAATCGGAGGCTGAGCCACCCCGGCCCCCAAATCAGAGGCTGATCGACCCCGGCCCCCAAATCAGAGGCTGATCGACCCCTGCCTCCAAATCGGAGGCTGATCAACCTCGGCCTCCAAATCAGAGGCTGAGCCACCCCGGCCTCCAAATCAGAGGCTGATCGACCCCGGCCTCCAAATCGGAGGCTGAGCCACCCCGGCCTCCAAATCGGAGGCTGAGCCACCCCGGCCTCCAAATCGGAGGCTGAGCCACCCCGGCCTCCAAATCGGAGGCTGAGCCACCCCGGCCTCCAAATCGGAGGCTGAGCGACCCCGGCCTCCAAATCGGAGGCAGATCGACCCCGGCCTCCAAATCGGAGGCCGATCGACCCCGGCCTCCAAATCGGAGGCTGAGCCACCTCGCCCTCCAAATCGGAGGCTGATCGACCCTGGGGTCCAAATCGGAGGCTGAGACACCCTGGCCTCCAAATCAGACCCTGAGGGGGCCCCGCCCACCAAATCGGACCATGAGGGGCCCCGCCCACCAAATCGGACCCTGAGGGGCCCCGACCACTAAATCAGACCCTGAGGGGCCCCACTCACCATATCGGACCCTGAGGGTCCCCGCCCACCAAATCGGACCCTGAGGTGCCCCGCTCACCAAATCAGACCCTGAGGGGCCCCGACCACCAAATCTGACCCTGAGGGGCCCCGCTCACCATATCGGACCCTGAGGGTCCCCGCCCACCAAATCGGACCCAGAGTGGCCCCGCTCACCAAATCGGACCCTGAGGGGCCACTCCCACCAAATCGGACCCTGAGGGGCCACTCCCACCAAATCGGACCCTGAGGGGCCCCACACACCAAATCGGACCCTGAGGGTCCCCGCCCACCAAATCCGACCCTGAGGGGCCCCGCACACCAAATCGGACCCTGAGGGGCCACTCCCACCAAATCGGACCCTGAGGGGCCCCGCCCACCAAATCGGACCCTGAGGGGCCTCGCCCACCAAATCGGACCCTGAGGGGCCCCACTCACCAAATCAGACCCTGAGGGGCCCCGCCCACCAAATCAAACCCTGAGGGGCCCCGGCCACAAAATCGGACCCTGAGGGGCCCCACCCACAAAATCGGACCCAGAAGGGCCCCAGCCACAAAATCAGACCCTGAGGGGCCCCACTCACAAATCGAACCCTGAGGGGCCCACCCACAAAATCGGACCCTGAGGGGCCCCGGCCACAAAATCGGACCCTGAAGGGCCCCAGCCACAAAATCAGACCCTAAGGGGCCCCGGCCACAAAATCAGACCCTGAGAGACCCCGGCCACATAATCGAACCCAGAGGGGCCCCACCCACCAAATCGGACCCTCAGGGGCCCCGACCACAAAATCGGACCCTGAGGGGCCCCGTCAACCAAATCGGACTCTGAGGGGCCCCACCCACAAAATCGGACCCTGAGGGCCCCCATCCACAAAATAGGACCCTAAGGGTCCCCGCCCTCAAAATCGGACCCTGAGTAGACCCGGCCACAAAATCAGACCCTGAGGGGCCCCAACCACAAAATCGGACCCTGAGGGGACCCGGCCACAAAATCGGACCCTGAGGGGCCCCACCCTCAAAATCGGATCCTGAGGGGCCCAACCAACAAAATCGGACCCTGAGGGGCCCCAGCCACAAAATCGGACCCTGAGGGGCCCCACCCACAAAATCGGACCCTGAGGGGCCCCGGCCACAAAATCGGAACCTGAGGGGCCCCGGCCACAAAATTGGACCCTGAGCGGCCCAACCACAAAATCGGACCCTGAGGGGCCCCGGCCACAAAATCAGACCATGAGGGGCCCCACCCACAAAATCGGACCCTGAGGGGACCCACCCACAAAATCGGACCCTGAGGGGCCACACCCACAAAATCGGACCCTGAGAGGCCACACCCACAAAATCAGACCCTGAGGGGCCCCACCACAAAATTGGACCCTGAGGAATCCCGGCCACTAATTCAAATCCTGAGGAGCCCAGGCCACCGAATCGGATCCTGAGGGGCCCCACCCACCAAATCAGACCCTGAGGCCAAAGTGGCCCCTGAGAGGCACCCACATTTAAAACGGATCCTGAGTTGAAAGTCTTGCAGGGGCAGCAGCCAAGTCTCTCTTAAAGGGGCAGCCCAGGCACCATTTCAAACCACTATCTGTACTTCCTTCAGGAAATACACATCTAGTATTATTATTATTCAGTTGATTTCCACAATTAATGCGGCCCAAACCGCTACACGCACAGACTCTGTTGAGGCGTCGTTTCAAAGCCAGCGTCCACGAGTGGTGTGCTAAGTATTTTTCGTGTCGATCGGATTTGTAGTTTTTGCGCAAATTGCATTTGACAAAACATTTTCCTGTCATTGGAATGCATTATCTCAATGCATTTGAATGGGAAAATGTTGCAATAGGGAAAACATGGGGCAGTCGTGAGGTGGCAGTTAAGCTCATTGATATGCGCAGGCACACCCAGTTACTATGCCAACGCCTACGAACTTTACATGAGCCCACCAGGACAGAATTTCTGCCAGATAATATCAGCTCTTAAAGCGAAACCCAAAGCACAAATGCAAATCTAGCTTCATCACATGACACATGCATCTGAGAGAGATTGTGAGCCAAAGTGAATTTAGAAGCCCAGTGCGCCAAACTGGCTCTTAAAGGGCCGACGCGCCAAAATGATTCTTAAAGGGCTGGCGCACCAAAATTAGTCTTAAAGGGCCGTCGCGCCAAATTGAAAGCTGAGTGACCCCAGGCTCCAAATCGGAGGCTGACTGACCCTGGCCTCCAAATCGGAGGCTGAGCCACCCCGGCCTCCAAATCGGAGGCTGATCAACCCTGGCCTACAAATCGGAGGCTGATCGACCCTGGCCTGCAAATCGGACCCAGAGTGGCCCTGCCCACCAAATCGGACCCAGAGTGGCCCTGCCCACCAAATCGGACCCAGATTGGCCCTGCCCACCAAATCGGTCCCAGAGTGGCCCTGCGCACCAAATCGGACCCAGAGTGGCCCTGCCCACCAAATTGGACTCAGAGTGGCCCCGCCCACCAAATCCAACTCTGTGGGCCACGCCCACCAAATCGAACTCTGAGGGGCCACACCCACCAAATAGAACCCAGGGTGGCCCTGCCCACCAAATCAGACCCAGAGGGGCCCCACCCACAAAATCAGACCCTGAGGGATCCCGGCCAGCAATTCAAGCCCTGAGGAGTCCAGGCCACCGAATCGGATCCTGAGGGGCCCCACCCACCAAATCAGACCCTGAGGCCAAAGTGGCACCTGAGAGGCACCACAGTTCAAACGGATCCTGAGTTGAAAGTCTTGCAGAGGCAGCCCGGGCACCATTTCAAACCACTATCTGTACTTCCTTCAGGAAATACACATCTAGTTATAGTGGTTTGAAAAAACCACTATATTGTAATCCGAACGCTGCTAACTTCTTCTTATTATTTTCCAGTTGATTTCCGCAATTAATGCGGCTCGAACCGCTACACGCACAGATGCCGTTGAGGTGTCGTTTCGAAGCCAGCGTCCACGAGAGGTGTGCTAAGTATTTTTCGTGTCGATCGGATTTGTAGTTTTTGCGCAATTTGCGTTTGAAAATTTTTTTTCCTGTCATTGGAATGCACTGTCTCCAATGCTTTTTAATGGGAAATGGCAAAACGTGCCCTGAGGCGATTGAAATGGCAGTTAAGCTCATTGATATGCGCAGGCACACCCAGTTACTATGCCAACGCCTACGAACGTCACATGACGCCCCAAGGACAGAGCTTCTGCCACATAATATCAGCTCTTAAAGCGAAACCCACAGCACAAATGCAAATCTAGCTTCATCACATGACGCATGCCCCTGAGAGAGAATGTGCGCCAAAGTGGATTTAGAAGCCCTGTGAGCCACCCAGGCTCTTAAAGGGCCGACGTGCCAAAGTGATTCTTAAAGGGCCGGCGCACCGAAATGAGTCTGAAAGGGCCGGTGCGCCAAATCGAAAGCTGAGTGACCCCGGCCTCCAAATCGGAGGCTGAGCCACTCCGGCCTCCAAATCGGAGGCTGAACCACCCCAGCCTCCAAATCGGAGGCTGAGCCACCCTGGCCTCCAAATCGGACCCAGTGTGGCCCCGCTCAAAAAATCAGACCCAGAGTGGCACAGCCCACCAAATCGGATCCTGAGGGGCCCCGCCCACCAAATCAGACTCCGAGTGGCCCCGCCCACCAAATCGTACCCTGAGGGGCCCCGGTCACAAAATCGGACCCTGAGGGGCCCCACCCGCAAAATCAGACCCTCAGGGACCCCAGCCACAAAATCGGACCCTGAGGGGCCCCAGCCACAAAATCTGACCCTGAGGGGCCCCACTCACCAAATTGGACCCTGATGGGCCCCACCCACCAAATTGGACCCTGAGGGGCCCCACCCTCAAAATCGGACCCTGAGGGGCCCCGGCCACAAAATCAGACCCTGAGGGGCCCCGGCCACAAAATCAGACCCTGAGGGGCCCCGGCCACAAAATCGGACCCTGAGGGGCCCCTCCCACAAAATCGGACCCTGAGGGGCCCCACCCACAAAATCGGACCCTGAGGGGCCCCACCCACAAAATCAGACCCTGAGGGGCCCCAACCACAAAATCAGACCCTGAGGGGCCCCAACCACAAAATCGGACCCTGAGGGACACCAGCCACAAAATCAGACCCTGAGGGGCCCCAGCCACAAAATCGGACCCTGAGGGGCCCCACCCACAAAATCGGACCCTGAGGGGCCCCACCCACAAAATCGGACCCTGAGGGGCCCCGCCCACCAAATCGGACCCTGAGAGGCCCCGCCCACCAAATTAGACCCAGAGTTGTCCTGCCCACAAAATTGGACCCAGAGGGGGCTCCGCCCACAAAATCAGACCCTAAGGGGCTCCACCCACAAAATCGGACCCTGAAGGGCCCCTGCCACAAAATCAGACTCTGAGGGGCCCCAACAAAATCGGACCCTGTGGGGCCTCGGCCACAAAATCGGACCTTGATGGGCCCCAGTCACAAAATCGGACCCTGATGTGCCCCGGCCACAAAATCGGACCCTGAGGGGCCCCAACCACAAAATCGAACAGTGAGGGGTCCCAACCACAAAATCGGACCCTGAGGGGCCCCTGACACAAAATCGGACCCTGAGGGGCCCCGGCTACAAAATCGGAAACTGAGGGCCCAACCCACAAAATCGGACCCTGAGGGGCCCCGGACAGAAAATCAGACCCTGAGGCGCCCCGCCCACAAAATTGGACCCTGAGGGGACCCGCCCACCAAATTGGACCATGAGGGGACCCGCCCACCAAATCGGACCCAGATTGGCCCCACCCACCAAATCGGACCTAGAGTGGCCCCACCCACAAAATCAGACCCTGAGGGGCCCCACCCACAAAATTGGACCCTGAGGGGCCCCACCCACAAAATCGGACCCTGAGGGGATCCGGCCACAAAATCAGATCCTGAGGGGCCCCGGCCACAAAATCGGACCCTGAGGGGCCCCACCCACAAAATCGGACTCTGAGGGGCTCCACCCACAAAATCGGACCCAGAGGGGCCACACCCACAAAATCGGACCCTGAGGGATCCCCGCCAACAATTCAAGCCCTGAGGAGCCCAGGCCAAGGAATCAGATCCTGAGGGGCCCCACCCACCAAATCAGACCCTGAGGCCAAAGTGGCCCCTGAGAGGCACTCACAGTTAAAACAGATCCTGAGTTGAAAGTCTTGCAGGGGCAGAAGGCAAGTCTCTCTTAAAGGGGCAGCCCGGGCACCATTTCAAACCACTATCTGTACTTCCTTCAGAAAATACACATCTATTTATAGTGGTTTGAAAAAACCACTATATTGTAATCCGAACGCTGCTAACTTATTCTTCTTCTTATTATTATTATTAAGTTGATTTCCGCAATTAATATAGCCAGAACCGCTACACGCACAGACTCCGTTGAGGTGTCGTTTCGAAGCCAGCGTCCATGAGAGGTGTGCTAAGTATTTTTCGTGTCGATCAGATTTGTAGTTTTTGCGCAATTTGCGTTAGAAAATTTTTTTTCCCGGTCATTGGAATACACTGTCTCCAATGCATTTGAATGGGGAAATGGCAAAACGTGCCCTGAGGCGATTGAAATGGCAGTTGAGCTCATTGATATGCGCAGGCACACCCAATTACTATGCCAACACCTACGAACGTCACATGACATCTCCAGAACAGAGCTTCTGCCACATAATATCAGCTCTTAAAGCGAAACCCACAGCACAAATGCAAATCTAGCTTCATCACATGACACATGCCCCTGAGAGAGAATGTGCGCCAAAGTGTATTTAGAAGCCCAGTGAGTAGTGTTGAGCATTCCGATACCGCAAGTATCGGGTATCGGCCGATACTTGCTGTATCGGAATTCCGATGCCGACTTCCGATATTTTTTCAATATCGGAAGTCGGCATCGGAATCGGAAGTTCAAATTGATTGACAGCCTGACGTCATCATGATGCGCGGTGTGTGCGCATCATGATGCGCCGTCATTTCGGGCCTTCCGGGGGTCTCTGCCGGCCTGCCGGGGGGCTGTGCCGGCCTGCCGGGGGGCTGTGTGGACTGCCCGGGGTCTGTACCGGCCTGCCGGGGGGCTGTGCCGGCCTGCCGGTGGTCTGTGCACCCTGTGGGGGTCTGTACCGGCCTGCCGGGGGGCTGTGCCGGCCTGCCGGTGGTCTGTGCACCCTGTGGGGGTCTGTACCGGCCTGCCGGGGGGCTGTGCCGGCCTGCCGGGGGGCTGTGCTGATGTCCGGGGGTCTGTGCAAGCATCGTCCGATGGGACTACAAGTCCCATCTGGCGATGCCTGCTACCATGACAGTGATTGACACATTAGCCAATGATGGGACAGTAGTAGTCCCATCATCCGGCTAATGTGTTAAATGTTAAAAAAAAAAAAAAAAAATTCCCACACAGCAATGGCATAAAGTGAGACTAGGGACTTTTTTTTTTTTAAGTGGCGGAGGAATACAGTGCGGAAGGATACCTACCTTCCGTCATTGGATTCCTGCAGCCCGTAGAGAACGGCAGCAACAGCTGATGCTGCCGTTCTCTACCCAAGATCGTCGTGGGACACACTCGTGGACTGCTTCGGATCGTGGGTGAGTATTTTTGTGGTTTGTTATGTTAATATTTATTCCGTAAAAGACAATGGCTTCGGGGAACAATGTGACAAGTATTGGTAAGTATGTTACTCTATGTTATATGTACTGTATGTCTATGTATGTATTGTATGAATGTATTGTATGTAGTATGTATGTAGTATATATGTGGTATGTATGTAGCATGTAGTATGTATGTAGTATGTATGTAGTATGTATGTAGTATGTATGTAGCATGTAGTATGTATGTAGCATGCATGTAGTATATATGTAGCATGCATGTAGCATGCAGTATGTATGTAGCATGCATGTAGTATATATGTAGTATGTATGTAGCATGTAGTATGTATGTAGTATGTATGTGGTATGTATGTATCATGTAGTATGTATGTAGCATGCATGTAGTATGTATGTAGTATGTATGTAGTATATATGTAGTATGTATGTAGCATGTAGTATGTATGTAGCATGCATGTAGTATATATGTAGTATGTATGTAGTATGTATGTAGCATGTAGTATGTATGTAGCATGCATGTAGTATATATGTAGTATGTATGTAGCATGTAGTATGTATGTAGCATGCATGTAGTATGTATGTAGTATGTATGTAGTATGTATGTAGCATGTAGTATGTATGTAGTATGTATGTGGTATGTATGTAGTATATATGTAGTATGTATGTAGCATGTAGTATGTATGTAGCATGCATATAGTATGTATGTAGTATGTATGTAGTATGTATGTAGCATGTAGTATGTATGTAGCATGCATGTAGTATATATGTAGTATGTATGTAGCATGTAGTATGTATGTAGCATGCATGTAGTATGTATGTAGTATGTATGTAGCATGTAGTATGTATGTAGTATGTATGTAGTATGTATGTGGTATGTATGTAGTATATATGTAGTATGTATGTAGCATGTAGTATGTATGTAGCATGCATGTAGTATATATTTAGTATGTATGTAGCATGTAGTATGTATGTAGCATATATGTAGTATGTATGTAGTATGTATGTAGCATGCATGTAGTATATATGTAGTATGTATGTAGCATATATGTAGTATGTATGTAGCATGTAGTATATATGTAGTATGCATGTTGCATGCATGTAGTATATATGTAGTATGTATGTTGCATATAGTATATATGTAGTATGCATGTTGCATGCATGTAGTATATATGTAGTATGTATGTTGCATGTAGTATATATGTAGTATGTATGTTGCATGTAGTATATATGTAGTATGTATGTTGCATGTAGTATATATGTAGTATGAATGTAGCATGTATGTAGTATGCATGTTGTATGTATGTAGCATGTATGTAGCATGTAATTTTTTTTTTTTTTTTTTACATTCAACACATTAGCCAGATGATGGGACTACTCCTGTCCCCTCATTGGCTAATGTGTCAATCACTGTCAAGGTAGCAGGCATCGCCCGATGGGACTTGTAGTCCCATCGGACGATGCCTGCACAGACCCCCGAAGCCTGCACAGCCCCCCGGCAGGCTGGCACAGCCCCCCGGAGCCTGCACAGCCCCCCGGCAGGCCGGCACAGCCCCCCGGCAGGCCGGCACAGCCCACCGGAGCCTGCACAGCCCCCCTGGCAGGCCGGTACAGCCCCCCGGCAGGCCGGCACAGACCACCGGAGCCTGCACAGACCCCCTGGCAGGCCGGTACAGCCCCCCGAAAGGCCCGTACAGACCCCAGAGAGGCTGTACAAGGGAAAAACAGGATTTTTCTTATTCCGATACCGGAAGTCCCATAGACTTGAATGGGACTTCCGGTATCGGAATCGGCGATACCGATACTTTTTTTTAAGATCGGCCGATCCATTCCGATCCGATACTTTGAAGTATCGGACGGTATCGCTCAACTCTACCAGTGAGCCAAACAGGCTCTTAAAGGGCCGAAGCGCCAAAGTGATTCTTAAAGGGCCGCCGCACCGAAATGAGTCTTAAAGGGCCGACGCGCCAAATCGAAAGCTGAGTGACCCCAGGCTCCAAATCGGAGGCTGAGCCACTCCGGCCTTAAAATCGGAGGCTGAGCCACCCTGGCCTTCAAATCGGACCCAGAGTGGTCCCTCCCACCAAAAACGGGCCCAGAGTGGCACAGCCCACCAAATCGGACACTGAGGGTCCCCGCCCACCAAATCAGACTCAGAGTGGCCCCACCCACCAAATCGGACCCTGAAGGGCCTCGCCCACCAAATCGGACCCAGAGGGGCCCTTCCCACCACTTCAGACCCTGAGGAGCTCTGTCCACCAAATCGGACCCAGAGTGACCCCGCCCACCAAATCGGACCATGAAGGGCCCCGCCCACCAAATCGGAAGCAGAGGGGCCCCGCCCACCAAATCAGACCCTGAGGGGCCCCGCCCACCAAATCGGACCCTGAGGGGCACTGCCCACTAAATCGGACCGAGAGTGGCCACGCCCACCAAATCGGACCCTGAGGAGCCCCGCCCACCAAATCAGATCCTGAGGGGCCCCGCCCACCAAATCGGACCAGAGTGACCCCGCCCACCAAAATGGACCCAGAGGGCTCCACCCACAAAATCAGACCCTAAGGGGCCCCACCCACAAAATCGGACCCTGAGTAGACCCGGCCACAAAATCAGACCCTGAGGGGCCCCAACCACAAAATTGGACCCTGAGGGGCCACACCCACAAATTCGGACCCTGAGGGGCCCCGGCCACAAAATCGGAACCTGAAGGGCCCCGGCCACAAAATCGGACCCTGAGCGGCCCATCCACAAAATCGGACCCTGAGGGGCCCCAGCCACAAAATCGGACCCTGAGGGGCACCGGCCACGAAATCGGACCCCGAGGTTCCCCGGCCACGAAAACGGACACTGAGGGGCGCTGGCCACAAAATCGGACCCTGAGGGGCCACAACCACGAAATCAGACTCAGAGGGGCCCCGGCCACAAAATCGGACCCTGAGGGCCCCCAACCACAAAACCGGACCCTGAGGGGCCCCAACCACAAAATCGGACACTGAGGGGCCCCAACCACAAAATCGGACCCTGAGGGGCCCCAGCCACAAAATTGTACCCTGAGGGGCCCCGGCCACGAAATCATACCCTGAGGTGTGCAGGCCACAAAATCGGACCCTGAGAGGCCCCAACCACAAAATCGGACCCTGAGAGGCCCCAACCACAAAATCGGACCCTGAGGGGCCCCTGCCACAAAATCGGACCCTGAGAGACCCCGGCCACAAAATCGGACCCTGAGGGGCCCCGGCCACAAAATCGAACCCTGAGGGGCCCCGGCCACAAAATCGGACCCTGAGGGGCCCCGCCCTCAAAATCGGACCCTGAGGGGCCCCACCCACCAAATCGGACCCTGAGGGGCCCCGCCAACCAAATCGGACTCTGAGGGGACCCAACCACAACATCGGACCCTGAGGGCCCCCAACCACAAAATCGGACCCTGAGGGGCCCCGCCCACAAAATCGGACCCTGAGGGGCCCCACCCACAAAAATCAAACCCAGAGGGGCCCCTCCCACCAAATCGGACCCTCAGGGGCCCCGCCCACAAAATTGGACCCTGAGGGGCCTCGCCCTCAAAATCGGACCCTGAGAGGCCCCGCCCACCAAATCGAACCCTGAGGGGCCCCGCCAACCAAATCGCACTCTGAGGGGCCCCGACCACCAAATCGGACCCTGAGGGGCCCCGACCACCAAATCGGACCCTGAGGGGCCCCGACCACCAAATCGGACCCTGAGGGGCCCCGACCACAAAATCGGACCCTGAGGGACCCCGAACAAAATCGGACCCTGAGGGGCCCCGACCACAAAATCGGACCCTGAGGGGCCCCGGCCACAAAATCAGACCGAGGGGCCCCACCCTCAAAATCGGATCCTGAGGGGCCCAACCAACAAAATCGGACCCTGAGGGGCCCCAGCCACAAAATCGGACCCTGAGGAGCCCCAGCCACAAAATCGGACCCTGAGGGGCCCCGGCCACAAAATCGGACCCTGAGAGGCCCCGCCTCAAAATCGGACCCTGAGGGGCCCCGCCCACCAAATCGGACTCTGAGGGGCCCCACCCACAAAATCGGACCCTGAGGGGCCCCACCCTCAAAATCGGACCCTGAGGGGTCCCGGCCACAAAATCGGGCCCTAAGGGGCCCTGACCACAAAATCAGACCCTGAGGGGCCCCGGCCACAAAATCGAACCCTGAGAGTCCCAGCCACAAAATCAGACCCTGAGGGGCCCCACCCACAAAATCAGACCCTGTGGGGCCCCGGCCATAAAATCGGACCCTGAGGGGCCCCGGCCACAAAATCGTACCCTGAGGGGCCCCACCCACAAAATCAGACCATGAGGGGCCCCACCCAGAAAATCGGACCCTGAGGGGCCCCACCCATACAATCGGACCCTGAGGGGACCCACCCAGAAAATCGGACCCTGAGGGGCCACACCCACAAAATCGGACCCTGACAGGCCACACCCACAAAATCAGACCCTGAGGGGCCCCACCCACAAAATTGGACCCTGAGGAATCCCGGCCACTAATTCAAATCCTGAGGAGCCCAGGCCACCGAATCGGATCCTGAGGGGCCCCACCCACCAAATCAGACCCTGAGGCCAAAGTGGCCCCTGAGAGGCACCCACATTTAAAACGGATCCTGAGTTGAAAGTCTTGCAGGGGCAGCAGCCAAGTCTCTCTTAAAGGGGCAGCCCGGGCACCATTTCAAACCACTATCTGTACTTCCTTCAGGAAATACACATCTAGTTATAGTGGTTTGAAAAAACCACTATATTGTAATCCGAACGCTGCTAACTTATTCTTCTTCTTATTATTATTATTATTCAGTTGATTTCCGCAATTAATACAGCCCGAACCGCTACACGCACAGACTCCGTTGAGGTGTCGTTTCGAAGCCAACGTCAACGAGAGGTGTGCTAAGTATTTTTCGTGTCGATCGGATTTGTAGTTTTTGCGCAATTTGCATTTGAAAATTTTTTTTCCCGTCATTGGAATGCACTGTCTCCAATGCTTTTCAATGGGAAATGGCAAAAGGTGCCCTGAGGCGATTGAAATGGCAGTTGAGCTCATTGATATGCGCAGGCAGAACCAGTTACTATGCCAACGCCTACGAACGTCACATGACGCCCCCAAGACAGAGCTTCTGCCACATAATATCAGCTCTTAAAGCGAAACCTACAGCACAAATGCAAATCTAGCTTCATCACATGACACATGCCCCTGAGAGAGAATGTCTGCCAAAGTGGATTTAGAAGAAGCCCAGTGAGCCAAACTAGCTCTTAAAGGGCTGACGAGCCAAAGTGATTGTTAAAGTGCCGGCGCACCGAAATGAGGCTTAAAGGGCCGACACGCCAAATCGAAAGCTGAGTGATCCCAGGCTCCAAATAGGGGGGTGAGCCACCCCGGGCTCCAAATCGGAGGCTGAGCCACCCCGGGCTCCAAATCTGAGGCTGAGCCACCCCGGGCTCCAAATCGGAGGCTGAGCCGCCCCGGGCTCCAAATCGGAGGCTGAGCCGCCCCGGGCTCCAAGTCGGAGGCTGAGCCGCCCCGGCCTCCAAGTCGGAGGCTGAGCCGCCCCGGCCTCCAAATCGGAGGCTGAGCCGCCCCGGCCTCCAAATCGTAGGCTGAGCCGCCCCGGCCTCCAAATCGGAGGCTGAGCCGCCCCGGCCTCCAAATCGGAGGCTGAGGGGCCCCGACCACCAAATCGGACCCTGAGGGGCCCCGACCACCAAATCGGACCCTGAGGGGCCCCGACCACCAAATCGGACCCTGAGGGGCCCCGACCACAAAATCGGACCCTGAGGGACCCCGAACAAAAAATCGGACCCTGAGGGGCCCCACCCACAAAATCGGACCCTGAGGGGCCCCAACCAAAAATTCGGACCCTGAGGAGCCCCACCCACCAAATTGGACCCAGAGTGGCCCCACCCACCAAATCGGACCAAGGGGCCCCGGCCACAAAATCGGACCCTGAGGGGCCCCACAAACCAAATCGGACCCTGAGGGGCCCCACCCACAAAATCGGACCCTGAGGGGCCCCAACCAAAAATTCGGACCCTGAGGAGCCCCACCCACCAAATTGGACCCAGAGTGGCCCCGCCCACCAAATCGGACCGAGGGGCCCCGGCCACAAAATCGGACCCTGAGGGGCCCTAGCCACAAAATCGAACCAAAATCGGACCCTGAGGGGCCCCACCCACAAAATCGGACCCTGAGGGGTTCCGGCTGCAAAATCGGACCCTGAGAGGCCCCAACCACCAAATCAGACCCTGAGGGGCCCCAGCCACCAAATCGGACCCTGAGGGGCCCCGGCCACCAAATCGGACCCTGAGGGGCCCCGGCCACCAAATCGGACCCTGAGGGGCCCCACCCACCAAATCGGACCCTGAGGGGCCCCGGCCACAAAATCGGACCCTGAGGCCAAAGTGGCCCCTGAGAGGCACCCACAGTTAAAACGGATCCTGAGTTGTAAGTCTTGCAGGGGCAGCAGGCAAGTCTCTCTTAAAGGGGCAGCCCGGGCACCATTTCAAACCACTATCTGTACTTCCTTCAGGAAATACACATCTAGTATTAATGTTGTAATCCGAACGCTGCTAACTTATTCTTATTATTCAGTTGATTTCCGCAATTAATGCAGCCCGAACCGCTACACGCACAGACTCCTTTGAGGTGTCGTTTTGAAGCCAGCATCCACGAGAGGTGTTCTAAGTAATTTTCGTGTCGATCAGATTTGTAGTTTTTGCGCAATTTGTGTTTGAAAAATTTTTTTTCCCGTCATTGGAATGCACTGTCTCAATGCTTTTCAATGGGGAAATTTTGCCATAGAGAAAACATGCCCTGAGGCCATTCAAATGGCAGTTAAGCTCATTGATATGCACAGGCAGACCCAGTTACTATACCAACACCTACGAACTTTACAGGATGCCCCCAGGACACAGTTTCTGGCAGATAATATCAGCTCTTAAAGCGAAATTCACAGCACAAATGCAAATCTAGCTTCATCACATGACGCATGCCCCTGAGAGAGAGTGTACGCCAAAGTGGATTTAGAAGCCCAGTGCGCCAAACTAGCTCTTAAATGGGCGACGCGCCTAAGTGATTCTTAAAGGGCCGGCGCATCAAAATGAGCCTTAAAGGGCCGGCGCGCCAAATTGAAAGCTGAGTGACCCCAGGCTCCAAATCGGAGGCTGATCGACCCTGGCCTACAAATCGGAGGCTGAGCCACCCAGGCCTCCAAATCGGACCCAGAATGGCCCCGCCCACCAAATGGGACCCTGAGGACCCCTGCCCACCAAATCGGACCCAGAATGGCCCCGCCCACCAAATCAGACCCTGAGGGTCCCCTCCCACCAAATCGGACCCAGAGTGGCCCCGCCCGCCAAATTGGACCCAGAGTGTCCCAGCCCACCAAATCGGACCC
This sequence comes from Dendrobates tinctorius, assembly GCF_039654945.1. Taxonomy (NCBI): domain Eukaryota; kingdom Metazoa; phylum Chordata; class Amphibia; order Anura; family Dendrobatidae; genus Dendrobates; species Dendrobates tinctorius. The sequence continues at coordinate 1,308,705 of NW_027361770.1, forward strand.
TGAGGGGTCCCACCCACCAAATCTGACCCTAAGGGGCCCCTCCAACCTAATCGGACCCAGAGTGGCCCCGCCCACTAAATCAGACCCTGAGGGGCCCCGCCCATCAAATCAGACCATGAGGGGCCCCGCCCACCAATTTGGACCCAGAGGGGTCCACCCACCGAATTGGACCATGAGGGGCCCCGCCCACCAAACCGGACCCTTAGGGGCCCCACCCACCAAATCGGTCCCAGAGTGGCCCCGCCCACAAATTCAAGCCCTGAGGAGCCCAGTCCACTGAATCGGATCCTGAGGGACCCCACCCACCATATCAGACCCTGAGGGGCCCCACAGGCCAAAGTGGCCCCTGAGAGGCACCCACAGGTAAAACAGATCATGAGTTGAAAGTCTTGCAGGGGCAGCAGGCAAGTCTCTCTTAAAGTGGCAGCCCGGGCACCATTTCAAACCACTATCTGTACTTCCTTCAGGAAATACACATCTATTATAGTGGTTTGAAAAAACCACTATATTGTAATCCGAAAGCTGCTAACTTCTTCTTCTTCTTTTTATTATTATTATTTTCCAGTTGATTTCCGCAATTAATGCGGCCCGAACCGCTACACGCACAGACTCCGTTGAGGTGTCGTTTCGAAGCCAGCGTCCATGAGAGGTGTGCTAAGTATTTTTCGTGTCGATCGGATTTGTAGTTTTTGCGCAATTTGCGTTTGAAATTTTTTTTTCCCGTCATTGGAATGCACTGTCTCCAATGCTTTTCAATAGGAAATGGCAAAACGTGCCCTGAGGCGATTGAAATGACAGTTGAGCTCATTGATATGCGCAGGCAGACCCAGTTACTATGCCAACGCCTACGAACTTCACTTGAACCCCAGCACAGAGCCTCTGCCACATAATATCAGCTCTTAAAGCAAACCCACAGCACAAATGCAAATCTAGCTTCATCTCATGACACATGCCCCTGAGACAGAATGTGTGCGCCAAAGTGGATTTAAAAGAAGCCCAGTCAGCCAAACTAGCTCTTAAAGGGCCAACGCGCCAAAGTGATTGTTAAAGGGCCAGCGCACCCAAATGAGTCTTAAAGGGCCGACACACCAAATCGGAGACTGAGCCACCCCGGCCTCCAAATCGGAGGCTGAGCCACCCCGGCCTCCAAATCGGACAATGAGCCACCCCGGCCTCCAAATCGGAGGCTGATCCACCCCGGCCTCCAAATCGGAGCCTGATCCACCCCGGCCTCCAAATCGGAGCCTGATCCACCCCGGCCTCCAAATCGGAGGCTGATCGACCCAGGCCTCCAAATCAGAGGCTGAGCCACCCCAGCCTCCAAATAGGAGGCTGAGCCACCCCGGCCTCCAAATCGGAGGCTGATCGACCCCGGCCTCCAAATCGGAGGCTGATCGACCCCGGCCTCCAAATCGGAGGCTGATCCACCCCGGCCTCCAAATCGGAGGCTGATCCACCCCGGCCTCCAAATCGGAGGCTGAGCCACCCCGGCCTCCAAATCGGAGGCTGAGCCACCCCAGCCTCCAAATCGGAGGCTGAGCCACCCCGGCCTCCAAATCGGAGGCTGAGCCACCCCGGCCTCCAAATCGGAGGCTGAGCCACCCCGGCCTCCAAATCGGAGGCTGAGCCACCCCGGCATCCAAATCGGAGGCTGATCGACCCCGGCCTCCAAATCGAAGGCTGAGCCACCCCGGCCTCCAAATCGGAGGCTGATCGACCCCGGCCTCCAAATCGGAGGCTGATCGACCCCGGCCTCCAAATCGGAGGCTGATCGACCCCGGCCTCCAAATCGGAGGCTGAGCCACCCCGGCCTCCAAACCGGAGGCTGAGCCACCCCGGCCTCCAAATCGGAGGCTGAGCGACCCCGGCCTCCAAATCGGAGGCTGATCCACCCCGGCCTCCAAATCGGAGGCTGAGCCACCCCGGCCTCCAAATCGGAGGCTGAGCCACCCCGGCCTCCAAATCGGAGGCTGAGCCACCCCGGCCTCCAAATCGGAGGCTGAGCCACCCCGGCCTCCAAATCGGAGGCTGAGCCACCCCGGCCTCCAAATCGGAGGCTGAGCCACCCCGGCCTCCAAGTCGGAGGCTGAGCCACCCCGGCCTCCAAGTCGGAGGCTGATCCACCCCGGCCTCCAAATCGGAGGCTGATCCACCCCGGCCTCCAAATCGGAGGCTGATCCACCCCGGCCTCCAAATCGGAGGCTGATCCACCCCGGCCTCCAAATCGGAGGCTGATCCACCCCGGCCTCCAAATCGGAGGCTGAGCCACCCCGGCCTCCAAATCGGACAATGAGCCACCCCGGCCTCCAAATCGGACAATGAGCCACCCCGGCCTCCAAATCGGAGGCTGATCGACCCCGGCCTCCAAATCGGAGGCTGATCGACCCCGGCCTCCAAATCGGAGGCTGATCGACCCCGGCCTCCAAATCGGAGGCTGATCGACCCTGGCCTCCAAATCGGAGGCTGATCGACCCCGGCCTCCAAATCGGAGGCTGAGCCACCCCGGCCTCCAAATCGGAGGCTGAGCCACCCCGGCCTCCAAATCGGAGGCTGAGCCACCCCGGCCTCCAAATCGGAGGCTGAGCCACCCCGGCCTCCAAATCGGAGGCTGAGCCACCCCGGCCTCCAAATCGGAGGCTGAGCCACCCCGGCCTCCAAATCGGAGGCTCATCGACCCCGGCCTCCAAATCAGAGGCTTTTTGACCTCGGCCTCCAAATCGGAAGCTCAACGACCCCGGCCTCCAAATTGGAGGCTGAGCGACCCCAGCTTCCAAATCTTACCCAGAGTGGCCCCGCCCACCAAATCGGACCCTGTGGGGCCCCGCCCACCAAATCGGACCCTGAGAGGCCCCGCCCACCAAATCGGACCCAGAGTGGTCCCGCCCACCAAATTGGACCCAGAGTGGTCCCGCCCACCAAATTGGACCCAGAGGGGCTCCGCCCACAAAATCAGACCCAGAGGGGCCGCGGCCACAAAATCGGACCCTGATGGGCCCCAGTCACAAAATTGGACCCTGATAGGCCCCGGCCACAAAATCGGACCCTGAGGGGCCCCAACAACAAAATCGGACCCTGAGGGGACCCAACCACAAAATCGGACCCCGAGAGGTTCCGCCCACCAAATTGGACCCAGAGTGGTCCCGCCCACCAAATTGGACCCAGAGGGGCCCCACCCACAAAATCGGACCCAGAGGGGCCCCTGCCACAAAATCGGACACTGAGGGGCCGCGGCCACAAAATCAGACCCTGAGGGGCCGTGGCCACAAAATCGGACCCTGAGGGGCCCAACCACAAAATCGGACCCTGAGGGGACCCAACCACAAAATCGGACCCTGAGGGGACCCAACCACAAAATCGGACCCTGAGGGGCCCCGGCCACAAAATCGGACCCTGAGGGGCCCAACCCACAAAATCGGACCCTGAGAGGCCCTGCCCACCAAATTGGACCCTGAGGGGCCCCGCCCACCAAATCAGACCCTGAGAGGTCCCACCCACAAAATCGGACCCTGACGGGCCCCGGCCACAAAATCAGACCCTGAGGGGTCCCACCTGCAAAATTGGACCCTGAGGGGTTCCGGCCACAAAAATCGGATCCTGATTGGCCCCGGCCACAAAATCGGACCCTGAGGGGCCCCAGCCACAAAATCGGACCTTGAGGGGCCCCACCCACCAAATCAGACCCTGAGGGGCCCGGCCACCAAATCGGACCCTGAGTGGCCCCGGCCACCAAATCTGACCCAGCGTGGCCCTGCTCAAAAAATCAGACCCTGAGTGGCTCCACCCACCAAATCAGACTCAGAGTGTCCCTGCCCAACAAAACGGACCCTGAGGGGCCCCGCCCACCAAATCAGACTCAGAGTGTCCCCGCCCAACAAAACGGACCCAGAGTGGCCCCACCCACCAAATTGGATCCAAAGTGGCCCCACCCACAAAATTGGATCCAGAGTGGCCCCACCCACAAAATCGGACCCTGAGGGGCCCCGGCCACAAAATCGGACCCTGAGGGGCCCCACCCACAAAATCGGACCCTGAGAGGATCCGGCCACAAAATCAGACCCTGAGGGGCCCCACCTACAAAATCGGACCCTGAGGGGCCCCACCCACAAAATCAGACCCTGAGGGGCCCCTGAGAGGCACCCACAGTTAAAATGGATCCTGAGTTGAAAGTCTTGCAGGGACAGCAGGCAAGTCTCTCTTAAAGGGGCAGCCCGGGCACCATTTCAAACCACTATCTGTACTTCCTTCAGGAAATACACATCTAGTATTATTATTACTATTCAGTTGATTTCTGCAATTAATGTGACCCGAACTGCTACACGCACAGACTCCGTTGAGGCGTCGTTTCGAAGCCAGCGTCCACAAGAGGTGTGCTAAGTATTTTTCGTGTCGATCGGATTTGTAGTTTTAGCGCAATTTGCATTTGAAAAAACATTTTCCTGTCATTGGAATGCATTGTCTGAATGCATTTTAATGGGAAAATGTTGCCATAGGGAAAACATGGGGCAGTCGTGAGGTGGCAGTTAAGCTCATTGATATGTGCAGGCACACCCAGTTACTATGCCAATGCCTACGGACTTTACATGACCCCAGCAGGACAGAGTTTCTGCCAGATAATATCAGCTCTTAAAGCGAAACTCAAAGCAAAAATGCAAATCTAGCTTCATCATATGATGCATGCCCCTGAAAGATCATGTGCGCCAAAGTGGGTTTAGAAGCCCAGTGCGCCAAACTGGCTCTTAAAGTGCTGACGCGACTAAGTGATTCTTAAAGGGTCAGCGCACCAAAATGAGTCTTAGAGGGCCGGCGCGCGAAATCGAAGGCTGAGCCACCCCAGCCTCCAAATTGGAGGCTCATCGACCCTGGCCTACAAATCGGAGGCTGAGCCACCCTGGCCTCCAAATCGGACCCAGAGTGGCCCCGCCCACCAAATCAGACCCAGTGTGGCCCCGCCCGCCAAATCGGATCCTGAGGTGCCCCACTGGCCAAAGTGGCCCCTGAGAGGCACCCACAGTTAAAACGGATCCTGAGTTGAAAGTCTTGCAGGGGCAGCAGGCAAATGTATCTTAAAGGGGCAGCCCGGGCACCATTTCAAACCACTATCTGTACTTCCTTCAGGAAATACACATCTAGTATTATTATTACTATTCAGTTGATTCCCGCAATTAATGCGGCCCGAACAGCTACACGCACAGACTCCATTGAGGCCTCGCTTCGAAGCCAGCGTCCACGAGTGGTGTGCTAAGTATTTTTCATGTAGATCGGATTTGGAGTTTTTGCGCAATTTGCGTTTGAAAAAACATTTTCCTCAATGCATTTCAATGGGAAAATGTTGCCATAGGGAAAACATGGGACAGTCGTGAGGTGGCAGTTAAGCTCATTGATATGCGCAGGCTCACCCAGTTACTATGCCAATGCCTACAAACTTCACATGACCTCTCTAGGACAGCGTTTCTGGCAGATAATTTCAGCTCTTAAAGCGAAACCAACAGCATAAATGCAAATCTAGCTTCATCACATGACGCATGCCACTGAGAGAGAATGTGCGCCAAAGTGGATTTAGAAGCCCAGTGAGCCAAACTGACTCTTAAAGGGCCGACGCGCCAAAGTGATTCTTAAAGGGCCAGCTCACCGAAATGAGTCTTAAAGGGCTGGCGCATCAAATCGAAAGCTGAGTGACCCCAGGCTCCAAATCGGAGGCTGAGCCACCCCGACCTCCAAATCGGAGGCTGATCTACCCTGGCCTCCAAATCGGACCCAGCGTGGCCCCGCTAAAAAAATCAGACCGGGTGGCCCCGCCCACCAAAACAGACCCAGAGTGGCACAGCCCACCAAATCGGAACCTGAAGGGCCCCGCCCACCAAATCGGACCCAGAGTGACCCCGCCCACCAAATCAGACCCAGAGTGACCCGCCCACCAAATCAGACCCTGAGGGGCCCCGCCCACCAAATCAAACCTTGAGGGGCCCTGCCAACCAAATCGGACCCTGAGGGGCCCCGCCCACCAAATTGGACCCTGAGGGGCCCCGCCCACCAAATTGGACCCTGAGGGGCCCCGCCCAACAAATTGGACCCTGAGGGGCCCCGCCCACCAAATCGGACCCTGAATGGCCCCGCCCACCAAATCGGACCCTGAGGAGCCCTGCCCACCAAATCGGACCCTGAGGAGCCCTGCCCACCAAATCGGATTCTGAAGGGCCCCAACCACAAAATCGGACCCTGAGGGGCCCCGCCCTCAAAATCGGATCCTGAGGGGCCCCGCCCATCAAATCGGACCCTGAGGGGCTCCGCCATCCAAATTGGACTCTGAGGGGTCCCACCCACACAATCAGACCCTCAGGGGCCCCACCCACAAAATCAGACCCTGAGGGGCCCTGGCCATAAAATCAGACCCTGAGGGGCCCCGGCCATAAAATTGGACCCTGAGGAATCCCGGCCACTAATTCAAATCCTGAGGAGCCCAGGCCACCGAATCGGATCCTGAGGGGCCCCACCCACCAAATCAGATCCTGAGGCCAAAGTGGCCCCTGAGAGGCACCCACATTTAAAACGGATCCTGAGTTGAAAGTCTTGCAGGGGCAGCAGGCAAGTCTCTCTTAAAGGGGCAGCCCAGGCACCATTTCAAACCACTATCTGTACTTCCTTCTGGAAATACACATCTAGTATTACAATTATAATGCGCCAATCACAAGTTATTCAGTTGATTTCCGCAATTAATGCGGCCCGAACCGCTACACGCACAGACTCCGTTGAGGTGTCGTTTCGAAGCCAGCGTCCGCGAGAGGTGTGCCAAGTATTTTTCGTGTCGATCGGATTTGTAGTTTCTGTGCAATTTGCGTTTGAAAATTTTTTTTCCCGTCATTGGAATGCACTGTCTCAATGCTTTTCAATGGGAAACTTAAAACGTGCCCTGAGGCGATAGAAATGGCAGTAAAGCTCATTGATATGCGCAGGCACACCCAGTTACTATGCCAACGCCTACGAACGTCACATGACGCCCCCAGGACAGAGCTTCTGCCACATAATATCAGCTCTTAAAGCGAAACCCACAGCACAAATGCAAATCTAGCTTCATCACATGAAGCATGCCCCTGAGAGAGAATGTGCGCCAAAGTGCGCCCCCGCCCACCAAATCGGACCCTGAGGGGCCCCGCCCACCAAATCGGACCCTGAGGGACCCCGCCCACCAAATCGGACCCTGAGGGGCCCCGCCCACCAAATCGGACCCTGAGGGTCCCCACTGACGAAATCGAACCCTGAGGGCCCCGCTCATCAAATTGAACTTTGAGGGGCCCCGCTCACCAAATTGGACCCTGAGGGGCCCCGCCCACCAAATCGGATACTGAGTGGCCCCGTGCACCAAATCGGACCCTTAGGGGCCCCGCCCACCAAATCGGACCCTGAGTGGCCCTGCCCACCAAATCGAACCCTGAGGGGCCCCGCCCACCAAATCGGATTCTGAAGGGCCCCAACCACAAAATCGGACCCTGAGTGGCCCCCGACACAAAATCTGACCCTGAGGGGCCCCACCCACAAAATCAGACCCTGAGGGGCCCCAACCACAAAGTCGGACACTGAGGAGCCCCACCCACCAAATTGGACCCTGATCGGACCCGCCCACCAAATTGGACACTGAGGTGCCCCGCCCAGCAAATGGGACCCTGAAGGGCCCTACCCACAAAATTGGACCCTGGGGGCCCCACCCACAAAATCGGACCCTGAGGGGCCCCGCTGACCAAATCGAACTCTGAGGGGCCCCACTCACCAAATCGGACCCTGAGTGGCCCCGCCCACCAGATCGGACCCTGAGGGGCCTCGCCCACCAAATCGGACCCTGAGGGGCCCCAGTCACCAAATCAGACCCTGAGGTGCCCCGGCCACAAAATCGGACCCTGAGGGGCCCCACCCACAAAATCGGGCCCTGAGGGGTCCCACCCACAAAATCGGACCCTGAGGCCAAAGTGGCCCCTGAGAGGCACCCACAGTTAAAACGGATCCTGAGTTGAAAGCCTTGCAGGGGCAGCAGGCAAGTCTCTCTTAAAGGGGCAACCCGGGCACCATTTCAAACCACTATCTGTACTTCCTTCAGGAAATACACATCTAGTATTATTATTACTATTCAGTTGATTTCCGCAATTAATGCGACCCGAACCACTACACGCACAGACTCCGTTGAGGCGTCATTTTGAAGCCAGCGTCCATGAGAGGTGTGCTAAGTCTTTTTCGTGTCGATCGGATTTGTAGTTTTTGCGCAATTTGCGTTTGAAAATTTTTTTTCCCGGCATTGGAATGCACTGTCTCCAATGCTTTTCAATGGGAAATGACAAAACGTGCCCTGAAGTGATTGAAATGGCAGTTAAGCTCATTGATATGCGCAGGCACACCCAGTTACTATGCTAACGCCTACGAACGTCACATGACGCCCCAAGGACAGAGCTTCTGCCACATAATATCAGCTCTTAAAGCGAAACCCACAGCACAAATGCAAATCTAGCTTCATCACATGACACATGCACCTTATAGAGAATGTCCGCCAAAGTTGATTTAGAAGAAGCCCAGTGAGCCAAACTAGCTCTTAAAGGGCCGACGCACCAAAGTGATTGTTAAAGGGCCGGCGCACCGAAATGAGTCTTAAAGGGCCGACACGCCAAATCGAAAGCTGAGTGACCCCAGGCTCCAAATCGGAGGCTGAGCCACCCCAGGCTCCAAATCGGAGGCTGAGCCACCCCGGCCTCCAAATCGGAGGCTGATCGACCCCGGCCTCTAAATCGGAGGCTTATCGACCCCGGCCTCCAAATCGGAGGCTGATCGACCCCGGCCTCCAAATCGGAGGCTGATTGACCCCGGCCTCCAAATCGGAGGCTGATCGACCCCGGCCTCCAAACCGGAGGCTGATCGACCACGGCCTCCAAACCGGAGGCTGATCGACCACAGCCTCCAAATCGGAGCCTGAGCGACCCCGGCCTCCAATTCGGAGGCTGAGCCACCCTGGCCTCCAAATCGGAGGCTGAGCCACCCCGGCCTCCAAATCGGAGGCTGAGCCACCCCGGCCTCCAAATCGGAGGCTGAGCCACCCCGGCCTCCAAATCGGAGGCTGAGCCACCCCGTCCTCCAAATCAGAGGCTGAGCCACCCCCGCCTCCAAATCTTACCCAGAGTGACCCCACCCACCAAATCAAACCCAGAGAGGCCCTGCCCACCAAACCGGACCCTGAGAGGCCCCGCCCACCAAATTGGACCCTGTGGGGCCCCGCCCACTACATCGGACCAAGAGTGGCCCCGCCCACCAAATCGGACCCTCTGAGGTCCCGCCCACCAAATTGGACCCAGAGTGGTCTCGCCCACCAAATCAGACCCAGAGTGGTCCCTCCCACCAAATCATACCCTAAGGGGCCCCGCCCAACCAAACGGACCCAGAGTGGCACCACCCACCAAATCAGACCCAGAGTGGCCCCACCCACAAAATCGGATCCAGAGTGACCCCACCCACAAAATTGGACCCTGAGGGGCCCCACCCACAAAATCGGACCCTGAGGGGCCCCACCCACAAAATCAGACCCTGAGGGGATCCGGCCACAAAATCAGACCCTGAGGGGCCCCACCCACAAAATCGGACCCTGAGGGGCCCCACCCACAAAATCAGACCGAGGGGCCCCACCCACAATATCGGACCCTGAGGGGCCACACCCACAAAATCGGAGCCTGAGGGATCCCCGCCAACAATTCAAGCCCTGAGGAGCCCAGGCCAAGGAATCAGATTCTGAGGCGCCCCACCCACCAAATCAGACCCTGAGGCCAAACTGGCCCCTGAGAGGCACTCACAGTTAAAACAGATCCTGAGTTGAAAGTCTTGCAGGGGCAGCAGGCAAGTCTCTCTTAAAGGGGCAGCCCGGGCACCATTTCAAACCACTATCTGTACTTCCTTCAGGAAATACACATCTAGTTCTTCTTATTATTATTATTATTATTAAGTTGATTTCCGCAATTAATACAGCCCAAACTGCTACACGCACAGACGCCGTTGAGGTGTTGTTGCGAAGCCAGCGTCCACGAGAGGTGTGCTAAGTATTTTTCGTGTCGATCGGATTTGTAGTTTTTGCGCAATTTGCGTTTGAAATTTGCGTTTTTTTCCCGTCATTGGAATGCACTGTCTCCAATGCTTTTCAATGGGTAATGGCAAAACGTGCCCTGAGGCAATTGAAATGGCAGTTGAGCTCATTGATATGCGCAGGCAGACCCAGTTACTATGCCAACGCCTACGAACGTCACATGACATCCCAAGGACAGAGCTTCTGCCACATAATATCAGCTCTTAAAGTGAAACCCACAGCACAAATGCAAATCTAGCTTCATCACATGACACATGCCCCTAAGATAGAATGTGCGACAAAGTGGATTTAGAAGCCCAGTGAGCCACCGCTCACTCACTCACCACTTTAGAAGCCAAATCGGAGGCTGAACCACCCCGGCCTCCAAATCGGAGGCTGAGCCACCCTGGCCTCCAAATCAGACCCAGTGTGGCCCCGCTCAAAAAATCAGACCCAGAGTAGCACAGCCCACCAAATCGGATCCTGAGGGGCCCCGCCCACCAAATCAGACTCCGAGTGGCCCCGCCCACCAAATCGGACCCTGAAGGGCCCCGCCCACTACATCGGACCAAGAGTGGCCCCGCCCACCAAATCGGACCCTCTGAGGTCCCGCCCACCAAATTGGACCCAGAGTGGTCTCGCCCACCAAATCAGACCCAGAGTGGTCCCTCCCACCAAATCATACCCTAAGGGGCCCCGCCCAACCAAACGGACCCAGAGTGGCACCACCCACCAAATCGGACCCAGAGTGGCCCCACCCACAAAATCGGATCCAGAGTGACCCCACCCACAAAATTGGACCCTGAGGGGCCCGGCCACAAAATCGGACCCTGAGGGGCCCCACCCACAAAATCAGACCCTGAGGGGATCCGGCCACAAAATCAGACCCTGAGGGGCCCCACCCACAAAATCGGACCCTGAGGGGCCCCACCCACAAAATCAGACCGAGGGGCCCCACCCACAAAATCGGACCCTGAGGGGCCACACCCACAAAATCGGAGCCTGAGGGATCCCCGCCAACAATTCAAGCCCTGAGGAGCCCAGGCCAAGGAATCAGATTCTGAGGCGCCCCACCCACCAAATCAGACCCTGAGGCCAAACTGGCCCCTGAGAGGCACTCACAGTTAAAACAGATCCTGAGTTGAAAGTCTTGCAGGGGCAGCAGGCAAGTCTCTCTTAAAGGGGCAGCCCGGGCACCATTTCAAACCACTATCTGTACTTCCTTCAGGAAATACACATCTAGTTCTTCTTCTTCTTATTATTATTATTATTAAGTTGATTTCCGCAATTAATACAGCCCAAACTGCTACACGCACAGACGCCGTTGAGGTGTTGTTGCGAAGCCAGCGTCCACGAGAGGTGTGCTAAGTATTTTTCGTGTCGATCGGATTTGTAGTTTTTGCGCAATTTGCGTTTGAAATTTGCGTTTTTTTCCCGTCATTGGAATGCACTGTCTCCAATGCTTTTCAATGGGTAATGGCAAAACGTGCCCTGAGGCAATTGAAATGGCAGTTGAGCTCATTGATATGCGCAGGCAGACCCAGTTACTATGCCAACGCCTACGAACGTCACATGACATCCCAAGGACAGAGCTTCTGCCACATAATATCAGCTCTTAAAGTGAAACCCACAGCACAAATGCAAATCTAGCTTCATCACATGACACATGCCCCTAAGATAGAATGTGCGACAAAGTGGATTTAGAAGCCCAGTGAGCCACCGCTCACTCACTCACCACTTTAGAAGCCAAATCGGAGGCTGAACCACCCCGGCCTCCAAATCGGAGGCTGAGCCACCCTGGCCTCCAAATCAGACCCAGTGTGGCCCCGCTCAAAAAATCAGACCCAGAGTAGCACAGCCCACCAAATCGGATCCTGAGGGGCCCCGCCCACCAAATCAGACTCCGAGTGGCCCCGCCCACCAAATTGGACCCTGAAGGGCCCCGTCCACCAAATCGGACCCTGAGGAGCCCCGCCCACCAAATCAGACCCTGAATAGCCCCGCCCACCAAATCGGACCCAGAGTGACCCCGCCCACCAAATCGGACCCTGAAGGGCCCCGCCCATCAAATCGGACCCAGAGTGGCCCCGCCCACCAAATCGGACCCAGAGGGGCCCCGCCCATCAAATCGGACCCTGAGGGGCCCCGCCCACCAAATCGGAACCTGAGGAGCCCCACCCACCAAATCGGACCCAGATAGACCCCGCCCACCAAATCGGACCCCGAGGAGCTCTGCCCACCAAATCGGACCCAGATTGACCCCGCCCACCAAATCGGACCCTGAAGGGCCCCGCCCACCAAATCGGACCCAGAGGGGCCCCGCCCACTAAATCGGACCCAGGGGGCCCCGCCCACCAAATCGGACCATGGGGGCCCCGCCCACCAAATCGGACCATGAGGGGCACCGCCCACTAAATCGGACCCAGAGTGGCCCCGCCCACCAAAATGGACCCAGGGGGCTCCACCCACAAAATCAGACCCTAAGGGGCCCCACCCACAAAATCAGACCCTGAGTGGGCCCGGCCACAAAATCAGACCCTGAGGTGCCCCAACCACAAAATCGGACCCTGAGAGACCCCGGCCACAAAATCGAACCTAGAGGGGCCCCAGTCACAAAATCGGACCCTGAAGGGCCCCACCCACAAAATCAGACCCTGAGGAGCCCCACCCACAAAACCAGACCCTGAGGGGCCCCAGCCACAAAATAAGACCCTGAGGGGCCCCACCCACAAAATCGGACCCTGAGAGACCCCGGCCACAAAATCGGACCCCGAGGGGCCCCACCCACAAAATCAGACCCTGAGGGACCCCAGCCACAAAATCAGAACCTGAGGGGCCCCAACCACAAAATCAGAACCTGAGGGGCCCCACCCACAAAATCAGACCATGAGGGACCCCACCCACAAAATCGGACCCTGAGGGGCCCCGCCCACTAAATTAGACCCTGAGGGGCCCCACCCTCAAAATCAGTCGCTGAGGGGCCCCACCCACAAAATCGGACCCTGAGAGACCCAGGCCACAAAATCGAACCCAGAGGGGCCTCAGTCACAAAATCAGACCCTAAGGGGCCCCGGCCACAAAATCGGACCCTGAGGGGCCCCACCCACAAAATCAGACCCTGAGGGACCCCAGCCACAATATCGGACCCTGAGGGGCCCCACCCACAAAATCGGACCCTGAGGGGCCCCACCCACAAAATCAGACCCTGAGGGTCCCCACCCACAGAATCGGACCCTGATGGGCCCCACCCACAAAATCGGACCCTGATGGGCCCCACCCACAAAATCAGACCCTGAGGGGCCCCAGCCACAAAATCGGACCCTGAGGGGCCCCACCCACAAAATCGGACCCTGAGGGGCCCCACCCACAAAATCGGACCCTGAGGGGCCCCGCCACCAAATTAGACCCTGAGGGGCCCCACCCTCAAAATCAGACCCTGAGGGGCATCAGCCACAAATTCAGACCATGAGGGGCCCCAGCCACGAAATCGGACCCTGAGGGGCCCCACCCACAAAATCGGACCCTGAGGGGCCCCACCCACAAATCCAGACCCTGAGTGGCCCCAGCCACAAAATCGAACCCAGAGGGGCCCCAGTCACAAAATCAGACCCTAAGGGGCCCAGGTCACGAAATCGGACCCTGAGGGGCCCCACCCACAAAATCAGACCCTGAGGGACCCCAGCCACAAAATCAGACCCTGAGGGGCCCCAGCCACAAAATCGGACCCTGAGGGGCCCCACCCAGAAAATCGGACCCTGAGGGGCCCCGCCCACCAAATTAGACCCTGAGGGGCCCCATCCTCAAAATCGGTCCCTGAGGGGCCCCATCCTCAAAATCGGTCCCTGAGGGGCCCCAGCCACAAAATCGGACCCTGAGGGGCCCCACCCAGAAAATCGGACCCTGAGGGGCCCCGCCCACCAAATTAGACCCTGAGGGGCCCCACCCTCAAAATCGGTCCCTGAGGGGCCCCGGCCACAAAATCGGACCCTGAGGGGCCCCACCCGCAAAATCGGACCCTGAGGGGCCCCACCCGCAAAATCGGACCCTGAGGGGCTCCACCCGCAAAATCGGACCCTGAGGGGCCCCGACCCAAAAATCGGACCCTGAGAGGCCCCAACCACAAAATCGGACCCTGAGAGGCACCGGCTACAAAATCAGACCCTGAGGGGCCCCGGACACAAAATCGGACCCTGAGGGGCCCCGACCCAAAAATCGGACCCTGAGAGGCCCCAACCACAAAATCGGACCCTGAGAGGCACCGGCTACAAAATCTGACCCTGAGGGGCCCCGGACACAAAATCGGACCCTGAGGGGCCCCGTCCACAAAATCGGACCCTGATGGACCCAACCCACAAAATCAGACTCAGTGTCCCCGCCCACCAAATTGGACCCTGAAGGGCCTCGTCCACCAAATCGGACCCAAAGTGGCCCCGCCCACCAAATCAGACCCAGAGTGGCCCCGCCCACCAAATGGGACCCTGAGGGGCCCCACCCACAAATTGGACCCTGAGGGGCCCCGCCCACCAAATTAGACCCTGAGGGGCCCCGCCCACCAAATTGGACCCTGAGGGGCCCCGCCCACTAAATCGGATTCTGAAAGGCCCCAACCACAAAATCGGACCCTGAGGGGCCCCACCCACAAAATCGGACCCTGAGGGTCCCCGCTGACCAAATTGAACTCTGAGGGGCCCCGCCCACCAAATCGGACCCCGAGGGGCCCCACCCACCAAATCGGACCCCGAGGGGCCCCGCCCACCAAATCGGCCCCGAGAGGGCCCCGCCCACCAAATCGGACCCCGAGGGATCCCGCCCACCAAATCGGACCCCGAGGGTCCCCGCCAACCAAATTGGACCCTGAGGGGCCCCACCCACCAAATCGGACTCTGATAGATCCCGCCCACCAAATCAGACCCTGAGGGGCCCAGCTTACCAAATCGGACCCATAGTGGCCCCGCCCACCAAATTGGACCCAGAGTGGCCCCGCCCACCAAATTGTACCCTGAGGGGCCCCACCCACAAAATCGGACCTTAAGGGGCCCCACCCACAAAATTGGACCCTGAGGGGCCCCGGCCACAAAATTGGACCCTGAGGGGCCCCACCCACAAAATCGGACCCTGAGGGGATCCGGCCACAACATCGGACCCTGAGTGGCCCCACTCACAAAATCGGACCCTGAGGGGCCCCACCCACTAAATCGGACCCTGAGGGTCCCCGCTGACCAAATTGAACTCTGAGGGGCCCCGCCCACCAAATCGGACCCAGAGTGACTCACCCACCAAATCAGACCTAGAGTGGCCCCGCTCACCAAATCGGACCCCGAGAGGCCCCACCCACCAAATCGGACCCCGAGGGGCCCCGCCCACCAAATCGGACCCCGAGGGGCCCCGCCCACCAAATCAGACCCCGAGGGATCCCGCCCACCAAATCGGACCCCAAGGGTCCCCGCCAACCAAATTGGACCCTGAGGGGCCCCGCCCACCAAATCGGACTCTGATAGATCCTGCCCACCAAATCAGACCCTGAGGGGCCCAGCTTACCAAATTGGACCCAGAGTGGCCCCGCCCACCAAATTGGACCCAGAGTGGCCCCGCCCACCAAATTGTACCCTGAGGGGCCCCACCCACAAAATTGGACCCTGAGGGGCCCCGGCCACAAAATTGGACCCTGAGGGGATCCGGCCACAACATCGGACCCTGAGTGGCCCCACTCACAAAATCGGACCCTGAGGGGCTCCAACCACAAAATCGGACCCTAACGGGCCCCGGCTACAAAATCGGACCCTGAAGGGCCCCGGCCACAAAATCGGACCCTGAGGGACCCCACCTACAAAATTGAACCCTGAGGGGCCCCAACCACAAAATCGGATCCTATTAACTTCATAATACAAGTTACGCACTGAAAAATGGGGGTTATTTGGCTAAAGTTGTGTGGGGGGGAGGGCTGGCTGCAGGTTTTCATGTGCCCTGGGCGAAAGAGCGCCCCTTTAACACATACCACAACTCATCATGCTCCGATACGGCAGATAAATAGCGGTATAGTACAATGAAAAATACCTCACTTTTTACATCTCATGACGAGGCCCATCTATTTCTCCATACAGAATCATTGGTCCCATATAATGTTTGAAACAGTATATGATGAGCTCCACATAATGCTACAGTATATGTTGGTCCCCATGGATGAAGCTCCACTGTCTTATGGGCCCAAATAATGCTCCAAACATAATGGGCCCCATTTCTAATGCTCTAGTGTATAATGGGCCCTGTAAATGCTGCTCCAGTGTCTGATGTCCACCTTTGGAATGTTCCAGTGTATGGTGGGCCCCATCTATCATTCTCCAGAGTATAGTGCTCCCCAAAAATTGCTGTCCCAACATTGAAAACAATCAAATAAGTCTCCTCGCTAGGGAATCCCTGTACTTGTCTGGACAGGTGCTGTAGCTTGCTTAACAGCTCGCCAGCCGTTCTCACACCCAGTATGGATTGCACGTGATTGCACAAAGGTTAGAAAGGGTACCGTATCCCTGGATAACATGTATGGATAGCGTACACATTCAAAATATATGTCTCAGGAGGCAGGCTCAGACGGTGTTAGGCCCAGTATGGATTGCACGTGATTGCACAAAGGTTAGAAAGGGTACCGTATCCCTGGATAACATGTGTGGATAGCGTACACATTCAAAATATATGTCTATACAGCATGAGGCAGGCTCAGACGGTGTTAGGCCCAGTATGGATTGCACGTGATTGCACAAAGGTTAGAAAGGGTACCGTATCCCTGGATAACATGTATGGATAGCGTACACATTCAAAATATATGTCTATACAGCATGAGGCAGGCTCAGACGGTGTTAGGCCCAGTATGGATTGCACGTGATTGCACAAAGGTTAGAAAGGGTACCGTATCCCTGGATAACATATATGGATAGCGTACACATTCAAAATATATGTCTCAGGAGGCAGGCTCAGACGGTGTTAGGCCCAGTATGGATTGCACGTGATTGCACAAAGGTTAGAAGGGGTACCGTATCCCTGGATAACATGTATGGATAGCGTACACATTCAAAATATATGTCTCAGGAGGCAGGCTCAGACGGTGTTAGGCCCAGTATGGATTGCACGTGATTGCACAAAGGTTAGAAAGGGTACCGTATCCCTGGATAACATGTATGGATAGCGTACACATTCAAAATATATGTCTCAGGAGGCAGGCTCAGACGGTGTTAGGCCCAGTATGGATTGCACGTGATTGCACAAAGGTTAGAAAGGGTACCGTATCCCTGGATAACATGTATGGATAGCGTACACATTCAAAATATATGTCTATACAGCATGAGGCAGGCTCAGACGGTGTTAGGCCCAGTATGGATTGCACGTGATTGCACAAAGGTTAGAAAGGGTACCGTATCCCTGGATAACATGTATGGATAGCGTACACATTCAAAATATATGTCTCAGGAGGCAGGCTCAGACGGTGTTAGGCCCAGTATGGATTTGACGGCCCAGATTACACAGCGGAGGAGCAGGGAGAGGTAAAGATTGCAAATGCTGGGGCCCTGCCCAAGCAAGGGGGGCCCACTCGTGGGCGTCGGTACTGGCACTGGGCCCCTCATAGTACAGCGGTGTGTCTGACGGCGGGTGTGCACCACCACCGTCAGAGACACTTGATTGCACTATGAGGGACCCTGTGCCTGTGCCCGCGCCCAAGAGTCGGCCTACCCACCTGTCCAGGGCAACGGCACTCGCATGGTGTCGTGCGCTAGGTGTTGACCCTGGCCATGGGGGGGAGGCAGCACAGTTAGGGAGTTTTAGAAAGTGGCATATGTTGATGTTGGACATTCAGCTGATGCAAAAGGCGAAATAAGTGAAGTACCAGGAAGAGGTGGACCAAAGCAAGCCATTTTTCTGTCACCCTATGTGTCATCAGGGGAAGGTGGGACAAAATCCTTGGAAACCCATGCGTGGTTCATTTTAATGAAGGTTAGATCATCCACATTTTGGGTTGACAGACGGGTCCTTTTTTCTGTCAGGATTGATCCAGCTGCACTGAAGACTCTTTCCGATAGCACACTTGCAGCTGGGCAAGCGAGCTCCTGTAAGGCATATTGGGCCAATTCAGGCCAGGTGTCCAGTTTAGCGGCCCAATAGTCAAAGGGGAATGACCTGTGTGGGAGAACATCGATATGGGAGGAAAAGTAGTTTGTAACCATAGTTGACAACTGCTGTCTCCTGTCACTTTCCATCGATGCAGTATTACCAGTTGTGTGAGCGGTATTTGAAAAATCAGTCCACAACATTGTCATGAAACCCCTGTCTCCAACGCCACTTTTGCTGTGTGCACCACGAACACCTCTGCCAAGCTGCCCCCGGCCCGTACGGCTCGTGTGAGAACCATCACCGCTGCTGTGTGCTGGGAATGCCTCAAGCAACCGATTTACCAGAGTTGCTTGTTTATTAGCCAATATTAGGTCAAGGTTCTCCTGTGGCATAATGTTTTGTAATTTGCCTTTATAGCGTGGATCCAGGATGCTGGCCAACCAGTAGTCATCATCGTTCATCATTTTGGCAATGCGGGGGTCCCTTTTTAGGATCCGCAAGGCATAATCTGACATGTGGGCCAATGTTCCCGGTGTCAATGATACACTGCGAGTGCTGGGTGGAGGAGCACTTTCTGGCAAATCCACATCCCTCCAGTCATGCACAAACCCTGTACCAGACCTTGCCACGCCAACATTTTCACTTGCCCCACGAGATGCATCCTCCTCCCCTAAGTAATCATCCCCATCATCCTCCTCCTCCTCCTCTTCTTCCTCCACCTCGTCCAGGAGAGGTCCCTGAGCAGACAATGGCTGAATGTCATCAAGGATTCCCTCCTCCTCTTCCTCCTCATCAACATTGGCTGCAGACGCCTGCTCCTTAAGGTGCGTCAAAGTTTGCATGAGCAGACGCATAAGTGGGATGCTCATGCTTAGGATGGCGTCGTCTGCGCTTACCAGCCGTGTGCATTTCTCAAAACACTGAAGGACTTTACAAAGGTCTTTCAGCTTCGACCACTGCACGCCTGTCAACTCCATGTCTGCTCTCAAAGTGCCTGGCCGTGTATCCTCCCACAAATGCAATATGGCCTGCCTCTGCTCGCACAGCCGCTCCACCATGTGCAGGGTGGAGTTCCACCTTGTTGCAATGTCGATAATGAGGCGGTGGTTGGGAAGGTGGAGCAATCGCTGCAGCTTCTGCATACGAACGGAGTGTACAGGCGACCGGCGGATGTGCGCGCACAGTCTTCGCACCTTCTGGAGCAGGGCTGTTAACTCCGGATAATTTTTGAGGAAGCACTGCACCACCAGGTTCAAGGTGTGAGCCAAGCAAGGTATGTGGCTGAGTTTTGAAAGGGCTATGGCTGCCACAAAATTATGGCCGTTATCACTAACTACCTTGCCTGCCTCAAGATGTACACTGCCCAGCCATGACTCAGTTTGTCGCTTCAAGTACTCGGCCAGCACCTCGGCGGTGTGTCTGTCGCCCAAACACATCATCTGCAACACAGCCTGCTGACGCTTTCCACTAGCTGCTCGATAGGGGGACACATCGTGTGCAACAGTGGCAGCTGCAGATGGAGTGCTCGTACGACTGCGCTCTGTGGACGAGCTTTCGCTTCTGGAGGAGGAGGAGGAGGAGGAGGAGGGTCGAACGCCTACAGCCAACTGTTTCCTATACCGTGGGCTAGGCAGCACTGTCCCACCACCGCTGTCCCCTGTGGACCCTGCATCCACCACATTAACCCAGTGCACAGTGATGGACACGTAACGGCCCTGGCCATGCCGACTGGACCATGCATCAGTTGTGCGGTGCACCTTTCCGCTCACTGACTGCTTGAGTGCATGGACAATGCGGTCTTTCACATGATGGTGGAGGGCTGGGATGGCTTTGCGAGAGAAGAAGTGGTGACTGGGTAGGTCATAGCGTGGTACTGCATAGGCCATGAGTTCGCGGAAAGCTGTGCTTTCCACCAACCGAAAGGGCATCATCTCAAACGAGATTAGTTTGGCAATGTGGGCGTTCAAACCCAGTGTACGCGGATGAGAGACTGAGTACTTTCTTGACCTACTCATAGTGTCTGGGAGGGTGAGCTGGACTTGAGAGCTGCATATGGTGGAAGTAGCGGTGGACAAGGCGGACTGAGAGAGGGTTGATGATGGTGATGGAGTTGGTGTTCTTTCTGATGGCCTAGAATCAGTCTTTCATTGATATAACAGTGGGATTCCCTGACTGCTGTGGTCTTGCAACGACACCTCAACATTTGCTGCTGTGCTAACCGGTGGGCTTACAGTGGGGGAAACAATGTAGCGTTGCTGACTACCTTCGTTGTGATCAGTTGCACATGTGGCACTTGAGGTTTGGTGTTGTGTCCACGCTTGCAAGTGCATGCTGGTTAAATGTCTAAGCATGCAACTGGTATTCAAATTTTTGAGATTTTTCCCTCGGCTAAAGGTCTTTGCGCACTTCTTACAGATAACCTTGGCCTGATCATGAGGATTTTGTTCAAAAAAGTGCCACACTGCACTCTTCCTACTTTGGCAGACATTTTGCGGCCTAGCACGCTGTGATCTTTTGACCCTCTGGACAAGCTGTCCAGCAACTCTTTTGATGTTTGGAACCTGTCTTTGGAGTGCTCCGGGCCTGCCAGATAACAGCTGTTGCGATGTCGATGTCTGCTGTGGATGCTCCTCATCTGAGCTATTGGAAGCAGCACCCTCTTCCCCCAATGGATGCCAATCTGGGTCAACAACTGGGTCATCCATCACCTCCTCTTCTATGTCATGTGCACCTTCCTCTGTGTCACCGTGTATGGTGGTATAGTGTGCGGGAAGGGGCACCTGAGTCTCATCAGGGTCAGAATCTGGCTCTGTACACTGATAGGACAATGTAGTGCTCTGAGTGAATGTACCAGCAGAATCATCCATCAGTGGCTATGCATCAGTGCACTCCATGTCAGATTCATCTTGGCCTGGGTAATTCACCATTTCACCTGATAATCCAGGCATGGTATGTGAAAACAGCTCCATGGAGTAATCAGTAGTATGGCCTGCGTCATCCTTCAATCTTGGTTGGGGTGAAGGACACAAGGAAAGGTGTGGTTCATGAACATGAGTCTCCAATGACGACTCAGTGCTTTTACTTTTTACAACTGAAGAAGAGGAGGCGATAGAGCTGGAGGCTGAGTCAGCAATGTAAGACAAAACTTTTTCCTGATGCTCTGGCTTTAAAAGCGGTTTGCCAACTCCTAGAAAACTAAGCGTTCGAGGCCTTATGTAGCCAGACGATGACGCAGGGTCAGCACCTCCTGCATTCGGTCCTATTTTGCTCTTGCCACTACCATCAGATCCACCACCAACACCATCATTACCAGCTGCCAACCCCCGCCCAATTCCACGGCCTCTTCCACCAGCCTTCCTCATTTTTGGTAGAAATGTAGACAAAATCCAACAAACTATATAGTAATGTAAAACAAGGTACAAGGTGTCTATAGGACAGGGGAGATTTAGAATTTCTGCACACACTTGTGGACAGTGGACACTTTTGGATTGTGTGAGGCCCACTGATATCTGAGCGCTATGTGACAGGCTCGATGGCACAGCTGTGACCAAAGTGACGAGAGGATAAGGGAGATTTTGAATCTCTGCGCACACTTTTGGACACTGGACACTTGTGGATTGTGTGAGGCCCACTGATATCTGAGCGCTATGTGACAGGCTCGATGGCACAGCTGCCTGTGACAAAAGTGACGAGAGGATAATGGAGATTTTGAATCTCTGCGCACACTTTTAGACACTGGACACTTGTGGATTGTGTGAGGCCCACTGATATCTGAGCGCTATGTGACAGGCTCGATGGCACAGCTGCCTGTGACAAAAGTGACGAGAGGATAATGGAGATTTTGAATCTCTGCGCACACTTTTGGACACTGGACACTTGTGGATTGTGTGAGGCCCACTGATATCTGAGCGCTATGTGACAGGCTCGATGGCACAGCTGCCTGTGACAAAAGTGACGAGAGGATAATGGAGATTTTGAATCTCTGCGCACACTTTTGGACACTGGACACTTGTGGATTGTGTGAGGCCCACTGATATCTGAGCGCTATGTGACAGGCTCGATGGCACAGCTGCCTGTGACAAAAGTGACGAGAGGATAATGGAGATTTTGAATCTCTGCGCACATTTTTGGACACTGGACACTTGTGGATTGTGTGAGGCCCACTGATATCTGAGCGCTATGTGACAGGCTCGATGGCACAGCTGCCTGTGACAAAAGTGACGAGAGGATAATGGAGATTTTAAATCTCTGCGCACACTTTTGGACACTGGACACTTGTGGATTGTGTGAGGCCCACTGATATCTGAGCGCTATGTGACAGGCTCGATGGCACAGCTGTGACAAAAGTGACTAGAGGATAAGGGAGATTGGATTGCTTTTAAAAAAGCAGTTTGCGGAGCAGTGGGTAAACAGCAATGCCAGCGTGTCAGGAAGCCTTAAAAGGCAGCCCAACAACCAACACCACTGATACACCACTATATAGCCTCCCCTTGCACTGCACACACAGTGACTTGTGTGTTGTGCAGGCCAAATCGCTAGCAGCAGAAGCAGTTTTTTTGTCTTCTTCCCTGCCTAACGCTCTCCCTACAGAATCAGCAGTAACCTCTCCCTATACTAAGATCGGCAGAAGTAAGATGGCGGTCGGCGTGCACGCCCTTTTATACCCCCTGTGACGCCCACCAAAGCAAGCCAATCACTTGCATGCCCTTCTGAAAGATGGTGGTGACCCGTGCCTAGGTCATCACGTTGCCCACAGTGTCCGTGGATCCTGATTGGCTGAAAAAGAGTGCAAAACAAACTTTTGAAACGCGACTTTGGCGCGTAAGTCGCCGACCTCGTGGCCGACCTCATCCTAGGGTCGGGTTTCGTTTCATGAAACCCGACTTTGCCAAAAGTCGGCGACTTTTGAATTTTTTCGACCCGTTTCGCTCAACTCTAGTGCTAAGTATTTTTCGTGTCGATCAGATTTGTGGTTTTTGCGCAATTTGCGTTAGAAATTTTTTTTTCCCGTCATTGGAATGAATTGTCTCAATGCATTTGAATGGGGAAATGGCAAAACGTGCCCTGAGGCAATTGAAATGGCAGTTGAGCTCATTGATATGCGCAGGCAGAACCAGTTACTAGGCCAACGCCTACGAACGTCACATGACATCTCCAGAACAGAGCTTCTGCCACATAATATCAGCTCTTAAAGCGAAACCCACAGCACAAATGCAAATCTAGCTTCATCACATGACACATGCCCCTGAGAGAGAATGTGCGCCAAAGTGGATTTAGAAGCCCAGTGAGCCAAACTGGCTCTTAAAGGGCCGAAGCGCCAAAGTGATTCTTAAAGGGCCGCCGCACCGAAATGAGTCTTAAAGGGCCGACGCGCCAAATCGAAAGCTGAGTGACCCCAGGCTCCAAATCGGAGGCTGAGCCACCCCGGCCTTAAAATCGGAGGCTGAGCCACCCCGGCCTTAAAATCGGAGGCTGAGCCACCCTGGCCTCCAAATCGGACCTAGAGTGGCCCCGCACACCAAAAACGGACCCAGAGTGGCACAGCCCACCAAATCGGACACTGAGGGCCCCCGCCCACCAAATCAGACTCAGAGTGGCCCCACCCACCAAATCGGACCCAGAGGGGCCCTGCCCACCAAATCGGACCCTGAGGAGCTCCGTCCACCAAATCGGACCCAGAGTGACCCCGCCCATCAAATCGGACCATGAGGGGCACTGCCCACTAAATCGGACCGAGAGAGGCCACTCCCACCAAATCGGACCCTGAGGAGCCCCGCCCACCAAATCAGACCCCGAGGGGCCCCGCCCACCAAATCAGACCCTGAGGGGCCCAGCCCACCAAATCGGACCCAGAGTGGCCCCGCCCACCAAAATGGACCCAGGGGGCTCCACCCACAAAATCAGACCCTGAGGGGCCCTGCCCACCAAATCGGACCCTGAGGAGCTCCGTCCACCAAATCGGACCCAGAGTGACCCCGCCAACCAAATCGGACCATGAGGGGAACTGCCCACTAAATCGGACCGAGAGAGGCCCCGCCCACCAAATCGGACCCTGAGGAGCCCCGCCCACCAAATCAGACCCCGAGGGGCCCCGCCCACCAAATCAGACCCTGAGGGGCTCCGCCCACCAAATCGGACCCAGAGTGGCCCCGCCCACCAAAATGGACCCAGGGTGCTCCACCCACAATATCAGACCCTAAGGGGCCCCACCCACAAAATCGGACCCTGAGTAGACCCGGCCACAAAATCAGACCCTGAGGGGCCCCAACCACAAAATCGGACCCTGAGGGGCCCCGGCCACAAAATCGGACCCTGAGGGGCCCCGGCCACAAAATCGGACCCTGAAAGGCCCACCCACAAAATCGGACCCTGAGGGGCCCCGGCCACAAAATCGGAACCTGAAGGGCCCCGCCCACTAAATCGGACCCAGGGGGCCCCGCCCACCAAATCGGACCATGGGGGCCCCGCCCACCAAATCGGACCATGAGGGGCACCGCCCACTAAATCGGACCCAGAGTGGCCCCGCCCACCAAAATGGACCCAGGGGGCTCCACCCACAAAATCAGACCCTAAGGGGCCCCACCCACAAAATCAGACCCTGAGTGGGCCCGGCCACAAAATCAGACCCTGAGGTGCCCCAACCACAAAATCGGACCCTGAGAGACCCCGGCCACAAAATCGAACCTAGAGGGGCCCCAGTCACAAAATCGGACCCTGAAGGGCCCCACCCTCAAAATCAGACCCTGAGGAGCCCCACCCACAAAACCAGACCCTGAGGGGCCCCAGCCACAAAATAAGACCCTGAGGGGCCCCACCCACAAAATCGGACCCTGAGAGACCCCGGCCACAAAATCGGACCCCGAGGGGCCCCACCCACAAAATCAGACCCTGAGGGACCCCAGCCACAAAATCAGAACCTGAGGGGCCCCAACCACAAAATCAGAACCTGAGGGGCCCCACCCACAAAATCAGACCATGAGGGACCCCACCCACAAAATCGGACCCTGAGGGGCCCCGCCCACTAAATTAGACCCTGAGGGGCCCCACCCTCAAAATCAGTCGCTGAGGGGCCCCACCCACAAAATCGGACCCTGAGAGACCCAGGCCACAAAATCGAACCCAGAGGGGCCTCAGTCACAAAATCAGACCCTAAGGGGCCCCGGCCACAAAATCGGACCCTGAGGGGCCCCACCCACAAAATCAGACCCTGAGGGACCCCAGCCACAATATCGGACCCTGAGGGGCCCCACCCACAAAATCGGACCCTGAGGGGCCCCACCCACAAAATCAGACCCTGAGGGTCCCCACCCACAGAATCGGACCCTGATGGGCCCCACCCACAAAATCAGACCCTGAGGGGCCCCAGCCACAAAATCGGACCCTGAGGGGCCCCACCCACAAAATCGGACCCTGAGGGGCCCCACCCACAAAATCGGACCCTGAGGGGCCCCGCCACCAAATTAGACCCTGAGGGGCCCCACCCTCAAAATCAGACCCTGAGGGGCATCAGCCACAAATTCAGACCATGAGGGGCCCCAGCCACGAAATCGGACCCTGAGGGGCCCCACCCACAAAATCGGACCCTGAGGGGCCCCACCCACAAATCCAGACCCTGAGTGGCCCCAGCCACAAAATCGGACCCTGAGAGACCCCGGCCACAAAATCGAACCCAGAGGGGCCCCAGTCACAAAATCAGACCCTAAGGGGCCCAGGTCACGAAATCGGACCCTGAGGGGCCCCACCCACAAAATCAGACCCTGAGGGACCCCAGCCACAAAATCAGACCCTGAGGGGCCCCAGCCACAAAATCGGACCCTGAGGGGCCCCACCCAGAAAATCGGACCCTGAGGGGCCCCGCCCACCAAATTAGACCCTGAGGGGCCCCATCCTCAAAATCGGTCCCTGAGGGGCCCCATCCTCAAAATCGGTCCCTGAGGGGCCCCAGCCACAAAATCGGACCCTGAGGGGCCCCACCCAGAAAATCGGACCCTGAGGGGCCCCGCCCACCAAATTAGACCCTGAGGGGCCCCACCCTCAAAATCGGTCCCTGAGGGGCCCCGGCCACAAAATCGGACCCTGAGGGGCCCCACCCGCAAAATCGGACCCTGAGGGGCCCCACCCGCAAAATCGGACCCTGAGGGGCTCCACCCGCAAAATCGGACCCTGAGGGGCCCCGACCCAAAAATCGGACCCTGAGAGGCCCCAACCACAAAATCGGACCCTGAGAGGCACCGGCTACAAAATCAGACCCTGAGGGGCCCCGGACACAAAATCGGACCCTGAGGGGCCCCGACCCAAAAATCGGACCCTGAGAGGCCCCAACCACAAAATCGGACCCTGAGAGGCACCGGCTACAAAATCTGACCCTGAGGGGCCCCGGACACAAAATCGGACCCTGAGGGGCCCCGTCCACAAAATCGGACCCTGATGGACCCAACCCACAAAATCAGACTCAGTGTCCCCGCCCACCAAATTGGACCCTGAAGGGCCTCGTCCACCAAATCGGACCCAAAGTGGCCCCGCCCACCAAATCAGACCCAGAGTGGCCCCGCCCACCAAATGGGACCCTGAGGGGCCCCACCCACAAATTGGACCCTGAGGGGCCCCGCCCACCAAATTGGACCCTGAGGGGCCCCGCCCACCAAATTGGACCCTGAGGGGCCCCGCCCACTAAATCGGATTCTGAAAGGCCCCAACCACAAAATCGGACCCTGAGGGGCCCCACCCACAAAATCGGACCCTGAGGGTCCCCGCTGACCAAATTGAACTCTGAGGGGCCCCGCCCACCAAATCGGACCCCGAGGGGCCCCACCCACCAAATCGGACCCCGAGGGGCCCCGCCCACCAAATCGGACCCCGAGAGGGCCCCGCCCACCAAATCGGACCCCGAGGGATCCCGCCCACCAAATCGGACCCCGAGGGTCCCCGCCAACCAAATTGGACCCTGAGGGGCCCCACCCACCAAATCGGACTCTGATAGATCCCGCCCACCAAATCAGACCCTGAGGGGCCCAGCTTACCAAATCGGACCCATAGTGGCCCCGCCCACCAAATTGGACCCAGAGTGGCCCCGCCCACCAAATTGTACCCTGAGGGGCCCCACCCACAAAATCGGACCTTAAGGGGCCCCACCCACAAAATTGGACCCTGAGGGGCCCCGGCCACAAAATTGGACTCTGAGGGGCCCCACCCACAAAATCGGACCCTGAGGGGATCCGGCCACAACATCGGACCCTGAGTGGCCCCACTCACAAAATCGGACCCTGAGGGGCCCCACCCACTAAATCGGACCCTGAGGGTCCCCGCTGACCAAATTGAACTCTGAGGGGCCCCGCCCACCAAATCGGACCCAGAGTGACTCACCCACCAAATCAGACCTAGAGTGGCCCCGCTCACCAAATCGGACCCCGAGGGGCCCCACCCACCAAATCGGACCCCGAGGGGCCCCGCCCACCAAATCGGACCCCGAGGGGCCCCGCCCACCAAATCGGACCCCGAGGGATCCCGCCCACCAAATCGGACCCCAAGGGTCCCCGCCAACCAAATTGGACCCTGAGGGGCCCCGCCCACCAAATCGGACTCTGATAGATCCTGCCCACCAAATCAGACCCTGAGGGGCCCAGCTTACCAAATTGGACCCAGAGTGGCCCCGCCCACCAAATTGGACCCAGAGTGGCCCCGCCCACCAAATTGTACCCTGAGGGGCCCCACCCACAAAATTGGACCCTGAGGGGCCCCGGCCACAAAATTGGACCCTGAGGGGATCCGGCCACAACATCGGACCCTGAGTGGCCCCACTCACAAAATCGGACCCTGAGGGGCTCCAACCACAAAATCGGACCCTAACGGGCCCCGGCTACAAAATCGGACCCTGAAGGGCCCCGGCCACAAAATCGGACCCTGAGGGACCCCACCTACAAAATTGAACCCTGAGGGGCCCCAACCACAAAATCGGATCCTATTAACTTCATAATACAAGTTACGCACTGAAAAATGGGGGTTATTTGGCTAAAGTTGTGTGGGGGGGAGGGCTGGCTGCAGGTTTTCATGTGCCCTGGGCGAAAGAGCGCCCCTTTAACACATACCACAACTCATCATGCTCCGATACGGCAGATAAATAGCGGTATAGTACAATGAAAAATACCTCACTTTTTACATCTCATGACGAGGCCCATCTATTTCTCCATACAGAATCATTGGTCCCATATAATGTTTGAAACAGTATATGATGAGCTCCACATAATGCTACAGTATATGTTGGTCCCCATGGATGAAGCTCCACTGTCTTATGGGCCCAAATAATGCTCCAAACATAATGGGCCCCATTTCTAATGCTCTAGTGTATAATGGGCCCTGTAAATGCTGCTCCAGTGTCTGATGTCCACCTTTGGAATGTTCCAGTGTATGGTGGGCCCCATCTATCATTCTCCAGAGTATAGTGCTCCCCAAAAATTGCTGTCCCAACATTGAAAACAATCAAATAAGTCTCCTCGCTAGGGAATCCCTGTACTTGTCTGGACAGGTGCTGTAGCTTGCTTAACAGCTCGCCAGCCGTTCTCACACCCAGTATGGATTGCACGTGATTGCACAAAGGTTAGAAAGGGTACCGTATCCCTGGATAACATGTATGGATAGCGTACACATTCAAAATATATGTCTCAGGAGGCAGGCTCAGACGGTGTTAGGCCCAGTATGGATTGCACGTGATTGCACAAAGGTTAGAAAGGGTACCGTATCCCTGGATAACATGTGTGGATAGCGTACACATTCAAAATATATGTCTATACAGCATGAGGCAGGCTCAGACGGTGTTAGGCCCAGTATGGATTGCACGTGATTGCACAAAGGTTAGAAAGGGTACCGTATCCCTGGATAACATGTATGGATAGCGTACACATTCAAAATATATGTCTATACAGCATGAGGCAGGCTCAGACGGTGTTAGGCCCAGTATGGATTGCACGTGATTGCACAAAGGTTAGAAAGGGTACCGTATCCCTGGATAACATATATGGATAGCGTACACATTCAAAATATATGTCTCAGGAGGCAGGCTCAGACGGTGTTAGGCCCAGTATGGATTGCACGTGATTGCACAAAGGTTAGAAGGGGTACCGTATCCCTGGATAACATGTATGGATAGCGTACACATTCAAAATATATGTCTCAGGAGGCAGTCTCAGACGGTGTTAGGCCCAGTATGGATTGCACGTGATTGCACAAAGGTTAGAAAGGGTACCGTATCCCTGGATAACATGTATGGATAGCGTACACATTCAAAATATATGTCTCAGGAGGCAGGCTCAGACGGTGTTAGGCCCAGTATGGATTGCACGTGATTGCACAAAGGTTAGAAAGGGTACCGTATCCCTGGATAACATGTATGGATAGCGTACACATTCAAAATATATGTCTATACAGCATGAGGCAGGCTCAGACGGTGTTAGGCCCAGTATGGATTGCACGTGATTGCACAAAGGTTAGAAAGGGTACCGTATCCCTGGATAACATGTATGGATAGCGTACACATTCAAAATATATGTCTCAGGAGGCAGGCTCAGACGGTGTTAGGCCCAGTATGGATTTGACGGCCCAGATTACACAGCGGAGGAGCAGGGAGAGGTAAAGATTGCAAATGCTGGGGCCCTGCCCAAGCAAGGGGGGCCCACTCGTGGGCGTCGGTACTGGCACTGGGCCCCTCATAGTACAGCGGTGTGTCTGACGGCGGGTGTGCACCACCACCGTCAGAGACACTTGATTGCACTATGAGGGACCCTGTGCCTGTGCCCGCGCCCAAGAGTCGGCCTACCCACCTGTCCAGGGCAACGGCACTCGCATGGTGTCGTGCGCTAGGTGTTGACCCTGGCCATGGGGGGGAGGCAGCACAGTTAGGGAGTTTTAGAAAGTGGCATATGTTGATGTTGGACATTCAGCTGATGCAAAAGGCGAAATAAGTGAAGTACCAGGAAGAGGTGGACCAAAGCAAGCCATTTTTCTGTCACCCTATGTGTCATCAGGGGAAGGTGGGACAAAATCCTTGGAAACCCATGCGTGGTTCATTTTAATGAAGGTTAGATCATCCACATTTTGGGTTGACAGACGGGTCCTTTTTTCTGTCAGGATTGATCCAGCTGCACTGAAGACTCTTTCCGATAGCACACTTGCAGCTGGGCAAGCGAGCTCCTGTAAGGCATATTGGGCCAATTCAGGCCAGGTGTCCAGTTTAGCGGCCCAATAGTCAAAGGGGAATGACCTGTGTGGGAGAACATCGATATGGGAGGAAAAGTAGTTTGTAACCATAGTTGACAACTGCTGTCTCCTGTCACTTTCCATCGATGCAGTATTACCAGTTGTGTGAGCGGTATTTGAAAAATCAGTCCACAACATTGTCATGAAACCCCTGTCTCCAACGCCACTTTTGCTGTGTGCACCACGAACACCTCTGCCAAGCTGCCCCCGGCCCGTACGGCTCGTGTGAGAACCATCACCGCTGCTGTGTGCTGGGAATGCCTCAAGCAACCGATTTACCAGAGTTGCTTGTTTATTAGCCAATATTAGGTCAAGGTTCTCCTGTGGCATAATGTTTTGTAATTTGCCTTTATAGCGTGGATCCAGGATGCTGGCCAACCAGTAGTCATCATCGTTCATCATTTTGGCAATGCGGGGGTCCCTTTTTAGGATCCGCAAGGCATAATCTGACATGTGGGCCAATGTTCCCGGTGTCAATGATACACTGCGAGTGCTGGGTGGAGGAGCACTTTCTGGCAAATCCACATCCCTCCAGTCATGCACAAACCCTGTACCAGACCTTGCCACGCCAACATTTTCACTTGCCCCACGAGATGCATCCTCCTCCCCTAAGTAATCATCCCCATCATCCTCCTCCTCCTCCTCTTCTTCCTCCACCTCGTCCAGGAGAGGTCCCTGAGCAGACAATGGCTGAATGTCATCAAGGATTCCCTCCTCCTCTTCCTCCTCATCAACATTGGCTGCAGACGCCTGCTCCTTAAGGTGCGTCAAAGTTTGCATGAGCAGACGCATAAGTGGGATGCTCATGCTTAGGATGGCGTCGTCTGCGCTTACCAGCCGTGTGCATTTCTCAAAACACTGAAGGACTTTACAAAGGTCTTTCAGCTTCGACCACTGCACGCCTGTCAACTCCATGTCTGCTCTCAAAGTGCCTGGCCGTGTATCCTCCCACAAATGCAATATGGCCTGCCTCTGCTCGCACAGCCGCTCCACCATGTGCAGGGTGGAGTTCCACCTTGTTGCAATGTCGATAATGAGGCGGTGGTTGGGAAGGTGGAGCAATCGCTGCAGCTTCTGCATACGAACGGAGTGTACAGGCGACCGGCGGATGTGCGCGCACAGTCTTCGCACCTTCTGGAGCAGGGCTGTTAACTCCGGATAATTTTTGAGGAAGCACTGCACCACCAGGTTCAAGGTGTGAGCCAAGCAAGGTATGTGGCTGAGTTTTGAAAGGGCTATGGCTGCCACAAAATTATGGCCGTTATCACTAACTACCTTGCCTGCCTCAAGATGTACACTGCCCAGCCATGACTCAGTTTGTCGCTTCAAGTACTCGGCCAGCACCTCGGCGGTGTGTCTGTCGCCCAAACACATCATCTGCAACACAGCCTGCTGACGCTTTCCACTAGCTGCTCGATAGGGGGACACATCGTGTGCAACAGTGGCAGCTGCAGATGGAGTGCTCGTACGACTGCGCTCTGTGGACGAGCTTTCGCTTCTGGAGGAGGAGGAGGAGGAGGAGGAGGGTCGAACGCCTACAGCCAACTGTTTCCTATACCGTGGGCTAGGCAGCACTGTCCCACCACCGCTGTCCCCTGTGGACCCTGCATCCACCACATTAACCCAGTGCACAGTGATGGACACGTAACGGCCCTGGCCATGCCGACTGGACCATGCATCAGTTGTGCGGTGCACCTTTCCGCTCACTGACTGCTTGAGTGCATGGACAATGCGGTCTTTCACATGATGGTGGAGGGCTGGGATGGCTTTGCGAGAGAAGAAGTGGTGACTGGGTAGGTCATAGCGTGGTACTGCATAGGCCATGAGTTCGCGGAAAGCTGTGCTTTCCACCAACCGAAAGGGCATCATCTCAAACGAGATTAGTTTGGCAATGTGGGCGTTCAAACCCAGTGTACGCGGATGAGAGACTGAGTACTTTCTTGACCTACTCATAGTGTCTGGGAGGGTGAGCTGGACTTGAGAGCTGCATATGGTGGAAGTAGCGGTGGACAAGGCGGACTGAGAGAGGGTTGATGATGGTGATGGAGTTGGTGTTCTTTCTGATGGCCTAGAATCAGTCTTTCATTGATATAACAGTGGGATTCCCTGACTGCTGTGGTCTTGCAACGACACCTCAACATTTGCTGCTGTGCTAACCGGTGGGCTTACAGTGGGGGAAACAATGTAGCGTTGCTGACTACCTTCGTTGTGATCAGTTGCACATGTGGCACTTGAGGTTTGGTGTTGTGTCCACGCTTGCAAGTGCATGCTGGTTAAATGTCTAAGCATGCAACTGGTATTCAAATTTTTCAGATTTTTCCCTCGGCTAAAGGTCTTTGCGCACTTCTTACAGATAACCTTGGCCTGATCATGAGGATTTTGTTCAAAAAAGTGCCACACTGCACTCTTCCTACTTTGGCAGACATTTTGCGGCCTAGCACGCTGTGATCTTTTGACCCTCTGGACAAGCTGTCCAGCAACTCTTTTGATGTTTGGAACCTGTCTTTGGAGTGCTCCGGGCCTGCCAGATAACAGCTGTTGCGATGTCGATGTCTGCTGTGGATGCTCCTCATCTGAGCTATTGGAAGCAGCACCCTCTTCCCCCAATGGATGCCAATCTGGGTCAACAACTGGGTCATCCATCACCTCCTCTTCTATGTCATGTGCACCTTCCTCTGTGTCACCGTGTATGGTGGTATAGTGTGCGGGAAGGGGCACCTGAGTCTCATCAGGGTCAGAATCTGGCTCTGTACACTGATAGGACAATGTAGTGCTCTGAGTGAATGTACCAGCAGAATCATCCATCAGTGGCTATGCATCAGTGCACTCCATGTCAGATTCATCTTGGCCTGGGTAATTCACCATTTCACCTGATAATCCAGGCATGGTATGTGAAAACAGCTCCATGGAGTAATCAGTAGTATGGCCTGCGTCATCCTTCAATCTTGGTTGGGGTGAAGGACACAAGGAAAGGTGTGGTTCATGAACATGAGTCTCCAATGACGACTCAGTGCTTTTACTTTTTACAACTGAAGAAGAGGAGGCGATAGAGCTGGAGGCTGAGTCAGCAATGTAAGACAAAACTTTTTCCTGATGCTCTGGCTTTAAAAGCGGTTTGCCAACTCCTAGAAAACTAAGCGTTCGAGGCCTTATGTAGCCAGACGATGACGCAGGGTCAGCACCTCCTGCATTCGGTCCTATTTTGCTCTTGCCACTACCATCAGATCCACCACCAACACCATCATTACCAGCTGCCAACCCCCGCCCAATTCCACGGCCTCTTCCACCAGCCTTCCTCATTTTTGGTAGAAATGTAGACAAAATCCAACAAACTATATAGTAATGTAAAACAAGGTACAAGGTGTCTATAGGACAGGGGAGATTTAGAATTTCTGCACACACTTGTGGACAGTGGACACTTTTGGATTGTGTGAGGCCCACTGATATCTGAGCGCTATGTGACAGGCTCGATGGCACAGCTGTGACCAAAGTGACGAGAGGATAAGGGAGATTTTGAATCTCTGCGCACACTTTTGGACACTGGACACTTGTGGATTGTGTGAGGCCCACTGATATCTGAGCGCTATGTGACAGGCTCGATGGCACAGCTGCCTGTGACAAAAGTGACGAGAGGATAATGGAGATTTTGAATCTCTGCGCACACTTTTAGACACTGGACACTTGTGGATTGTGTGAGGCCCACTGATATCTGAGCGCTATGTGACAGGCTCGATGGCACAGCTGCCTGTGACAAAAGTGACGAGAGGATAATGGAGATTTTGAATCTCTGCGCACACTTTTGGACACTGGACACTTGTGGATTGTGTGAGGCCCACTGATATCTGAGCGCTATGTGACAGGCTCGATGGCACAGCTGCCTGTGACAAAAGTGACGAGAGGATAATGGAGATTTTGAATCTCTGCGCACACTTTTGGACACTGGACACTTGTGGATTGTGTGAGGCCCACTGATATCTGAGCGCTATGTGACAGGCTCGATGGCACAGCTGCCTGTGACAAAAGTGACGAGAGGATAATGGAGATTTTGAATCTCTGCGCACATTTTTGGACACTGGACACTTGTGGATTGTGTGAGGCCCACTGATATCTGAGCGCTATGTGACAGGCTCGATGGCACAGCTGCCTGTGACAAAAGTGACGAGAGGATAATGGAGATTTTGAATCTCTGCGCACACTTTTGGACACTGGACACTTGTGGATTGTGTGAGGCCCACTGATATCTGAGCGCTATGTGACAGGCTCGATGGCACAGCTGTGACAAAAGTGACTAGAGGATAAGGGAGATTGGATTGCTTTTAAAAAAGCAGTTTGCGGAGCAGTGGGTAAACAGCAATGCCAGCGTGTCAGGAAGCCTTAAAAGGCAGCCCAACAACCAACACCACTGATACACCACTATATAGCCTCCCCTTGCACTGCACACACAGTGACTTGTGTGTTGTGCAGGCCAAATCGCTAGCAGCAGAAGCAGTTTTTTTGTCTTCTTCCCTGCCTAACGCTCTCCCTACAGAATCAGCAGTAACCTCTCCCTATACTAAGATCGGCAGAAGTAAGATGGCGGTCGGCGTGCACGCCCTTTTATACCCCCTGTGACGCCCACCAAAGCAAGCCAATCACTTGCATGCCCTTCTGAAAGATGGTGGTGACCCGTGCCTAGGTCATCACGTTGCCCACAGTGTCCGTGGATCCTGATTGGCTGAAAAAGAGTGCAAAACAAACTTTTGAAACGCGACTTTGGCGCGTAAGTCGCCGACCTCGTGGCCGACCTCATCCTAGGGTCGGGTTTCGTTTCATGAAACCCGACTTTGCCAAAAGTCGGCGACTTTTGAATTTTTTCGACCCGTTTCGCTCAACTCTAGTGCTAAGTATTTTTCGTGTCGATCAGATTTGTGGTTTCTGCGCAATTTGCGTTAGAAATTTTTTTTTCCCGTCATTGGAATGAATTGTCTCAATGCATTTGAATGGGGAAATGGCAAAACGTGCCCTGAGGCAATTGAAATGGCAGTTGAGCTCATTGATATGCGCAGGCAGAACCAGTTACTAGGCCAACGCCTACGAACGTCACATGACATCTCCAGAACAGAGCTTCTGCCACATAATATCAGCTCTTAAAGCGAAACCCACAGCACAAATGCAAATCTAGCTTCATCACATGACACATGCCCCTGAGAGAGAATGTGCGCCAAAGTGGATTTAGAAGCCCAGTGAGCCAAACTGGCTCTTAAAGGGCCGAAGCGCCAAAGTGATTCTTAAAGGGCCGCCGCACCGAAATGAGTCTTAAAGGGCCGACGCGCCAAATCGAAAGCTGAGTGACCCCAGGCTCCAAATCGGAGGCTGAGCCACCCCGGCCTTAAAATCGGAGGCTGAGCCACCCCGGCCTTAAAATCGGAGGCTGAGCCACCCTGGCCTCCAAATCGGACCTAGAGTGGCCCCGCACACCAAAAACGGACCCAGAGTGGCACAGCCCACCAAATCGGACACTGAGGGCCCCCGCCCACCAAATCAGACTCAGAGTGGCCCCACCCACCAAATCGGACCCAGAGGGGCCCTGCCCACCAAATCGGACCCTGAGGAGCTCCGTCCACCAAATCGGACCCAGAGTGACCCCGCCCATCAAATCGGACCATGAGGGGCACTGCCCACTAAATCGGACCGAGAGAGGCCACGCCCACCAAATCGGACCCTGAGGAGCCCCGCCCACCAAATCAGACCCCGAGGGGCCCCGCCCACCAAATCAGACCCTGAGGGGCCCCGCCCACCAAATCGGACCCAGAGTGGCCCCGCCCACCAAAATGGACCCAGGGGGCTCCACCCACAAAATCAGACCCTGAGGGGCCCTGCCCACCAAATCGGACCCTGAGGAGCTCCGTCCACCAAATCGGACCCAGAGTGACCCCGCCAACCAAATCGGACCATGAGGGGAACTGCCCACTAAATCGGACCGAGAGAGGCCCCGCCCACCAAATCGGACCCTGAGGAGCCCCGCCCACCAAATCAGACCCCGAGGGGCCCCGCCCACCAAATCAGACCCTGAGGGGCTCCGCCCACCAAATCGGACCCAGAGTGGCCCCGCCCACCAAAATGGACCCAGGGTGCTCCACCCACAATATCAGACCCTAAGGGGCCCCACCCACAAAATCGGACCCTGAGTAGACCCGGCCACAAAATCAGACCCTGAGGGGCCCCAACCACAAAATCGGACCCTGAGGGGCCCCGGCCACAAAATCGGACCCTGAGGGGCCCCGGCCACAAAATCGGACCCTGAAAGGCCCACCCACAAAATCGGACCCTGAGGGGCCCCGGCCACAAAATCGGAACCTGAAGGGCCCCGGCCACAAAATCGGACCCAGGGGGCCCCACCCACAAAATCGGACCCTGAGGGGCCCCAACCACAAAATCGGACCCTGAGGGGCCCCGGC
Source organism: Dendrobates tinctorius (assembly GCF_039654945.1). Classification (NCBI taxonomy): domain Eukaryota; kingdom Metazoa; phylum Chordata; class Amphibia; order Anura; family Dendrobatidae; genus Dendrobates; species Dendrobates tinctorius. The sequence continues at coordinate 1,345,572 of NW_027361770.1, forward strand.
CAAAAAATCGGACCCTGAGAGAACCCGGCCACAAAATCGAACCCAGAGGGGCCCCACCCACAAAATTGGACCCTGAGGTGCCCCGCCCACCAAATCGGACCATCAGGGTCCCGCCCACAAAATCGGACCCTGAGGGGCCCCGCCCTCAAAATCGGACCCTGAGAGGCCCCGCCCACCAAATCGGACCCTGAGGGGCCCCGCCAACCAAATCGGACTCTGAGGGGCCCCACCCACAAAATCGGACGCTGAGGGCCCCAACCACAAAACCGGACCCTGAGGGGCACCAACCGCAAAATCGGACCCTGAGGGGCCCCAACCACAAAATCGGACCCTGAGGGGCCCCGGCCACAAAATCAGACCGTGAGGGGCCCCGGCCACAAAATCGGACCCTGAGGGGCCCAATCCACAAAATCGGACCCTGAGGGGCCCTGCCCACCAAATTGGACCCTGAGGGGCCCCGCCCACCAAATCAGACCCTGAGAGGCCCCACCCACAAAATCGGACCCTGACGGGCCCCAGCCACAAAATCGGACCCTGAGGGGCCCCACCCACAAAATTGGACCCTGAGGGGTTCCGGCCACAAAAATCGGATCCTGAGTGGCCCGGCCACAAAATCAGACCCTGAGGGGCCCCAGCCACAAAATCGGACCTTGAGGGGCCCCACCCACCAAATCAGACCCTGAGGGGCCCCGGCCACCAAATCGGACCCTGAGGGGCCCCGGCCACCAAATCGCACCCTGAGTGGCCCCGGCCACAAAATCGGACCCTGAGGGGCCCCACCCACAAAATCAGGCCCTGAGGGGCCCCACCCACAAAATCAGACCCTGAAGCCAAAGTGGCCCCTGAGAGGCACCCACAGTTAAATCGTATCCTGAGTTGAAAGTCTTGCAGGGGCAGCAGGCAAGTCTCTCTTAAAGGGGCAGCCCGGGCACCATTTCAAACCACTATCTGTACTTCCTTCAGGAAATACACATCTAGTATTATTATTATTATTATTCATTTGATTTTCCGCAATTAATGCGGCCTGAACCGCTCCATGCACAGACTCCTTTGAGGCGTCATTTCGAAGCCAGCGTCCACGAGTGGTGTGCTAAGTATTTTTCGTGTCGATCGGATTTGTAGTTTTTGCGCAATTTGCGCTTGAAAAAACATTTTCCTGTCATTGGAATGCATTGTCTCAATGCATTTCAAAGGGAAAATTTTGGCATAGGGAAAACATGGGGTAGTCGTGAGGTGGCAGTTAAGCTCATTGATATGCACAGGCACACCCAATTACTTTGCTAACGCCTACGAACTTTACATGACCCCACCAGGACAGAGTTTCTGCCAGATAATATCAGTTCTTAAAGTGAAACCCAAAGCACAAATGCAAATCTGATCGACCCTGGCCTACAAATCGGACCCAGTGTGGCCCCGGCCACCAAATCGGACCCAGAGTGGCCCCGCCCACCAAATCGGACCCTGAGGGGCCTCATCCACCAAATCAGACCCAGAGTGGCCACGCCCACCAAATCGGACCCAGAGGGGCCCCGCCCACCAAATCGGACCCTGAGGGACCCCTTCCATCAAATCGGACCCAGAGTGGCCCCGCCCACCAAATTGGACCCAGAGTGGCCCTGCCTACCAAACTGGACCCAGAGTGTCCCCGCCCACCAAATCGGACCCTGAGGGGCTCCGCCCACCAAATCAGACCCAGAGTGGCCCCGCCCACCAAATTGGACCCAGAGGGGATCCGTCCACAAAATCAGACCCTAAGGGGCCCCACTCACAAAATCAGACCCTTAGGGGCCCCGGCCACAAAATCGGACCCTGAGTGATCTCCACCAATTCAAGACCTGAGGAGCCCAGGCCACCGAATCGGATCCTGAGGGGCCCCACAGGCCAAAGTGGCCCCTGAGAGGCACCCACTGTTAAAATGGATCCTGAGTTGAAAGTCTTGCAGGGGCAGCAGGCAAGTCTATCTTAAAGGGGCAGCCCAGGCACCATTTCAAACCACTATCAGTACTTCCTTCAGGAAATACACATCTAGTATTACAATTATAATGCGCCAATCACAAGTTATTCAGTTGATTTCCACAATTAATGCGGCCCGAACCGCTACACGCACAGACTCCGTTGAGGTGTCGTTTCGAAGCCAGTGTCCACTAGAGGTGTGCTAAGTATTTTTCGTGTCGATCGAATTTGTAGTTTCTGTGCAATTTGCGTTTGAAATTTTTTTTTCCTGTCATTGGAATGCACTGTCTCAATGCTTTTCAATGGGAAACTTAAAACGTGCCCTGAGGCGATTGAAATGGCAGTAAAGCTCATTGATATGTGCAGGCACACCCAGTTACTATGCCAACGCCTATGAACGTCACATGACGCCCCCAGGACAGAGCTTCTGCCACATAATATCAGCTCTTAAAGCGAAACCCACAGCACAAATGCAAATCTAGCTTCATCACATGAAGCATGCCCCTGAGAGAGAATGGGCGCCAAAGTGTGCCCCCCCCACCAAATCGGACCCTGAGGGACCCCGCCCACCAAATCGGACCCTGAGGGGCCCCGCCCACCAAATTGGACCCTGAGGTGCCCCGCCCACCAAATTGGACCCTGATGGGCCCCGACCACCAAATTGGACCCTGATGGGCCCCGCCCACCAAATAGTACCCTGAGTGATCCCGCCCACCAAATCGGACCCCGAGGGGCCCCGCCCACCAAATTGGACCCTGAGGGGCCCCGCCCGCCAAATCGGACCCTGAGGGGCCCCACCCACCAAATCATACTCAGAGATCCCGCCCACCAAATCAGACCCTGAGGGGCCCCGCTCACCAAATCGGACCCTAAGTGGCCCCGCTCACCAAATCGGACCCTGAGGAGCCCCGCCCAACAAATCAGACCCTGAGGGGCCCCACCCACCAAATCGGACCCTGAGGGGCCCCACTGACCAAATCGAACCCTGAGGGCCCCGCTCACCAAATTGAACTCTGAGGGGCCCCGCTCACCAAATCGGACCCTGAGGGGCCCCGCCCACCAAATCGGACCCTTAGGGGCCCCGCCCACCAAATCAGTCCCTGAGTGGCCCTGCCCACCAAATCGGACCCTGAGGGGCCCCGCACACCAAATCGGATTCTGAACGGCCCCAACCACAAAATCGGACCCTGAGTGGCCCCCGACACAAAATCTGACCGAGGGGCCCCACCCACAAAATCAGACCCTGAGGGGCCCCAACCACAAAGTCGGACACTGAGGAGCCCCACCCACCAAATTGGACCCTGATCGGCCCCACCCACCAAATCGGACCCAGGGGACCCCACCCACAAAATCGGACCCTGAGGTGCCCCAGCCACCAAATCGGACACAGAGGGGTTCCGGCCACAAAATCGGACCCTGATGGGCCTCGGCCACAAAATCAGACCCTGAGGGGCCCCAACCACCAAATCGGACTATGAGGGGCCCCGGCCACAAAATCGGACCCTGAGGGGCCCCACCCACCAAATCAAACCCTGAGGGGCCCCGGCCACCAAATCGGACCCTGAGGGGCCCCACCCACCAAATCGGACCGTGAGGGGCCCCGGCCACAAAATCGGACCCTGAGAGGCCCCACTCACAAAGTCGGGCCCTGAGGGGTTCCGGCCACAAAATCGGACCCTGATGGGCCCCGTCCACAAAATCGGACCCTGAGGGGCCCCAACCACCAAATCGGACCCTGAGGGGCCCCGGCCACAAAATCAGACCCTGAGGGGCCCCACCCACCAAATCGGACCCTGAGGGGCCCCACCCACCAAATCGGACCCTGAGGGGCCCCGGCCACAAAATCGGACCCAGAGAGGCCCCACCCACAAAATCGGCCCCTAAGGGGCCCCACCCACAAAATCAGACACTGAGGCCAAAGTGGCCCCTGAGAGGCACCCACAGTTAAAACGGATCCTGAGTTGAAAGTCTTGCAGGGGCAGCAGGCAAGTCTCTCTTAAAGGGGCAGCCCGGGCACCATTTCAAACCACTATCTGTACTTCCTTCAGGAAATACATATCTAGTTCGTCTTATTATTATTATTCAGTTGATTTCCGCAATTAATGCGGCCCGATCCGCTACACGCACAGACTCCGTTGAGGTGTCATTTCGAAGCCAGCATCCACGAGAGGTGTGCTAAGTATTTTTCGTGTCGATCGGATTTGTAGTTTTTGCGCAATTTGCGTTTGAAAATTTTTTTTCCCGTCATTGGAATGCACTGTCTCAATGCATTTGAATGGGAAACTTAAAACATGCCCTGAGGCGATTGAAATGGCAGTTAACCTCATTGATATGCGCAGGCACACCCAGTTATTATGCCAACGCTTACGAACGTCACATGACGCTCCCAGGACAGAGCTTCTGCCACATAATATCAGCTCTTAAAGCGAAACCCACAGCACAAATGCAAATCTAGCTTCATCACATGACGCATGCCCCTGAGAGAGAATGTGCGCCAAAGTGCGCCCCCGCCCACCAAATCGGACCCTGAGGGGCCCCACCCACCAAATCAGACCCTGAGGGGCCCCGCCCACCAAATTGGGCCCTGAGGGGCCCCGCCCACCAAATTGGACCCTGAGGGGCCCCGCCCGCCAAATCGGACCCTGAGGGGCCCAGCCCACCAAATCGGACTCTGAGAGATCCCACCCACCAAATTGGACCCTGAGGGGCCCCGCTCACCAAATCGGACCCTGAGGGGCCACGCTCACCAAATAGGACCCTGAGGGGCCCCGCTCACCAAATTGGACCCTGAGCGGGGTGCCCACCAAATCGGATTCTGAAAGGCCCCAACCACAAAATCGGACCCTGAGGGGCCCCGCCCACAAAATCGGACCCTGAGGGGCCTCGCCCACCAAATTAGACCCTGAGGGGCCCCACCCTCAAAATTGGACACTGAGGGGCCCCAGCCACAAAATCAGACCCTGAGGGGCCCCAACCACAAAATCGGACCCTGAGGGACCCCACCCACAAATCCAGACCCTGAGGGGCCCCACCCACAAAATCGGACCCTGAGGGGCCCCACCCACAAAATCAGACTGTCAGGGGCCCCACCCACAAAACTGGACCCTGAGGCATCCCGGCCACCAATAAAAACCCTGAGGAGCCCAGGCCACCGAATCGGATCCTGAGGGACCCCACCCACCAAATCAGACCCTGAGGCCAAAGTGGCCCCTGAGAGGCACCCACACTTAAAACGGATCCTGAGTTGAAAGTCTTGCAGGGGCAGCAGTAAAGTCTCTCTTAAAGGGGCAGCCCGGGCACCATTTCAAACCACTATCTGTACTTCCTTCAGGAAATACACATCTAGTTATAGTGGTTTGAAAAAACCACTATATTGTAATCCGAACGCTGCTAACTTATTCTTCTTATTATTATTATTAAGTTGATTTCCGCAATTAATGCGGCCCGAACCGCTACACGCACAGACTCCGTTGAGGTGTCGTTTCGAAGCCAGCGTCCATGAGAGGTGTGCTAAGTATTTTTCGTGTCGATCGGATTTGTAGTTTTTGCGCAATTTGCGTTTGAAAATTTTTTTTCCCGTCATTGGAATGCACTGTCTCCAATACTTTTCAATAGGAAATGGCAAAACGTGCCCTGAGGCGATTGAAATGACAGTTGAGCTCATTGATATGCGCAGGCAGACCCAGTTACTATGCCAACGCCTACGAACTTCACTTGAACCCCAGCACAGAGCCTCTGCCACATAATATCAGCTCTTAAAGCGAGCGAAACTCACAGCACAAATGCAAATCTAGCTTCATCACATGACACATGCCCCTGAGAGAGAATGTGTGCGCCAAAGTGGATTTAAAAGAAGCCCAGTGAGCCAAACTAGCTCTTAAAGGGCCAGCGCACCCAAATGAGTCTTAAAGGGCCGACACACCAAATCGGAGGCTGAGCCACCCCGGCCTCCAAATCGGAGGCTGAGCCACCCCGGCCTCCAAATCGGAGGCTGAGCCACCCCGGCCTCCAAATCGGAGGCTGAGCCACCCCGGCCTCCAAATCGGAGGCTGATCCACCCCGGCCTCCAAATCGGAGGCTGAGCCACCCCGGCCTCCAAATCGGAGGCTGAGCCACCCCGGCCTCCAAATCGAAGGCTGAGCCACCCTGGCCTCCAAATCGGAGGCTGAGCCACCCCGGCCTCCAAATCGGAGGCTGAGCCACCCCGGCCTCCAAATCGGAGGCTGATCGACCCCGGCCTCCAAATCGGAGGCTGAGCCACCCCGGCCTCCAAATCGGAGGCTGAGCCACCCCGGCCTCCAAATCGGAGGCTGAGCCACCCCGGCCTCCAAATCGGAGGCTGAGCCACCCCTGCCTCCAAACCGGAGGCTGAGCCACCCCGGCCTCCAAATCGGAGGCTGAGCCACCCCGGCCTCCAAATCGGAGGCTGAGCCACCCCTGCCTCCAAACCGGAGGCTGAGCCATCCCGGCCTCCAAATCGGAGGCTGAGCCACCCCGGCCTCCAAATCGGAGGCTGAGCCACCCCGGCCTCCAAATCGGAGGCTCATCGACCCCGGCCTCCAAATCGGAGGCTCATCGACCCCGGCCTCCAAATCGGAGGCTCATCGACCCCGGCCTCCAAATCGGAAGCTCATCGACCTCGGCCTCCAAATCGGAAGCTCAACGACCCCAGCCTCCAAATCTTACCCAGAGTGGCCCCGCCCACCAAATCGGACCCTGTGGGGCCCCGCCCACCAAATCTGACCCTGTGGGGCCCCGCCCACCAAATCGGACCCTGAGAGGCCCCGCCCACCAAATCGGACCCAGAGTGGTCCCGCCCACCAAATTGGACCCAGAGTGGTCCCGCCCACCAAATTGGACCCAGAGGGGCTCCGCCCACAAAATCAGACCCAGAGGGGCCGCAGCCACAAAATCGGACCCTGATGGGCCCCAGTCACAAAATTGGACCCTAATCGGACCCTGATGGGCCCCAACCACAAAATCGGACCCTGAGGGGACCCAACCACAAAATCGGACCCTGAGAGGCCCCGCCCACCAAATTGGACCCAGAGTGGTCCCGCCCACCAAATTGGACCCAGAGGGGCCCCACCCACAAAATCGGACCCAGTGGGGCCCCTGCCACAAAATCAGACCCTGAGGGGCCGCGGCCACAAAATCGGACCCTGAGGGGCCGCGGCCACAAAATCGGACCCTGAGGGGACCCAACCACAAAATCGGACCCTGAGGGGACCCAACCACAAAATCGGACCCTGAGGGGCCCCTGACACAAAATCGGACCCTGAGGGGCCCCGGCCACAAAATCGGACCCTGGGGGGCCCAACCCACAAAATCGGACCCTGAGGGGCCCTGTCCACCAAATTGGACCCTGAGGGGCCCCGCCCACCAAATCGGACCCTGAGAGGCCTCACCCACAAAATCGGACCCTAACGGGCCCCGGCCACAAAATCGGACCCTGAAGGGCCCCACCCACAAAATTGGACCCTAAGGGGTTCCGGCCACAAAAATCGGATCCTGATTGGCCCCGGCCACAAAATCGGACCCTGAGGGGCCCCAGCCACAAAATCGGACCTTGAGGGGCCCCACCCACCAAATCAGACCCTGAGGGGCCCCGGCCACCAAATTGGACCCTGAGGGGCCCCGGCCACTAAATCGGTCCCTGAGTGGCCCCGGCCACAAAATCGGACCCTGAGGGGCCACACCCACAAAATCGGATCCTGAGGGGCCCCACCCACAAAATCAGGCCCTGAGGGGGCCCCACCCACAAAATCAGACCATGAGGCCAAAGTGGCCCCTGAGAGGCACCCACAGTTAAATCGTATCCTGAGTTGAAAGTCTTGCAGGGGCAGCAGCCAAGTCTCTCTTATAGGGGCAGCCCGGGCACCATTTCAAACCACTATCTGTACTTCCTTCAGGAAATACACATCTAGTATTAATGTTGTAATCCGAACGCTGCTAACTTTTTCTTTTTATTCAGTTGATTTCCGCAATTAATGCGGCCCGAACCGCTACACGCACAGACTCCGTTGAGGTGTTGTTTCGAAGCCAGCGTCCACGAGAGGTGTGCTAAGTATTTTTCGTGTCGATCGGATTTGTAGTTTTTGCGCAATTTGCGTTTGAAATTTGTTTTCCCGTCATTGGAATGCATGTCTCAATGCTTTTCAATGGGCAACTTAAAACGTGCCCTGAGGCAATTCAAATGGCAGTAAAGCTCATTGATATGCACAGGCACACCCATTTACTATGCCAACGCCTACGAACGTCACATGACGCCCCCAGGACAGAGCTTCTGGCACATAATATCAGCTCTTAAAGCGAAACCCACAGCACAAATGCAAATCTAGCCTCATCACATGAATCATGCCCCTGAGAGAGAATGTGCGCCAAAGTGGATTTAGAAGCCCAGTGAGCCACCCTGTCTATAAAACGGCCGACGCGCCAAAGTGATTCTTAAAGGGCCAGTGCACCAAATCGAAAACTGAGTGACCCCAGGCTCCAAATCGGAGGCTTAGCCACCCCGACCTCCAAATTGGAGGCTGATCGACCCTGGCCTCCAAATCGGAGGCTGAGCCACCCTGGCCTCCAAATCGGAGGCTGATCGACCCTGGCCTACAAATCGGAGGCTGAGCCACCCTGGCCTCCAAATCGGACCCAGAGTGGCCCCGTCCACCAAATCAGACTCAGTGTCCCCGACCACCAAATCGGACCCAGAGTGGCCCCGCCCACCAAATCGGACCCTGAGGGGCCTCGCCCACTAAATCAGACTCAGAGTAGCCCCACTCAAGAAATCGGCCCCGCCCACCAAATCGGCCCCCGAGTGGCCCCGCCCACCAAATTGGCCCCCAAGTGGCCCTGCCCACCAAATCGGCTCCCGAATGGCCCTGCCCACCAAATCGGCCTCCGAGTGGCCCCGCCCACCAAATCGACCCCCGAACGGCCCCGCCCACCAAATCGGCCCCCGAGTGGCCTTGCCCACCAATTCGGCCCCCGAGTGGCCCCGCCCACCAAAACGGACCCAGAGTGGTCCCGCCCACCAAATTGGACCCAGAGGGACTCCGCCCACAAAATCAGACCCTAAGGGGCCCCACCCACAAAATCGGACCGAGGGGCCCCAGCCACAAAATCAGACCCTGAGGGGCCCCAACAAAATCAGACCCTGAGGGGCCTCGGCCTCAAAATCGGACCCTGATGGGCTCCAGTCACAAAATCGGACCCTGAGGGGCCCCGGCCACAAAATCAGACCCTGAGGGGCCCCAACCACAAAATTGTACCCTGAGGGGTCCCCACCACAAAATCGGACCCTGAGGGGCCCAACCCACAAAATCGGACTCTGAGGGGCCCCAGCCAGAAAATCAGACCCTGAGGGGCCCCGCCCACCAAATCAGACCCAGAGCGGCCCCACCCACAAAATCAGAACCTGAGGGGCCCCAACCACAAAAATGGACCCTGAGGGGCCCTACCCACAAAATCAGACCCTGAGGGGATCCGGCCACAAAATCAGACCCTGAGGGGCCCCGGCCACAAAATCGGACCCTGAGGGGCCCCACTCACAAAATCGGACCCCGAGGGGCCCACCCACAAAATCGGACCCAGAGGGGCCACACCCACAAAATCAGACCCTGAGGGGCCACACCCACAAAATCGGACCCTGAGGGGCCCCGCCCACCAAATCAGACCCAGAGTGGCCCCACCCACAAAATCGGGCCCTGAGGGGCCACACCCACAAAATCAGACCCAGAGTGGCCCCACCCACAAAATCGGAAACCTGAGGGGCCCCAACCACAAAATCGGACCCTGAGGAGCTCCGGCCACAAAATCGGGCCCTCCCACCCACAAAATTGGACCCTGAGGGGCCCCGGCCACAAAATCGGACACTGAGGGGCCCCACCAACAAAATCGGACCCTGAGGGGCCCCAACCACAAAATTGGACCCTGAGGGTCCCCAGCCACAAAATCCGACCCTGCGGGGCCCCACCCACAAAATCGGACCCTGAGGGGCCCCGGCCACAGAATCGGACCCTGAGGGGCCCCGGCCACAAAATCGGACCCTGAAGGGCCCCAACCACAAATTCGGACCCTGAGGGGCCCCACCCACAAAATCGGACCCCGAGGGGCCCCACCCACAAAATCAGACCCTGAGGGGCCCCAAACACAAAATCGGACCCTGAGGGGACCAACCCACAAAATCAGACCCTGAGGGGCCCGGCCACAAAATCGGATCCTGAGGGGCCCCAACCACAAAATCTGACCCTGAGGGACCCCACCCACAAAATCGGACCCTGAGGGGCCCCACCCACAAAATCAGACCCTGAGGGGCCCCAGCCACAAAATCAGACCCTGAGGGGCCCCACCCACAAAATCGGACCCTGAGGGCCCCCACCCACAAAATCAGACCCTGAGGGGCCCCAACCACAAAATCTGACCCTGAGGGACCCCACCCACAAAATCGGACCCTGAGGGGCCCCACCCACAAAATCAGACCCTGAGGGGCCCCAGCCACAAAATCAGACCCTGAGGGGCCCCACCCTCAAAATCGGACCCTGAGGGCCCCCACCCACAAAATCAGACCCTGAGGGGCCCCGGCCACAAAATCGGACCCTGAGGGGCCCCACCCACAAAATCGGACCCTGAGGGGACCCACCCACAAAATCGGACCCTGAGGGGCCCCACCCACAAAGTCAGAACCTGAGGGTCCACACCCACAAAATTGGACCCTGAGGGATCCCGGCCACCAATTCAAACCCTGAGGAGCCCAGGCCACCGAATCGGATCCTGAGGGGCTCCACCCACCAAATCAGACCCTGAGGCCAAAGTGGCCCCTGAGAGGCACCCACATTTAAAACGGATCCTGAGTTGAAAGTCTTGCAGGGGCAGCAGGCAAGTCACTCTTAAAGGGGCAGCCCAGGCACCATTTCAAACCACTATCTGTACTTCCTTCAGGAAATACACATATAGTTTATCTTAGCTTTTTTGTTGGAACTGTGGGGGGGTTAAAGAATTTATTTATACAATGCAGTAGATACACCCTGTGCCACATGTTATAGTGGCATAAATGGCTGACAGGTTGGTTTCCACATCACGATATTAACCACTTCACCCCCAAGGGTGGTTTGCACATTCATGACCGGGCCAATTTTTACAATTCTGACCACTGTACCTTTATGAGGTCATAACTCTGGAACGCTTCCATGGATCCCGGTGATTCTGACATTGTTTTCTCATGACATATTGTACTTCATGATAGTGGTAAAATTTCATTCAAATAACTTACGTTTATTTGTGAGAAAAACGGAAATTTGGCGAAAATTTTCCAACTTTGAATTTTTATGCCCTTAAATCACAGTGATACGGCACACAAAAAACTTGATAACTAACATTTCCCACATGTTTACTTTACATTAGCACAATTTTGGAACCAAAATTTTTTTTTGTTAGGAAGTTATAAGGGTTAAAAGTTGACCAGCGATTTCTCATTTTTACAACACCATTTTATTTTTACGGACCACATGACATTTGAAGCCACTTTTAGGGGTCTATATGATAGAAAATACCCAAAAGTGACACCATTCTAAAAACTGCACCCCTTAAGGTGCTCAAAACCACATTCAAGAAGTTTATTAACCCTTTAGGTGCGTCACAGGAATTTTTTTGAATATTTGAAAAAAAATGAACATCTAACTTTTTTTCACAAAAAAAATACTTCAGGTTCAATTTTTTTTATTTTACCAAGGGTAACAGGAGAAATTGGACTGCAAAAGTTATTGTGCAATTTGTCCTGAGTACGCTGATACCTGATATGTGGGGGGGAATGACTGTTTCGGCGCATGGCAGAGCTCTGAATGGAAGGAGCACCGTTTGACTTTTTCAATGCAAAATTGGCTGGAATTCAGATCGGACGCCATGTCACGTTTGGAGAGTCCCTGATGTACCTAAACGGTGGAAACCCCCTACAAGTGACCCCATTTTGGAAACTAGACCCCCCAAGGAACTTATCTAGATATGTGGTGAGAACTTTGAACCCACAAGGGCTTTACAGAAGTTTATAACGTACAGCGGTACAATTAAAAAATCATATTTTTTCCACAAAAATGATCTTTTCACCCTCAATTCTTATTTTTCCAAGGGTGAAAGGACCCTAAAAGTTATTGTGAAATTTGTCCTGAGTACGCTGATACCCCACATGTGGGGGTAAACCACTATTTGGGCGCATGGCAGAGCTCGGAAGGGAAGCAGCGCCATTTGACGTTTTTGGCTGGAATTGAGATCGGACACCATGTCGCGATTTGAAAACCCCTGATGTACCAAAACAGTGGAAACCCCCCACAAATGACACCATTTTGGAAACTAGACCCCCTTAGGAACTTATCTAGATGTGTGGTGAGAACTTTGAACCCCCAAGGGCTTCACAGAAGTTTATAACATACAGCCGTACAATTAAAAAATCATATTTTTTCCACAAAAATGATCCTTTCACCCTCAATTCTTATTTTTCCAAGGGTGACAGGACCATAAAAGTTATTGTGCAATTTGTCCTGAGTACGCTGATACCCCACATGTGGGGGTAAACCACTATTTGGGCGCATGGCAGAGCTCGGAAGGGAAGCAGCGCCATTTGACGTTTTTGGCTGGAATTGAGATCGGACACCATGTCGCGATTGGAAAACCCCTGATGTACCTAAACAGTGGAAACCCCCCACAAATGACAACATTTTGTAAACTAGACCCACCAAGGAACTTATCTAGATGTGTGGTGAGCACTTTGAACCCCCCAGTGCTTCACAGAAGTTTATAACGCCCGGGCGTGAAAATAAAAAATTTGTATTTTTTTCCACAAACATGATCTTTTAGTCCCCAATTTTTTTACTTTCCCAAGGTTAACAGGAGAAATTGAACCCCAAAAGTTGTTGTCCAATTTATCCTGAGTACGCTGACACCCCATATGTGGGAGAAAACTACTGTATGGACACACGTCAGGGCTCGGAAGAGAAGTAGTGACTTTTTGGAATGCAGACTTTGATGGAATGGTCTGTGGGTGTCATGTTGCCTTTGGAGAGCCCCTAATGTACCTAAACAGTGGAAACCCCCCACAAATGACCCCATTTTGGAAACTAGACCCCATAAGGAACTTATCTAGATGTGTGGTGAGCACTTTGAAACCCAAGGGCTTCACAGAGGTTTATAATGCCCGGGCATGAAAATAAAAAAATCGTATTTTTTCCACAAACATGATCAATTAATCCCCAATTTTTTCATTTTCCCAAGGGTAACAGTAGAAATTGAACCCCAAAAGTTGTTGTCCAATTTGTCCTGAGTACGCTGACACCCCATATGTGGGAGAAAACTACTGTATGGACACACGTCGGGGCTCGGAAGGGAAGTAGTGACGTTTTGGAATGCAGACTTTGAGGGAATGTTCTGCGGGTGTCATGTTGCCTTTGGAGAGCCCCTAATGTACATATACAGTGGAAACCCCCCACAAATGACCCCATTTTGGACACTAGACCCCCCACGGAACTTATCTAGATGTGTGGTGAGCACTTTGAACCCCCAAGTGCTTCACAGAAGTTTATAACGCTCGGACGTGAAAATAAAAAAATCATTTTTTTCCACAAAAATGATATTTTTGCCCCTAATTTTTTATTTTCCTAAGGGTAACAGGAGAAATTGGACCCCAAAAATTGTTTTGCAATTTGTCCTGAGTAGGCTGATACCCTACATGTGGGGGTAAAACACTGTTTGGGCGCATGGCAGAGCTTGGAAGGGAAGGAGCACCATTTGACTTTTTCAACTCAGAATTGGCTGGAATTGAGATCAGACGCCATGTTGCATTTGGAGAGCCCCTGATGTGCCCAAACAGTGGAAACCCCCAATTCTAACTCCAACCCGAACCCCAACACACCCCTAACCCTAATCTCAGCCCTAACCCTAGCCCTAACCCTAGCCCTAGCCCTAACCCTAACCCTGGACCTAACCCTAACCCTAACCCTAATGGGAAAATGGAAATAAATACATTTTTTTTATTTTATTATTTTTCCCTAGCTAAGGGGGTGATAACGGGGGGGTTTGATTTACTATTTATGGCGGTTTTTATGTTTGGCAGGTGTCGCACGCTAAAAGACGCTTTTTATTGTAAAAATAGTTTTTGCATCACCACATATTGAGAGCTATAATTTTTCCGTATTTTGACCCACCGAGTCATGTGAGGTCTTATTTTTTGCGGGACGAGTTGACTTTTTTATTGGTATCATTTCCGGGCACGTGACATTTTTTGATCGCTTTTTATTCCGATTTTTGGGACGCAGAATGAACAAAAACCAGCGTTTCATGAATTTCTTTTGGGGGGGTGCGTTTACATAGTTCCGCGTGTGGTGAAATTGATAAAGCGGTTTTATTCTTCGGGTCAGTACGGTTACAGCGATACCTCATTTAGGTCTTTTTTTATGTTTTGTCGGTTTTATGCAATGAAAACTATTTTATATAAAAAATGATTATTTTTGCATCACTTTATTCTGCGAGCTATAACTATTTTATTTTTTCGCTGATGATGCTGAATGGCGGCTCGTTTTTTGTAGGACAAGATGACGTTTTCAGCGGTACCATGGATATTTATATGCGTCTTTTTGATTGCGCGTTATTACACTTTTTGTTTGGCAGTATGATAATAAATCATTATTTTTTGCTTCGTTTTTTATTTTTATTTTTTAAGGGGTTTGCTAAAGGGGTTAACTAATGGGACAGTTTTATAGGGCGGGTCGTTACGGACGCGGCGATACCTAATATGTGTACTTTTATTGTTTTGTTTTTTTTTATTTCCAAAATATGGATTTATTGGGGGAATGTTTTTTTTTTTTCTAATTTATTTGGCGATTTTTTTAAAATTATTTTAACACTTTTTTTTAAACTTTATTACATAGTCCCAGGTGGGACATCACTGTCCTGTGACAGATCGCTGATCTGTCACATCACAGATCACTGTGACAGATCAGCGATCTGTCACAGGCAGTGCAGAAGGCTTCCTCATGCCTGCGCTTTGCAGGCACTGAGGAAGCCAGCTTCCTGCAGGCCCCCGAAGGCCCCCGTCGCCATCTTAGATTCGGGGGCCTGCAGGAAAGGAGCCCCCCGCAGCAGCGCTGCACATTGCGCTGCCGTGGGGGGCTCAGGGAAGCACGGAGAGAGCCCCCTCCCTGCCGATGCTTCCCTTTAACCCCCGGTACACCGCGATCATGATAATGAGCGCATCTTCAGCACCTGCTGCCGGGGAACAGCGCTTAGGCCTCATACCCATTGACGATTAAAAAAACGGTCCGATTTCTGGACTATAAAAAAGGGTGGAGTGTTATGCGAGTGTCATGCAATTTCTATGCGATTTTTAATCTTTGCATCCATTTTCTATCCACTTTCTATCCGTTTTACATCCGTTTGCAATCTGTTTTTTTTTCCAAGCCACTCTTTATCTACAGTCATTTACAGGACCATTTACAGTGTTCTATACCACAGAATGGTAATGTATCCGTTTAAAACGGATGGAAAACGGATGGTCCGTTTTTGGTCCGTTTTTTTAATCGCACCCATTGACTTGTATTGGCAAAAATCGCTGCAAATCGCAGCATGCTGCGATTTTTTTCTCAGACCGATCTTGGATGAGAAAAAAATCGCAAGTGAGATGTCACCCATTCACTAACATTGGTCAGAGTGCAATCCGATTTAAAATCGGATTGTAATCGTCCGATTTTATCGCCAGTGAGTTTGAGCCCTTACTGTGGCACTTTTTCAGCGGCGCAAATGTGTGTCACAGGGAGGACATCCATGTGTGTTCTCCGTGTGCACGTGTGTGTGTGACGATTTGTGGATCGTGCTACCTTTAAATAAAAAAAAAGAGCACACGTACACACAGTCCATAACACCACGCTGACATGTGCATAGACTACGTGTGTCAGAGTATCCAGGACATGTGAAAACTGTCACCACACATACCGGAGACACTGACGGAAGAAAGAGGCCTTATGACATACAAACCCAAAAATATAAAAAAAATTAATTACCGCAAGGTGATGAGCAGCCTTTCCTCAGCAGAGATGGACTTCACTGAGTCCATATACGTAGATAGATAGATGATAGATAGATAGATAGATAGATAGATAGATAGATAGATAGATAGATAGATAGATAGATAGAATGAAAAAAAAAAGGAAAACAGCACAAAAAAATGAAAAATAGTGGACTTTATTGCCCAATAGCGTGGCGACGTTTCGGATATAGTATCCTTTCTCAAGGCTTGAGAAAGGATACTATATCCGAAATGTCGCCACGCTATTGGGCAATAAAGTCCACTTTTTTTCATTTTTTTGTGCTGTTTTCCTTTTTTTCATTCTATTGTTGGTAACCATTGGACTATTGGTTGGGAAAGCTTTTCACATTATTTGAGTAAATATTTTGGTGCTGTTTCAATTTTTTTCGATAGATAGATAGTTATGGGATAGATAGATAGTTAGATATAGACAGATATATGGATCTATCCATCCCATATCTATCTATCTATAGATATTTCCATAACTATTTCCATAGTTTTTTCCATAGATATATCTATAGATATTTCCAAAGATATATCTATAGATATTTCCATAGACATATCTATATATATTTCCATAGCTATATCTATAGACATATTCATAGATATATCTAAAGATATACATATATATTTAAAAAAAAGGAGAAAAAATGGCGTGGGCTCCCGCGCAATTTTCTGTGCCAGAGGGGGAAAGCCGACGAAGGGGGAAATACCCATGGCTCCTTCCCAGGCTATGAATATCAGCCCGCAGCTGTCTGCATAGCCTTTACTGGCTATTAAAATAGGGGGACCCCCCAAAAAAATGATGTGAGGTCCCCTATACTTTATAGCCAGAAAGGCTACGCAGACCGCCTATTCATAGCCTAGGAAGGGGCCATGGATATTGGCCCCCCCTGGCAACAAGTACCTGCCCGCAGCCGCCACAGAAATGGCACATCTATAAGATGCTCCAAATCTGGCACTTAGCCCCTCTCTTCCCACTAACGTGTAGCATTAAGCCCGGTTAATAATGGAGAGGCGTCAATAAGACGCCTATCCATTATAAATCTTATATTAATAAAGGGTTAAAAAAAGACACACACATAAGAATAAAGTATTTTAATGAAATGAAACACAACACGGTTTTCATATTTTTATTTCATACCCAGATCCAAAAGACGCCCTCGATCTCCTAGAATAAAAATAAAAAAAATAATCCAACAGTATACTCCCTGTCCGACGTAGTCCAATTAATAACTAGGGTCCCATGACGATCTCCCCTATAGAACAGTGACATCAGGTGATATCACTGCTCTATAGCCTCCCAGTGATGAACTGACAGGAGACAATGCCTCCCGCAGTCCATCACTTTACAGCAATGCTGTGTGAAAATTAGGGTTAGGGATAAGGTTACGGGACTATTTCCCGGCAGCGGAGGGATACACCGCAGAGCATTACCTCCACCTGTCATTTCATGGGCCCCTGGAAAGCGGTCACATCAGCTCATGTGGCAGCTCTCCATGGGAGATCGTTGTGGGACCTCGTTATTAACTGGACTACGGCGGGAAGGTAAGTATAGGTTGGTTTATTATTTTATCTTTATTACAGGAGATCAATGGCTTTGGGGAATTATGTGATTGGTGAGTATGTACTCTATGCTATGTATTGTATGTTATATGTATGTTCTGTATGTTGTATGTTCTGTATGTTCTGTATGTTGTATGTTCTGTATGTTTTTTTTTTTTACATTCACCACATTAGCCGGATGATGGGACTACTACTGTTCCATCATTGGCTAATGTGTCACTCACTGACAGGCATGCACACACACACACAGCCCCGCAGACCCCCTGCAAGACCCCGCAAGACCCACAAGACCCGGTGAGCCCCGCGCAGCCCCAGTAAACCCCCGCACAGACCCCCGACAGCCCGATGAGCCCCGGTAACCCCCCACATAGACCCCGCAAGACCACCGACAGCCCAATGAGCCCCGCACAGCCCCGGTAACCCCCCGCAAGGCCCCGCCAGACCCCCGGACAGCCAGATAAGCCCCGCACAGCCCCGGTAACCCCCAGAGAGCCCCGCAGGCCCCCGCTCATACACATAGCCCACACACACATACACGCCCATTCACCGCCCACACTCTTCCCCCTCCCGATCTGCAGCATTTCATCCGCAGCAAAACCGCAGATCTTTTTGAGACCTGTGGTTTTGCTGAGGATCAATGCAAGTCAATGGGTGCAGAAACGCTGCAGATCCACACAAAGAATTGACATGCTGCGGAAATGAACCCGCAGCGTTTCCGCGCGGATTTTTCCTCAGCATGTGCACAGCTTTTTTCAAATTACATTGACTTTAATGCTACTGCACAACGCAGGAGATTCTGCTGGTGACCCCCAGGGCCAAATCCGCTGCAGATCTGCGGTAGAATCCGCAACGTGTGCACACCATGCCACTGCCATGTTGGTTGTGGCATTACAGTTATTGGCTGGCAGCGCAGCGTCATCAGGTCTTCAGTATATCAGACCTGGCACCGCCATGCTTGTCACAGTCTACTCCAGAATCAGGCAGTGTAGGGAGAGGTGCTGCTGAGCTATGGAGAGATTTGCTTGTTTCTTAGTTAGTGTAGGTATACCACGATATATTAGACACATATCCATCTCAACTATTAGTCCTTCTGATGACTATTCCAGCTGCATAGATATCAATGCTAGGCAGGCAGGAAGTGTATGTGGCAAGACGGTCCATTACAGTTCTGGCTGCTGCTGCTTTTACAGACATTTCTAGGCATAGCCCCAGGTATCAGGGGCCAGGAATAATTTTTTTTATCTTAATCCTGATTATTTGCTTAAAAAGCAATCCAGAGAACACCATTTTTCTGCTCCATTTGCTTGTTGGCACTACAGAATACAGACAGATCCTTTCCATATTACAGCGCTAGAAATCCAATCTATTTAAAACTGTGTTTTGTCCGTCGCATGGATCACATATAAATGCGCTCAAAATTCTGCCATTTCTGGCCTCCATTTAAACTTTGTTGCAGTGTGTTAGCAAAGTTATTGACACCAGTTTGCTGTTAAAAATAGTTACCTACAGGCCAGGTATTTAAAACTGTGATTTGTCTGTCACAGAGATCACAAATAAATGCGCTCAAAATTCTGCCATTTCTGGCCTGCATTTAAATTTTGTTGCATTGTTTTAGAGAAGTTATTGATACCAGTTTGCTGTTAAAAATAGTTACCTACAGTCCAGCTAATTAAAACTGTGGTTTCCGTCACACGGATAACATAAAAGTTTGCTCCAAATTCAGCCATTTGTACTGAACATGGAGAATATTGTCCTCCATTTAAAATGAGCAAGGCGCGTGGCAAGGGATGGGAAACTGGACGTGATGGTGATGGTGCATGCAGATGTGGCGCCCCTGAGGCTTCAGTCGCCACAGAGGTACTGCACCTTCTCCTAAGGTGTAGTGTCCCACCATCCAGGTAGGCTGGGAACTCCTTTCCGCATTCCAATACCTGCACCCCACACACAGGATAGTTCAGCAGGGACCCATCCATGCTTTATGCTGGAAAGGACATAGGGTGCCTTTTGTGGTCCCTGGCTTCGTAACACGAGAGGTGCTGGGGAGGCGGGTGGAGTTAGATATAAAAGAGAGGGAAGGTGTAGGATTTCAAGTCAGTCTGACAGAAGGTCAGTCTGGAGTGAGTCCTAGAGAGAGAGCAGGCTGACAGCAGGTCAGCCTGAGAGGAGCTCAAGGCGGAGGAAGGCAGTCAGTCAGGAGAGGCTGAGGACTGGTCTTAGTGGAACGAGCTCCTCAGGAAAGGAAGAGAAGGAGAAAGAGACATAGACTGAAGACTACAGATTCCATAAGAGAGATAGAACAGATCGGAATGAAGGAGAATAGAACCCTTCCAGTCCAGAGAGCACAAAGGCCGGGGCCCGGTCCCCGAGGTTGACTGGAACTTTATGTCCGGCAACAGACACCAGAGGAGTAGTGAGCTGCTAACGCCTTGCTCCCATCATAGACTTGGGACACAACAGCAACTGAATAGAGAGCCGGGACGCAGTGAGGAGTCCCCGAGCAGGCTACAGCTGTCTGTCATACAAGTAGAGACTAGGAACACCTAGAGAGAAGCATTCCAGGGTAACTAAGTACTGGAGTGCTTCGCGCCTAAAGGCGCATTGGAGGAGTCGTTCAGGAAGGTACATGTTGGCGTGTGTGGAGGGGAGAATCCTATCCTGCATGGAGGTTGGCTGGAGCCCTGACCTGGAGAACAGAGTACGGAGGCAGGCAGTTGTGTGAACTGCAAACAGTGAGTAAAGCTTTGGAACCGCATACTCTGGTGTCCTCCAGTTATTCCAGCACCAGCCTCCATACCATTCTGAGCCTCTCCTCATCCATTGCACCTACACTGCCCTGAGACTACAGCTCCACCTGTGGGGAGCTCTACCATCTCTGCTGCACCACACCATCAGTCCCAGCGGATCTGTATGTAGTGTTGGCTTACCATCTTACTTGCCAAACATCACGGGTGGCGTCATGAACTACCTAATAAACTTTAACACCATTAACTACACCGCCATTGATATTGGGCGCCCAGGGCCACGGACCGGGTCACCGCTGCTGTGACACTTTCCCGCCTTGACACCGGCCCGGTACCGAGTACCCCCGCTGCCCTGGGTGTGCGAGGGTGACCCAATTTTGGCATCACGAACAGGATGACAAGACCCGATGCCATCGGGTTTTGTGTGCCTTGGATTTACAACTTTTCAAAATGTGCAGAAGACCAAATTTAATAGACTGCAAAATGGACATTAGAAATGGCCGCTGGCGTGGAGAAGAAGGGCGTGAAGAGATGGGAGGTCCTAAGAAAAGACCGCGAAGAGTCTTGGGCCGTCCCTGCCTGAACTACTATGTGACTGATGCATGGCCCACCCCCCGAGGGGTTCGTATACTGGCTTGGTATGGAGGCGCGGGAAGAAGACGCTGCCCCCGGAAGGAGGGGCAGAGAAAGCCAGTGGCGAGCAGAAGGGAGAAGAAGAACGCCAGAACGCCATTTTGGAGAGTGAGGGAAGGAGGCCTGCGGAGCATGGGGAAGTGCAAACCCCCGGCGCCATGGCTGACGGCTCCAACCCTGAAGCTGGCATGATTTGCCGGCAGCTACAAGACGAAATCACAGAACTGACTACCCGTCTGCAGCTAAGAAGAGAAGCGCTGGAGAGGCTGAGACGGCAGCGCGCCCCGGCGGGGCCTACATCAGCGGTACTCTCTCCATCGGTACCTGCCACTGCCACACCATGCTGCTCCCCGGCAGCGTTAACTTTCACCTCCACGCTGTCCGTGCGGCTGAGTCCCGCTCGCCCAAAGAAGTCACCGGAGGACCCGGGAGCTGAGACCGTGCTCCGCCCGGACCTGTTGTGGCTGCGCAGGTTCCGACCGAAGCCCCTGCGGACCCGGAGTTACCATCCGCTCCGTCACCGCCTGCACCGGAGCAGAGGCTGCACCGCCAGGAGGCCCCTGGTATGTCGGATGTTCCTCCACCTGGGAAGGCCCTGGGGTGTACCGCAGTCGCAGCGGCTGGCCAGGTCGTCCTGGATCTGGTCTGGGACCGGGATGCTGGTGCTGTGGGTGAAAGCAGGTCCCGGGAGGAGCAGAATGAGGCCTATTGCCGAGCCACCATTACAAAGCTGGCAGTGGAGTACTGGGAGAGGGAACAGAGGAAGCAGGCTGTGTTGGGCCCGGATCTGGCCCGGAAGGAGAGGGCCCGTGCAGGTCATCATGGCCCCCGGGATGCAGCCGGATGGAGGCAGGTGCTGAATGTGAAAAAGGAGAGGGGTTTTGGATTCATCGCGGACCCCAAGCGCATTGGTGATCTGTTCTTCAACCGGCGGGATGTGGAGTCCCATCTGAGGAAAGGACATCCAGATAGAGACCTGCAGCCTGGGGAGTATGTGACCTTCACCTGACATGAAGGACTCCGGGGGTGGTACGCCCTGAATGTACGACGTATCCCTGCAGAGTTCATCGAGAGGTACCTGCCATCGAAACCAGTCAATGCCCCTCCATCCACCGATACCACTCAGACTGCTCAGGTACCTGATCCTAGGAACCAGGCTGCTCTTGCAACACCTCCAGTTCAGCGGCCCAAACCAAAGATCCCTGGCTTGACACCGTGGGAAGAGGAGTACCTACGGATTGTCATTGACTACTTGGAATCTGGTAGCCACTAAGATAATTTACATTTACTAAATCTCGTTACCCAGGAGGGTTTGTTTGCACCAGTTGTGCCTTTTTTCTATTTTTCTATTTTTGCGATCATGTTTTTCCGGTAGCACTTTTGTTGCCTGTTTTTCTACAAATGGAACTGTGGAGATCATGAACGCTGTGTGATCCAAAACTTTCTTGTAAATAATTTGCAGCCCTTTGGGTGCTCTCTCTTGGTTTTACATATAAAGAGACTTTGCGAAGATAATGTTTCTGCATGGACACTTTTCGAAGAATGATGTCTACCTCAAGGGACACTGCCTGAAATCCCGGCTGGGAGCAGTGTTCAGCACCTTACAAGAATTTTGAATGTTTTATGATAACGTATTTGATAATGTTATGTCTTATGAAAAGTAAATGTCTTTTATAGAATATTTGATATAGAGAATTAGAAAAGTTTTGAGATAGAATGTGAGAATTGAATAAAGAATACAGACAGGTGACAGGCCAAGAGTAGATGGTCAGTGTCTTGCGTCCAGTAGAAGAGAAAAAGGAAAAGAGAATAATTGATAGAAAATGTAATAAAGAAAATGTGTTGAGTATAGCACTTTGAATTAAGAATTGCACTTAAGTAAATTTTTGATACTAAGATAGGAAGTTAACCATTTTGTAACGTTTAAGAAATGTACCTCCTACATTAGGAAGATTAGATAAGTATTGTTGAATAGCATTTAAAATTTTTTGTGTGTTCCTGTATTGTACCTTTTGTTGTCTTACAGCCCGCGGACGTGCTGTGTTTAATGGGGGGGTATGTGGCGCCCCTAAGGCTTCAGTCGCCACAGAGGTACTGCACCTTCTCCTAAGGTGTAGTGCCCCACCATCCAGGTAGGCTGGGAACTCCTTTCCGCATTCCAACACCTGCACCCCACACACAGGATAGTTCAGCAGGGACCCATCCATGCTTTATGCTGGAAAGGTCATAGGGTGCCTTTTGTGGTCCCTGGCTTCGTAACACGAGAGGTGCTGGGGAGGTGGGTGGAGTTAGATATAAAAGAGAGGGAAGGTGTAGGATTTCAAGTCAGTCTGACAGAAGGTCAGTCTGGGGTGAGTCCCAGAGAGCAGGCTGACAGCAGGTCAGCCTGAGAGGAGCTCAAGGCGGAGGAAGGCAGTCAGTCAGGAGAGGCTGAGGACTGGTCTTAGTGGAACGAGCTCAGGGAAGGAAGAGAAGGAGAAAGAGACGTAGACTGAAGACTACAGATTCCATAAGAGAGATAGAACAGATCGGAACGAAGGAGAATAGAAGGACGGTGGGAAGCAGGTTGAGAAAGAGAGAGACCCCTTCCAGTCCAGAGAGCGCAAAGGCCGGGGCCCGGTCCCAGAGGTTGATTGGAACTTTATGCCCGGCAACAGACACCGGAGGAGTAGTGAGCCGCTAACGGCTTGCTCCCATCATAGACTTGGGACACAACAGCAACTGAATAGAGAGCCAGGACGCAGTGAGGAGTCCCCGAGCAGGCTACAGCTGTCTGTCATACAAGTAGAGACTAGGAACACCTAGAGAGAGGCATTCCAGGGTAACTAAGTACTGGAGTGCTTCGCACCTAAAGGCGCATTGGAGGAGTCGCTCAGGAAGGTACATGTTGGTGGAGTGTGGAGGGGAGAATCCTATCCTGCCTGGAGGTTGGCTGGAGCCCTGACCTGGAGAACACAGTACGGAGGCAGGCAGTTGTATGAACTGCAAACAGTGAGTAAAGCTTTGGAACCGCATACTCTGGTGTCCTCCAGTTATTCCAGCACCACTACACCTGGGCACCAGCCTCCATACCATTCTGCGCCTCTCCTCATCCATTGCACCTACACTGCCCTGGGACTACAGCTCCACCTGTGGGGAGCTATACCATCTCTGCTGCACCACACCATCAGTCCCAGCGGATCTGTATGCAGCGTTGACTTACCATCTTACTTGCCAAACACAACGGGTGGCGTCACAAACTACCTATTAAACTTTAACACCATTAACATCACCGCCATTGATATTGGGCACCCAGGGCCACGGACCGGGTCACCGCTGCTGTGACACTTTCCCGCCTTGACACCGGCCCGGTACCGAGTACCCCCGCTGCCCTGGGTGTGCGAGGGTGACCCACAGAGGCCGAGGCCGTTGGTAAGCTGAAATTGTGCCACAACAAACACCCACATCTTCTCGCCCGACCTTCCTGTCCCAATTACTACGGGACCGCAGCACACCACTATTGAACCCAGAGGCCATTTGCACCAGATGCCAGCCCAGCATCAGCAGGGGTAGCAAACTACCAGCCTGACCACCACCAGCATGATCAGGCACATGGCAGCAAAGCACCTGACTTTGTGGGCCGAACCCCAAATTCCAGGAACAGTATCTGTGGGTGACACCACTGCTTATTCCGATGTCGTGTGTGCAAGCCAATCCTCTGTCCATGGGCTTGCACCTGTCTTTGCACACATTCATCTAGCACCATCAGCAAGCACATCCACGTCCTTGACCCAGCACAGTGTTCAGTTGTCCATTCCCCAGTCCTTGGAACGCAAGCGCAAATACGCAGCCAGCACCCCACAGGCCACACTACTAGAATTCCCACATTTCGCGACTGCGCTCAAAATGTTGCCTTTTTGACTCATTGAGATGGAAGATTTCTGCAACCTGATGTTGGCAGCATCCCTTGGTACTCGATCCACAGCTGACACTATTTCTCCCAGTGTGCCGTTCCCTCATTACATAAACATGTGTCCCACAAAATTAGCCGTGCCCTCAACAATGCAGTTACTGGGAAAGTCCACCTAACCACGGACACGTGGACAAGTGCTTGTGGGCAGGGATGGTACATCTCGCTGACGGCACACTGGGTTAACATAGTGGAAGTCGAGACCCAGTCAGACCTTGCGATGTCACATCCTCCCGACGCTAAGGATTGCGGGCCCTAGGTCAATCAGGGTTGCCCCCACAGTCTATAGTTCTTGCACCTCGTCCTCCTCCTCCCTCCTCTCCAGCCTCCATCTCTGAAATGACCACATCAGTCACAAGCTGGAAGCAATGCAGCACTGCCTCAGCCAAGTGGCAACAGGCTGTGCTGAAGCTAATATGCTTAGGTGACAAACCACACAATGCTGAAGAGTTGCAGACAGCTCTGAAAGAGCAGGCAGACCTGTGGCTGACACCGGTGAACCTACAGCCAGGTATGGTTGTGTGAGAGACAATGGCCGAAACTTGGTGGCAACTCTGAGGGAAAGCGAGCCCCCACACGTACCATGCCTGGTCCATGTGCTTAACCTCGTGGCTCAGCGATTTCTCAAAACCTACCCATAGCTTCCAGATCTGCTTGTCAAAGTAAGCTGCCTGTGTGCCCATTTTAAAAAGTCAGCTACAGCTTCCGGCACCCTTGTCGTGCTTTAGCAGCATTTGCAGCTTCCGGCTCACCGACTGATGTGTAATGTCCCCACACTTTGGAACTCTACACTGCAGATGTTGGGAAGGATTTGTGAGCAGAAGAGGGCAGTTGATGAGTACCAGCATCAACATGGCCGTCTGTATTCAGTTCAGACTCCACACATAAGACCTCAGGAGTGGACATGGATGTCAGACATATGTATCATCCTCCAAAACTTTGAGGACTCCACCAAGATCGTGAGTGGCGATGATGTCATAATTAGCATCACCATCCCTCTTCTGTGTGTTCTGAAATGTCTCTGCTCACAATCAAAGAGGATGCATTGCAGGCAGAGCACGATGAGATGGAGCAAGGTACCATACAGGGTGATTACACACAGCCGAGCCTCATCTCATCCCAAGGTGGGTTTGGTGACAATGAAGAAAAGGAGGAAGAACAGGAGCTAGTTTCATGCGCTATAGACGGTACTACCTGCAGAACTTAAATACCGTCTGTTCAGCGTGGATGGCCTGAGGACAGGGAGGAGGAGGAGGACAGGAGAGCATGATCAAGTAGTAGCACAAAGGACCGTTAGCACAGCTAGTGAGGAAGGTGCACAAGTAGGTTCCCAAACCCTCAATAGTTGTAATGATTACTTGGCACACTAAGATAGTTGAAGTGAAGGCATTTAATGTGATCAAAATACATACAGTAGTCACAAACTTTTTGGTCATCAAGACCTTCATCAGTGTACTACAAGTGAAAAAATAATAGTAATAATAAACATAAGCTACAGGAACAAAAGTATATACAAATAAAGCTGAATAAAGTGGAAGGTCATGATTATAGTATATAGAGTAGTTCAGTGGACATAGCATACATCAGAGTCCTATTGAGGCCTATAAAAAGCAGTGGTATAGTGATATGCTAATATCAACACATGGTAACATTAATTCAGCAGGAAATTGATAAAAAAATGAAAAACTCTGACCACCTATAAGGTATAATAGATAGTCGTGGGGAATTCACTTTCAATAGAGTAATGCTAAGTCTAGGGTACAAAAAGAAGTGAGGAGTGGGACTGGGCCAGGGTAAGTATGTATAATTCGTGGCAAGGATTGAGCGTAGCACCTTTACAGTAAGGTAAAGAGTATGGTGGTTTGTCAGTGACCAGAACTGGCATATCAAGGGAAAGTATAAAAAATAGCAACGATCAATATCAAGAAGCACAATAGCCATGGTGTTACCCGGTCTTTTAACTTACCAAGAAAAGTGCAAGAAGGAGGTCCTGGATGCGGTATCCACCGCTTGTCAGGAGGTGCAGTGATGGGCTCTGAGGGCTATTTATATATGATCGTGCGCTGTGCAATGTGCTTGTTGCTGTGGGTCCGGAAATGGTAAACCGGAAGTGACATGTGCATGTCAATGACCGGAAGCAGCGACATTATGCGTTCCACCATACCTGAACTAGGAGTGTTGTGCATTCCAAATGTGCTAGAGCTTGCGTTTTACTAGATCAATATGACAGTGACATAGAACAGAGAAGGTGGAGTAAGGTGGATCCGTGTGATGTCGGAAGGTGACTCAAATACAACGGAGTGCTCCAGGAGAGAAGTCATGAAGACAATATTCAGTATAGACGATTCTGGAAAAGAGACAGAAATGTCAATAATATGGCACAATATAAAATTAGAAATTGGCTAATCTATATTGACAGAATATATTGCAGACCAGAGGGTTAGATTTACAGAATCGACATGACGTATGCAAAAATTAAACATTACACGAATGACTATAAGTCATAATCTCTGTTGAGACCTCTTAGGGCCAAAGAATCCATTATGCCTCCCTGCGCTTCAGTATGTTAATACGGTCACCGCCCCGGCGGGGGGGTGAGAAATGTTCAATAATTTGAAATTTTAGTTGTGTCACACTATGGCCACGGGAGATGAAATGTTGTGGAATGGGTAGTAGAAAGTTCTTGCATCTGCAAGAAAAAACAAAGAGAAAAAGTATACATAAAAAAGGGATCAACCTTGACCAGTAGTCTTTATTAAATGTACAAATACAAAAAGGCATGAAAAAACATGGTTAAAATCATTTAAAAGCCAACATGGCAGACAGAGACAAACCAAACATAGTCCTCCCCAAAAGATAAGTGTATCAATGGTGAAATATCACAACACTTTTGAATGCACACATGACCTGAATAATGGCACAGGAAAATACAATACTGAAAAATTCCACAAGCTAGCTATATGGTTAATGAAAATCGAATATAATGTCAGTTATGCCTAAAGTTGTTTCAAAAGGCTCACGAACCTAAAATAGGAAAAGAATTTATATTTGTCACACTGAGTATTCAGTATGGCATAGACAAACCAAAAAGTATCCATAAAGCCATGAATTATTAAGTAATTACAAACCTAATACCCTTAAAGCATACTGAGAAATGAAGCCCAGAGTGTCCAGGATGTCATGAGGCAATGCAATTATAAAGTGCTAAGTGTAATCCATGGGGAGGCTGAGGCCCCACACGTATCGACACTGAAGGAGTGTCTTCCTCAGGGGAAATGTTAACAACACTCTCAAAACATGCCTTATTCATATTCATGTAATAAGGTAAAGTGATTACCAGCTATGAGGCTGAGGCGGCACACAGGGATTCTGCAGCGTGTATATAGTTGAATGCATGCGCATTGGCTGTTATGACAAAGCCAACATAATGATGTCATAACAGTGGACAAATACCGAGTGATAATACCACAAGTGCTTAAATCTTTCATTATAGAATATAATGCCCACATAAAATACAGAGCTATCGTGTGTCAAAAATTCAGTCAGTCGCCCAAAATAATGGGCACACTGTATATGGCAAAAAACCTCAGTCCCAATAAGGCATGGACAAAAAGGAACACAACAGAGATAGACCAATTAGGTTACATCCCCTCATACCTGTCCCTATTAGCAGCAAAAAGTGCTAACAATAGAGCAAGACCAAATAGATGACACAATGAAGGTGAGAAAACAAATGCACCAGAGTCTAACCAGGCAGGAGCACACTTTCTAATATGATCACCTTACAGATATAGATGTCAGCAAGTCATCTTCAGTGATGACACATATCAAAGGATGGTATACTCATGTTGGAATAAACCAAACATATATATTATAGCCCCATAAAAAGTGCCTGATGAAGATGTCAATAATAGACAAAATGTTGTACTAAGTGCAATACTGAAAAAAACAGGTGTCCTCCCAAAATTCATAGTAAATGACCAAACAGGTCACAAAAATAGACAACCAAGGTAAGGAATCTACAAGGTAAGTGAATCTACGATAATATTTAATAATTCATGGGCATCATGGATCACATTTTGCTGCTAATAGGGACAGGTATGAGGGGATGTGACCTAATTGGTCTATCTCATTTGTGTGCCTTTATGCCCATGCCTTATTGGGACTGAGGTTTTTTGCCATATATGCTCATTATTTTGGGCGACTGACTGAATTTTGGACACACGATAGCTCTGTATTTTATTTGTGCACTATATTCTATAATGAGCGATTTAAGCACTTGTGGCTATTATCACTCGGTATTTGTCCACTGTTATGACATCATTATGTGGGCTTCGTCAGAACAGCCAATGCGCGTGCGCTTACTTGGGTCACTTTGTTATTATAGTT
Organism: Dendrobates tinctorius; assembly: GCF_039654945.1. Lineage (NCBI taxonomy): Eukaryota > Metazoa > Chordata > Amphibia > Anura > Dendrobatidae > Dendrobates > Dendrobates tinctorius. The sequence goes on from NW_027361770.1 coordinate 1,374,868, forward strand.
GCCTTTGCGCCGACGTACTATGCATTTGTTGTTACTTCTACCATAGGGATATACGCACATGCGCATGTTGGAGTGTGGGATTTATCTACACTTGACATGCATTGCTGCTATGCGCATGACAGAGTGTGTGATTTATTTAAACCGGATGTCTATTGTTGCCATGGCTTTGACACATTGCGCACCTTGTACCGTTGCTTTGGTGGTGATACTTGAGCGGCATGCACATGATGGACTATGTGACCTCAGCAAACCGGAAGTCTTTCGACTACATACACGATGCAGAATCTTTGCGCCGATGCACTATGCATTTGTTACTTCTATCATGGGGATATAGGCGCATGCGCACATTGGAGTGTGGGATCTATCTACACTGGACATTTATCGCTGTTAAGCGCATGACAGAGTGTGTGATTGACTTATTTAAACCGGATGTTTATTGTTGCCATGACTTTGACACATCGCGCACTATGTACCGCTGTCATGGTGGTGCTACTTGAGTGGTGTGCGCACGTGCGTATGACGGACTATGTGACCTCGGCAAACCGTAAGTCTTTCAACTATATACATGCTTCAGAATCCCTGTGCGCCGCCTCAGCCTCACAGCTGGTAATCACTTTACCTTATTACATGAATAACACAAACAGAGAGCACAGAATAACAATTGTGCAGAAATATCCTGCAGTAAAACATACACTCACTGGCCACTTTATTAGGTACACCATGCTAGTAACGGGTTGGACCCCCTTTTGCCTTCAGAACTGCCTCAATTCTTCGTGGCAGAGATTCAACAAGGTGCTGGAAGCATTCCTCAGAGATTTTGGACCATATTGACATGATGGCATCACACAGTTGGCGCAGATTTGTCGGCTGCACATCCCTGATGCGAATCTCCCGTTCCACCACATCCCAAAGATGCTCTACTGGATTGAGATCTGGTGACTGAGGACGCCATTTGAGTACAGTGAACTCATTGTCATGTTCAAGAAACCAATCTGAGATGATTCGAGCTTTATGACATGGCGCATTATCCTGCTGAAAGTAGCCATCAGATGCCTGTTCTTAGCTGAGAGGAGTGGTACCCAGTGTGGTCTTCTGCTGCTGTAGCCCATCTGCCTCAAAGTTCGACGCACTGTGCGTTCAGAGATGCTCTTCTGCCTACCTTGGTTGTAACGGGTGGCAATTTGAGTCACTGTTGCCTTTCTATCAGCTCGAACCAGTATGCCCATTCTCCTCTGACCTCTGGCATCAACAAGGCATTTCCGGCCACAGAACTGCCGCTCACTGGATTTTTTTTCTTTTTCGGACCATTCTCTGTAAACCCTAGAGATGGTTGTGCGTGAAAATCCCAGTAGATCAGCAGTTTCTGAAATACTCAGACCAGCCCTTCTGGCACCAACAATCATGCCACGTTCAAAGGCACTCAAATCACCTTTCTTCCCCATACTGATGCTCGGTTTGAACTGCAGGAGATTGTCTTGACCATGTCTACATGCCTAAATGCACTGAGTTGCCACCATGTGATTGGCTGATTAGAAATTAAGTCTTAACACACAGTTGGACAGGTGTACCTAATAAAGTGGCCAGTGAGTGTATAACAGTAGTCAGAAAGTGCTTATGAAAAGATGATAACAAATACAGGGTATTTAGTCGATACAAAAAAACGTATCGACTAAATACCCTGTATTTGTTATCATCTTTTCATCAGCACTTGCTGACTACTGTTATATGTTTTACTGCAGGATATTTCTGCACCGACTTGTTCATACGTGTGCATGTCACATGTGTTTTTAACCCTTATTACATGAATATAAATAAGGCATGTTTTGGGTGTGTTTTTAACATTTCACCTGAGGAAGACACTCCTTTAGTGTCGATACGCGTGAGGCCTCAGCCTCCCCAAGGATTGCACTTAGCACTTTATAATTACATTGACGCATGACCATCCCCTCTCCTTATGTACTTGTGTGTCCCTTGTCCCTTGTCTTACACTTGTATATTACTCTTGTATATATTACACTTGTCTATATTTCCCCTTTTCACATGTAAAGCGCCATGGAATAAATGGCGCTATATAAATGAATAATAATAATAATAATAATGACCACCTGGACACTATGGGCTTCATTTCTCAGTATGCGTTAAGGGTATTAGGTTTGTAATTCCTTAATAATTTATGGCTTTATGGATACTTTTTGGTTTGTCTATGCCATACTGAATACTCAGTGTGACAAATATATATTCTTTTCCTATTTTAGGTTCTTGAGCCTTTTGGAACAACTTTAGGCATAAGTGACATTATATTCGATTTTTATCAACCATATAGCTTGTGGAATTTGTCAGTATTGTATTTTCCTTTGCCCATTATTCAGGTCATGTGTGCGTTCAAAAGTCCTGTGATATTTTTCCGTTGATACAGTACATTTATCTTTTGGGGAGGACTATGTTTGGTTTGTAAAGTCAATATAGAATCACTGCACACGTAAATTATGCTAAAGTGAGCTTTTTATTATTTAATTGACGGTGATGAAGCGACAGCTGACGTTTCGGCCTAACAACGGCCTTTATCACATAGTCGCTGAAAATAAAAGAATGTACAATAAGAATTCAAAATAATTATATACAAAATTATATACAGAATTATATCCGAAGAAGACACACTATTGAAGGCAAATGTCTTAATGTCATAGGATCAATTAAAAAGCATAGAGACTCAGCACAATTGAAGGGGAACAAGGAGGCGGCAGATATAACAAAGTATAGTTAAAGTGAGCTCATACCCCTTTTGAAGTAGAGTTTTGGTAGTCACCGGTTGATAGTTTATCACTGCTAGGCAATATTTCAAAAAAATGCGGATTATCCCACATGTAGAGGTAAAAGGGAGTGTGATTAGATAAAAGTATATGTATATATATATACATACACATCTACACCCATAGTATATCTAATTGCAATCATAATGAAGTATATCTATGAAGAAACCATATATCCATCTAATGTGGTCTAAGAAAGTTATATTATAGCTATGCTGTGGCATTTGTGCAATAAAAAAGGTCTTAATAGCTGACTTGATTAAATACCAATATAGCCAATAGTCCAGGTGCTAGAGGAGCAGAGATCCTGTTGGTATGGCAAAACTGCAGTAAAACAAACAAAAATGTCCAGATGAATATACAGGAAAAAATTCTCAGGACTCAGTAGTGATCGCATAGTTAAACATTACTTACAAACATTGGTGGCGCAGTGGGGGATGCAGGCACCGCCGTGCCTCAGCAGTGAATGAGGCATGTTTCCCACATACTGTTTTATATACATGTGTGAACTGGTCACATGACCGGAAGTGATGTCAGACGCTGGACTGAGAGTGCTCAGAGGCTGTACTGTCGCCCAGGTGGTGAAACCACCAAAAAGATGGCGCGGGAAACCTGCGCAAGCGCAGTAAAACACGGTGTTGCAAAGTGGCTGCGACGTGATCCAAACATAGGATCGCGTCAGAAGGGGAGCACAAGATGTCAGCGCATGTGTGTTGGAGCGCAGTAGCTGACAGGGAATTGATCCTGTTGAAAGAATGTAGTGGGGATTGATTTGTATAGAAAACACCATATGGCCACAGTAGTAGTAGAAATCAATAGAGAAAGGATCCAGCACATAACTATAAACAAAATTGCTATATGAAAATACAGTATAGTTGCAATGAAAACAATGGCATATAATGCTCAATATATATGGAATATGCAGTACAATATAATGTTATGATAATAACGAGAAAAGATATAAATACATTGTAGGAGTCCAAACTGAAAAGAAAAGAAAAGAGAAATGAAAAAGGGGGGGGGAGAAAAAATGAAAATAGAAAAATGAAAAAAGAAGCAAAAATAAAAATAATAAAAATAAAAATAAATTATAATAAAAATAAAAATAGAAATGTAAAAATAATGACAAATAATAAAAATAAAATAAAATAAAAATGAAAAAATGGAAAAGTTGAAAAATTGGAGGGGAAATTATATCTTACTGCCAGGGAAGATGTCAATAAAGTCTCATAAGGGCAAATTTTCAGTCGGTCTGGAGGGAAGAGAAAATAGTCAGGTTAGCCAATCTATTTTGCGGTTGAGACCCTTGGGATGTAGTGTGTCCAGGGTATACAGTGGGGAAAAAAAGTATTTAGTCAGTCAGCAATAGTGCAAGTTCCACCACTTAAAAAGATGAGAGGCGTCTGTAATTTACATCATAGGTAGACCTCAACTATGGGAGACAAACTGAGAAAAAAAAATCCAGAAAATCACATTGTCTGGTTTTTTTTTCATTTTATTTGCATATTATGGTGGAAAATAAGTATTTGGTCAGAAACAAAATTTCATCTCAATACTTTGTGATATATCCTTTGTTGGCAATGACAGAGGTCAAATGTTTTCTGTAAGTCTTCACAAGGTTGCCACACACTGTTGTTGGTATGTTGGCCCATTCCTCCATGCAGATCTCCTCTAGAGCAGTGATGTTTTTGGCTTTTCGCTTGGCAACACGGACTTTCAACTCCCTCCAAAGGTTTTCTATAGGCTTGAGATCTGGAGACTGGCTAGGCCACTCCAGGACATTGAAATGCTTCTTACGAAGCCACTCCTTCGTTGCCCTGGCGGTGTGCTTTGGATCATTGTCATGTTGAAAGACCCAGCCACGTTTCATCTTCAATGCCCTTGCTGATGGAAGGAGGTTTGCACTCAAAATCTCACGATACATGGCCCCATTCATTCTTTCATGTACCCGGATCAGTCGTCCTGGCCCCTTTGCAGAGAAACAGCCCCAAAGCATGATGTTTCCACCACCATGCTTTACAGTAGGTATGGTGTTTGATGGATGCAACTCAGTATTCTTTTTCCTCCAAACACGACAAGTTGTGTTTCTACCAAACAGTTCCAGTTTGGTTTCATCAGACCATAGGACATTCTCCCAAAACTCCTCTGGATCATCCAAATGCTCTCTAGCAAACTTCAGACGGGCCCGGACATGTACAGGCTTAAGCAGTGGGACACGTCTGGCACTGCAGGATCTGAGTCCATGGTGGCGTAGTGTGTTACTTATGGTAGGCCTTGTTACATTGGTCCCAGCTCTCTGCAGTTCATTCACTAGGTCCCCCCGCGTGGTTCTGGGATTTTTGCTCAACGTTCTTGTGATCATTCTGACCCCACGGGGTGGGATTTTGCGTGGAGCACCAGATCGAGGGAGATTATCAGTGGTCTTGTATGTCTTCCATTTTCTAATTATTGCTCCCACAGTTGATTTCTTCACTCCAAGCTGGTTGGCTATTGCAGATTCAGTCTTCCCAGCCTCGTGCAGGGCTACAATTTTGTTTCTGGTGTCCTTTGACAGCTCTTTGGTCTTCACCATAGTGGAGTTTGGAGTCAGACTGTTTGAGGGTGTGCACAGGTGTCTTTTTATACTGATAACAAGTTTAAACAGGTGCCATTACTACAGGTAATGAGTGGTAATGAGTGGAGGAAAGAGGAGACTCTTAAAGAAGAAGTTACAGGTCTGTGAGAGCCAGAAATCTTGTTTCTGACCAAATACTTATTTTCCACCATAATATGCAAATAAAATGAAAAAAAAACAGACAATGTGATTTTCTGGATTTTTTTTTCTCAGTTTGTCTCCCATAGTTGAGGTCTACCTATGATGTAAATTACAGACGCCTCTCATCTTTTTAAGTGGTGGAACTTGCACTATTGCTGACTGACTAAATACTTTTTTTCCCCACTGTATATCCAAAAAGTCTCCCGTTGTTTGAGTAAACGGACATGGTTGCCACCTCTCTTTGGCCTAGGTGCTTTTTCTATAATTTGGAACCTTAATTGAGACACATTGTGTCGGCATTCTTTGAAATGGGCAGGTAGTGGAAGCCATGTTTTTTCACATCTGATGGTAGATTTGTGACTGGAAATGTGGTCACGGATAGCCTGGGTGGTCTCACCAACGTATAATAGCCCACAAGGACACTTGATGATATAAACAACGAAATTAGTTTCGCATGTAAAGTGGTCTTTAATTGGGTAAGATTTACCAGTACGTGGGTGAATGACTTCATTACCTTTGATGATGTTCCAGCAGCTCATGCAATTGAGGCATGGGAAGGTACCTGTCCTTTTCTGCCCTGACAAAGTTCGTGTGACTGTCTCCTTTGAGTATCCTAAATCGGCCCTGACCAATCTGTCCTTGATGTTTTGAGGTCTCCTCAAACACATCAAAGGAGGATTTTTGAAGATCTCAATCTTCGGGTAGGCTTTGGTAAGTAGTGACCAGTGCCTATGAATAAGATTGTGAACTTTTTGCATGGAAGGATGATGACCCTGGACAAATGGAAGCCTAGGTGGTTTTGGTGTGCTGGCATTAATGTCATTGGGATCAGCTAGAGCCTTAGACATCTCGGTGGATAGTAATGTCATTGGATAATTTCTAGTTTCAAATTTTCTGGACATCTCCTGAAGTCTAAGGTCTCTGGTGGTGGGGTCTGACACGATCCTAGTAACTCTCTTAAATTGTGACCGAGGGAGACTATTTCGAATTGATTTTGGGTGGCAACGGTCATATAGGAGAAGGTTATTACAGTCAGTTGGTTTAGCGTAAATATCAGAGGTGAGTTTGCCAAGAGAATCCTTGTTGATTCTAGTGTCAAGAAAGGTAACAGATTCGGTGCTGTAGGAGAGAGTGAATTTGAGTTCCTGTCTGATATTGTTTATTGTATTGTAAAATTGGGAGAGGCTAGTGGAGTCACCTTCCCAAATACAAAAAATGTCATCTATGTAACTATACCAAGAGACAGCATGTTGTTGAAAAAGCGAATTCGGGTAGATGTGATCTCGTTTAAATTTGTCCATATAGAGATTTGCGTACACGGGGGGCTACATTAGACCCCATTGTGGTGCCGCATATCTGGACAATGAAATCTTCGAATCGGAAGAAGTACTCCCGTAGTACCACGTTTAGAAGGTCTAAACATAATTCCTGAGGACCTGTATCAATGTTAGCTTCATTCAAAGTGGATGATACCGCTTCAATGCCTTTGTCATGTGAAATTGATGTGTACAGGCTGTTAACGTCAAGAGAACAGAGAATACTAGTGGATGAAATGGAGTCTATGATACGGATATTGCTTAGAAAATCTCCTGTGTCTTGAATGAAAGATTTGGTGGTATAGGTATGAGGTGTTAATAATTTTTCAAGGAATATGGATAACGGGTTGAGAATGGAGTCTGTAGAGGCGACGATGGGACGTCAAGGTGGATTGTGTAGGTCCTTATGAATTTTGGGAAGAATATATAACACTGGAGTTATTGGATGTTGATTAGTTAAAAAAGTTTTAGTTTTAGTGTCGATTGTCCCAAGTTCAAGGTGTTTATTGAGAATGGTTTCAATTTTTCTACGTATGGTGAATGTAGGGTCACCCTGAATTCTACGATATGTGTAAGTATCTGAAAGTTGTCTCCTTATTTCGGTCACATATTGACTTTTATTCATAACAACGATTGCGCCACCTTTGTCCGCAGGTTTTATGATAATGTTGGAATTTTCCTTTAACGATGATATAGCCTGTTTTTCGGCTGATGATAAATTATGACAGACAGGGAGTAGGCCCAATCATTGTTCATGGATAGTGAGTTTGATATCTCTGTCTAATAGGTCTATGAAGGTCTCAACCGCATGATTGGTTTTAGGGGGTATGAAACTGCTTGGATTTCGCAACCCCAAGGTGTCAATGGTAATAGAGGGGGAGGGGGAGGTCTCCCGGTTTGAGGCTAGACCAGCAGTGTTGGTCCCATGGGGTATAGAGTCCTCAAAGTGTACCTTGAGTCTCATGTTTCGATAAAATTGTTGTAAATCTTTCTCTAGTTGGAAGGCATCCCATCTAGGCGTTGGACAGAAGGAGAGGCCCAAGTTTAATACTTTGAGTTCTAGAGGAGAAAGGGAATAGTCAGAAATATTAACAACTAAGTTTGCACTCCTACCTGTTGTGAGCGAAGGGTCATTTGGCAATTCTGATTTCCTCCTCCTCGACCGCCTGGTTGGCGTGTGTTTTGTCCTAAAAAAGGAACCCTTGGGACGGGTGTGCCATCAGTGTCGCTCCCAGATCCTGGTGAGGAACCCCCGGCTGGAGAGGATCCCCCGGAGGCCGTATAACCTCCTTGTTGGCGTCGAGACCTTGTTCGGTAGTATCTTGGTGCCGTGTCTTCCCATCTGTACACTCTATTATTCAGATAGTCCTCCGTATCGCGCTGAAATTTGGACCGTTTCCTTTCTTCCAGAGTTTTTTGATGTGTCAGTAAGATAGCGTCCACTTTACTTTTAAGAGAGTTGAACTCAGTGGTATTTAGGGTAGAGGTTAATTGAGTCTCAATGGTGGCAATTTTGACTTCAGTTTCCTTAATTGCCTCCTGAAGGTGCTCAATAGTAAGCAATATTATGTCGAATGAACATTTATTAAGAATTTTCTGGAAGGTGGCGCAATATTTTGCGTTATCTGAAAAAAAGGTAGGTCGTAGATTGCTGTGAAGACCACGGGGTATCTTCCCTTGTCTATGATATTCGCCCAACGTTGCGCAGTGCAGGTTGTAGGCTATGAGTCTTTTTCTTTCTTTTTCCCAATCTTTTGTCGTGATGTCTCTGCTAGGGACGTGAAGAAAATCTGTGCCAGATCTAATTTTGGATAAAATCGTAGCTCCTAGGGCATCATCGTACATGTAGGTTTCTGAAGTCAGTCGGTGCTGATAACCAAAAAAATCGATACAGTAAATATGGCAGATGGCTAGCACTCGACTAGTGTAATGAACAAACGGTGCTAGTGAAAGGGAGCCTCTGGTCCCGTAAATGTAAAGTCAATATAGAATCACTGCACACGTAAATTATGCTAAAGTGAGCTTATGATTGCAATTAGATATACTATGGGTGTAGATGTGTATGTATATATATATATATATATATATATATACATACATATACTTTTATCTAATCACACTCCCTTTTACCTCTACATGTAGGATAATCCGCATTTTTTTTAAATATTGCCTAGCAGTGATAAACTATCAACCGGTGACTACCAGAACTCTACTTCAAATGGGGTATGAGCTCACTTTAACTATACTTTGTTATATCTGCTGCCTCCTTGTTCCCCTTCAATTGTGCTGAGTCTCTATGCTTTTTAATTGATCCTATGACATTAAGACATTTGCCTTCAATAGTGTGTCTTCTTCGGATATAATTCCTATATTTTGTATATTTTGTATATAATTATTTTGAATTCTTATTGTACATTCTTTTATTTTCAGCGACTATGTGATAAAGGCCGTTGTTAGGCCGAAACGTCAGCTGTCGCTTCATCACTGTCAATTAAATAATAAAAAGCTCACTTTAGCATAATTTACATGTGCAGTGATTCTATATTGACTTTACATTTACGGGACCAGAGGCTCCCTTTCACTAGCACCGTTTATTCATTACACTAGTCGAGTGCTAGCCATCTGCCATATCTACTATGTTTGGTTTGTCTCTGTCTGCCATGTTGGCTTTTAAATTATTTTAACCATGGTGTTTTTTCATGCCTTTTTGTATTTGTACATTTAATAAAGACTACTGGTCAAGGTTGATCCCTTTGTTATGTATACTTTTTCTCTTGTTTTTTCGTGCATTACTTCTTATATACATATGATTGATCCCTGACTGTGATATTCATGCGGTGCCCGCTACACTTTTCTTTTTTGTAGGTTCTTGCCTCTGATGGTGGATTTATGCTTTGAAATTATATCTTTTATGGACTGAGTTGTCTCACCGACATATAATAATCCACAGAGGCATTTAACCAAATAGACAACAAAGCTTGAGTCACATGTAAAGTAGTTGTTGACAGTATATTCAGTATATTTTTTTACCTGTGTATGGATGATAGATGGTGTCCCCTTTTAGAACATTGTTGCACTGGCTGCAATTCAGACAAGGAAATGTGCCCAATTTAGGGTTACGTAGGAACCATTGTGTGGAAGCTGTCCGTATGGGACCTATATCGGCCTTTACCAGAGTATCACATAGGTTTCGTCCCCTTTTGAAGCAGGGAAGGAAGGGTACTTTAAAAGCTTCAATGTCTAGATGGGCAGTCCTTAAAATGTGCCAATGTTTCCGAATTGTTCTATGGATAATATATGCTGATGGGTGATAGCAATGAACAGAAGAAATATGATTAGGAAATTTATTACCTGAAGATCTGGTAGAAGTTACTGGTGTATGGAGTACATGAGGCGGATAACCTCTAGCTAGAAATTTGGATTTCATCTCACCAACCCTTTGTGCTTGTAAAGTTGGATCGGAGACGATCCTATTGACCCTCTGTAATTGGGAACAGGGTATGGAATTTTTCATTCTAGTCAGGTGAAAGCTATCGTAGTGCAATAGACTATTCCTATCAGTAGGTGTATAATACAGGTCAGTGGAGAGTCGATCTGAATTGTCCTTAATGACCATAGTGTTGAGAAAGCTAATCCAGTATGGATCACATGTCATTGTAAAGTCTAGGCCTGGCCAGGATGTTTTGAGGAACACAAAAATATTGTTAAGGGAGTCCAGGTCACCTTTGCAAATGCAAAAAATATCAATGTACCTTTTCCACACTCTGACATTAGAGCGGAAAAGGTCATTGGTATAGATGAGGCTGTCCGCGCAATGGGTCATGTATGAATTAGCGTCTGGAGGCGCTACATTTGAACCCATTGCTGTGCCTCTCGTTTGAAGGTAGTAGGTGTGTTCAAAAAGAAAATAAATTCTAGAGAGAATAGAAAGGAGGTCACAGCAGTGATCGATCTGGTCAGGATCCATATTGGAGATGGATAACAATAGGCATACTGATTGGATGCCATGAGTATGGGGTATTCAAGTTTACAGATTCTTTAAGTCAAATGAGACAAGAAGGGTGTTTTCCGGTATGTTACCCAGGGTATTGAAAACCGAGAGAAATGCTCCTGTGTCTAGGAGAAAAGATGTAGTCTGATTAATGGGGTAAAGGTCCCGTTACATTTAGCGATGCACCAGCGATCCCAACAACGATACGACCCGGTCAGGATCGCTGATGCATCGCTAACTGGTCGCTAGTGAGCTGCCAAACAGGCAGATCTCACCAGCGATGCAGCAGCAGTCAGCGGTCATTACTTACCTGTCAGACAGCAGCTCTGCTGACAACTTCCTCCCTCGTCCATGGAGTCGCTCGTCGGTGCCAGCAGGAAGCCGACGACGAGAAATGGACCAGGACGATCTCGCGCGATCAACGATAGCCAGCGGGGGGGGGGGGGCGGTCGGATGTAAGTGTCACATGTAGCGAGATCGCTAGCGATGTCGCTGTTGCATCACAAAATCGGTGACGCTTTAGCGATATCGCTAGTGATCTCGCTATGTGTGAAGGGGGCTTTAGAATCTTCTCCAGATATAAGGAGATACGTGATAAGATAGACTCGGTTGAAGCTACAATTGGTCTCTTACGGAGAGTGCCGTAAATTTTTATGAATTTTTGGGAGTAGGTAAAATACTGGTGTGATGAGGTGCTTCTTAGTAATAAAATCAGATGTTTTGTTATCCAGTACTCCCTTTGTAAGAAATTTTTCTAAAGTGCTTTTGATTAGCTTAGAGTATAATTTTGATTTGATTAGTGTATAATGAGTGGGATCCCTAGAGAGTTTCATATAGATTGAAGTGTCATGTAATTGGCGATGTGCCTCCTCTAGATACTGGGATCTATCGATTACCACAATGGCTCCACCCTTATCAGGTGGTTTGATGATAATATCCTTATCCTGTTGCAAGGATCTGAGCACCTGTCTATCAAGAGGGGTAAGATTAGAGGGGTAATGTGTTCTACCTCTATCAATATCACTTCTAAGGTTTTGAAAAGTGTCATCAACAAATTTAATGAGAGTCTCTAAAGCATTTGAGCCAAGTGAGGGTCTATAAGTACTTTGGTTATGTAGACCTAGGTTGGAAATAGATAAACACTTGGGGTTTGTAATGATTAGAGGTTCGGGGGCCCTCGTGTCAATTTCTGCATAATGCACTTTTAAGCATAGTAGTCTGTAGAATCTTTGGAGATCCATCTCCAAATTGAAGGTGTTATACTTATAAATGGAGCAAAAGGATAGACCTTTTTGCAAGACACAATTCTCCGCTATCCCCAGGGATTTGGATGAAATGTTTACTTCAAGTGAGTTGGTACCTGGAAACGTGTCACCCTGGTGGAGTCCATGTTCCTGCGAACGTCGGTTCCCCCGCTGCATCCTCTTCTTCTTATTGGTCTCCTCCGATGGCCAAAAAGGGACCAGGTCCGGGGCGTCTATCTGGCCTCTCCTGGTCCGAACCAGAAGAAAAGTCTGTTGAAGACCTGTAGTCTTGTCTGGTAGATTGAAGTCTGGATGTAGACTGGTCTCACCATCTGTACACCATGTCTAGTTCAGAATCCTCCACTTCTCTCTGAAATTTCACCCTTTTCCTAAGTTCTGTTTCCTGGCAATGTTGGGCATTGTTAGTGTCTCTCTTGGATTTTAAGTTACTGAATTCCTCCGCAGAGTTGGTGGCTGAGAGTTGGCTTTCAATATTCTTGATCCGTTCCTGGCTTGAGGAGATGCTCATATGCAGGTGCTCTAATGTGAGTCATGAGATCAAAGGAATATTATCTAATATATAAAGGTCAATGTGTGTGTATGGGTATGTTTGTATGTACTATATGTATGTGTGTATGTCCGGGATTGGCATCTGCACCATCGCAGCTACAGCCACAAAATTTTGCACAGTCACACATCTGGACCCCGAGAGCGTCATAGGCTATGTTGTGAGGTGAAATTTTAACCCCGCGCATTCCAATTCACTAAACAATTTTGCCCCTAGGTACATAATGGGGAAAAAGTGTATGTATGTATGTGTGTGTGTATGTCCGGGATTGGCATCTGCACCGTCGCAGCTACAGCCACAAAATTTTGCACAGTCACAGGTCTGGACCCCGAGAGCGTCATAGGCTATGTTGTGAGGCAAAATTTTAACCCCGCGCATTCCAATTCGCCAAACAATAAACAATTTGGACTATTATTCTTATCATTTCTATGGTGCTATCGTCCTTCTGCAAAGCAGGAAATAACACAATTTATTACCGTGCCAACACAGATCACCCTCTGACAAAGACTGCAGGGGGAGCCCATTATCACACAGTACAGGATTAGACACACTGCTCAGCAGTCAGTATCACACAGGATAGGATTAGATACACAGCTCAGCAGTCAGTATCACACAGGATAGTATTAGATACACGGCTCAGCATACAGTATCACACAGGATAGGATTAGATACACAGCTCAGCAGTCAGTATCACACAGGATAGGAATAGATACACTGCTCAGCAGACAGTATCACACAGGATAGGATTAGATGCACAGCTCAACACACAGTATCACACAGAATAGGATTAGATACACGGCTCAGCAGTCAGTATCACACAGGAGAGGATTAGATACACAGCTCAGCAGTCAGTATCACACAGGAGAGGATTAGACACACGGCTCAGCAGTCATTATCACACAGGATAGGATTAGATACACAGCTCAGCAGTCAGTATCACACAGGATAGGATGAGATACACAGCTCAGCAGACAGTATCACACAGGATAGGATTAGATACACAGCTCAACATTCAGTATCACACAGGATAGGAATAGATACGAGGCTCAGCAGACAGTATCACACAGGATAGAATTAGATACACAGCTCAGCACACAGTATCACACAAAATAGGATTAGATACACGGCTCAGCAGTCAGTATCACACAGGGTAAGATTAGGTACACGGCTCAGCAGTCAGTACCACACAGGACAGGATTAGATACACGGCTGAGCAGTCAGTAACGCACATGATAGGATTAGGTACACGGCTCAGCAGTCGGTATCACACAGGATAGGGTTTGATACACGGCTCAGCAGATGGTATCACACAGGATAGGATTAGATACATTACATTGCTCAGCAGTCAGTATCACACAGGATAGGATTAGATACACAGCTCAGCAGTCAGTATCACACAGGATAGGATTAGATACATTACATTGCTCAGCAGTCAGTATCACACAGGATAGGATTAGATACACAGCTCAGCAGTCAGTATCACACAAGAGAGGATTAGACACATGGCTCAACAGTCAGTATCACACAGAATAGGATTAGATACACAGTTCAGCAGTCAGTATCACATAGGATAGGATTAGATACACAGCTCAGCAGTCAGTATTACACAGGATAGGAATAGATACACGGCTCAGCAGACAGTATCACACATGCTAGGATTAGGTTCACGGCTCAGCAGTCAGTAACACACGATAGGATTAGATACACAGCTCAGCAGAAAGTATCACACAGGTGAGGATTAGGTACACAGCTCAGCAGACATTATCACGCAGGATAGGGTTAGATACACAGCTCATAAACAGGATGTGCCAATGGAGAGGACATTTTCATTCCAAGAATTCCACTCATTCCATCTGATTTGTTTTTTGATTTTAAACGCCTCCAGTTTCCAGTTCAACTTGTGGTGTAGTAACCACTATGTCCACTACGGGGCGCTGTATGGATGTCCGAAGAGAGAGGATGAGTGGCAGAATACTGAATGACCATTATGTATCTCAAGGTGGATGGCCTTGAGATGCAGGCTCGAGTATTGATCAGCAGAGGTACTGCTGACGCTTCCGTTACAATGTGTCAGGGAAGTCTGTGTATGGCTGTGTGTAATAGGACATTTAGTGAGGTCATAGCTATGTGATCACCTGTGGGTGTGGTTATGAACCATATAAGGTACCTGAGGTCTGGTCACAGGGGGCGAATGCTGGGACCTGGTTGGTCCAGTGTGGAAGGTCCCGTCTGAGTGAGATGGGGCTGCCTTCTGGCAGTGAACACTGTATTAATGGCTGCACGTGCCTGGTAATTCCCTGGAGGGAATGGATGTCTGCCGTATGATGGTGAAGGAACCATGAGTGACCCTGACGTGGGTGAGATAACACTGAGGCTGAAGAGCCTGTGTAATGGACATTTGCATAACCTGTGTGATATAAGGATAATCAGAGTGAAGCTCTATAATGGACGCTATGCTGTAATGCTGTTGTATATTGCTGCTGTGGGTTTATGATGGAGGAATAAACCGCATGGACTATGTTATGGTTTATGAAAACCTGGTGCCGGATGTGTTTTGTTCGCTGCCTAGTGAGGATCCCCTAACTGAATGACAGCGCTACCTCACAATTGGTGGAGAAAGCTATGGGCATTGTTGTAGCCTTGTTGCAGGGAGCAA
Source organism: Dendrobates tinctorius (assembly GCF_039654945.1). Lineage (NCBI taxonomy): Eukaryota > Metazoa > Chordata > Amphibia > Anura > Dendrobatidae > Dendrobates > Dendrobates tinctorius. The sequence goes on from NW_027361770.1 coordinate 1,390,208, forward strand.
CGGAAGAGGACTGCAAAGTCGGTTGCTAAGGGCAACGCTGAGTCAGGAAGGCTGACGGTTGGGGTTGACCACTGCCTGGCTGTGGTTCTGGAACTGTGGGGCGGCCTAGTGAGTAAGGCACTGTCCGGACTGGTGAGCCCAGTGCAGCCGTTTCCCCAGGAGAAAGAGACTGGTGATTGCTAGGGTGCCTCTGCGGAGAAGAGGTATCTGAGGACCTGTGTGGCCGACACAGGTAATGGACTGGTGTTCGTGTGGTACTGACCTGGGTCAGTGGGAAAGACTGTGTATAGAGTTGAGCGACTTTTGTTATTTTAGGGTCGAGTTTCGTTTCGTGAAACCCGACTTTTCCAAAAGTCGGGTCGAGCAAGATCGGCCGACTATAGGGAAGAGTCGGGGTCGTCCCGAAACACGAAACCCAATGTAAGTCAATGGGGAATAAAAGTCGGCAGTGAGAGGACAGGAAACACACCTACAGTGCCCACTTGAATGCCAAAAGCATCAATTCTTCTTACTTAAGCTTGTCAACCTTAATTAACTTCATAATACTAGTTACGCACTGAAAAATGCACGCTCAGTACCTCAGCAGGACAAAAAAAAAATTGGGATTGCTTTTAAAAAAGCAGTTTGCAGAGCAGTGGGTAAACAGCAATGCAGCCGTCAGGAAGCCTTAGAAGGCAGCCTAACAACCAACACCGCTGATCCAGCAAAATATAGCCTCCCCAGGCAAAATCGCTAGCACCAGAAGCAGTTTTTGGTGTCTTCTTACCTGCCTAACGCTCTCGCTACAGAATCAGCAGCAGCAGCAACTCTCCCTATTCTGAGATCAGCATGAGGAACATGGCGGTCGGCGTGCACGCCCTTTTATACCCCCTGTGACGCCCACCAAAGCAAGCCAATCACTTGCATGCCCTTTTCAAAGATGGTGGTGACCCCTGCCTATGTCATCACATTGCCCACAGTGTCCGTGGATCCTGATTGGCTGAAAAAGAGCGCAAAACAAACTTTTGAAACGCGACTTTGGCACGTAAGTCGCCGAACTCGTGGCCGACCTCATCCTAGGGTTGGGTTTCATTTCATGAAACCCGACTTTGCCAAAAGTCGGCGACTTTTGAAATTTTTCGACCCGTTTCGCTCAACTCTAACTGTGTACCTGGAGGGTTCAGTGAGCAAGGTCCTGGAGGGTCAGTGTTGGGAGGTTCTGGGAGAAGAATCGGATCCCTGGAGCATGTGATATGACCTTGGACCTGGTGAGGTGTGAGTGTTGGGCAGTCTCAGCTGGAGACGGATGTCCTAAATAGCACCCACCGAGCCCCTGGACCTAAGGTTGACAAGCTTCAGTAATAAAAATTGATGTTTTTGCCATTCAAATGGGCACTGTAGGTGTGTTTAATGTCCTCCACTCCCTGCCGACTTTGCTTCCCCATTGACTTGCATTGGGTTTCGTGTTTCAGTCGGCCTTCGACTTTTCATGATAATCGACCGATTTCGTTCGACCCGACTTTTGAGAAAGTCGAGTGTCATGAAACCCGACTCGACCCGAAAAAAGGCAAAGTCGCTCATGTCTAATCTCGACTTCTCTAAAGCATTTGACACTGTCCCACATAAAAGATTGGCAAGTAAGATGAGAAAGATTGGGCTAGGGGAAAATGTGTGTAGATGGGTAGGCAGCTGGCTTAGTGATAGAAAACAAAGAGTGGTTATTAATGGTGCATACTCAGATTGGGCCAGGGTTAATAGTGGGGTACCACAGGTTTCTGTATTGGGCCCCCTACTATTTAATATATTTATTAATGATTTAGTGGATGGCTTACACAGTAAAATATCAGTATTTGCAGATGATACAAAACTATGTAAGGTAGTTAACACAAAGGAGGACAGTTTGCAACTACAGAATAGATTTGAGTAAATTGGAGAATTGCGCTGAAAAATAGCAAATGAGGTTTAACACAGATAAGTGTAAGGTTATGCACATGGGAAGGAGAAACAGATGCTACAATTACTTACTAAATGGGAAACTGCTGGGGAAATCAGACATAGAAAAAGACTTAGGCATCTTAGTCAATAAGAAGCTAAATTGGAGTGCCCAGTGTCAGGCAGCTGCCACCAAAGCAAATAGGGTCATGGGATGCATTAGAAGAGGTCTGGGGACACGAGATGAAAACATAATTCTCCCTCTATACAAATCACTCTTCAGACCACACTTGGAGTATTGTGTGCAATTTTGGACGCCAGTGCTCATGAAAGACATTACTGAACTTGAAAGGGTTCAAAGGTGGGCTACTAAAATGATAAATGGAGTTGGTTCACTACAATACCCAGAAAGGTTATCAAAATTAGGTCTATTTAGTCTAGAAAAGAGAAGACTTAGAGGAGACCTAATATATATGTACAAGTATATCAGAGGGCAATACAGAGATCTCTCCAATGAACTGTTTGTACCAAGGACTCTGACAAGAACAAGGGGGCATTCTATTAGTTTGGAGGAAAGACAATTTCTGCACCAGCATAGAATAGGGTTCTTCACGGTAAGAGCAGTGAGGCTCTGGAATTTTCTTCCTGAGGAAGTGGTGATGGCCAACTCACTGAATGAATTTAAGAAAGGAATGGATGCTTTTCTTGTGAGTAACAGTATAGAAGGTTACGAATAACATAATATTGTAGGTAGATGATTGACCCAGCTTAGGGGAAGGAATTTTTTTCCCTATGGAGAAAATTGGCTTCTACTCTGTGGGTTTTTTGCCTTCCCCAGGATCAACAATGCAGAACAGCTGCACTAAAAATAGGCTGAACTAGATGGACATAAGGTCTTCCTTCAGCCTTCAAAACTATGTTACTATGTTACTATGTTACCATCCCCTTGGCACCAGGGCAATCCAAATCCATACGGGAAAATTCCCCAAACTGCGGAACAAACCCATAATTGACCTGAAAGGGAGACTTTCCGGTAGACTGATTAATATGACAGTTGAATGCAAATTCTGCCATGGGCAATACCTCACACCAGTCTTCCTGTCTGGAGGAGGCCAGGCATCTCAGAATCTGCTCCAACGACTGGTTGGTGCGTTCAGTCTGTCCATTGGATTCCGGGTGATAGGCAATGTGACCCCCAACTTCATTTAAAACGCTCTCCAAAACCTGGCCACAAATTGCACACCCCTGTCTGACACCACGCTCACAGGCACTACATGCAATCGAACAATGTGCTGTATAAACAAGTGGGTCAAGGTTTCAGCCGATGGTAATACAGGTAATGGCACAAAGTGAGCTTGCTTAGAAAATCTATCAACCACTACCCATACCACTGAGTTGCCCTTGGAAGATGGAAGATTAGTGATAAGGTCCATGGACAGGTGTGTCCATGGTTTATCCGGAATTGGCAAAGGCACTAATTCCCCGGCCGGCAGGACCTGAGAGCTTTTAGATCGCGCGCACACCCCACAAGAATTTACAAACCTTTTTATATCAGTACCCATAGAGGGCCACCAAAAACCCCTAGCTACTGCCCACTCGGGTAGCTGCAATACCAGGGTGTGCACTTAACACAGAATCATGAAATTCTTGAAGGAGTGGGAGTTCGGGTACAAACAATTTACCTGGGGGTTTATTCCTGGGAGCTTGTGCTTGTGCTTCCAGAATCTCTCTCTGTAACTCAGAGGAGATTTCAGCTACAACCACTCCCGGTTGAAGAATGGAGGAAGGAGGTTCTGGAGGGGACACAGAATCAAAACTTCGGGACAAGGCACCTGCCTTTACATTTTTAGACCCTGGTCGGAACGTGATGGTAAAATGAAATTGAGAAAAAAAAAGTGCCCACCGAGCCTGTCTGGGGGTCAATCTCTTAGCAGACTCGATATAGGCCAGGTTTTTATGACCGTAATGGGATGAGCGGCCCCCTCCAAAAAATGCCTCCATTCTTCGAAGGCCAATTTAGCCGCTAACAATTCCGTTACCGACATCATAGTTTCTCTCGGCCGAAGAGAACTTCTTAGAGAAAAAGGCACAGGGTTTGAGGTTAGTCAGGGTAGAGGGGCCCTGTGACAATACTGCCCCCACCCCCACCTCCAAAGCGTCGACCTCGACGATAAAAGGTCTTGACGAATCTGGTTGTATCAACACAGGGGCTGTGCTAAAACACTTCTTTAGTGTAAGGAAGGAATTTTTTGCGGCCACGGACCAATTTTTTACATCTGCCCCTTAAAGAGTGAGGTGCGTCAAAGGTTTCACCACCTGCAAGAACCCTTTAATTAACTTCCTATAATAATTGGCGAAGCCCAGAAATCGCTGCAACCCCTTCAGGTCATAATGCTGCACCCAATCTGCAATGGCCTGAACCTTCCCTAGATCCATGCGGAATCCCTTCCCGGATACAATTACACCCAGAAAAGACAGTTCTTGCATAAAAAATGAGCACTTCTCCAGCTTAGCATACAAATGGTTCTCCCGGAGTCTCATAAGAACCATATGTAAATGGTGTAAGGGTGACTGACTGTCCTCAGAGTATATCGAGATGTCATCCAAGTAGATGACTAGATAACGCCCAATCAAGTCAGAAAAAACAACATTAACCCCTTCACGACCAATGACGCCACATAGGCGTCATGAAACCTGGTTCAACACTGACCAGTGACGCCTATGTGGCATCATGACTTTAAAGCCCCCCTGCGGGTCGGGTGACCTAGGTCACTGAAAGGTCACCCGACCCGCAGATACAGGGGGCTTTGTAATTCACCACTGGGGGCGTGGCTTCGCCCCCACGTGGCTATGATCGCTCTGATTGGCTGTTAAAAGTGAAACAGCCAATCAGAGTGATAGTAATATTTCATCAATGAAAATTGATGAAATATTACAATCCAGCCATGTCCGACGCTGCTGTAGGGCTGGGTTGAAAAGAGGGTTAGGGTTGAAAAGTCGGTTAGGGTTGGAAAGAGGGTTAGGGTTGGAAAGAGGGTTAGGGTTGGAAAGAGGGTTAGGGTTAGGGTTGGAAAGAGGGTTAAGGTTGGAAAGAGGGTTAGGGTTGGAATTAGGGTTAGGGTTGGAATTAGGGTTAGGCTTGTGGTTAGGGTTATGGTTAGGGTTGGGATTAGGGTTAGGGGTATGTTGGGGTTAGGGTTATGGTTAGGGTTGGGATTAGGGTTAGGGATGTGTTGGGGTTAGGGCTGTGGATAGGGGTGTGTTGGGGTTAGGGCTGGAGTTAGAATTGAGGGGTTTCCACTGTTTAGGCACATCAGGGGGTCTCCAAACGCGACATGGTGCAACCATTGATTCCAGCCAATTTTGCGTTCAAAAAGTTAAATGGTGCTTCCTCCCTTCCAAGCCCCGACGTGTGCCCAAACAGTGGTTTACCCCAACATATGGGGTATCAGCGTACTCAGGAAAAATTGCACAACAACTTTGGGGGTCTAATTTCTCCTGGTGCCCTTGGGAAAATAAAAAATTGGGGGCTAAAAAAATATTTTTGTGGAAAAAGTTTTTTTTTTTATTTTCACGTCTCTGCGTTATAAACTTCTGTGAAGCACTTGGGGGTCCAAATTGCTCACCAGGCATCTAGATAAGTTACTTGGGAGGTCTAGTTTCCAAAATGGGGTCACATGTGGGGGGTTTCTATTGTTTAGGCACATCAGGGGCTTTGCAAACGCAATGACGACCGCAGACCATTCCATCAAAGTCTGCATTTCAAAACGCCACTACTTCCATTCCGAGCCCTTACGTGTGCCCAAACAATAGTTCCCCCCCGTATATGGGGCACCAGCGTACTCAGGACAAACTGTACAACAACTTTTGGGGTCCAATTTATCCTGCTACCCTTGTGAAAAAAAAATTGCTGGCTAAAAATCATTTTTTTTGAGGAAAAAAAAATATTTTTTATTTTCACGTCTCTGCGTTATAAACTTCTGTGAAGCACTTGAGGGTTCAAGGTGCTCACCACACATCTAGATAAGTTCCTTGGGGGGTCTAGTTTCCAAAATGGGGTCACTTATGGGGGGGTTCCACAGTTTAGGTACATCAGGGGTTCTGCAAATGTAACATGATGCCCGCAGACCATTCCATCAAAGTCAGCATTTCATAATGTCACTATTTCCCTTCCGAGCCCCGACGTGTACCCAAACAGTGGTCATCCCCCACATATGGGGTATCAGCGTACTCAGGACAAACTGGACAACAACTTTTTGGGTCCAATTTATCCTGCTACCCTTGTGAAAAAAAAATTGCTAGCTAAAAATCATTTTTTTTGAGGAAAAAAAAATATTTTTTATTTTCACGTCTCTGCGTTATAAACTTCTGTGAAGCGCTTGGGGGGTCAAGGTGCTCACCACACATCTAGATAAGTTCTTTGGGGGGTCTAGTCTCCAAAATGGGGTCACTTGTGGGGGGTTCCACAGTTTAGGTACATCAGGGGCTCTGCAAATGTAACATGATGCCCGCAGACCATTCCATCAAAGTCAGTATTTCAAAATGTCACTACTTCCCTTCCGAGCCCCGACGTGTGCCCAAACAGTGGTTCCCCCCCACATGTGGGGTACCAGCATACTCAGGACAAACTGGACAACAAATGTTGGGGTCTAATTTATCCTGGTACCCTTGTGAAAATAAAAAATTGCGCACTAAAAAATAATTTTTTTAAATTTTTTTTATTTTCACGGCTCTGCGTCATAAACTTTTGTGAAGCACTTGAGGGTTCAAGGTGCTCACCACACATCTAGATAAGTTCCTTAGGAGGTCTAGTTTTCAAAATGGGGTCATTTGTGGGGAGCTCCAATGTTTAGGCACACAGGGGCTCTCCAAACACGACATGGTTTCCGCTAACAATTGGAAGTAATTTGCATTTCAAAAAGTCAAATGGCGCTTCTTACCTTCTGAGCCCTGCCGTGTGCCCAAACAGTGGTTCCCCCCCACATATAGGGTACCAGCGTACTCAGGACAAACTGGACAACAAGATTTGTGGTCCAATTTTTCCTGTTAGCCTTGTGAAAATTAAAAATAGCGTGCTAAAAATCATTTTTGAGGAAAAAAATATTTTTTATTTTCACTGCTCTGTGTTATTAACTTTTGTGAAGCACTTGGGGGTTCAAAGTGCTCCCTACACATCTAGGTAAGTTCCTTAGGGGGTTTAGTTTCCAAAATGGGGTCACTTGTGGGGGAGCTCCAATGTTTAGGTGCACAGGGGCTCTCCAAATGCGACATGGTGTCCGATAACGATTAGAGTTAATTTTCCATTCAAAAAGTCAAATGGTGCTCCTTGCCTTCCGGGCCCTGCCGTGCACCCAAACAGTGGTTTATGACCACATATGAGGTATCTGTGCACTCAGGAGAAATTGCTCAACAAATTTTAGGATCCATTTTATCCTGTTGCCCATGTGAAAATGAAAAAACTGAGGCTAAAATAAAATTTTTGTGAAAAAAAGTATTTTTTTTTTACAGATCAATTTGTGAAGTACCTGGGGGTTCAAAGTGATCACTATGCATCTAGATAAGTTCGTTGGGGGGTCTAGTTTCCAAAATGGGGACATTTGTGGGGAAGCTCCAGTGTTTAGGCACACAGGGGCTCTCCAAACACGACATGGCAACCGCTAAATATTCCAGCATATTTTCCATTCAAAAAGTCAAATGGCGCTCCTTCCCTTCTGAGCCCTGCTGTGCGCCCAAACAGTGGTTTATGACCACATATGAGGTACCGTTGTACTCAGGAGAAATTGCCCAACATATTTTAGGATCCATTTTATCCTGTTTTCCATGTAAAAATGAAAAAATTGATGCTAAAAGAAAATTTTTGTTGGAAAAATTAAAATGTCCATTTTTTCTTTCCACATTGCTTTAGTTCCTGTGAAACACCTGAAGGGTTAATAATCTTCTTGAATGTAGTTTTGAGTAGCTTGAGGGGTGCAGTTTTTAGAATGGTGTAACTTTTGGGTATTTTCTGCCATATAGACCCCTCAAAGTGACTTCAAATGTGAGGTGGTCCCTAAAAAAAATGGTTTTGTAAATTTTATTGTAAAAATGAGATATCGCTGGTCAACTTTTAACCCTTATAACTTCCTAACAAAAAATTTTTTGTTTCCAAAATTGTGCTGATGTAAAGTAGACATTTGGGAAATGTTATTTAGCAACTATTTTGTGTCACATAACTCTCTGGTTTAACAGAATAAAAATTCAAAATTTGAAAATTGCAAAATTTTCTACATTTTCACCAAATTTCTGATTTTTTAACAAATAAACGCAAAAATTATCAACCTAAATTTACCACTAACATGAAGCCCAATATGTCATGAAAAAACAATCTCAGAATCGCTAGGATCTGTTGAAGCGTTCCTGAGTTATTACAGCAGGAGCGTTATTGAGTCCGAAGGGCACAACCAGGTTTTCAAACAGCCCCTCAGTTGTCAGGAACACTGTTTTCCATTCGTCCCCCTCCTGGATCCTTATAAGGTTATAAGCCCCTCATAGATCGAGCTTAGAAAACCATTTGGCCCCCGTGAGTTGGTTGCATAGATCAGGATTCAACGGGAGAGGGTACGTGTTCTTAACAGTAATTTTGTTCAGTTCCCGAAAGACGAGGCACGGTTGCAACCCACCATATTTTTTCTTTACAAAGAAAAACCCCGCTGCCATGGGTGAGACCGAGGGCCGAATATGCCCCTTGCGAAGGCTTTCTTTGATGTACTCTTTCATAGCTTGGTGCTCAGACCCGGACAAATTAAACAAACGAGCCTTGGGTAATTTGGCTCCAGGTACTAAATCGATAGCACAATCAAATGGTCTATGTGGTGGGAGCGCCTCAGCCTCGCTTTCGGAAAATACGTCTTCAAAGTCTCTCAGGTACTCCGGAATACCCTCCAGACCGACAGATGACACAGATACAGATCTTATCGGATTGACAAAAGGAACCGGGTTACAACACAGACCATTATCATTACATCCCCATCGGATGATCTCCCCCTTCACCCAATCAATGAGAGGATTGTGGCGTTGCAACCAGGGCATCCCCAATACCAGTCCTGCAGGCAGATTATTCATAATAAAACAACTTAACTTTTCCACATGAGTGGAAGCTATTTTCATAGAAAAAACTTCAGACATAAAGCAAATTCCATCCCGGGTAAGAGGGGATGAATCCACAGCCACACTTTTAACAGGGTCTTTTAACCTGACTGTCCCTATCTTATTAAGAGTCACAACTTGGGCATCAATCAGATTAATGGAGGAACCACAGTCAACAAAGGTGGCAGTCATAACAGGACCGCCAGCAAGTTCCAATTCAACCTGGAGCACCATCTTTGTACATGAGAAAAAATGTACCTGGGAGTCTGGACAACCTCCTCGATTGTTGCCCAGAGTCAGTCATTTCTCTGATGGTTTCTCTGAAGAAGGGCAGGAGGGGCATTTCCTTTTCCAATGTCCAGAGGCTCCACAGTAAAAGCATAGTAGGTTGTCTCTACGGTGCCTTCTCTCTTTCTCCTTAACCGAGACTGACCCAACCTCCATGGGCTCAGATACAGGTGCAGTGTCACACAATTTGGGGTACAAGGGAGACTCTTGTTGCATCATTCCTCTAGCACGGAGTCTCCGGTCCATATGGACTGCCTGCATCATGGCATCCTCCAGGGTATCAGGGAAAGGATGTAATGCCAGAGTGTCTTGCAGACGGTCAGACAGGTCCCTGCGGAACAACACCCTCAGGGCGGCGTCGTTCCAGGATACTTCGGCGGTCCAACGTCTAAACTCTGAGCAGAACCATTCAGCAGAGTGCCTCCCCTGTGTCACACTCATCACCATATCCTCTGCCAGACGCACTCTATCAGGCTCATCATAAATGTGCCCAGCGCCTCAAAGAACAAATTCACAGACATACGTTCAGGAGCAGAGGAAGAGAGAAAGAGAAAGACCATGCCTGTGGAGCCCCCCAAAGTAGAGAAATGATGACCCCCACCCTCTGGAACTCATCCCCGGAGGAACGGGGCCTCAGAGAAAAAAAAAGCTTGCATCCTTCTCTGAACGACCTGAATTCCCTTTTATCCCCTGAGAAAGGGTCTGACAATTTGACCGGAGATTCGGGGGATGCCAATGACACATCTCTATCCCCAGCACTAGAAGCCCCTGCAGTGGCAGCCCCCTGCACAGTATCCACCAACTGTTGCTGGGTATGAGCCATCATACGCTGTTCCACATTAAGTTTGTGGAACATTTGGGTCAGGTGCTTGACCTGATCAGCCAAAGCTTGTATGGGATCCATGAGTAGTGTTGAGCTTTCCGATGCCGCAAGTATCGGGTATCGGACGATATTAGCTGTATCGGAATTCCGATACTGACTTCCGATACTTTTTTCATATCGGATACCGGAATCAGAAGTTCCCATAATGCTATCAGCCCGCTTGCTTTGATTCAGCCAATGGGAATCCTCAGAAGTGTGGGCACATCCTGTTAGGCATGTAGGCATGTTAACTATTGGCATGGCTGTGATTGGCTGCTGAAATGATGTCATGATGCACTATAAAAGCCACCGCCGCCGCCATTTCTGGTCACTCTGCTGTGAATTCAGTTAGGGACAGGCTGCTGTTGAACACTGCGAGGGACAGTTAGAAATAGCGATTCCACAAAACATATAGTGCTTAACCCAGGCTACATAAACCACCACTGTAGCTTGCTTTTCCCTAGCAGCAGTGTTCACAGCTGTCTGCAAGGGCTGTATGAGTGGGTCCTTCAGCCACGTCTGGTTGTAGGCCGCCCAGCGTGCATCACTGCTGCCTCATACATATTTTTCTTTTATTGCAGCTCATTTTTTCTCCTATTAGTGTGCATCCATCCGTATCCATATACGGTGGTTGCAAACACTCTAGGAGTACACAGCGGAGCCTTTCTGCAGCCTGTCAGTGCTAGTGCCCACTTAGCTGCACTGTTCACGGCTGTCTGAGAGGTCTCTGACTGTGTGTGAGTGCAGCTCACATTGTAGTGTGTCCTGCAGCTACGTCTGGTTGTAGGCCGCTCAGCGTGCGTCACTGCCTCACACATATTTTTCTTTAATTGCAGCTCATTTTTTCTTCTCCTATTAGTGTGCATCCATCCATATCCATCTTCAATGGTTGGTGGCAAACACTATATAGGAGTAGATAGAGGAGCCTTTTTTCTGGCTTGTGCCCTTCAGCTGCAGCCAGATTAGTATTACACAATTTTTTTGGAGCCTCATCTTTTGCATTGTAGGTTACCTGCCAGCATTGTAATAGCTCCAGAAAGTTGGTGATACTCTCACTTTCAAATCTTTGGTCACATCCTTTTAGTTTTTTTTCCCAAAAAAAGAAACAACAAAGTTCACCAAACACTACATTTGAAAGTTGTGTAGGCCACATTAGCTCCCATTAAAGTGTAGTCGACACACACACTTCATAAAATTAGTGTTTCTTATACCTGTAACCAGCTGTTCAGGAATAGGCACACTAAGGCCCCCCTTTGTACTTTTCTGCCTATCTTTCTCAGTCTAGCAAGATGAAGAAGGCAGGGAGTAAGGCACATGGGCATGGGGGTGGAGTTTCAGCAGGGAGAGGACGTGGGGATTCTGCAGGGAGAGGACGTGGGGATTCTGCAGGGAGAGGACGTGGGGATTCTGTGCCTGCTGTTGGCACCAGTGAGTCAGCATCCCCCAGTTTTAGCAGGCAACAGTCCTTTATGCGCAGCTTTGTAGGACCTCACCGTACCCTACTGCTGCTGGAGGAACAAATTGAAGCCGTTGTGGGATGGATGGCAGCTAACGCATCGACTTCAATTACTTCCACATCCTCTCAGGGCCAGAGCACCAAAGAGCAACCATCTGTCTCTTCACCACCTGCCAAAGTGCCCAGGCAGTCAGAGAGCCCTGGACAGGAGCCATCACAGTCTCTACTTCTGTTCTCGGAATCTGTTGGTTTGGAAAGAGGAGGCCAGCCAAGCAGCATTCCAGAATGTGAAGAAGACGGAGTATGCAGTGATGCGCAACTTCTTTGTCCCTCTGAATCTGAAGAGGCGGGTGGGCCAGTGCCTATGGTCAGCACACCTCAGTACGCATCAGATGATGACGAGACATAGGTGCCACTTTCTGTTGCGTATGGTGCTGGCGAGACAACCCAGGAGAAGCAGGTGTTTGAAGAGGGGATGGGTCACATCATGGCGTGAGGAACAGGGAGGTGGTGGGAGCAGCTCTGAGGAAGAGATTCCCCGAACGGCCAAAACCGGAGGGAGAGGGAGGGGGCAGACTTGGTTGCCTGTAGCCTCCACTTCGGCACCCGTTACGAGCATTCCACTTTCAAAAGGCAAAACGGGCGCTCCCAAGACTTGCAGTGCGTGGTCCTTTTTTGACACAGTTGCAGATGACATTTGCTTTGTGAAATGCAAGCTGTGTCATCAGAGAGTCAAAAGAGGGAAAAATGTCAGCAACCTCAATATCACTAATATGTGGAAACATGTGCGGACCTAGCACGAGGTGGAGTTACACAGACACACTGAAGACGTAGGCCAACGTACAGCACCACCTACCACCTCTTCAGCTCGTGTTGGGGCCTCTTTCTCCAGCTCACACACAGATGGTTTGGCTTCCTCACAGGATCGCCAAGGAAGAACCTCTGGCACTGTTGTCCGGAGACCCTGTGACATTCCACCCACAGCACCACATTCCAAGTCATCCTCACACTCCCAGGCCACTCGACATCCATCGGTAGCACAGGCATGGGAGAAAAGGCGGCCATACTCGGCAAACCATCCCCGAGCACAGGCTCTGAATGCTGGCATTGCCAAACTACTGGCACTTGAAATGCTCTCATTCAGGCTGGTGGAGACTGACACCTTCCGGGACTTCATGGCATTGGCAGTCCCACAATACACCGTACCCAGCCGCTTTTATTTCAGCAGGCGAGCCGTCCCTGCCCTGCAGAAACATGTGGAGGCAAACATAAAACATGCGCTACTAAACGCCGTCAGTAGCAAGGTCCACCTGACCACTGATGCGTGGACCAGTAACCAAGGACAGGGACAATACCTTTCCCTCACTGCCCATTGGGTCAATGTTGTGGAGCCGGGTACAGATCTGGAGAGTGGTGCTCTATGTGTTCTGCCAACTCCATGGATTGCAGGAATCCAGTCTGTACACATTGACTCCTCCTCCTACTCAAGTTCCTCTGAAACAGCGCAGCAGGAGCCTGTTACGACCGATATGAGCACAGCCGTGGCCAAACATCAACAGGCCGTACTGAAATTAATTTCTTTGGATAACACTGGTCAACAGCATTTTTGGTGCCAAAGATATTTCATCGAATTTAGGGTATTTTTGGGGTGCTGATTCTGAATATGTCATCAGTTTTGCCAGATTGGCTCAAGTTTTTGAGATTTTTGGTATCTTATTTATAGCACTTGTTGGTAAATGCGACGCATCATCTCATTAATTTCTTTGGATTAGTACTTGAACTGAGCAGTTCTCAATATAGTTTTGTGTTAATTAGTGTTCTAAAAGTTTGTTCATAGCTTGATTTTTGCACTAACTTTATGTTGTTGTCTGTTTTCCAGTGAAAAGCATGAACTCATCATGAAGAAGTTGTCTTAACGATCCAGACTCATTCTGTTACATTTGTGGTGAATATACACTGTCAAAACATAGAAGAAACATAACACACTTCGTAAAAAAAGTGTATTTTGCCTATTTTGGGGTTATGCTTGGGGACCAAGACAAGTTTTGGGCACCACACATAGTGTGCAAAGCATGTATCGAATTATTACGAAAATGGAGCAAAGGACAAAGAAAAAGCTTCAAATTTGGTGTTCCAATGGTGTGGAGAGAGCCAAAAAATCATCATGATGACTGTTATTTATGGTAAACACAGGTACAGGCACATCTTCACAATGAGGGACAGGCCTTCTTGCAGATTCCATGTTACTCCCATTTTCGTTTCTTATGCTTATTGAATCCTTGCACTTGCACTGCACAGAAATAACAGTCATCATGATGATTTTTTGGCTCTCTCCACACCATTGGAACACCAAATTTGAAGCTTTTTCTTTGTCCTTTGCTCCATTTTCGTAATAATTCGATACATGCTTTGCACACTATGTGTGGTGCCCAAAACTTGTCTTGGTCCCCAAGCATAACCCCAAAATAGGCAAAATACACTTTTTTTACGAAGTGTGTTATGTTTCTTCTATGTTTTGACAGTGTATATTCACCACAAATGTAACAGAATGAGTCTGGATCGTTAAGACAACTTCTTCATGATGAGTTCATGCTTTTCACTGGAAAACAGACAACAACATAAAGTTAGTGCAAAAATCAAGCTATGAACAAACTTTTAGAACACTAATTAACACAAAACTATATTGAGAACTGCTCAGTTCAAGTACTAATCCAAAGAAATTAATGAGATGATGCGTCGCATTTACCAACAAGTGCTATAAATAAGATACCAAAAATCTCAAAAACTTGAGCCAATCTGGCAAAACTGATGACATATTCAGAATCAGCACCCCAAAAATACCCCAAATTCATTAAAATATTTTGGACACCAGAAAAAAAATTTTTTTTCGTTGACCTGTGTAATCGAAGCCACACAGCGCAGGAGCTCTGGAATGCCATCAAGTAGGAGAGACACGTGTGGTTTCTGCCAGTGAATCTCCAGCTGGGCTTGGTAGTGTGTGACAATGGCCGAAATCTGGTGGCAGCTCTTGGCCTAAGCAACCTCACTCACATCCCATGTCTGGCACATGTGCTCAACTTGGTGGTGCAGAGCTTTCTGAGGGACTATCCGGATCTTGATGCACTGCTGCACAAGGTCCACATAGAGTACCTGGGAGTCTGGACAACCTCCTCGATTGTTGCCCAGAGTCAGTCATTTCTCTGATGGTTTCTCTGAAGAAGGGCAGGAGGGGCATTTCCTTTTCCAATGTCCAGAGGCTCTACAGTAAAAGCATAGTAGGTTGTCTCTATGGTGCCTTCTCTCTTTCTCCTTAACCGAGACTGACCCAACCTCCATGGGCTCAGATACAGGTGCAGTGTCACACAATTTGGGGTACAAGGGAGACTCTTGTTGTATCATTCCTCTAGCACGGAGTCTCCGGTCCATACGGACTGCCTGCATCATGGCATCCTCCAGGGTATCAGGGAGAGGATGTAATGCCAGAGTGTCCTGCAGACGGTCAGACAGGTCCCTGCGGAACAACACCCTCAGGGCGGCGTCGTTCCAGGATACTTCGGCGGTCCAACGTCTAAACTCTGAGCAGAACCATTCAGCAGAGTGCCTCCCCTGTGTCACACTCATCACCATATCCTCTGCCAGACGCACTCTATCAGGCTCATCATAAATGTGCCCAGCGCCTCAAAGAACAAATTCACAGACATACGTTCAGGAGCAGAGGAAGAGAGAGAGAGAAAGCCCATGCCTGTGGAGCCCCCCAAAGTAGAGAAATGATGACCCCCACCCTCTGGAACTCATCCCCGGAGGAACGGGCCTCAGAGAAAAATAAAGCTTGCATCCTTCTCTGAACGACCTGAATTCCCTTTTATCCCATGAGAAAGGGTCTGACAATTTGACCGGAGATTCGGGGGATGCCAATGACACATCTCTATCCCCAGCACTAGAAGCCCCTGCAGTGACAGCCCCCTGCACAGTATCCACCAACTGTTGCTGGGTATGAGCCATCGTGCGCTGTTCCACATTAAGTTTGTGGAACATTTGGGTCAGGTGCTTAACCTGATCAGCCAAAGCTTGTATGGGATCCATGAGTAGTGTTGAGCTTTCCGATACCGCAAGTATCGGGTATCGGACGATATTAGCTGTATCGGAATTCCGATACTGACTTCCGATACTTTTCTCATATCGGATACCGGAATCAGAAGTTCCCATAATGCTATCAGCCCGCTTGCTTTGATTCAGCCAATGGGAATCCTCAGAAGTGTGGGCACATCCTTTTAGGCATGTAGGCATGTTAAGTATTGGCATGGCTGTGATTGGCTGCTGAAATGATGTCATGATGCACTATAAAAGCCACCGCCGCCGCCATTTCTGGTCACTCTGCTGTGAATTCAGTTAGGGACAGGCTGCTGTTGAACACTGCGAGGGACAGTTAGAAATAGCGATTCCACAAAACATATAGTGCTTAACCCAGGCTACATAAACCACCACTGTAGCTTGCTTTTCCCTAGCAGCAGTGTTCACAGCTGTCAGCAAGGGCTGTGTGAGTGGGTCCTTCAGCCACGTCTGGTTGTAGGCCGCCCAGCGTGCCTCACTGCTGCCTCATACATATTTTTATTTTTGAGCTGCTTATTTTTCTTAAATTCTATCTAGTGTGCTTCCATCCGTATCCATATACGTTGGTTGCAAACACTAGTAGTAGACAGCGGAGCCTTTCTGCAGCCTTTCAGTGCTAGTGCCCACTTAGCTGCACTGTTCACGGCTGTCTGAGAGGTCTCTGACTGTGTGTGAGTGCAGCTCACGCTGAGTAGTGTGTCCTGCAGCTATGTCTGGTTGTAGGCCGCTCAGCGTGTCACTGCCTCACACATTTTTCTTTTATTGCAGCTCATTTTTTCTCCTATTAGTGTGCATCCATCCGTATCCATGTACGGTGGTTGCAAACACTCTAGGAGTACACAGCGGAGCCTTTCTGCAGCCTGTCAGTGCTAGTGCCCACTTAGCTGCACTGTTCACGGCTGTCTGAGAGGTCTCTGACTGTGTGTGAGTGCAGCTCACGTTGTAGTGTGTCCTGCAGCTACGTCTGGTTGTAGGCCGCTCAGCGTGCGTCACTGCCTCACACATATTTTTCTTTAATTGCAGCTCATTTTTTCTTCTCCTATTAGTGTGCATCCATCCATATCCATCTTCATTGGTTGGTGGCAAACACTATATAGGAGTAGATAGAGGAGCCTTTTTTCTGGCTTGTGCCCTTCAGCTGCAGCCAGATTAGTATTACACAATTTTTTTGGAGCCTCATCTTTTGCATTGTAGGTTACCTGCCAGCATTGTAATAGCTCCAGAAAGTTGGTGATAATCTCACTTTCAAATCTTTGGTCACATCCTTTTAGTTTTTTTTCTCAAAAAAAGAAACAACAAAGTTCACCGATACGTTGTCCTGTCGTGTTGCGGTCGGGTTAGCCGAGTCTATGATGCCTGCAGTTTTGGTGCTTCCTATGTGGGCTGTGGGTTCTGGTAATAAAGGCTGGTTCCGTAGTGCCAATAGGACAAGCACCCCCTGTTGGACTGTGGGTTTCGGAAACTGCGTCCTGCTCGCGGCCTTGCAACTTTGTTGATCATGGGTACCTTCTGCTACCCATCTGGGTACAAGCACATATGGTTCTCGGCAGAGCCTTTGGCCTAGGTGCCTCCTTATCGGTATCCGAGTTCCAGCAACGTCTGCTGGTCCTTGGTAGTGCTTTGGAGCACAGGTACCTCCTGCTTAGTAACCGTGTTCCAGCACCGTCAGCTGGTCCACGGTTGTGCCATTGGCTCTTGTTCCTTCTGCTGCCACTCCGGGTTGCAGCACCATCAGCTGGTCCTCACTAGTGTCATTTGCTCTTGCAGCTTCTGCTACTCATCCGGGTTCCAGCACCGTCAGCTGGTTCTCGGCAGTGCCTTTGGCCTAGGTGCCTCCTTCTTGGTATCCGATTTCCAGCAACGTCTGCTGGTCCTTGGTAGTGCTTTGGAGCACAGGTACCTCCTGCTTAGTAACCGTGTTCCAGCACCGTCAGCTGGTCCACGGTTGTGCCATTGGCTCTTGTTCATTATGCTGCCCCTCCGAGTTCCAGTACCGTCAGCTGGTTCTCGGCAGTGCCTTTGGCCTAGGTGCCTCCTTCTTGGTATCCGAGTTCCAGCAACGTCTCCTGGTCCTTGGTAGTGCTTTGGAGCACAGGTACCTCCTGCTTAGCAACCGTGTTCCAGCAACGTCAGCTGGTCCACGGTTGCGCCATTGGCTCTTGTTCATTCTGCTGCCCCTCCGGGTTCCAGTACCGTCAGCTGGTTCTCGGCAGCTCCTCAGCCTTCTTGTACCTTCTGCTACTTTTCCAAGTTCAAGCTTGTGGAAATGGTTTCTGATTCTCACTCTGGATCTCCCTGACAATGACCCTGAAGATGACGACCCTGAAGACCACACAGAAGAATACCTAAAAGATGACCCTGAAAAAGATGGCCAAGAGGACAAAGAACAGGAAGACAACCACCAAGATGCAGAACAACAAGAGACAGAAGACCAAGAAGCATAAAATCCAAAAGCAGAAGAACATTAAGCATAAGACTAAAAATCAGAGCAAATGGTATTATCTAATTTATAACCAGAAGAAGACTAAGCAGTGTATGGGGTGAGTCCGTTCCTCCTCGTGGTGCGCCTGGAAGAGGCCTGCTGCTGCAGGCCAAACTGAACGCGGACAAATCCTGTTGTAAATCTGTTGTCACAGGCTGAATGGAAGGTGTAATCTTCAAACTTTTATAGATAACAACTACAGGAATGCCTGACACAAATAAGAATATGATGAAGAAGAATAGGAAGAAGCTGAAGAAGTTGAATATGAAGAAGAATAATAGTTGAATAAGAAGAATATGAAGAATGTAAAATAAAAATTAAATAGGAAGAAGGTGAAGAAGAAGAAGATGAATAAGGTGAAGAAGTTGATGAAAAAGATGCTGCTGAGGATGATGAAGGAGAAAGTGTGGGAGAAGTAAAAAAGAAGGTGAAGAGCATGGAAGTAGTGAAACATACATATCTGACAAAATATAAAAGAGGTTAACATAGTAAATATCTTTGTAACTCCTAACGTCTTTAAAAAATTTTTTTAATTCCTGCTATTCCATTTGATTGGGCTACAACTCTATGGCTTTAATGTCTCCTACACCTCCCACAATACATTCTACATTATTATTAGTTGTGTTTCTTCATGTAGAATTAACCTACAGGGAAAGAAAGGGTTTTTTTTAATTCCGATATTTCAGTTCCATTGACTTGAATGCGACTTCCGCGATCGAAATCGGCGATACCCGATACTTTTTTTAGATCAGCCGATCCATTCCGATCCGATATTTTTCAGTATCGGGTGGGATCGCTCAACACTATCCATGAGGATAACACACTTTTTTTTTTTCTTCTCTTTACAGAAAAAAAACCTGAAATGGTCAGCTATAATGTCAGGAACACCGCACTGCAGTTGCTCACTGAGCCAGTGTGCGTGTCCTGAGTACAAAAACAGTGCTCCAAGATACCTGTGGTGTGGGCAGCAGCGGTGACGATGCATGCTCCAGGACCTGAAGCACGTGACTGCTGGGGGCGTGACCTAAGCTCCACAGAGCTAGGAGCTGCAGGGAAACTCCTAGAAAGGTAACTACAGGAGAATGTTACCAAGGGGCATAGACAGAGACAGAAACCAGATCAAGCCGGGTCAAAGCACGAGATAGCAGGACAGTACCAAAGGGTTAGACAGAGCGAATAGTCAGGACGTAGCAATAGGTCAGAAAACCAGAACGGGCAATGGACAGTACAATAGGGACAAACTGCAATGGAGTAACAATAGCCAAGCCTGGAGGTCAGAACCGGAGAAGACAAAAGTACCAAAACGAGAGACGGAGTACAGAGTGAGGGAACAGGCCGGGTCATACACGGGAATCAAAAAAGCAATGCAGAATACACGCACACCAGGGGGTCGGTCAGACACACAGTCAGAATAACAGTATAGCTGACAGAGAATGCTAGTCTGGAGTGAGTATAAATACCCCTCCCAGATCCAAAGAGAGGCCGGCAAAAGTTAACCCTGTGAGAACAGGACCTTAACCATGTCCTAACCATAACACTCAGGATATTGAAGTTTGCAGGAACAAAGAGATTTCCCAAGACCATGTACTTTTGCACATGGCCGAATGGGCTGCTCACAACACATTCCCGAGGTGGGGGAAAGGAAGGAGATAGAATTACATAAGCAGGTTGAGTGGGAAGAAAAGCTGCCTTGTGCAAGGAGAAGGTGGGCTGTACAGAGGATCGTTGCTGCATCATGTGTACTTTACACAGACCTAAAGGTGGGGAAGCAGCGTGTGAGTCAGTAAATGCCATGGAAGGTTCTGGAAGTGTGCTTAGGAAATGAGCATATTCCTATTATCATGACACTTCCCCCTTTTGGACTGCACTATGGTGGCAGGACCTCCTGGTACTCCTCCATGCACACCTCGGTGGGCTCGCCCCGGCGGGACAACCCGCCTGCATTGATATGCTCAGTGCCTTTTTTGTGTTTCACAGTAAAATCATACTGTTGGAGGGCAAGGCTCCAACATAGCAGCCTTCCATCAGTACCAGACATGGTGTTAGGGCTGGCGGAACGCACCAAATAAGTAGTAGTTGGTGCATTCGCAGCCCGGGGTCCACCTTGCAGAGGTGGTACACTGCTGCTAGAAAATGGTGGAAGAATAGAGCGGCGTGAAAACAGTCACACGTGGGTTACGTCACCCAGTGTGAACAGGAGCAGACTCTGTTAATTCACAAGCCGCACAACCGCTGAACGTGGATTCCGGAGCCTGTTTAGCTCACAAAGCCCGGCCAAAGAGCGCACAGCAAGCGGCCACAGAACTCTACCCCCAAAGACACGGGGTTAGAGTCCCTCTAGGCCTACTGAGCACCCGGCGTCGCTGCCACGAATGCCGCTATAGACGCTGGCTATGGAGTGTGGAGCAAGTGCACTGAGGCGTGCCGAGTCACTGATGAAGACTAATGCCTGACTCAGACTCTGACCTACCTACTCCTAAGCCTGCGCGCTAGCAGGCTAGGCTGCACAACACACGCGTACCAAGGGTAGGGGTTTCATAATGAGTCAGTCACAAGAGACATTCATACGTGCATTCATCACTTACTCCTTATAGTCTGAAAATACAGTCTATCCTAGCGCATGGCCGAGCGGCCACGCAAACCTTTTATAGCCACGAGTGTCCGGGACCTTCCTGGCTTCTCGGATGGGCCTATCCGAACAGGAGCAGGACCTGAGCACGTGACCTTCGATCTCCAATGGGAGATCACTCCATGGGCATGCTCAGTGGCCCGACATGGGGACTTAGTCCCTGGAGAATCTCGCTGCTGAGCAGCATGTTTTGCCATAGCTGTGCCAGAGGTGGCAGCAGCAACCAAACCCATGGAGCTGGTCTGGGCAGAGCGCCGGGACCGACGAGTTTGCTGAGCAACCTCCTCTGCGGCTGGAGAGGAATGGGAGACCGCTGGAAGTAAGGCTTGGGATTCCCGCTGTGCAGCCACAGGAACCTGACGCCTAACACATGGTGTGTAGCCAGCTCAGGGGGTTGTGATTGGTCACCACAGTGAAGGTGCGTCCATACAGGTAGGGCTGCAAATGTTGCAGGGCCCAGACCATGTCCAGGCACTCCTTCTCTATGGTGGAATAGGCCACTTCCCTCGGCAGAAGTTTCCGGCTCAGGTACAACACGGGTGCTCTTGGTTCCCTGAGTCGACCTGGCTAAGCACAGCACTGAGGCCAAACTCACTGGCGTCAGTCTGTACGTGGAACGGCTGACTGCTGTCAACTGCCTTCACAACATGGGAGAGTTGCTCAGGGCTGTTTTCAAAGCCCGTAAGGCCACCTCACAGCCGTCTGTCCAGTCGACTATTTGTGGTAGTTGTTTCCTAATGAGGTCCTGCAAGGCTGCTATAGTTTTGTACAAAGCGCCTATATTACCCTGAGGTGCCCAGGAAGGACATCACCTTTCTCTTGGTCCTGGGGGTGGGCCAGGACGTGATTGTGTCCACTTTCCCAGGCTCTGGCCTCATAGAACCCTGCCTACCCGGTGCCCCAGGTAGTGGATCTCACTCCTGCCCATCTGGCACTTTCCCGGCTTGATGGTCTGGCCTGCTTGGGGGATGCGCCTGAGCACCTCCTGGAGATGCTGCATGTGCTCCTCCCAGGAGGGACTGAAGATGGCAATATCATCCAGGTACGCCACCAAGCATTTCTCCAGTCCCTGAAGCAAGTGGTTGACCATCCGCTGGAAAGTGGCAGGGGCATTCTTCATGCCGAAGGGTATGACCGTGGACCGTACAGTCCAAAGGGGGTGATAAAGGTGGTCTTCTCCTGCGCCTTGGGGGTCAGAGGAATCTTCTAATATCCCCGGCTCAAATCCATAATGGATAGAAATTGCGTCCCAGCTAACCGGTCAAGCAGCTTCTCGATGCGTGGCATTGGGTGCGCATCAGAGGCGGTGATGGTGTTGAGCCCTCTGTAGTCCACAAAGAACTGGCTGGTCTGATACTTCTTTGGCACAGGACTACAGGTGAGGCCCACACGCTCTTGGACCATTGAATCACCTCCAGCTGCAACATCTCATCGATCTCCTGGCCCATAACATGCTGCACCTCATCAGAGGTCCGATAGGGTGTTCGCCGTAGTGGAGCATGATTCCCGGTGTCCACTTTGTGGACCGTTAACTCAGTCCTTCCGGTTCGGTTGGTAAACACAGCCCGGAAGGGTTTCAGCATGGTCTGCAGCTGCGACCGCTGGGGTGCGGATAGCAAGGCGCTTACCTCCACATCCTCAATGGACCCACCGGCCTTTGCTTGGGTCAGCATGTCCTGGAGGGGGTCTTCTTCACCATCCTGGGGCAGGTTGCAGAACGGTAGGACACAGGCTTCACGTTCTTGATGAGCCTTCATCATATTGACATGGAAGGCCTTGCGCCTACCCCGAGTGTGGTCAAGAGTGACCACGTAGGTGACTGGGTTGAGCTGTTGGTGTAAGACATACGGGACTTCCCATGCTGCCTGAAGCTTATCCTTTGGTACTGGAACCAGCACCCACACCTTCTGACCAACCTGGTAGGTCCGCTCCCTGATGTTCTGGTCATACCAGTGCTTCTGGTCAGGCTAAACCTGCGCCATGTTGTCATGCACCAACTGCGTCAAGGTCTGCATCTTGTCACGGAAGCGCATGACATAATCCACAATGGACACTTCTGAAGGTTTCGGCTCTTCTTCCCAGGATTCCCTTATCAACCCAAGGGGTCCCCGGACTCACCTGCTGTACAGGAGCTCGAAGGGGGAGAACCTCGTCGAGGCCTGCAGAACATCTCGGTAAGCGACTAGCAGGTGTGGGAGGTACCGCTCCCAGTCGCATCCTTGGGTCTCTATCAGCATTCTTAGCATCTGTTTGAGGGTACTGTTGAAGCAATCACACAAACCATTGGTTTGGGGGTGATCCTCGCTCGATTCCAGACGCTCCACCTGCATTTTCTTACAGAGAGCCTCCATTAGGCGAGACATGAATTGGGTCCCCTGGGCGGTAAGTATCTCCTTGGGAAATCCTACTTCTGAAAAGATAGCCAACAGTGTATCCGCCAGCTTATCCACCCTAGTTTAGGACAGAGCCACTGCCTTCAGGTACCGGGTAGCATAGTCTACCACAGTGAGGATGTATTGCTTTCCAGATCTGCTGGGGACGGCCAGCGGGCCCACAATGTCCACAGCGATCCTCTTGAAAGGCTCCTATAACACTGACAGAGAGATAAGGGGAGTCTTGGGAACAGGCCCTGACTTCCCCACTCTCTGACAGGTGTTACAGGACCAGCAGTAGTTTGTTACATGTGTCCCCATCTTTGGCCAATAGAAGTGATGAGACAGCCGGGTCTTAGTTTTGCTGATCCCCAAGTGTCCAGCGAATGGAATCTCATGAGCAATCTGCAACAACTCACCCCTAAATTGGTACGGGATGACCAGATGTCTTTCCCTCAACCACTCCTTTTGGGATTTTCCAGGAACAGTCTCCCGGTACAACCTTTCTCGTTCCCAGAACACCTTCTCTTTATCAGTCTCGGAGGTGGGCTCCTGGGCGAGGCGTCTCAAGGTATCCAGGCTTGCATCTGAGTGCAGAGCAGCCTGGAACTCCTGGCTGGAGGCAGTTAGAAGTGACGTCAAGGTTCCTTCCTCACGGGAACCCTCTGGGACCTGCTCTGGGTCCATCTCTGGTTCAGTCATCCCTCTGACTGAGGAGGGTCCAGAAGGCATGGCATTGCCTACATTCTGGGCACAATGACTACGAGTGACAGCAGCTATGTAGGCTGTCTCCATGGAGATTTCCACAGACCCACCAGCCGGCGTTGCTGTGGGTTCTACCTCCCCATCCTCCCCATCCTCCCCCAACACCTCAGGAGAAGTACTATATATGGGGCAGTTACCTTCCTCTGCTGCACTGGTCAATTGCACGGCATCACATTCCTCATGGTTCCCGTGCATCTCCCCATCTCCCTTAGCACTGTCACTTGCTCCTGTTAGGGGTTCCTCAGCCATCTCACTCCGCAGAGTGATGTGGCTGAGCACTACTGCATCTGTAGACATGAAAGGTTCTAGCAGGAACGGGGTATGCAGTGTGAAGCAGGAGGCAATGCAAGAGTTAACGGGTATTTTATAAGGAGTTGTTATAACAGTGAATACTCCACGCAGGGAGAGAGATAATATAGATGAACAAGGGGTATACCACTATAGAGCAATAGTCTGAGTTAAAAAAAAAGGGTTAACTTACCAGTCTGTGATTCTCGGACGGCGAAGGCTGGAAAATCCCACAATGGCGTCGTAGATGAAGCGTGAAGTTCCCAAACTCTTCCCGGAGAAGCACTGTCTCTTAATGGAAGTGACATATCCTGGCCTTCTCACGCGTAGTTTGTAGTCCTGGAACAAGGTGCTGCTCGAGTGGCTATCTGCGGCATCGCGGTTGGTGAACTAAGTCCCGGATCGGAGGCCAATGTCACGCTACCCGCTTCAGCATGCACTGCTTGGTGAATACTGTGTCGCGAGTCAGAAGCAGTCAGTGGCATGGAATGGTTTGTCTTAGTCACATCAGGGAAGACAGGAGTAGTGGTCTCTGGAGGTACACAGCGATCCTCTTGAAAGGCTCCGCTATCACTGGCAGAGAGATAAGGGGAGCCTTGGGAACAAGGCCCTGACTTCCCCACTGTCTGACAGGTGTTACAGGAGTGGCAGTAGTTTGCTACATGTATCCCCATGTATCTGTGGCCAATAGAAATGATGAGACAGCTGGGTCTTAGTTTTGCTGATCCCCAAGTGTCCAGAGAGTGGAATCTCATGAGCAATCCGCAACAACTCACCCCTAAATTGGTATGGGATGACCAGATGTCTTTCCCTGAACCACTCCTTTTGGGATATTCCAGGAACAGTCTCCCCGTACAACCTTCCACGTTCCCAGTACACCTTCTCTTTATCAGTCTCGGAGGTGGGCTCCTGGGCGAGGTGTCTCAAGGTATCCAGGCTCGCATCTGAGAGCAGAGCAGCCTGGAACTCCTGGCTGGATACAGCCAGAAGTGACGTCAAGGTTTCTTCCTCACGGGAACCCTCTGGGACCTGCTCTGGGTCCATCTCTGGTTCAGTCGTCCCTCTGACTGAGGAGGGTCCAGAAGGCAGTTTGTTACCTACATTCTGGGCACTCTGACTACGGGTGACAGCAGCTATGTAGGCTGTCTCCCTGGTCAATTGCACGGCATCACCTTCCTCATGGTTCCCGTGCATCTCCCCATCTCCCTTAGCACTGTCGCTTGTGTTTGGTTGCCCCCAGTTCATCAGGGGATTTATTATGTCCCACTTTCCAGGCCCCGTTTGGAACTTGCAGCTCTCTGGAGCCCCCTTACCCTCAGGTCAGTCAGGGAACTACACCTAGGGTAAGTAGTTGCCAGAAAGGCCACCTTGCTGCATACTGGCTATTGGGTACGCTGCAGTGAGGGCAATATAACTATTCCCAGTCTCAGGCGGGAAATACGCTTATAAATCTCCGTACATCACTGCCAGAGTCTCCCCAAAGCCTAGAACACTTTACTGCCACCAGCTCCTGATTGTATGATTAATAATGGGTCAGGAGCCAACCCAATCAGTAGTGTTGAGTTTGTTCAGAGGTCGTGGCTATAAGTTATTAGAGCAAGGAAAAAGAAGCTAGTAAATATTAAAGCTTTTAATCCAAAGAGGAATAGGCAGTGTTTACAAAAGTATATAAAAGATGTTACAAAATGAGACAATTACAATATATACAGACAATTATAAAACAAAATTAATGTGAAGACTTACATATTTCAGTCAAGTGGAGAGTGGGAGAGGAGACGTCGCAATGCATTAGGTCACAAGACACAGCCTCTGGTAGCTGACTCCCCGGGCACAAGTCACCCCCTTGTCTGGGCCTCTGAGTTTTATATTCTTACCTAAAACTAAGGGTCTCCCCCCTGGATGACTTCATGGGGTTGACGGAGCTGTGGAATGCACTCCCCTTTTCACAAGGACTGAGAACTATTACTAACACCTTATTAATTCCATATCACGGGCCAGAAACCTTGGAGGTTGACGGCGGGACTATTGTTGATCTTGTTCTGAGTTTAGCTTTCTATTAAGTCCACACATTGAGTGGCTGTGTACCTGGGATGGGTAGAAATCCATTTCTCAGCTCCTGCTGGATGCTGAAGTTTCAAAACCCACTGGCTGGGAGCTCCACCGTTGCCGATGTCAGAAATGTATTTGCTCTGCCTCTATGTATAATAATCGGTGCTAGGATATTGACGTTTGCAGAAACAAAGAGATTCCCCAAGACCATGTGCTTTTGCACACAGCCGAGTGGGCTGCTCACAACACATTTTTGAGGGTGGGAGGAAAAGGAGGGAGATATAATTACACAAGCAGGCTGAGTGGGAAGAAAAGCTGCCGCATGCAAGGAGAAGGGGGCTGTATGGGGGATCATTGCTGCAGCGTGTGTACTTTACACAGACCTAAAGGGGGTAAGCAGCGTGTGAGTCAGTAAATGCCATGGAAGGTTCTGGAAGTGTGCTTAGGATATTAGCATATTCCAATTATTGTGACACCACCTTACAGAGAAAGCGAACATCATGGCTGGAAATGACACAAATGTAATAATGACACAAGGGTAATAATCAATTAATTATCCAGAGAAAATATAATCATCTAATATATAAAGCTCAATGTGGGTGTGTATGTACTGTATGTGTGTGTGTGTGTGTGTGTGTGTGTATGTCCGGGATTGGCATCCGCACCGTCGCAGCTACAGCCACAAAATTTGGCACAGTCACACGTCTGGACCCTGAGAGCGTCATAGGCTATGTTGTGAGGCAAAATTTTAACCCCGCGCAGTCCAATTCACCAAACAATTTTGCCCCTATCTACATAATGGGGAAAAAGTGTGTGTGTATCAAGCCCCGCCCCTCATTATGATGTCATAATGGTTGCCATGGCAACACTGATGTCATCATAGGTTGCAAGCCCCGCCCCTCATTATGATGTCATAATGGTTGCCATGGCGACACTAATGTCATAGGTTGCAATGGCGAAGATGCTGTCACAATGGTTGCCATGGTGAAGATGATGTCTTAATAGGTTGCAATGGTGACGGTTATGTCATAACGGTTGCCATGGTGATGATGATGTCATAATGGGTATATGGGCATGGGACTATGGGATGGAGGATTTGTGCTGGGTATATGGGCACTGGACTATGGGATGGAGGATATGTATGACGGGTATATGGGCACAGGACTATGGGATGGTGGAAATGTATGATGGGTATATGGGCACGGGACTATGGGATGGTGGAAATGTATGATGGGTATATGGGCACGGGACTATGGGATGGAGGATATGTATGATGGGTATATGGGCATGGGACTATGAGATGAAGGATGTGTGATGGGTATATGGGCACTCGACTATGGGATGGAGGATATGTATGATGGGTATATGGGCACGGACCTATGGGATGGTGAATATGTATGATGGTTATATGGGCACGGGACTATGGGATGGAGGATAATTATAATTTGTTATAACTAACCACAGTTAGTTACTATGCCCGGGCAGCGCCGGGCTCTTCAGCTAGTATGATATAAAGATAATAGCAGAAATATATCAATAACAGCTATATTCAGGCAAGAGGAACAGAAATATAAAATACGAGGAGGGAAAGTGGACGTGGAAGAGTCAGCTCACCGCAATCCGATGGACATTGTCAGCAGGAGTCCACTGCCAGGAGCCGCTGTAATCCAGGCAAACAAAGCTGTGCAGGAAAATGAAGAGATCTCCAGCAATGGTGAACCTAGGAAGTATAAAACGTCACATTTATTTATTTGATATTAAAAAAATCCAATGAGTCAGCATATCACAGTGATACACAATAATACAACCAACACGTTTCGGCTATCATGCCTTAGTTATGGTCTGTATGAATAAATACATTGCTGAACTGTATATCAAAGCCTGCTATTTAATTACTCAACACCTGAGATAAATCAGGAGGCAGGCTCAGATGGTGTCAGGCCCAGTATGGATTACACGTGATTGCACAAAGGTGAGAAAGGGTACCGTATCCCCGGATAACATGTATGGATAGCATAGTGTACACATTCAAAATATATGTCTATAGATCAGGAGGCAGGCTCAGACGGTGTCAGGCCCAGTATGGATTACACGTGATTGTACAAAGGTGAGAAAGGGTACCGTATCCCCGGATAACATGTATGGATAGCATTGTGTACAAATTCAAAATATATGTCTATAAATCAGGAGGCAGGCTCAGATGGTGTCAGGCCCAGTATGGATTACACGTGATTGCACAAAGGTGAGAAAGGGTACCATATCCCCGGATAACATGTATAGATAGCATAGTGTACACCTTCAAAATTTATGTCTATAGATCAGGAGGCAGGCTCAGATGGTGTCAGGCCCAGTATGGATTACACGTGATTGCACAAAGGTGAGAAAGGGTACCGTATCCCCGGATAACATGTATGGATAGCATAGTGTACACATTCAAAATATATGTCTATAGATCAGGAGGCAGGCTCAGACGGTGTCAGGCCCAGTATGGATTACACGTGATTGCACAAAGGTGAGAAAGGGTACCGTATCCCCGGATAACATGTATGGATAGCATAGTGTACACATTCAAAATATATGTCTATAGATCAGGAGGCAGGCTCAGATGGTGTCAGGGCCAGTATGGATTACACGTGATTGCACAAAGGTGATAAAGGGTACCGTATCCCCGGATAACATGTATGGATAGCATAGTGTACACATTCAAAATATATGTCTATAGATCAGGAGGCAGGCTCAAACAGTGTCAGGCCCAGTATGGATTACACGTGATTGCACAAAGGTGAGAAAGAGTACCATATCCCCGGATAACATGTATGGATAGCATAGTGTACACATTCAAAATATATGTCTATAGATCAGGAGGCAGGCTCAGACGGTGTCAGGCCCAGTATGGATTACACGTGATTGCACAAAGGTGAGAAAGGGTACCGTATCCCCGGATAACGTGTATGGATAGCATAGTGTACACATTCAAAATATATGTCTATAGATCAGGAGGCAGGCTCAAACTGTGTCAGGCCCAGTATGGATTACACGTGATTGCACAAAGGTGAGAAAGGGTACCGTATCCCCGGATAACATGTATGGATAGCATAGTGTACACATTCAAAATATATGTCTATAGATCAGGAGGCAGGCTCAGATGGTGTCAGGCCCAGTATGGATTACACGTGATTGCTCAAAGGTGAGAAAGGGTACCATATCCCCGGATAACATGTATGGATAGCATAGTGTACACATTCAAGATATATGTCTATAGATCAGGAGGCAGGCTCAGACGATGTCAGGCCCAGTATGGATTACACGTGATTGCACAAAGGTGAGAAAGGGTACCGTATCCCCGGATAACATGTATGGATAGCATAGTGTACACATTCTAAATATATGTCTATAGATCAGGAGGCAGGCTCAGACGGTGTTAGGCCCAGTATGGATTACACGTGATTGCTCAAAGGTGAGAAAGGGTACCGTATCCCCGGATAACATGTATGGATAGCATAGTGTACACATTCAAAATATATGTCTATAGATCAGGAGGCAGGCTCAGACGGTGTCAGGCCCAGTATGGATTAACATAGTGTACACATTCAAAATATATGTCTATAGATCAGGAGGCATGCTCAAACGGTGTCAGGCCCAGTATGGATTACACGTGATTGCACAAAGGTGAGAAAGGGTACCGTATCCCCAGATAACATGTATGGATAGCATAGTGTACACATTCAAAATATATTTCTATAAATCTAGAGGCAGGCTCAGACGGTGTCAGGCTCAGTATGGATTACACGTGATTGCACAAAGGTGAGAAAGGGCACCGTATCCCCGGACAACATGTATGGATAGCATAGTGTACACATTCAAAATATATGTCTATAGATCAGGAGGCAGGCTCAGACGGTGTCAGGCCCAGTATGGATTACACGTTATTGCACAAAGGTGAGAAAAGGTACCGTATCCCCGGATTACATGTATGGATAGCATAGTGTACACATTCAAAATATATGTCTATAGATCAGGAGGCAGGCTCAGACGGTGTCAGGCCCAGTATGGATTACACGTGATTGCACAAAGGTGAGAAAGGGTACCGTATCCCCGGATAACACGTATGGATAGCATAGTGTACACATTCAAAATATATGTCTATAGATCAGGAGGCAGGCTCAGATGGTGTCAGGCCCAGTATGGATTACACGTGATTGCACAAAGGTGAGAAAGGGTACCGTATCGCCGGATAACATGTATGGATAGCATAGTGTACACATTCAAAATATATGTCTATAGATCAGGAGGCAGGCTCAGACGGTGTCAGGCTCAGTATGGATTACATGTGATTGCACAAAGGTGAGAAAGGGTACCGTATCCCCGGATAACATGTATGGATAGCATAGTGTACACATTCAAAATATATGTCTATAGATCAGGAGGAAGGCTCAGACGGTGTCAGGCCCAGTATGGCTTACATGTGATTGCACAAAGGTGATAAAGGGTACCGTATCCCCGGATAACATGTATGGATAGCATAGTGTACACATTTAAAATATATGTCTATAGATCAGGAGGCAGGCTCAGACGGTGTCAGGCCCAGTATGGATTACACGTGATTGCACAAAGGTGAGAAAGGGTACCATATCCCCGGATAACATGTATGGATTGCATAGTGTACACCTTCAAAATTTATGTCTATAGATCAGGAGGCAGGCTCAAACGGTGTCAGGCCCAGTATGGATTACACGTGATTGCACAAAGGTGAGAAAGGGTACCGTATCCCCGGATAACATGTATGGATAGCATAGTGTACACATTCAAAATATATGTCTATAGATCAGGAGGCAGGCTCAGACGGTGTCAGGCCCAGTATGGATTACACGTGATTGCACAAAGGTGAGAAAGGGTACCGTATCCCCAGTTAACATGTATGGATAGCATAGTGTACACATTCAAAATATATGTCTATAGATCAGGAGGCAGGCTCAAACGGTGTCAGGCCCAGTATGGATTACACGTGATTGCACAAAGGTGAGAAAGGGTACCGTATCCCCGGATAACATGTATGGATAGCAGAGTGTACACATTCAAAATATATGTCTATAGATCAGGAGGCAGGCTCAGACGGTGTCAGGCCCAGTATGGATTTGACGGCCCAGACTACACATCGGTGGAGCAGGGAGAGGTAAAGATTGCAAATGCTGGAGCCCTGCCCAAGCAAGGGGGGCCCACTCGTGGGTGTTGGTACTGGCACTGGGCTCCTCATAGTACGGCGGTGTGTCTGACGGCGGGTGTGCACCACCACCGTCAGAGACCCTTGATTGCACTATGAGGGACCCTGTGCCAGTGCCCGCGCCCAAGAGTCGGCCTACCCACCTGTCCAGGGCAACCGCACTCGCACGGTTTCATGCGCTAGGTGGTGACCCCGGCCATGGGGGGGGAGGAAGCACAGTTAGGGAGTTTTAGAAAGTGGCATATGTTGATGTTGGACATACAGCTGATGCAAAAGGCGAAATTGTTCAAGTCCCAGGAAGAGGAGGACCAAAGCATGCCATTTTTCTGTCACCCTATGTGTCATCAGGGGAAGGTGGGACAAAATCCTTGGAAACCCATGCATGGTTCATTTTAATGAAGGTTAGATCATCCACATTTTGGGTTGACAGACGGGTCCTTTTTTCTGTCAGGATTGATCCAGCTGCACTGAAGACTCTTTCTGATAGCACACTTGCAGCTGGGCAAGCGAGCTCCTGTAAGGCATATTGTGCCAATTCAGGCCAGGTGTCCAGTTTAGCGGCCCAATAGTCAAAGGGGAATGACCTGTGCGGGAGAACATCGATATGGGAGGAAAAGTAGTTTGTAACCATAGTTGACAACTGCTGTCTCCTGTCACTTTCCATCGATGCAGTATTACCAGTTGTGTGAGCGGTACTTGAAAAATCAGTCCACAACATTGTCATGAAACCCCTGTCTCCAACGCCACTTCTGCTGTGTGCACCACGAACACCTCTGCCAAGCTGCCCCCGGCCCGTACGGCTCGTGTGAGAACCATCACCGCTGCTGTGTGCTGGGAATGCCTCAACCAACCGGTTTACCAGAGTTGCTTGTTTATTAGCCAATATTAGGTCAAGGTTCTCGTGTGGCATGATGTTTTGGAATTTGCCTTTATAGCGTGGATCCAGGATGCTGGCCAACCAGTAGTCATCATCGTTCATCATTTTGGCAATGCGGGGGTCCCTTTTTAGGATCTGCAAGGCATTATCTGACCTGTGGGCCAATGTTCCCGGTGTCAATGATGCACTGCGAGTGCTGGTTGGAGGAGCACTTTCTGGCAAATCCACATCCCTCCAGTCACACACAAACCCTGTACCAGACCTTGCCACGCCAACATTTTCACTTGCCCCACGAGATGCATCCTCCTCCCCTAAGTAATCATCCCCATCATCATCCTCCTCCTCTTCTTCCTCCACCTCGTCCAGGAGAGGTCCCTGAGCAGACAATGGCTGAATGTCATCAAGGATTCCCTCCTCCTCTTCCTCCTCGTCAACATTGGCTGCAGACACCTGCTCCTTAAGGTGCGTCAAAGTTTGCATGAGCAGACGCATAAGTGGGATACTCATGCTTAGGATGGCGTCGTCTGCGCTTACCAGCCGTGTGCATTCCTCAAAACACTGAAGGACTTTACAGAGGTCTTTCAGCTTTGACCACTGCACACCTGTCAACTCCATGTCTGCTCTCAAAGTGCCTGGCCGTGTATCCTCCCACAAATGCATTATGGCCTGCCTCTGTTCGCACAGCCGCTCAACCATGTGCAGGGTGGAGTTCCACCTTGTTGCAATGTCGATAATGAGGCGGTGGTTGGGAAGGTGGAGCAATCGCTGCAGCTTCTGCATACGAATGGAGTGTACAGGCGACCGGCGGATGTGCGCGCACAGTCTTCGCACCTTCTGGAGCAGGGCTGTTAACTCCGGATAATTGTTGAGGAAGCACTGTACCACCAGGTTCAAGGTGTGAGCCAAGCAAGGTATGTGGCTGAGTTTTGAAAGGGCTATGGCTGCCACAAAATTACGGTTGTTATCACTAACTACCTTGCCTGCCTCAAGATGTATACTGCCCAGCCATGACTCACTTTGTCGCTGAAAGTACTCGGCCAGCACCTCCGCGGTGTGTCTGTCGTCCAAACACATCATCTGCAACACAGCCTGCTGACGCTTTCCACTAGCTGCTCGATAGGGGGACACCTCGTGTGCAACAGTGCCAGCTGCAGATGGAGTGCTCGTACGACTGTGCTCTGTGGACGAGCTTTCGCTTCTGGAGGAGGAGGGTCGAACGCCTACAGCCAACTGTTTCCTATACCGTGGGCTAGGCAGCACTGTCCCACCACCGCTGTCCCCTGTGGACCCTGCATCCACCACATTAACCCAGTGCGCAGTGATGGACACGTAACGGCCCTGGCCATGCCGACTGGACCATGCATCTGTTGTGAGGTGCACCTTTCCACTCACTGACTACTTGAGTGCATGGACAATGCGGTCTTTCACATGATGGTGGAGGGCTGGGATGGCTTTGCGAGAGAAGAACTGGCGACTGGGTAGGTCATAGCGTGGTACTGCATAGGCCATGAGTTCGCGGAAAGCTGCGCTTTCCACCAACCGATTGGGCATCATCTCTAACGAGATTAGTTTGGCAATGTGGGCGTTCAAACCCAGTGTACGCGGATGAGAGACTGAGTACTTTCTTGACCTACTCATAGTCTCTGGGAGGGTGAGCTGGACTTGAGAGCTGCGTATGGTGGAACTAGCGGTGAACAGGGCGGACTGAGAGAGGGTTGATGATGGTGATGGAGTTGGTGTTCTTTCTGATGGCCTAGATTCAGTCTTTCGTTGATATAACAGTGGTATTCCCTGACTGCTTTCGCCTTGCAACGACACCTCAACATTTGCTGCTGTGCTAACCAGTGGGCTTACCGGTGGGGAAACAATGTAGTGTTGCTGACTACCTTCTTTGTGATCAGTTGCACATGTGGTACTTGAGGTTTGGTGTTGTGTTCACGCTTGCAAGTGCATGCTGGTTAAATGTCTAAGCATGCAACTGGTATTCAAATTTTTGAGATTTTTCCCTCGGCTAAAGGTCTTTGCGCACTTCTTACAGATAACCTTGGCCTGATCATGAGGATTTTGTTCAAAAAAGTGCCACACTGCACTCTTCCTACTTTGGAAGACATTTTGCGGCCTAGC
Organism: Dendrobates tinctorius; assembly: GCF_039654945.1. Classification (NCBI taxonomy): domain Eukaryota; kingdom Metazoa; phylum Chordata; class Amphibia; order Anura; family Dendrobatidae; genus Dendrobates; species Dendrobates tinctorius. Next base: position 1,424,767 of record NW_027361770.1, read on the forward strand.
ACGCTGTGTTATTTTGACCGTCTGGACAAGCTGTCCAGCAACTCTTTTGATTTTTGGAACCTGTCTTTGGAGTGCTCTGGGCCTGCCAGATAACAGCTGTTGCGATGTCTGCTGTGGATGCTCCTCCTCCTCATCTGAGCTATTGGAAGCAGCACCCTCTTCCCCCAATGGATGCCAATCTGGGTCAACAACTGGGTCATCCATCACCTCCTCTTCAATGTCATGTGCACCTTCCTCTGTGTCACCGTGTATGGTGGTATAGTATGCGGGAAGGGGCACCTGAGTCTCATCAGGGTCAGAATCTGGCTCATTACACTGCGAGGACAATGTAGTGCTCTGAGTGAATGTACCAGCAGAATCATCTATCAGTGGCTGTGCATGAGTGCACTCCATGTCAGATTCATCTTGGCCTGGGTAATTCACCATTTCACTTGATAACCCAGGCATGGTATGTGAAAACAGCTCCATGGAGTAATCAGTTGTATGGCCTGCGTCATCCTTCAATCTTGGTTGGGGTGAAGGACACAAGGAAAGGTGTGGTTCATGAACATGACCCTCCAATGACGACTCAGTGCTTTTATTTTTTACAACTTCAGACGAGGAGGCGATAGAGCTGGAGGCTGAGTCAGCAATGTAAGCCAAAACTTTTTCCTGATGCTCTGGCTTTAAAATCGGTTTGCCAACTCCTAGAAAACTAAGCCTTTGAGGCCTTGTGGAGCCAGACGATGACGCAGGCTCAACACCTCCTGCATTCGGTCCTATTTTGCTTTTGCCACTACCATCAGATCCACCACCAACACCATTATTACCAGCTGGCAACCCCTGCCCAATTCCACAGCCTCTTCCACCAGCCTTCCTCATTTTTGGTAAAAATGTACACAAAATCCCACAAACTATATAGTAATGTAAAACAAGGTACAAGGTGTATATAGGACAGGGGAGACGTCGAATTTCTGAACACACTTGTGGACACTGTTGGATTGTGTGAGGCCCAGTTAATATCACACCGCTATGTCACAGGCTCAATGTCGCAGGTGTGAAAAATGTCACTATAGGACAGGGGAGATGTAGAATTTCTGAACACACTTGTGGACACTGTTGTGTGAGGCCCAGTTAATATCACACCGCTATGTCACAGGCTCAATGTCGCAGGTGTGAAAAATGTCACTATAGGACAGGGGAGAAGTAGAATTTCTGAACACACTTGTGGACACTGTTGTGTGAGGCCCAGTTAAAATCACACCGCTATGTCACAGGCTCAATGTCGCAGATGTGAAAAATGTCACTATAGGACAGGGGAGATGTAGAATTTCTGAACACACTTGTGGACACTGTTGTGTGAGGCCCAGTTAATATCACACCGCTATGTCACAGGCTCAATGTCGTAGGTGTGAAAATTTTCACTATAGGACAGGGGAGATTTAGAATTTCTGAACACACTTGTGGACACTGTTGTGTGAGGCCCAGTTAATATCACACCGCCATGTCACAGGCTCAATGTCGTAGGTGTGAAAAATGTCACTATAAGACAGGGGAGATGTAGAATTTCTGAATACACTTGTGGACACTGTTGGATTGTGTGAGGCCCAGTTAATATCACACCGCTGTCACAGGCAGAAATTGGCTAGTGTATGACAAACTACAAGGTGTATATAGAATTGGGCAGAATAGGAATCTCCCTAGAGTGTAGGTCTGTAAGAACGGAACATGTCCTCGACTTATCCTTACAGAGTGACACACAGATAGTTTCACTGTGGCCGTGATAACAGCCGTTACACGGTACTGAGAGAGGAGCGTGCACGTACACCGCTGTCCGGTGTCCGTAAAATTGTCAAGCTCCGTGTTTTTTAAGTATACGGACTGACACGCTGTCTCTCTATAGTTTTGAATGTGATCAAACAGCAAATATACTTAACTGTTTAAAAAGCAGACAAAACTAGAAGGTGTAGGTCTGTAAGAACGGAACATGTCCTCGACTTATTCTTACACAGGGACACACAGATAGCTTCACTGTGGCCGTGATAACAGCCGTTACACAGTACTGTGTGAGGAGCGTACACCGCTGTATGGTGTGGAAAATTGCACGCTCAGTACCTCACCAGGACAAAAAAAAAAATTTGGATTGCTTTTAAAAAAGCAGTTTGCAGAGCAGTGGGAAAACAGCAATGCAGCTATCAGGAAGCCTTATAAGGCAGCCTAACAACCAACACAGCTGATCCAGCAAAATATAGCCTCCACTTGCACTGCACACACAGCGACTGGTGTGTTGTACAGGCAAAATCGCTAGCAGCAGAAGCAGTTTTTGGTGTCTTCTTCCCTGCCTAACGCTCTCCCTACAGAATCAGCAGCAGCTCTCCCTATTCTGAGATCAGCATGAGTAACATGGCGGTCAGCGTGCAAACCCTTTTATACCCCCTGTGACGCCCCCTAAAGCAAGCCGATCACTTGCATGCCCTTCTCAAAGATGGTGGTGACCCCTGCCTATGTCATCACGTTGCCCACAGTGTCCGTGGATCCTGATTGGCAGAAAAAGGGCGGAAAACAAACTTTTGAAACGCGACTTTGGCGCTAAAGTCGCTGAGCTCGTGGCCGACCTCACCCTAGGGTCGGGTTTCGTTTCATGAAACCCGACTTTACCAAAAGTCAGCGACTTTTGAAATTTTTCGACCCGTTTCGCTCAACTCTATTTATTAACATTGAGATATTCCATAATGGTATCCCTTAGAAACCCTTCAAAAATTTTACCCACAACAGATGTTAAGCTTACCAGCCTATAGTTTCCAGGTTCCCTTTTACACCCCTTTTTGAATATTGGTACCACATTTGCTTGCCGCCAATTAAAAGGAAGAGACCCTGTTTCTATAGAGTCTTTAAATATAAGGAATAGAGGCCTGTCTATCACATTACTTAACTCCCTTAATACCCGAGGATGAATGCCATCAGGGCCTGGTGATTTGTCAATTTTAATCTTACTAAGGCGGCTCTGCACTTCTTCCTGAGTTAGGTAGGTAATACTTAATGAGGAGTTTACATTATCACTCTGCATTTCCCCTGGCAAATCCTTTTCCTGTGTGAACACTGTTCAGAAAAAAGTATTTAAAACATTTGCTTTTCCCACATCGCTCTCTATGATTTCACCCTCATTGTTCTTTAAAGGGCCAACACCATCAATTTTAATCATTTTACTGTTTATATAATTAAAGAATAGTTGGGGGTTTGTTTTACTTTCCTTAGCAATGAGTCTCTCAGTTTCCACTTTTGCTAAATGTATTTGTTTTTTACACATTTTATTTTTTTCTCTATAACTTTTTAATGCTTCTTCATTGCCTTCTTGTTTTAGCTTCTTAAATGCCTTGTTCTTGTTATTTATTGCCGTTTTTATTTCCTTATTTAGCCACATTGGTGTTCTCCTGTTCCTAGCCCTTTTATTTCTGAACGGTATGGCTAGCTCGCAGTGGGTGTGTAAAACTGATTTAAATATTTCCCATTTATTTTCTGTGCTCCTATTTTTGAGAACATTGTCCCAATCAATTCGGCGAAGGTCCTCTCTAAGCTGATCAAACTTTGCTTTCCTGAAATCCAGCGTTTTTGTAACCCCCTTCCAGGGCACCTTACTGAAGGACAAGTGGAATTGTATAATTTTGTGGTCACTGTTCCCTAGGTGCCCATCAACTCGTACTTATGTTATTTTATCTGGCCTGTTGCTTAAAATTAAGTCCAGAAGGGCTGTCCCTCTAGTTAGGCCCTGCACAAGTTGTGACAGATAATTATCCTTGGTCACTGACAGAAATTGGTTTCCTTTCTGAGATACGCAGGTTTCAGTTTCCCAGTCTATGTTGGGGTAGTTGAAGTCCCCCATAATAATCACCTCAATAAATCCTTGCTGCCTGCACCACCGTCGTAGCCAGTTGTTCACCTCTAGTATCCTATTCCATCTTCTGATGCCATGACCATCGACTGGGAGGATTGATGAGAAAACAACCTGTACGTTCCGTTCCTTTATTTTCTTCCCCAGAAATTCAAAGTCTTCGCAGACAGGTGGTAGGTCATTTATTGCCGTGTCGTTTGTGCCTACATGTATCAGTAGGAAAGGGTAGTCGTCCTTGGATTTGAGGATAGTTGGTATCCTGTTGGCCACATCCTTGATTTTTGCTCCTGGGAGGCAGCATACTTCTCGTGCGGTTATGTCCGGCCTGCAGATAGTTGCCTCCGTGCCTCTTGGTAGTGAGTCGCCCATAACTACTACTCTTCTTTCCGGACGCACTGCTTGTTGCTCGTGAGTGTTTTTGAGTGTCATTTGTTTCTGCTTTTGTTGACAGAGTAATTTCTTTTGTTGATAGTGTGTCTTCTCTTGTCGATACGGTATCATCCTGAGCTGTGCCATTTTCGTTCTCCAGCATGAGGGCTTCATATTGGTTGCTAAGGTGTGTGGGTGGTGATGACCACTTGATCCGTTTGCTTCTTTTCGTCACATGTCTCCACTTTTCAGCCTCTGTATGTGCTCTGAAGCTTTTCTCACTTTCCGTATCCTGAATGGTTGCTTCTGCTTCATCCAAGAAGTCCTCATGTTCTTTAATTACCTTCAATGTTGCTATTCTTTCTTCCAGTCCCTGCACCTTTTCCTCTAAGAGGGCAACAAGTTTGCACTTCTGACAGGTAAACTTGAGTTTTTGGGCCGGAAGATCCGTGAACATGTAGCATGTGTTGCAGGTGACCATGTGGATTTTCTTCTCTTCCATATTGCTGTTGCTGATGCAGTCTATGATGGGTGGAAACTCTGAAAATATGCAGATGTGCTTCCTGCTTCTCCAATCCCTGGTTTTGTGATGTCCTCAAACAGCGAGACCCGGCAAGTCCCAGCGATCGATCAGCTTAAGGCGACTCTTCTCCTCCTCCCAGAATGCACCGGAAATATGCAGATGAGCTTCCTGCTTCTCCAATCCCTGGTTTTGCGATGTCCTCAAACAGCGAGACCCGGCAAGTCCCAGCGATCGATCAGCTTAAGGCGACTCTTCTCCTCTTCCCAGAATGCACCGGAAATATGCAGATGAGCTTTCTGCTTCTCCAATCCCTGGTTTTGCGATGTCCTCAAACAGCAAGACCCGGCAAGTCCCAGCGATCGATCAGCTTAAGGAGACTCTTCTCCTCTTCCCAGAATGCACCAGAAATATGCAGATGAGCTTCCTGCTTCTCCAATCCCTGGTTTTGCGATGTCCTCAAACAGCGAGACCCAGCAAGTCCCAGTGATCGATCAGCTTAAGGCGACTCTTCTCCTCTTCCCAGAATGCACCGAAAATATGCAGATGAGCTTTCTGCTTCTCCAATCCCTGGTTTTGCGATGTCCTACAGCAGCGAGACCCGGCAAGTCCCAGCGATCGATCAGCTTAAGGCGACTCTTCTCCTCTTCCCAGAATGCACCGGAAATATGCAGATAAGCTTCCTGCTTCTCCAATCCCTGGTTTTGCGATGTCCTCAAACAGCAAGACCCGGCAAGTCCCAGCGATCGATCAGCTTAAGGCGACTCTTCTCCTCTTCCCAGAATGCACTGGAAAAATGCAGATGAGCTTCCTGCTTCTCCAATCCCTGGTTTTGCGATGGCCTCAAACAGCGAGACCCAGCAAGTCTCAGCGATCGATCAGCTTAAGGCGACTCTTCTCCTCTTCCCAGAATGCACCGGAAATATGCAGATGAGCTTTCTGCTTCTCCAATCCCTGGTTTTGCGATGTCCTCAGCAGCGAGACCCGGCAAGTCCCAGCGATCGATCAGCTTAAGGCGACTCTTCTCCTCTTCCCAGAATGCACCGGAAATATGCAGATGAGCTTCCTCCTTCTCCAATCCCTGGTTTTGCGATGTCCTCAAACAGCGAGACCCGGCAAGTCCCAGCGATCGATCAGCTTAAGGCGACTCTTCTCCTCTTCCCAGAATGCACTGGAAATATGCAGATGAGCTTCCTGCTTCTCCAATCCCTGACATACAGTTGTGGACAAAAGTATTGCAATTCTGTCAGATAATACTCAGTTTCTTCCTGAAATTGATTGCAAACACAAATTCTTTGGTATTATTATCTTCATTTAATTTGTCTTAAAATGAAAAAACACAAAAAGAATTGTCCTAAAGCCAAATTGGATATAATTCCACACCAAACATAAAAAAGAGGGTGGACAAAAGTATTGGCACTGTTCGAAAAATCATGTGATGCTTTTCTAATTTGTGTAATTAACAGCACCTGTAACTTACCTGTGGCACCTAACAGGTGTTGGCAATAACTAAATCACACTTGCAGTCAGTTGACATGGATTAAAGTTGACTCAACCTCTATCCTTGTGTGTACCACATTGAGCATGGAGAAAAGAAAGAAGACCAAAGAACTGTCTGAGGACTTGAGAAACCAAATTGTGAGGAAGCATGAGCAATCTCAAGGCTACAAGTCCATCTCCAAAGACCTGAATGTTCCTGTGTCTACCGTGCGCAGTGTCATCAAGAAGTTTAAAGCCCATGGCACTGTGGCTAACTTCCCTAGATGTGGGCGGAAAAGAAAAATTGACAAGAGATTTCAACGCAAGATTGTGCGGATGTTGGATAAAGAACCTCGACTAACATCCAAACAAGTTCAAGCTGCCCTGCAGTCCGAGGGTACAACAGTGTCAACCTGTACTATCCGTCGGCGTCTGAATGAAAAGGGACAAACATGGTGGAGGTTCCCTGATGTTTTGGGATTGCTTTGCTGCCTCTGGCACTGGACTGCTTGACCGTGTGCATGGCATTATGAAGTCAGAAGACTACCAACAAATTTTGCAGCATAATGTAGGGCCCAGTGTGAGAAAGCTGGGTCTCCCTCAGAGGTCATGGGTCTTCCAGTAGGACAATGACCCAAAACACACTTCAAAAAGCACTAGAAAATGGTCTGAGAGAAAGCACAGGAGACTTCTAAGGTGGCCAGCAATGAGTCCAGACCTGAATCCCATAGAACACCTGTGGAGAGATCAAAAATGGCAGTTTGGAGAAGGCACCCTTCAAATATCAGGGACCTGGAGCAGTTTGCCAAAGAAGAATGGTCTAAAATTCCAGCAGAACATTGTAAGAAACTCATTGATGGTTACCGGAAGCGGTGGGTCGCAGTTATTTTGGCTAAAGGTTGTGCAACCAAGTATTAGGCTGAGGGTGCCAATACTTTTGTCTGGCCCATTTTTGGAGTTTTGTGTGAAATGATCAATGTTTTGCTTTTTGCTTCATTCTCTTTTGTGTTTTTTCATTTAAGACAAATTAAATGAAGATAATAATACCAAAGAATTTGTGTTTGCAATCATTTTCAGGAAGAAACTGAGTATTATCTGACAGAATTGCAGGGGTGTCAATACTTTTGGCCACAACTGTATACGGTATGTCCATTCAATATCTTGACTATTTGATAGCAATAGGCACAGTCAAATGTAAGAGAAGCCATATTAGAAGACTAAGCCATATTAGAACACCTTTTTTGCTACTCCTCCAATGTGCTAGATCTTTATGTGGACAGCACTGCACATGTCATATATATACATATATTTTTTAATGAGTTTAACAAATGAAAATGTTCTCATTATCTTACATATGCATTGCTCTGTGCACCTAATTCGGGGTATTCATTGAATATGATATCATGTCTTTCATAGCAGAGCTCTCAGGCTCATCTGGGTGACTATTTTTTGTTTTTTTGTGTGCTTAGCTTTGTACATATCACATACATTCTAGTTTTATGATGTTTTTTGCCTTGATCACTTCTCATGTGGATGTTCTTCTGCACTTCACCTTTGTTTTTTCAGCTCATTTTAATACGATTCACTCTGTATCAGAGATTTGTGGCACATCTCCAATGTCTTCCATCTTTATGAAGGGTTGTAACATTTATCAGTCGTATTTAGTTCTTCAATTTTTTTTTAAAGGCATACATGCTATTCTTTAATGCAACCCACGTGACTACATGTGTTCGAATATGGCTGCTCTCACATTTGATAGCTCTTATTGTTATCAAATAGTTAAGATATTGAATGAATATACTTACCTTCTGCAAGCATTCATTTTGGTTGTGTACCTTTATCACAAATCTACCTCTATTAAACATGTATTCTCAGTTTTCCGTTTGTATTTTGGTAAATTAATCACCTGTCTTTGTATGCTTACCATTTCATTAACCCTCTCATTAAACATATCATGGGTGTAAAGTCACTACACATTTATATACTAGCACAAAAAACCTTTTCTAATTGTGGAAATCACAGGAAGAGATCAAAGAGTGTATTCATTCAAATTATTAAAGTTTATTTAATTCAAAAAAGTGCCACGTGCTGAATTATATTATACAATGGAGAAGACATACCCTATGGGTGAGTAAAACAATGTTAACCCCTTCCTTACATTGGATGTATTATTTCGTCCATGTGACCGGGGACTTAAGTCCCATGGACGGAATAGTAAGTAACACGTGATCAGCGGCGCTCACTGATTATCACAGCTGACACCAGGCACTATGTGCCAGGGGCTGTCACGGACCGCCCCTGGTACATTAACCCCTGGCACACTGCGATCAAACATGATCGCAGTGTACCGGGGCCACAGAGAAGAATCGCGTAGGGATGGGGCTCCCTGCATGCTTCCCTGAGCCCCTCGGAACAGCGCTATGTGATCGCACAGTTCTGAGGGCCTCCTCCCTGCAGGCCCTTGGATCCAATATGGCCGCAGGGGTCCTGCAGAGAGGCGGCTTTCTCATTGCCTGCTGAGAGCAGGCACTGAGGAAGCCTGTGCAGCGCCTGTCTTATCAACAATCTGACACTTTGCAGTGATGTCACCACCTGGGACAATATAATAAAGTTAAAAAAAAAAAAACACAAGTGTAAAAATAATTTTTAAAAAATTCCTAAATAAATTTAAAAAATTCCCTAATAAATTCTTTTATTCGTAAATAAAAAAAACAAAAAAAATAAAAGTATACATATTTAGTATCGCTGCATCCATAACAACCCACCCTATAAAACTGTCCCACTAGTTAACCCCTTTAGTGAAACCCTTCAAAAATAAAAAAACAAGGCAAAAAACAATGCTTTATCATCATGGCGCTGATCAAAAAGTGAAATAATACGTGATCAAAAAGACGGATATAAAAAGACATTGTACCACTGAAAACGTCATCTTGTTGCAAAAATAATTATTTTTTTATATAAAATTGTTCTTATTGTATAAAAGCGCCAAAACATGAAAAAATAATACAAATGAGGTATCGCTGTAATCGTACTGACCCAAAGAATAAAACTGCTTTATCAATTTTACCACACGCAGAATGGTGTAAACGCCCCCCGCCAAAAGAAATTCATGAAATGCTGGTTTTTATTCATCCTGCATCCCAAAAATCGGAATAAAAAGCGATCAAAAAATGTCACATGCCCCAAAATGGTACCAAATAAAAACGTCAACTCGTCCTGCAAAAAACAAGACCTCACATGACTGTAGGTCAAAAAATGGAAAAATGATAGCTCCCAAAATGTGGTGATGCAAAAACTATTTTTAAAATAAAAAGCGTCTTTTAGCATGTGACAGCTGCTAAACATAAAAACCCATCACAAATAGTAAATCAAACCCCCCTTTATCACCCCCTTAGTTAGGGAAAAATAATAAAATTTAAAAAAATGTATTTATTTCCATTTTCCCATTAGGGTTAGGGCTAGGGTTAGGGGTGTCTTGGGGTTAGGGCTGGAGTTAGAATTGGGGGGTTTCCACTGTTTAGGCACATCAGGGGCTCTCCAAATGCAACATGGCATTTGATCTCAATTCTAGCCAATTCTGCTTTGAAAAAGTCAAACGGTGCTCCTTTCCTTCCAAGCTCTGCCATGCGCCCAAACAATGGTTTACCCCCACATATGGGGTATCAGCCTACTCAGGACAAATTGCACAACAACTTTTGGGGTCCAAGTTCTCCTGTTACCCTTGGGAAAATAAAAAATTGGGGGCAAAAATATCATTTTTTGCGGAAAAAATGATTTTTTTTTATTTTTATGGCTCTACGTTATAAACTTCTGTGAAGCACTTGAAGGCTCACCACACATCTAGATAAGTTCCTTGTGGGGGTCCAGTTTCCAAAATGGGGTCACTTGTGGGGAGTTTCCACAATTTAGGCACATCAGGGGTTCTCCAAATGCGACATGACACCCGCAGACCATTCCATGATAGTCTACATTCCAAAACATCACTACTTCCCTTCCGAGCCCCATCGTGTGCCCATACAGTAGTTTTCTCCAACATATGGGGTATCAGCATACTCAGGACAAATTGGACAACAACTTTTGGGGTCCAATTACTCCTATTATCCTTGGGAAAATAAAAAAAATTGGGGACTAAAAGATCATGTTTGTGGAAAAAATATGATTTTTTTATTTTCACGCCTGGGAGTTATAAACTTCTGTGAAGCACTTGGGGGTTCAAAGTGCTCACCACACATCTAGATAAGTTCCTTAGGGGGTCTAGTTTCCAAAATGGGGTCACTTGTTGGGGCTTTCCACTGTTTAGGCACATCAGGGGCTCTCCAAACGCGACATGGCACCCAATCTCAATTCCAGCCGATTTTGCATCAAACGGCGCTCCTTCCCTTTTGAGCTCTGCCATGTGCCCAAACAGTGGTTTACCCCCACATATGGGGTATTAGCATACTCAGGACAAATTGAACAATAACTTTTGGAGTCCTGTTTCCCTTGGGAAATTAAAAATTGGGGGTGAAAAGATCCTTTTTGTGGAAAAAATTTGATTTTTTAATTGTGCGGCTGTACATTATAAACTTTTGTGAAGCCCTTGGGGGTTCAAAGTTCCCACCACATATCTAGATAAGATCCATGGGGGGTCTAGTTTCCAAAATAGGGTCACTTGTGGGGGGTTTCCACTGTTTAGGCACATCAGAGGCTCTCCAAATGCGATATGGCATCAAGCCAATTCTGCATTGAAAACGTTAAAACGGCACTCATTCCCTTTCCGAGCTATGCCATGCGCCCAAACAGTGGTTTACCCCCACATATGGGGTATCAGCGTACGCAGGACAAATTGCATAATAACTTTTGGGGTCCTGTTTCCCTTGGAAAAATAAAAATTTGGCATGAAAAGATCATTTTTTGGAAAAAAATTTGATTTTTTAATTGTACGGCTGTACGTTATAAACTTCCGTGAAGCCCTTGGGAGTTCAAAGTTCTCACCACATATCTAGATAAGTTCCTTGGGCGGTCTAGTTTCCAAAATGGCGTCACTTGTGGGGGGTTTCCACTGTTTAGGCACATTAGGGCCTCTCCAAATGTGACTTGGCGTCCAATCTCAATTCCAGCCAATTTTGCATTGAAAAAGTCAAACGGCGCTCCTTCCCTTTCAAGCTCTGCCATGTGCCAAAACAGTGGTTCCCCCCACATATCAGGTATCAGCATACTCAGGACAAATTGCACAATAACTTTTGCAGTCCAATGTCTCCTGCTACCCTTGGTAAAATAAAAAAAATGGACCTGAAGTAATTTTTTTGTGAAAAAAGTTAAATGTTCATTTATTTTAAACATTCAAAAAATTCCTGTGAAGCACCAGAAGGGTTAGTAAACTTCTTGAATGTGGTTTTGAGTACTGTCAGGGGAGCAGTTTTTAGAATGGTATCACTTTTGGGTATTTTCTATCATATAGACCCCTCAAAGTGACTTCAAATGTGATGTGGTCCCTAAAAAAATGGTGTTGTAAAAATGAGAAATTGCTGGTCAACTTTTAACCCTTATGACTTCCTAACAAAAAAAAATTGGTTCCAAAATTGTGCTGATGTAAAGTAAACATGTGGGAAATGTTACTTATTAAATTTTTGTGTGCCATATCTCTGTGATTTAAGGGCATGAAAATTCAAAGTTGGAAAATTGCGAAATTTGCGCCAAATTTCCATTTTTTTTTCCACAAATAAACGCAAGTTACATGAATGAAGTTTTACCACTAACATGAAGTACAATATGTCATGAGAAAACAATGTCAGAATCACCGGGATCCATGGAAGCGTTTCAGAGTTATTACCTCATAAAGGGACAGTGGTCAGAATTGTAAAAACTGGCCCAGTCATTAACGTGCAAGCCACCCTTGGGAGTAAAGGGGTTAAGTAGATAATAAATATGAAAACATCCAAGTGTTATTTATATGTGAATTATATAATAATTTATGTGAATATATGTATATAATGTTAAATTTATGTATAATTATGATGCAATTATTCAAAGGTGTTAAGTGCAAATAGAAGTAAAAATAAAGATAAAAAATAAGAATAAAAATAAAATAAAAACAATAAAAAATAAACAGAAAAAAATAATAGTGAAAAACTAAATACTATAAATGTATCCACCCATTTATGTATAAATCCCAAAGGGATACAAAAGATCTCAAAAATTCCTTAGTCATATGAAAAAATACAGTATAGTCACAAAAAGTCCATGTATAAACTATAAAGTCTAGATTTCTTGATAGTAGATAGCAGTAGTAATTCCATTATTTATTAATCTATATTTTATCCACAAAAAGTCTCCAATTACCACAGATAGGATGAACCCAAACGGACTGTTCCCAAACAACAAATGAATAAATGAGTGAATTTGAAAAGATATAAATAATTAAAATCACATAAAAAAGAGGGATAAAAACATATACAAACACAACATTAACCCCTTCATGAGCAAGCCTATTTTGACCTTAATGACTAGGCCATTTTTTGCAATTCTGACCAGTGTCCCTTTATGAGGTAATAACTCAGGAACGCTTCAACGGATCCTAGTAATTCTGAGATTGTATTTTCATGACATATTGAACTTCATGTTAGTGGTAAATTTAGGTTGATAATTTTTGCGTTTATTTGTGAAAAAATCAGAAATTTGGCGAAAATTTAGCAATTTTCAAATTTTTAATTTTTATTCTGTTAAACCAGAGAGTTATGTGACACAAAATAGTTAATGAATAACATTTCCCACATGTCTACTTTACATCAGCACAATTTTGGAAACAAAATTTTTTTTGTTAGGAAGTTATAAAGCCCCCTTCACACATAGCGAGATCGCTAGCGATATCGCTAAAGCGTCACCGATTGTGTGACGCAATAGCGATATCGCTAGCGATCTCGCTACATGTGACACTTACCGCCGACCCGGCTCCCCGCTGGATATCGCTGATCACACGAGATCGGCCTGGTCCATTTCTCGTCGTCGGCTTCCTGCTGGCGCCGACAAGCGACTCCATGGACGCGGGTGGAAGACGTCACCCTCGCTGCGTGTGACAGATAAGTGACGACCCTCGACCGCTGCTGCATCACTAGTGAGATCTGCCTGTTTGGCAGCTCACTAGCGACCATTTAGCGATGCACCAGCAATCCTGACCGTGTCGTATCGTTGTCTGGATTGCTGGTGCATCGCTAAATGTAATGGGATCTTTAGGGTTAAAAGTTGACCAGTGAGTTCTCAATTTTACAACAAAATTTACAAAACCATTTTTTTTTAGGGACTACATCACATTTGAAGTCACTTTGAGGGGTTTATATGGCAGAAAATACCCAAAAGTGACACCATTCTAAAAACTGCACCCCTCAAGCTACTCAAAACTATATTCAAGAAGATTATTAACTCTTCAGTTGCTTCACAGGAACTAAAGCAATGTGGAAGGAAAAAATGAACATTTTAATTTTTCCAACAAAAATTTTGTTTTAGCATCAAATTTTTCATTTTCACATTTGCAACAGGATAAAATGGATCCTAAAATTTCTTGGGCAATTTCTCCTGAGTACACAGATACCTCATATGTGGTCATAAACCACTGTTTGGGTGCACAGCAGGGCTTGAAAGGGAAGGAGTGCCATTTGACTTTTTGAATGGAATGGAATATGCTGGAATATTTAGCGGTTGCCATGTTGCGTTTGGAGAGCCCCTGTGTGCCTAAACATTGGAGTTCCCCCACAAGTGACCCCATTTTGGAAAGTAGACCCTCCAAGGAACTTATCTAGATGCATAGTAAGCACTTTGAACCCCCAGGTGCTTCACAAATTGATCCGTAAAAAAAAGTACTTTTTTTCACAAAAATTTTCTCTTAGCCTCATTTTTTTCATTTTCACATGGGCAACAGGATAAAATGGATCCTAAAAGTTGTTGGGCAATTTCTCCTGAGTACACCGATACCTCATATGTGGTCATAAACCACTGTTTGCAGGGCCCGGAAGGGAAGGAGCGCCATTTGACTTTTTGAATGGAAAATTGGCTTCAATCGTTAGCGGACACCATGTCGCATTTGGAGAGCCCCTGTGTGCCTAAACATTGGCGCTCCCCCACAAGTGACCCCATTTTGGAAACTAGACCCCCCAAGGAACTTATCTAGATGTGTGGTAAGCACATTGAACCCCCAAGTGCTTCACAGAAGTTTATAACGCAGAGCAATGAAAATAAAAAATCATTTTTTTCCTCAAAAAATATTTTTAAGCCCGCCAGTGTTTATTTTCATAAGGCTACCAGGAGAAATTGGACCACAAAAGTTGTGTAGTTTGTCGTGAATACATCGATACCCCATATGTGGGGGGGAACCATTGTTTGGGCGCATGGGAGATCTCAGAAGGGAGGAGCGCCATTTTGGAATGCAGACTTTGATGGAATGTTCTGTGGGCGTCATGTTGCATTTGCAGAGCCACTGACAGGGGCTGGCTGGCACTTTTCAGCCTGGGGGGCAATCACAAGGCAGTGGCCCTCCAGTTGCGGTGCTTTTGCCCTGCTTATCTCTGGCCGCTGCATTAAAGCACCAGAGATAACAGGCTTTAATAATAGGCTGGTACATAGATATGGGAACAGAACAGAGCTAGCTGCATATATATGGGAGCAGAACCAAGTTTGCTGCCTACATAGATACTGTAACAGAAGCAAGCTGACTATATAGACACGAGACCGGAACCAAGATTGCTACGTAGACAAGGAAACTGACTGGAGCTTACTACAGAGATATGGGAGCAGAACCAAGCTTACTACAGAGATATGGGAACAGAAAGGAGCTAACTACAGAGATATGGGAGCAGAACCGAGTGTTATGATTGGGTCACCGAGGAGGAAAGCAAGACCAAGCTAAACCACTGAAAACCAGAGAGGTTGGTAACTAAGCGGATTGCAGACCCCTGATCCTATCCACACAACTAGCAGTAGCCGTGGAGCGTTCCTACGATGATCCTAGACGCCTCGGCACAGCAGGAAAACTAAATAAGCCTAAAGCAAGAAAGGGGAAGTCTAAACTGCCCCAGAGCAGACTCCAAAGGAATAGATAGCCCCCAAACATATATTGTTGGTGAGAAAAGATGAAAACACAAACGCAGGTAGGAAAATAGACTGAGCAAATGATGGGGCCCACACTAACTAGACAGGACAGGAAAGGCTCTGTCTGCAATCACGCAAAAACCCTGCAAAAAATGCCCAACACATCTGATAGAAGAAAACACTGAAGTCACTAGACTTCGCCCACTGTATCAGCACTCTATATCAGGTGGCAGGCCTCTGTTAATTAGATCAGCTCCATTACCTCCAGGACCCCCAGAGGGAGCCTGAAAAGAGAACTCGCAACCCCTCTGTCAATACAACCAGCTCCACTACCTTCACAAGTAACCATAGGTAGGCCAGAAAGCAAATTCACAACAACCGAGCTTACTACAGAGATATGGGAACAGAAAGGAGCTTACTCCAGAGATAAGGGAGCACAACAGAGCTTACTACAGAGATATGGGAGCACAACAGAGCTTACTACAGAGATAAGGGAGCAGAATCAAGCTGGCTGCCTACATAGATAATGTAACAGAAGCAAGCTGACTACAGAGATATGGAAGCAGAACCGAGCTTACTACAGAGATATGGGAACAGAACGGAGCATACTACAGAGCTATGGAAGCAGAACCAAGCTTACTACAGAAATAAAGGAGTAGAACCGAGTTTACTACAGAGATAAGGGAGCAGAAACGAGTTTTCAATAGAGATAAGGGAGCAGAACTGAGCTTACTACAGAGATATGGGAGCAGAACCGAGCTTACTACAGAGATATGGGAGCAGAACTGAGCTTACTACAGAGATATGGAAGCAGAACCGAGCTTACTACAGAGATATGGGAGCAGAACCGAGCTTACTACAGAGATATGGGAGCAGAACAGAGCTTACTCCAGAGATATGGGAGCAGAACTGTTGTGAGTTCATTTTCCCCTTCACCATTGAGGTCTGATGAACTCCCTCTTCTGGTGAAAGAAGGTAGTGAGGCTGATTACCAAGCACCTGAGCAGAATGATGATGACTGGGTGACTGGAATTGCTGACTGGATATAAGGCAGCCGACGCCCTTCGGCCTTGCGGGAGATTTCTCTGAGGGATTCTAGGAGACCAGTCTGATTCCTGCTCCTCAAAAGCTAAGTTTTCTGGTCTGCTTTTTGCTTTTGTGTTTTGGTTTTGTTGTGCCTTGTTTTTCTGGATTTCTGCCATTCCCTGCTGGGGTGAGCTGAATTCCTTTTGCTCTGTCTTCAGAAAATACCTGAGTACTGATATAGTCTTTTTGAAGCCTAGCGTATTCAGGGCTTTTTTTCCCTGTCAGTCTGTTGGCTCTTGTTTTGAAAGGGTTTTGGCGGATTGCAGACAGCAGCTTTTCTATCCTGTCCTATTTAGTTAGCTTGGGCCCCATCATTTGCTCAGCCTATCTTTCTATCTGTGTGAGTGTTTTTTCATCTTGCTTCACCGTCATTATATGTTGGGAGCTGCCTATTGCTTTGGGATCTGCTCTGGGGCAGTTTAGATTTCCCTTTCTGTCTTTAGGCTATTTAGTTCTCTGGCTGTGATCGAGGGGTCTAGGGCACCGTAGGAACCCCCGACGGCTACTGCTAGTTGTTGTTGATAGGTTCAGGGGTCTGCAATCCGATAGCTGCCAACTTCTCTGGTTTTCTGGACTTAGCTAGTATTTCTGTTTTTGCCTCCTACAGTGACTCAATCATAACAGAATCACCCGCCATACCACAGATCCTAGGGTACTCAATAGCAGGAAAGAATTGTAAAAAATAAAAAAGGTGTGTATATTTTTTCCTCTATATCTCTGAAGCCGTAGGGGGAATTTTTTTTCTTTCAATGGAGATAAAGCAATTGTCTGATCGTGTGGAGCAGCTCTCTGCGGAAGTGCGGGGAATTTCCGCCTACCTTGCTCATTCACATGCTGCTGAACCAAAGATCCCTACTCCTGATGTGTTTTTTGGGGATCGGTCTAAATTTTTGAATTTCAAAAATAATTGTAAATTATTTTTTGCCTTGAAGTCTAACTCGTCAGGGAGCTCCGCGCAGCAGGTTAAAATTGTCATCTCTTTGCTGTGTGGCGATCCCCAGGATTGGGCGTTTTCTTTGAAACCAGATGATCCTATTCTGACTAATGTGAATGCATTTTTTCAAGCCTTGGGGGTGTTGTATGACGAACCTAATGCTATTGATCAGGCTGAAAAGACCCTGTTGGCATTGAGCCAGGGTCAAGATTCTGCAGAATTGTACTGTCAAAAATTCCGAAAGTGGGCGGTCCTTACTACCTGGAATGATAATGCCTTGGCAGCTCTCTTTCGGAAGGGTTTGTCAGAAGCCGTAAAAGATACCATGGTGGGATTTCCTGTTCCCTCTGGTCTTGACGATTCTATGTCATTAGCCATTCAGGTTGATCGGCGTTTACGTGAACGCAGGACTGCACAAGAGGTGTTGCCACCTGCTGAATAAGTGTCTGAACCTATGCAATGTGATAGAGTTTTGTCCAGGGAGAAACGTCAGGAGTTCAGAAGGCGTAATAAGTAGAGTTGAGCGAAACGGGTCGAAAAATTTCAAAAGTCGCCGACTTTTGGCAAAGTCGGGTTTCATGAAACGAAACCCGACCCTAGGATGAGGTCGGCCACGAGGTCGGCGACTTACGCGCCAAAGTCGCGTTTCAAAAGTTTGTTTTGCGCTCTTTTTCAGCCAATCAGGATCCACGGACACTGTGGGCAACGTGATGACATAGGCACGGGTCACCACCATCTTTCAGAAGGGCATGCAAGTGATTGGCTTGATTTGGTGGGCGTCACAGGGGGTATAAAAGGGCGTGCACGCTGACCGCCATCTTACTTCTGCCGATCTTAGCATAGGGAGAGGTTGCTGCTGATTCTGTAGGGAGAGCGTTAGGCAGGGAAGAAGAAAAAAAAACTGCTTCTGCTGCTAGCGATTTTGCCTGTACAACACACCAGTCACTGTGTGTGCAGTGCAAGGGGAGGCTATATAGTGGTGTATCAGTGGTGTTGGTTGTTGGGCTGCCTTCTAAGGCTTCCTGACATTCCTGCATTGCTGTTTACCCACTGCTCCGCAAACTGCTTTTTTAAAAGCAATCCCAATTTTTTTTTTTGTCCTGCTGAGAAGAAAAAAAAACTGCTTCTGCTGCTAGCGATTTGGCCTGCACAACACACCAGTCACTGTGTGTGCAGTGCAAGGGGAGGATATATTGTGGTGTATCAGTGGTGATGGTTGTTGGGCTGCCTTTTAAGGCTTCCTGACAGGCTGGCATTGCTGTTTACCCACTGCTCTGCAAACTGCTTTTTTAAAAGCAATCCAATCTCCCTTATCCTCTAGTCACTTTTGTCACAGCTGTGCCATCGAGCCTGTGACATAGCGCTCAGATATCAGTGGGCCTCACACAATCCAAAAGTGTCCAGTGTCCACAAGTGTGTGCAGAAATTCAAAATCTCCCTTATCCTCTCGTCACTTTTGTCACAGCTGTGCCATCGAGCCTGTCACATAGCGCTCAGATATCAGTGGGCCTCACACAATCCAAAAGTGTCCAGTGTCCACAAGTGTCTGCAGAAATTCAAAATCTCCCTTATCCTCTCGTCACTTTTGTCACAGCTGTGCCATCGAGCCTGTCACATAGCGCTCAGATATCAGTGGGCCTCACACAATCCAAAAGTGTCCAGTGTCCACAAGTGTCTGCAGAAATTCAAAATCTCCCTTATCCTCTAGTCACTTTGGTCACAGCTGTGCCATCGAGCCTGTCACATAGCGCTCAGAAATCAGTGGGCCTCACACAATCCAAAAGTGTCCAGTGTCCACAAGTGTCTGCAGAAATTCAAAATCTCCCTTATCCTCTAGTCACTTTGGTCACAGCTGTGCCATCGAGCCTGTCACATAGCGCTCAGATATTCATTGGGCCTCACACAATCCAAAAGTGTCCAGTGTCCACAAGTGTCTGCAGAAATTCAAAATCTCCCTTATCCTCTAGTCACTTTGGTCACAGCTGTGCCATCGAGCCTGTCACATAGCGCTCAGATATTCATTGGGCCTCACACAATCCAAAAGTGTCCAGTGTCCACAAGTGTGTGCAGAAATTCAAAATCTCCCTTATCCTCTCGTCACTTTTGTCACAGCTGTGCCATCGAGCCTGTCACATAGCGCTCAGATATCAGTGGGCCTCACACAATCCAAAAGTGTCCAGTGTCCACAAGTGTCTGCAGAAATTCAAAATCTCCCTTATCCTCTAGTCACTTTGGTCACAGCTGTGCCATCGAGCCTGTGACATAGCGCTCAGATATTCATTGGGCCTCACACAATCCAAAAGTGTCCAGTGTCCACAAGTGTCTGCAGAAATTCAAAATCTCCCTTATCCTCTCGTCACTTTTGTCACAGCTGTGCCATCGAGCCTGTCACATAGCGCTCAGATATCAGTGGGCCTCACACAATCCAAAAGTGTCCAGTGTCCACAAGTGTCTGCAGAAATTCAAAATCTCCCTTATCCTCTCGTCACTTTGGTCACAGCTGTGCCATCGAGCCTGTCACATAGCGCTCAGATATCAGTGGGCCTCACACAATCCAAAAGTGTCCAGTGTCCACAAGTGTCTGCAGAAATTCAAAATCTCCCTTATCCTCTAGTCACTTTGGTCACAGCTGTGCCATCGAGCCTGTCACATAGCGCTCAGATATTCATTGGGCCTCACACAATCCAAAAGTGTCCAGTGTCCACAAGTGTGTGCAGAAATTCAAAATCTCCCTTATCCTCTCGTCACTTTTGTCACAGCTGTGCCATCGAGCCTGTGACATAGCGCTCAGATATCAGTGGGCCTCACACAATCCAAAAGTGTCCAGTGTCCACAAGTGTCTGCAGAAATTCAAAATCTCCCTTATCCTCTCGTCACTTTTGTCACAGCTGTGCCATCGAGCCTGTCACATAGCGCTCAGATATCAGTGGGCCTCACACAATCAAAAAGTGTCCAGTGTCCACAAGTGTGTGCAGAAATTCAAAATCTCCCTTATCCTCTCGTCACTTTTGTCACAGCTGTGCCATCGAGCCTGTCACATAGCGCTCAGATATCAGTGGGCCTCACACAATCCAAAAGTGTCCAGTGTCCACAAGTGTGTGCAGAAATTCAAAATCTCCCTTATCCTCTAGTCACTTTGGTCACAGCTGTGCCATCGAGCCTGTCACATAGCGCTCAGATATCAGTGGGCCTCACACAATCCAAAAGTGTCCAGTGTCCACAAGTGTCTGCAGAAATTCAAAATCTCCCTTATCCTCTCGTCACTTTTGTCACAGCTGTGCCATCGAGCCTGTCACATAGTGCTCAGATATCAGTGGGCCTCACACAATCCAAAAGTGTCCAGTGTCCACAAGTGTCTGCAGAAATTCAAAATCTCCCTTATCCTCTCGTCACTTTTGTCATAGCTGTGCCATCGAGCCTGTCACATAGCGCTCAGATATCAGTGGGCCTCACACAATCCAAAAGTGTCCAGTGTCCACAAGTGTCTGCAGAAATTCAAAATCTCCCTTATCCTCTCGTCACTTTGGTCACAGCTGTGCCATCGAGCCTGTCACATAGCGCTCAGATATCAGTGGGCATCACACAATCCAAAAGTGTCCAGTGTCCACAAGTGTCTGCAGAAATTCAAAATCTCCCTTATCCTCTAGTCACTTTGGTCACAGCTGTGCCATCGAGCCTGTCACATAGCGCTCAGATATTCATTGGGCCTCACACAATCCAAAAGTGTCCAGTGTCCACAAGTGTGTGCAGAAATTCAAAATCTCCCTTATCCTCTAGTCACTTTGGTCACAGCTGTGCCATCGAGCCTGTCACATAGCGCTCAGATATTCATTGGGCCTCACACAATCCAAAAGTGTCCAGTGTCCACAAGTGTCTGCAGAAATTCAAAATCTCCCTTATCCTCTCATCACTTTTGTCACAGCTGTGCCATCGAGCCTGTGACATAGCGCTCAGATATCAGTGGGCCTCACACAATCCAAAAGTGTCCAGTGTCCACAAGTGTGTGCAGAAATTCAAAATCTCCCTTATCCTCTCGTCACTTTTGTCACAGCTGTGCCATCGAGCCTGTCACATAGCGCTCAGATATCAGTGGGCCTCACACAATCCAAAAGTGTCCAGTGTCCACAAGTGTCTGCAGAAATTCAAAATCTCCCTTATCCTCTTGTCACTTTTGTCACAGCTGTGCCATCGAGCCTGTCACATAGCGCTCAGATATTCATTGGGCCTCACACAATCCAAAAGTGTCCAGTGTCCACAAGTGTCTGCAGAAATTCAAAATTTCCCTTATAGACACCTTGTACCTTGTTTTACATTACTATATAGTTTGTTGGATTTTGTCTACATTTCTACCAAAAATGAGGAAGGCTGGTGGAAGAGGCCGTGGAATTGGGCGGGGGTTGGCAGCTGGTAATGATGGTGTTGGTGGTGGATCTGATGGTACTGGCAAGAGCAAAATAGGACCGAATGCAGGAGGTGTTGAGCCTGCGTCATCGTCTGGCTACATAAGGCCTCGAACGCTTAGTTTTCTAGGAGTTGGCAAACCGCTTTTAAAGCCAGATCATCAGGAAAAAGTTTTGTCTTACATTGCTGACTCAGCCTCCAGCTCTATCGCCTCCTCTTCTTCAGTTGTAAAAAGTAAAAGCACTGAGTCGTCATTGGAGGCTCATGTTCATGAACCACACCTTTCCTTGTGTCCTTCACCCCAACCAAGATTGAAGGATGACGCAGGCCATACTACTGATTACTCCATGGAGCTGTTTTCACATACCATGCCTGGATTATCAAGTCAAATGGTGAATTACCCAGGCCAAGATGAATCTGACATGGAGTGCACTGATGCACAGCCGCTGATGGATGATTCTGCTGGTACATTCACTCAGAGCACTACATTGTCCTCGCAGTGTACAGAGCCAGATTCTGACCCTGATGAGACTCAGGTGCCCCTTCCCGCACACTATACCACCATACACGGTGACACAGAGGAAGGTGCACATGACATAGAAGAGGAGGTGATGGATGACCCAGTTGTTGACCCAGATTGGCATCCATTGGGGGAAGAGGGTGCTGCTTCCAATAGCTCAGATGAGGAGCATCCACAGCAGACATCGACATCGCAACAGCTGTTATCTGGCAGGCCCAGAGCACTCCAAAGACAGGTTCCAAACATCAAAAGAGTTGCTGGACAGCTTGTCCAGAGGGTCAAAAGATCACAGCGTGCTAGGAAGCAAAATGTCTGCCAAAGTAGGAAGAGTGCAGTGTGGCACTTTTTTGACCAAAATCCTCATGATCAGGCCAAGGTTATCTGTAAGAAGTGCGCAAAGACCTTTAGCCGAGGGAAAAATCTGAAAAATTTGAATACCAGTTGCATGCTTAGACATTTAACCAGCATGCACTTGCAAGCGTGGACACAACACCAAACCTCAAGTGCCACATGTGCAACTGATCACAACGAAGGTAGTCAGCAACGCTACATTGTTTCCCCCACTGTAAGCCCACAGGTTAGCACAGCAGCAAATGTTGAGGTGTCGTTGCAAGGCCACAGCAGTCAGGGAATCCCACTGTTATATCAACGAAAGACTGATTCTAGGCCATCAGAAAGAACACCAACTCCATCACCATCATCAACCCTCTCTCAGTCCGCCCTGTCCACCGCTACTTCCACCATATGCAGCTCTCAAGTCCAGCTCACCCTCCCAGACACTATGAGTAGGTCAAGAAAGTACTCAGTCTCTCATCCGCGTACACTGGGTTTGAACGCCCACATTGCCAAACTAATCTCGTTTGAGATGATGCCCTTTCGATTGGTGGAAAGCACAGCTTTCCGCGAACTCATGGCCTATGCAGTACCACGATATGACCTACCCAGTCGCCACTTCTTCTCTCGCAAAGCCATCCCAGCCCTCCACCATCATGTGAAAGACCGCATTGTCCATGCACTCAAGCAGTCAGTGAGCGGAAAGGTGCACCTCACAACTGATGCATGGTCCAGTCGGCATGGCCAGGGCCGTTACGTGTCCATCACTGCGCACTGGGTTAATGTGGTGGATGCAGGGTCCACAGGGGACAGCGGTGGTGGGACAGTGCTGCCTAGCCCACGGTATAGGAAACAGTTGGCTGTAGGCGTTCGACCCTCCTCCTCCTCCTCCTCCAGAAGCGAAAGCTCGTCCACAGAGCGCAGTCGTACGAGCACTCCATCTGCAGCTGTCACTGTTGCACACGATGTTTCCCCCTATCGAGCAGCTAGTGGAAAGCGTCAGCAGGCTGTGTTGCAGATGATGTGTTTGGGCAACAGACACACCGTCGAGGTGCTGGCCGAGTACTTGAAGCGACAAACTGAGTCATGGCTGGGCAGTGTACATCTTGAGGCAGGCAAGGTAGTTAGTGATAACGGCCGTAATTTTGTGGCAGCCATAGCCCTTTCAAAACTCAGCCATATACCTTGCTTGGCTCACACCTTGAAACTGGTGGTGCAGTGCTTCCTCAAAAATTATCCGGAGTTAACAGCCCTGAAGGTGCGAAGACTGTGCGCGCACATCCGCCGGTCGCCTGTACAGTCCATTCGTATGCAGAAGCTGCAGCGATTGCTCCACCTTCCCAACCACCGCCTCATTATCGACATTGCAACAAGGTGGAACTCCACCCTGCACATGGTGGAGCGGCTGTGCGAGCAGAGGCAGGCCATAATGCATTTGTGGGAGGATACACGGCCAGGCACTTTGAGAGCAGACATGGAGTTGACAGGTGTGCAGTGGTCGAAGCTGAAAGACCTCTGTAAAGTCCTTCAGTGTTTTGAGGAATGCACACGGCTGGTAAGCGCAGACGACGCCATCCTAAGCTTGAGCATCCCACTTATGCGTCTGCTCATGCAAACTTTGACGCACCTTAAGGAGCAGGCGTCTGCAGCCAATGTTGATGAGGAGGAAGAGGAGGAGGGAATCCTTGATGACATTCAGCCATTGTCTGCTCAGGGACCTCTCCTGGACGAGGTGGAGGAAGAAGGGGAGGAGGAGGAGGATGATGGGGATGATTACTTAGGGGAGGAGGATCCATCTCGTGGGGCAAGTGAAAATGTTGGCGTGGCAAGGTCTGGTACAGGGTTTGTGCGTGACTGGAGGGATGTGGATTTGCCAGAAAGTGCTCCTCCAACCAGCACTCGCAGTGCATCATTGACACCGGGAACATTGGCCCACATGTCAGATTATGCCTTGCAGATCCTAAAAAGCGACCCCCGCATTGCCAAAATGATGAACGATGACGACTACTGATTGGCCAGCATCCTGGATCCACGCTATAAAGGCAAATTACAAAACATCATGCCACAGGAGAACCTTGACCTAATATTGGCTAATAAACAAGCAACTCTGGTAAATCGGTTGCTTGAGGCATTCCCAGCACACAGCAGCGGTGATGGTTCTCACACGAGCCGTACGGGCCGGGGGCAGCTTGGCAGAGGTGTTCGTGGTGCACACAGCAGAAGTGGCGTTGGAGACAGGGGTTTCATGACAATGTTGTGGACTGATTACAAACTACTTTTCCTCCCATATCGATGTTCTCCCACACAGGTCATTCCCCTTTGACTATTGGGCCGCTAAACTGGACACCTGGCCTGAATTGGCCCAATATGCCTTACAGGAGCTCGCTTGCCCAGCTGCAAGTGTGCTATCGGAAAGAGTCTTCAGTGCAGCTGGATCAATCCTGACAGAAAAAAGGACCTGTCTGTCAACCCAAAATGTGGATGATCTAACCTTCATTAAAATGAACCATGCATGGGTTTCCAAGGATTTTGTCCCACCTTCCCCTGATGACACATAGGGTGACAGAAAAATGGCTTGCTTTGGTCCACCTCTTCCTGGGACTTCACCTATTTCGCCTTTTGCATCAGCTGAATGTCCAACATCAACATATGCCACTTTCTAAAACTCCCTAACTGTGCTGCCTCCCCCCTCATGGCCGGGGTCACCACCTAGCGCACGACACCGTGCGAGTGCCGTTGCCCTGGACAGGTGGGTAGGCCGACTCTTGGGTGCGGGCACTGGCACAGGGTCCCTCATAGTGCAATCAAGTGTCAAGTGTCTCTGATGGTGGTGGTGCACACCCGCCGTCAGACACACCGCCGTACTATGAGGGGCCCAGTGCCAGTACAGACGCCCACGAGTGGGCCCCCCTTGCTTGGGCAGGGCCCCAGCATTTGCAATCTTTACCTCTCCCTGCTCCTCCGCTGTGTAATCTGGGCCGTCAAATCCATACTGTGCCTGACACCGTCTGAGCCTGCCTCCTGATGTACAGACATATATTTTGAATGTGTACGCTATCCATACATGTTATCCGGGGATACGGTACCCTTTCTAACCTTTGTGCAATCACGTGCAATCCATACTGGGCCTAACACCGTCTGAGCCTGCCTCCTGATGTATAGACATATATTTTGAATGTGTACGCTATCCATACATGTTATCCGGGGATACGGTACCCTTTCTAACCTTTGTGCAATCATGTGCAATCCATACTGGGCCTAACACCGTCTGAGCCTGCATCCTGATGTATAGACATATATTTTGAATGTGTACGCTATCCATACATGTTATCCGGGATACGGTACCCTTTCTAACCTTTGTGCAATCACGTGCAATCCATACTGGGCCTAACACCGTCTGAGCCTGCCTCCTGATATATAGACATATATTTTGAATGTGTACGCTATCCATACATGTTATCCGGGGATACGGTACCCTTTCTAACCTTTGTACAATCACGTGCAATCCATACTGGGCCTAACACCGTCTGAGCCTGCCTCCTGATGTATAGACATATATTTTGAATGTGTACGCTATCCATACATGTTATCCGGGGATACGGTACCCTTTCTTACCTTTGTGCAATCACGTGCAATCCATACTGGGCCTAACACCGTCTGAGCCTGGCTCCTGATGTACAGACATATATTTTGAATGTGTACGCTATCCATACATGTTATACGGGGATACGGTACCCTTTCTAACCTTTGTGCAATCACGTGCAATCCATACTGGGCCTAACGCCGTCTGAGCCTGCCTCCTGATGTATAGACATATATTTTGAATGTGTACGCTATCCATACATGTTATCCGGGGATACGGTACCCTTTCTAACCTTTGTGCAATCACGTGCAATCCATACTGGGCCTAACACAGTCTGAGCCTGCCTCCTGATGTATAGACATATATTTTGAATGTGTACGCTATCCATACATGTTATCCGGGGATACGGTACCCTTTCTAACCTTTGTGCAATCACGTGCAATCCATACTGGGCGTGAGAACGGCTGGCGAGCTGTTAAGCAAGCTACAGCACCTGTGGTTTGCACACGTACGTTTTTTCATTTTTTCAGGAATGACGGTTAGGCCTAATTCCGGAACTGCGGTTGACCTGCACTTACTGGGAAATCATTGTTCGCGGGTAATAATTGTCATCAGTGATCCCCATCACTAGCGTTGTTCAGCGGGTTATCTGCACCTGTAAGCGACAAACGCTGGCCTTTTCAGTGTAGCGCACATGCAGCCACGGACATGTAATGGCATGACACACCAGTTATTGGCCAATCTCATGTGCCAGAGCCTCACGTGTCCCTCTAGTAAGCTGGACTCGGACCGCGGGGCATGACGGAGTCTCGTTCGTTAACGGAATTAAGCTTGCAATGTGTGCATCTGTTCTTTAGCTGGCATGGTTGAGGTTTCCCAGGTGGAGTCGAATTTAACCGTAGGCTCCACTCCTGGTGGTGCCCTTCTGGACATTCCTTTAAGGTTCAGCTTTGCAACCATACTGCCCACGTAAAACAAACACTTTGCCTTCATGAACGCTGTTTGGAGGGTCATGACTCGTGGGAATAACGCCGCCCAATCAGTTAACCTGCTAGAGAGATCGTTCGTTGCTCCCAAGCATGACATCACACTCCCTAGGAAGAAGGTAATGCCACTGTGGCGACCGTACTCCTGGGGGCGACACAAGTGCACTGATGCCCAGCCACTGCTCGCTGAATCTGCTGGTACATTGACCCAGACCACTACATTCCCCTCGCACGCTACACGGCCTGAATCTGACCCTGATGAAACTCAGGTTACCCTTCCCATATACAGTTCCATCTTACACGGTGACAAAGAGGAAGCTGCAGATGAAAGTGCAGGTTCGGCCCACCCGCCATCAGACACACCACCGTACTATCAGGGGCCCTGTGCCAGTGCCGTCGCCAACGAGTGGGCCCCCCCCTGCTTGCTCAGGATCACAGCACTTGCAAAGTTGAAATACTGTGCAGTGAGATGGAAGATGGGGACGACGAGGAGTCCAGACAAGTACAGGGATTCCCTAGCGAGGAGACTTATTTGATTGTTTTCAATGTTGGGACAGCAATTTTTGGGGAGCACTATACTCTGTAGAATGATAGATGGGGCCCACCATACACTGGAACATTCCAAAGGTGGACATCAGACACTGGAGCAGCATTTACAGGGCCCATTATACACTAGAGCATTAGAAATGGGGCCCATTATGTTTGGAGCATTATTTGGGCCCATAAGACAGTGGAGCTTCATCCATGGGGACCAACATATACTGTAGCATTATGTGGAGATCATCATATACTGTTTCAAACATTATATGGGACCAATGATTCTGTATGGAGAAATAGATGGGCCTCGTCATGAGATGTAAAAAGTGAAGTATTTTTCATTGTACTATACCACTATTTCTCTGCTGTATCGGAGCATAATTAGTTGTGGTATGTGTTAAAGGGGCGCTCTTTCGCCCAGGGCACATGAAAACCTGGAGCCAGCCCTACCCCCCCACAACTTTAGCCAAATAACCCCCATTTTTCAGTGCGTAACTTGTATTATGAAGTTAATTAAGGTTGACAAGCTTAAGTAAGAAGAATTGATGCTTTTGGCATTCAAATGGGCACTGTAGGTGTGTTTCCTGTCCTCCTATCACTGCCGACTTTTATTCCCCATTGACTTACATTGGGTTTCGTGTTTCGGGACGACCCCGACTTTTCCCTATAATCGGACAATCTTGCTCGACCCGACTTTTGGAAAAGTCGGGTTTCACGAAACGAAACGCGACCCTAAAAAACCAAAAGTCGCTCAACTCTAGTAATAAGCTGTGTTTTTTTTGTGGAGATGCCTCGCATATTGTTTCTGTCTGTCCTAAACGAGAGAAATGTTTTGCACACACGTTTTCTGTGGGTGGTGTTCAACCTAAGTTTCTTCTGGCAATTACTCTGATCTGCTCCCCGTCCACATTTTCCGCCAAGGCTTTTGTGGATTCGGGAGCAGCCCTGAACCTAATGGACTTGGATTTTGCTAAACGCTGTGGATTTCCGATGACACCTCTGCGGATGCCTATCCCTTTGAGGGGGATTGATGCTACTCCTTTGGCGAAAAATAAACCTCAGTTTTGGACCCAGGTGGTAATGCGGGTCGCCCCAGTCCATCAAGAAAATTGCAGATTTTTGGTGTTGTATAATTTGCATGATACCATTGTTCTGGGGTTTCCCTGGTTGCAAATTCATAATCCAGTTTTGGATTGGAAATCTGTGTCTGTGGTGAGTTGGGGTTGTCGGTGTGCCCTTAGTGAGGCTCCGTTTTTTTCCACCTCTCCTCAGTCACATGATGTTCCTGACTATTTGGCGGACTTTTATGATGTATTTAGTGAGAATGAGTCTGCGTCTTTGCCTCCTCATAGGAGTTATGACTGTGCAATTGAACTGAGCCCGGGGTGTAAATTTCCCAAGGGTCAGCTCTTCAATTTATCTGTACCCGAGCACGAGGCTATGCGATCCTATATTAAGGAGGCGATGGAGAAGGGTCATATTAGACCATCCTCTTCACCCTTAGGTGCCGTTTTTTTTTTTCGTGGCCAAAAATGATGGTTCCTTAAGGCCTTGTATTGATTATCGTTCCCTCAACAAAATTACTATTAAATATCAGTATCCGTTACCCCTGATTTCAGATCTATTCTCCAGAGTTAAGGGTTCTTGCTGGTTTACCAAGCTTGACCTCAGGGGGGCGTATAATCTTATCTGCATTAAGCATGGGGATGAATGGAAGATGGCGTTTAATACTCTGGAGGGACATTTTGAGTACCTGGTGATGCCTTTTGGGCTCACTAATGCCCCTTCTGTCTTCCAGTGCTTCATGAACGACATTTTCCGAGACTTTGTGGATAAATTTTTGATTATCTATCTGGATGATATTTTGATCTTCTCCAAGGATTGGGATTCTCATGTGGAACATGTTCGGACTGTGTCCCGGATCTTGAGGGAGAATTCCCTGTATGTCAAAGGATTGAAAGGCCTTTTTGGGGTACAGAGGATTTCATTTTTGGGATTTATGTTGTCTCCGTCAACTATTGAAATGGACCCGGCCAAGGTACAGGCCATTTATGATTGGGTTCAGCCCACTTCTTTGAAGGCCCTCCAGAAGTTTTTGGGTTTTGCTAATTTTTATCGGAAATTTATAGCAAAATTTTCTAGTATTGCCAAGCCATTGACTGATCTGATTAAGACGGGTGCTGATGTGTTGAATTCGTCTCCGGAGGCTGTTTCTTCCTTTCAGGAGCTAAAGCGAAGATTCACTTCTGCCCCGGTTTTGCGGCAACCTGATCTCACTCCCGTTCCAGGTAGAGGTGGACGCTTCTGAGATTGGTGCAGGAGCTGTTTTGTCCCAAAAGGATCCTGTAACATCTAAAATGAATCCCTGTGCTTTCTTTTCCCGAAAGTTCTCTCCATCTGAACGTAACTATGATGTGGGGAATCGGGAACTGTTAGCCATGAAATGGCATTTGAGGAGTGGAGACATTGGTTGGAGTGAGCTAAACATCAAGTCGTGGTCCTCACTGACCACAAGAATTTGATTTACCTGGAGTCGGCCAAACGCTTGAACCCTAGACAGGCTAGGTGGGCTTTGTTTTTTACACGTTTTGATTTTGTGGTCTCTTTTCTTCCTGGCACTAAGAATGTCAAGGCAGACGCCCTCTCTAGGAGCTTCTTTGCTGATTCTCCTGTGGTGACCAAGCCTGCTACCATCTTAGGCGAAGGGGTAGTTCTTTCTGCCATCTCGCCCGATTTGAGACGTGCTCTGGAAGAGTTCCAGGAGGACAAACCTGAGCGTTGTCCCAGTGGAAAGTTGTATGTTCGTGACCAGTGGAAGAAGAGAGTGATGTCTGAAGTTCATTGCTCTGCATTGGCTGGTCATCCAGGTATTGTTGGTACTAGAGATCTGGTGAGTCGGTCTTTTTGGTGGCCTGCCTTGTCTCGTGATGTCAGGAATTTTGTGCAGTCCTGTGGGACTTGCTCCCGGTCTAAACCTTGTTCTCGCTCTAGTGGGTTGTTGATGCCTTTGCCGGTCCCCAGGAGGCCATGGACCCATATTTCAATGGATTTCATCTCTGATATGCCTGTCTCTCAGAGAATGACTGTTATTTGGGTGATTTGTGATAGGTTCTCTAAGATGGTTCATCTTGTACCACTCCCTAAGTTGCCATCTTCCTCTGAGTTGGTGCCCCTGTTTTTGCAACATGTGGTTCGCTTGCACGGGATTCCTGAGAACATTGTATCTGACAGAGGAGTTCAGTTTGTGTCTAGCTTTTGGAGGACTTTCTGTTCCAAGCTGGGAATTCAGTTGTCCTTCTCCTCTGCTTTTCACCCTCAGACCAATGGGCAGACGGAGAGAACAAACCAGACCTTGGAGTCGTATTTGAGATGTTTTATTTCCGCTGATCAGGATGATTGGGTTTCATTTTTGCCCTTGGCCGAATTTGCTTTAAATAATAGAGCTAGTTCTGCCACTTTGATGTCACCTTTTTTTTGTAACTTTGGGTTTCATCCTTGATTTTCTTCAGGGCAGGTGGAGCCCTCTGCCTGCCCAGGTGTTGACACTGTGGTGGAGAGAATGCACCAGATCTGGGACCAAGTGGTGGATAAGTTATCTCTCTCCCAGGAAAAGGCCCAGCGGTTTTCCAACCGACATAGGACCATTGGTCCCCAGTTTAAAGTTGGTGATATGGTTTGGTTATCATCAAAAAATATCGCTATGAAGGTGGCTTCTCCTAAGTTTAAGCCTAGATTTATTGGACCTTACAAGATTGTGGAGATTATTAATCCGGTCTCTTTTCGTTTGGCTCTTCCTGTCACATTTAAAATCCATAATGTGTTTCATAAGTCCTTGTTGAAGAGTTTTGTTGAACCAGTTGTTCCTGGGGTGGCACCTCCGGACCCTGTATTGGTTGAAGGTAACATGGAATATGAGGTAGAGAAGATACTGGATTCCCGTCTGGCTAGACAGAGACTCCAGTATTTGGTTAAGTGGAAGGGTTATGGTCAGGAGGATAATTCCTGGGTCTCTGCCTCTGATATTCATGCCAAAAGATTGGTGCCCCACCTTGCCCCACAGGTCGAGAGAACCGTCTCCATCTGTCATACGGCCTCATCTCTACGTTAGGCCTCCCCCGCCCCCAGCGGTCTGAATATCGGCCCTGATCTTTGGCCCTCCAGTTACAGTCTGTCTGCGTCATCAGACACTGTCTAGTCACCACCCTCCTACAGTGCGTTTTGTCACCTGACCTTTCTCCCACTGACCGGCTCTCCCGGTTGGTGCGGGCCTACTGTCTGGCCTGAGTCTGACTCATTCAGGGTCTCACAGGAACTACGGTCTCTCAATGTCATCCTGCCAGTCGGACTACCTCTTGCTGACATTCTTCGGCCATCTGCCCTGTCACTTCTTGGTGGAACCCTTCGGGTCCTTACATGTTGGGTTGAAGGCGGCTGCCACCTGGTATTCCGTACTTCTTTATTAATTTGCCGGCGGTCCAGCCTCAACTGCTCAATTTCTTGCAAGTACCCCACTCGATACTTCCCGAGCATCCAAAAGTCTCTCAGGCTCTCCACGGAGCCAACCACCATGATGGGAATCCTACCCTCTTCACTGGATACCTGGTCTTCATCATCAGGAAGGATCTTCACCCTCACCACACCGGAGATATTCACAAGGTCTTGCATTACCTTCTCGGATCTTCCAATGATTCTCCCAATCAGAGCTTTGGGTACCGGAACCACCTCTTTCTGCAAACCCAGCCGATCCATAGCCTCCCTTGCTAACTCTAGGCGTCGAGCAGCCTTCACATTACTCCACCTGACCAGCTGTTTGGCGTGGAGACATTGTAGATGCATCTCTTTCAGGACAGCTACTCGGTTTGATGTATCTTCTCTGACTGATACTATCACCAACTGCCGAGTCTCAGGTGCCCAGTGCACCTTACACGCCTTGACCGCCTCTTTGAGAGCCTCATGCACACCTTCCTCCGCACAGGCTTCTTGCATGTCTTCTGGTACATCAATTACAACCTTGAAGGTCGTGGTCTTGATCTCTTCCAAGCCAGGAGGCTCTGGCTT